>NC_135329.1:41260665-42499480 GCF_023851605.1 Tamandua tetradactyla
TGGTGGTGACTAATAGACCACAAGAGAACATTGGTTACGTCTTTCCTCTCCTAACTCTCAAAGCACACTGCAGGATATTTCATTGTGCTCATCATTAAGAAATGTTCCATATTAAGAGCTAGCTAGAGATGTAATATCAAGCCACTCTTTGAATGGGAGATGGAGAGATGTGTCAGACGTAACAGAAATGCCAAGGCCACAAGGCACCCTTACCCAAGACACCGTTATGACTTTTTTAGCTCATCTCAAACAAGCAAAAAAGCATGAAAATACAATCCTTTGTCAAAATCATGTGAACAGGCACTGGCTCATCTAAGCCCGTAAAATGCTAGTAGGTCAAGTAACCTAACAACCCATCAACTGGAGAACGTTTAAATAAACAATGGATTACAGACACTATGGAATACTGGGTGGTAAAATGGAACAATCTCAAATATTCAAACATAAAAAGAAAGAGCCAAGAGTAGAAAATTAGATCTCTTTTTCATTTATGAAACTGTATTCTTAATAGTCATTTAACAAATCATATTTATAGAGAACTTACATTGTGCCAGACTTAATACTAGGGTATATTCGTTGATAATATTATAACCTACTAGGGATGTGTATTTATGAAAGTACAGGAGAAGGTCTGGAATTATATACAGTGAATTCTTATTACATGTTATATCTAATATGTGGTTGCATGGGTAAGGCAGAGAATAGTGAACAGAACTTTAGTAAATACGTGTTAAATTTTAACTTGAGAAAATTTCAAAAAACTCAAATAGTTTAATAAAGCAAGAAAATATTTCTGGCACAAAGTAAGTCTCTAAATATTAGCTATTAATGCTACCATCATCTGGCATTGCCCTTGTTGTAATTTCAAAATAAAGAGAAAATTTAATTTTATCATCCAGCAATAGATTTTACCTATGGGATTGTTCCCAAAATAAATGAGAAAATCAAGCAAATGTTTTAGTTACAGACCTAGCACACAGTGACCAATCAACAAATGTTAACAATTTAAAAATAATTTTCAATTATTTATGCTGTATGAAGATAAGAATCATCTCACATGGGCCGGACACTGATGAAGGGAAGAGAGACATGTGAATCAATTGCAATATCGTGCAATAAGAATATGACTGAGTGTCCCAGTTTGTGAAGGCTGCTATAACAAATACCACAGACTGGCTGGCTTAAATAATGAGAATTTATTTTCTCAGCTTCAGAGGTTAAAAATACAAGATCCAGGTGTTGGCAGATCATGCTTTCTCCAAAGTCTTTAGCACCTGGTGGTGACTCGCTGGCAATCCATAACTCAACCTCTGTCTCTGTCCATGGTCGCCTGTCTCCTTCTATGTTCTACACTCCTGTGTCCAAATTTCCTCTGCTTTTAAGGACTCCGATCATATTGGATTAAGGCCCACCCTGATTCAGTCTGGTCTCATCTTAACAGGATCTTTGACAACCTTATTTACGAATGTGTTCACATCCACAGGACTGGGGGTTAGGACTTGGCTGTGTTTTGCAGAATACATGCTTCAATCCATAACACCAAGACATACAAAATGTGTTCTAGAAGCACATGATGCACCCGATGGAACTGGGGCAGCAACAGTATCAGTGAGGACAACCAAATAAGAGAGTCCTCTTGAGCTGAGCTTTGAAGGAAGAATTGAACTTAGTAGGTGGAGAAATCCAGCGTGGTACTTTTGGAGAAAGGAATTAGCAGAAATACATAACAACAAAATTATGCAAGTTTTGCTTTTAGTGGTTTTCGAAATATTTTACCAAGCAAAGAATTGTTCTGTGCAATCTCTTTCTTACTTCTTACATACACATTAGAAATGCACAAGAGAAGAGCAACAAAATAGAGGAAAGTTATATGTAGGTTTCTTCAATAGTTGAAGAAATGCTTGAAGAGATCACATCAGAAATTAAGTAATTAGGAAACAAGCTGATAGTAAGTGTGCTCCACTGTTAATTAATGAATAGTGCATAGGATAGTTCATTTAATTAAATGATTGTATGTAAAGAGAATTCTAATTAATTTTTTCAATGAGGGGAAAGACATGAAGACAGAAATCATTAGCGCTAATAATGCAATGGGCAATAGGGAATAAAGTTTTCTCAAATTCATGGGTGTATAGACAACGAGAAAATCATGTCTTCTCTTGTCTGGAAACCATTTTTTCCTGATCATGGACAGCTATTCAGAATGCACATTAACACACACAATTAATTTTTCATGATTCACTGCTAATGTATGGATTTTGAGAGATCCTCAGAGAAAATTCTTATTCATTCATTCAATCAATAAATAATCCCTGAAAAATCTGCCATGTTCCTAGCAGTATTCTAGGGACATATATGTGATCAAAGAAAAAAAAATCTCTGTACTCCTGGAGCTTCATTCTAGAATAGATGACCTGTGTTTGGTGCTCACATGTAATATAGAGGTTACACACTTGAGCTTTGCCTGAACCAAGTTATCTGTATTCACTTATCTCCTTCCCTCCCAGCTGTGTAATTTTAAAATGTCATATTTGGCTTGGAATGTTTCTGGGGAGCAGATTTACCTTCAGAGTAAGCTTGGCTTAGGAAAATTATATAATTCATTTGGAATCTCTGATGAAAACTGGGTCCTCCTATTATTCAACCCAAATTTGTGCCCACTGCCAGGCAGAAGTTCATTTGGGATTAAAAGTTAGCCAAAAAGTAAATGAATTATACATGGATAATCGATAGTGAACTCTACTTTTATGCCATTTTAAAAATCTATGAAATTCAATACCACTCATGACTCCAATCGCTTTAATCCTCATGAAAGCCCTATGTAAATAACAGGATAATTATTTCTTTAATTCAATTAAGGAAAGAAATGCCCAAAGAAATGAAGCAATTTCCCTAATGTCAATCTTATTGTCAAGTCAGTGGTCAGAAACAGTATTCCAATTTTGAACTTGGAAATCTGTTCCTGAAATACATCCAAGATACCTAAGAATACAAAATTTATGGTATTTTTGTCATTTCCTTTCTCACCATCAGCAAAGTAATGCAAGGGGATAAGCAATCCTTTCACATTAATTCAACCATTCTTACAGAAACAAAATGAAGGAAGCTTGTGCTAAACTTAATTTCTGGTTTGCCAAGTATCTGTCCCAATTCAGTCTCTTCGATATCACAAGCCAGCATACAGGACCTGTCGGATAAAAATTCTAAATCCACTGGAATCCTGTCCTTGGCCCACTGCTTTTCTCACTCTGCATGGCATCCAATCTCCTGGTTTTATTTACCCTCATCTGTGCTAAGGACCTCTCCCCAAGCTTCAGATGCATAGACCAAAATGCCTGCTGATGCTGGATTGATCCACCTTTATCTAAAATCTATCACCTCCATTAAAGATACCATTTTCCAAGTCTGTAGTCTGAACTTGAAAAGTCTCTTATATTCCCCTTTCTCTCCATATCCAATCACATCCTTTCAATTTCACCTACTGAGTATTTACTGTGTCAATTCCCTCTTTCCTATGTCTAACATCACTTTTCTTCTTCTTCAAAGTCTCAACTCTTGCCTCAGACAGTGCTACCTCCTGACTTGGCTCCGTGCTTTCATTCTTGCAGGTATTCCAATCTGTCCTTTATATTACCATTAAAGTGAGTCACCAAAAAGCCTACATAATTTTGTTGATTGTATTATGACACACTAATGACTTTCATTGCTTGATAATATCATACTCATCTATTTTTGGACTTGCAAAACAGTGAAAACAGATAGAATGATTTTCACTAAATTGGGATTGTATGTTTCAGATGTCTAGCTATCAGTTTCTCAAGCCTTCATCATCTCAATAAAGAAAACACTATCCATACAGTTAATCAAGGCTAAAATACAGAAGTAGTTGTTAATTATTTTATTTTCCAGACCTCCTACAGTCAATTAATCATTGTCATCCCAACAGCAACTCCAAAATTTATCATAAGTCCATTCACTACACTTTATCCCTACTGCACTGCTGTAAAAGCTTCTTAACTGTCTCCTTGTTTCTATTGTAGCATCCAATATGATAATTTTAAAGCACAAGTCAGACCAAGTCACTCATTTATTTTAAGCCTCAGGTGGCTTACCATCACATTTAGAAAAAAATCCAAAGTCCTTAATGGCCCACAAAGCTCTGCATCTTCAGGCCTCTGTCTACTTCCTTGATTTTGATACAAGCCATTCCAAATGGCTTATAAGGCTCTATTTCCCTAGAAACAAAGCTGGAGAGTATTTGCATTTGTTCTTCCCGCTTTCCTAAATGCTCTTCCCTAAAATTTTAACACAGTTGGATCCCTCTCCTCAGTGAATTCTCCCAAAAGATTGTCCTAAAGAAACCCCTCTCTTTTCAGTCTCTATACCATCATCCTACTATATTTTCAGCATAATACTCATTTTAACCTATTTATGCATTTGTTTAAATGTTTATCATCTGTCCCTTTCCCATTATAATATAAACTCAATGAGTTCCTAGGTTTTATTTAGCATGTTCTTCTATCTCCAGATTTAAAACATAAGAAATGCTCAATAAATATTTTTTATATAAATCTAGAATCCTCAAGACTTTCATCTTGATCTTGAGTTTCACCGCCAGAATGCATAAAACATACATAATTATCAACACCAGAATCCAACAGCTGGTAGTAAAGGTGGTGCATTTTGCAGTATCTCTGCCAGGCAGGACACAGGTAGCTGCTACTGGTCCATATTATAGGAATGTATCAGACATTAGTGGAAGGTGAAGTAAGAGAACAGTAAAATGCTAGAAAACAGACCTGATAATTGACCAGCAACCATGCTTTGATTAAAAAATTTGACTGGGTGGTAAACAGTGCTTATTTTAAGAAACAGCTCAAATTAGCTTACATATAAAAGTATAAGGAACCTAAATATGTAATGCTTTGTCTTATCTTGCTTCTGTACCTCTGGTCATGCAGTAATCTCTACCTAGATTCTCTTCCTCCTCAGTATCTTGTAATCTACCCACTCTTGAAAACCTTACATGACACATCTTCTGGAAAGCCTTCACTTGAGTTGCTCATCACTGTCTGGAGGTAGAAGAGATTAACACTTCCTCCTTTGGATCCTAGGATACTTTAAATTTTACTCAGTAATTTAGATGGCTATCTCCCATCTAGACAGGAGGTGTAGTGATGTAAAGACTGGGCCTTCTCAGGCACTTGTGACCAGGTAGCTTTTAGCATTAGGTTAATCTTTTAATATGAAGATTCCATTCCCCTCTGAAAAGGAAATCTCCCCAAGACTTATGTATTACTATAATTCACTCTTATTCATCAATCTGATGTTATAATGTTGACATTCCATAAGTATTTTGTGTTTCATACTAACTCTATTCACATGGGTAGATAACCACTCATTTGACCAATATTTCCATAGAGATCGATTTATAAAAGCATATATATGCCTTACATACACAAATAGGCATAAATATAGAGATAGGCACATATGGAAAGAAATATGTGGTGTGCATATACAATGAATATGCTTCCTAGTGTAGAATGGTACATTTGCTGGGTGCTCAGAAATAATTATGATTTTAAATAGATGTTCAGTCATATTGCAGATTTATTTCTGAATATCACACACAGAAAATAAATACTGGCCTCAAGTGGACTTGACCTAATTTTCTTATTGTTGTCAAAATAAAGGAAATTTGTATGAAATACCAAAGATACCAAATAGTCTGCAATACTGAGATAATTTAGGACAGATCCATGACATGTGCCCAATCATGAGCCCCAGGGGTAACAAATCCAAGATTGCTCCATAGTTATTTTTAATTCCCTGGACCATAAATATTTCCCCTAGAACTTTTTGAATCAAATACCCTTTCCCCGACATCAGTGTATCCTTAGTTTGTTACAAAGGTGCCAGCAAAATATCACTTATTTTCATACTCTTTTTTTGCTCATGGCTAGGTAGCCATTTATTATAGTAGAATTCATAGGAGTTGATAACAAAGATATTATGTAGAACCATGGACAGAGGTTGGTATTTATTTGCCAAGTTTAGGTCCTTACTCATACCGTGTACAGAAAGAGCTCCATTGTAAATGCTTAAAGCAATATTCAGTATTTGGTAGTTTTCACTTCAGTTTTATTTGAATTAGAATAACCTGTTTTTTGACCTATTACAACCTATCGTTTTTCCTATTTCTGTTACGGGCATGTTAGGCAGTGTATGAAGTTGAAAGTTCAACCTACTGAAAAAATATAGGGGCTTTAGGAAATTTAAATAATTTATATTAACAAAGAACAAAAGAGCGGACATACACACACACACACAAAAATCAGAAATGAGAGGAGAGACATTATCATAGATCATGAAGAAATTTTAAAAATCACAAGAGAATATTATGAACAGGTATATGCCAACAAACCAGATTATAAATTTAAATAATTTATATTAACAAAGAACAAAAGAGCGGACATACACACACACACACACAAATCAGAAATGAGAGGAGAGACATTATCATAGATCATGAAGAAATTTTAAAAATCACAAGAGAATATTATGAACAGGTATATGCCAACAAACCAGATAACTCAGATGAAATGGACAAATTCCCAGGAACACATGAATTACCTAAACTGACTTGAGAAGAAATAGAAGATGTCAACAAACCAATTATAAGTAAAGAGATTCAATCAGTCATTAAAAATATTCCCACAAGGAAAAGTTCAGGACCACCTGGCTTCACAGGAGAATTTCATCAAACATTCAAAAAGAATTAATGCCAATCCTGCTCAAACTCTTTAAAAAATTGAGAAAAAAAGAATATTACCTAACTCATTTTAAACATCACTCTAACACCAAAATTGGATAAAAGCGATATAAGAAAACTACAGACCAATCTCCCTAATGAACATACATGTGAAAATTCTTAACAAAATACTAGCAAATCAAATCCAACACCACATTGAAAGAATTATCCATCCTTATCAAGTGGGATTCATACCAGAATGCAAGGGAAGTTCAACATTAGAAAATCAATCAACATAATAGAGCATGATTAACAATTTGAAACAGAAAAATCACATGAGCATATCGACTGATACTGAAAAAGCATTTAACAAAATCCATCATCCTTTCTTGATAAAAACACTTCAGAAGTTAGGAATCAAAGGAAACTTTCTCAATATCACAAAGGGCATATAGGAAAAACCCATATCTAACATCATACTTAACAGTGAGAAGTTGAAAGCATTTCCCCTAAGATTGGAAATGAAATACAATGCCTATTGTCACCACTATTATTCAACATCGTATCAGAAGTCCTAGCTGGAGTGATTAGACAAGAGGAAAAAATTAAACATATCCAAATAGGAAAAGAAGAAGTAAAACTTTCATTATTTGCAGCTGACATGATCCTATACTTAGAAAACCCTGCGAAATCTAAAGCAAAGCTATTTGAGTTAATAAACAAATCCAGCAAAATGGTGGGATACAAGATTAATGTACAAAAAATCAATAATTTCTATACACAAGCAATGACAATTAAAATAGTGACCAGAAGAATAAGGTATCTAGGAATAAGCCTAACCAGGGATGTCAAGGACTTATACACAGAAAATTATAAAAAAATTGCTAAGAGAAATAAAAAATGACCTAAATAGATGGAAAAACATTCTATGCCTATGAATAGGAAGGTTGAATGTCATGAAGATGTCAATTCTACCCAAATTGATCTACAGGTTCAATGCACTACCAATCAAAATCCCAACAACCTAATTTGAAATTTTGGAAAAGCTGGTTATCAAATTTATTTGGAAGTGAAAGAGACCCTAAACAGATAAAGATATACTAAAAAAAGAAGAGCAAAGTGGGAGGACTGTCAGTTCCTGACTTTAATGCTTACTATAAAGCCACAGTGGTCAAAACAGCATGGTACTGGCACAGAGTTAGAAGGATTGACCAGTGGAATAGAATTGAGAGTGCAGACATTGACCACCAAATTTATGGACATTTCATCTTCGATAATGCCCCCAAATCCCCTGAACTGGGGCAGAATAAGCTCTTCAATGAATGGGCATGGGAGAACTGGATTTCAATAGCCAAAATAATGAAAAAGGATTCCTAACTTATACCCTATACAAAAATTAATTCAAAAAGGATTAAAAATCTAAATGTAAGGGCCAGTACTCATAAAAGTTCTAGAAGAAAATGTAGGGAAACATCTTCAAGATCTAGTAATAGGAGGTAGCTTCCTAAACTTTATACACAGAGCACAAGCAGCGAGAGAAAAAATAGACAAATGGGAACTCTTTAAGATCAAGAGCTTCTGTACCTTAAAGGACTTTTTAAAAAGGTAAAGAGACAGCCAAACAATGGGAGAAAATATTATTTGGAAACCACATATTGGATAAATGTTTGATATCCTGTGTAAATAAGGAAATTATACTGCTCAACAACAAAAGAACAAACAACCCAATTATAAAATGGGCAGAGGATATGAATAGACATTTGCGATTTCTGAAGAGCAAATGTAGATGGCTACAAAGCACATGAAGAGCTGCTCATCTTCACTGGCTATAAGGGAGATGTAAATTAAGATGACAAGGAGATATCACCACACACCTATAAGAAGGGCTGTTATTAAACGAACAGGAAACTATAAATGTTGGAGAGGATGTGGAGAAATTGGAACACTTATTCATTGCTGGTGGGAATGTATAATGGTGCAGCTGCTGTGGAAGTCAGTTTGGCGATTCCTCAGAAAACTAAATATTAAGTTGTCCTCTGACCTAGTGTGCTGGTGTGAATCTGTGGTGTATCCCAGAAAACAAACAAGCTCTTTAATTCTCATTCAACATTGCTGGATGAGAGCTTTTTGACTGTGGATATTTGATCCACTCAATTATGGGTGGTAACTTTTGATGAGATGGTTTCCATGGAGATGTGTCTCTACCCATTCAGGTGGTATTGCTTACTGGAGCCCTTAAAGTGGGAACCATTTTGGAAAAAAAGCTCAAAGCAACCAGAGTCACAAGAGCCACCAGAACCGACAGAGCCAACAGAATGGACAGAGCCCCATGCAAGCCGTTGAAGAGAAAGCTAGCAGATCTCGCCATGGGTCTTTCCAGCTGAGAGAGAAGCCCTGAGCATCATCAGCCTTCTTGAGCCAAGCATCCCCTGGATGTTTTAGATTGGATATTTTTATAGCCTGGATTTAATTTGTACATTTTCTCAGCCTTAGAACTAGAAACTAGAAACTTAATAAATTCCCCTTTTAAAAGCTGTTCTCTTTCTGGTATATCACATTCCAGCAGCTTACAAACTAGAACTACAAACTATTGGTAATACCAATACTGAGTATAGACCCAGAAGAGTTGAGGGAAGTGACACAAACAGACATTTGCACACTGATGTTCATAGCGCTCATACTGCCAAGAGATGGAAACAATCCAGGTGCCCATCAACAGACAAGTGGATAAACAAAATGTGGTATATACATATGATGGAATATTATACAGCAGTTAAGACAAAATGAGGTACTGAAACATATGACAACGTGGGTGAACACTGCGGATATAATGCTGAGTGAAATAAGTCAGACACACAAAGACAGATACTGTATGATTTTGTTATTATGACTCTGGTAAAGCCGCCAGTGTTTTGGAACTGCTAAAAGGAAAAAATGTCAGCTGAGGGAACAGTAACCCATGACAAACTCTGGGACCTATTCTGTGGCTGCTTGTTGAAGTGTGCTTTGAAAATTATTGCTTTTTTCTTTCTTTGGTTTGTATACATATGTATATATATGTATATACATATATATGTCATATTTTATGAAAAAAAGTAAAGAAAACAATATAATAATAGATAAAATAAATTCCTGAAATAAAAAATTTGAAAATGTTTAGTAACATGGGTCACTACAGCAAAGTTGATATTCACAATAACTTTCTACTTTATATTTTGAAAACACATAAATTTGATAGTTAATCAAGTGGTATCTAAGATAGTGTTTAATATTTAGAATTTAAGAAACTCTGATATCTTATTCTATAGAGTTCTTCATTCCCCGCTTTAATTTTAAATTGATTTATGAAACATTGAACAAACTGACTTTATAATGATTATTTAGATATTTTATTGAAGGATAAGCTAAGATGCTTATTTTAGGTGGTTAGGATTTTCATATGTTAATTGTAAAAACATTTATATTTTTATATTTTCCTGAAATCAGGAAAATGTTTAGTAACATAAGGTCATTACTATAGCAATGTTGATATTTGTAATAAGTTTCTACTTGATATTTTGAGAACATTCACAGTTTTGACAGCTGATCAAATGGTATATAAATTAATGTTTAATATTTAGAATTTAAGAAATTCTGCTATCTGAATTTGTAGATTTTTTCCTTGTCGTCTTAATTTTAAATTAGTTTATGAAACTTACTGTGCAAACACAGGTTTTACAATGATTATTTGGATACTTTATTTAAATATGCTTATGGATAAGCTAAATAAGATATCCATTTTTGGTGGTTCTAAGTGGATTGTTTATTTTCTTAGATAAAAAAATATTTCAAAAAGTAAAAATATATATGTATATAATATATATAAATTATATATATAACATATGTATACATTATCTTGCAATTATTTTTCAAAGAATGTACGTTCCTCAATGGCTTTAGACTAGGAAGCTGCACTGTTCCCCTCAGTGAAAAAAGACTGAGAGAAGCTATGGTGAAAAAGTTCACTGAGCACATGACAAGTGTGGACAACAAATAATATCAGTAGAAATGTGCAGAGAAAAATAGGAGAGCTGAAAATATGAAAAACACGTAACACATCCAAAAGCATGATCATT
Source organism: Tamandua tetradactyla (assembly GCF_023851605.1). Classification (NCBI taxonomy): domain Eukaryota; kingdom Metazoa; phylum Chordata; class Mammalia; order Pilosa; family Myrmecophagidae; genus Tamandua; species Tamandua tetradactyla. The sequence goes on from NC_135329.1 coordinate 41,271,532, forward strand.
TCAACTTTTATTTTTCCTGAAAATAATTCTAATTGGGGGGGATTATTCATACATCTCCAGATTAGACTGAAAGTTTCGAGAACTCTACCTTTTGATGCTTAAGACCTTCCTTTCGTTTATTAATTTTGGAGGAGGGCCTCATAACCAACATCCTGAATATTAAACTACTGAAATGTAGTTTAATCTATATTTACATGACACCTATGGGATTCAAATCACTGATGCTTTAAAGATATGCAGTAAGCCAAAGTGAGTCATGTGAAATGAAAGGTAGCCTTGGTAATATATACATAATAGGGAAAATTTTAACATATAACTTCAATAGGGGAGAGAAGAACGTTATTACTCTGCTGCTGTAATCCTGTCAATAGCTCCATTTATTAAATTATAGAGCTCTCATGTCTCAGCAAGGACACCCCAGGCCATATCAGTGCCAACTCAGATTACCTTAGTGCTTCTAGAACAAGCCAGACTGTTTTACTACCTCTGGGACTTTGCACGTTCTATTGTATATGACGTACATCTTTCTAATCTACTTTGCCTGGCAAAAAAGCTCTTCATTTCTTAGTCATTCTTTTAACAATAGATTTATTTGGATACAGTTCATATGTCATACAATTTACCCATTTACATTGTACAATGCAATGGTTTTCATATTCAGTGTTTTATATTTGCGATCAATTTTAGAAGATTTTCATCACCCTGAAAAGAATTCCTGGACCTTTTAGCAGTCAACCCACCCCCTCCTACTTCACTAGTCCTAGGCAACTACTAATCTACTCTCAGTCTTTATATACTCACCTATTTTGGATATTTCATATAGGTGGAGTCATACAACATGTTCTTTATGATTAACTTCTTTCACATAGTGTAATGTTTCAAGGTGTAGCCATGCTGTAGCAAGTATCAGTGCTTCCTTTTAATTGCCCAATAATATTCCATTGTTAAGATAACTCAAAATTTGATTTGTTCATTTATCAATTGATAGACGTTTGGGTTGTTTCTACTTTGGGGCTGTTATGAATAATGCGGACGTGAACATTTCTGTGTAAGTATGGACAGATGTCATTTCTCTTGTGTATATACCTAGGAGGAGAATTGTCATGTCATGTGGTAATACCACATTTAACCTTTTGAGGAACTGCTGGACTGTTTTTTAAAGTATTTGTACCATTTTAGATTCTCAACAGCAACATTTCAAGGTTTCAATTTCTCTACATGCTGGCCAACAGGTTTTTATCTGTCTTTGATTCTAGCTATCCTAGTAGGTGGAAAGTGGTATTTTGCTGCCATTTTTAATTTTATGGTCCTAATGGCTAATGATGCTGAGCATATCTTCATGTGCTTATTGGTTATTTGTGTGTGTGTGTGTGTGTGTGTATATATATATATGTACACACACACATATAAATAAATATATATGTACATATATTTAAACAGATCTCTTCAAATCCTTGGAACATTTCTTTTTTTTTGTATACTGTATGGCAGGATTGCATTTAATTTTTTTCCATGTGAGTATCCTGTCATTGTAGCACCATTTGTTGAATTTTTGTTTATTTGTGAAGTGCATAGACCAGAAATCAAAACCCGGGTCTCCCACATGGCAGGAGGGAATTCTATCACTGAACTACCCATGCAGCCCCATCTCTTATTAGCTTATTTATCTTTTTAGTTATTGAGTTATAGGAGTTCTCTATATATTATAGATAAATCCCTTATTAGATATGTGATTTGTAAAAGTTTTTTACTATTTTGTGGATTTTCTCTTCACTTGCTCGATGGTATTCTTTGAAGCACAATTAAAAAAAAATCTGATGAAGCCTAATTTGTTTATTTTTTTGTTGTTGCTTGTGCTTTTGGTGCCATATCTAAGAAAGCATTGTATAACCTAAGGTTATGAAGATTTACACCTATGTTTTCTTCTGTGTTTTATAGTTTTAGTCCTTACAGTTGGGTCTTTGATCCATTTTGAGTTAAGTTTTGTACATGATATAAGGTAGATACCCAATTTCATTCTTTTGCATGTGGATATACAGTTTTCCCAACATCACTTGTTAACCTCTGTTCCTCCTACAGAATTTATTTTAAATATCAATCCTTTAGGGAAGTCACCTGCAACCCCTCCATGGTGAATTAGCTGTCCCCTCCTCTATGGCTTCACAGGATCTCTTCTACATCATCTTCTTTCATTCTATTATAACGATTTGTTTTTCTCCCTCAGGAGATTATCCCTAAATCCCTTCAGTCTGCAGTCAACATTGTATATTATGAGTGAAAACAGTCTAAAATGTACCATTTATTCAACAATTATTTATTAAGCACCTATACACAGTTTCAAGCACTAGAATGCAAGGGTTAGTAATCTAGAAGAGAGGAATGCATGTTCCCATAAATATATATGCATAATTGAATTGCATCAATTGCATTCTCAGAGGCATCAAGGAGCCTTCAGCATATGGAGAAATTAAAATATGTGGCACCTCTGAAGCTCAAAATACTTGTGGTAGAGTTAAGGGGCTTGGAAGGTGGAAAGGTAGGCCAGGGCCTATCTATTCAAGCTCTATCACATGGTAGGATTTGGATTAATTTGTTTAATAAAAGAATAAATGTTAAGGAGTTGGACTCAGTCATGTGGACAGGGAAGCCACATTGGAATTGAAGCAGGAAAGTCCCATAAATAAATCTGGGCTTCAGAAAGAGGATGGTGCTGTGTATTGGAGGCAGATAAGACCAGAGGTAAGGTGGCTAATTATTGAGCAGACTGATCAAAGATGGTGCCTAAACTAAATCAATGACTATTGGAATTGGAGAGACTCAATGCCAACTGGACTGCGAAAATGGGGGAAGATAATGCCAGGACTGATTAATACAGGAAGGCATACAGGAAAAACCTGAAGAACTACTGAATTACTTTGCTTCTCAAAATAATGTGAGGGGCAGTGCAACGGTAACTCAGTGGCAGAGTTCTTGCCTTCCATGCCAGAGACCCGGGTTCAATTCCCGGTGCCTGCCCATGCAGTAAATAAATAAATAAAAATAATGCAAGGGAAATTGAAAATAAACGAGTAATGATTTATCATGACAGAGAAGAATAAAAGGAAATGAGAAATATGACACTAAATAATAAGGTAGAATGATTATTAGAGAAAATTCCCATAAATAACATGACAACTAAATTCCTCACATCTTTTCAAAGCAAACGAACTAACAAACAAAGTATGCACCTTAATGAACATATGGTTGATTAACTCCCTCAAAAGAAATACAGTGCAGTGTCCAGCTAGTCCTTCCTTCACAAGGCAAGGGTATTACACAGGGTGGACATTCCTACAACCACCCTACGAGGTTAGTAATTTTATTATTCCTCTTTTAAAGAGGAAACTAAGGCTTAGTGAAGTCAAATAATTTTCTTAAAACCACAGCCTATGCCCTTGATAGTGATCCCTTTTTTTTTTGTATTTCCCTGCCTTCTACTACTACAGCACACATATCATAAGACTGAGTGGAGAATCCTGGACAGTTAACCATAAGAAATATAATGTTATGGATTATAATATAATATAATATAATTCATCAATATTTATGAATTCACAATTGTGAATTTATGGTTCACAATTATGTACAAACAAAGGGACACATTCAAGTTTTAGTATAATATACAGATACTAAGAACTTAAATAATGGAATCCTGTTTACTCATCACATAAACCCAGCTGGGGTACAGGTTACACGCTTTGGGAAACTAAACAAGCAGAGTACCAGATGCTTGCAAGTTACTTCAAAGGTTACAGAATGCTTTCTCAGTCATTATTCCTCTTTTGTGTTCATTTAACAAATGTTTTAAACACTTACTGCTAAGCTCTGGGAGTATCTTTCCATGGAGAGGCAAACATGCAAGCAAACCAATAAAACAAAGTACGATAATAAAGGAGAATGAAAAATAGGAGAGGTAGCACCCAAGTTTCTCTGGGAAGTAAGGAATGGCCCTTCAGAGAAGAGAATACTTGAGACAAAATTTGAAGTGTGAAAGGGAGTTTTCATTCATGCAGGCATGCATTCGTTCATTCATTCATTGTGGGCTCCTACCTCTGGGGGCTTACCTTTAAGTGAGAGAGGTCTATATTAATCAAGGAATCACACAAATAAATACAAAATTTCAACTGTGACAAGTGCTACAAAGAAAAGTCAACAGGACTTTTATAAGAGAAAATGACCTAATTCTGCAAGCCAGGGAAGTTTCCTTGAGGAAATGATACTTGAGCTAGATTTAAGAGGAAAGAGGAGAGGGGAGGGCATTCCAGAAAGAAGAAATGTTTTATAACAAATTAATGACATTGGCCAGTTAAGTATTTATCCATATTATGGATGGGAATCTCTCAGAGAAATTAAGTTGTTAACCAATGTCCCAAAGCTAGTAATGGACAGAGCGAGTCAAGACCCCTGGCTGGTGACCCCTAGTTCTAGGCATTTTCTACATTACTACAAAGTCTGTCTAAGTTTGACTTGGCAGTGTTTGTTTTATGGTTCCCCACAATCCTACTGAACCAAATTCCTTTAGTATCAGTTCTATTGCCCCATCATAGCTTCTCTCTAAGTGGCTTTTTACTGAACCTCAGTGACTTGGGTTTCCCAGTGTGAACCCTGTCCTTGCCAACCTGTGCCTGGTAAATAACTCATCTCTCCCTCTTCCACCCCTGCTCACAAAAATTACCAGGTCCTAATTAAGTTGGGGTTTATTATTTAGAATTTAAGAAACTGACATCTGTATCTCTAGATTTCTTCCTGGTTTACCTTAATTTTAAATTGGTTTATGAGACTTACTGTACAATGTACAAACACAGGCTTTACAATGATTATATATTATTTAAAATGCCTAAGGATAAACTAACCAAAATATCTATTTTTATTTTACTAGTTAAGTTTTGCATATATTAATTGTCAAAACATTTGTATCTTTATATTTCCCTGAAATACAAGACTTGAAAATGTTCTGTTAAATGGGTCATTCCTATAGTAAAGCTGATATTTGTAATAATTTTCTACTTGATATTTTGAGAACATTCAAAGTTTTGAAAGGTAATCATATGGTTTTTAGGTTAGCATTTAATATTTAGAACTTAAGAAACTCTGACATCTGTATTTATAGATATGGGATAAGATGCTAGACTTAAAATCTGCTTTTACAAAAATAATTTTGAATGTTAATAGACTAAACTCACTAACTAAAAGACACAGATGAACAGAACAGATTAAATAAAAATATCTATCTATATGCTGCTCACAAGAGACTTATCTAATACCCAAGGATACAAATAGAATAAAAATGAAAAGATGGAAATAGATATTCTATGTAAGCTGTAATTAAAAGAAAGTACAAATAGCTATAGCAATATTAGATGAAATAGATTTTAAATATTATGATATCATAGATAAGATTTACATATGCTAGCTGAACAAACATTTGTACTTTTATATTTCCTTGGAAACAAAAACTTGAATATCTTCAGTAACTTTACTATACAAACTTGACATTTCTAATAACTTTCTACTTGATATTTAGAGGCTGTATACAGTTTTGATAGCTAATAAAATGGTATTGAAGTTAGTGTTTAATATTTAGAACTCAAGAAATGCTGATATCTGTATCTGTAGATTTTTTTCCTTGTTCGCCTTAATTTTAATTTGGTTTTTGAAACTTTCTGTACAAACACGGGCTTTACAATGATTGTATTTTACTTAAAATGCCAAAAAAAATATTTACTATTCAGTTGCAAAAAAAATAAAAACAGTTAAAAATCAAAAAAATTCTACCAGGTCCTTTTCTTAGCATTTTTGTACCCCGACCTCTGCCAACTATTTGGATAAACTAATTAGTGCTTTGATGAAGTTCCAGGGATGCCCAGGTTGTACACAAAGAGCTTGGCATCTCAAAATTTAGAAATAACAGTTACAACAGTTACAGCTCGAGAATAGACGTGACTGCTTTAAGAGCTTTCAATGTAGGAACCCTTACAATATGCCTTTACCTGATAAACTATGCTCCTGAATTCAAGTCTCTGAGTTTGCGCATTACAGTCAGTCTATGTTAGTGAGGTGCTATAATATGTGTCATTTTGCTTCTGGCTTATTCCGTTCATCATTCCTCAAGGTTCATTTGCCTATTTGCATGCCTCACAACTTAATTCCTTCTTGCAGCCACTCAATACTTCATTGCATATATAAATCACAGTTAATACATACAAAACATGAAAACTGCCACCATAAATACCAGTGTGCAAATCTCCATTTGTGTCCCCACTTTCAGTTCCTTTGAGTATACTCCTGTTTTAGTTAGTAAGCTGCTGGAATGCAATACACCAGAAACAGAATGGCTTTTAAAAGGGAGAATTTATTAAGTTGCAAGTTTATAGTTTAAGGCCATGAAAATGTCCAAATTAAGGTGAGGCTATGAAATGTCCAAATTAAGGCATCTGGAGAAAGATACATTGGTTCAAGAAGACCAATGATATTCAGGGTTTCTCTCTCAGCTGCAAAGGCACATGGTGGCATCTGCTAGCTCTCTCTTATCATTTCATAAGACTTCCCTGGGGGACGTTTCCTTCTGAACCAAAGGTCTCTGGTTCTGTGGGCTCTATTGCTTCTGGTGGCTTTCCTACTTTTCCCAAAATGATTCCCTCTTGAAGGGCTCCAGTAAACAACCCCACCTTGAATGGCTGGAGACACATCTCCATGGAAATCATCCAATCAAAAGTTACTACTCACAATTGGGTGTGTCATATCTCCATAGAAACAATAAAAAAGATTCCACCCAGCAAAATTAAATAATGGTTAAAGGACATCATTTTTCTGGAGTACATAATAGCTTCAAACCAGCATAAAACCTAACTATAAGGTTGCAGAATCATATGGCAACCCCACCCCTAAGCCTCTGTGGAGCCACCACACTGCCTTCCTAATGGGCTGCACAACTCTACTTCCTGCTAATAGTGAATAGGTACATCTCTTCCTCAACATTTTCTCCAACACTTGAACCTCTCTACTCATTTTTAAAAAGTTTTATTCATACATCATACAGTTCAACCTATGTGAAAAAATCAATGCTTCCCAGTATAAACAGAAAGCTAAGGCAGCTGGAATTTGAGAGGGATTTTGCATAATCTGTAGGTCAATTTGGAGAACATTGCCAACTTAATAACACTGTCTCCTTTTGCATGAACATGGGGTATCCTTCTATTAATTTAGATCTTTAGCTTGTCTATTAGTCAGTGTTCTCTAGAGAAACAGAACTAACGAGACATATCTGTAAATATGAGATGTCTAAAGGTGTCTAACCCAACCATAGGAATGCAAGAGTTCAAAATCCACAGGGCAGGCTGTGAAACCTGAAACTCCAATAAAGAGTCTGCCAAACCCCACAGGTGAGGCTTACTAGCTGAAGAAGTAGTGAAAATTCTCTCTTCTTCCTTAAAAGTCTTCGACCGATCGGCTCAAATCCATCTGATTGGATTATCTCATTTGCAAGATACATGCCCTTCGTTGATCATAGGTATAATCAGCTACAGCTGCAATCAACTAATTGATGATTTAATAAAACCAGCCTTCTTTTTTCTATTTTCTTTTTATCTCTTTTTCCAAATTGATGCAAATGTTCTAAGAAATGATCATGATAAATAAATAAATAAATAAATAAATAAAATAATAAAATAAAATAAACCAACCTTCTGGCTTATCATCAAGCTACAAAATACCCTTGAAGGGAATAGTTAGGCTAGACTACTGGACACCATCAGCTGGCCTAGTTAACACCTGCACCTAACCATCACAGTCCACCCCTTGTCAACTAGGCAGCTATACACAACACCTTAAAACATGCATTATTTCTAAAGAGACCACAGTAACAAACTTATATTTCACCTAACAATACTCAATGGTTCTACAATACAATCAGAAATGCACTGAATCTCTCCAGAATAGGGTGCAAGTCCTTAGGTAACTTTCACTCAAACTCAATATCTTATAACTTAAATACTATAACATAAGTAATACAACTTAAGTCATATGATAAGAAGAAAACAAGATATTTGCTTTATGTACAAATGCAAACGTACTCATAACAAAACTAGGATATATTCATGTCTTCACAGTCTTGTTTCTGTAACTGGTCACGTGGTCATAGTTCATATTTATCACTACCTTCTTCCACTACCTAGTCCACATTCCCTTGACCTTCAGCAAGTACTTCAGCTCAGTCATGGTTCTTTGTCTGATGGGGTCACCCAAACCTTTATTCCTAAAGCTTCTGGGCCATTCCTAAAGTAGTACTGCCTGGACGGGGTTTTTACAGTTTTCCATTGACTTTAATCACAGGGCATGGTAGCATTAAGAGACACCCTAGGGATTCTCTTGTATTCCAGGGAATCTCCTCTTTACCTCCATCATATAGTTGCAGTCCTATTTCCCCTGGATAGTCAGGATCAGTCACCCCAGCAAGTACAGTAATCCCTTTCCTTGCCTGTTGATTCTGAGGCATGAGAAGCCCAAAGTGGACAGGTGGCAGTTTTACTTCCAGTTCAAAGGAATCATTGTTGTGTCTCTTGGTAGGAGGACTCCTCCTTTAGGAACTAAAACCTACAGATCAGCAGAGCTTAGGGTTGCAGGGACAAGAAGGAAAATTTTTTCAAGTGAATCATAAGAAATGATAGTGAGTTGTGCCACTTCCATTTCCACCCCTTGATTCCTGGACCCATAAATCCTGGCTATGGGAGAAACAGCACTATAGAGTGGATGCTGATTCAGAGCATACACAGGCTCCTAGGGAACACTGCCCCAACCCTGCAAGGTATTGCCACCTAGTTGGCATTGTAGTAGCGTCTTCAAAAGGCCATTTCACTACTCTATCAACCCAGCTCCAGTGGGTATGGTAAGACCAGAGAATTCCATGAGCATTTGTCCACTCTTGCACTTCATTTGTGTGAATCAGTTTCTCTGATCAGAAGCAATATTGTGTGGAATACCATGTCAGAAAATAAGGCATTCCATAATTCTGTGGACAATAATTTTAGCAGAAGCATTGCATACAGAGAAAGCAAACCCTTACCTGTAGTATGTGTCTATTCTTATTAGGACAAATTACTGCCCCTTCCATGATGGAAGTGGTCCAATGCAATCAACCCGCCACTAGGTAGCAGGCTCATCACCTCAGGGAATGGTGCCATACTAGGGACTGAGTGTCTCTTTGGGCACTCAGCAGTGGCTGTAGTCAAGTCGGCCTTGGTGAGTGGAAGTCCATGTTGCTGAGCCCATGCATAACCTCCATCCCTAACACCATTCCCACTTTGTTCATGAGCCCATTGGACAATGGCAGGAGGGGTCAGATGCCACAGTTTGTCCTTCACCTTGGAAGGGATATCTCCACATGCCCCAAACCACTGGACACCTAGAAATTTCACTGAGGTGGAGGGTCCCTGTATTTTGTTGGATTTATTGCCCATCCTCTGACAGGCAAATGCTTTACTGATAAGTCTAGAGTAGTTGCTAATTCTTGCTCACTAGATCCAATGAACATGATATCATCAATATAATGGATCAGTGTGATGTCTCGTGGGAGAGAGAAACAATCAAGTTCCCTGTAGACAAGATTATGACATAGGGCTGGAGAGTAGATATACTCCTGAGGTATGAAGGTAGGACCTTCATTAAGGTATACTTCAAGTCTTGCCAGCTGAATGCAAACTGCTTCTGGTGGTCCTTACTGAAGGCCATTGAGAGAACAGTATTTGCCAGACCAATAACTACATACCAGGTACCAGGGGGAGACTGGGAGGAAAGTTAACAGTGTAAATTCTGGGAAGTATAACAGGGTCCTTCCCCAAGGGTACCTGGCCTCCCCTCATTCAAAGGACTCTGGGTCTCTAAATTTTCTCAAGTCTAGAAATTAATTACGGGGCCATGACTCTCTGTCTTCGTAATTCAAGTTAAACTTCTGTTTACTTGCTCTAGAATTTTTCTGCTTATACAATTCAAACAAGAATTTAGTAGACTGCCCATCTAATATTTTGTAATGTTCAGAGTTTAAGTTTCATACTACTTTTGTTGAATTTATTCCTAAGTAACTTATTCTCTTTAATGCTATTGTAAATACAATTATTTTCTTAATTTCATTTTTAGATTGCTCATTGGAAGTGGGTAGAGACAAAATGGATTGTTGTGTATTGATCTTCTCTTCCAATATCGCTAACTAATTTGCTAGTTCTACTAGTTTTTTAGTGGAATCCTTATAATTTTCTATATACATCGTCATGCCTTCTATAAATAGAGATAGCTTTACTTATTCCTTCCCAATCTGTATGCCTTTTATTTCTTTCTCTTGCCTAAATGCTCTAGCTGGAACTTACAGTACAATGGTGAACAGAATTGGTGAAAATGAACATTTTTGTCTTGTTCCTGAACTTAGGGGAACACTTTCAGTCTTTAGTTGATATGTATGACATTAGCTGTGTGTTTTTCAAAGATGTCATTTATCAGGTTGAGAAACTTCCCTTAAATTATAAATTTGCTTAGTGTTTTTATCATGAAAGGGTTTTAGAGTTTGTCAATTATTTTTTTCTGCATCTGTCAAGATGATCATTTGGTTTTATTCCATTATTCTATTAATATGGAGCATTACGTTAACCGATTTTCAGATGTTAAACCATCCATACATTCCTGGAGCAAATTATCCTTGGACACAGTGTACAATCCTTTTTATACATTGTTGAATTCAGTCTGCTAGTACTTTGTTGTGGATTTTGGTGTCTGTATTCATAGGAAATATTGGTCTGCAGTTTTGTTGTGGTGTCTTTGTCTGATTTTGGTATCAGATACTGACCTTATAAAATATGTAAGGAGTTCCCCTCTCTTCTAATTTTGGAAGAGTTTCTGAAGAACTGGTCTTAATTCTCCTTTAAATATTTGGTAGAATTCACTAAATGCAGACATCTGGATCCAGGCTTTCTTTGTTGTAGTTTTTTGATTACTAACTCAATGTCTTTACTTGCTCTAGTTCTATTCATATTTTCTATTTCTGTTTGAGTCAGCGTGGTAGGTTGAATTACACACCCCAGAAAAAAAAATCATGTTCTTAATCTTAATCCATTCCTGTGGATTTGAGCCCCTCGTAAATAGGACCTTTAAAGATGGTGTGCTTAGTTAAGATGTGGCCCAACTGAATAAAGATGGTTCTTAATCCTCTTACTGGAGATTTGATGAGAGAAAATCACATGAAAAACCAGAAACTGTAAATCAGCAGAACCCAAAAGGAAAGACACCACTGTCTGCATTGCCATGTGACAGAAAGTCAAAGACCAAGGAATGCCACACTCCATGGGGAGAAAGCATCACCTTGCTCATGACTCAGTTTTGGACTTCTCCTAGCCTCAAAACCAGGAACCAATGAATTTCAGTTGTTAAAGCCAACTCATTGAATGATACTTGTTTTAGCAGCAGGGAAGCGAAGACAGTCAGTTTGGCAGCTTGTCTTTCTAGGAGTTTGTCCATTTAATTTTATTTATCTAATTAATTGCCTTACTATTCATAGTTTTCCCTTATAACTGCTATTTCTTTAAGGTTGGAAGGAATGTCTTCTTTTTCATTCCTGATTTCAGTAATTTGAGTCTTCTCCCTTATTTTCTTCATCAGTTTGGTTACAAATTTGACAATTTTGTTGATTGCTTCAAAGAACTAACTTGGGTCTGTAGGTTTTCTCTATTGTTTTTCTATAATGCATTAATTTCTACTTTAATCTTACATAGGATAGTTGTGAGAATAAAAAACAATCTTGCATGTGAGAGTGGTTTGCAAAATGAATTCTTAGATGAATATTTATTAATTCAACAACTATTTATGAGGTATTCTCTATCTGCAGTACAGTCTCTGTCCTATTTATGTTTGGTATACTATTATGAAAATTTGTTCTAGATTGTTATACTTACAAAATGGTTACTCAATTGCGTTTCTAATAGGGAGGAACTCTGCCTTACTTATTTTAGATTTCACCTTCCTGGCATGAAGTAAATGGTCAGTGAATGTCTGGTAAATGTCAAAGGAAAATTAAGAAATTTTATCTGTCACTTTTCTTTGCAATTTCTCTTAGACTATAACCTCTTTGAGAGTAGAAATCCTTTCTTAATCACCCTTGTACACTAAATGCTACATACCATGATGCCTCAAACATATTAAATGCCAAAAAATACCATTTAGATTCATTACTTAGTCATATTAATCAATGAATCTGCCTTCGTATTAATTAATATTTAAGGGAAAACACACATAAAGGAGAAATCAAAACTAGTTAAGTAAGACAACTGTGGGTAAGAAAATATCCCTAGTATCTTGGATGTCAAAGACTACACCTTCTCCTTCTTTTTTATGTCCCACCTGCCTTTGTAGAGAATAGAGCAAATAGTCGATGTTCGATAAATCTCTGCCAATTGTTCAACTAATTTTATCCTTAGGATCCCAACAGGTTAATTGTTCTATTCTACTTAGGAAAAAGTGAACAATCCTCCCAATACTCTCCATAATGACTGTTAGGAATAATTTAACCATTGGGCTCACTGTGCAAAACAATGCTTGTTCGTTCTTTATTTTTTCTTGCATGGGCAAGCACCGGGAATCGAAGCTGGGTCTCCAGGATGGCAGGCGAAAACTCTGCCTGCTGAGCCACCATGGTCCACCCTGTTCTTTCTTTTTAAAACCTCTCTGTGGGAATCGAAATAAATTAGTGCCCTTATCTTTATGCAGACTTTTTTGGCATTGAAGTCACATCTGATTTTTAACCAATTATATTTTAAAACAAAAGAGAAAGTAAAGATTAACTCTGGTCAACAGCTTTTTCAAGCAGCCCTTATACAATGATTTTTTATTTATTAGTTTAAACTTTGAGCTCTTCTGTGGAGGAAAGAGAAAATATGACCACCCACTAATTTGTTCAAAATACTTCCTTTTCTTCCCATCCTATACAGAAATCACTGGTTAAAAAATGCACAACCATCTTCGTTATATTTCTGTCTAAAATGATAGACTTTTTTTATGTTGAAGAAGTGCCTTCTCTTTTCTCTTGATCTCTTATTATTTTCTATAAACTGAGACAGAATAGAATTTATTCCCAAACAGTGTTATTACTGTTTACGTCCTATAAAATTTCGGGAAATACTAGCTTTTTGGAGGGGGAGGAGAGGATGGTACATGTACAATAATGATAACTGATAGTTGATTAATGTGGGATTATATAATACAGTTAAGGTGAACATTACATAACAAAATTTTTGTTTTTTGGTGCCTACAAAACGATTAGGATGGAAGCTCAATTCATGGAAAAATGGTGCAACTTTCTAAACTTCCAGGTTAAAATGGAGAAATGGTTGCTTATCATTACAACTCAACATTTAGGCTGAGACTATATTCATGGAACATCTGAAAAACTACAGAATTTAGCATGCATTGTCAGTTCCAAACAGATATGTGAACTCTGCAAATACGTAGTCTTCTGCCTATACATGTTCTTTTAAACCAGCGAAAATGGTGAAGAAATTCCTTTCACAAATGAGAATGAGGTCAGCCTCTGGGAACTACTCAACACCTACACACATACAATAAATCTTCCTTCCAGGGCATTGTCATCATAAGCATGACTGTCTAAGGACTGTATATGAATTAATCTATTAATGTACAAATATTAATTTCTCCTAATCGCTTTCAGGGGACATCACCTCCATAAAGACAGTTAATAAGACATTACTTTAATTTGAATTTTTCCTCATGCTTTTTTCTTAACTTACAACTAGATTTTGTGATTTTGTTTTCCTTTCTAAAGACGAGATACTTATGACTTCCTCCAGTTCCATCCCTTCTGCACCATATTTTTATTAATGCCCCAAAGTCCCTCACTTGATGACGGTATTCACTGTTTCCAACAAGGATATAGATTTTTTTCTCCTTTTTAATTTCTTTTATATTTCAATGAGTCTGGGGTTGGGGGGGCAGTCAGTGAAATATAAGAGCACAGGTTGCTATCTTGAAATGGAATTGCACTACATTTTTAAACATATGATAGTGAGTTTGAAGAGGTGTGTATATGTCCCAGTTAAGTTCAAGTTATCGTCCCATAAATGGATACAAACAATAGCAAAAGATGGTTTTGAATTCATTAGAGAATACTATGCATAATTCCAGGCTAATTAGAAAATCTTAATAGTATGAGGATTAACAAAGATTTATGAATTCATCCACTCTACACAGATTTATGGAATGCCTGCTATGTAAGTGCTAAGAACTAAATATGGAATGTTGAATGCACATTGTCCTTGTTAACAGGGAGGTTAGGGCTTGACTGAAGATGCAGATGATGAGAAGAAGACAATGAAATATATAAATAATTGAAAGCTGAGAAAAACGCTATAAAATAAACAAAGAAGGAGCTATGTAAGCGAACATCTCAGGCTGCTAAGGTCAGCCATCCCAGGTTAGAGTTGTACATTCACCACAGCTCTTCACTTCAGCTTCTTCTTTTGTACAATAGGAATAATAGTATCTATTTGACATTTAAGTTGATCATACAATCCAGTTTGCCAACAGCACCCATTTCTATGTTGCCCACATTGTAAGTATAAATAACACCTGTTCCTTTTCAAAGTATCCTGGTTTGGGTGATGAACAGCATAATCCCCCTACTCACAGGGCTGGCATATATTAAGCAGCTGGTGAACTTAAATTACTGTGGTTTTGGTTGTTGCTATTACTTCCAATGCTTTTAATTCAGTTGGTCAGGGGAGACATTTCTAAGACAGAGATATTTACAATAAGATTTGAAGAATAAAAATGAAGCCAGCTGGGTGAGGCAGAGTTTGGTGAGGAGGTAGTAAGGCATGAAATGGTAAGGAAAAGGGAGAATTGCAGACAAGGCAGTATGATGAAAGGGCCCCTAAGATGGGAAAGAGCCGTGTGTGCTCTGGAACTGAAAGTGGCTGCAGTCTGGCGGACAGAAGAAAAGGTGGCTCATGATTAGGTCTGAGAATTTATCCTAATAGCAAAAGGTAAATCCTTGAAGGATGTTAATAAGGGGGATGATATGCTTGCTCTTGGTACACTGTGGAAAATGGACTGGGCAGGGCAATAGAGGAAGGGCGGAGACCAGTTATAGGACTAAGAGTTGGCTCTAGGCTTATTTTTTAGGCCAGCATAAATTACTCAAATTGACTCTGGAAGAGATAGAAAGCCTAAACAACTAAGGACCATGGACATGATTGGCAATGTTGTCTAAAACTCATCTCACAAAAAGTTGCTGGTCACAGACCTTTTTTTTTTTGGACATGGACAGGATATAAAGAAAAAAGGAAAACCTCACTAATTAATTTATGGCCTCTGCTCTCAAAAATCTGAGAAAGATATAACAAAAACCTACATATCAATCTTATTTATAAATAGTGGTGAAAATTCCTGACCAAAATACTATAATATGGATTCAGCAGTATATAAAATAATAGTGCAATAAACACAATGAAGATTTGCTCTGGGAAATTAAGGATGTTATATAGTATTTGTGAAATTATTAATATAATGAATTATTTTGATAAGTTATTAGGGATATTTCAGATTAGCATTGCAGTATAGACATTTGACAAAAGTTATTTTCTAAAACTTGATCAAAACTTTTAGTAAAAGCAAACAGATGGAGGCTTCCTTAACTAACTTAAAAAAAATCTATTATAATGCAATAATCATAATTAGGACTGATGTTGACATTTAGGCATTATCCTAATAAAACAATGAACAATACAAGCAAATGTAGTGTCGGCCAAATAGTTAATGTCATTCTATAAACAAAAAGAAACAATATAATTACTTGCAGATTATATGATTTTTCTTTTGTACAACATCCAAGAGACCTTAAGAAAATAATAGTTTGCCAAGGCACTGGATATACAATACGTTTTTTTGAAATTTTTTCTCAAATTCTCATCATAAAACAAATTAGAGAATTTAACAAAAAAATGTCTCTATCATAAGGGCAACAGTAATATATAATAAACAGGAATAAAACTAATAAAAATTGTATGACATTTATGAAGAATGCTAAAAATCTTCAAAATGCAAACTAGAACTTGAGTAATTAAGACATATTTTGTAAGAGGAAGAATAAATATTAATAAATGTGTCATTTTTAACAAATAACATGAATTAAAAAATCCCTACACAGTCATGACTCCAATTACAGCAGGGAGGTAGAGCTTGGAAGAATGATACTGCAAAAATAAAGATATAAGAAAATTTCTTAAAAGAAATGCAACCAAATGTGACATTATCTGCAGTAATTGTCTTTCAAAACCCAGATTTAAGTTACTTCCTCCAGGCAGCCTTTTCTTATGGCCCACACCACAATTTAGAAGGCTTTGCCCAGCCCTACTGTTGCCTTATCACTCCATATTATAGATTGACTGTTTGCCTTATTTAACTTATACTGTGAACCATTTGGGTATAAAGATTTCTTATATTTCATCTCCTTATGACTCCATGGCTCAAAAATGCCTGGTACAAACTAGAAACTAAATAAATCTTTGATAAATGAATGGCTCAATGATCAAGAAAATGTGAAGGATGACATTATTTGAAATATAATCTGAAGTACGTTTTTTTAATGCTCCATGACTTGTACTGAAGGAAGGGGCAATTGTTTTTGTTCTGCCTTTGGAGACCAAGGAACTACTTCTTTTAGAGCTGAAAGCAGCTTTAGGTTCAATCTCTTCTTTTCTTCTGAAACAAATGGCACCCAAAAAAGGAGAAATGATCCACAAGTTTCAAAAGAACTTGTCATTAAAACAAAGATCTGAATTTCAGACTTATGTCATTTTACAGCTCATTTTATTGCCTTCATTTTCCTATGTAGTCTTTAAGCCATTATACGTACTCCCCAAGTCTGAATTTTTTTCACTCATTCAGAAAATAATTTTTTCATTCACTCATGAATTCATACTGCTATTTGCTTTAGGGTTATGGATCAGGCATAGAACCTAGAAACAAAAATCTTATATACTCAAAGATGAAATCAGATTTGCACATAAACAGCTATGGCATTAGGCAAAGGATGATCAGTACTAAAAGTTATTGAAATAAATGAGCAATGATGATCTGACATAACTTTGTGACAATCACGTCACATAACTTGTTTATACATAAGACAGTAATTTTGGATATAATTAGAGTAATTGATATTGTGATTATGGAATTTATCATAAATTTTGATTTAATTTAAAACCTAACAGCTCCAGGTTATAAAGTAAAATTCATTTTTGAAATACTGAAAGAGCCTTTCATGTTACTGTTGTTGCAGTTTTCTATCAGTATATTTTATGGAAAAACAAAATATTTGGCTGCTTGGTGTCTGTCACCACTGGAAAATACCTTCACATCTTACATGAGCAGAATTTTTATACTTTTAAGAAATGTCCCAACTATCACCTTATTTTTGTCATAAAGATAAATGGCCTTTTACTTGGGAGACAATGGCAGTGATAACGAAGATCTGCAAATTGGTTGCTTCCAGGAATGTTGTATCAAAATGCACTTTTAGCAATCTGTTCTTACAAATTTACGTTGCAAAACCATGGAAAATCACTGTAAATAAGATCGGAAACACAAACTACATCTCATCCTCACTTGGTCTCTGCAGGAAGCAGGGCTAGAAAAGCTACCTAAGCCTTTGCCATCCTCCAGGGTGCAGGACTGCCCATCCTTCAAAGTCAGCAGCAGCTGAGAGGGACAGTGGGGCTCAACCAGGCAATCTCCCAGTGCAATCACGGCTGATGAGCCATAGTGTGCTATGCTAAACAGAAGGGGATTTATCGCTCAACCTCATGGAAAATGGTGTTGATTACTAGAAGGAAAGGTACTTCTCTGAGAGTGGCATTGCTGACAAAAGAAACCATATGAAGCTGCTGAAACTAGCAGAGGATTTGGGTGGCTCGGTAGCCTATAGCAAAAAAATTACATAAAGAGACATTTTCCCAGATGGCAAAACAGTGCAATAGTCTAATTTGGGGCACAGGCGAGTCTATGCCCAGTAATCCAGGAGGAGAGAACAAACTCTGAACATCAGGGTTGGTGATGATTAAAACACAGGATCAAGAGTGCCCTGTTGGTAATCTAAGGAGCCATTTGGTTGGCTAGCTTTCCTAGTTTCTCATTGATAGCTACTGATGACTTCCTGGCCATTGCAAAATGGATTGACTGTAGAGGGAACCTGGCAATAGAGAGAACATGACTTAATGCCACACCTCATCCACCAGAAAAACTCTTCAATGGGCATATTCTACAGATAGATGTGACACTATTTCATGTTCATAGGAGAAGAACATTTTATATCTGTGGTAAATTTTTCTGCTCTTACTCAACTGTTTGTATATTCCCTCCTGCCATGAATTCCTATTGCCTTTAGGATAATATTAAAAATCTATAATGTGATCTATCCTGCTGGCTTCCCTTACCTTTGCCTCTCAAACTCTTCCCCCTCCCCCTTGCCAAGCTTACCTATGCCAGTCTACTGTCTGTTTCTTAAATACCAACACAATTTATATAGGGGCACTCATATATGCCATTCTCTCTGAACTGAAACTCCTCTTCCCAGGCTTATTAGTTAAATCTTAGGCATAAATCAGACCTTACCTTATCCCTGTTTCTTTGGGAAAGCCATGCTGAAGCCCTAGACTAGATTAGATCCTTGCCACATGCTGTCACAGCAAGCACTCCATGCTTCTGCTGGCTCTATGAAGCCTGTCCAGTAATCCAAAATATGGTTAATCATAGCTCTGGCCACTCGCCATAGTGAGATTTAGTACTCTGTGAGAGAATGAATTATGTACGACAATTCAGACATGCTCTTAATCTTAATTCAAGTTCCCGTGGGTGTGAACGCTTTGTAAATAGGACTTTTGAAGATGTTATTTTTAGTTAAGGTATGGCCCAAGTGAATAAGGATGAGTCTTAATCTGGATTATGAGGCCCCTTTATAAGCAGAATGAAATTCAGACATAGAAAGAGATGCAACAGGAAGGAACCAAAAGTTAGAAGTCAATGGACCCTGAAAGGAGAGGACATTGTCGTGTGATATGAGGCAAAGATACAAGTCAAGGAACCCCCGGGCTTCCTGGTACTCATCACCAGAATGTTATATATTTGGGGGAGAAAACATCACCCTGCTGATGCCTCAATTTTGGACACCTAGCCTCAAAACCATAAGCCAATAAGTCTCCATTGTTTGAGCCAGTCCATTGTGTGGCCAGTCCACTGTGTCAGAGCATCCTGGAAAACTATGACATAGCTACATTCTTTAGCATTAAAAGTCCTAACACTACCTCAGTGAAATATGAGAACTCAGGACAGGAGAAAGACAATGGTCTGTAAAAGTTGTATAAAATAAAGTCATTTAATAATTAATTCCTGGAGAAATATTTTAAACTTTTAAATTACAAAAATGATTCATATTAATTGTAACAAATTCAGACAATACAATGATATATAAAATTGGTCTCTCTACCTACTTGCATTACATAGCATCTTTAACACATCTTACCGGAGGGTAGCAAGGGACAAGAAGAAGCTCTGCCTTATTGGGAGCTAGGACATTCAGAAAGTGATCACTACCAGCAAAAATGGACTTGTAATGTGTGCAGGCACTGACCCATCTGACACAGTCCTAACTCACTTCCTCTTAAGTGGTATAGTCTTTATACAACCATCTGTTCTGGGGAAAAGGCGACTCTCTTTTTCTTTCAATTTTTGCCCATCAAAATGCAATATCTTTAGCTCACTGTGATGTGAGATGGAAGTTTAAGTCTTCAGTGATGCATCCCACTCAAGGAAGGGAGAACAAGATGGGAAGGGTGTTACATTTGACCAATAAATATTTATTAGGGGGGGGGTCCTGCAGGATTTTAGGCACAGTACTGGGCTGTGAGGTTACAAGCTAAATTAAGAGTTATACCCCCACCCTCCACTCTTTCAGGGCCTTATATGGTTGTAAATGAGCCTGCTGGACAAGCAGATAATTTCAACACAGTTTAGGATATGCGTTGGTCCTGTAGCACATATGGTACTATGGAGTTTACATTAATGAGTTATTTAGCTTAACTACAGAAAGGGAAAGAAGCAGTAGCATTTTTTGAAGTGATTCTGTCTTAGTTAGACCTTGAAGGATGGGTGGCAATTAGCTACCCAAAGAATACAGGAAGAGTTTGCAGGCATGCAAAATAAATTGGGTCAAAGCACAGAGGTGTGAAAATAATTTAGTATATATCAAGAACCACAGGTTGTTGCATATGTATTGCAAAACGGAGAATAGGAAAGATAAATCTAGAGAAAATGTCATAGAAGGTTTTAAAAATCATCCTAAAAAGCTTGCTCTTTATCCTAAATATTTAAGATAACTCTCTCTGGTAGTTATGTGGTGATGCAGGATATCCATCATTCACAGTGTATTATTCACACTCTCAGGGGGTTATATATACATACAGGGTTCAGGAACAAAGATTCCAATAGGATCTAGGTTTTATTGCTGAGGTTATGCTAAGGGCAGCCAGCCATTTTGTATCAGGAATAAGGGCACATTTTCACCCAGCTGCAGGGCAGTCACATACTGATTTAATATATTCATTCTACAAAGATTCACAGCGAGCCTACTCTGAGTTCAGCACTCTATTAGGCACTTAGCAGAGTACAAAACAGCTCCACTACTCATCATAAAAGGGGTGGTTGGGGTTAATGCAGGAAAACTCCTTGAAACCATCAACCCAGGATTTGTATAATTCTTTTTCAATCTCAAAACTTGATTTTAATTTGGTCTCCGTATGAACCAAAGAGCCTTCCCTGCAATGTTACTTTTGAAGATTTTTTTTTTCACTCACCTGAATAAGCTCTGTGTAGAATTTATACATCCCCTTCCCCCACTGAATGCTTTAATTAGAAAAAAAAATTCTTGGTTTTATTTATTTCTTGATCTTTAACATATTATCACAAGGTATTGTTTTATCATGTATACTATTCATATGGGTGCCACTTATGGTTTTTAATGCTTTCATGTCCATCTCCCTAGTGATTCTGTTATTTATCAGTCCTTACCAGTGTTATCATCACTTCCTGGTTCTGTTTCATCTATGAATTCAATTAACATATGTTTTACTACAGTTTCCAAATCCTTGCTGAAGACACTCTACTAAATTGGATCTAATTCTGATCTCAAGGGTACCCTAATAGACAGTTCCCGCAGTGCGCAGCTATGGTCCAAGAAACAAAGATATTAAATTACATTAATTGTGGGCCAGAATAGAAAATAATCATTCATAGTATGTGCTCATGACACTAACTTGACTAATGTAGAGTGACGGTTTTCTTTGGAGTTGGTGACTTATAGAAGGTGAGATGATCCACAGTGGCCTAGAAACTGCATGCATGCATGCATGAATACCAAGCAAAATTTGGCCAGTGGCATAATAATGCCACCATATCTCCTTTATTCTCTCCTGGTGTCTGCCCTGTTGTACCTAACTACCTGCCCCTTCCCAACTTCTTCTAAGCTAAGCATGGAACAGATTCCATTGCAGCTGGTGCTCATTCAATTTCTATATAACAAGATCATCATCACCTCTGAGGGCTGGGAGAGGGAGGGCCCCACTGGGAGTACAGATGGGAGATGGGAGAATATGAGCTAGCAAAGCCAGAAAAGAAGTATGGCACAAAGGGTATCAGAAATAAATGCAGTCACTTCAGCAATGAGTCAGGAATCCAGGGACAGAGAGAAGTGCATGTGGGAAAAGGGAATAAAATGAGAAAGCAAGCAAGAGGAAGAGTGAGGGAGCAGGAGAGTGGAGGGAAAGAGAGTGAGGGGAGATGGGTGGAGAAGGGAGGGATAACTAATCTAGAAGATGGATGAGAATTTTACGGACTTGGCAAAAGTCACCCAAGAATGGCTTTTGTAGATTTAAAAAGGCAGAGGTTGAATAAAATAGTTTTAGAGATTCAGAGTGTGAGCCCTCACATGCAATTTACTCTGGTGTCAGGGAGCACTCCCTCTCATTCTAACATAAGCTTGTCA
Organism: Tamandua tetradactyla; assembly: GCF_023851605.1. Lineage (NCBI taxonomy): Eukaryota > Metazoa > Chordata > Mammalia > Pilosa > Myrmecophagidae > Tamandua > Tamandua tetradactyla. The sequence goes on from NC_135329.1 coordinate 41,293,655, forward strand.
GATTTAGCAAATAAAAATACAGAGTTAAATCTGAATTTCAGATAGGGAGTATAAGGGTAGTTCAGTGGTAGAATTCTTGCCTGCCATGTGGGAGACCTGGGTTTGATTCCAGACCCATGCACTTCCCAAAAAACAAATAAAAATTCAACAAATGGCACTGCAATAGTCGGAAACTCACATTACAAAAAAAAAAAAAAAATTGAATTTCAGATGAACAACAAATGATTTTGTTACTTTAGGTACATCCCATCCAATAATTGGAACATACTTATACTAAAATACGATGCATTTATGTGAAGTTTGAATTTAAACAGACTCCAGTACTGAATCTGGCAACCTTATTATAAGATGTCCCAGATCACGCCTTTTGTCTGCAGAATCAGCTTTCCACTGTTTTTCTCTCAAAGTTAATTCACGACAATTTGAAACACCACTTTAGAGCAAGATTTTGAAGAGAAGGAGAGCCAAGAGATATCATCCTAACCGACACAATGGGCTGTGCTTCCCAGGGTCCGTAACTATTACCAGGAATGATTTTCAGCTGGCAGCAGCAGAACAGTCATAACAGTTGTAAAAATACTTACATATTTTTATCTATTGTTTGCAAATTGTAGCTTTCCTGAATCCTCTATTGTTCTGGCCTTTCTAGCCTCTGCCCACCCCATACCCTCCATTTTCCCACGATCCAGAAACCAAAGGGTTTGCCTGACATTGCAGGGGTTACTGGTCCATGGTCCAGAACTACTTGACATATATAAGATGGACCCGAGCCTGTATCATATGCATGTTTCAATATTTAGAATTGTTATCCCTGATCTTTTCACTTGTTTTAATATTTTAAAAATGCTTCCACGTAGGGCATAATAAAATGCACATTTATAAATGGTTCACACGGATTGTGGGCTAAGCTAAGGCTTGCACAGGCCATTCATCTTTATAGCCACCATAAGAGATGCATATGGTTCTCTACTGCGAGGAGAACAAAGCTCTGAGAGTATGATAACATGCCCAAGACCACAGAGTTAGTGAAGGCAGAAAAAGGATCTTGAACCCAAGTATATCTGAGTCAAGTCAAGGCTGTTTCCTCAATACAATTTTCATTTATCTTCCCAATTCTGGGGAAAAAAGCACCAAAATATTGATCTGAATACTTATAAAAAAGCACTCAAAATATTTATCTGAATACTTATTCTTATTAAAAATTATAATAATCTAAATTTCAGGGTGGAGAAGAATGATGAAAGATGCCATACTGCAACTATCACTGCCCTTTTAAAGGTAAGACTAAAATATTAAAAAGACAAACACATGCAATTATGTGTACCCAGCGACCTAGTAATGACTTTCTTGAGAATGTTTGTTAACGTGACTCCCTACATATATGTATTTCTATATCTATACATACACACACACAGAGGCAGATATGTGATATGTGTATCATAGAGAATTTTATTGACAACATTTTTTTTGGGGGGTAGGCTCTTTGTGCATGGGTCCAGAGTCAAGCCTGGGTCTACATTATGGTAGGTGAGAATTCTACCGCTGAACTACCCTTGCACCTAGCTACTCCCAGGAATGTTTTAAGAAACAATCCATTTCACTGTGCCAACGTCATAAATAAATCAAGATGTTCCTTGAAGTTTTATTTAACATGTTGAGAAATTAGGAAATATAAAATGTTTGATAATAACCTACATGTCCAATACTGAGGGATTAGTTAAAAAAAAAAAAAAACTGGTTGCATCTATTGAATGAAATAATTATGAAGACTGTGGGAACATAGAAAGATGTGTATTGAGTGCATGGGATATAAAAGTATGATTATAAATATGTAAAAATTATAGGTACCTCCAAATAAGCCCATGAAGAAACATATAAAAATGAAGATAGATTGATGGATTGAGGTACTAGGGATTGATGCCGATTATTTTTCTTTCTTTAATTTAGAATTGTAGATTATTTCTATAATGCTGTTTAGGTATGTTTAAAAATGTAATATCCATATTAGCCATTTTTTTCAGATTTCTACATAGTTTTTAATTCAAATAATAATACATTTTACTGTTTTATGGGTAATCTGTTTAAAAGAAGAAATTGTAGCATAAAAATCAGTGACTTTTTATATCATCCACCTAAATGATCTCCATTCCTTCAAAAATTAGAACCATCAAATTCTAAGACAGTATCTAAGCTTCCTCAGAATTTCAATTTCCCCCATTTTTCCTCTGTTAATTCCCAACAAGTGAATTCTGGTCCTTACATGTTTATAAGGATTGACTACTCAGCAGTTTCTTTGTGCATTTCTAGACATGGCTTCTATGAGCAGTCACATTATTTGGGTTGATAAATTGAAAAGAACTTGGTGTGACACAAATGGAAGCAACTGTTGGGGGTCTATTCTGCCAAGCAAAAAAATTATTGAAAATTCACCTGGAGGGAACAGTAGGCAATGAGGGGACAGCTACAAAAGTTATGATTCCTAGATGTTCCCAATGGGGGACGGAAATTGCATTCGCACACTAGCATTTCTTTCAAGAGTCTTATTCATGAATTGGGAAAGAAAAGCCCACTATTTTAAGGGAAAAAATGTAAGAGAATGTGACCTCAGGGATCAGGTCAAAGCTTTTAGAACCAAAAACACATGCCAGTGAGACAGGCTCTGGGAGCAATGGTACAATTGCTATGAGGATTTGGGACATTTGCTCATATTTTTTACAGAGCCACTAATTCTTTTTTTTTTTTTTTCACTCAGTATGAAAATTCCAGCCACATTTTCCAAATATAGTTTACTCCTCTAGCTCAGTAGTTCTTAGTTAGGCTGCAAACATATAGAATGAGAAAAACATGGGCTTTGCTGCAAATAAATCTGGGTTTGAGTCTGAACTCAAACTTGGGCTAGATTGCTTTACCTCTCTGAGACTGAGGGTTTTTTACCTGTAAAACTAATGAAAATTAACCGAGAGGATTAAACTACATAATTCAGATGAGATAAAGACAACTCTGCAAATGTTAGTTCCCTCTGCTGACCCACATTCCAGGACTCTTATCATACCATTTTTATTATGTTTAGGACATTATAGCCACCATGATGTCTGCACACTGAAAAGTAAACTTCTAGACTAAGCATCACTGATGATTTCTGAGTTAATCCACAGTAATCGCTGGTTACTCAACTATTGATCTTCATCTAGTACTTTTACAGGAGAGTAGAGTCAATGGGTAAAAGTCAATCTATGAAAAGGAAAAGATGTCATTGAGCAAATATCATGCACTAACTTAAGATTTTCTGAGAATCCATATAAAATTACTCTTTCTTGCTTTTTATTGGAGCAGGTAAGGTTGGGACCCCCTGCTGCCTTTCTCAGAATGAGGGTACGCTTCCCTCTGCCTAGGGCTTTCCTGTGGATAGTCTGCCTCCTGCAGCACAAAAAAAGAAGTTCCTTATAGACTAAATTATGAAATTTTTCTATCAGTTGATTTACTTCCAGAATTGGGAAACACATTTTCATAAATCTAGAGTATTCGACTCTGATGGTTAAATTCATATATCAACTTGGCCAGGTTATGATGTCCAGCTATCTAGTCAAGCAAGCGCTGGCCTGAGTGTTACTGTGAGGATATTTCATGGATTTAAATCATTAGTAAGTTGATTGCATCTAGGGCTGATTACGTCTACAACCAACTGAGGAAATTGCCTCCAACAATGAAAGCAGTCTCATCCAATCATTGCAGGTCTTAAAAGGAGGGGTGATGATTTCAGTAGCCAGAAGAGAGAATTTCCATCTCTACTTCATCCATCCAATTTCTCATGGAGAATTTACCAAAAACCATCAGTGTTTCCAGCCTGCAGCCTGCCCTATGGAATCTGGACTTCCCCATGCCTACAGCCTTATGAGGCAATTCTTATAAACATCTCATGATATTTACATTATATACATTTATACCCTGTCAGTTCTGTTTCCCTAGAGAACCCTAATACAAGGACTAAAAATTTATTATAATAATTTAACCACATATTTATGTGACATTTTAAAATTTATGAAGGCCACTCATTATCATCCCCCTTTCAACATGGTAGAGAGAATATGGTAGAGACATGCAATGTCAACATGGTAGAGACATGCAATGAAAAGATTATGTGTGTTTTGAAGTTTTGAAAATTAAGTTTAATTAAATGTTAATGAGAATGTGGAATAGTGGTATAAAACATTTAAATTTGCATCTGTGGTCCCTTGGATGTATTAGTAATCATTATCCCCTTACTTTAAGAACACACTATCCTACATGTGAAAGTTCTAATGTAACTAAGAATGCATGTTTTTTTTTTCTTTCAGACAAGAATCCTTTCTTTTAAAATCAAATGGCATCATTCCTAACATTTTAATGAAAAAATATTACTGATGAAACACACACAAAAGAACGTGTCTCAAATAAATTTCTATTGCACACCTACATATATGATCTAGTTTTCTAGAATACAAATGATATAAGCAAAAGCCTGGGTTTATTATACTGTCATTTTACCATGTTGCTTTAAAGTAGTCCTCTAGCAGAAAGAAGCTTTGTTCAAGACAATTCTAACACCTGTGAAGTTGGATATATTTAACAACCACTTCTGAGCCTGTCTATGAATTGGTAAAGCATTGGAAATAACACTTGACAGTTTACTTTGAAAATTAAATGGGTATGTGTGCATACTTACACATACATATATGCTTACATTTACAAATGCATAATATATATTTTTATAAATAGGCATAAGTCTAAATATTGATGCCCCTGTGTTTAGTTCTATGTGTGTGTGTGTGTGTGTGTGTGTGTGTGTGTGTGTGTATTTATATTGCAAGTCTATATATAATATTTCTTGGCAGAGGATCTGGTTCTCCAATATCAATTTTCTCCTTCTCCCATCAAAGCTGTATCCCCATATCTTTCTACTAAATATCGGAGTATCTTTATTATAAAAATAGATTTTAGTTCACTGGCAACAACTACCAAACAAACCAAAGTGAAACCCTAAACATAATGTAGCTCCCTCACAACCAATAAAATTAATATTACCGCTCTCTTTTTCCAGGAAACATGATATGCCCAGGCCTCCTCATTTAGTACCAGTTGTGACCTGGGACTAGCACTGAGGTGTCTTAACTTTCAATCTAGTACTTGCCCATGGCCCCCAGCCTCTTCCCCTACCTCTTCCACACATTTGTAAATAATCACAAAATAGGAGGAGAGGATGCAATGACACAGGCTCTCAGACCTCACTTCCTTCTTCCTCCTATCTACGCATCTCCCTCAAATAATCACCTTTAAAGTTTCTTTTCCCAAATTTTCAATTCTATTTACTGCCCGGAAGCAGAAAGGCAAGATTTTTGAGGAAAGTTGATCCTGTCATAAAGCCAGAGGCCATGAAGCAAAGCTGGCCCTATTTTTTGCTGTAGGTTAGCCAGCCGTGTAAAAAATCTTTCTGAAAATATTTATGTGTTCAACAAAGAGTCATATGAATTGTTATTCTTTAGTACTCATTCGTTTACTACTAGTAAACTTCGAATTTTTAAAAATGTTACACAGCACTAAGACATTTTATCCAGTAGACTTGGCACACACATGTAGATGTATTCATTTATTTTATCCTAAAGCAGAGTCACCTGAGGAAAACTGCTGTCCTGTTGTTTTAAAGCATGGCTTGGGTTGTAGGTTAGTTGTACCTGTCGAAAAGAAAGAAGTGTAGAGTTAAGAGACCAGGAGATCTGGTTCCAATCTTTCATATTTTGTTCCAAAGTGCAACTTTGGCAAGATGATGGACTAAGTTCCTCACAGGGCCCTCCCCTAGAGTACAACGAGAGCCTCAATAACCATAACAAAAATATATGTCTTAATTTTTTGGTTCAGAAAACCTAAGACCAGAACTGAGACTGGAATTCTACAGGGTGGTAGGGATCTGTTACAAAGGTCGAACCTAAGATTCTCACACAAGGCTATGAACTTCAAAGGAGACTAGAGTCATCATAGGTTGGTACTAGCCCCTGGCTCCAACAAGAAGTGAACAGAAATTCTATTAGAAAGAAAACAACCCCAATTCAGGATCTTGGAATTCTCATGCATTAAATTAATCAAATAAGTGAAACAACTAACAATTATAAAACACATAAGGAAATAAGAAGTGAAAAACAGTGGAATCTAAAAAAATAACTCATTCAGAAACTCAAAGACTGCACTGTTAGAATAATCACATAGTGGATATAAAAACTTAAATATTTAAAGCAATAAAATATGGACTCAGATTATTATGTTGTAGATATAGATACAGATAGATACACAAACACACATACACCAGAGGGTGGTGCGATGGTGGCTCAAGTGGCAGAATTCTCGCCTGTCATGCCAGAGACCCAGATTCGATTCCCAGTGCTGCCTATGCAAATAAAAACAACAACAACAACAACAACAAAAAACTGGCCAGGGCAGTTTGGTAGTTCTTCAAGAAGTTAAACATAGAATTACCATACGACCCAGAAATTCCACTCTTAAATACATACCCAAAAGAACTGAAAGCAGGAAATCAAGCAGATATTGTGTACAGAAATATTATACAGACATAAAAAGGAATGAAATTCTGATACATGCTACAACATGGAAGAATCTTGAAATCATTATTCTAAATAATACAAGGTAACACAAAAGGTTATAAATTGTGTGATTCTATTTACATGAAATGTCCAGAAGAGGCAAATCCATAGAGTCAGAAAATAGATTACAGGTTACTAGAGGCTGGGAATAGGAGGGAATGGGGAGTTATTGCTTTATGGGTACAGAGTTTCTGTTTGGGGTGATGAAAATGTTTAGGCAATGGTGATGGGGATAGTTGCATGACATTGTAAACATCACTAATCCTACTGAATTGTATAGTCAAAATGATGAAATTTATGATGCATATATATATATACATATATGTTACCACAATAAATATATACATATACATATATATATATACACACACACATATGTACATGTCCTAAGAAAAATGACCAGAGGTATTTGAAAAAGAAATTGATTTTATAAATGAAAAGTGAGTCTGAAGTTGAAAACTCAGTAGAAAATGTAGACATCACATTAGACACAGCTGAAGACTGGATAAGAGAATTAAAAGATAGATCTAAAAAAATTATATAAAATACAGCCCAGGAAGGCCTGATAAATGAAAGAGAGTTTAGAGTCCATGGTGGCAAGAATGAAAAAGTTTATTATAAAGTAATCAAATGTCCCAGAAAGATAAAATATAAAGAGTGTTGGTGAGTTAATGGTCAAAGAAATAACATCTAGGAATTTTCCAGAATCTTTGGAAAACAAAAGTACACAGTATAAAGAAGCACAACTTGTATCAAATAGAATAGATAAGAATAAATTCCACATCTGAGATCAATAGCAAAGAGATTTAAAGAGAAGCCACAGAGACAGCCACCTAGAATAGAACAAAATTATGTTTAACAGAAACTGCTCAACAGCAGCAATGGAATTTAATTTCCTCAAACTGCTGAGGAAAAAAAAATCTTTCAAGAATGAGGCTGAAATAAAGCCATTTAAAAAATATAAACAAAGCCTGAGTATTTACTAACAGAATTTTTCTAAAGTAAATTGTACAGAACAGGCATAAAGACAAATGATTTTAGAAGGAAGGTCTGAGATGGAAGAAGAAAAGGTAAGCAAATAAACCAGTAACTAAGTAGGTAAAATGAAATTAATAATTAGTAAAAAAATAATAACGATGTAAAATTGATGGGGCTTTAAAAACCTGGACTAAATTATCTAGTGAGGAGGGAGAAATTATGAGAAAAATGTTCCTAAGAGCCTCATATTATTTGAGGGTATGGAAAAAGGGAATACAAAAGTAACTGACTTTAAGCTTTCTAAATTTATTGCATGGATTTCTTCTGTGTGCCACCTAGATACAAGCTCCAACCTCCTCCACTCTTCTGTGGGCCCAAGAAGGCAAACTGTGTGGATTATTTCACAGGCTCTCTCGACATCTGGCTTAGACATGGATTGGATAATTGGAAAACAATGGCAGAAGATCAATCATAAGGAGTAGATAGGGGTAGGTCGGGTATCTATTTCAGCTTCTTCTCTTCAGGGTTGACAGCAATGGATGCATAGCTCAATCAAAGGGCATGGGCCCCGTCAAGGAAGCCCTCTCTACAGTGGTCTCCACAGCTTGAGCTTATGATAATCGCTCCCTCTCTAAACCCCTTCAGGCCTAGGATGAAAAGTCTACTCCACTGTTCCTGGCTCCATGATACTGTCCTAATCCTGGAGGTTAAGGAATGACATAGAAAACTAAGCTATAGAGATAAGTACGAAACCCAAGGCTGCTTTTTTAAAATAAATTTTATATATATATATAAAATCATGCAAGGCTAAACAATACAAATAAGGAAAAGGCTCAAATAATATTGGATTGAAAAGGAAACCTAACCACAGGTGCAAAATAAGAATGAAATTTAGAAACATAATTTTCAGTTAAAAGCATGTCACATGACCCTATTTATAGTCTGATATCATTTTTATAAATCTTAAAATAAATCATAGGTAAACATTAAACTTTCATGGATACAAATACATGTAAGTGGAAGATTATATTTGAAAAGCAAAATAAAATAAAACAAAATAAAATACAATGGTTGCTTTTGGAGGAGGGCAGGGATGGGGTGGGGAAGAATCAAGGGTAGGTTGATATCGACAATGATTAAATTCTTAAGGTTGGCTGGTGGGTTCACCAGTGATTATTTTTTGACTGGGTTTCTTAATGCATATATATGTTATCTATATTCTTCTGTATAAACTAGCACTGAACTTCAAACCCAAATCGAATCTGGGTTCCACGTAGGCAAAAACATAACATTGCAGAGTGACATTTCTTAATCTAGAAAGAAAATAAAAGCTACTTTATTGAATTGTTGTAAATATTAACCGAGGTTACATCATGTGACAGAAATGGCCACATCTCTGACATGGTGGCCCAAGGTTGAATACTTGTTAGTTCTCTGTCCTCATTCTCAGTGCTGCTATAAAAAGTAAATGAGATGCAAATGTAAGAGGGTCCAGCTCAGAGCCTGGCAATATGTAGGAAAAAAATAATGTTCTAGAAATTCACTTATTTCATTTGCAAAAAATAATTTTATTCAAGAAATCTTTAAAACCTAATTATACCATGTGACAACCACAAAGACAAATACTAAATATACCATGCTCCCTCTCTTTTTGGAGCTCAAAATGTAGTGACAAAAATAGCCAATAAAGAAACAAATCTATAAATAAAGCACTGCAACTTTTGGTAACACTGGGAAGAAAATAAATAGGAGGCGTTTTAGTGAACATTGGGAAGAGCCTCGAATGAGAAGGGGACAAGGGAGGTCAGGAAAGATACCACAGGGTCCTCAATGAGGGTTTTTTTTTTTTTTTTTGGTTTGCTAATGCTGCCGCTAATGCAAGGTACCAGAAATGGAATGGCTTTTGAAAAGGGAATTTATCAAGTTACAGATTTACAGTTCTAAGGCCAAAAATGTCCAAACTAAGGCTTCACGAGAAAGACGCCTTGACTCAAGGAAGGCCAATGTCTGTCATATGGGAAAGCATGTGGCTGGTGTCTGCTGGTCCTAGTTCCCATTTCTATTGCTTCCAGCTTCTGAGGCCACTGGTTTCCTCTCTAAGCTTCACTCAACTCCTCTGGGACACAACTCTGGGTTCTGGCTTGCTTAGCATCTCATGGGCAGGCACACTGTGGCATAAGCACCTGATCTTTCTGTCGGCACTCTAAGTATCTTAAAATGTCTGCGTCTCTGTCAGCCCTGAGCTTTCTCCAAAATGTTTCCTATTTTAAAGGACTCCGGTAAACTAATCAATCAGAAGGCCACACCCACAACTGAGTGGGCCTATCTCTATGGAAACAATTTAATCAAAGGATCCATCCTACAATATGGAATCAGGATGACAAAATCATGACTTCTCTGGGGTATATAATTTCAAAACAGCACAAGAGCTAAAATACCACTATGGATAAAAGGGAGTAGCTGTGTAAAGAGAAGGGGTAAACTGCTATGGGAAAAGGACAGAGCATATGTGAGAAACCTCAGATAGGAAAAAAAAAAAAAATGCTGTGTTTAAGGAACAGAAAGGAGCCAGGTAGACAGAATCTGTGAGGCTTGGATAGAGAAAGATACCAGAAGTGACAGAAAGGAAGGGAGGGGACAGCAGGCCAATTTTCCAGAATGCAGGTGGGAACTCTACTAGATGCCAGGGAAATTCTTAGAGGGTTTAAGGATTAATTACTCACTGTCTGATTTCCACCATCATAATTTGTATCTGGAGTATTTGCCAGTAATATTGAAATACTAAATTGTTCTCAAACATGTAAATTTTAATCCATATAACACTTATAAATCATAATCCCACAGTATTTTCCCTTCATATTCTTTTGTGAATCCCAAAGATGCTCAAAGAGCACTATGAGTAAAGTGCTTTATAGGGTTTTAAAAGCACTCATACACACCCTAATTGAGACGGCTGACCGAAATGTCTTGTTTCATTTGATGATGAAATCTCCAAGGTCACCCTTCATTTTCTGAGAAAAAAAAGAAAATTGACCAAAGATATTTTTTATACTTCCTCAGTCTGAACAAATGTATCTCTGGAAAGGAATTACAAATCACAAGGGAGTCATACCTCTTCTCCCAATAAAAAGGACTCCATTTTATAAGGAAAACATTAAAAACCTCCTCAAAATCAAGTACTATCATCAACTACTGGCCCTCATCATTCTCTCACCCAGGCCTTTCCAGTGAAATCCTGAGAAGAGGCTCACATGTAACCCTAGAAGTGCCAGTGGAAGATTCTTCTGTTTCTGTGCTACAGGAGCAGCTCTTTCAGGGATTCTGGCAAGAATGGAGACTGCCAGTCATTAAAGAGTTAATGCTAGCTGCTCCTGCTGGTCAGTCTTCCAATTCTCTGAGTTGTTTTTCAAGGTCCTCTACATCAATGACTTTAAGTGTTATTGAAAGCTTTCTTAGGCAGCCTTCCCACTTTTGGATTCATCCTCTTCCTCAAACAGCCAAGTCAATAAATAACAATCTTCTGTTAACTCCCAAGATAACCCAATTCTGTTCTGGGTTGTATACAGATTGACACTGGCTGTTAAACTGATACCTGGATGGTGGGAAGTACCCTGATACAGTTTTTAACCCATTAGTTAATAAAATAAGATGGAAAAATGTACTCTACTTAGGTAGAATAATAACATGACATACTAAGAACACCTTTTTCAGGATTAGGGTACAGCAAGTGAAAATATTGATTTGGTTCACTTTCTTGATGGACAGTGTAACACAGGGAATTCAACCATATTCTGATTCCATATCACATATTGACAGGCACTAATGACTGCAATTAAGATTTAGTTTAACAACAAATGACTAGAGTTTACAATAGAACTGTCAACCCTACTGAATTAATCTTGCTGAAGGGCCATTTTCATCTGCTGCTCCTCTGTTCCAGGTTTATAACAGCCCCTCATTGGCTCTGGGATCATGTCCAAACTCCATAGAAGGCTGGTGTTCAAGGCCATTTATAATTTAGTTCAGCCTCATAAATCTAAACTTATCTCTCTTTCCACTCTACTGCCCATAAGAATCTTTCTCTTTTTTCCTCCCACCTAGACTGCCTTCTCCTTTTCCTCTTGACTCATCCATCTATATTCTCATTTTCCCCCCATATTTCCAAGCAGATGCCAAGTATCTCATACCAAGGATGGGGAAATGAACTACCTTTTAATGACCATATATTAGTTCTGCACCATGCTGGGCCCGTCCCTCCCATCCTTCAGTCCTCAAAGCATCTCACACACAGACTCACACAAACACACACACTCAATCTTATCATGTATTCATTCTTGGTCATGTTGTACAGGATGCAGAAACTATGAGCAAATACATGGAATACCTTGCTCAGTATTCCACACTATCATTGAGTGATTCGACCTGAATTCTAACCACCACATAACCTTTAACAGAACTACAAAGTCTATCAACATCACTATCCCATTCTGTAATTCTCAAAACGTTCTCAGTCCCTCCTATGCGAAGTACTGCTTTGTTATTGCTCTCTCCCATGTAGTAGTGGAATCAGACTGATATCTAATCTTAATCTGTAGCATATTGTTCCTTTTTAATCTCTCCTGTATATAACACAGTGCAGGGCACACAGTACAAGCTAATAAAATAGGTTTATATATTCAATAATAAATGTTATCTAGCTCCCTGGATTTTCAAACTGTGGTCCATGGATCCTGAAGTATCACCATCAACTGGGAAATTTTTGTAAATGCAGAATTTTGTCCCCCACCCCAGGTCTACTGAATCAAAATCTGCACATTAATAAGATCCCTGGGTGATTTGATTTAAAGTTTGAAAAGCACTTATCTAGCCTATATTTTCAGTTAAAACAAAACTTTTTTAGAGCTGACCTATTTTTTGACACCAGAAATGAATACACTCACTGACAGGCTTACACAGATAGCATGATAATCTCCAATACAAACACATTACACTCCTTACATAAATGAGTGACATGTAAATTGCCTGTCTTAAGTTAACTCACCAAGCAGGACACAGTTAAGACATCAGAACAAAGAAAATAACTTTTTAGATGATGTTACCGAAGTGCGAATAACAATGATATTTTATCTCAGTGGTGTTAGAATGATAGAAATAATTTGTAGACGTAGTTGAATCTGGGGCTGAGAATAAAGGTATTTATACAAGCATAACTCTTGGGTCTGTTATCCAAATCTCACTTTGACATAAATATGATTCTTTTTATATGTAGGAGGTACATTCAAATGAAAAAAATAAAGTTAAAAAAAAGAGTGGGAAAACTACTTGAATAAAAGAACCTTTAGACATTTCTCATCATTAGGAATAGTATAGCTACTCAGGACAAAAAACATGAGAAAAAAAACAAATAGGAAAGGTGCTTCAGAATGGTCTTTCCTCTACCTTGAAACCTTAAACTCTCAGGATTATAAATCTCATGGAATATAAAACAAAGGTACGGAAAGTTTCACTAAAAAAAAACACTCACATTGATTCCCAGAGGCTGCCCATGTCAAAAAAAAAAAGACATACATGCTGATACAGACACTCCTAGTATAAGGGAATATGTAGTTCTAAGGGATCAATGATCATCTCCTATGGATTTAGGTTTCCTCATGGCTACATTACCTATTATTGAGTCAGTTAACCCAATGAAATTATGGAATACTCCATACTGTGTATCCTAAACCACATATTGTCAGAAAATCATGTGGCCACATGAGCATGTCCTTTATTGCTGATTAAAATAATCAGGACAAGAGAGCTATAGAAGCCTTTTAGGAAATGTGCTGGTTTGAAAGGATGTATGTCCCCTAGAAAAGTCATGTTTTAATCTAAATCCCATTTCATAAAGGCAGAATAATCTCTGTTCAATACTATATGTTTGAATCTGTAATTAGATCATCTCCCTGCAGACGTGATTTAATCAAGAGTGGTTGTAAAACTGGATTAGGTGACGACATGTCTCCACCCATTTGGGTGGATCTTGATAAGTTTCTGGAGTCCTATAAAAGAGGAAATATTTTGGAGAATGAAGGAGATTTCAGAGACAGCAGAGAGTGCTGCAGCACCATGAAGCAAAGACTCCATGAGCCAGCGACCTTTGGAGATGAAGAAGGAAAACGTTTCCTGGGGAGCTTCATGAAACTGGGAGCCAGGAGAGAAAGCTAGCAGATGACGCTGTGTTTGCCATGTGCCCTTCCAGCTGAGAGAGAAGACCTGTGTTCGCCATGTACCCTTCCAGATGAGAAAGAAACCGTGAACTTCATTGGCCTTCTTGACCCAAGGTATCTTTCCCTGGATGCCACTGATTGGGCATTTCTATAGACTTGTTGTAATTGGGACATTTTCTCAGCCTTAGAACTGTAAACTAGCAACTTATTAAATTCCCCCTTTTAAAAGCCATTCTGTTTCTGGTAGATTGTATTCTGGCAGTTAGCAAACTAGAACAGGAAGGTATGTATGTGTGCTCACACATGGCATGAAGATGATTGATATATTGCTGTATTCTGTGGCTTTCCAGTTTCTCTCCAGACAATATATGTTGCCATGTTGAGGCAGGAGCAATAAAATGCATTGAGGAGAGAAGAATGGCTGCTTTGTAGAAGGATGGCCTCCTTGCCTTCCACCTTTTATTCCTGTTAGCACAACTGAAGCCCTGCCCATGAGTTCCTGCTACTAGCTTCATAGATCTTCTAAGGTGGGCTCGGTGGAGGTATGTGTTGCTTGGAGAATAAGTTTCTGATTCCAAAATTCCTGACAATTTTCTATATTCCTTAGCCTTCCAGTTCCAGTAGGAAAGGATCCCTGGATTGTCAGCAATAAGAGTTTTTCTTTTGCTTTACTAATGTTAACTAGATTTCCACATTTGTCTGAAATTCAATGAATTCAAAATGAATACATTCAATTTGCTCTCTATTGATATATATCCATTCTAGCTACAGAATTGATTGATATTCCATTCTATTGATAGAGTGGAAAATTCATCCTAACAGAAGGAGGTCACATTTTAACAATAATTTTAGGAGTTCCTGATTTTCGGCTAATAGCCTCTCCCTGACCTGATGGACCTCAGCAGAGGGGAAGACTGTTTTCCTGTTCCAGGAACAAGGAGATTGTATCCTAGCTGAAAAAAAAAAAATTACTTATTGCCCCTGCTGGAACCTGTTGAGAGGCCACTTGAAACAAGGAAAGGGCAGCATCTGATTCTTTGTAGATAATTAATGTCTGCTGAAAGAATACCAGCCATCAAACAAAGCTAAGAGAAGAGAAATGGTAAAGAAGTCCAGTTGAGGAGAATAACGTTGAAGCTAAGGTCTGGGAAAAGTTTTGAAGGAGCTGCATGGTTATATATGGATGGGGCAAAGCGCAGTAAGAATTCTAGATAGGTGGAGACAGAAATTATAATATTATGTAAGTTCAGAAGGAGTGCAAATGCTATCATGTGTTGTAAATAATGAATGCATTTTTAAGAAGAATGAGTGGCCAGTGGACTGAGTTCATTAAAGGTTTTAAACAAGGCATGATTCTTTTGTCTTATAACAGTAGTTGAATGGATTTACCCATTGATTTTGTAGCTATTGTAGCTTAGGTGAATGAGAAGTCAGTACCTGAACTGTCCGGAATTCACACACATACTCACAGGAGACTGGGAATAAAGGTAAATTGAAGCACAAGAGAATAGCACTGTTGGGTACAGTTTTGAGGCATCACGGTATAGCCCTCAATTGGGAGTGTGACTGAGAGGGGGCGGATTCCATTGGAACCTCAAATCCATAGCTACAGGTCCTAATTACCTCCAGTCTGATAAACTCCCTTAGCATCACCACATTTTCTACCTCCCAGGGGATTCCTGCATATTATGTATTCAGTAAAATCAGATCAATTTTCTTAAAATATTATTTTTATATGTCTGACATCATCATTCTCTCAAAAAATGTAATTACTCCCTATTATCAACAGAGGCATACTTTAGCTTAAACTGTAGCTCCTGCCCCTACTCCACCCCTTTTCCCCAATTTGGACCACACCTTCAAACAGCTCTATCTTTCTGACCTAATCTGAGTTTAGTGTCATCTGCTTTTTTTTTTCTTCTCTTTTCTATGTTCCCCATGTTGGAAATGCATGCTACAACCTCTAAACTTCCACTCCTTTCCATTTGCTCAAAACTTTACTCTTCCTTTTATGGCTGGTACAAGTTTCCTCTCCTCATGCAGCTGGACCATCCTCTCAAATTACTCCAGTTTTTGTCACTAGCGCCTGCACTCATCATTACTTCCTTCATTTGGGACTCAGTCATGTGTAGGCATGTCTTTTTTTCTCACCTGGATCCTAAGTCCATCAAGGAGAGAAATAAGGTTGCACACCTTGCTCCAGCTTTTTAGAGAATCTTAAAATAACTAATCTCCTCAAAGCTATAGGCCTGTGAATGTAAATGGAAGATGGTACAGGGGAGATTGTAGATAATAAAGGGGGGGGTTCTATGCAGTTAGTTGAGAAGTGAGCGAAGGCAATGGTGCCAGGGATATAGGAGACCTGCCCTTCCTTTCTACTCATGAAGGTCTGTGAGCTCCAGCTATCAGTTTTAGAAATGTGCTGCTTACATGGGCCAAAAAAGACAACATGAGAATATACTCATAATCTGCCAAATTCATATAAATCTGGCAGCCAGGAAATTCTAGTTTCCTTCTTGGCTTTGAGGGGTGTAATTCCTAGAATCAAAGATGTATACATTTTTTTAAACATCAGAAATCATCTAATCCAATCCTTTTTCTTTTACAGATGAAGACAATGAAGCCAAGAGAGAGGAGATGTGACTTATTCTCAGGCTTTGAGAACAAAGCTACTGTTTCCTAGCCAGTTGCCAGAGCCTGTCACACTGCAGCATACCATCTTCTTACATAGCTTCAAGGTGACATGCTTCTCCTTTGAATGGAATTTGTGAGGCGGTTGATACACTAGCACCTGGAATCACCTGCCTTTCTTGAAAGAGAAATCAGTATGTTGCCTAAAAGATATTTTAAAGATCATGATAAGAAGCCCTTGTGATGCTGGCTCAATGCAAGTTTTGGCTTATCTGTCCTATATACTACCCACAACATAAAGCAATACTTTATTTCTTTTGACTTTTACTACATTCAAAGGTTGCCTAATAGTTATTGAACTAGGGTTTACTGAATAGGTCTTCAGTTCTACCACCAAAAGTTTTCCATTCTTTATTAAACAAATATTTGAGTGTTAGACACAGTGATTACAAAAAATGAGCACTATTCAATATCTATTACAAAGTCAAATGACCTGAGTAGCAAAGGGGAGGCTTTGCTACTGTGCAGTAGAGATTAAGAAAACTAAGAGATTACTTCCAACTAGGGGGTGATGAGATAGATCCAAGAGAAGCAATACATTCCAGGCGGAAGGTGGCAGCACAAACTAAGTCGGTATGAAATTGGGAAATTTAAAAAGATAGACTGATGACAAATTATATAACACTTTGGAAGTAGGACTGTAAAGACTAAGCAGTAGTCATTAGAAGATGGGGAGCCACTGATGGATTTTTCACACAAGTAGGGCGTGATCAGATCAGGGTTTTAATCAGATTTTTCTCCCTTTCTTTTTTAGGATTCCTTTTAGTCTGCCCTCATACATACATTTCCTCTGCCTTTTTTCTAGTATGTTTCCCCTCTCTAACATTAATGATCAATTCTATAGTCATAGCTGAGAAACAACGTTGATGTTTGCTATTTTGTTTTATGTCCTTTTAAAATAATTTAAAAAATAATTTTTAAAAAAACTGCATTATAGCACTATAACTCAGAACCAGACTGGCACTTAGCCAGACAAGAAAACTATTGTCCACATCAAGGAAAACAATTCTGTGGATAAATCCACTGTCTTAGCTGCTGATCAGGATGTTTTCCATTGAACATATCAATTCAGTGTCATCATAGTCCAGCTTTTTATTGTCAATGAGTCCTTGAAGAGAAAACACAAAACAGTATTGGCACTTACTCCCTTTTCTTTAGTGTTTATAAAATTGAGGCAGCAAGGGAAAGTTCATTCAATAATGTTGTAATAATGCTTTCAGTGTTTATACAAATAAATATCACAAATAGTCTTAATATATTTGAATTTCTTGGACAAAAAGTGACCTAGATTCATTGAGGTTAAAGAGAATAAGATTCAAATTCTTAATGATATCAATGGGTCAGGGCCCGAAATGGAGCAGGATATTTATTATGCTCCTGTAATGAATGTTTCACAAGAAAATAAAATGAGAATGTATAAAGCTATTTGATGAAATCCCTCAAAATCCCTGCCAAATACCTCAGCAGTAGAGTTGCTGGTTGTTTTCTCTTTTTCTGGTATTTTCTAAGAATGTACCCTGAAATGCTTTTTAAGGTTATCATGGGGTCTAGGACAGTGTCTGAGATTATAATAAAAAAGATGGAAAATATTGTTTTCTTTGTCATCTCAACTGTCAAAATAAATTTAGGTCTAAATGTTATATATACAGTTAATTCAGCGGTTTTCATATATATGCTGGTGATGCAGCACATTCTTCAGAACAAATCGCATCTCTCTTTGAAATCTCTGTAAGAGACCCCATGTGTTGGCAAGCACAGAGTCATGTCTCCTCTGCATCAGGTCCTCAGTTTGCTCTTTGAACAATTGGGCTTCTTATAAAGCTAAATTATGTCTGGTCCCGATTAACAAGGACATAATCTATATAGTTTGCTAGTTGCAGATGGCGGGTGAGCTAATTATCATGATGCTACAATGAGCTATTACAGAACACCCTTAAATGCATTGTGTCTTAAAATTACATCATAATTTAGAATTGAAGATCAAATCATACATTTCAGAATAAAACAGATGATGTCTGCCTAACAGTAGACACGTTCCCAGGGTTGGTACTATGCCATTCAAAGTTGTTTCTCACTATTACAGGCCAGCACTCATCCTCCAGGCAATCACTGTTTAAAAGGAGAGACTGATAGCTAAACAACTATTATAAATCATACTTTGATAGGTAGCAGTAATCTAAGAATAAACAAAGGGCAAAGGAAGCAACAAGAAGAGAGAGTCATTCTTACTAGAGGAAAGTGTGAAGACTTCATAGAAGATGCCTGAAATGGATTTTGATGGTTATCCTAGTTTAGCCCAGGATATTTATTACAAATAAAAGTGTGTTAATGGAAGCACATATGAAAGTGGAAAATGGAACACTATTACTTAGTGTGTGCTTTGGTGAGCAGGGAGCTAAGTGTTTTAGGTTTTAAATATTTTGCGTACAAGTTTGGTCTTAATCCTTTAGAGTGGCATTTGGCGGTATGCAAGCTAGACTAAGAGGAACACAGAAACGCCGATGATAACAAGAAAGCTGCATCAGGAGTCTCAGGAAGAGATGAAAGGATGCAAAGAGGAGCCATGGACATGGAAAGGAAGGCATGGGAAGATGGTGCTAAGCCAATCTCTACTGTTTATTGGAGATGAGCATTAAAAAAGGAAATCTGCAGCAGATACTGCCATTCCTGATGATTATACACAAGTCCTACTGACTAACGTTGCTTCTGGCATTTTCACCAAGCTCTCACTTATAGTTAATACTAATTGGGGAAAAGAGAGCCCAAAGTATGATTTGCTTTGAACCATCAACACTGATAGGGATATATAAATAATATATTCCGGTATTAGCTATGAATGTTATATCAACCATCTCTTTTATCCTATGGCTATGGCAACAAATGCTCTGCAAATACTCCAGTTAACAAATTTTTTGGATATTTTTCACAAGACCTTACACCCACTCCAACCGAAATTTCATTATAAGGCATCTAGGTTACGAGACAACAAGGACTGATATAGGTGTGTCTCCTCTTGATGACTCTTTCATACTTTTACAAATGTATTCCATTGGTTTGTTGAAAGTAAAATTGAGAGAATTTGACGTTACTGGAGGAAAAATAAATTCCTATGCCTGCCTGCTCTTCAGCACCTCACATCATTGTACATAATCTCTAAAGAGGAGGGATAGGAAGTGCAGGCTGTGAGTCTGCTTGGACGTGTGTCAGGAAGTATGCTCTTGCCAGTGAACTGTGACTTTGTGAATCAGGAGCTGGCAAGATTTTTGCCAGGGTTCTGCCAAGGTGACATTTGGAGAGCAAGCCCTAAGGGAAGGCCAGTTGTGAGTAAATGTTCGGGGCAGAGAAGAGTGAAGCAGGACTAGAAGAAACACCACACGAAACTCTGTTATAATTCCACTGAGTGGTACAGGCCAGGAAGGAGCTATCCACGGTCCACAATCCCATTAGCCATACATGTGTATGGGGGAGAAGTGCATCTACCATGATGGACTGAAACAAAGAAATTGACAGAGAGACACCCAATGAGAGGCATCCATATATCATGGCTCAGACTCTATCCTCAATACACACACACATCAGTGCCTACAGTCATCACCTAGTACTGAAAGAGATTTGAGATAGTTTTATAAAAACCACCCACACTTAAAATAATTTTTTGGTAAAGGAATATTAGATTGCATGGTTTGGGCCACATCATAGGTAACTGATAAATAATTACTAAACCCATACTTTTTTTAATTTAAATTCTTATACGATGTTCATCAGATTTCTATCATTGCTGGCATAAATTACGATAAACTTAGTGGTTTGAAACATTACAAATTTATTATCTTGCATCTCTGAAGCCCAGAAGTCTGAAATGTGTCTCATTCTGCTAAAATAAGATATTGACAGAGCTGTTTCCTTCTGGAGGTTTAGGAAGAATACTTCTCTGCCTTTTCTAGCTTCTAGAGGACACCCTCCTTCCTTGGCATATGGCCCTCTTTCTCTATCTTAATGTCGGCGTCACTGGGCAGAGTCCTCACACTGTCATTCTCTGGCTCTGTCTTCTGATTTCCTCTTTCACCTTTAAATGACCTTTGTAATTACACTGGGACCACCCAGATGATCTCCCTATCTTAAATTCAGTTAATGAGCAACTCCAATTCTATCTGTAACCTGAATTCCTCCTTCCATGTCTTATAACATACTCAAAGGTTCCAGGGGCTTATGATGTAAACATCTCGGGGAGACTGTGTTCCACCACTTGATATATAGGCTGTGACGTGAAAGATTTTTACAAATACCCATGGTGGACTAATTTGTTAAAATACTATTTTGCCCTTATTCTCCTTATAATTTTCCTTCCCATCCCAACCTAACCTGTATTTCAAGCAGGTAGCCAGGCTTTGTCATCCTATTGTTAGGGATTCTACAAAGGCTGAAGGTAGGAAGAAACTAAAATTGGTGGACTTTTCTGGGCTTTTGTAAAAGCTTCAACCCACTGAAGAGATCATGCTTGCAGTTGAGGAGGGACAATGCAGAGAAGGAACACTGGCAAGGAGTCTCACACAGGATAGTGCAGAAGGAGAGTTCAAAGACTGGAGAGATGGCAGTCTACCTATTCTTCAGGCTCTGGGATGGAGATCTACTTCCTATCAGTGACCCCCAACAGTTGCAAGACTTTGGAGGACAATGTTGCATATACAGAGGCAAGAGATTTCTTCCTTTCCCAAAGTGCAGCTTGAAGCATTTCTTAGAGGTAGCAAAGCACCTGGGCCAATGAGAAGCCTGACTGTTCAGACAATGGACATGCCAATTATTGATGAACCAAGTGCATTCTTCAAGGTCTTGGTGCTACATTAGACTAATCCTTATGGATGACAGCCAGACAGGTTGATTTAAATCTTAAAGACAAATGTGATGTTTCTCTCACACTTGGATTTGTGGACAGCCTTTTAAGAATATTTTTAAAGGCACTATATAGGGTGATGTTGAAGGCTCAATATGTATATAAAAGTGAAATAAATGTCCATAGCTCCTGTACATTTCTATCCCTTTTAGAAACTCTACTGCAGATTATGCAAAATAACTTAAACACCTCAGCAAATCAAGCCACATCTTCAAACTCTGGCTAAAAGGAAACTCTCCTTTAGTCATATCTCATCCTTTAATCTTAGTGAGGTGGCAGAACTATCTGTATTTATTTCCTGCTTCTGTGTCTTAGTGAATTTAGTGCCAAGGTTCACATCCTCTTCTTCTGCCTACTTATCTGCCAAGACCCAACTCAAATGTCCAATTATATGAAGAAACAAATGTCTGCCCACTCTCTTCCCCTAACTTCTTCAGACCTTGGAATAGCAAAGGTTTCCCACTGATGTTAGTCTCTCTCCTTATCCCTTGTTGATTCCCTTAAATCTATCATACCTCTAAGTTGTACCTTTATTAAAGTTAGGTTTTATTTACTGATAGGACCCTGATAGTCACCTTATTTCCCTAAATTTTAGCATAGAACTCAAAATTTGTTTAACAAACTTAATTGTATTTTGCACTGAAGTAAAATAAGGGGTATTATTGCTATTTCTCAAGAATAAACAATTGATAACTCAATCAATGCAAGAAAAAGGTATTTACAGAAAAATAAAGTTAAAATCACTGCTCTGAGTCTTCACTAAGCACTAGTCCAGCAAAACCAGTAAATGGTGTTATAAATATAATGGCATTGTAAATTCAAATCTGGGCTCTCTAACTCCAGTTTGTCTTTAAATAAGATCCAGTGTCAAAAGACAAGGATTCTACACATCCCTTAGGTATGCTCAAACCCAACATTTACAATTTATGGTTTCAAGGAAAGTGAAAATCTTTGGTGGCTCGAATAGATTTAGGAGATGGGGAAAGGCATGGTGAGTTGCTCTTTCAGATGTCTGGGCTGAGTGGTGACTTGAAGAACTCAGCAAGTTAGAATACAGAACAATCTCATTCTTCCAGGGGCATTGTCCCCCAAGGAATAAAAATCCAGATGGATAGTTTTATGATGAATAAGCATCAGGACATGAATGGAAACACTATGAATCATTTTAGAACAACTGCTAGTGACTGTCCTTGAGGAAATAAAATGAAAGAAGAGTTTGAACAAGCATCAAAGATAAATTAAGACATCAAGCAAAGGTGTTGTGGAGCCATGCTCAATGATAAAAGGACAAACAAAAATCTAGGGCAAAACACTAGAAATTTGTTAATAAATTTTGTTGAAAATTGAGGTGCCCAAAGAAAAGACACTGAAAAATATAAAGAAGCAATAAAACAAGGTGCTGTGATGGAGAATAGAGAGAAAAGGCCAATTAAAATAAAGTCCCTCACTTGAGCATGCTTAATGACCTGTTTAGTGGTTATGTCTGCATTGCCCTCAAAAACCCCAATTCTTTCAGCCTTTCTTCATAGGTAAAATTTTGCTGACTTGCTTTTCATTATATTACTCTTACTGGATCATTTAACGTTTTCCATATTTTTTCTATGAGTGGAATCTTCACTCACTACATATGAACTAATACTAATAAAATAGAAAGAACCTACCCTGGTTGGCCTCTCGGACCATATAGATAATATATCATAAAGGTAAAAGTAGACCTGAACCCTGCTAGTTATCAGCTGTGTATCTAGAGGCAGATCACTTGATTTCCCTAAGACTCAATTTTTACCCTACTCTAGTCTGAATATACCAGTACTTCCTTACACTATAGTTATACATGCTTTCATCACGTGGAAAGCACCCTAGATATAATAATTCAGTAGGAGTGAGAATGATTAAGCAAATGTCTAGATAAGATTGTCTAACAGAAAGCATTATTTTTCAGTAGAAAGTATGGGGTTCTCTTTCTGGCAATAGATTGATTAGGGTAGGTGTGAGTAATTGAGGCCATTTTTCCAAGATTTCATAACTTTTCCAAAGCCAACCATAAAGTTACGTGTACCCAGATGACTGAGGAATAACTGTTCACCTGAAGATTTCCAAGGCCTTTTCCTGGATTCTGTCACATGTAAATCTTTTACTACATTTGCTTATCCTACTTTTTATACAAAAACTTTAATATTATATTATATCTACTAATTTGTAATGTGTGCTCATTTTCACGGTCCTGAAATATATTTTTCCACTAAATATGAAAAAAGGAAATTGTTACTCAAATTAATTGTCAATATATATTGCAAGGCAAAAACTTAATCTGCTCAAATATTGCAATATGCTTAGTTATTCATTATAGCAGATTCCTAAGTGATATCTATTCAGCCATGCTTTCAATTATTCCAGTTAGAGTGCTTGAAGATATTAAAATTTCATTTCTATAAAATTACTTCATAGCCCAGAAGTCTCTTCATTAATTCAGACTGGTTTGCGTGTGTGTGTACTTAGCTTCTTTGCAATTATTTCAGATGTGCTTCTTACTCTTTCAGACCACTTCTACTTTTTCTAAATTGAACAGTTTGAAAATCTGGAGCATCATTGTTATTCTACCACATAGTCTGTTGATGAAAATGATTTTAAGGAGCAAATCTGAAACTCATCTCTGAGGATTAGTCCATATTAGGTACAAATTCTACAATGACACCACGTATATTAAAAAAACTTCTAGGACCCAATGTCAATTTTCATATTCAATGGAAATTGAATCCACCAATATGCTTGCATTTTTTCCTATACTACAATTTCCAGAGAAAGAAGGAGATGAAACTAATATTTATTGAGTGTCTGTTATTCATTTATTTCCTTAGGCAACTCAATGATAGAGACATGATTTTTATTATTTCGTAATGTAAGAAAATAAAGCTCCGAAATATTGAGTAAATAGCAGAGTTGCTATTTCAACACAAGTCTGTTTTGCTCCATGCAAAATCTGTATTAGCTGTTGACTGCTACATGACTTAAGTGAGCTACTTACATCCTCTAAGTTTATGTCTTTTTCTTCTTCAACACAAAATGGAGAAAATCGTCATTTCCATGCAAGGTACTCATGAGGATTAAATGAGAAACTATGTGGAAGACTAAGCATGTTGTCCCAAGAATGGATGTCATTCATGCTAACAATAACAAATGTCCCAAGAGGGAAATTATGACTATTAACAGGAATTTTTAAATTAGAAACAACAAAATAAAAATAAAACAACATGAACATCTCAAATACATTTTATATCATTTAACATTAAACATAATTTTCTATGGCTTCTATTTCCATATTACTATTTGTTAAACACTGTTCAGAAGGACAGCCTTCTATGTTCCAAGTTAAACTGCTATATGTCCCTGTCATTTGCTCGACTACACAGAAAGTGCCTGTAAATAAATGTTTCAAAACTCCTTAAGTCCTACAGTGTCCAGTTGAGCAATTTTCAGATAAATATTAATTGATTTGTTGACTAACTGGTTGGCTTTGTCAAATGGGAAATGCAGGCCTTTAACTGAAAATGTTTTACAAATTTCAACAGTAAACAGGCTATACTTTACAAAATATAATGCTTACAAATACGCTGAGAAGTCTGAGAGTAAATAGTGAAACTTGGAGGAAACTGTCCATTTTAATAGAAAGTGGTAAAGACTGAAAGTCAGATGCAACCAGCTTACTGGTGCAGGGGAAAAACATGAAATTATTTTCCTCCCATGATCACTTTCAAATATGCCCTTTCCAAGCTCAGAAAAATTGGTCAATTTTTCAAAATTCTGATAATTTCAGGTACAAAAAGGCACAGCCCAGCTTTATGGAGGGAGAACCTGGAGGAAGAATAGAGAAGACATCTACCATAGTTCTCCCAGGGAGGCTGCTGTTTTCAGTGTGGCAGGGAGCCTCTACATGCTGGCTCTCTTGTGAAGATCGTGGGGGAGTTTTTCTAATGTCTTCACAGTTTGTACTCATGAGAGATGTGCTCTCATGTATGTATTTGCACTCTTCCTTTCCCAGATCCTTTCCCCAGCAACATATCCAATAGTTTCTTATTAGTGGGATCCTTTCACTCAACCAGTAGTCCACTTGGGTGGGGAACGAGCAAAATGCTCTGTAGTGACAACATGACTTTTCCTTCTGTAGTGACATGGCTCAATGGATACTCCTGAACTTGGCCTCCCTTTTACCGTTCCTTGTCATGTTCTGCTTTCTCTCTTCACTCTCCTTTCCACCTCTTCAAACAGGCATCAGAGGAAGGTCACCAAATCCCTGCTCTAAACTGATGCTCTACAGGGAATGGGGTGCCAATCTACCCTTATTGTAGGGTTCTGTCAGGGGAAATTTCCTTTCCATTAGCTTTATGTAGCCACATGGTGGTTGTTGTACCAGAATAATTAGTCCATATGGTGCTTGCCTACCACTCTCTACTCTTTAGGATATGAGGTGTGGTTTGTTGGATTGGTGAACTTGGAAGTGGACCTGAGTAGCTCAGCCTCTCTCCTTTCTTCTTTCTTCAGAGCACATATTCTCATCTATTCTCATTCTTACAGCAAACTGCACAGAGCACAGGTGTCATGTCTGCAACCAGTGACATCAACCTCTAGAAGCTATTTTCTTGAAGATCCTTTAACTCGAGTTCAAGCAGTAAGGGGGGGAGTGCTTAGCACTCTACCAGCAGAACGTAATCCCCTACTACTTATTTATATAGGCTGGAATGTGGGAGGCAAGTTCTGCCATTTATTAATGTCCTCGGAGGGATATGTCTGGGAAGCTCCTGTTAGAATATGATGGTACAAAGCACTTATTGCCTCAGCTTTGAGGCTTTAGCTTAAGTTCAAAATAACAGGCAGATATCACTGAGCTGCAAGGCAGGAGACCTGATTTCAACTAATGACATAAACTAGTTTCCTTCTCAGAGCTCTATGTGTCTCATAAGTAAAACGGAGGGTGGAGGTGGCACTAATGAAAATAAAGCTGTCCTATAGCTTCAACGTGTAATAACACCACGATGGAGCATACGTATCAGCATGTGTGTATACACATACACACACACACAGTATATAGAGCCAAATACATAGTGGTTCAACAAAACAGAAATTCGTTCATGTCACAGTTCTGGGCAAAGTTCCCAGTTCTTAGGGTAGCACATCTTCACATGATCATTCAGTGATCCAGGCTTCTTCCATCTGTGGCTTCCTCATTGCTTAGGGTCTCTTCATCATCTGGGTCCAGCAGAGAGAAGAGAAAGGAGCATGGAGGAGAGAAGATGGAAGACAGATGGGCCAGCCCTAGAAACAGCACACATCAATTCCTTAATCTTCTGGCTACATCTGCAGGAGAGGCTAGGGCATATAACCTAGGCTTATGTCTAAAGAAAGGGAGAATGCTTTTTGTAGGCAGCTAGTAGTCTCTACCCCATATATCAACACGGTTTAGGTTTAAGGATATTTATACAGGGCTTGGATGAGGTTTGTGAAACAATTCTTTGTCCCATAATATTCTCTGTCCATAGCCTTCATCTTAGTTTGGGTCCCCCCTGAAAGAAGAGATTGAGATCAGGGGCTTATGATCAGGCAGTTTATTCGGGAGTTGAATCCTCCCAAGAAGAGTGGAGAAGTGAAGAAAGTTAGACAGGAAAGAATAAAAGTAAATAAAGAGCACTGTAAAAAGTAAATAAAATGCACAGGTAAGAATGTGTCTCAGAACTGTCCTTCTGAAGGACAGGAGGTTGGAGCATTCACTGACTCTCCTTCCCTACTGGTTGTTCCATGCTCCTGGAGTAGCTGAGCAAGCTCCCTCTGCTGTAAGGAAAGTTCTGAGGCTGAGAAGTAGGAGATTGGATAGGCTGTTGAGACAGGACACTGTCAGAATGCACACCATTGCTGCCACAGAAATCTGAGGCAGCCTAGCCACGTGGCATGGAGACCTCAGCAGGCCCATTGAAGCTTCAGTGATGATATATGGCACACTGCAGAAAAGCATGGACAACACTGCTGCATTTTCCAAAACATGTATCTTCCAAAATATGCTTTTTATCTAAAAGATACAACTCTCAACACTCAAGTGCTTCAACATAATAATTATTGATTGTTGGCAATGACAGTCCCCTTGGTTTTCATTATTCTTTCAGGTTATTAGCTAACAAAGTTTAATTCTCTACTACAAAAAGTGCAAATTACTTTTGAAATATTAGGAAAGCATATTTACCTGGATGGCATTCAAGACCTCTTTGTCCTCTGCTACTACCTCCTTATCACTATTCATTCTCATTAATTCACATAATCATCCACTCATTTCATAAAACATCAAGTTTCTACTATGTGTTATTCCTTGCGCTTATTAC
Source organism: Tamandua tetradactyla (assembly GCF_023851605.1). NCBI lineage: Eukaryota > Metazoa > Chordata > Mammalia > Pilosa > Myrmecophagidae > Tamandua > Tamandua tetradactyla. Next base: position 41,321,418 of record NC_135329.1, read on the forward strand.
TAGGATGGAAAGAAAAATAAGCACATTCTTTGCTCTCAAGAAGTTGGTGGTGAAAATGACAGGTGCACACATCATTATGGTAAAATTTAGCTCTCTGGGATCATCAGAATAAATGGTACTCATTTTGTAGATAGCAGAGGGTTAACATATAAAGTACCAGAATACTTTAAGGGAGAGCTTCAGGATCTTCCATCTTAAACAGAGATTATGGAACATAATTTAATCTAACTCTAAAAGTCTTCAGTAGGAAACTCGACTATCTTACAGTGCCTTTCCTAGGAAGGCAGACACAGGCAGAGGCTCTTTCCTCCCAGCCCCACCCCCAGCTGAATGAAGGAGCTAAACAAGCCTTCATGGAGACCCAGAGGCAACCTCAAGGGGTACTTGGGTAGAGCTCAGAGAGCAGTCTGTCCATCTACCGCCCCTCTGCCGTCAACGGCTAAGACGGTGACTCCAGGGTGCACAGCACATACGATGGATGTTATACTCAGGCATCACAGAGGAAAACCCCCTACTTTTTTCCCTCATGCACCTTCCTCCTTTTCCTTTTCTTTTCTTTTTCCTAATCACATCACTGACCCCTTTGGGCTTCATATGTTATACTCTCTTAATTTCACTTGTTAAACTTATATGACTTGAAGAAAACAATTGTTTGAATGAATGGAACCATAAATGTTAGGATTTGGATAAAGTACAGGTGGCTAGAGTCAAGATCCACCTATAATAACTAACACACCTCTGTCATTGAGTACAAGAAATTGTCCTGTCTAGAAAAAATATCTTCACCCCCCACAATACGCATGGAGTCAAATTACTGAAAGCAGTTTCCTTTTCTGCTTCTGTGTCTGAAATAATCTATGTACCACCAAATCCCAGCAGAGTGAAAAGCACATTTTTCAAAAGCAAATTACATTGTTCAGGCTTCTCCTGTACCTTTAGCCCACTGTGAGGAAAACGGTAATTTTGCAAATGGCACTTACCAATTGCAAATATCAATGACCTCCAAAATATGAGGAGCGTATTCTTCTTTTTAAAAGCTTTACTGTATGCTATTTAAATGGAAGTCTGTACTGGTGCAGGTGCCCAAAAGGTCAACCAATTCAGGCATCTGAAGACAAGCACTGAAAATCCATTCTAGAGTAAACAAGTGGCTTTGCTTACTTGGTGAGAAAAAATATATATACATTGAGATACGCCAAACAGCAGAATTCTGTGGCATTCAGGAAACAGCTACACTACAGATGTGTATGCATACATGGTATGTGTGTATTTGTACATATACTTTTCTCTGTTCATAAGTATTTACACATACACCTATAAGCACAATAAAATATGGTCTATTTCTAAAACGATTTGAGATTGTTTATAAAAGCACACAAAAATTAACATTAAATTACACTATTTAAAAGGTGACCACTAACAACACAGAAAGGGAACAAGAAAAGATACGATCTGGCACTTTAATATGTTCTGGATACTTAATTTGTGATACATGTTTTGATTGCATGGCTTGCTGCGGCCTCACTTTCTAATTTTGTTTACTGACTGTGCATCAATCAGAGAAACAGAACTAACAGGATATATACTCATGTAAGTTAAGAGATTCATTTTAAGGAATTGACTCACACAATTGCGGAGGCTGGCAAGCTTGCAGATTTGTAGGCAGGTCAGTGGACTAGAAACTGAAAGAGGTATATATAGCGTAGTATCGAGGCAAAATTTCTTTTTAATTCTAGAATGCGCAGTTCTTTGCTTTTAGGGTCTCTTGCTGATTGGATGAGGCGCATCCACATAATCAAAGTTAATCTCCTCTACTTAAAACCAAATGGTAAAAAAAAAAAAAAAAAGTGGTTTTAGATGCTAATCTCATCTACAAAACATCTCCCCACAGCCTCTAGACCTGTATTGGATCAAACAATTGGATATCATAACCTAGCCAAGTTAACATTTAGAATTAAATATCACAAACAGAAATTACTATTTAATAATTCTTCTGTAAACCAGGTTTCTTAAACTCTCTATGGTTACATAGCTATATGCCCAGGCGAATAATTCAGGAATGGTAGCAAGTATTAATTAAACTAGAACTAAATATTTTTGTACTTTATGGTAGAATCAGAAATGCTGAAAACTTCAGTTAAGAAAATGTACCTCTTGTGAAACCATTTTCCCCAAATGGAATCTATTACTTCAAACCTGAAACAGTAATTTGAGCACCTCACATAATTATAGTAACACTTCACACTTTCAGTTCTCAAATGAATAACTGGATAAATGCAGATGCAAATTAAAATTTGAACAAGAGTTCTGAAATACAATAAATATCCTTCATGCTAACATTTGAGATGGTGTCCATAAAAGAAAAAGAGTAGAATCTTCTGGAAGAAAATATAAAAATAATTTTCTAAATATTTTTAACAAGAGTGATTTCTTAAGAAGTTCCTACATAATTATAGATATGAAAAAAACATTTTTTTATATGTAAAAAATGAGAGGTTGAATAACTTTCTCAGTAGGACTTAAAAACAGGGTTTTCTGTCATTATACACTGAAACAGTCTCTGCATTTACTAAATCTCTCTTAAAAAACTCTTCATAATGCTTGATATTAATAACACATGAATCTTCACTCTGATTCTATGCTTAAATTATAGGTAGCTATTTACACTTCAGCAATATCTTCATAACTAATGAAAACCTTTATCTCAGACTCAACTCTTGATAGTTAAATGAAAACTCATTTGAAATTTCAGTTATACTACAGGCAACAGTTAACAAAGTGTGATGGACTTGTTCATTTTATATATATTGGCACATTACCTTAGCCCATGATAAACGAAGGAAATCTTCCTTGTGAAATTTTTATTTCAAGTCTTTACAATACTGATGTATTTGTTATAATAGGCACTTCAATTGCCATATGCCAAAATTATGAGTAATTCTAAAGTCTGGCTATGGTTTGATGACTAGCAATGATTATAGAGCACTTCTCTAAACACCTCAAAGGTGAAAATCACATCCAGAATTCTATAAATAAGTAAATGAAATTAGTAAATAAGGCGGGAAGGGAGCAAGAAATCCAGGAAAAGAGGAAAGGAGGAAGGAAGAATTCTTGCACTTTCCAGGAGAGTGCAATCCCAAAGAAAGCCTAGAAAAGGAAAAGGAAGCCAGGATATGCCTTCGGGTGAGGCAGTCCCTGAACTGTTATAATAGGCAGTTGACAGTACAAACTCTGGTCAGTCTTGACATTATAAGTAAACAATCAAAAAGTGCAGAGGTAGCCAATAAATGAATGTGCATAGGAATGCACTTAGGTGACTTCATCATGGTGACTTAAAATCAGTAGAGAAAAATAAGAAGAAAATTCTTTAGAAACCAGAGGATTCTCAGTCCCCGGACCCTGTACTTACCAAGGGAAAAAAAAAAAAAAAAAAAAAAAAGCAGAGGATTCTAAATTTTAGCTAGGAGTTTTCTTCATTCAGAATAGAAAAGGCAACTACTATGGATAAAGCAAACACCTGCCCTCTACAATTTTGTGGTCTTAACTGGGTAGGGGAGATGTATTGAAATGTCAAGGCCCTTAGGCATAGCAGACTCTACCGTACACTATCGCCACTGCCCCTGTGCACAGACCAGTTGGAACTGACCTCTGTACTTTCTCTGAGTTAGGATGCACAGGCTCAGGAGCCTTCTCAAACAGAAAAAACAGCAATCAACACCCAGGGATTATAATCAACACAGAGGAAAGAGTACCAGGTTAAGATTTCCTACTAGTAAATTTTAGTCCCAGCAGGCGCCACCTCTTATTAGTTCTACAGCCTTGGTCAAGTTATTAACTTCTCATGGCTTCATATTTGCAAAAGAGGGATGAAAACACTGGGAGATGCATGCATTCCACAATGATATTTGAGAGGGTTGCAAGAGAGAAAACACTTTAGGGAGAATTAAGTGAATATAATTTGTAGCCTTTAAATAGGCTGTTCCCACTGCCTAGCATATCCTTTATGGCTTATCTTCCTGGATAATTACCCTTGTTAATACCGTTTGGTCTTGAAGCTCTGCTTGGGAGGTAAGCATTAAACCTAATCCAAGAGATCTCCTGAAGGAGATGAACTTGCTCTGCCCCTACTCGATGTTGACATCCCAACTGCTTAAGTCTTCTTAGAAATGTTGCTTTTCAGAACCATGGGAGAACACCAAGATCATTTAGTTCTTCCTCTGTTATAAAGGTGTGGTTTATAGAGGCCAAGTGACTTGCCTGAGGTTACTCAAAGAACCTTTGACAGATCTAGGACCCACTCTCTGGTCAGATGCAGTTTCCTGAAAAGACCAAGCAAACACTATTTTTGGTTGCAAGAGATTCAGTTTCCTGAACTTTCTTTCTATAATATAACCAGAACACACTCGTGGAATTCCTGACTGACCTCTTGATATTGTGGTGATGACAGAAAGAGGAGTGTTTTCGAATTATGACAGTAAAGAAAGAGTGATCCACAAAAGATCCACTGGGTGACTCTAAAAATATAACTGAGAAGAGATACACAAACTTCAAATCTAGAACCCGAATTCAGAAGAAACATCTTGTCAGTTCTGCCTCCAAGATGTGATCGGTGCTATTACATGACAAGCCTCATACAGGGTGAAAAGCTGATTCTTTTCAAACTCTGAAGTGCAATATTTTTGAAAAAGTTAAGGACCTAAAGTCAGTTTAGAAATCCATGCACTGCAGAGCACGCAAAAGTTCACAACCATGTGAGTGAGATTAACACAAAGCGTCTGTTTTAGCAGCTGCCATTCTAGGTAGATTCAGGTTCCACTAGCTACTCAAGAACAGAGGATATGCTCATTTGTTTCTATTCACAGGGATCATAGTAATCCTTTAAATTACTTAACTTTTACAGTTTACAAATGGATTTCAAAAATGGCTATTGTGCCTTAGGGTGAGTTAGGAGTAAGTACTCCTGTTTCATTTTACAGATAGAATAATAGACCACCAGGGATTAAGTGACTAGTTTAAGAACATAGTAATGGAAAATACAACAGCCAAGGCACAAAACACAGGTTCTCTGATTTCAGGGTACGATATATCAAATGACCTGTCTATAGTAATAACTCTTATCAATATAATTAGAGCTAACATTTTTTAGTTCTTACAGTGTGAAATAGATGGTTATAAGTACCTTAGGCATATTTCAATAAATTTGCTTATTTAATGACAATTCAATGAGCTAAGTGCTATTAGTGCTGCTATACTTTTACAGGTGAGAAATTTTCAGCTCAAGGGTTAAATAACCAGGATTCTGAACATATATATATATATATATATGATGTATATCATATATATAATCATCATATATATATATGATGACTACAGTTGAGGAAGTAGATAGAAGAGGTCCCCAAAGCTGATGATTCACAATTGGGAAGATGTAGATGACCTACATCATATATATATGGTTATATATATATTAACCACTGCACCGCACACTCTCTCTCCTCAACTATGCTATAGTGTCTAACTAGCCATGCCATATGACCTTCTTCACCACTGGCAAAATGCCCTCTCATGCCTCATGTCATCTGTTTTTTGCAATCGTATTCTAAGTAGCCAAATGGACAAAGGTTCCACCACCTTTGTCTATCTTCTCTTCTAAGTACATGGCACATGCTCCTAATCAACCTTTCTTCTTTTCCTACTTTTCCACTTCTACTGATAAGCCACCTCCCATCTTCTGGGACTTCTGGCTCATCTGTGCACATCCTACCTTTGTCTCCTTTTCTTCACTTTTCCCTGAATGATAATTTGATGCCTTCAACTCTTAGCTGTTGAATGCCTTCAGCTTCAATAAATACTCTCTTCCATTCTTTTTTAACCATACCTACTCTACTCCTCACTCTGCTTGAGCTGGCCCTAACTTAGACCATGTAACATGCAAAACTACATGACACTTATGAATCAGTAATTCTTTTTGCACAAACCCACCATACTTTTACCTTTTACTGTTTTGCTCTTCTGGTCCTGCCCTTTACTCCATCAGGCCTCAGACTCTAACTCCTTCCACAATGTTCAGCAACACACTCAATTTGTTTGGTCTCCCAGTCCAGCTCAGACCCTACTGCAAGGCATTTCAAACAATGCTCTGGGAAAATGACCTAGAATCCCTAGTTCCTTGGACTCTATCCATCCCAAATTGTGAATCATCAGCTTTGGGGACCTCTTCTATCTACTTCCTCAACTGTAGGTCATCATACACAAAAGGACCAGGTTGATGGCCCACTACACTTGACATTCTCTCTACACAGAGTGATCTTCACCACTGCCCAGTTTTTATTCATTTCTTATTGGTTATCTGTCAAAATTTTCAGAGTTCTGGTTCAGAACTTCATGGCAAATGTACTAATCTCTTATTTTCCTGAGAAGAAAGTGAATTCCTAAACCTCTTTCCTCTCTTCCTTAAATTCCCTCTGACCCTTTCGGGCACAGATGTGTCTTATTTTTCAAAAATCCCCCATAGCTTCACACACTATCCTTTGTTGATAGTAGTATCTTAGTCAATACTTGTTACATCAACTTAAATATCAAAGGGATCTGTGGATCTCATCCAAGAATATTAAAATGAATTTTTCCAAAGGGTTAGGGATATTACAGCTTCCTTTTCATCAGTTCATCACTAGTCTACTTATATTGCTAAAATCCAAAATATTTCATTATAGTGGCTCATTAGAAGTAGTTTTGCTGGTGAGTTACACAGTATTGAATACTGAAGCCTAAGAGGCACACAGAATTGGATCTGCACCTGGGGGAAGTCACTTCAATACACTTAACATATTTGGGTTCCTTATGCTTAAAGGGAGGTTGATAATAGTCATGTTTTAGAACTCCTGTGATGATTTAATGAGATAATACACATATAAGGACTAAGCGCACTGCCTACCTCAATTATTGATTATTCAATCAATGACAGTAGGTAGGATTATTCAGTAATAGAGCATTTCAGTAGGCACCAACTCTATCCCTGACCCCAATCACCAGGCCAATGGGTTTTACTGGGTTGGAGAAAAGCCATCAAGAAAGTTCAAGTGACCTAGTGTACTCCAAATCCATTTCTGCAAACCCTGGAAGACCAGTAGCAGCTATAAATTTCAAGTCACACAAAGTAAGCAGAATTCATAGCCCTGTGCTTTGATTTTGAGACCTTACGTTTTAAAGTCACTGTACACAGCAAATACACATGAGAAAACAATGACTATTATGGAGGTCAACAGTGAGTTTAATGTTCTGAAAGACTGACAGTACCAGGAATAAAGGCATTCACCCCTTTATTTTAAACGTAATATCAATTTTAAAACACATCTTGTATAAAATAAGGTACTTTATGTGTACACTGTAAAAAGTTAAGGAGAAGGACCCCAAGAAGAGGAGAAAAAATGACCAGGAAGAAAAAAAAAAAAAAGGTGACCAGAAATCAGTATTAAATGGAGAGTAAGTTATACTGAGCTTTAATTCTTTTTTATTTTGAATATTCTGAAGACTTAGTTGGCTTATTAGAACAAAGAACAAAAGTCAACAAGGCATTAAAGACTGTTATAACTAATCCACTCAAAATAAATGATATTTAAGGCCCATTCCTGTTTTGCTCTCTTTCTGAACATTTAGAAGACAGATATTTAGTGTTAAAAATGGAAATTTAAAATGATACTGTTTTCCCTTCTTTAGCTCACTTATTTTTGAAACAATAATAGCATTTTCATATAAATAAATAATCCACTTACATTTAAACATCGAACATCGAATTATAAGTAAAATCTATCTCCAAAATGTATTACAATATATCACTGGAAGTAAAACACACATACTTATAATATTTAGGAGTTAATATCATATAATAAAACAGAAAATTATTTTGGACCTGCTAGATAACAAAATCACTCATTTCCTATGACCTTGGATAACCCCTCTGAGGCCTGGGCTTTTGCCCATACTTCCTCACAGGTGTTGTATTGACTATAGATGACACATAGAAAAGCACTGTGGCAACAGTAGAGTCCCCGGCAAACTTGAAGATTTGTCATTGTGATGAGGATGTGCATGTTGTCCTATAATGTACTTTGAGTCTGTCTGGGCTATCATCTTGAATCTCCTCCTGATATAAATGATCTTAAAGTACGCTAGTGACCTCCCTGGCCCTTTGTTTCCTCTTCTTTAAGTTAGGACCCAAGGCAAGAGCTAGGTGAAGAACAAAAAGCCTTCCAGTAAAACAAAAACAAAAACAAAGACAAAACATGAAACCTTTCATAGACACCAATAAAGCTGTTCCTACTACAGAGAATGCTAATGACAAGTGACAGTTCCTTCTATGCAATTTAGATAAGAAACAAATAGGACAGGTACCATTCCAAGGTGCCTAATGAAACAAGCACCTCATGCAAATGAGACCCCAAGAGGGAAAAGATTACCTAGGGGCAAACATTGCAAAGTCAAATAAAAAAGTCTACTCAAGCAATAGGTGTCCTCTGACCCAGATTCTTGTCGTTCAAAGCAGATTAATGTCAATTAACACATGTCTGAAAGTTAACTTTATATTTCACTGACCCACATGAAAGGAAATAGAGCAGATTGATTAGCACGTCGACATCATAAAACAAGGGCTACTTAGGAAGATACTGCCAACTTGAGAATGATTCTGTCAAACCAGTCTGAATTTGTGAACGATCCCAATCTTAAATTAAGGAAAAAAAGTACATTTCAATTACTCTAAAATTAAAAATATAACTCAAACCAAATTCTACAAAGTATAGTTTTTTAGAAGAGCACTTGTCTTATGGAAGAGAAAACTACAGCCTATAATTAGCCTGCCAACTTTCAGTATAAATGGGCGCTTTTAAACTGCACAAAAAAGCGCATTCTTTTTTAATAGTTTCAAGAATTCTTCATAATCTGACTTACCCAATGCGCATTTCTAAATCCTTTTATCTGTGTTACAAAGCTACTAGCTTTATAACATGAGTTTAGGCCACCTTTGTACATTTACATTCACCATAGATGCCTCATTCCTCCAGCTTTTGTACAATGGCTCCATTTTCCTTAACTCTGTCCAAGTCTTGCCTGCCTGACAAACTCCTGCTTCCTGCAGGCTCAAATTAAGCCCTGCCTCTCTAAAACATTCCAATTAATCTTCTACTTCCAGAGTGCAAACTCCTATTGCATAATTGGCATTATAGCCTTCTTCATATCGCATCCAACTCAAGAGCAGATTGCAAACTTCTTGAGGGGGAGGACCTTGTCCTCACATTTATACATTCCAAATTCTCAGGCACAGGGTCTGTCACACATTTGCTACTAAATAAATGCTTTTAAAGAATCAAAAGGATCTCTTCTTCCACTGTCAAAAATAAAGCCTAAACTCTGACCCTTGGCTAAATAATTGCCATGAATTCATAATCACCAGAGTGCAAACTAATGTTACTTGACTATGTACCATTTACATGACTAAATGAAGATCAGAACTATTTTTCTTTGTGACAAACATGATTTTAAAAATTTCTAGTATTCTAACCATCATTTTTAGTTCGATGACAAATTTAATTTAAGGACTCCTTTTCTACGTCAAATTGCCAGTCTAATCTCAGTTTCATTTGCTTGGGTTTCCGACTATTATAGTATTTTTATATGTTATCCTTCTTCTCAATACTTGATGAAATAAATTCTTTCCCCCCTGGTTTGTCTTAGTTTTCCAGGATTTCTACGACAAAATGCCCCAAACTGGTTGGCCTCAACAATCAGAATTTATTAGCTCACAATTTGGAGACTATAAATCTCAAATCAAGGTATCGTAGGCCATGCCTTCCTCAAAGTCCACAGTCTCTGCCTGCTGGAAATCAGTCTCTGCCTCTACCACATGACGAGCTGTCTTTCTGTCTTCTCCTGTGACTTGTACTTCCACGTTCAGATTTCAGTCTCCAGGTCTATAGGTTTAAGGCCCATACTGATTCAACATGTTATGTTTCTACGATCTTCAGTGATCCTGTTTACAAATGAGTTCACACTGACAGGACTAGGACATGTATTTATGAGTGACATGATTATATCTAGCACAAATTCCATGTAAAATTAACTCAGTTGAAAATATTCTATAACGTGACACAAGCAAGGTGGCACATGACGAAGACTATTTTGTGTCATATTTGGAGCTTTTAAAAAAACAATTTGGAGTGGCAAGTCAGTGGTTCCTAAGAGAGTCACATCCTGAAAATGTGGCAGGGGGACAATACCCGAAGACTTTTTTCGGTGTTTCACAGAAGGAAACGTCTTTTCAGTTGCTGACATCTCAGACACTGTACTAGCGAATTATAGTCCAATTGCATGCCAAAAAGGGAAGCAGCATATACTTAATTCCTTCAGGATTGTTTGTTGGATGAGTCACAGTGCCTACTGTGAGATGCATTGAAATTTCATGAGGAAAAACATAAGTCCCAAGTGTTGTTATTATTACCCCTATTTTTACATTACAGTTAATATGCAGTCAGTGTTATTTTGGTAACACGATGTTGTCTTTAAAGGTATTTTAGAGCAATCCCTGGCTCTGCATCTTGAGGCAGCTACTCAAAATAACCGCTTTCCCCATTTACACCAAATCATCTTAAGAAAATAAAATAACTTCTGCTATTTTACCGATGGTTTGAACTTATATTGTTTAATTAATGAAGGCAATATAAAGCTGCAATGAAAATGAAAGAAGACTGTTCCTAGTCTTTCCTTCTGATCCATACCATTTCTCAAATACCATGTCGTATTTGGGACAAACTTTAAAAATGCCGATCTAACGGATATGGGGTAAGCATCGCAGAGCCCGGGTAGGAGCATCTAAGGGTGAGTGAAAACAGTGGTAACGAGGAGACAGAAAGGAAAAGGCACTCTCTCAGGACCAATACTGAGGATTCCCAAGACAACACCACACCATCTTAGGGCTTGTTTAGGTGACACATTTTTAAACATAATCCCATCAGCATTTACAAAACACTTCCCTAGTTGTTATCTTGTTAGGTGTTAGAAGACAAAAATAAATAGGGATAGGAATAATAATAATTTCTATCAGAGTTATCATGATGAAGCTCGAACAACCTAAGTTATAAGAAAGCTGCCATAATAGAGTCAGACACAAGTGTTAGCTGTGATATTTGCACAGTTTAGTACACTGTTAAATAATCTGCAGAGTGGTGTAGGGAGATCTAAGAAATCTGCTCCCCAGCTATTTCTCTACCCTATTACAGTTTCCTCATTGGCAGATTCTATGCTGATTCTTATTAAAAGAAGAAGAAAATAAAATTTACAAACCAACATATTTATGACATGTGCATAGACTGCTAATAACACAAAAAGCTCCCAAATTTTCCACATATGGGAAATCTGTATTAATACGGGATATATCCTTGGCCAGGCAGGTCTGAATGCTTTAGACATATAAATCCATTTTAATCCTGATACCAATTCTTTGAAATAACCCTCACAGAACTTCCCATTTTACAGATGAGGACACTGAGGCACAGAAGGTGGAAATGGCTTTGCCAAGGTCACCTAACTATTAGGTAGCAACGCCAAGATTCAACCCTTGAAAACTGTCTCTAATCTCCAAAGTCTAAACCACTTCACCCTAGTCAAACTGGAGATCAGTCATAAAATGAGGATGGAAAAAGGGCCACACGCACTGAGGCTCCCAAGATTAGAGAAACCAGGTAGTGAAAAGTCTATGTTCATGAGGCCATTTTGCTTTTTCAATTCTGGAGCACTGAGTTGAATGGGCTAATGCGAAGCTGTGAATATTAAAAACTATCAATTGGATCGCCTGAAAATTCTTTTAAAAGTTAGTTTATGATTTTCTTCCACCAGTTTTGGATTCTCTTGCTTTTGTTTGGTTTGGTTTTTTCCTTCTACCGTTTCGCACTATAGAAATATGGGAGTGACCTCACAACGTTTTCTGTAATGACAGTTCTTAGACTCTTGGTCAAACAACTCACAACATCAAAATATCCTCTCTTACAGCTAACCTAAGTATCCTACCCTAACCTAAGTATCCTATTTAAAAATTTGAGAATTTTTGAATTCTTCAAAGCATTTAATCTTACTTTAGTGGTGAATATAACCATCCTTTATGAGTGTCCCAGTGCCTGCAGAAAGCCTAGCTGTGCTGTAATCACCACCTGTGTGGCAGGTAACACCACCAAAAGAATTTCGGTGTCACGTGAGCTGGTTTTATTTTCACTGCTCTTTAGCCCTGAAATTTAGCAGATAAACTCTCAGTGCTCACAGCGTATTAATCTACAAAATATGGGTAAAATCACCACTTTCATGGAGTTGTTTAGAAGAATGAGTGAAATAATAAAGTAGAACACTAGCACAATGGTGGCATACAGCGAGTGTGCAGTAAATTATGACTATTATTATCGGTGCCAGCATGTTACCTCTGCTACCGGCAAAAGGCATAGTGATTTCCACAATCTCCTGAGAAACTAGTAACTCTCTGGGTTGAAACCTTCACTAGTTCTCCATCCTCTTGCTCTCAAGTAAAACCTTCTAACCACAACACACATAGTACTTGGTAATTAATACTGGCATCTGGGTGGGAGAAAGGGGATGAGTCTCTTGGGAATTACTGAGACTGTAAAGGTCTTGGGTTTTGGATTCATCTAAGTTCAAAACCTGTCTCTTCCACCTAGCAGTGACATGGCAAATTACTTTCTCTCTCCAACTCAGTGAACGCATGCCTAAAATTGAGATGCCTTAACTCACACAGAAAGACTAAACGAAAGAATGTTCGTGAAGCACTTAGTAACAAAGCTTGAAACTTAGCCAGGACTCATTAAAGATTAGATATTCTTCTAACTGATACCAACCCCTCTAGAATTCTCTCACACAGTCTATATCATGACAATATGGAACTACTTCTTGCTTCCTAAATTGCATCATTCAATTTTACTGCATCCTTCAGTTGTCTTCTCTGCTCAACATGACCTTGGCACCTCAACCCAATCTTCATGTCTTTCTGGAAAATACTGTCCATCTTCCAGGACTCAGGTCAATCCCTTGGTCTGTGAAATGTTTAAAGATGACTTTCCTCCAACTACCCAGGAGAAAAGACACTTCTTCCCTTGTGTCTTTACTGAACCCATGAAGATTTCTACTGAAGAATGATCTCAGGGACATTTAGTTGTCTCTTTATCCTCTCCTCATCTGAACCATAATAGGCCTTCATTAGATTATTATCTCAAGGATAAAGGAAGAAGTGAAATAACTTTTAGAAGAAACTTTCCACAGGTTCCACAATTTAATTTACATTTATCATAAATCTTTCATACCATTTTTGAAGCTATGCATATTTTCACCATGTTTCATATCTTAAAGTAACAAATAACAAATGATTAATATCTAGTGTGTAAAGATGGGGTGCTATCTTTGGCTCATCTTGAATTTTAACATTTAAATTAGTCTGTTCTAGTATAGAGTTTCAGAATAATGAATGATAGACACATGAAAAAGACTATGGAACAACTCTGAGAGACCAAATAGATTTAAACGCAATGAAAACATATTTGATTTCCAAATGGTTTTCAGCCATTTGAGTCCTATCACTGTCACATAATATTAATAGTTGACATCTGTAGAAATCTTTCTATTCGAAGGCATCATTCTTTATATATGCTATTTTATTTAATTTCCATGAAATGATATGAATTATATATTATTACTCCGATCTTACAAATAAATAAATGGAGGCTCAGAGATGTTAAAAAATTACTCAAGGTTACACATCTAATAAATGGTAGAGGTACCATTTTAATCTATGCCTAAAGGCTTGCAAAATTTGTGCTGTCCTATGCTTGATTCAGAATCATACATTTTTCTTTTTTTGGGGGGTGCATTGTCTGGAAATCAAACTCAGGTCTCCTACATGAAAGGTGAGCATTCTACCACTGAACCACCCGTGCGCCTGAGAATTATAATTTAAAAACAGTAAATTCATATTAACAAAGATATCATGGAACAATGATTTGTGATAATTTCAGTAAGACTGGAATAAAATCTACCTTTTCTTACCATATTAAAGTGATAAGAGCATTACTTCTGGCATCAGGCTGCCTGTATTTGTATACCTGCCCCCACTTACTGACTACATTGTCTTTGCAAGTTACTCAGCCTCTCTGCTCCTTTGTTTTTCATTTGTAAGGCAAGGTAATTAGTAGAATTTATCCATAAGGGTATTATGATTATTTAATAAGTAAATAAGTTTCAAGTGCTTCCTGGCAAATAGACATTTGCAATTATTTTGGGTAGTACATTTCATCAGTAACGTCAATTAATTAGTTAAACTATCAGGAAACACACATACCAAGTAATGCCAAATCTATAACCTAAACATAAATCATTGCTAAGCTAATTGCAAATTGGTCATCTATTTCATGATAGTTATTTTGCTTATTCTAAGACTTATAATTGTTTCAGAGTTCTTCCTTTCCTAAACGCCCATAACTTTTCCATTATTCATGTACATGTTTGTTCATTACATCCACTGCCATTGCTCTGATATGGCCTTTCTCATTCCATTATCTGATTTCTGTTATTATATCCTAACTCATCAGCTTGTTTTCCATCATGAACACTGTTCAACGGCTCTGTGTTCAGCCCCAAAATTCATCACAAGTGAATCAAACTAGACTGCTCTTTGTAATGTCACAGCTCTTATAAAAAATGCTCATGATTCATATTCCTTTGATGGATATCTACATGCTTCCATGAACTGGCCCCATCTTTTGTGTGTGTGTGTACATTTGTCTCTTTTGTTTATCGTTCTTTCTTTTCATCACATAGTCATGTATTCTTCACCATGATCATCCCATCTTATTTTAAAGACTGATATCCATCAACCCCATTTGACAAATCCTCCACTATTGCCAAGCAGGTCTGATTATTCATTATATCATGAAAGCTCTTTAACTCTGTTCTTTCTTTACTTTGCTGATGCCGTTCCCATGTCTGCCATTCCCAGCCCTCACTTCTACCCACTCTCCAGAGTCATCTCTCCTACGGATTGTAATAGCCCTTCTTATCTATAACACATATTAAGAAACTCATTATATGCTTCTTGGCTTGTATGATTAATTCTGATTTTATTTGACTTTTAATATTTTATTATTTTTCCCAACTAGATTACAAGACACTTGAAGATAGGAACTTTGTCATTTAAATCCTTTCCTTTCACATGGAACAAAATAGTGTTTTATAGAGAGAAAGTGCAAAAATATGTTTTTTATTCCTACAATAATTTATTAAGACAGTTAGTTACATGTGAACCTGTCCACGAGACCAGTCATTAATCCAGCATGGATAACTAATATGGATAGTGGAATATAAGCACTATTTTGAACAGAATACAGATGTATGTTTTTATTAAGTGAGATTGAAATTATCTGTCTTATGGTTATATCTCATAATGTCTTGTTTACACATTATGGGGACATACATGTTGCTAAACATATAAAGTCATTTGACTATACAGAGTGCTCTTTTTTGTATTTTAACTCAGCACATTTTAATCTGGGCCTACTCAAATATGCATTCCGGTATTAATAATTTGTTAATAAACAATTGAGCATTTCCTCCACTGCGCAGAGCATGTGGCGATTAGTCATACATAACTATGTGTTATAATATAGCTTTAGAGTTCATTTTGCCTGCCCGCTGGGGTGGTTCCAGGTTTTCAGTTTTCCCTCCTATCCAACCCAGAAAACTGAGTATACATTTCCATTCCAGTAAACATTCTACTTCACTGTAAGTATTTTTTAGGTGATGCCCTTCTGCACAACAACTCGGATCCATAGTCAAAACCATTATTTTCATCTCTGTACTACCCATGCATAGTCAGTGCTTAATACAGAACTGTTGGGCAATGTTTACTGCCCAAGGATTCTGCAACCTCCGATAGAAGGACTGTGTCTATGTCTACAACCAACGAGGCATTTCATATTGTTCTTACTGGCATTTAATACATATTTGCCGTGCTGATAAAATGTTTTGATCCCCACCTTCCCCTTTCTCCTCCAATGTTTATTTGGTGAGACATTTCAGGGAGACTGGAAAATAAGCTGGGAATCAGGGCTAAGCATTCTAAAATTCAGTCTTCTCATTTAGCCCTATTCTGCGTGGTTTTGTCTAGTTACACAAGTGCAAAACTCCAGGCTGAAAGAATGCCAGACTCTTTTATCTGTAGTTGCCGCTTGGGTGGAGACCAGGCCCGGATTTGAGGCTGTGATGGTCTTTAAGTCATCATAGCCTCTGTCTTGCCTTACAGGCATCAGAAAATGCTCAGAAATATTCCACCTCCAAGCTCTACCTTCCTGGGGAAGCACAGACACCCATGGAAGGGGAAACAAATGGATACAGACATGTGAGTAAATGTTCTATAGGGAAGAAAATGTCCAACTTGTCATGCAATGATAAAAGAATGATAGGGAATGATGACTATCCTACTGATAAAATTCTGTTAGGGCTCTAGGAAACCAATTCTGAATTTAGTAACATGGCAGTCTAACACAGCTATCACATGGGTGGGAAGGAGACTTGGTTTTATTTAACCACAAACAGTCTGGGGATGTCAGTGAACGATGCCATTTGCCCTTCTCTCATATTTGAATCCAAACTAAGAACATGGTTGTCATTCTTACCTAACCACCCTGTCGGGGAACTGTAGTCAAAGCCAGGGTTTATATAGTTCTTAAACACTATATAAGAGAGCAATTACCTATGGGAGCAAAATAAAAATCATAAATGATGTCATTTCACAGGTAGAATATTAAGTAGAAAGTCTTTGGAGCTGAAGACCAATTCTATCAAATCTATTAAAGGAACGGCTCTTTCTGCCACAGCCTGAAGAGCACAAGCTCCTATGATGGGTTTCATGTAGCTACATTCACAAAATTCCTCTCTTCACCTTCAACCTTGATTATTCTGTGGTATTTATGGTCACCTAAAACATTACCTTACATCAACTAATCATGCACAAGAAACAGAAGAAAATATGTCCTGGATTTGCACAGAAGATATTGAAGTCATTTGCCATAGAGTACTGTAGGAGACAGGAAAGAAATACTGTGTTGTTTATGACTTCCTTCATGGCTGGTCACCTTTCTCTCTTATTGCAATATCAATCAACATACTTTCTCCTGAAGACATTCCTATCACAATTGTGGCCCATTTGGGAAAAATATATTTCTTTGCTGTAATATTGTACATTTACAGTATTTTCAGATTTTAAGGATTAAATAATGTGATCTAATTTAAATTCATTTCTCAATAGACTACAATAGATATAATTATAAAACCTTACACATTGTATATACAGTAAGAACCAGTCATTATGTTATATTGCGATTGACTGATCTATGGAGATAGGAATCAGAACAGTGTTTGCTATTGGTGGCAAGCTCTTAACAAGGAAGAGTCATGAGAGAATATTCCACAATGTGGAAATATTCTATATCTTGATTGGTGCGTGGGAAACGAGTTTATTTACATGAGGGATTTGATATTTCACTATATGTCAATTACACATCAACACTTAAAGGAATGAATTTGGCTTTATGAGAGAAAAAATTATAATTTTGATTCTCAGTTTGAAAAATAGAAGTTTATGTCACTACGGAGGCATATCTCTTTTGATTTATTTATTCAACTTTATAGAATTGATGGAAACATAATATGAACATTCAATAACCCTTTGCAGTGTTTCTCCATTCAAATAAAAGCAAATTAAATTATGTTTTCACTTAATTGGCTTGTATAAAACACTAAATATTTTAATTGCATTTACTCACAGAAGAATCCAATCTTTATTTCTAAGAGAACACTTTAATTTTCCATCTACAAAAAAACAGTCATTTTGTTTTCATTTGATTATTTGAGTACTGCAGCTAGTGTTATATTGAATGATTTTCAATCTAGTCTCTTCAACCACTGGGTATAAATATAAGTATTTTCTATTAATTCTAAATTATTTTTATGGTTTTAGTTCAAAATTTATATTCATCTGTGCATAGCATCGAAGTATTATAATTTTATTATAACAGATATCCTAGAATTATTTAATGTATTTTAAAAACACAACTTATGATTGCTAGCAGACAAAGAGAAGTACATTTATTTAAAACTATAATCCATAGGCAACTTGGAGAGTTAATTTAATTATGCATTACCAGATTCATTTCATCTTCCTGACTTACAAAGAAGACTAAAGAAAAAATTAGAACTCATCGAATCAAGCCTTAATTATGTAGTACTGAGATTTCCAAAGTCTTGATTTGGATTTTACCAAAGGTGCTAAGAGCAAGGTGTTGAGTTTTCTTGGAAAGCTGGTAACACACAGTCATCTTGCTGTATTTCAAAAATAGTCTACTTTTCTTATTCTAAAAGAAAATACTGATGCATTTCTTGTATTTTGCTGCAGCCACCATGTTTGGTTCTGGGCCATTTTGCCACAGAAGCTGCTGAGCAAGATATGAGGTCTTTGGAAAGCTAAGTTCTTATTCTGACTTCACATCCAGCTTCTCTGAAATATTAAGTGATCATTTTTCCCAAATTGCAAAATGGGAACAATGCGCATTGCCATTTACTTTCTTTGGGCGCTTAAGGGATTAAAGAAATTAAGCCCATAAAACATTCTAGGCTCTTTAGTATTATACAGAGGTGTAGAAAAGTCACTGTCTCTATTCTTTTTTAAACTGGTTTATACATTTTTAAAAATCATTTAACTTCTGAAATAAGTTACTGCAGAGGCATTGAATAAACCTGTAGGAGACCTAAGGCAGGTAAAATGAAGACCTGGGAAAATGTGTGTGAAAGCTCCAGGTGCAGACATAAATTTTAAAGGGCAAAAGCTAGAAGTGTTGGGGTTAAAGGAGGCTGTTCAATGGGCAAACCATTCGCTCCTAATTAAAAGCACAGTCAAAGGGAAACCACAGCAGCAAACTTAGGATAGACAAGGTCATCCCTCTGTTCTTCCACTTATGACTAGCAGAAGGTGCAACATACTTGAGTGGTCAAGAGGTGTGTGGATGGTGACCTTAAGACTTTCTTGGAATTAGCAAAGAACAGTCACAGATATGATTCTCTGACTGAAGTAGAAGGCAATTCTAAAGCTGCTAACACTTCCAGATTTGGTACTTTCCTGAAACATTTCAAAGCGAGTTTGAAAGTTGTTTACACTCGTACTTTAGAATCAGGGCAAGATTAAGCAGTAATTAATTCTAATTGAAAAACACCAAGTGAAATACCTAACTTGGCCTTAGATTTTTCATTTCTTTAAATTCTATATTTAAACCAAATGCTCATCAACATTCATTGCTATTTAGGGTTAGCTATTTTAATCACAATTCCTATTTATTATAAGGAAACATAAGAGGAAGAGTGAGTGAATGAGCATGCCAAACTCTGGATTAGTTGAACACAACCCTAGGAGAACCCATCACTGGCCACCAGATACTTTCTGGAAGTTCAGGTTTTGTCCTAATGAAAGGAGAAAAATTAATGGCTTACTAAATATACGAGCTGAACATTATAATGTGATAACTGTAAATAATCTCTGAGAAATTAATATTTATACATTTTTAAAGCAAATTAAGTTTTCTAAAATTCACCTTTTCTTGAACTAAGGCAGTCCTTTGGGAGCTAACAACTCTTTGAAGGTCCCCTGATTCCTGGTTTCATGGTCACACTTCTGACACCCCTTTCGTTGGACCCTTAGGGCACAGGGCACACCTGCTGTGTCCTGTGTGTAGTTACTGTCACAGATACTGCCACAATTACCACAACAACAGACCTTCATTTATTGGTATTTCATTTAAGCTGAAAACCACTTAAGTGACAATTTTTACTTCTTAGAGCTTTGTCCATTTTCTCCATTTGAGACTGAAATGTAACCAAACAAATGTTAGCCAAGTGTAAAGTCACCAATAAATAAAACAAGAAACCAAAACAACACTGCTGATATTTTACATCAGCACCATGTGTTTAAAAGAGGGTTCAGGTGGGCATAACTCCATTTCTTAAATAAAGAACACAAGAAAAAGTAAGGATGATTCTTGACAACAGATTGTGAAAGTTTAGGCTAGGAGACCACATATTTTTCTATCTGATAAACTGGATAAAACAGTGATGCTCACTGTTATAATTCCTCCCTTGAGCAAAAAAAAAAATATTCCAAGAACATAAGGAGGAAAGAAAATAAATATGTGCTTTGGCAAAGACTCTAAAATAAAGTGCAATTATGGGACACAAGGCAAATCAAACAGCTGAGCTATGGGAAGCTCTAAATGCACTCATTAAACAGCTGAATTCACTGAAGAATTGTCATACACGTGTCAATTCAGAAACTAGGACTTCAGACATACATATGTAAATGTATAAAATAGATGAAATGGATATGTTGACTATATCATTATAATATACCATGTGTAATTTTTAAAAATGTTATGATCAATAATGATCTCAAGGGTTTAGAGATATTTTACAATTTTTAGACCCAATCCATTACATGTGGTAGAAATTGAACTTGCAACTCCTTCCTGAGTTCTAAGAATAATCTAAGTGGACAGCTATATTGCCATGGCTTCAGAAACCTGCTTTTGCTTTTCTCTGTTATTTCATCAGGGTGTGAGAAACAATGGGAGGAGGCACTGGCAGGAACCTGGTACCATACACCAGTCCGGGATCTCTCCCTAAAAGGTTTCTGGGTGTCTGTCTTGGGTGCCTCCATCGACTGAGTGAGTTGGCCTTGTTGTGCTCTGGTGCAAACAGACATCACTTCACCCTGATTGTAAAGTGAGCACAGGTCACAGAGATGTTGGGGGAGGACATCCTATGGTCCTTCAGCTTCACTGTTCATCCTCTCTACTCTTTCCTTCCATCCCCACAAAGACACCAAAGGGACACTGAGTTGAGATGTATGGCATCTGAGCTCTAATTCTGTAAGAAAATTAATTTCATGAGGAAGTTGAGAGGGCAGGATCTCTAAAAATGACCCCTTCCAGCTATAATGATTGATTCCTCCATCCATCATTCTGCATTTTGTTAAATATTCATAATAAATGTTCAAAGTATAGACCTCACAATAGTGTACAGAAACACTGAGAAGACGGAATAAAATCAGCATGCACCGGGTGACTTATATGGATAGGCCTCATGGTATTTGCTTCCAGATATGCTAATTCACTTTGTCTTCCCTTTTACAAATGTGACAACAGAAGCTGAGACCATTAAGGGGTATACTCAAGGCTACATGGGTAATAAACGATTGAATCATGGTTTAAAACTGATTGTGCTTAAATCCAAACTCCATGCGCTTTCCACCACACCATGTAGACAAACAGCTGTAATTTCAGATTTACTTTATAGACAAGGTGCTAAGTTAATGGCACAAACCCACAGCTCATCATTGACACAAAATGGATCTACATTCAAGTTCTTAAGTTGCTAATATTTAAGCATACATACTGCCTCTAAGAGTTGGACAAAATCAGGTTATAGCAAGACGTAAGGGATGTATTTATTGCAAAACCTTCAAAATTTTTCAGTGATAGTATGATGTTTAATTTTGTTCCTTCTGTCCTGATGGACTCACATATAAAGCTAGAACATAATGTCCTAAATTTTAAGAGCCTTAATGAGACATGATAAACAACTTTGATTAGCACAAGTATGCCAGGTGATCAAATTAAAGTTTAACAATTGTTTTCTTTTTATAAATAAAGGAAGACTATTTTAGCTCACAAATATAATTTAATGTAATTTGTCACTGCTGACAATATTTACCTAATGTCTCTCGGGTGGCTGTGCTGTAGAGAGTCCCACAAAACCAAACTCCCCACATACATGCACTGATCTCCCTTGCAAAATGTTCCATAGGGCTAAGTTTCACATGATTTCCAAGATTATGAAAATATTCCTGGGCTCAGTGTGTGTTAAAAGTAGTAATTTTATAGCCCACAGCATAAGTTTTCCTAAAAGTTTTTTCACATTTAATGAGATAAATTTTCCCAAATTGGAGGCAGAAGGTAGCATGTGGGTGTGGGAGGGAATCCTATATTAATTTTACTGGAAAATTGAATTTATTTTTTTGCTACCATATGAACTCTCTCTGATAATCTGATTACTTTTGCAGAGAAGAATCTGATTTTCATTCTTGGGGGAGAAAAGAGAGGGAATGAATTTACTTAGCATAACAATATAAAGGTGGCTGATACACAAGACCTCTCAAGGTATCGTTTCACCTCCTGTCACTTGCTCCAGTTAGGGTTTTCCTGCAGAACATGCATATAGAGAGGAGAGAAAGCAACCCGGCTGTGACCTAGATGATGTGCGTGGGTGCGCATGTGTGCGCTTGTAACAGTTCCCATGGAATACCACTACTTTTCTCCTGTTTTTCCTTCTTCCAAGAATTCTGGAAGAAACTCTTCGTTTAACCAACTGTTGGTCTTTTACACACAAAAACATTCTAGCATAAAGGCTTTTCCACCTAACCGTAGATTTATAGAGAACAAAATTCTAAGAGTCAGCAAGTCAAAGCAGAGGGTAAATTAAATAATCATAGTGGCTAAAGCCTCACTTAGATTTTTCCCTAGCCACTTAACCATCTGTTGGGGGTCGAATCTTCTGGTCCCCTACAGCAGTGTAGGCATATCTTCATTATGAACAATTAGCTCAATTTAATCATTCACTTACTTGCCTGTCTTCACCACTATACTTGAACATTTACTGGGAACAAAGAAAAGGTACTTTATATATGACCTTGCACCTGAGAGCCTGGCAGAAATTTTTCAAGAAATTATCTGTTGACAGAATGTATGCTACTGTCAAATAGTATGCTATTAGTCAGCAGTTCTAGATTTTCCTAGACCATTAATAATTGATTACACACTGTCAAGCCTAAAGAATTTCACTATCATAGTCATTAAAACACACTTAAATTATGTTCAATACAGTTTTAAGAATAAACTCAATTTGGGCCAGTTACTAATATCTGATTTAAGGAAACGAGGCTGTAACTCATGTTTAGGACCCCTTGGGGTTGTAACATAATGCCATGCTATTCATTCATATAGAAACACAATGGGTATGACATTCATAAAATTCTGCTTATTTAACAGCCAAAAGACCTAAATCTGTCCCTGCCCAACATGGCTTTTCTTCCCCTTGACTTTTTTTTCTTGCTCAGCTACACCCCAGTGCTAACTTTGCTATGCCTTGCTCTTTTGATCCAAAATGAAAAATGTAGTGATGAAAACAAGTAAAGGAAGACCGTGAGGAGGAATAGTTTTTACATTACTGTACATTGCTCTATTCTACAGTATGTATTTGATTTGCTAAACTCAATTTCCTGTCTCCCTTTGAAATCTCTGTGGCTACGGGCTTTGTGATAAATTTCACAGAGACAAAAGCTCTGAGGGATTTATTCAGGTGAATTGGATATATCTGCCTTTTCTTTTTTTCGGTCATGTAACTCAGGAGGCTTTCTTAAGTGGTTTTTTTAAAAATAATTTTTCCTAAAACTCCAAGCTACTTAACTATCATAGTCGTTAGCCATTCTTATCTTTATCAAACACCTTATTTTTTCAACCGGAGAGAATAAATTGTCATATCATGCCAACAGGGGAGTTCATATTATCAGAAAGGATAAAATAATTGAAAAACTAAACACCAGCAAATTGCAGACATTTTTCATCACTGCACTGCCCATCTGTAAAAATATCAGCATCACAGGGAAAGTCACAAAGTAAAAAAGAAGCAGTGAAAGAGTATCCCATTTTTTTTCCCCATCAAGTAGACTATTCTAGTATAAAAGCTTTTCCCATTCCTTACTATAGATTAACAGAGAGTAAAAATCTCTAACAATCAGGAAGTCAAATCAAATGGTGAACTAAATAATCCAACTGCGTACGCTCCACGGCCAACCAGTTCTGACTGAAGAATAGAGCTATAGGCAGGGGCTTTCATAGTGAATAAAAACCTGGGATGGCTATATTCTCTGAGCCATAAGTAGTGACTTAGGAAAGCAATCTGCAGGGAAAAAGGATGTGAGGCAGTCACTCCAAAAAAAAAATAGGAAATAAAAAGTTTTAAGACTGACAGATACCCAGACACTTCCCAGAAAGGACTGGTCAGACCTCCAGCAATTGCACAACTCCACTGCTTTAATTTCAACCCTTCTCCATAGTCACATACTTTCCTTTGCTAATTTTTTTCACTTCCATGAAATCTCTAATTCTTTGCTTTATGCCAATATTTAAGAGAAAAATACTGATGAGGCAGTATGTGATTTTCACCAGGTCCTGCAGGATGACCCCAGTTTTGAGCTGGACACTCTGATCAAGGGAGAGGCCATTTCTTTTCAACCTCTGTGAACCTTGCCTTCTGTCAGCTCCATGGCAGAAGTAGTGAACAGTGATTGTGAACAATGCCCGGCAGACGGGAAATAGCCAATGAATTTCTGTTGAACGAATGCCTGGTAAACCCATCAGAATGTAAGCTCCATGAGGGCAGATGTTCTATTTCATTTACTGCTCTATCTATGGCATGGAGAAGAGTGTCCAACATAGAAAGAACTCCACAAATATTAGCTGAATGAATTTTGAATCATATAAAAACACTAGAGAGGAGAACTGTATCTGCCTTTCTAAGGAGCATCAGAACACAATGTTTTGCCTTCAAAAATCTGAGGCCTCTTACCTGACTTCTCCATTCTTTCAGCATTACATTTAAGCAACTGACCCCTTCCGCCTTCAATAGGAAGTCCTGTGTTTGGGTGTTGCTGCACATCAACAGCAATTTTAAGGCTGTTTGTCACCCATCGGCCCCAGGCCAGCTGTAGAGTTCTCATCGCTCTAGATGAGGTCTAAAGGTCTAATGGCTCCAGTGGAGAGCAGAAGTGGCCACAGGTGACCCTGATTAGGCCACAGTGTGGGTCTGGCATGGTATTATCTTCAACCCTGGGCTCCTTGAGATCAAGGCAGGGTCTGGGTGGATCCGGGGTGAAAATCCTCAAGCAGAGCCTCAAACTTGTTGAGGATGAATGTAATAATGCCTGGGATTCTGAGAGAAAGTATCCGTGTACAGAAATTCTGTACTTTCTCTGCCTTTATCTTTAAAACTTCATTCTTCTATTATGGGACAGAGTCCCTCCAGATTATTTTTTTTTTAAAGATGTTTCTTGTCTCCATCCTGTCCTCACTGTTTGGCTCCATGCATTAAAAAGTACATCATTTAACAAATGTTGCTGAGACAGTGTCTGAAGTAGCCTCCCTACCCCTTACTCTTTCCCCTGACTCAATGAACACATGGCCCTACCCCAGTACCTTCTTCTCCAGCTCATAATCACAAACTTCTGGGAGTGAACAACTGTGCTATGAAACACAATATAAAACCCAGACTGGCAGGCCCAAGTTGCAAAATCCAACTTGATGTGAGCCCAACTGTAGGCTACTAAATGTTAGTATCTTGCAGCCCATTCCTCAGACGTGACATTCTCATTCTTGCACAGGGTTGGCTCCCATTTGAAACGGCTGTTTCTCTATCCTCAGATTAACCTTTCTCTCTCTCCAGGGTGTGGCTCAAGTTAAAATAAAGCAAAGTATAATTATCTCAGGCTATCAAACACAAAAAGTCCTTGATTCAAGTCTTGTTCTACTACTAAGGCATTATTTTATAATCTTGAGTGAATAACTTAGGACTTTGAACTTCAATTTCTTCATCAGTTAAGCAAAAACAACCAACATTATAGGGTTGTTATGAGAAGTAATAAAATCTTATTTTTTGAAAATTTTGATGCAGGATAATTTAATTTTTCCGTTTTGACTCTAGAGTTGGTTTTTAGGTATCTATGGACAGTGAATGTATGGTTATGTGAAGTACTCAGGGGAACTCTGAGAAATGAATTAATACTACATTAGATTTGTAGTTCCCAAACTGTGTGCCAAGACACCCCAGGGAACCGCAATAAACTTACAAGGGGCTGCAAACTATTTACATTTTTGAGGACAGCACTACGAACGGTTAACTCCAATACTACCAGGCTGAGGCAGTTAATAGCTTCAACATTAGATCACACTACATTCCTTTCGATGATTTCATATATTTGCAAAGCTGGGTTTTCTGCAGTTGTTATGTTAAAGAAACAAGTACTGGGTGAATATCCAGGTGCACCATAAGAAGAGAATTTCCAGTGTTCCACAGACAGACATCCCTTTCATAAATAAATGTGGATATTTAAGAATAAAATAAATTTTACATTGAACTTGTGTACTAATTTTTTTCAGATGGTACTCAATTTTCAGGACATAAATATTCATTAAGATGCTTAGACTTAACAGAACTTGGGTTTTTACATGGTCTAGTGAATCCATAAAAAAAATATTATCCGGACACTAAGAGTACTGTGAATCGAGAAAGTCTGGAAACTACTTCATTAGGATGATCCTAGACAATGGATTATCTAAGGGAAATTCTTCAAAATTTTCTCATGAATTAGCCAAAATATGCATACCAACAACCAGTCTTCCTTCTAATTTATAATATATGCTACTGGTAAACAAAATCAACAACTATAAAAACACTTGACACTGGCTAAAATTACATCTGATAAAGCACGTCACCATCTAAAATTTGGCAGAAGTATAAAGTCTTCTATACAAACAAGTAATTTTCTACAGTTTAATAGGGGGAAATGAGACTTTTTAGAAATCACAAAAGAAAGTTCAAAGTAAGAGGAGCTATAAGTTATGACAAATTCATTTAGACATCAAAAAATGAAATCATCATAATATTATTTGGAAACTTTGCATAGGAAATAATTGAGCTAAAACATAATTTCAACAAATAAAAACAGAAAAAATGAAAATCACTTAACAGCAAGGTGCAGCAAATGATCAAGGAGTTCCATGAGGTAGGGATCACTTCCTGCTTGTTCATTCATGAAGAAATTCCAATATCTAGACAAGGCCTGGCAACAAGTAGGCCCTCAAATATTTGATGAGTGAATTAATAAATTAGATTAATTAGCACAATGCAGTTCAAACGAAACACTAATAAACAAACAAGGAAATTCATACTTTGTAAAAATTCAGCCTTTGACCTCAGTGCCTATTTTCTAAGATCTGAGTTCAAATTGCAGCATCACTTGGCAGCTAGGTGGCTGGAAGTTTCTGGAAGCATTAATGACCACTTACTTCCATCATCTGGCAGCTGTGACAGATAACCTGAGAGATGCATTTTCTATACAGGGCCTTCAGAAGCTTCATCTAAAACAACTGCTTTTGACATAAAATTATTAAGATTTTTTTTGGCCTCAAATAGTAAGAATGATGAACTTGGCAAATAAATGACCAAGACCCAGAGGATGTGACTTACCTTTCAAGTAATGGCATGGACAAACAGACCCTAATAGTTTTTATTCCTCTTCATCCTAACGTAGTTGGTCTTTCTGGCATTTAGGATGTTGAAAATACTTAGAAAATATCTATGTCATCATAATGGCATGAGCAGACACCTCTAATCCTATCACCTCTGATTGACGCTGTTTCACAGAATACTAGTTAAAGACAGCCAAGTCATGGCCTACAGTCCTTTGGATGTAGCTGAATCATGATTATATGATATAAAATTAAATCAGAAGCTATGGATGGCTCAGAGAAAGATCTATCACCACCACAGAGAAAATGACCCAAACTGTAAACTTTACTGATGGTTTCTCATCAGAAAGATGAAGGTAAATATCTTTTAAAAGGTCAGAGACTGAAAAACAACTAAAGAATGCCTCAAAATTTTAAAGGGATTTCATATATGAAACCCTGGGAGGTAGATATCATGATCTCTAGCAGATAAGGAAGCTGAAGTTCATAAATATTAATTATTTTCTTTGTGGAGTCACAACTGCAAAAATGGCAGAGTGAGTACTTAACAGAGGTTTTATCCTTCAAGTCCACTGTTCCTTCTAAGTATAGCTGTTTCTCTAGTCACCACTGTCATTGAGAAAACAGAAATCTAAATAGTTATGCATCAAAGAAAGCCATGTTATTTCCACAAACGACTGTTAAATGTGCTCACGCCTTGTCACCATCTCCTAAGGCTTTTTTCTGTATTTCCCCATCTCTACCAGGCTCTAGGCTGCCTGCTGCCTCTCTGGGTTCCACTGTTTCTGAGAGTTAATTATTGTTCTAGTTTGCCAGCTGCCGGCATGCAACACACCAGAGAAGGATTGGCTTTTAATAAAAGGGGATTTATTTTGTTAGTTCTTCAGAGGAGAGGCAGTTAACTTTCCACTGAGGTTCTTTCTTACAAGGAAGGCACAGGATGGTCTCTGCTGGCCTACTCTCCAGGCCCCTGGGTTCCAACAACTTTCCCAGGGTGACTTCTTTCTGCATCTCCAAAGGCCTGGGCTGAGCTGCAAGTGCTGAGATGGTTCTTTGCTTACATAGCACTCTGTACCATAAAAGTACTTTACACACATTAACTAATTAATCTCACATCCTGCAGCTCCCCAAGTCTTTGTAATTTAAATGAATAAGCTATTCTTACTTACATTTATGTAGTTTGCTTTCCACTGGGAAGGGTCCCAGAACAACCGAATGCAGGCATTCATTTGTCCACTATTATGGCCTATTCTGACAAGGATTGCATTACCAGTTCAGCAGAGGGTGAAAGAAATATGCTATCTCCATGAAAAGGATGGTATCATTTAGGCAGGCAGCAACATAACTTGAGATTATCCTGTTTGAGAATTTTAATACCTGCTCTTAGAAAGCCAGCAGATAAGGTAACTGATTTAAGTCAAATCCCTGAATCATTAATTGTTCACTGGCACAGGTACCTGAGTGCCTACCAAGTAATGCTTCTGGCTTCATGACTACATCTTCTGGCCACGCGAGGACTGAAGGAGATGGTCTTTGCAGTGTTTTAGATAAGTCACCCAATTATTTCCTACAGATACCTCCAAATCCATGGAATTTACATGCTGATGATTCTCATAGTTATACTACATGACTTCTCAGGGTGCCACAGCAAATATAAAAATTCCAATTGAGGTATTGTCACTGGAGGGTTTAGAGATGCCTCCTGCCAAGCTCTGATCCCCCCTCCCAAAGCAAACCCTTCATCAGTGAGTGGGGACGCAACCCCTAAGTTGTTCAATGTGAAAGGGCCCCCTGCAACTTTCCCTGGCCTAGTCAAACACATCACCTTTGATACTGTAGGAGCTGAAATCTGCAGATGGCATGACAGCACTCCCAGTAACTCAAGTGAGGAAACCAGTGGACCTCACTGTGATAAATACTGTAAACAATTCACCATTCCCATTGTTAAGTACATAACTGAACCCAGACCTTCATCTCTGAATCTAAGAGGGAAAAAATGTTTTCTCTTTTTTTTTCCTTTAATCACACTTTATAGGCATTTGATTACTAGGCTACATTATGGGTCTAATATCACCAAAATAAAAAGAAGCGCACACATACACAAATCACTATAAACTTTCCAAGCCTAATAGGAAATAGAAATGTGTGTGTACTCATTTTACATTATTTATAATAAATATTATTCCTCATTACTAGATTCCTTTATAGCTGATATTCTAATAATTTAAAAATCCATTTAATTTTTTCTGCATTTGTGGTCTCTTTGTAATTTCACAAGTGAGTGGGTTGTATTTTTTCTTCAATTAGAGGCAGTAGATTGCTGTAATGGATTTGTTTTCCTTTATTGGAAACAGAGTTCCTTTTGCCTGCATTGAAGGTGTCTCCCTCATCAGTATGTGCTGCATTTCAGCCATTGCTCAATTCATGACTGCTAGAAACAAATGTCGAATGGATTTAGATTGTCCTACACAAACACTGGCATACAGTAAATGGTATACAAATATTTGTCAAATGAATAAATGAATAACTACATTCTTCACTCAAAATGGATGGAATGCAATATTTCCCTTATTTCCAATCTCTATTTTGACACACGCCATTCCTTCTGGTTAGAATACTTTCTCACTTCGGTCTTCTTCTATTGAAATCCTATCTGGCTGGTTTACAAAACCAATGTGGGAACCTAATACAAATATAGATTCCTGGGCCACACCCTTCAGGTTGCTGATTTAGTAAAGTGTGGGAAGAATTCAGGGATCTGCGTTTTAAATAGCAGGCCTTGGAGGTGAGTTTGATGCAGGCTTTACTCTATTTATTCTCTTTTAAGTAAAAAAAAAAAAAAAAAAAAAAAAACCCAAAGGGAAAGAAACATGCCTCATTCATAATTGTGACCTCCATTTAATTGGAAGTCCTGTAAAAGAGAGACATACTAATTCTTGAGGATGACCTATGGAATTTGCTTCATTTCTTTAGTCATGTTGCCTTCAGAATCTTACCATACTTTGCAACAGCTGGTACAGAAATCATACTTGGCTTGCCCTATACAACAGGGTTTACAAAATAGCAGCAGATACTACTGTCCAGCACAGTGGTTTGCTTTTATTTTACTGTAGAATTTTCCATGTGTTTACACGGGAGAGTTATTCTCCCTGTGCCACAGTTCCTATCTGTCTTGGTGACATTTCCCCCTCACACTTAAAATTGTTCCACAAATCTCCCTAGATTTTGCAGGTATGTAAACTTTTTGATCTCTGGTTTTTTATTATTAAGCTGAGAAACTCAATTCATTCTTCCTGAAAAATTTAAACCCATCTTCTACCCACTGTATACTCTCCTATAATATATAATGAATATTTGTTACACTTCAGGCTCTGGGCTAGCAATGGTCACTTCATACATTTAAAAATCAGTTGATAATCCTATTCATGAGGAGATCTCTATATGGTAGGAAATACAGATTTGTCTACAAACAGCCATAATGCAAACTATTTACAAATGTAGGACCTTATTTTATTTATCACTACTGACAATTTAGTAACAATAACCATGAAACTAAATCTACTAAAATAAATAGGGCTAGTATAATATCCTATCACTTCTTTAAATACCTTTAGGATATAAATAACCAACCCATTAAAATACACAATTTTAGAATACAGTCACTGAGACTCTTGATACAGTTTTCTATTTTTGCCATACATCTGGGACAAAGTAATAAGCCATTATGTTAAAAATGTGGAATAATACCAGTCTTCACTTACCTGGTTTCTAGAATTAAATTAAAAACCAAACTAAAAATAAAAACAAGCCCTTATCTTCAAGATGGTGGAAAAAATTACACCTACAATGCCTCTTTGATAAGGTTTGTCATGAAAAGACCCAGGATTCAGTGTAGTTTTGTAGTTTTAATTTGTACCACGCTGACTCTGTGACCCTCACTGTTCTCCAGGTAAGCCTTATTACACACACATATTAGGTAAAAACTAGTAATGCCAGATGGGCAGTGGCCAACTCTTTTAGAGTCTACTACGAGAGCTAAGTTTTTACCTTGAAACTGGCAAAATAATTAGCATAAGATAAAAGGCATTCAGAGCAAAAACATATATGTAATATATCCTTCCCAATATAGAATCTCAAAGAAAACATTATCATAAAAGATTTCTTCCCCAGTGGAAAAGAAAAACTCTGAGACCAGAGAAAATGACATACATACAACCATGTGCCCACACAAGCACAAGCACACACACACACACACCATACAACCCTGAGATAAGGAGGAGGTTGTTATTGTCCAGAAATCAGGGGACAGGGGACCTGCAAGTCACTGAACTGCCAGAAACACAAATTGAAACCACCTCGGTATGTCTAGAAATAGTTCCACAAAGTTGAAAACACAGTATATTTCTCTAAGTGTTTTCCACTGTAAACTGCATATTTCTGAATAAAAGCCTAAATTGCATGTTGCCACAAAGTGCAAAATGGTGTAAGAGAATGACAGAGAACTACAGAGAGATCAGCTGTGTTACTTCTGGGCCACAGAAAATTTAAGTTTTCTCATGGTTACACACGACAGTAGGCCTAGCTTTATTATTATCATCAATAAAAATAATGCGAGGATAATACCACTTCCTCACATTTATATCATGCTTCATGATTTTCAAAGCACATCAATGTAGTTCTTACTTTTAATTTCCTATGATGCTTTCAAAAGGTAGATGGGAGTGGCATCAGAAATCCCATTATCCAGGGACTGGAGTTAAGAATCTGAGAGGTTAGACTTGCAGAGTGACTTACAGATAAATAACGAAGCTGGGAATTTAACTCCCTTTCCAAGATAATCAGTAAACAGAGAGAAAGTCTACATTTGTTCATTGAATACCTCATTACAATTTTCAGTTTATGACTGAAAGTATACAACCAAAAGTTCAGTATAACTCTACTGACCCAAATATAGAATTAAAAGATACCTAAAATAGCCAGGTTATCCTATGACTCTCATTTTGAGGCATTTTAGATAAATGTAGGTATTCTGGTTATCTGCATTTATCTCATACAAATATAAATAGAAAAGATAAATGTTTTAAAAAATAGTATATTGGTTTATTAGCTATTTGCTTCATTTTTAACACCTTAATAAAAAGTTTTTGTCTCTCATAAGCCTAGTAAAATGTCCTGCATATTAAACTCTGGATAAATATATGCTATATGATACATCCCAGGAAACTTGGACTCCGAGACAGGTTTTTCTTCTTCTTTTTTTCTTTCTCTGCATGGGCAGGTACCGGGAATCGAACCCGGGTCTCCAGCAAGGCAGGCGAGAACTCTGCCTGCTAAGCCACCATGGCCCGACCCCGAGGTACATTTTTGATCTCACAGACAAACTCTTTTTCCTCCAAAATTCCGGAAATAAACAATTTCCTTAAAAAATCACATTAAATATTCATAACACCTCTTCCTTAAAACATTTAACTACAACAGTTTCTTTAAAGAATAAAAGAAGATGCATGAATTTGCTTTCATAAATGAAACAAGAACTTATATATATATATATACATATATATTCTCAAATTATGAAAGCTTCAAAACTCAATTTAAGGACTTTAAAATGGTCTGTTTTTTTAAATATTGGATATCTCTTTTAAAATCATACAAAACCCTTAAAGATGTAAAATGACAAGAGATTCTTTCTTACCTCCTAAAGTGTATAAGAAATAGCATTACCTCTTTGGAAATACATCTTTAATATTAATGTTAAAATGCACGTGTGCTTATCCTCTTATAAATAACAAAAGGGAGAACAAAATGTATAGAAAATACTGTACCTTTAAACAGGGTCAGTCCATGTAAGTTTCCTTTGATTTTAGTCAGTTTCAGTTCCATCTGTCAGGCCCAACCTTCTATACATGTCCTTTTGAAAATTGAAAGTAAGGGTTCCACTTATAGAGCTCACAGGCTGCCACTAAAGTGATCCCTAAAGTAATTAATACACAAGAAAATAAACTTTACAGTTGTCGATGTGAAGAAAATTATGAACAGAAACTTTAAGGGGTTTGTATGATTTTGAACCACTGATATTAATACGGCTTTTTCTTACATTGCAAAGTTTACAAATGACAATACAACTTTTAATAACATTACATAGGTAAATTAAAAAAACACACAGAAGCAATAATCTATACGTTTAAACACTCAGTAAAAATTAAGTCATTTCTATAGAAAGCCAATTGTTATTGTCCAAAAGTCATTAAAGAGAATATTCTTTATATGGAACAATCATATTTATAAAGCCAGTCATACACACCCCCTGAAATATATTTTTAAAAATAATATATTTATTAATTCAATTACTAACCCTGAACTCTTCAGGATATAGTGATACTGGTAAGTGTAAATCAAGTATAAAGTAAAAGTTGGCATTTTCAAACATAGGTCAATAGACTGTCTTGACACATTTTGCATTTTACAAGAAGTAAAAAATTACATGCATATTTATTTGCGTACATATATGTGATATGATGATGTCTGCTTCTTACTCAGCGTAATGCAGCTTAATACTGTTAATTTGTTTACTTTTTAAAATTCAACTTTAAGTGTTAGCCACAAAATAATTATATAGTATATTTTAAATGGCAATATTAGACTGACCAAATATGGTTTAAGTTACATAGGCTTTATACAAACAGCTGTAAATACACAGCAGTATACTCTATTAGAAAAACACATACACATACACATATACACAGGCTGACTCTGTGTGTCTGAGTCATAGCTCTGTTACTTCGTAGCTGTATAAATTTGGACAACAATTTAATTTATTTTGTACCCGGTGTCCTTATCTACAAAATTGGAATCTACCTCCTGTGTAGTTCTAGAAATTGTTCAAGGCATAATATGTGGAGAATAGTGCTTAATTCATACGGGGTGCCAAGAGAAACAAATGAGCTAGGGCTGATAAAGCACCAAGTACAGTCTCTGAAATTCACTATATGCCCAATTAAGATTAGATTCTTCATCTCCAAATCAATTTGATACAAATATGAAATTGTATTTTAAAAAACTGTTTAAATTAAGTGCCATACCCATAGTGATAACTGATATTTCTATTACATTGCCTTGTGTTATTTGTATTAAGAACCTCTAACTTAGCACATTTGCCAAAAAAAAAACAAACAAACAAAAAACACTCAACTTAGAATAGTACCATGACACATACAGTGTTTTGGCCTTGCTCTACTAGCTAAGATATATAATAAAACCCGCAAATCTTTTCAAGAGTTCCACCTAATTTAGTCTAAAACTAAGATTGGTTTACATTAGCTGGGGTTGGCAGTAATGAAACGCAAGGGGAATGAGCAAAAAGCTGAAAAATGTGGTTTCTAATTATAATTCAACCATACCCTTAAAAAAGGCATTTAATTTCTCCAGAGGAATGTAAACTCCATGAGGAAAGGGAGTCTTATATGTAACTCTACTCTAGTAGCTAGAATAGTACTTTTTAAACGATTGACAGACAAACCTCTGAATCTTACTTGTCTCAAATGTAAAATATGAACATGTCATCTACCTTATCTGGTATAAATGAAGTTAAAATGCAATAATCATGGGAAAGCACCTAGCATATTGCTTTATGCACAGTAGGTACTCATAAATGGCTGCTTCTCACTGGTTCCTTATGGTCTAAGCCATTCACACGTAAACATGGGAAGATCTTATTCTTGCTGTAATCCGTAACTTAAAAGCCTAGAAAAGACCACGGGATATATCAAAGCATATCAAAATTCACTTGATGAACTGAATACCACCAAATCCATGAGCCAATCCTTTACAGAATGTACTAGCAGTGACAACAGTGCCTTGCCCATATTCAAACTTGTAGGGGGCATGGGAGGAAAGAGGGAAGGAAGGGAGTAGGAGAAAGGATGGAAAAGATAAGTATTGGGTAATGACGATAAACTAAATAACTAGTCGACTTGTAACGTGGGGTAAATAATTTAATCTGAGTTTCAATTTCTTTATCATTAAAATGCAAATAAGGAACTATCTCTACATATCCCACCTGGGTTTTTACAAATGCAAATGCAATGAGATAAAAGCAAACACCACAAATAAAAGGGACGCGTATTAGTATTAATTAAGAGCACCAAACCAGAACACAAGGACCCCAGATTTGGGGGATCTTGGGCCATCTTTTCTAATGAAGAATTTGACTAGATGTGCTTTGAAATTTGGTAAACAGATAGATCTCTCAATCTGGGCTCTGTCATTTACTAGCTGTTACCTTAGGAAAGTCAGTTAATTGCCTTGAGCTTTGGTTTTCATCAATTATAAAATAAACATGATACCACCTTTACCATCAAATCCATGTAAGGATCAAAGTGAAGTGAAAACTGCAAAACGTGTAGCTCAGTTCTTGGCACAGAGTGAGGGTAAAAATAGAATAAGTAAAATCCATGGCACACTGCCTGACTAGGGTAATGTTCAGTAACTCTTAGTTCCATCTGTCTTCTTTCTCTCCTTGCTAAGGTCTCTTTCAGTTCTTACATGCTATGATCATCTTCTAAAGAGCTGCTTTTGTTCTCTACTTATTTAAGCAGTGCCAAAGGGTGAAGGAGAATCTATACTGAAGTTCCCAATCCCAGGTTAATTAAAATTGTTACTTGCAGGAATTTGGTAAAACTGGCTCCGAGGGCTTCCAGCCAGCAGTGGGAAGGTCTGGGAAAGGGTCAGCCCATTTGATTAATACAACAAAGAAAGAAGATGTTTACTGAAGTCCTCCTGCTGGATGCTTCCCTGCCAGATGAAGACTCCAAAGGCCAATCTTTCACACATACGCAGCCCGCCTCCACTTTAAAAATAGTGCTTGACTATTTTAAGAACATTACTCATTGAATGGAAGGAAGAGAGTAGTCAGAGATACAGATGGGAAAAAAGAAACAGTAGCTGTAAAAATGCACTGGTCCATGTGAGCTTCTAAAACTAGGACTACAGGGGTCCATTTAGAATAAGTTTTCCCAAATTACCCTCCCATCAATATGTGGTCAATGGGATATAGCATCAAAAGGAATTGTGTGGCTAAGTTTAGATTTAGGACATATCTTCTTTATGCCTTTATCCAAATCTTCTTTTAGCCTTTCACCATCTTCTGCTTTTCCCTGCCTCCTATTCTGGTATATAATTCCTTTCTCATTATTCTTTTCAATATATTCATCTACTCTTCCATTCATTCATTCTGTATCTTATTTACTCATTGAATAAATATTGTTGAAGCATCTTCTCTGAAAAAGGTGTGTTATAGGTGCCAAAGTACTAGGACAAGCACATAGGTTTATGTGCTCAGAGAACTCACAACGTACAGCAGGATTTAGGAAACTAAAAAGACAGTTCTAACACCGGGAGAAGAATGGAGCAACGAAGCCATTGATGGGAATAGCTAAGTGATAAGCGGGTCAGGAAAGACCTCCCTGGGAAGGCCATGCTTCAGTGAACTTTCAAGAATGTGAAGTATTCTGGCAGAGGAAGGATATTTCAGAAAGGGAAAAATAGCATGTGTATTTTCCATGGACAGAAGAAAAAGACAGGGCATAATTAAGAAATTGCAAATAATTGCCTCTTCTTGTAGTAGAGGCAGCATGTGGGAAAGCAATAGATGGGGAAGTATTAGAGATGGCAGGTATAAGAGATGAATGAACCAACACATTTCTATTCATATTTTCTGGATGTGAAGCCAATAAGAGCATTGAAGCATGAACGAGAAAGGAAACGCCATGACTTAAAGTACACTATGGTTGTGTATACAATAAGAACATAAGTGCATGAGCATCCATAGCATTTTCCCTTCCCATCACATACTAGGAGAATTTTGTTTGGTCTTTTCCCTCTCCATACATGAAAACTAAAGTGTTCTGTCTTGCCCGATAGGGTTTTATTGTGCTGATGGCAGTCATGACTGGATGGGGAACTGGTGACCAGTGACTAGAGCCTGGTTGTTAATGACTAGTAGGCTAGATGCAGTCTACAGATACATCTTATGTGGCTGCCAAAGTATTTAAGTCATGCATTTCACAATTTACACCAGGATCACATTCTCCTCTCCAGGAATCGAAAGTTCCAGTAGTACAGGCTTTCTCTTCCCTCAGGACAGCAGTGGCTGAAAACCTGGCATGCACAACCTGACTGGCTATAATCTCTACCAATTTTCCTTACTCTCTGCCCATATCTCTCATATATATCAACCTCCTTATGCCCAAAGGGGGCTTATTGGAGCAAGTAGAGGATTAGATACAGAAAGAAAAAAAAAAAAGGTGAAGAAGAAGAGGAGAAAGATAAACAGGAAGAGAGGAACAAGAAAAAGAGAAAGGAAGAAAGCGTGGGGGATTGGATAAAGAGCTAAATAAAATTGTTGAGGATGACTTAGTAAATTAGAAGTAGAGAAGGCTAGAGTATTTAAAAAAGGTATAGTGATTATGAGATACAGAAAGTGAGAATTATAAGATGTTTTATGTGGACCAAGGATAGAATTCTCTTTTGGCATCTTTGAGAATTGTGGAGACTTTAGTAAAAACTTCCTTTGCTTTTAAATTAAAGTTTTAGTGACTGGATTGTTGAAGGCCACATCATACTTAGTCTGGATTCCAGGAAAGAGCAACTCATTGGTGCTTTTTGTGGGTTAAACAGCCTAGCGTACACATATAACTATAATGCCAGAGAGAACATGAGAAATGCTGATCAGATTCAATGGGCATTTGTGAGGAAGGGATAGTATTTTCAGCCACGGAAATAAAAAAAAAATGGTATAGTGAAGAAGCTAAATGGGAATGAGTGTTGAAGGATAGTTAATATTTGAGCATACAGAAATGGAAAGTAAAGGCATTCCTAACAAAAGAAGTATTAGGGATATTCAGAAGTGATAAATATTTTGGACTGTAGAGTGAGAGAAGGAGAAACAGACAACTTAGAAAATATAGGTTGACTCCTGTGGTTTGAAGTTGGAATGTCTTTAATCTCAAGTGGTGGAGTTGGACTTTTCCTTGGGTTGCAATCTGAAGCCATCTAACAGATAGATAAGAAAGCAAGTAGAGACGCTGAGGCTGAAGACTCATTTTAAAGACACCCACATTGAGTTAATAATTAAAACCATGAAAGTAAATTAAATTACAAAGGAGAAAATACAAAGAGAAAATAAGAGGGCTAAGAAAATATCCTTGGGGAACATCTCCAATTATGATACAATGAAGAATTGAAGAAACAGAAATATAGTAAAACGGCAAACAATGCAGTGTCATAAATACTACTTTTTATAAGGATGGATAGTCAACAGAGGTCAATGGAGATGAAAACCAAGGAAAAGTCTTTGAACTGATTGACTAGAACATCACAGATGACAGAGAGGCAATTCTCATGGAGGGATAATGTCAAAATCAGCTACTAATTCCAGGAAGCTTACAGCAGACACTACCATGCGAGAAAACGGTAGGTCAGTGAAGTCCCCAGAAGCAGCCAGGAGCACTCTCTTAGGTAGTGCCCTACTTCGCAGGTTCACCTTTCTGTATTTCTCCCATGTAGTGCATAGTAGCACCTGTACTCTCCATGCTCTCAGAACACCCACAGCTCCCTTCTTTGTCTTGGCCAAGTTCTCTGCAGCATTGAGTTACCTGCTTTTACACTGTAAATTAGAGAGAAGTACTGCAACTCTTCCACAGAGCCTATTTGGATCCTAGAATGTATAGAGATGCTTTCATGTATAGCTGTCGATTACCCAGTTGCAAGTGAAAAGTCCCTTTTTCACAGAACAGGTCCCAACAACAAGGAGATAAGCATTCATAACTGAGAACTGAGGTGAGCTGGAGCTAGCTTATACTGGGTGGAGATTGGCCTGAGAGAGCTGATTTTAAAATTCTCAGAAATTTTACAAACTTGGAGTTAAACAGTCATTTTAAAATATTAGATTTTATAAACTTTTAATATAATATAAACTAAATATATTATATTAAAAACAAAGGTAACAAATACTAAAATTAATCATTCCCTAATTGTTTGCCATATTTTACTATTACCTACACTCTTAAGTTTATATATACCTATTTTATTCATATGATAGAAATACTATATCATGGTATGCCTCTGTGCATTTCATAACTCCATGTTCAGAGGTATCATCTCGTTGGCTAGAACTCAGCAACAGTGGGGACATTTACACCATAGAAACTGGAAAATTCTACAAATCAGAGCTTTTTCCTTCATAGAGCCACTTGTTGCCAGGATAACGCTGCCTTTCATTCAGATCAGAAGTCTTTGTGTAGATCTTTGAATAACAGGGAACTTAGAGCATGCTAAGAAAGACTCTTGAACTTAAAAATAACTTGTGTAACTTTTACAACTTGAAAAATTAACATTTGAAAGTTCTTTTCATTGCCCAACATTGAGACCAGGATCAGTTTCCAGGTATGCTAAAAAAGAACCATATTGCCTTGCCAAGTAGTACTATAACTAGGTGATGCTTTCCTCTTCACTTACTTCATATTGCTAAGCAATACAATGGCCAGATTTGGTAGGAACTGGTAGTTGCCTAGCAACCTGCCTACACTGCATTTCAATCTGCTACCTTAAATATCCTCCTGCAATAGAAGCTTTTTTGGAACGTTCCATTGAACCTACTTAGAATGAATTTCCTAAATTCAATGTCGCTAAATTACAACATTTGGATGTTGGTGAGCTTGGTAAGAAATCCAAATAGCAGTGACCCTCACACAATTTTCTATTCTGAGAAACATCCCCGGAGATTATCCTGCTACTCATAATTACAAAGCCCCCATCCTGTTTCACCTTGGCAGGAAGTCATTTGACTTCCCAGAGAGGCAAAGAAAGCATGCTGTAAACAACTCCCTCTGGAAAGATGGAATGGGGTCAAAATGAGAAATTATTTGGGTTGAAGTGAAGATTATTCATTCATGAATGCATTCACATATACAAGAAATATTTGATGAAAATTCAGTTTGTGCTAGAAATTTTCCTAGATAGAGAACCTATGGTTGTTTTAGTTTTCTAGCTAATAAAACAAACACGAGCAAAGTGATGCTTTCTCTTAGAGGACTATGGTATTCCGGGGCTGGCTGCTGGTGATCCTTGAGGTTCCTTCACCTTTCCAACACATGGAAATGACCTCTCCATTCTCCTGGCTGCTAAATTCTTGTGGCTTCTTTGCCTGTATCTGATTCCCTTTGTTTAGATGGACTTTAGCCATACTGGATTAAGACCCACCCTCTTTGAGTTTGGGCAAACCTAAACTAATAAAATTTTCAAAGGTCCTACTTATAAATGAGCCCGCACTCTTTTTTTATTTCCTGGCTGTTAAATCAAATATCATGAAATGAGTGGGCATAGACAACTGAAATTTACTGGCCCATGGGTTTGAAGTTAGGAGAAGTCCAAAATCAAGACATCATCAAGGTGATGCTTTTTCCCAATACACTGTGGTGTTTGGGAGCTGACTGCTGGAAATCCTTGGTCCTTGCCTTTTCTGTCACATGGCAGTGAACACAGAGACATCTTCCTTTTCTTCCACATTCTGCTGACTTCAGCTTCTGGCTGCTCCCTTCAGCTTTTATTTACTTAACTTTTACTCTACTTACAAAGGATTTCAGTAATCCAGATTAAAGTCAACCTAAGGGATTTGGGCCATACCTTAAATGAAATAGCAACTTAAAGAAATCTTGTTTGTGATGGGTCCATATCTACAGGAAGGAAATAAGTTGAAGACCATCTTTTCTCACTCCAAGCCACCACACACTTACAGGATCAGGGGATGGGACCTGAACATGCCTTCTGTGGGGACAGATTCAATCCCCAACAGTCCTCCCTTTGGACACCCAAAAGAAACATTCTTCCCACATGCAAAATACATTCATTCCATCAAAACATTCCAAAGCCTTAAATAATTTCAGGAACAATGCTAAATAAAAAGTCTTATCAAAATCAGTTATGGGTGGGGCGGGCCGCGGTGGCTCAGCGGGCAAAGTGCTTGCCTGCTATGCCGGAGGACCTCGGTTCGATTCCCGGCCCCAGCCCATGTAACAAAAACGGAGAAACTGAATACAATAAAACAAGAAAATGTTTAAAAATGTTTCCCTTTCTTCCTTCCTTCCTTCCTTCTATCCTTCCTTCCTTCTCTCTGTCTTTCAAAAAAAAAAAAAAAAAAAAAATCAGTTATGGGTGAGGTCCTTTCTGGGGCAAAATTCCTTTCTAGCTGATGGATCCATGAAAACTAGAACCCAAGATATATGCTTCCAACATACAATATTGACATAGGATAAACATTCCCATTCTAGAAGGAGAAGCTGTTAGGGAAATAGAGATCACAGATCCCAAACAAGCAGGTTGCAAGGCAAACTCCATTACATTTCAGGATGTGAGAGCTATTGTGGCTTGATGCTTTGTCCTCTGGGCCTGATGGAGCAGCCCATCCCTTCCAAGCACTTGCCCAGTGGCTATGCTCTACCTGAACATTGGGGTGCAGGCCTCACCCTCTTTGAGCATTCCCCCAAGCACCAGGGCACAGTCCCCACCATCTGTGAGTATTGATTTGGCAGTACTTTCTGTTTATGGGGTTCAAGGTCTACCCCTCTAAACTCCAGGTCCTGTCACTTGAAGAACAGGGGTGGACCTGTCCTTTCTACACATGTAGGTGTACCTACTCTCCTGACCTGAGAGCTCTTCCATCTAGACTTCGAATTTCAATGTTCTGCCCTTGAACTCATTTTTCCTTCAATTCATCCCTTCTCTGTTCCTTTCAGGCATTTCTTCTGTTCATACAAATCTTGCAAAAATATTGTTGGCTTTGCATACAGTTCTAGGGGGTCCAAACCATCATACCAGTGAAATTGCTGACTGGACCCATGTTCAACCA
Organism: Tamandua tetradactyla; assembly: GCF_023851605.1. Lineage (NCBI taxonomy): Eukaryota > Metazoa > Chordata > Mammalia > Pilosa > Myrmecophagidae > Tamandua > Tamandua tetradactyla. Next base: position 41,363,766 of record NC_135329.1, read on the forward strand.
TACCCTCTTTACCAAAGGGTTGTTCTGTTAAACCCTCATATGTCCTCTGTGGACTCTCTAAGAGCTCAGGGATGCTCCTATTAGAGCCACGTCTGGTCCTCAGAGCACACAATCTGAACAGGCTGAGAATTTTTAAAATGCTGAATTTCTGATTTCTTTGTGCTTGAGAATTCAGTTCTTAGGGTATCCCTTTTGTTTTGCATTTGACTATGAACAGCGAGGAAAAAACCAAGCTGCACTTTCCACACTTAACTTGAAAATCCCTTTAGCTAGATGTCCAAGTTAATCTCTCTCAAGTTCTGCCTTCAATCTATCATCAAAACACAATCTTACAAGTTATCTGCCACCTTATAACAAGGATCACCTTTCCTCCAGTTTCGAGTAACACAATCATCATTTCCTTTTAAGGCCTAATCAGAAGTATTTTTAACATTCATATTTCTTCCAGAAGTCTCTTCAAAGCAATCTAGGCCTGTTTGTAATTAAGCACCTCAAAACTCTTCCAGCCTTTACCCATTACCCAGTTCCAAAGCTGTTTCAGAGTTTTAGTTGTTTGCAATAACATTACCCCACTTTCTGGTACCAAAAATCGTTTTAGTTTCCCAACTGCTAAAACAAATAGGATTCAGTGGGTTTGCTTAAATGATAGAAATTTAATGGCTCATGGTTTTGAGGCTGGAAGAGATCCAAAATTGAGGTGAGAGCAAGACAATGCTTTATCCTAGAAGACTCGTGTTCTAGGACTGGCTCCCAGGGATCTTTGGGGATTTTTCCATCATATTTTATGACCTATTCCTTCTCTTCCAATGTCCAGTATCTTATGGTTTCATTTTCTGTGTCCAATTTTTATTTTTTACTTTTTTGCTTATAAGAACTTAAGTCACGCTGAATAAAAGCCTACCTTCATTCAATTTAGGTACACCTTAACTAATAACATCTTCAAAAGCTCTATTTACAAATGGACTCATACCTACAGGATCAGGGTTTAGGACCTGCCCATGACTTTTATGCTGAGCATGATTTAATTCCCAGCAGTGAGGAAAAGGACAGACAGCCAGCCTTTGCCCTCATGTGAACTAACATCAATCACACAATTACCAATACCAATACATTGATAATAAGTGCTATGAAGGTGGACTGTAGAATTATATGGGAGTGTATGCCTAGGGTGGGGTGGTAGTTTGGAGCTTTTATGTACCCCCAGAAAAGGCCATGCTCTTTTAATCATCCTTGTGAGTGCAGACCTAATGTGGTGGGACCTTTTGGTTAGGTTGTTTCCATTGATATGTGACCCACCTAATTCAAGGTAGGTCTTAATCTTTTACTGGAGCCCTTTAGGAGAGTATAAAAGGCAGAAACATCAAGAAAGAAAGTTTTAGAGAGAAACACCCTGGAGATGCTGAGAGAGAACCCACAGATGCTCAGAGAGAAAGCCACTGGAGCCAGAACCTGAAAGCAAAGGAACCCAGAAGCAAAGGACCAGTAGATGCCAGCCAAGTGCCTTCCCATGTGACAGAGAAACCCCAGATGCCAGCAGCCTTTCTTTAGAGAAGGTAGCTTCTTCTTGATGCCTTAATTGGGACATTTCCATGGACTCAGAACTGTAAATTTGTAAAGTAATAAATCCCCATTGTAAAAGCCAACCCATTTCTGGCATATTGCATTCCAGCAGTGTTAGCAAACCACAACAGGTTGTAAACCCAGTAGAAGGACACTGCAAGGTTGCTCTGAAGAAGTTAAATTTGAACTGAGGTGGAGTTATTTAATGAGGTAAACAAGGGTGAGGGATTGGAATGGGTTCTGGTGCTCTAGGCAAGAGACACATCAGGGGCAAAAGTACTAAATGGGTAAAGACTTTGAGAGAATTGAGTGATGTAAGAGGACTATTTGACTTAAATACAGAAAGCATAAAATGAAGTTGCTAAAACTAATGAGGGTCAGGTAGGCCATGCTAGAGATCTGAATTTTATCCAAAGAATACTGAGAAGCCATTGAAGAATTTGAAACTGAGGAATGACATGGTCTTATGGCTGGATAAGTCCATTTCATTATAAAGACACCTTATAAGAAAACTCAACTGTTTTTGTTTGTCTCCTAAGTGTTTTTATTTTTTATTTTTTTTTAACATGGGCAGGCACTGGAAATCGAACCCGGGTCCTCTGGCATGGCAGGCAAGCATCTTGCCTGCTGAGTCACTGTGGCCTGCCCCTAACTGTTTTTAAATAGTGCTTTTGATCATTTTGGGCTGGTAGCAAATTTCCCATAAACGTTATTAAAATACCTTCTATCAGTATAGACATTGGTGTTTTGTAAAAAAAACAATAAGCATTCTGGACCATTAAGAAAAGAGAAATAAATTTCCCAAGTTGAATAACATGAGTTCTTTTTTTTTAATGGATGACGGAGGAGATTGTTCCTGATTTCCCCTACAGGGCGATATTTTGAAGAAAAAAAAAAACCTAAATGATGACAATGTGACATCAATTTGGAGCCATATCAGGAGATTTGATAAGAAGTCAGGGCTGAGGAAACAACAGAAATCACCATAAAAGTTTACCTCAAAATCTTGGTAAGATGAGATTTATTCCTCCAAAATGGAAAAGAAATTCAGATGAAATGTGTTCAATTGAAAAAAAAAGGGCAATTTCATTGACCTCAAATTGTCAGAAGAGATGTGACCCCGAATGTCACTCGGGGTCACTCAACATGTACTTGAAAACTAGCCTAAGCTTAGAACTAAAAGGCAGTCACCTAGTCTTTCAGCAGTGCAAAATCGCCTCAGTCTGTACAATAGCTTCATACATGCATGGTCCTAAAAACCTATTTAATCCTTCAGGGAAAAAAATAAAAAGACCATGATTTTCTGTGGTAAGATATATTCAAGTCTTTAGTTATCTTTCATGAAATCTTTAATTTAAGAATCCCCAGGAGGCTTCTTCAATGAACTATAAACTGTCATGAAACTTTTTTTTTAATGTGAGAGTAGTATTCTACCTATTAACCTAAATAGATAGACATATTCTAAACACCAGCCAACTTTTGAATGGTTCCACTATTTCATAAAGGGAAAATTGATCCTGCCCCAAGGTGAAAGCATAAATATTAAGGTCTATTCAAAATCAACTGAAAAATCAGTGCTCTTTGAAAGACTCCATTGGCAAACAGAAAAATAAAGTTGCTTATACTCTTGATTGTCATATAGATGAATTAACCCTATTTAAAGGAACAGCATGTTGTAGTCCAGCTTTAATTACCCCTGTTTAAGAGCTAGAGGGGCAGAAAAGAAGGAGGGCTGGCTTCTCTTTCTATAGAAGTCTATTTAGGTTCCTTGAAACAAGAACCAAGTATCCTCATGGTTTGGGGTCCTGGATATTTCTTCAAATTAAAAGGACCAAACTTAATTTCATTTATTGGCTCTAGCACATGAGTTCATTTAATATTATATATTAAGAAAGGGGAATTTTGTTTTCACCAGTGTACTTTTTTCAATACATTCTCTCTTCTTCACTTTCTAACCAAATATTCTTCATTACTATCTTATCCAAAAGCACACCTGTTTACTCTTACCTTTCAACCCCACATAGTACAGATCATTCTCCTTTTCAGTTCATATCTGACTTCCCATTGGCATTTACTCCACTATATAATATTAGAGTTGCCAAAAGGGAACACTAGTTGAAGAAAATTTCAGATGTTGGCATTCTGGGCCTTCCTGAAGGAGAAACACACTATACTTTGGGGGGATTTCCTATTTGAAGAATTATGAAATAAAGCAAATTGATAGAAAACTAGCATTAAGTAAGGGAAAGACTTTCTAAGGGAAAGGAATGGAATGGAGACATCATAACAGGTTATTTTAATTAATTAAGAACAGTAAGAAGAAGAGAAGTAATAGCACAATTCTTGTTTAGTGGAGATACTTTCAGGATATGTAACAAAATGAACATAAAAATAAAGCAAATATTAAAGGCACGAAACGACAGCTGGAATCCAAACTCAAAAAGTATAACTCAAAGATTAACTATGCTTGCCCCTAAAATGTACTCCCTATCTGAGAGCCAGAATGAAAAGATCTAGCAGAGATGAAGCCCCAGCCAGGTCAGTGTGACACTTATTTATTGATTTTCTTACACAGCCAAGTCAGTGTGACACTTATTTATTGATTTTCTTAACATGAAACAACCAACATATGAAAGGTTAAATAATGAAGATGATAGTAACAATGAAAAATATTAAAGTACTCGAGTCTCCAAATTTGAAAAACAATGAAATATTGTTCATTAAGAAAAGAAAGGAACTGTCACAAAAGAAAACAGAAATAGATTCACCATCTATGAAAATGCCAGTAGACATTCATATTTACACAAGTTCAGAGGCAGCTTCAAATGTAAAAAACACTATATATTTAAACCACTATCAAATGAGAGGCTTCACTAGGCTATTTTAAAGATTAAATGTGTCAAAGTAATATATGGGATAATTTTAAATGTTTAGAAAGTCATTCAAGCAACCTATAAAATGCACAGCAGGGCAAATGGGAGTATTATTAGGCTCAGAGAGACTATTTGCTGACTATGGACCCAGTTTCATAGCGCCCAAGACCAGATAAAGGAGAGATGATGATATTTGCTCCCCAAAACTACCTATCACAACATTCTTTTTTATTTGCACAGCCCTCTGTTGTAACTGATCAAAACAGTAGTATGACTCACTTTTAAAGTGAATTATTTGCATTTAAAGAATTTCCCTTATACAAAGTTAATGTAAACAAAATTAATCAGAACAAAGCTAAAGGACTTATTTAAATTTCTAATTTCTTCTTATTTCTTTCCTTTTCTGCTTGCTTAGTTGTTTCTTTCCTTCATTCTTTCCCTTCTTTACTACTTTTCTTCTTTCTTTTCAAAAAAGTAGTTTTTGAAAAGAAAACATAGGAGAAAATTAATAGATAAAAGGATCACTCCTAATGGAGAGCTAACTAATATAAAGGAGAAGATAGAGGTATTTATATATAGGCATTCAGAGCTGAACATATTTTTTTCATGTTCTTAATTTTTTCTTCAAGGAAAGTCCTAGACATATTTATCAACACACTACTAGGAAGAATTTTGTCATTGAACTGGGGTCTGCAAAACATTACACTATGTTTCTTAGAAATTATGATTGCAAACGTGTGCCACCAAGCAGAGGCAATCACATTAAAATACTGTTAATGGCCTGGCAAAACTAGAAATGCTTAATTTTGATGGATTGATTCTCATTATATACACTTTCCACTATGTCTATGAAAAGTTGAAATCAAAGATATTGGTGTATGACTTTCACTTAATGTGGTTTGAGAATTTCATTGTAAGGCAAAAGTAATTAAAAAGAGGTTAATGAACTCAGACAGAATCCTATACATCAATTTTCATACCATGATCAGGTGGTTTAAAGACAAATACCCCAGAAAAACATGCTCTTAAACGTAATCCATTTCTGTGGGTATGAAAACCCACTGTAACTAGGACCTGTTGATAAACTGTGGCCCAACTCAGTCAGGATGGGTCTTAATCCTATTACTTGAGTCCTTTATAAGCAGAGTTAAATTCAGGCACAGAGAGAATGCCAGAGGGAGCAGCCAGAAACCGATCAATGGAACCAGGAAGCGTAGAGAGTGGCCAGGAGAGGCTACCATGTACAATGCCAGGTGCCACAGAGCCCAGGGTCAAGGATTGCCTGCTGGCAGCTCTAGAATGCTGGTCTTTGGGAAGAAACAATCACCTTGATGATGCCTTGATTTGAACTTCTTCTAACCTCAAAAACACAGGCTAATAAACCGCATTGTTTAAGCCAGCCCGATGCATGGTATTTGCTTGAGCAGTCAAAGAAACTGAAACACGTCATTATGAATTCTGTTGGTGGGATAAGAGGATTTGTATGATCCATACAACTGATAGGATTTCTATTCTACATGCTAATGAGAAAGTGTAAACTGTAAAATGTTTTATACAAATTAAATCAATGACTATGAAGAGGCAAGCCACATGACATTTAGAAGCTTGACTAAATGGTTTTTGTAACTCTTGAGATAGACAAGTTTTGATTTAAGGATAGCCAATGACAAAAGTTTAATTTTTCATTCTGAAGACCATGTCCACAACTAAATGGACAGGTTGTGAATTAAGATTGATTAGTGTCTGCCAAGACTAGGAGGGATCAGCTACTCTGCCCGACATCATCACTTGGAGTCTGAAACCTGAGCGATTTGTGTTCCCTGGAGAAATTTTGTGGAACCATGCTAAACAGTCTTAAAGCAGAAATAGGAAGTATTTTCTTAAATGCAGTTGCTATTAAATCAAACTATTTTCTTTCTTTTGAGGTAAGTTTAAGAATGAGTAAAGAGGTAAAATTAATTTTAATTTTCTTTCCAGTGGCTTGACTTTTTAATGAGTGTCATATACATTAAAAAGGAAAATGTTTTATAGGGCAATGTTCTATACTTTTACAACTATGCTAATATGGCTTAAGTCGTCATTTCAAAAAGCAAATGGAATGCAAGAGAAATGACTGTTTCATGGAAGAGCTCAGTCAACATTTTTTGGACAGTACTGCGAAGAGGTAAAAGTGTTGTATAGGTTAGCCTCTCTGTGTTTGGATGCATTCATTAATGTAGGTATTCAGGAAGGAAGGTAGTTATAAGTAAGTGTTTTTAAGATAGCAAAGATAGAAAGAGCTAGAGGACATATTTCTCTCTCCCACATCTCCAAATCCAACTGCTCATCCAGGCCCATTTCATAAAGCTCTCTCCCCCACCCTAATGCTTTTCCTGGAAGGAGTGAATGTGTATCCTCTGACCTCTCAAATTTTTCATTTGATAAACTGCTACCAAGCTCCCTGCTTTAAGTTTTCAAACTGGTGTTCAGGGAAAAATGCGTATGTTTCTATTTATTTCATTGAAACGTAATAATAGAATACAAAAAAATCACAGTTCATTTATAATTTCTGAGATCTATTTTAACCTATTTGAATAACGAATGTTGTTTTCTTAAGGTAAGTTGTCCCATTAAGAGTTGTCTTCTAAGTATTTAGCTAAGCAATGGCATGTTCTAGGAAGAAAGTAAAGAACATATCAAAACGTATATGTTAAAACTAGTGTTTACATAATAAAAAGGCAAAAGTCAACTGGAAACCTTGAAAAAATAAAAGAAAATGTTAGTATCAATAAAACAATAAGAAAACACCAATGTTCCCATAGCAAAGTGTATAAATATCTGCAACTAAAATCTACATAAATAGTCGATATGGAACACAAACTGTGACTCTCTAAGAAACAAATAAATGAAAATTAAAATAAAATAGAACTGTGGCCTTTTAATTTGACAAAGATTAAAATGAGCTATATACTAGTAGTAAGTACTCAGAAACTTCTCATGAAAATATAAGCTAGTTCAAAAACCAGAAAAATAATTTGCCTTTATATATTGTGACCCTTAAACATTTATTCTTATAGTTGTAATTGCAATAGCTAATGCTATGAAACAACCAAAAATGAAATTAAAGATTTATGTTGATACTAACATTTTACGTATACCAGTCAATCCCTAACATAAAGGGAATTTTAATTATAAATTACAAATCTCCCACAGCCTTATGTTTTAGGAGAAGAGAACATTTTTCAGGCTAGGTTTTGACTCTCCTTAACCTTAAAACCTCCATGGATCTCACCCTTACCTAGGGATATATAAAGCAGCCCCTGACTTATGTTTGGAGCTGCTCCAGTACTCCTGCTAACTATACTGCTTTGCTTCTAATGAGTTGATTAGAAACATGGGAGTTTTGCGCAGTTCACCTGAAAGTATTACGTCCAAAGCTAGTTTTCTAAATAGGAATTAAATTGGGATTGCAGTGAGCACTTATGACCAAGCTTGCTAATTATTACAGAAAAGATGGCGTAATTAAATTGGGAGTGGAGAGGGAAGAAATGCAAGCTGACTATGGAAGACAGTGCTACAGTGAAGGAACTCTGGTAAGCACTGGATCTGGAGTCCAAGGTTATAAATCCATACGACAGCTCTATCTGTAGCTAGTTTTATGATTTTAAGCATGTTTCCTACCTCTAAGATGGGGATATCATCGTCTACATCACAAAATCTTTCATGAATGACATCTTTTATTCAATAAGAATTAAAAAGAAAGCAGCTGACAGCAGAGAAAAACAATAAATGTATCCTTACTCAATATCTAAGATTGGTATCACTCAGTCAAAACAGGTCTTAGTAAAAGTTAAATAATGTGGGAAGGGCAGTAGCTTCTAGCTATGGCAATGATTAGAGACCAATGTTTCTAAGAGAAGGAATAGAAAATCCAGACAAAACTAAAGAAAAGCTATCAACATGAAGGCATGAGAGAATTTTTGAGGCAGCAAGAGATTGGAGAGAAGATGAGCCCAATTGACTAATCATTGTTGGAACACAAGAGAAAATGAGATGAAGACACTGCTAAGTCAACCAAACGTTGAACAAAAGAAACCACAGTCAAACTATATACTGTAGGTACCATTTACATAAAGTTAAAAACTGGAAGAATTAAATTGATGGGAAGAGAAACAATCTAGCAGCAATCTTTGGGAGACAGTGAAGAATCCTGGTAGAGTTCTACTTGATTTGTATGCTAGCTACATGGATAAGTTCATTTAGTGAAAATATATATTACCATATTTAGGATATGTACACTCTTCTGTATGAATGCTTTACCTGAAAAGTTTAACCTAGAAAATAGAAAAATAAAAACATACTCTAGAAAAAGTTATATTTCTTCATAACAGGTTACTCTCCAAACTACCTGTGAGCTGTCAGAGTGAATGCTTTTCTAACACACCATCCAGACACCTGAGTGGAACCTCCCATTTCCTCTGGTAGTCACGGCAGTGTCAGACAAATCAAATGAATGGAGCATGCGAGACACCACGCCGAATTTCAAATAATACTGCAACTAACAACAACAAAAAAAGGCCCTTCGAACAGGTTCTGCATTTACAGTAAAAAGAAAAGAAAAGCAGAAGTGGAGGAGATTAAAATTATTCAGACTTAATTATTCTGAATTCCTGGAGGAGGGGAAGGACACAAAATAGAAAGAAAGCCTATTTTCCAAAATTTTTGGTGTTGGTCACAAGGATAAAGATGAAAAGGCAAGATTTCTTTATTTTAATGGATCAAATGTGCTTACATGACATCATCTGCTCAAATAATACTTAGATTTGGGAGAAACTGTTAACAGCCTAGAGAGAATAAAGCACAGTATAATTTTTGCTAATTTTTACAGCCTTAAAACTTTCTACATTTCCTTATAGTATTCTTTCTCAAACACAATTCCACTAAATGTTACAAGATCATCTCCCTAGTCCTATAAACAGTAATTTTACCTCTTGATTTGTTTTTCTCTTTAATCAGACCCTGTAATGCTCCATTTGCATTTTCTGTCTGTTTTCATATAGTGTTATGTTTATATTCATTATCATCACAAATACCTTCCCAGATCAGGACTGTAAAAATGTGCCCCACTGGAAATCATTTCCCCTTTCTGGTTTGTTTTTTTTTTTTCTCCATTTGTATTCTTCCATGACTCCCATCATTAATTTACCTGATATAATTGCGTATGTTCTGAGTGTCCGGGAGAAAGCATGAAGAGTGGTGATAATAATAACAGCTGTGACATCCTCTTTGTTTGAAATATTGTCCTAATTCAAGGAACTCTAAAATTCTGCTAATTCCCTCACATCTCCTTAGCTGCTACACCGTTCATACAACAAGCCCATACTTAGTATTACTTCATGCTAGTCACTTTGCTGACACCTGGAAATACAAAGCTAAATCATGAACAACCTTGCCTCGGAGGTACTCTGACGGGTGATTTAGTAGAGCTGAATATTTTAGAGATTTATTAACACAGTACCATGGAAGTAGAAAGGGAGCTAATTAACTGTTTGGTAGATTGGGGAAGACTTGGAAGAGCACAGTGTGAGAGGAACATACACAGAAATGCAGTCTGACTGGAATCTAGGGGACATAGGACAATATGGCCACAAAGGAAAACAGAAAAGGGTGAGAAGGAAACCTTTTAGATGCTATGCTAAGGAATTACTACTTTACTCTTGGGTAAAAAGGAGAACTCAGGAACTCCGGATATATAATGACATTTAACTTGAAGGCACTTGCTGAAATCAGCTGCATGCTTGCATTCTTTTTTCTAACTTCTTAATCATAACTGTATATCAGTTCAGTAAATAACTCTTCTTTGGCTTTTGGGGAAGAAATTAGGAAACAAAACCAAAATAATGAGAGTTTGGAACTGATGTTGAAAGGAAAGAATTGGAGTTGTGAAATAAAAGATAAAATTTCTAATGAAGAGATTGTGGAGAACACTGGAGGTAAAAGACAAAGTCTCATCACTTATTGTAGCAATGTCTATTGATGAAAGCCATAATTTAGTGTATATTTCACCTTAGTTTATTGAACCTTTTTGTCTTTTCAGGCACCTTTATATCTGTGTTTTCATTTTATCTGTATAATAACCTAGCATCAAAAACAGTACCAGAAAGTAGATGTTATTTTTTCTGATTTACAAATGAGAAATGGCGTGCAGACTGGTAGTTCGCCTAAAATCAAACAGCTAAGTAATAAGAGAAATGGGTCAATAAACTAAGGGGTCAATAAAAAAACACTTTCTTGATTCCCAGGAGATTCAGATATTAGTCAATGCCAACCAGATGAGGTTGTATAAGCTCAGCTACAAATCAAACCTCAGGAAAGCAAATATTTATTCCTATGTGTTTCCACTTTCCTCTGAGGAAATTTCTATTAGAATACATTGAACAGTTTGGAAAGTACATATGACCTTAATTAGTTCTTTGGTCCCCTAGGTTATTTTGTACCAATCCGTGTCATCTTTGTTATTCACTCAGCATCTTCACTTTTATGCATATTTCTATGACTTTAGGTGGGAAGGTTCATACTTTTCCACTTTCTAACTCCTAATCCCCATACCCACATTTTTTCCCATGATTAGAAATTTCAACTCTCCAGCTGTACAGACATTAAAATTTAAGATTTCTCATTGATATGGTTTAAGAAATTTCAGCGGGCAATAAAAGCCATTATACATTTTACACTTAAATGGTTGTACTTCATCTTCAAACTCTTTTACACTAGGACTTTGAAAAACAGCATGCTATAATATTTGCCCTTTTCAGTTCTTAGAGACAGAAATGCCACGTTTCATCTTCCTATAACACTTTTAAAGGCACTCTTCTACACCGGCTCCAATCATTCATAAATATCTCTCAGTCATAAAAGAATCCTAGCTTTCCTTTTGATCTCTTTTTATACATGTATACTTTGTTTAGTCACTTTCTCATCAATTTTTAGGTTCAAAGGATATTCTGAGTAAGCCTACTTGCTGATTTTTTATTGGATTTAAAATTATGAGCTATGTTCTGCTCAGAACTCAATGCTCCTATATTATACTTTTCTTCATTAAAAAAAAGAACGAAAGAGTACTTTGTATAGGCCTTCACATTTACTAGTGAAACACCTTATTTGAAACTATATATAAAGTAATCTCCTAGAACTTCAGAGATCTTCAGATCCTTAAATAAAAAGCAAAAGCTATAATTTCAAATTTTTGGAAAGCTATTGTGAAAGGATTCTAAAGACCACTGTCTAAATTGTGATGCATGGTAAAAGAAATTATATTCGTGAGCAGAAAACAGAAAATTCTAAATCCCCTAAGATATAGCAAAACACTTTGGAATAGATGTGCCCAAATCATTTTTAAAATACATTAAAATAAGTTACTTGCAAATTCTTCTATGTATAATTTTTATAACATGCTTACTAATTATAAACCGAATGAGTTAATTTTGAAATTTTAGATAATATTTTAGAGTATCAAAAAACAAACACAAAATCTGAAATCCAAACATCCACATCATTATTTCATATTATTACTTATCATTTCTTTTGTATATATAGCCATGAATCCTGTATTTTTCAATTATCATTATTCCTTAAGTATTTTACTCATAGCATTAAATATTCTTCAGGAAAATGGATCAAGTTGCCAAATGTACTATGTTCTAGTATGTAATTCACATTAGTATTCCTCTATTTTTTAAATTTAATATTGTTTCAAAAATTTTGCTAATATCAACAAGTATCTGTTCACGTCTTTGACTATATCCAAAAGGAAAAAATATTCTAGAATTGGTAAAAGTACCTTAGTACCAGCTCTTACAAAAGGTTACAGTTGCTTGGATTCCCATTAATTATGCAAGAATGATCTCATTTGAACACAATTGTTGCCAATAATTCATATAGGTTTTCTTATAAATATCAGCATGTTTTGAAGGACGAATTTGTTAGATCTGATTTATATGCCCACATAAGCAATTTTTATAAAGTATAAAAGAAACCAAGTCTGAATTTCTTTAGGCCAAATTCGGTTTTGTTAGGTAACTAGGTTGTGGAGCTTTCTTTAAAAATTATTTTATTAAAAAATAATAAATGTCCTTAACTTTCAAGGCCCAAGTAAAATGAACAAACTTTTCCCTAGTTATAATTAGGCACTACTTCCTTGTCATTCTCTTACCTCATTTAGAAATTATAATATCACGTCCATATTGAAATTCATCTGATTATCAATTTATAGGCAATAACCACTTCCCAATCATTTCTATCCCTAGCACACTAATCAACAAGACTGGTTGCATGAAACTCATCAAACATTTTCTAGCATACCTTTAAGTGGAGAAGATATGGAATTTAAAGAAGAAAAAGACTAGACTTTTAATTACTGATGAAGCACTATGTCAGGGTCCAGACAAGAAAAATACACAATATATTTTAAAGATGGAATTATTCCCTATATTTGGAATTAGTTATAGAGGTGTTGGAAGGTGGAACAAAATAATATGGGAACACTAAGTCAACACTAATAACTTCAGAAGCCAGCTCCCAACCCTAGGACTGAGAGAATCTAAAGATATTTGATTGAAAGTATAAGAACTAGAAGTTCAGAGAAAGGGCTAGAAGTGGTTAGTGGGCATGGATGAAGACCTCTGATCAGAGCTGACGATGGGGCCCCGAGGACCACAGAAAGGCTGGTCTGGAAGTTGTGAAAGAAGCTAGAAGCTGGTGTGCTGGTTTGAAGCATATGTACCCCAGAAAAGTCATGTCCTTTTAATTTTAATTCAGTCTTGGGCAGGACTCTTTGACTAGATTATTTTCATGGAGATATGGCTCCACGCATTCAAGGTGGATCTTAATTAGTTTACTGGAGTCCTTAAAAGAGCTCATGGAGAGAGAGAGAGAGAGAGAGAGAGAGAAGGTGTTCTCTTGTTGATACCTTAATTTGGACATCTTCACTCAGCCCTAGAACTGTAAATGTGCAACCTAACCAATCCCCTTCATAAAAGCCAATCCATTTCTGATATATTGCATTCTGGTAGGTTTAGCAAACCAAAGCACTGATTCTAAATGCTGGTAGAGAGAATAAATGTTACGGAGGCAACACTGGCAGGAATAGGAACCAGACAATAAGGACTTTGAGCTTTCACCCTTTCTTCTGCCTTCCAGTTCCACTTTAGCATCCAGTATTGGCAAAGCCAAACAGGGGCCAGCTAGCAAAAAAAGGATGTGTTTTCTTTAGCCCAAGTCCCAGCATCATGGAGAAGAGAACAGAAATGAGGATGTGTTGCTGAGAGACAAATGCTAGCAGAAACGCTGAAATAAAACACAGGAAATACTGTGATCTATGCATCTAAGGACAATGTTATAACAAGGCATCCATTACGCAGGGGAAAGAGTGCTGCCCTGAAGTCCCAATAGTTATGCACCCATGCCGTGGGCCTACAATTGCCTGACTGAATAATGTTGGCCAAGTTAATTTATCTTCCCTGAAACTTGGTTTCGTTATTTAAAAAAAAGGGGGTAGGGGGGATAAATCTACCTACTGGCTTGATGGCAGCCCTATTATGGGTTTCAAATGATAGAAAATCAGTATTTGGAATGTTATGTGTTATAAAAAAAATAACATATTTCAGCATTGCCATATAGTGGCAAACAGACTAGCAGGAGAGCAGAAGGATTACAGGGGCAGGCTCTGGAGACAGAATGCTTGAGTTTGAACATAGCTCTGAGAAAGAAAAAATCCTCAACCCTACATGCCTTAGTTTACTTAATTGTAAAATGTAATCGATAATAGTGCCTACATAACTGTTTTTTTATGTAGCTTAAATAAGTTAATACATATAAAGTACTCAGAATGGGGTTTGCACTCCAAAATTACATTCCAAAATTAGTATTGGATACTATATCCATCCCTCATGGTTGTAGGCAGTGAAATAACAGAAATGAAGAGGTATTTCTGGCATGTGACTCTTCTAAGTATTATTATTGTCCCAACAATAAAACATCTTGCAATAAGCTTAACATTAAGAAAATACAGCCTTTAGGCTTAATGATTTCTACTTTCTATACGACAAGCACAGTCTATAGGAATATAATATAGGAGATACAAATTAGAGGACTATACTTTGGCATTTTTTGAAGAAACTTCATTACATTGCTGTGTACATTAGTCATTAGCGCACGCAGCTTATCTCAAAGGGCAGGAGACAATAGACCTTATGTGCTTTTGCATCTCCCTGTTATCCAGGCCATTTTTATTGGTTCCATAAAATAAATGAGGGTTAGGTAAAGACATACTAGTTGATGATTATAACTTTAAACAAGTGTAAAATTTTTATTTAAATAAAACAAGGTGGCTAAGACAGTCAACTTTCATCTATACATTGTGTAAGAAGTAATAAAGTACTAAACTGAAAAGAAAAAAAGCAACATTAAAGACCTAAAACTTGGTTTCAGAAAAATAAGTATTTCTTCCCAGACCTTGAAAAATAACCCAGTGACTTTCTGTTTAAAGAGAATCTTTCAGATCTTTGTTTATAGTTCAACACTTCCCAGTGTCTTCTTTTCCTTGATACCTCTAATACACTTTTTCAAATGATCATGATTTTCGACCTTCTTTTGTTTTCACTTTATGGACTAAACTAGATTGAAAACCCCAGTTTGACATACTGAGCCTTTTAGGGAAAAACACTGGCTTGGTCCAATTTACAAAGTACACCGGTTCAGCCAGCAAGAATTTTATTTTCCCCCCACTTTAAGTGGCTGGTTTGCTACTACCCATCTGTGAGGAATTTCTGCCCAGCTGCAATGGAAAAACTGTTAAGTCTCTAATTATATATGGGAAGGTTATACACGCTGTGGCCCACCCACAGCTGCAAATCATCTCTTCAGTACTTGCCAGGCTTGCCTGACCCTGCCCGCCCAGTTCTCTGTTAACAGTATCTCCTGTGATTCCTACCAGGATCTAATAGCTCACAAGAGTTAGCAAGAAAAGTTCCTTTATATCTTGCCCCCACCAAGATAAAGTGTAAAGTGAGGATTAGCAGGGTTGGGGTAGAGATACACTCTGTCAAACTCAACAGAGAAATCCATCTTCATAGAGAAGAAAGGAACAAGTGGAGCAGGAGGCAGGTTGGGGAACTTGAAGAGCTTTTTAGTTCTGAGTCAGGCTTTTGCTGTGTGCTCCAAATACTATGCATGGATTTCCCTGAACAGCAATCCAAGTCTCATTCAAAACCCTACTACGTTTACAGAACTCTGATGGGTGGGACAAAGAAAATTCAGGGAAAGTCTACCAGGAGCTATGGTTTCCCAAAGTTACATAGCAGACGTTTCCGTGATGCCATTTGAAAACATATATATCATTTCTTAGTCCATTATCTATTGAATTCGTGACATTAAAAGGACTGAAAATTGCCAGTCCTTAAATTAAATGGAACTATGTTGACATAATGATGTGCTTCTCTCCATAGTGTTACATTAAGAAGGGGACTGTGAATTAGATCATAAATTTCACTTCCAAAAACTGAAATTTCTTTAATGGAGACTGCTCTTGGGAGAGTGGTTCATATATAAAAAGGAGCACTGGATTGAAAGTCGAGGCCAGTGTTCTTATCTCAGTTATCAGCCAGTAGAGGGAGATGGGTTACCCAGGACTCCAAATACTAGACTCATTTAAACAATGGGATTTTTCTGAAGCATCTTTATTTAATCATATATTACTTTAAAAATCACCCCCATTGTAATAATTTACAAGATTTCATGGTAGTGCATGATATAAGGTGATGGTATGAGCTAGCAGACTTTCGCTGCCTGGTGACAGCTCGTGGGGATCACACAGGGACAGGGACATTTGGAACAAAAGGGGCATCACTACAGGACCCTGAGGTCTCACCAGGAGCAAGACACTATAGTTCATCTTCATTAACCTCTCCTGATGTGTTTTTCTACCAGAAATATGACAATGAACATTTTAAATAAAAGCGGCCATCTCACATGAATATAAACTTATATAATCACAGTGAGTCTTGGCTTTTTTAAACAGAGGTTGAATGTCTAACAAGTAATTCATTAAAGGACACTCCTATAGTTTCCCTTGTGCTTCCTATTGTGTCCCAATGTGGCAAGAAAGAAATAACATCAGGATGTTACTCATTATTAGATTTATGTTATACCATTTTCTGAAGCATTTTCATGCTCTTTTTACTCTGCCATTTCTTAAGCTGTGGTCCAAAAAAAAAATCCATTTCAGAATCCAAGGTGAAAAATTTGCAAGTAATTATCTCTACATGGCTCATAAAAAACACTTCAAACTTGCTCTAAAAGGTTCATCGCCTTGAGACTATATTGACTTTGACAGCTGTTAAGGCTGTTGAGGCTCATTTTTTTTCTCTCATGTAACTGTGTTCTATGACTGCATTTTAATCCTTGCAATTAGTTTTTAGGCTAAAGGTTGCTTAGGTACGCTGGAAAATACTGACTTACATCATTAAAACAAAACAAAACAAAAACCTAGGAGACGTGTTTATGCTTTTAATGTTATGTTCCCAATAGCAGCAATAAAAAGAAATAAAAGAAGTTCTGTAAAAGAGATAAAAGAAAGATACTTGAAAGTACTAAAGCTATTGGGAAAGAAGCTTTTCAATGGTTAGAATGGGGAAAATGGATGGTTTCCATCAAATAAAATGAAGTGATTTAATCAGTTTAACAGAAGACTCTTTGGGTCTAAACATCGTATTCAAAGTTTAATCAAACATAATCCTGTCATTTGATATGATTTCAACTCCTATTTCAGATGACTATAAATTACCCTACTTATATTAATACGGCTAACATTAATCTACATTTCTGACATCTGTGATGCCCCTGAATGGAATTTGATGCCAGAATAAAATTTAAATCATATGACAATTATACATACCCACACACATACCCCACCCACCACTGCATAGTCAAAATGCTTGGGTCCAGCCCCTTCTAAATTCTAAATTAGCTTTATAATTTGGGTATAATAGTCCCAGAAATGCATTTCAGAGAAAGTTGGACTTAACTCTTTTTTTCTTAAAATGAATTTCTATTAGATCTCTTCCTAATTACCTTCTAAAAGTAAAAACATATTTTTTGGTTTACATATGCCTTTATATGTTCCATGATGATTTCTACTATCAATAATGTATTGAATTTTATCATCCCTTGGTTTATCATCCTGGTTTTAAAGAAAGATAAATTTATTTTTATAATGTTTTCTAAATACAGTATTCCACATTGAGGTACACAACATATTAGAGTCAATAAATGTGTTGGCAAGAAAAATTACCAAATCAAGATAATGCAAAAAAGATCAGAATGATTCATATCTAATCTTTTACTTCTCTTTTAACCCCCCAGAGAAGGTCAGTTTAGCTTATTGTAAATGTTATAGCAACCTAGTTTTCCACAGATGATACTGTTAGTTTCCTTATGCATTCACATCAAACGTTCCCAAATACTGATGATTCATGCAATCTAATTTTTGGCCTAGGCTACAAAATAAGCTGATTATATATATGAGATTTTGTGTTAAAAAACTACAAACAAGAAAATAAAGATTCTCTATGGAATTTAAAACTCAACTGTCAAAAGAATCATTTTTATTTTGACAATTCACTTCCTCTATTATAACTATCTTCTTTTAGATACTACAGTAGCTTTTTATGCTAAGGCAGGTAATGTTTGTTGACTTAGAGATAAATACACATACTGAAAAAAGCCGTTATTTAATAAGAGATAACTGTACCACCCTTAAAACATTGTCTGAAAATATCCTTACATTCTTGTTTTGGTCTATTTTGACAACTTAATGCAGACCAATATTCCAAATAGTTGGCCAAGCCTGAGATACAATTGAATCCCTCAAATCAGACCACTCTCACTTAAACAAAAATGTGAAAAATCTAAATAAATATTAGGCAATCAAATCAAGCACAGTATTAAAAGAACATCATAAGTAGGGTATATATCAAAAATGCAAGAATAACTCACCATTAAAAGTGTAACAGTTTAATTCATCTATTAAGGAAGAACCCACATGATTTTTTTATAATAGACACCTCCCTAAAAGTACAAAATTCAAAACAAAAACCTTCACAAACTAGAAAGCAAAGGAAATGTCCTTAACATTAGGATATCTTACCAGAACTCCAAAGCAAACATTAGCAGCATTCATTTACATTAAAGTCATTCTTTTTCATAAACACACACACACACACACACCCCACCCCTCTCTCATAGCAGTAGTTACTGAAAGGGCTACCAAGATCCAAGGGAAACAGGTGGAAAATTCTAGTTTTTCCTTTCGCCTTGGATTACTGTTTTTATTCTTTTGTAATATGAAAACATGTGATATATCCTGTGTAATTAATTAAAAATATATATACTTTTTAAAAGTAAGGAAAACTTGAAATGCAAACCTAAACCACAATGAGATACCATTTCACAGCCATTAAAATGACTACTATTTAAAAAAATAGAAAACCACTAATCTTGAAGAGTACGTGGAGAAACAGTAACATTCATTCTTTGTTGGTGGGAATGAAAAATGGTATAACCATTGTGGCAGAGTGTGGTGGTTTCCCAGAAAGCTAAGTATAGAATTACCATATACCAGGCTACCCTACTTCTAAGTAGATACCCCAAAGGATTGACAGCAGAGACACAAACAGATATTTGCACACCAATGTTCACATGTTTTGGCATTATTCAAAATTGTCCAAAAAATGGGAGCAACTCAAATGTCCATCAAGTAATAAACAGATAAACAGAATTGGTATGTATGTACAATGGAATACTATTCAGCCATTAAAAGGGATCAAGTCCTGATACATGCAACAACATGGGTGAACCTGAAAGATATCATGATGAGTAACATAAGCCAGACAGAAAAGGACGAATGTTGTATGACCTCACTGATATGAAAAAATTAGAATAAGCAGTCTCCAAGTCAGAAGCTAGAATATAGGTTTACCTATAGGACTGGCTGTGGTGGGGGCAGGGAATGAAGAACTAATGCTTCATTGTACAATATTTTTATTTGGAGTGATGGAAACGTTTTGGCAGTGGATGGTGGTGATGGTAGCACAACACTGTGAACATAATTAACAGCACTGAATTATATATTTTTATGTGGTTAAAAGGGAAAATTTTATGTTATATATATATATATGTTCCTAGATAAGAAATTTTAAAAAACAATAACATAGGATTGTGCAACACAGTGAATGCTAATTTAAACCATGGACTATAGTTAATAGTACAATTATAAAAACAATTAAAAAAATAGTTATAAAAACTATTCAACTGTAATGAATATACCACACTGATGCAAAGTGTTAATTATGGGCAGGGATAATAAGGGAAGTCTGTATTTTCTGAATGATTTTCCTGTAAACCTACAAGTTCTCTAATAAACTTGCAAAAAAAGAAAAAGTAAGGAAAACAAGAATATCCTATTTTAAGAAAATCACAAGGCACAAGTTAACATCGGTGAAGTTAAGGTTTTTCCCAACTCTAGGTTGTATTCTTGTGAAGCGCATGGTTGCATCAAGGACTTAACCTCAAACTCCTTTTACCAGATACCCATTAAAAGAGCCAGGGAAGGCAAAAATATTTACGGAGCTTTACCTAAAAGACAGTCGGACCATTCAGTTGATCATTGAAAATCCATTTCTAGTCTGTCAAGCCGCAACATTGCAGGGTTGGGACATGTATTGTGTTTCCCTCTTCCAGACCTTTACCCCCCAAAACAAATGCTTTTACTGAACTTCAGGCCTCGGGTGTGCTTCCTTAGAGCTCTACCGAGACACTTCTGAATATAAGGAAGAATTCTAGGAAGTCGGACTAGTCTTGGCAGGGATGACGTGCAGAACCCTTGTTCCCTGCTGCACTTTATAGTCTTTTAATGAAATCCCAGTGGTAACCTTTCTTTCTGATCTCAGTACCAACTAGGTAGTCGTTCTACAGGAAAAAACAGGCATTTGTTTTTATTTTATGGACATAATGAGTCATGTAATTGATCCTCTTCCCCCATTTTATATGAGCTGCTAAAACTTAAATCTAAAATGTTGGCCTCCTTTAAGTGAGCATAGCATTCTGTATTGACAGATTATTTCTCCTTTCATTTTGTCTTTTAAATTTTATTTCCTTTTGCATGTGATATCATATGCATATGTTGTCTTACATTGTTTTTTGAATAAGGAACAATAAAAGATAATACACATACTCATACATGTATAGAAATAAAATATAATGCTAAAATTTTCAACATCTGAAAGTCTTCTCCAAGCAATTATAAACCAAATGAGGTATGAGTGCATTTGTCTGTTAAAAATATTAATTGTAGCTAATTAATTGAGGGTTTATTCTGTGCTAACTACTGCTCGAAGTATAATCTCATTGAATTCATGTGAAGTACTTAACATGCAATACATATGTAATGCATGTTAGCTACTATTGTAATTAACATTTCTGTGACATGGCTGTCATTATTATCACTTCATTCTACAAATGAAGATCTGAGGTTCAGAGAGTTTATAGTGACTTGATCTTCAGAGTCAGCACTTTTAAATACACACACACACACACACACACACACACACACAAGCACACACACAGAGGGCCTATCAGTTCTGTCTCTGGAGATACGACAGACAAAAATTTTATTCACACATACACATCACACGCACATATACAAGAAACAAGAAACATTCCAAGAACTAAATATAGGATTATATTTAGTTTTTATTTTATGGACATAATGAGTGATGTAATTGATCCTCTTCCCCCATTTTATATGAGCTGCTAAAACTTAAATCTAAAATGTTGGCCTCCTTTAAGTGAGCATAGCATTCTGTATTGACAGATTATTTCTCCTTTCATTTTGTCTTTTAAATTTTATTTCCTTTTGCATATGTGATTTCATATGCATACGTTGTCTTACATTGTTTTTTGAATAAGGAACAATAAAAGATAATACACATTCATTCATACATTCATTCATAAATATAGGACTATATTTAGTTTAGTTAATTTGAGAAGAAGTCAGAATGATATCAACACAACAGGTTTTTATCTACCTAGAAACACTGATAATATTTTCATGCTTCAAAATAAAAGTAAACTTGAAAAGTACGGTCCTGAATAATGATATTAGTGAGGTACTTCCCCTCATTATTTTATGAAATTTCATTAAGGAGTATAGTTGCAAATGTTAATGATGGCACTTTCCTGAAGTCCAAAAGTACACAAAACCACCTTTAATTTTTAATCAATATTACCTTCCTTAGACTATCTTAAAAACATGATCCAATTTTTCATGGCAGTAGACAGAGACAAAACAGGTCAATGAGGTGAAACTCTGAGTGTATTCTGATTTGCAGTTATTGAAAACACATTATTGGAAGCAGTCAAAGAACTTTAAAAACCCTACACATGGTGTCAGGATTGAAAGTATCTTCACAGAAACATACACCCACCTTTCACAGGATTTCTCATATTTCTGTCCAAGTATAACTTACATTATGCTTTCAGGTTTTTTTTTTTTTTTTGACATATTCCAAGTTTATTCTAGAATGTTGGTTCACATCAGTGGGACCATACAGTATTTGTCTTTTAGTTTTTGGCTAGACTCACTCAGCATAATGTTCTCTAGGTCCATCCATGTTATTACATGCTTCATAAGTTTATTCTGTCTTAAAGCTGCATAATATTCCATCGTATGTATATACCACAGTTTGTTTAGCCACTCGTCTGTTGATGGACATTTTGGCTGTTTCCATCTCTTTGCAATTATAAATAATGCTACTATAAACATTGGTGTGCAAATGTCCGTTTGTGTCTTTGCCCTTAAGTCCTCTGAGTAGATACCTAGCAATGGTATTGCTGGGTCGTATGGCAATTCTATATTCAGTTTTTTGAGGAACCGCCAAAAATGCTTTCAGGTTTTATTTCCAATATTGAACAGGAACTAGTAAAGACTAGGTTTTCAACTGTTCAAAAATAATCTTATCAGAGGGTAGTTTGGGCACACTGAATATCTTAGGACCTGAGAAAGTAATTACTAAATTCCAGTGTTTCAAGATTTCTGACACAAGCTCCTAAGTATATAAAATACCAGGTAGTTAAATATTAAGATTTGTGGTTACTCCTTTAAAAAGGGCAAAATATTAGAGAGGTCTTTTTGAATTGGTAGAATAATGTTCTCTCTTCAAATATGTTACATGAAATGTCCAAAATAAGAATTCACATCTTTAAACTCTTAGTTCAAATTTTTTATACTAAACCTCCTCGAATTATTATTTCACTTAATTATGACAAGAACGGCAACACAAAAATAATATTTAGTGTTTCTACTAATCACTTATGATAAAAATGGTGGACAAATTTTAACAGTTATACTGTGAGTATCTCTTTTTTTTTGTATGCTCTGTGGTGGGGGCCACATTTCATTCTTTTTCCATGTGAGCATCCCCTTATTGCAGCACCATTTGTTGATTTTTTGTTTGTTTGTTTGTCTGTTTGGGAAGTGCACGGGCTGGGAATCGAACCTAGATGTCCTGCATGACAGGCAAGAGTTCTACCACTGAACTACCCTTGTACCTCCTATCCTATGGGTTTTGAAATATTTCTGAAAGTTGCAGTTTTAAAAGTTTTATATTAAGCCAGCACAATTTTCATCCTCTTTTGCAAACTTTGCTTCTCTCCTTAGAACTCTCATTAATATCAGAGGTCTCGCACATACATGCAAAAAATAGGAAGGACACTCAGAGGAGACCCTCATGTTTGCCCTTTCTCTCTTCATCCATATGGCCAATTTAAAATATGAAACCATTTTAGTTACATCCATCTGGATAGCAGAACAGGGTGCGGGCAAACTTTTGAAGTGGTCTGGCAATGTCAAAACAGACTCCTCTGTGACAGAACTGCTATCCTCCAAAATCAAACAAAACACAAGAAGAGGAGCAGTAAGACTGAGGATCTCTGGCTCTGATCTCCCAGGTTTACCTCACTGCAGAGATTTCTCCTTAATTACTATTGCCAACACCAGAGTGGCTGGAGAGCAGATGAAGAGAGTTGCGGGGGTGGGGTGGGGGTGGGGGTCAATTATACCTCCTTTTAGAATATTCTGGCCCAAGCACGACACATGGCATTTCCCTCAACTCCCTAAAGTGAGGCCGAGAGCAGGTTGTAACATTAAAATGAAATGAGGCTCAAGGAACATGAAAGAGAGTAAGAATCAAGCAGATGGTCTGGGGTCCACAGCTTTTGGCTGGCTCTCCAGTGCGCACAGGCCTTCGCACATCCTCATCTCAGGTCTGCCTTAGGGATGAGAACACAAACATAGCATCCAACCCAGGACAGCTCCGATATCTTCCAGGTGCAGTCTTACCCTGAGGCAAAGAGAGTTCTTTTTTTTATCAATCCTGGGCCTAATTTAGGAGGTTGCCCTCAGCTCTCTGAGGACCTGCCCCTTCCCAGGATGACTGACACAGGAAAGGAACTTGCCCTTGAAGTCCACCAGGGCAAGCCTAAAAAGAAGGGAAAGTCCCTGTTCACAGTGGCAGGGAGAGGAACTAGTCATAAAAACCTTCTGAGAACTACCATGTTTTAACCTCTATGCTAATTAGAGTTGTTTTTTTAAGGTTGGGAAACCTGCTTTTAAAGAATTTGTTTACCTCTCCGCCTCCTCTCTAATCTTCATGCCCACTGTCCTTGGGGACTGCAGAATGATCTTTTTAAAAGAAAGCCCCACAAGTTGGACACAAAGACTCTTTTTTTCTTGCAGTCCTTCAACAACACTGTATTGTCTACAGGATGAAGCAGAAATTTTTAATCCCAATATATCTTCCCAAATCTGACTTCTGTCTTTCCACCCTCACCTTCCATGAACCCATCTTTGACCCTATATGCCAACACCCCCAAAATGATTATAATCAGTCTCTCCCCCACCTCTGCTTCACACACAAACACACTTACCGCCCCCCCCCCCCAACACACACATACCATGTAACTTGCCCCCATTGCTTGCTTCTGCATTTAGGTCTGACCAAATACTGATCCTTACTTCTTCATTGGTTCACTCACTATTGAACATTCAGGTATCATGCAGCCTCACTTCCCACAGGGCTCTTGTCCCTTACACACCGGCTTCTTTCATTTCTTTATACATTCCACCTTCCCTTCTATCAAAGATCTTTCTTTGCAGATAATGTTCTCTCCTTCTGGAATGTGCGTCCTCCCTTCCTTTAACACACTTCACTCAGACCTTTGCTCAAGTTTCTCTTTGTTTTAGGGGCTTTCTCTGAGGTGTCATCTGCACACGACATAACAGAATGACATGCCTGCCTTCAGACGGCTTACCTCATTTGTAATTAGACATTCGTTATTAGCATTTTTTTTGATTAATGTCTCTCTCTCACCACACTGTAAATTACCAGATAACAATGCTTTATCTCTCCTTGCTTGTAATTGCAGTCCCAGCGAAGTGCTTAGCCACACAGGAGGTACTGACTTGGAGGTGATACCATGAGCTGATAGGTTCCTATATAGTTCCATTTGTTGAAGGTCAAAAACACACTTTTTCTGGACCATGCACCCCCCCAAAAAGAACTTTTTGTGTCAAATATAATGTATCCTCTGAAAATATTTGTTAAAAGAATGAATGAATGAATATCTACAATGGGTTTGGTTTGAAAATATGGGTTTTGAATCTTCAAGATATTCATTAATCCATTAATATGTAAATGAAAGCCCTGATTGAGAGCTTTGACACATTTTTTTAAATCCATTAGCAGATGTTGGAATAATGTCCTAATTATACAAAACATATAAATTATGACAACGTGTGATGATGACAGGAGATAAATAGGAAGAGCCATTAGGAAAGAGGAGCAAGACAGACGTGCTATCAACTGTTGCCAGTGAGTAACAGAATCGCCACCATTTTTTTTTAAATGTTATCGGCTGTCCTCTTAAATACAACTCTATTTTTATATATGAGGAAAAGTTACAAAGATTTATATATTTTAAAAGTTAATATATTTTTAAGAAGAATATATTTTTGAGAAAGGTTAATATATTTTTATGGTTGTAAAAATTTACAGCTTTATGTCCATTTATGTCTGAAAGGGCAATTCATTGGTTTACATTAGAAATCTAAAGCAACCTATGGTTCAAGTACTTTCCAACTTGGTATAGCAAACACTGGCATTTTAGTCCCTGTTTTCCTACTTATCCTAAGGCATGTAAAATAAAACCATGGCAGGATCACAGAGATGATACATTATTTTACAGAGAAGGATCTGGTGGGAGGCACAGATGCTCAGTGAGATGCATTCCCTTCTTTGTCCTGTTCCATCTCCCTGAACTTCTCCCTAAATTTTCTGGCTCCCTTGCCCTGACCCTCTTTCCCACTTAATCCCGGCTAAGAAGCCTAACTATAAGGCAGCCTTAATTCCTCCATAATGTTTTGCTTTCAAATTTCTAAATACTTCCTCTATCAATAAGTCACACATGAGGCAAAACTTTCCAAGTCTTAAATGTACAAATTAGAGTGCATTACTAATAAAATATCCATCTAGTTTATTATATTTATCTGATACATAAAAAAAAAAAAAAACTGCCCTGCTTCCATAATATTAGATTCAAATCAGGCTAGATAAAAAAGAGAAAACAACCATATTTCCATAAGTCCAACAGGCTTCATCTACATGACATAATTGGAAATAAGTTATTACACTGAATTCAAATAAAAATCTAGAGGTATTTTGTTATTGCACAGTTCATCATATATGAAGACATACAAAATATAGAACCTAGAATTGGTTGAAAAATAAATATAATGCTACTATAGCAAATTCCATTTCAGGTCATGGGAGAAACACATTTTTTTTCCCATAAGAAAACATGTGATCAAGAGCTGAGTATTCATCAGGGATGCTGCAGAATTTCAATTCCAAAACTATTACCATAATATTCTGGAGCCTCACAGTCCCAGGTAGAAAATTACATTTATATATCTTTCAGGGAGATGTTTAAAACCACAACGGTAGCAATATATTATCCATGTGCTGTGAAGTGTCTCACTTTTGCGTGACAGAGGCCGTATATAGTGGTAGGGAAATATTTAAAGTCAATCTTGGGAAAACGGACCCTGTGTCGTAGAAGTAGCAAATGCTAAGTTGAGTGAGACAGGCTCAGTGCTGGAACATGGATTAATATGAAAAACTAGACTATCGGACAGAAATTATGAGATGCTGTAAAGCAAACGATGATGAGAAATGATTGTTTAGCAAATTTCTGGTGCAATTAAAAGTGGGACCTTTAGAGGTCAAAGAGATGGTGGCTGTAAAGAAAAGATGACATCTAGAACTCAAGAGCCATGCACTCTAGGACAGGTTGGTGAGTCCTGGAGAGTTAACTACTGGTGAGGAGAAGGACTTCGCAGACCTCTTGGGCCGAGAAGCCACATCGCCAAAATGAACTGATGTCACCAGACACAAGGCAAACGTAACGTGGGGCTGCACATAGGTGTTTCAGATGACACAAATGAAGCCTCTACTATCCAAATTTCAAAAAGTGTACTGAAAATCGTACATTTACTTACAATAAACAGCACAAATTGCAATAGGTCTATTAAGATTTTTTCACCAGTGTTATTATCAAATTAGGATGGTAACTTAGTTTGATAATCTCATGATCAGAAAATTTAGCTCACAATTATATATAATTGATCAAAAATTAGAAACACTTATGAATGATTGCTGAGTAAGTATAATTTACTTTATGGATCTAACTTCCTTAGAGCAGGCAGTCTGAGGAGAAGCCCTTGGTAACAAAATGTTTCAGGACACTGGACTAAGTTCTAAAATTCTACAAAGGCTATAGAGTAACGGTTCCTCATATGTGTTTTGAAGATAGACTCCTCAGCTTCCTGGCTGTGTATCTTTAAGCAACTCACTTAACCCTCCTGCATCTCTTTTAATTTGTTTCAGTCTTGTGATGGTTTGGAGCTTTACGTACCCCCTCCCCACACACACACCCCCAAAATATATTCTTAAACATAATCCACTCCTGTGGATGTGAAACTATTATAAGTAAGACTTTTTGATGAGGCTACTTCAGTTAAGATGTGACCCGTCTCAATCAGCCTGAGTCTTAATCCTATCACTGGAGTCCTTTACAAGGGAATGAAACTCAGATGAAGAAAGAGAAAACCAGAGGAAGGCGGCCAGAAGCTGAATGTCAACGGATCCCTGACGAGAAGGCAGAGACCAAGACATCCCACGTGCCTTTCCATAGGACAAGCTAAGGACCAAAACCGCCAGCAGCCAGCCCCAGCACACCACAGTACCTGCGGAGAAAGCAGCACCTTAAGGATACCTTGATTTGGACTCTTTCCTAACCTCAACACTGAGTAAATAAATGCCCATTGTTTAAGCCAACCCACTGTGTGGTATCTGCTTGAACAGCCAACGAAACCAAAATAAGTTTGCAGAATGAAAATATCAGCAGCACCTAGTTCATAAATTTGCTAGTGAGGATTAAATAAGTCAATAAAGTGAACACATTTGGAACAGAGCTTGACACATGTTTTGAGCGGTATTAAACACTCAGAAAATTATACCGGTGATTAAACATTTTTACTATTACTGCTTAGTTCGGACACTAAGCATCCAAAGGAAATTAAGTTCTCAATCTTTTTTTTTTAAACAGCCGTGGTCCCTCCCTCCAAAAACAGACAAGAAAAATAACACTGTCCCTTTTTCCAAGGAGCAACCTGGGAGCATATCATCAATCAGAACATGTCCTTTATTTCATAGGAAAATGTTTTTGGAAAAAATTTAGCACATGAGAAAAGAGTTAGGATGCTGAGGAAAAAAATATATTAATCCTTAATAATGAATGCAAAGAAATTTACACATAGAATATAGAAGTATTTACTTTTTTATGGAGTAAAGAATAATAATTTTTTAATTCTTTGAAACGTCATCTCAGGTTTACAGTGTATCATTTTCCAGGTTTTAATTCACCTAAAGATATTAAGGAGCTCCCATGATCTTGGAAAATAGTAGTATGAAAATACTGCATTTTTACCAGAAAACATTATGGGCTTGTGTTCAGAAGTAGATGTTGGTTTCTTCTTCTGACTGTGATAATGCTTTACCTACTGCATCTCAGGTGCAATTTTAGTGAATTACTTATACTATCATTCACCTCAGAGGAATTGATAAATGAAATATAAAAGAAGCACCATGTGAGTTTTATATTAATGAAAAGCATTACTCATTTTTCTCTTTACACTTTGGAATATAAAAGCCACTTTTAATTGAAATTGCTTTAAAAGAAGTTCATAATTCACAAAACGGGTTTCCTAAGTCACAAAATAACCAAAAACAATTCATTTAAAGCTTCCAAGATAATGCACTTGTCTTTAGGGTAAGAGAGTTTAGACAGAAAAGTTTGCATATTTACTGAAATACATGTGAAGAATTAGTGCTTCCAACCCAGCCTGTATAAAATATTTTAAAGACATATAATTATATTAAGGTTAATATATCTCCTGATCATAATCTATCTTGCTGACCTAATCAAAACTCCCAGCTCTACAACTCTCTCGATAGTTGTTATTATACTCATCCCTGGGCTTGTCCAATTCAATTTACAGCTGGACAAATCTTTATCAAATATGAAGGAAACTACTGATTAGGGGAAACAAGGGAAATACTATTTTCAAGATCAAATTATACTTAAAAACAAAGTTTCTCCTAAAAAATGAAGGGAGGAAGGAAAGAAAAAAGAGTATCCAATGCACTTTACCAACTAAAACTTCTTCAGAGAGGAGTATCAAATTTGGTTTGATATGAAAATCAAAGGAAATTTTGAGAACTAAACTATGCATATAATAAGAAGGAAAAACAGATGAATATGTTCACCTGATGAAACTATTTAGGATAAGAGGGAAAAGATTCTTCTTAATTGCAATTCAAATAAATAATTTATTGCAATTCAGGGGACATGATCTTTCTTTGTCATATACTCCTGTCAGGTTCAGGTTGTAGGAACAAATTTCAAAGAATATACCACCTTAATTTAACTTTATTTAAACATTCCACTTGTGAGCCTTAGTTTGTCACGGGGAGACCAATCTAAAAAATCTTCTTATCAACAGCAATTTGAGGAATCTTGTTGTCCTGAACACAGTATCAGACTTATAATCTGGGAAAAGAGTTCAGTGAGTGACATTTCATTATCAAAATTTCTCTGAGTAGACTTCAAGTTTTTTCTATTTTTGGAGAATGGCTGGTATGTATTTGCTTTGTGCATATATGAGCGTGAAAAGAGCACAGAGGCAAGCTTTCGCATACCAAGGAGGCTAATTCATATTGTTATATGAATTAATTCAAGCCAAAGAGCAACAGAAGTCATGTTGACATGGTTTATATGAAAAGCCATGCATTCATTGAAACTCAATATTCATATTGGATGGAAAGGATGAAATGGATTCATCCAATGAGAATATCATTTCCTGCT
This sequence comes from Tamandua tetradactyla, assembly GCF_023851605.1. NCBI lineage: Eukaryota > Metazoa > Chordata > Mammalia > Pilosa > Myrmecophagidae > Tamandua > Tamandua tetradactyla. The sequence continues at coordinate 41,393,774 of NC_135329.1, forward strand.
TCCCTTCGTGAATTGAAAAACCTACTGTAGAAGCCAATGATCCCTAAAGTTAGAATGAAAAACTGACACATAGTAATAACAGAGGGTGTGATACATGGTAGTACTTAAAGGTCACACCAAGTCTGATGCAAAGCTTATCTGCAGGGGTCCAGCTGTATGGACTGGCAACACCAGGTGAAAACAGCACTTCGCTCCTACAAAGATGTGTCTTGTAGTAAACATAATTCTGTGTCATTCTACCAGTTAAGGATGAATGTTAATGGGTTCTGAAACAATGCCCCATTATGCTCTCCTTAGCCAGATGCATTTTGGTTATACCGAAGGGGAATGGCTTATGACATTTCTTTAGCACACTCCGAAGTCTGGACATAAGAAACATAAGGAGGTACCACAGAGGTAGATTCTAGTAGATGTTAGTTAAGCAAACACCTTCCACAAAGAAAGGAATGAACTCTTAGTCTAATGTATATTAGGGCTTTGTATATACACAGAGAGCTAACTACATCAGATCTTGTCATGATATCTGACTTTACAAAGACATTTTGAATTTCCAACATTGCTAAATTTTAGCAGGAATTTTCCTGTGTTACTGTGGATAAGCAAACTATATTTAGCACTTGACACCAGGGTTTTGCCATCAAACTTATTTCACAGTGCTGCTCTAAATATACTGTCACTCATCCTTTCATCTTAACTGTTTTGTACAGGGCCCTTCCAAAAACGATACTCCCAACTCCAAGGAAATCTTTACAAAGTGTAGAGCCCAAAGCCGAAGAAGTTAGTATACTGGTCCAAGAATAAAACTACTCTCCCCTAAACCAAATTAAATCATTCTTAACCTAGAGTTTGTTGTATTTTTTTGCTGAAATGATGGGATCAACCACCTCCTTAAATAAATGTAGGACCAACAGTGACTCCTAGAGATTGTACTAGGCATACACAGGGGCAGGTGCCACTCAACCACATGGCAAATCTTCCTTATAATGTAGAAAGTTGGACAGTATTATGCAGGCTTGAATTCCAAGTTAAGTCAATTAGCTTTCCACATATACCATTTAAACCTACACTAATCACAAGAGTAAACAGATTGGTGTGTGCTGTGGGTATGTTAGTTATGATATGTGCTGTGTGATATGGCAGTTATGATACATGCTGACAAATCCCCATTATTCAAAGTGAGGTACCTTGGGCTCTCTGCATTTCCTCTGCCACCACTCCTTCCCTCCCAGATGTACCACTGTTTATAAAAGGCAGCAAGTCAGCCCCAATTCAAATGTGTCACTATCCTGTCTGTGAATATAAAATAGTGCTTTGGGTATGTGCATGTATATATAAACTCACAATTTGAAAGAGCACCTGTCGGTGTGGAATTGAAATGCCTGGAAAGCTATTCCATTCAATCTTGAAAATGTGAAAGGAAGAAGAGGAAACTTGATTTGCATTAAACAGCTGGTGTACTATTGAATTATGAACTGAGTACAAAAGTTAAGAAATGGTCTTGATATCATGGAATAAAGCTAGTACTTAACATATCTGGGTAGAAAGTACTACCAGGACTTGTCCTACAAGTATGGGATAGATGAGTGAAGATTCTTTCTAGTTGAACACTCCTGATACTAAAATATTTTGAAGATGAAAAGAATAACCTTACATAATTTCAAAAGTTGTGACTTCAAATAAAACTACTCCAACAAAAGATTTAAAACATACTTAAAGCGTATGTCACATTCTACAAATTGAACTCTACAAGTAGAGAAAGGACATGACATTTATGGCATCTTAGTGCATAATAATATAAGCCAGATGGATTTCTCATTCGCAAATCAGTACTTGAAAAAAAATCGCACATATTTTAGAAAACTGGAATCAGTTATAAAATGCTGGCAAAATAGCTAATAGTACATTTATCTATTCGCTACTTGTACAGCCACTTTAATGGTTTCCCATATTTATACATAAATGATTTTAAATTACCCAATATAATTCTATTCCTTGCAAAATAAAATTCTCACTTGTTCCTATAAATTTGCTCATATTGGAGATGTTGGTGTCATTTCAGAGAAACCAATTATTTTGAAATATTTGGTTATTTTAGAAAGCAAAGCCATGATGAACTTCTACAAGGATCAGTTTTCTACCATCTAATTTAGCTTAGGTTTAAAAAAAAGTCTCATTACACAGAACATATATACTTACCTCAGAATTCTTTCAGACCCCGAAGCAGAGTGTAATTATTTTGAAAGTTGTCCCAAGCATTTTTGAACAACATTTTGCATAGTAGCCCTTTTGCAGTTCCTTGTAGAGTTCATTTGGGGACTTACCATTCCAGGTCTACTGATTAAAAGCAAGAAGAACTTGTCCTGTTCCTTTCCATTTACACAATTTTGTTTCTTTTCCTGATATTGCCTGTTTTTCCATTATAGTGAAGCCATCTGTCCCGGAGCATGAGTTTTGCCTGGAAAATGGGAGGCTTCTTTTGTCAGCTGAATGAACACTTTCAGAGAACACTCTGACAAATAAGGAACCTCAATGGAAGATGATGTGAATGCAGCTTCTGAAATTCTCTAACCCACACTTAGCACAGAACTCCCACACTAAGGGAGCAACACCTGTGCATGCTGGAACTGGCACCAAATTTACACTTGCTAAGTTTGACCAGCCTCTAACATAAATGTTGCTCACAGTCTACTTCCATAAAGGACTAGCTTCTTCAGAATCTATGGTCATCACATATTTAAAGCACAATGAATGTATTTTAGAAAAGGTGTAAAAGCCCTTTCTGAATTGTGGTTTCATTCCCTACCCTCCCTCAGCCAACTGAAATTTAATGCTTTCAGGAATTGAGGTGCAGTCATCAGATCAAAAACATTTAAGATCAAATTTATTAATAAAACATACCAAAGGATATCAAGATTAGGAAATGTACTTTAAAATTGGATCCACCCCATTTGGAAGAGAGTATGTACTCATTAACCTTTATTTTAATTTTTTTTCTGTTTGCAGTGTTAATATTTATTTCTCCTTTTCTAAAAAAAAAATCTTTTTAAAATCTAACTGTGAACAAATGCCATCCACTGGGAAACCAGAGAGATAATGAGCCCAAGTAGGTGTCTAGAATGCTCAGGAAATGATTATATTCACTTGCCTTCTTGCAAGTGATCAGCATAAGAAAGTTTTACAAAACATAGAAAATATCCCGCCTTGCTCATTCTCTGTAGGTCCTTCCCTGCCTTACGGGTGGCAAACAACACTGGAGAAAGAACTAAAAGAATATCTGAATTCAAGCTTATCCTACATGGCCTCCCTCCAGAAAAACAATTCCTTCCTTCACTCCTTGTTTTACTTAATCCATGCCCTTATTCCTAATTCTTACTCATCTCTCTTGATAGATAGATAGATAGACATATAGACAGATGTGTGTGTCAATGTTTATTCTTAACATATCTGCTACTTGATAATCCATTATGTATTCATGTTTCCAGGCTTTGACTTCAATCTTTTCACTTAGAGAACAAGAGTCATAATGATATCTACAGTAGTGGAATGTCCAAATTTCAGAATATATTTTCACATCTGCTCAAGAATAGTTTAGACAGCTTCTGAAATGGGAATATTCACACAGTACCATAACAGTTGTGCCTTTTTCACTGCTCCCTGGCCTGTTTGAAGAAAACAGGTCAAAGAGATGATATTATTTTCCAAAACTTCTTCTTGATGATAAGCATCAAGGAGGTAAAATGGCTGTGGCAAATTTTTAAAACCCATAAAACCATCTTGATTCTGCTGAGAAGCACTGAGTTTATTTGAGGACTATATAGCAGGTTTATTTTTCAGCTTTCTTTTGGCAAAAGAAATCCTGGGATTTCCCTTTTGAATACTGAGCCAATAGCTGTTGGCTGCTGATGAGTCTTTGCTTTGATTATTGTGTCTTCCCATTAAATCAACCCATGTTCAGATTCAAATACCACTCGTTTCTATTCAGTTCCTACCAGGTCCCAGATACTGTACTGGCTATTTTCAAAGTCATTATCTGTCACTGCCTCATGGTGGGGCTGGTACGTATTATAGCCTTCAATTTACAGATGAAGAAACTGAGGAAATGAGGAAATGTGCAAGGCCATCTCTAATTTTACATAGCCACCAAACTGTAGAATTTAAAATCAACTCCAAGTTTTCTGTTTCCAAATCATTGTTTTCCTTAATATATAGTGATGCCTATTAATATGATATTATACATTCTTTTGCAGTAATAAAACAGTTGTAATACTGAAGAGACGCTGCCATGAGGAGGAATTCTCCAAGTGGTATTTCCATCCATACCAGAAAAGACTGCTGAAAACCATGGGTTATGAATGGGTAGGGAACACCCATTCCTACATGCGTTTTTTGCAAATCCATTACCATGCCTCCGGGCTATAGCTAACAATGGGGGGGTCAGCACCTCTGAAAGCATCGTTTTTTCATGGCATTCAGCTTCAACTGGATGAGCCTACAGGGAGGAGGTCGTGCTCAGGCAAATGGAACACAGGGTCTCCTGGCACAGCTTGGAAGGATCACGCTGAGCCTCAGTTACCCTCTGTCATTCAACAACATGATAAACCTAATAAACAGCGTTTGGACTCAGATAAACAAGAACATCTTTTCTCATTTCTCACAGGTTAAAGCCAAGGCTTTAATTGATTAATTGATGTCTGTCACATTCAGTGAGTAACAGGAAGCCACTGACCGAAGGCCATGCTCTCGGATGCCACAAAGTCCCATCAGGGACTTGCAGCCCCAGCAAGGCCGCCAATAAGCACATTAAGATCTTTCTGGATGGTCATGTTTTAGATGTGTCTGCTATTGAGTGGAATCATTCTCCACTGCTGTTCATTAGGTGGTGTTCTAGGCACTGATGCTGGTTAGTGAAGCATTGGTTTTCCAGGAAATTTCAAATTCAACATAAGAGCAAATGAACAGATAAGCCATTCCTAGTAAAGTCCCTTGGATGTGATAAGGGCTAAATAATTGTCTGAATAAAAGAACAGCATGGATTGGGTCCTTCTGGAAAAAAATTACAAGGGTATCTATTTTTATTTAACTTATCACTTTTATGTCTTAAAATTAGTGTGGTTGACCACGGATCTGAATTCCGGGATGAGGAGAATGAGTTCCAATTTATAGCCAGTTATCTCATTATTGAAAAGGCTCTTGGCTGCACCTGCATTTCAGAGTGGCAAGCTAATTTTCTTAATGATTTGGATAGTGCGATTGCCTGGAAGAAGGATGCTTAAGAATTTTATTGTATTTGTATCATGTAACAAGATTCTATATAGCATTTACTGGGTGTTACGACACTTTTTAAAAACACTTTGTGGTTAAAAATTCATTTAACCCTCATAACAACCTTATTAGGTAGGCATTATCATTACCCCAATTTTCACGTGAAAAATCATAGTCCCCCAGAAGTTGAGACTTACCCAAGGTCACACAGCAAGGACATGCAGGAATTTGAATTGGAATTTAGGTAGTATGTGGCTCCAGAATACATGCCCTTTATCACACACTAAATGGCTGCTTCAAAGAACTGGTGGAAAATGTTTTGATTATTATTCTGGGGAAACTAATGGGAAACAGGGTGAATAAAATATTGAGCCGAATCTCTTCATGCTTTCTTTAGGCTTAAATTGTTTTCCATAATTCAATCATCCATGTACCCTGAGCAAATACGATTAACAAGACAATGTGCTGGGCTCCGGGAAGCATAGAAAGATGTGGGGAGAGACCAAGCCTAGGTCAAGGGTCCCACCCTCCCAGAGCAGAGCTTTGCAGCGTTTAGATGGCACCTGTCAAGACCGTGTGCCAGAATTTCAAACAGCCAATGAGAAAGGTCTGCTCAAATTAAAGTCCCGAAGACTTGGCAGAACTTTGCAAGCCAATGCAACAGCCACTCATATTACCTACCCTTCCCCAACCAAAATAGACACTGAACCACATCTGTAAGGGAAGAATATTACAGAAGTGACGGAGACTGCCTGAACCCGAGTCCCAAGCAGAGATGTCACATTGTGGCTTATATGGATAATCATACTCAGCTTGACATAAAAAGGCACCAGTTAGGGTACATTTAACTCTGCCTTCTAGATTCAGTAAACAGATTTAGTTTAGTGTCTGTCCTCATTCTGTTCATTTGCCAAGACCCTCCCCAGAAGAAAATATGTTTGAGATGTTCGTGCAAACTTGCTTCTAGACCCATTAGATTCTTATTTGCTATTAAGTCCAAATGGCTGTAGTCTCATTTTAAAATTTCTCTTTGAACATGGTTCATCTTAGGATATCACCTTCAAATGATGAGACTCTATAGTCTACCAGAATGATTTCCTTCAATATAAAAGTTACCTGTAGAAAAGTTTTGCCTTATTGCCAACACAAGCCTCTAATCCCCTTACCTCTGCTTTAAAGTGCAAATTCTCTCTCTGTCACTTCTTCATTGTTTGCTTTTTTTAGAAAAATCCATTAGCCTTCCATTGGACAACATAATTTTCTGAACACAAAATAATTTCAAAACTCCAGAGCTTAAAATGAATTCACTATGTGTGTCTCACAATCTCACCTGTACTTTTGTTGAAAACGGTCAGCTCGATAAATTAGAAATAGTGTCAACATTATCACACGGGTTACTATGACACTCTGGAAATGATTAGGTTTACTGGATAATCTATGATCACATTTTATTCTCTGTTTGGAGGAAAAATTTCTTAGTCCTCTCAAGAGTTAAAGGAATCACTGTCTCACAGAACAAACCAGGGATGCTGTGATGGAACTGTTTTCCCCCACCCTGTGCAAGAATTTGGAAATTAATCTGAAGCCACAAACCTTTATTTGTTATATAATGGTACTGAGCCCTCAGGGCTATAAATAATGTGTCTGAGGCCATCCACAGATATTTATTGAAGATATGGCCCACTGAGGCACTGAGCTGGACATCAGAGAATTAACAGTGGGCCAGGGCATGAGACCTGCCCTCATGCTGACTCTGGTCCCCTGTGCTTGGCAAAGCAATGACTTAGAACCAGGTTTCCTGTTTGCAGTACAGACCTGCGCTGGTACCTCTGGAATAGTCACATCTGGCGTCCTGTCCTTATGACAGAAGAGAGGAAATAAACACACTCTGGGGCCCAGAGGTGTTACCCAACGTGGCTTGCCAGAAGCATCCATGTTATTGAGCCTTGTGCTTACCTTAAAAATGTAAACAATATTATTTTCATAAAATATACAAGATTAGGTTAACATGAAAATAGTTTAAAATCACTTACTGAATGAATGTGTTTGTAATTTGTTTTATTGTGTGACTACAAGCAATCCCTACTACCCTTTTCAGGGTAGGTGGGCCCGTTTGGGAGCTTGACACACTATTACGCTCTGCATGTTTTATGGCTAGTTATAAACTCCTTCTCCTATCGTAATTGGACTGTAAATCTTTATGAGAGCAGTGATGATACTTTATCTTTTTTGGGTAAATCTTTTCTTCCCCAAGACCTTGGCGCTGTCTTTCTTTAGTCAAAACAGGGCCTTGAATACCTAAAAAACAAAAAAAAACTATAGTTTTAAAGTACCAATAATAATGATAGTGGTGGAATCTTTATTTTCAGGATAGACTTCATTTTCAGGCCCCAGTGTCATAATTTTTAAGGCATTAAATCTCCTTCCAGGCAGAATGGATCAGCTGTGAAAGTGCAGGGTTAAGATAATAAGTAGGTGGCAAATCCACATTTCCAAGTTTGAAGGTAAAATACGTTTCCACGAAAACCAAGAGTGTGGCTGCACATTTCTAGGTTCCCCTTTAATGCTGTCCTCATGCTCCCAGTTCCACCACTTCTCCCACACTTCTCTAACTTCCTCGGCTCCGGACTCTCCCAGGTGGACAGCTAAGGGCACACCTGGATAGCTGCTGCCGAGTGCCTGGTCATTCTCACCTCCGTAATGTCTGGGTACATCCAGGCCGTGGAGAAGGGAAGAAAGTGTGGCAGCAGTGACCATCTCTCTGTACTGAGGAAGAATGAAGCTACTGCTCTTTAGAGATTGCAGATGGGAGGCAGTCCTCTTACCTCTCTCTCACTCACTCTCTCACAAAGGATGCAACCTAATTAAGGGTAATTAACTTAGCAGCAGGTACTAGTGGTCCCTCAGGCCACATTACTGACAAGCCTTGGGGCAGCATAGTGGCAAGATGTGGAAACAGATGGTAGCCATGGGCTTTGGAACCAGTTTTGGGGGCTCAAGTCCACTCAGGGCAGCCTATAAGTTCTGTGGCCTTTGACACACCACTTAACTTCTTTGAGCTACTGTTTTGTTCATCTGTAAAATGGATCTATTAATTACCATCTTATAGGATAGCTTTGACCATTAAGAGAGACCAGGTGTGCAGAAGGCTTAGACAGGTAGTACAACATGTTTATTTCTATGTCACTGATCTCGCTCAGAATAAATTAATTAGTTCTAATTTGGGAAAGTATTTTCCTTCTGAAAACACTCATTGTCTTACATTCACAATCCCTAAACCATCTGATCCTCCTTACACTTACCATGACATTCCATAACTGCCAAGTTTCCCACACTTAGCCCATGCTGGTCCTGCTAACTGAAGGGTTCTTGCAGGCGTTACTGGGCTAATATTAGCTCTTCTTTCAATATTCAGTTCATGTACCTCTTTCTCTAACTACCCTGAAACTTCTCCATGGCCCATGAGCTACAACCTTCCTTCAGTGTTCTTGAAGGGCCCTGTGCATAACTCAATCACCAGCTACTGCTTATTAAAAGTTTTGTACCATCATGCCTCACATAGTGTATCGCATGACATACACAAAATACATTTGTGTCCTAATACTGGTTTCATGACTCTGAGGAGGATAGCCTGTATGCATTCTCTAATCCAAATGTCATCCATATACTGGTGATAGGCAACCAGATAACAGGCTTTAAGGTACTTGGAGAATACGATCCATTTTTAGATAACTCACTGTGTCAGTTCAGTCCAATTTCATCATCACCAAAGGTCTTGCTAAACAACATTACATGGCACTCCCTGATTTAAGTGCTAGCACACCCACGCCCACCCAGTAATTGCTTCCTCATAAATATTTAAAGACTCTCAGGCTCCTAAGTTTATAGCATACACCTACTACTGGAAATAACTCTGTTAGGATGAGGCTATGAGTTTAGGAATACTTGCAAGAAATTCTCAAAATAATTCAGAAAGCTTGGAAGTTTCCGAGTAAATGTCAATGTAGCCCAGACATTAGCTCTCTCCTCCTGGCAAGTCTCCAAACAGCACCCCAGTGACCTCAGTTTGACAAGGCTGCAGTAAAATATTGAGCTAGATAGAGGGCTGGAACCCATCATGGATGCCACCATTTTTTCTACATCTTTGTCAGAGTTAGAACTTAGAGAATTATGAACCACCACTTCCGATACACACACACTCACACCCACACACACAGACAGACACATATACATTTCCTGCCCCTCCTAACCTTGCCCAAAGTTGCATTTCTTCTTGACTCCCTTTCTCCAACCCTAAATCACCAACTTTAGACATGCTGTGAGAATTCTGTGAAGAAACCATCTCTGAGCCAAAAAGCTCAACTCAGATCTCTGTGACTGGCTCTCTCTGCAGGCATATGCTGCACTCAGAGTAGACTCTCCCTACCCACTCAAGAGGTGATGAGTTGATCTTTACTGCCATTTTGCCATACGATAGGATTGACAATTTAAGAGAGAGTCTTAATTTACTATAGGCTGAAGTTGTTATTTTGATGCTGCTATGGTTTTGATTTTGAAAATTGTGTTAATGCCTTCACATAAATATGAGGACTATCTGATTACTTACATACCTAAAAATCATCAATATATGGACAAGTAGGAAGAGGAAGATGTAGGAAAGGGGAAGAAATTTAGGAACAAGGTCTTTCCAGTCATTAATCGGGTCCATGGATCTTATTCTGAATAAATTTTAGAAAGTTGAATCTAGGATGTAAAGATTTCGAATACAAATTGCAGGTTGTTTCCTATCAACTTGAACACTACATATAAATTATATGATATGATCATTAAGTAGAGTACCTGGCACTGAATTTCCTGATGATTTTATCAGAATGTCATAGAAGTAATACTTGTGCATCCCCTCTCTCTGCAAGCATAATTATTGCTTGCATTTCACATTCCAAAAGGTTTACTTAAGTTTCATCACTACTGATCATTTGGATGACATCTCAATCTCACTGATGGATTCAAGACTTGGTTTTAACACCCTTCTCAAAGACACGGATTTGTAGTTTTCTTTCCAGATCATGGAGAAAGCATTTTTGAAAGCCACAAACATAAATCGTTTAATATAAATACTTTAAGGAGGAGGCAAAGCCATAAAGTATCATGATACTCATGAATCTTTTTGATAATGGAAGTGTTTGGTCAATCTTTTATTCTGCAATCACAATATGCACAATCCTGCACTAGACAAACAAGAGTTCCCTCCTTATACTGGTCTAAAACACTCTTTCCTACGCTAGTGGACAAGACTTTGTTGTATTTTAAGGGACTGTTTAACCCAGTGCTGTTAAATAATGCTTCTATTAATTCTCACAGTTAGCACACTCAAACACAGATTTTATTCTCTTTACATTTGCATGATACTGTACCAAATCAGGACAGATTCAAATCACTAATGTCAGAGTGAAAATACTATTCTTGTACTTTTACCATTCAAAGAGCCTATATGCGCCTGCCAAAACACAGGAGCACTCGAGGATATCGAAATGCCTAACCAGTATAGAAGTCTGGCATCATATCCTCCCTATCTGTGGAAATGACTCAGATGAAATAAAATGTAACTAGTATTGTTTATTTTTTAAGTACATTTCACTTGGACCACTATAAAGCAACTGAAATGCAAATAGGTTAAAATGGGCTGCTTTCAGAAATTTATGCTGAACTACTCTTGCCTAAAATAAATTTAAACCACTTCTTCAAGTTCAATCTATTTCTGTGGTGCATATAATTTCTCAGTAGCTCCTCTTTCTTGCTAAGCTTGATATCATCTAGCTGAATGGTACATGGACAGGGAAAGAAGTCAAAACAAGCTGAAATATTATAAGTACACATTCATATGTGATTACCATACCTGTGAATTAGGATGTCTGAGAATTATATTACCAACTTATTGCTAAACACTTATTTTCTCATCCAAACCATATGTCATATTCCAAGTAATATATTTTCATTGAAATATGAATTTCAAATGCATATTATGCATATAAGAAGGAATTATCTAATTTTAAGTGAATTATCTTCAGAATGCCAAAGATAAGTAAATATAAAGGATCGGTCCTATTTCTAAATACTGTGCACACTACTGACCAATGTCTAAATGTCAGACTCATTTTGGCAAGTGTACCAATTCATTTCAAACAAACTATCTGCTTAATTAATGTAGAAAGTCCAAATGTAGAAGGGCAGAAATTGATTACAACCTCTGTGACCCACATGGAAAATTTCACACAGAAATATTTCAACAATCTATTATTTCTTACTCTTCCAGTATTCTCTTTTAAAATGGCAAAGCTCCTTCTTTAAATGAAGAAATGTTACCACGAACATATTGTAGCATAGACTATAAGCTTCATGAATTCTGGGTTCAGTTCTAAATTTACTTGCCAATGCATTACCAATAAATACTATGACATATATCAGGTACTTAAATAAAAAATTGTTCAAAGAATGAATTTTGCAGGCAAATAGACAAGCGATTTCAGAACTGATCAAATACTCTGCTCTACACCAAATTACACCTATTTTTCTTTATATTGTTGTGAATTTTCAAATTGCTAACGGAAATGTTAATTCCCAGAAGAATGCATACAGTAACTATTTTTTCTGAAAAGAAAAAGAAAATTCAGTGAAAATGTTAAGGCACATAAGAGCTTTAGAAAGCTGGAAGCCAAGAATGTTAGCAACGCTGAGAACTTAGGTTAAGCTTTTTGCTTTCAAAAATCTCTTAAAAATGCCATAATGATAGTATTTTCTAAAATGCACATTAGCACCATAGCAAACAGAAACAAAATGCACCCTCGTCCGCAAGGAATAGACTGTCGAAATGCACACTTATCCCATCTTTAAGACTCTACTTAACAGCATGTTTAGTAAACAGTAACATTAAAATAATTTTTTTATGATTTTTGTAATATCCAAAGAAGATAAAAAGAAAAAAGACCCATACCCGGAAACTGGTGGCAGACTGTAACATCTGTAGGTGACTGTCTCAGCATGTTGAGCCAGGCTGGTCCAGCTCTCCCCAGAGGCCTGCAAACACCTGTGCTACATTCTGGATTGTTTCTGTGCCTTAGCAATTATCTTCAAATTTGCCAAAGAATTATTAAATAATTTCCCTGAAGAAAATGCGCTTTTCGGTTTATTTTGCTTTAAAGTACCTTTTGTAAATTCGGGTATAATATATAACCATAAAGTATATAACTTAAGTGGATGGACCTCCAATGACATTTTACAAATGTATACACTCTTGTAAAGTCCACCCAGATCAAGAAACAGAGCATATTTTGAACCCCAAAAGGATTCATCATGCCCCTCCATAGTCAAGACCATCCCAACGGGAACCACTATGTTCAAAAGGAAGGTTAAGCCACAATTACATTTCAAGTATATCTTAATTTTCTAAAAGGCCATTCTAAAGTCGGAGGCAAATTAGGATGGCATCTTATTTACTACTGCACACCTAAAACGATTCATTTCCAATTTAGCTTACAAATTAAAAAATACATATTTTGAGAAACAAATTGGCATGGGTAACAGTTTGTGTGATATAAATGCAGAAGGTGCTGCTATTCGGCTCTGTTCCAAGGCATGTGTGTGCAAGTGTGCGTGTTCCTGTGTGTGTGTGTGTGTTCCTGTGTGTGTAAGTGTGTGTGTTCCTGTGTATGTAAGTGTGTGTGTTCCTGAGGAAACGGGTGCATCTAGAATGCATACAGAGGTTTGTTGGTTTATAAGAGAGTCAGAGAAATCTTACCCACTCAGGTATTCGCTTAAGATCAAAACCCATTTGACACGGTGAGAGAAGAGGCAAAAATGCAGAAGGCCAACTGGTTGGGTTAATACGAAGAACTAAGTTCATTCAGTCAATTATAGAAAAATAAAATAAATGGCTGCAATACCCTTGATATTAGATTCCACATTCAATCCTCCCGTGCTTAACAAGGGACAAATCTTCACCAACAGTGGAGGGATCTTTATCAAGACGTATTTGAAGAATGCTTCTTCTTCAGCTTTTGTACAATTTAAAACAGTGTTTTGGGTGAGGCAATGGTGGCTCAGCAGGGAGAATTCTCACCTGCCATGCTGGAGACCCGGGATCAATGTCCGGTGCCAGCCCATGGGAAAACAAAAAACAAAAAACAGTGTTTTCCGCTTCCTGATGATAAGCATGACTCAAGATGCATTTTAAACCCTGGCATCTCTGAACACCAGCATTAACCTATTAAATCCAATTCCCATGAAAGTGGTTTGAGTTGGGACATGGCAATCTTTGAGATTAGTAAGTGACCCAGCTATTTCTCACTATGTGAGGGATATATTGATATAATCAATATATCTGATTGGCAATAACCAAGGAAAGTCACTCATAATATAAAGCAAAAAAAAAAAAAGGGACAATTATAATCAAAGCATTCCCAGAGTACTCATTACATATTTATATAACATAATTAGGAAAATGATTGAGGTCAACAGCATTTCTAACTGCACCTATGCTTTTAAAAAAGTTTACATGAAATACTGTCTTGATTTAACACCTAGATACTGATTGGTGAAAAATAAACATGAAATTGTTTTCCAAAATAAGCTAAGTTTCCTAAAACTAAGTATTGTTGGTGTCAAATTCAGCTCGAGCATACCCTCTGGGGAAAAGTATTCATTCATCAAACTCTATTGCCATCCCATGCTTAGGACCCATATTGAAAATAACCAACTCTCATTAATGGATGCAATTGTTTTGTTACTCTTCTATGTTGGATTCTTGAATTATAACTTTTTAATATTAAAAGGGAAAAAAACATTTACAAGAATATCCTCATTAGAGTATTTTTGTCTTTAGCACAGGACCATTTTGCCCAGAAAATTGATGAAGGTGAGAATACCTCTGGTAATTACAGTTATTATTTACTGAGCACCTGTGCGAAGTACTATTCTCAATGGTTCATTTTTTGAGAAATGATTTTTTATTGAGGTAAAACTCACAAAGCACAAAATTCACCATTGTAACTATTTAAAAGTGTATGATGCAGTAACTTCCAGCACATTCTCAATGTTATACAACCATCACTATCTAATTACAGAAAATTTCCATCACCCCAACAAGGAACCCCAGATCCATCAAGCAGCCATGCCCACTATCCCTCTCCCCAGCCCCTGAACAACTACTAATGTGCTTTAGGTGGCTATGGATCTGCCTATTCTGGACAGTTCATAGAAATGGAAACCTATAACTCATAGTCTTTTGTAGCTAGTTGCTTTCACATGCTTTGAAGGTTCCATGTTGTAGCATGTTGTCAGTAAATGATTCTCATTCGTGGCTGAATAATATCCCTTTGTATGGCTATGCATATTTTATTTATCTGTTCATTAGTTAATGGACATCTCAGCTGTTTCCACATTCTGACTATTGTGAAAAATGCTGCAATAAATATTTGTGTACGATGTTGTTTTCAATCCTCCTGGATATGTATTTCAGACTGGAATTACTTAGTCCTGGTATATAATGATCCTTTTACTACATGCTGCTGGATTGAGTTTCCTAGCATTTTGTTGAGGATGTTTGTATGTGTACTGTTAGGGACACAGGTCTATAGTTTTCCTTTCTGGTCCCGTCTTGGGTAGTAGGATACTATGGGCTGTATAGAACAAGTTAGAAAACATTCCCTTCTCTATTTTTGGGCAGAGTTTGAGAAAGACTGGTGTTTTTCAACGATAAACCCACCAGTGAGGCTATCTGGTCCTGTACGTTTTGTTGTTAAAAGATTTTTGATTATCTGTTACAGACCTATTCAGACTTTCTAATTCTTCTTGAGTCAGTTTTGGCAGTTTGTTTCTAGGACTTTATCCACTGCCTGAAGGTTATCTAATTTGATGACATGCAGTTGTTCATTGTATTCTCTTATATTCCTGTAAATGTCACTAGAAATGGTCCCACTTTTGATTTTAGTGATTTGTGCATTCTTTTGTTCTTGCTCAGTCTAGCTAAAAATTTGCCAACTTTCTAGATCTTTTCAAAGAACCAATTTTTTGTTTCATTGAGTCTAATGTTTCTCTATTTGACTTACTTTCCTTCTACACTTTATCTCCTCCCTTCTGCTTGCTGTGGGTCTGCTCTTTTTCTAGTTCATCAAGGTGGAAGGTCAGGTTATCGACTGGAGATCATTCTTTAATATAGGCAATAGCCACAAATTTCCCTGAGCATTGCTTTTGCTTCATTCCATTAGTTTTTGGTATGTTTTGTTTTAATTATCATTCATCTGCAAGCATTTACTAACTTCTTTAATTCACTGCTTAAAAGTACTTTTTTTTTTTTTTTTACCTTTCATGTATTTGTCAATTTTCCTTCTATTTGGTTTCTTATTTTCATTCCATTGTGGTCAGAGACACTTTGCATGATTTCAATCTTTTAAATTTATGACACATTTTGTGGCCTAACATGGTCTATCTAGAAAGCTCCATGTGCACTTGAGAGGAATGAGTATCTGCTGTGGTTGGATGGAACATTGTTAGATCTAGCTGCTTTACATGTTATTGAAATCTTCTACTTCTTGGTTTATCTTTTGTCCAGTTCTTTCAAACAGAAAGTTGGGGTATTGAAGTTTCCAACTACAGTTAGTCTCTCTTTCACTCCCCATTTTTGCTTGATGTATGTTAGGAGTCCACTGGCAGATACGTTTATAACTGTTGTATCTTCTTAATGAACTGACCCTTTTATCAATATATAATGTCTTTTTTTATCTCTTATACCAATTTTTCCCTTAATGTCTATCTTATCTGATATTAGTATAGCCACTTCAGTTCTCTTTTGGTTAGTGTTTGCATGAACATCTTTTCTCATTCTTTCACTTTCATCACATTTATGTCTTTGGTTCTAAAGTGAGTCTCTTATACAAAGTGAATAGTTGACTCATGGTTTCCTTCTATTCTGCCAATTGCTGCCTTTTAATTAGAATTTATCACTGGCTTATTTTTAATATCTTTGAAATTCACAACGATTTGAAAGGTAAGCATCATTATCCCATTATTAAAATTGAAGCAAGTAAGACTCCTAGAGGTAACCAAGATGTCAATTCCTTTTTTTTTTTTTTTTTTTTTTTATTAAATTACCCCTGTGCACCAAGAAAATGAGGCCCACAGGATCCTTATATTTCTTATACTGGATAAAGGCCAAGGTTATCTATAAATATGCTATAGGAAGATTGCTCCAAATTGGAGTTGACTGCCCTATGGAACCCTTTGTAGTATTACATCTGAAGAGGAATTCTCTTCTTCCACTCCTTCTTATGTCAACTCTTCCTTTCTAGATATCAAAATAAACATTCATTCAATGGGTCAGAAAATTCGGTTGAATAATACTTTATATAATATCAATGTCTTAATATCAGTAAAAATATGATAGTATTTATGCCCAACTTAGAGGGTGAAATATGGCAACTTTGTTCAGAGCATGAGTGCGTACACACGAACCATGGCAGATCACCCATGTGGTTGCTAAACATTTACTAAACACAGAGAAGGGAAGTATTTTTGAAGGCTTTAGATAAATCACTAAAGGAAACTTATTATTGTGATGAGCCAAAGAATTCAAGTTGCAGTTCATCGGTGTCTCCATAGAAACGAGTCATACTGGAAGGTGTGAAACACTGTCAAAGGACTGAAAAATTTAAGCCTCAGCAGAAAACAAAGAAAAGCACTGGAGGGCTTTTTTTTAACCAGAAAAACAAAATTAATTATTCATTCTCTATATCAGAAGCATTCAGTTTCACCATAAATACTTTATTTTCCATCCCACCAATTAATTTTGGACCTACCTTACAACTTTCAAACTCTTAGTGGATTGGGAAGAAATCATTTTAAGAGCATAATTAAAGTTAAAATACCTGAATTATTCAACCTTTAGTTGCTAAAAGCTTTAATTATGTTGAAAGTGTTCACTTTCTCAGCCTTTGCTGCTTCTCCTGAGAGGCTCAGCTGCAATCTCCCAGTTAGCTCTCTCCCCATCAAGACTATCCCCGCTCCCCACTCCCACCCCTAAATAAGCCTCATGTATTGAGGAAGAGAAAACTTTTCTCAACCCACCCAAAACCTGTTAGGTCACCGACCCTCCCCCAAAACTTCCAAGAGACCTCTTGCAAAACCAAACCTGCCCAACCCACACTGCAGTTGCATGAGTGTCCTTGCATTCACCTCTGGCAGCTGCATTCTCCTGCAATCGCTCCCCATATCCAGTTTCCCCCCTTTGGCAGCTAAAACCCCAGCAGCTACAAATTTGCGATAACTTCCTTGCTTAACCTGCCAATTTCTCGCTCCCAAGCTAGACAATAAAAATTCACCTCCTTTTCCGGGTTTCCCGCCAACCATCCTACATAAACTGTTCCCCTTCCCCTGCTCGGGGCTGTCGCCATTTTAAGCATCAGCCCACCTGCGCATAGCTTTATAGTAAAACTCCTTTAATCAAGTGTTGGTTTCCTCTCCTTCTTTCTGGTGGAGAAACCTATCAAAACTCCTAGGCAGCTAACAGTTATCCTCTCAACACTTTTATCACTGACATTTGTGGATAAAGTAGAACTACAAAGAAGAGGTCCGGACTGCAGTCCCCTGCGTCCTGTAATTCCGATTGAGCCTTTTGATAAAGAACTTAGACCATTAATGCCAATATGGACTTTGATGACTACCCAAGCCCTCATTGAGAGATAAATACTCTAGGAGCAAGAACAAGTAAGTAACTGCTCCAAGTCACACCATAAGTAGCTAATTTGGACTAGAATCCAGATGACCTTAGTCACAGTTCAGTGCTCCTTTTCTCTATAAAGTCTGTCTCCCTGTGAGCTGAGTTCTGCCCACGGACTTCTGCCAACAACACGCAGACCTGCTGGGCCTTTGGGGTGGATGCAATGGCTGTACCTTTGCTCCCAAGTCATGTCTCTGGGCCTTAGTCTTCTCTTCTCCAACATTCTATGTGTTTAGAATTCTGAAGTGATGAAACCTGAACATTTAATATAAACAGGTGTGATTCTATAAAATCCAGCTCAGGAAAGCTTGATTTCAAAGATACAGTCTCTGAAGAGGGGACATATCTCCTCTGAAAATATGTGCAACCTATGGACCAGGACAGAGCTGCCACAGCTGCCTATATTTTCCATTCCTTTTGCAGAGAACCTCCTGTACGAAAGCCATGACCTTCACACTTCCCAGAATTTTTTCACATTTGATACCCGTTGTAAGAACACGCCTAAGGAAATGAAAGGGGTAGAGCCCAGTTATTCGATGGGGAAGACAGACTCTAGTTTGCTAATTTCAAAGGCACTGGCAGGTCTCAAGAGCACCAGGGCCATCTGAAATATTTCAAATGACCATCAAATGAACAAGTCATCAGGACTAACTACATAATTCTCAGGGTCCAGTGCAAAATGAAAATGTGTTCAAAAATTACTAAGAAGGGCAAGACAGTGATACCAGAGCCTTAAACCTATCATGGGGGCCCTTACGAGGTTGGGGACCTGGACACACACAGGATGCAGACCTGTGGAGCTGATCCTGTATGCCAGGACCCAGATGACTGGCCGCTGGGCATTCTGAAGCCAGACAAACTGAACAGCAGGAAAGAAGCCTGTTGCCAGGCACAAAGGGAACAAGTTGTTTACAGCACAGACATCAGGCCAGCTCATAGTGCCTCACCTCAGATGAAACCAAATCTGCACATTTCCAAAAGAAGAAGATAAAAAGATACACCGGAGTGAGCTAGACCACTGAAGTGTGTATTCAACCCACTGCTTTTTCATATGGTGCTTTGCATTAATATCACAGTCTAACAATTAGAAAATGAAACCTTGGGAGGGAAGGGGTTGATGAAATGAGAAGCTGGTGTTGGGGGTGGTTGTTCAGAAGCTACATGATCTTTGACATGGTGACTTGCTTATTAGGGGAGAGAAAAAGAAGAAAAAAATGGGAAAAGAAACAAAGGAGGGAAAGGGCAAGAAGGGAGGGCTGGAGAGAGAAGGGAACATGGAGAAAGGCTGAGGACAAAGAAAGGATAGCCAGGGAAGTGGGCCTAGAGAAGGCAAATAGGCTCGTGAATGATACTCTTGGAACTAAAGTAGTGGCTCCTTTATGTAAGACACTCAACTGGAAACAACCTAAGTGTCCATCAATAAGAACTGGTTAAACAGATTATTTCTCTATAGTATTAAATATTAATATGTAGACATCTACTTGGCAAAGAAAGATGGTATTGAGATATTAAGTGGAAACAGACTATAAAGTGGAATTATAGCATAATTTCAAAAAAAATTTTGTTTAAAAAACTAAGAATGTGCTGTATATGTGTACATATGCACATGATACTTAGAAACAATGACAAGAAGACTATACATCAAAATGTTAATGATGGAATAAGTTTTTCATTTTTTCTTTATGGCCTTCTCTATTAATCCTCTATTAATAAATAATTAGCTTGCTATTATAATCAAGGAAAGGAACAAAGCTGCATCCTTTAAAACAAACTTTTCATGCTTTCTTTAAAGTCAGCACATACTTTTAAAAGTTTTGTATATTTATTATAGATAATGTTTTAGTATATTAATCCTCAAAAGCCTCACCTTCCAAATATTTATTCTAGAATTTCAGTTCAGGTCAGTAAAATAAATCTGGTTTCTGTCGTACTTCAGAATGTGATGTTTAGAAGTTCAGGAACAAACAAGTAGGCACAGGCTGAGACATCAAAGTGGGTTTTTGTTGTTGTTCCTGCTGTTTTTCTTTGTTAACCATTCTTGAAGATGATTTTGGATTCTAAGTACTGGCCTGGAAACACTACGGTTTTACAAGGCTGAGTTCTGAGGCAGCGAAGACTAATGAATCTGGAAATCAGCATCGTGACAGATGAGACTTGGGATTCCAAGGAAGGACAACATATTAACGTGTTTTTCTAACATAACTGATTTAGACAAGTACCCCATCCATCAGAATACTAATTCTAAAATGAAATTATCAAAATTACTACAATATGGATATGAACAAACTTTCATGCAAAAGTTCCATTATAGAAATCCCTCCATGAAGAGAGAATTTTCCCCCTATATTTGGCTTTTGTAGTAAATAATAATAAACCTGTATCAGGCCAATAAGCAAAAATACAATTTAAAAACTAGCTTCTGAGGGTGATCCAGAGTCAATATGTAGATACTTAACTCAATATCCAGCAGCTTCTGTGGTTACAGCTGCGAGATTTTAAAATTATAACTCATAGAGTAGCTTCCCTGAGACCCTGCAAAATGCTCAGTTGGCAGAAGAGACTTTCTCTTCTCTCTCCACACCCAGTTAATTCCTCAGGGAGTATGTCCACTCTCCCAGTTATACAAACAAACTCTGCAGATACACAAATATAACTCTCTGGTCCTAAATTTCCAAACCGCCTACAGGACGCCCACTTAGGTGTCTCCCATAAACTATCTGAAGTTTTTGTTTGCCTTCATATCCACTCCCTGCACCTGGCACCTGTGCAGATGACCTGGTTAAGGTGAAAAGCAAAGGGAGCTTTAGAGTAGAGGATGTGTCATCAGGCAGGGCAGTGGAGGGAAGGGAGCAAGCAGATGGGCCAGGCTGTATGTGCGGACATCTGCATGTCTGAACATTCCTTCTCTGTCCTCTCTCTCTCTCTCTCTCTCCTTAGTCAGCCATAACTTAGTTTCTATGGCTAAGACTTCCACACCTGCTATAGAACTGATGCTCATGTCACCCTGGTACCTTATATATGATCCCATGTGGGAAATAACCTTTTAAAATTTAGAACGTTCCTCTACAAAAGTGGCTTCTTCTAAAGAAAGACTTTCTTTTTCACTCAGAGAAAATTATGCAATTGACCATGTTTCTTGTTGGTTTGACAGTCAGAAAACCCAGGCGCATTGCACAATTAAGTAGTTAATTGTGCTTAGTACATATCTTCTTCCTTTTTAAAGGCACCGTTTCAATATGGTTTATTATAAAATAGCAAACCCTTTTTAAGGAAGGTTTTATAAAATATTTTCAAAAATGAATAAGACCGGGGGGTACAAGGGTTGTTCAGCAGTGGAATTCTTGTGGGAGACGAGGGTTCAATTTCTGGACCATGCAGTTCCCAAAAAACAAACAAGCAAAAATTCAACAAATGGTAGTACAATAACGGGATACTCATATGAAGAAATAATGAAATGTGACTCTGCCATACAAGCATACATAAAAATGAATAAGAACCAAGAAATAATATCTAAATTATATCCTCCCCCATTTTTAAGTGGTTTTACAGAAAGCCTATCTTGAATTCAGTTTTCTTCCAAATCAAATTAATAGCTGCTGGCTACATCCACATAGTAGAATATTTTGTTTAGACCAGGTTTCTTAAATCTAAAAAAATGTTTTGTTTTTTTTTTAAATGAGAATATCTATAGTCTTCCTGCGTGATGAATACCTCCAGTTACACACAGTCCTCAAATAAGCCATTTTAATCTTTCTCCAGGAGATAGAATCTATGGATGGAGACAGACTGACACAGCTTGGAGTAGCCAACGTGCCCATCCCTGGATGTGCCAAATGTTGAATCTTTGGCAAGTGTGCTCCAGAGGCATGTGTTTCTCCTTTCGAGTTTAATTGCCCATGAGTATGTTATTAGTCTGCCTCTGAGATCCACAGCCTCTCTCAATGTGGATATAATATTTTCTCCACTGGTAACTCAAGTATACTGCTCCCACCCATAGTTAGATCCAGATAATTCTATTGTACCCAGAAAAGCCATTATTTTAAAATAAAGAAAATGTATTCATGTGAAGGCCAAAGAGGGTCAAAGAAGGGAGGGATTTTTCAAACTAAATTTGAAAAATATTTTTCTGGCTTTTGTAAAAAGTCTATGAACAATTTTTTTTTTGTATGCTTATATGCCCAGGGTCACATTTCATTCTTTTTCCATGTGAATATTTCATTATTGCAGCACCATTGTTGAAGTTTTTGTTTGTTTGTTTGTTTTGTCTTTCTGTGTTAGCTTGTTTGTTTTTGGGAAGTGCATAGGCCGGGAATCGAACTCGGGTCTCCCGCATAGCAGGCAAGAATTCTACCACTGAACTACCTGCACCCTCTCTGTGAAATTGTTTTTAAGTTATGAGCACACTTAAAGGAAGGTCTTCAACTTAGTTCTTGAATTTCTTCCTGTTTCATTTTAAAACGGTGAAACAGGAAGGTGTTTATGTGAAGTGTTCACACTATCAGATACATAATGAAGAAGGGTGATATTGCAAGGATACAATTCTGTCTCCAGGGTACCCTGCCCTTTACACAAGAGAAGAAGTTCCCATTAGCTTCCTTTTTTGGGGGGTTCCTATTCTGATTTAATCTAGAGTTCAGTGGGTATTTTCCTGTCAACCTATGAGGGCTTAAATGACCAAGAAGATAAGACTGACAATAGACTTGTATCCATTCATTACGATAGAGATCAGAATATTTTTGCCTGGCATTCCTATCTTTTTGACACTGTGGATGACATTAAATTCAGAAGATGTGATAGCATTTCAATTTTACAAAGTTTTGGGATAGTGGGCACCCTGCCCATAGGAAAGACTCAGTAAATCACAAAGGAATTGAAAAAATAGGACAGATAAGAAAATAAACACTGACAATTAAATAAAGACTGATACTTTGTTTTTAAAATATTTCTTTTTTTTACTCTATTATTAATCACAAATTCAGTAACAAAAATAGCAATGGTTAAGAATTATTATTTATTGAGCTCTTACTACACATGGAAACCCATAAGTAATTCACAGCGAATCAACACTTTTAACATTAAAGATAACCTTATGAAGTAGATGATAATGATGATGATGACAGCAATGATTTCAGAAATTAGCAAACATTACGAGCTTCAGCAGGTTCAAACTTATTCCAATGGCAAAAACGTGACCACATAATAATGCAAATTTAATTGCCCTTAATTAAATAAAGCCTGATTTAAAATACTAATACACCAACCATGATACCTGTACTTGCAAATGAAGTAATATACATATAACTACATATTGTTAAACTAACAATGTATGTATAAGTTCTCCATTTTCAAAGACATCATATTTCTAAGTATTTAGAGTTCTAGGTAATATTTTATTCCTTTAAACAATATTTAACACAATAGATTTCTGATTAGAATTCTCAACAATTCCTCAGAGTATTCAAAAGTAGATTTGATCTAGGTATAAAATGACCACTTAGGAATTATTTTTAATAAAATTTTTGATAGTATTAATGACTAAGATCCATAAATGGAACTGAGATAAATGTCCAGATCCCAAACTTGTTCAGTTTAATAAGCATAGCATTCCAATGAACCCTTACTGAGCAACTATTACGCATTCAGCACTGAGG
This sequence comes from Tamandua tetradactyla, assembly GCF_023851605.1. Classification (NCBI taxonomy): domain Eukaryota; kingdom Metazoa; phylum Chordata; class Mammalia; order Pilosa; family Myrmecophagidae; genus Tamandua; species Tamandua tetradactyla. The sequence continues at coordinate 41,417,456 of NC_135329.1, forward strand.
GCACAAAGATAAATGAGCCATGACCTTTCTTTTCCCTGTTTTACTTTGTGAAACAAAACAAAGAGTTCTGCTTCTGTAATATTTATGCCAACTCTGCCTAAGATTGGTGAGCAAAAAGCTCCACAGCCAGATGGATATTTTCTGAGCACAACTAGTATAACTTCATAAAACACATCTTTTATGAGAGCTTTAAAGAGAAAGTGGCCATATGAGCTTTTAACAAGGCACTTGAGCGAAAAATCAGGACCACGGGAGAAACAAGAATGCAACAGCACTCAGAATGAAAGCTCAGTTTACACAGTTGACAGAAGTTTGTTAAATGTCCACTGTGTGTCTGATACTGAACTAGGCATTTTGTGGATGAGTAAGATGTGAAAGGTTTTACTGCAAAAGTCAACACCTCCCATGCTCCAGTTTCAGCTCTATCAAGTCACTCCCTGCTCGGTGGGAATCTCCCACATGATAATAACGTGCACAAGGCCACAGCTAAGAAGTGGCAGAAGCAAGTTCAAACCGAGGCTCTTAACCATGCACTTCAAATCCAAAGCCCCTGCCTTTAGCCACTGTACTGCACCAACTACTTTCTGGCCCTTCAAAACACTATGCAGTTAAAAAACACCAATTTTTTTCTAACTGTCTACTCCTGTGAATTCTCACTGCTCCTTCAGACCCAAATTAAATTTATTTCATCTCCTATGTCCCCACAGCACTGTGTCCATAGCTTTCTTATGGCACTTCTTCTCATTTGCCCTATATCAGCCACTATTTATGTCTACAACTATCTCTTCAAGTGGATTATAATCTTATCCAAGAAATGAATTCATATTTTGTCTCTTTATCTTCAGCACCTAGGAGAGCTCCAGTTATGGTTCATGGCCAATAAATGTTCACAAAACATTTGATTATTAGAACTCTTACCTTTGTTGGAAAACCTGGTAATATATAAAACCACAAACAAGAGAATGAGGTACCATAAAAAAGCCAAGTGAATGCTGAACATACCATCCACTACCCAGTAGGCAATCGATAAATGTTAACTTGACTTCAGAAGTTTTTGAAAATTGGTTTCAACAAAATAATACAGAAGAAATTGAAGTACTATTTTTTAGAAAGAAAAAGCGATATTAAAATCGTGTTAGCTGTTATTATTATCATTATTATTGCTATTTTATTGACGATGATGAGTAAAAATTTTCAACTAGGAGTGTTGGGAGGCAAATATATGGAAGGAGGTGGAGAAGGGTGAAAATTCAACATCATCCAAAGTTTAGAAAAGTTCGGAAAACCTCCCCAAAATTCCAACAGGATGTGAATTAATCTCTGCTTGGCCTCAATGCACATATTCATCCTCTAGAGTTGGTAACAGCCAAAGAGTATGTAGCAGTGATAAACTCTGAATTTTATGAATTAGTCTGTTGGATGGGGACAAACAAGGTTGTGAAACAAAAAAAACTTGGAAAAACCTCTTTAAACTCCAGGGTATTTGCTTGAACATTCCATATACTCAGTTATGTTAATTTGGAAGAACTATCCAAAAGGGTTCATAAAGCTTTCTATCTTCTTATGGAAAAGAGTAGTTTTGATATATTAAATATTAAGCTGAAGTAACCACTGTGTGCGAGTCAACCATTCTATAGGAGCAACTTGGCAGAAGAAATATCTTAATTTCATATAATTTTTTTTTTTTTTTTTTTTTTTTTTTTTTTTTAAAGAAGGAAGGATGGAAGGAAGGAAGTGAGGAAGAAAGGGAAACATTTTTAAACATTTTCTTGTTTTATTATATTTTGTTTGTTTGTTTGTTTTTTACATGGGCTGGGGCCGGGAATCGAACCGGGGTCCTCCGGCACGGCAGGCAAGCACTCTTGCCCGCTGAGCCACCGCGGCCCCATGAGATAATTTTTAATATAAAGTTTAGATGTGGAATTCTGGCAGAGTTTCCAGTAAATGTTGCATGGCATTTGGTAAATGTACAGATTTATAGAAATGTATGAATGCATGAATGTACATCATATCAAACCTTGCATTATCAGATAATTCAATATCATTGTAATTATTCTATAGATGAATAAATTGAAGCTCATGAGAGATTGTTTTCTCCAGTGCTCTATACCTGGTAAACAGTAGAGTCAAGAACTGAATTTTTTTTTTTTTTTTTTAGCAGGCACTGGGAATTGAACACAGGTCTCCGGCATGGCAGGCGAGAGTCCTGCCACTGCACCACTATTGCCCGCTCAAGAATTGAATTTTGGTCCAATATTTTTTAGCTAAAAGTTCAAGATCTCAGAATCAAGAAAGAGTGGTTCACTTTAAAAGCAGAAATCGTCACCACCACCCTGCTTCCAAAATTTTGGAGTCAACACTACAGCTGTATCCTAAAACAATTTTCTACTGACCAGTGATGCCCTTTTGGTGAGGAAAAACTATTTTTCACTTGCCAAAGTTTACAGATGGCCATGGAGGAGTAGTGATAGTGAAGTTTCTAAAACACTTCATAAGAGAAAATCAGACAAGAGAAGGACCATACAGTGCTGCCAACTGGAAGTGCCCAATCGAGGCCTACTGCTTGTCTGTGTTGGGCATGAGGTGTGACATAAGCCTTACATAACTGTCTTCTGTTCAGCTAATGCTTTTATAGATATCATGTCTTTTCATTCATCAGACATTTCCAACAATGCCATTATCTCTCTATTACGGATGAAGAAATTGAGAGTCAGAGTTTGAGGCCTTAACTATACAGAAAGCATAAAATTCAAGATTTGAACCCAGTTTTTAAAGCTCCACATTGCCCAGTGGCCTTTCTGCTGGTCGACAGTTGATGGGGTCCCCTGTCTTTCCTCAACCCTCTCCCCACCATTATTTATTCACTCACAAAATGGGAAAGTCTTGGTATAAGGGAGGAGAGGGCATAAAAAAATCAACCTCACTTTCTCAATATTGCTTAGCCGAATGCTATCTGTCAAAAGACCAGCAGGCCTATTCTTTTAATTCCGTTTGTGGTTTGTGAAAAAAAAAGAAAAAAAAGAAAGAAAAGAAAATTGTTCAAAAGAAAAAAAAACTTCCCATCTTCTTCCTTTAGTATAAGTCACTTCTGTTTCAATGTCACTTCAATTTTTCAAATTTGTTTCCAAACTGTCTCTATTTGGATAATCCCCATATAACCATCATTACGAACTCAGGCCCAGACCCATATCCTGCACTACTTTTATAAGGGAACATCTGCTTACGACTTAGCTGTCATATCAGTGCATATGTTTCACAAACTAGTAGGATAACAGAATCAAGCCTCAGGTTTTCCACAGTTGTTTGGCCCTTCCACCTACATAAAAGCATGCTGAAACAGAGATAAACTAAAGTGTGCACTGACTGACTTCATGTATAATGGTAACTGTCAGTCCCTTCAGTGCTCTTTAGTATCTAACATGCCCTCAGATTTCATCTGTGAACAGAGCTTTTGGTATTTAAACAAACTTCTGCCCCATCACCACTGTGAGAGATGAAAAGGTAATTACAGAGGAGAGGAGAAAATACAAATTGGGCTGCAAGCACAGCAAAAATCCCTAGGAATGTGTACAATATTGGAGAGGAAATGGCTCTTGAAACTTGTTGTCTTGGCTTCCAGAATGTGAACACTCACTTCTCCTCCCTGCCAATTCTAGCATTTCACATGTGCTGGCCCCAATCAAAATTGCTTGCTCTCTTACTGAACCATTCAGCTACATTTTTCTCTCCCACGTACACTAAGCCAAGATGGTCCATGACTTAAAAAGGCAGCCTGAATGGTAAGCCAGGCAGAAAATTTCCCCCACAGCTTTGTATAGCTCTCACTCATTTGAAAAAGGAGCATCCCTTTTAGCATTCCTTTTGCTTCAGACAGAACAGTCTCTGGCTATAAATCCAGAAAGAAAGGGAGAGGGGAAAAACAACTTTGAGTCATCAAATTAATTCAAGAACTTCTCAGGATTCTTTTCTCTTTGTCACACCCAGCTAGGATGAGTGGTCTTTGCAGAATCCAGCCCTGAATGCATCCTGGGTCTCTCTCTAAAGGGAGAGCCTCTATGAGGTCTGTGAATATTATAAGAGAGAGCCAGAAATGTTATGTTTTAGTCACCCAAAATATTATCATTTCCACATGTAATCAATATAAGTAAATTACCGAGATATTTCACATTATTTTTACTTCCATACTAAGTCTCTGGAATCCAATGTGTAATTTATACTTAATTCACACGGGGCCACACTTCAAGAACTCAGCAGGCACATGCAGCCAGTGGCTGCTACAGTGGACTGCACAGGTCTAGATTTAAGCACTGGAAGTTTATAAACTGAATAGGGAGCATGGGGGGTCTGTGGAGGAAAGTACTAACACAGTAGACCTGGCTGTCATCCTCTGAAAAGTCTGCCTACAAGGTTGGCCCTTGACTGGCATCTGGGAACTTGGGTTTGGGGGTGGGGAGGGGGTGGGGGGTTCCCACCAGTCATTGATAAGAAATGGCCTACTTGCCTAAACTGTTTGTGTCAGCAACAGCCTCCTTCCAGGAGTTTGGGATGTTGGCACGTGCTTGGCAGTGAATGCCTATGTGACAACACCAATAAAAACCCTGGGCACTGAGTCTATAACAAAGGGGCAGAAACCCTTTCATTCATGTTATCACAACTCATGGCTGGGGGCACTGAGCGAGTCCCGTGTGAACCCACTGGGAGAGGACCCTGGGAAGGTAGAACCTGATTTCCTCTGGACTTCACCTCACACACCTCTTCCTCTGTGATTTTGCTTTTTGTCCTTTCACCAAAATAAATCAGTGCTGTGAGTACAAGTAAATAAATACAGAGACAGAGAGAGAGAGAGAGAGAGAGAGAGAGAGAGAGAGAGAGAAAGAGAGAGAGAGAGAGCGAGCGCACCAGAGAATTGAAATGTGTTCACTAAAAACAGCAAACATGAAGTTGGTCACCATTTACCCACCTGAAGTTTGACGTAGCTTCTTGTGCTGTGGCTTGCTAAAATTACACACTCATCCCATACAATATGAAACTGAGAACAGCTTCACTGTTTTGAGTTCATGCAGACATTCTGCTGGTAATAACCCCAACAATCCATTGGCTGAAAGTGATTCTTTGGCTAATGATATTAATTTTCTTGGGTAAAACTGCATAGAGCTTGTATAATCCTGAAGAATATGCCAAATGACATCTCAAAAATCATCCCATGCCTTAATCACCTGATCACTGGAAAGACAAGTGGAAAGAAATTTCTCACTTCCTTTCTCAAAAGTTTAATGTTGAGAATCTATTTTCCTTTTAAATGCACCTGCAGATCAAACACTAGAGCTCTTAGGAATAACTGTTTTCAACAAAGTCTGAGGAGCTGCTATCAGTCCAGTTTCACTAGTGCTAAGAGGAAAAGGAAGAAGTAGATGTAACCATGAACCACCTGTATATCCCCAATATTAACTTACATTACCTGTTCCCACATGAAAGGATTTCTTTCCTTCTTCTAAGGCTCAATAAGACATATCATAGGCATATAGTGGACATAATATGACTGAAGGGAAAAGTTATATGGTATAGCATTTTGTTGTACTGTATCCTACATGGTCATTTAGGTGCATTCAGATTCACTCTGAAGAGTAAACATAATAATAGGCAGCAATCAGAATTTATTCCATTGGACTGTGCCATGGTATGGCAGAAGAAGAGAAAAAAACAATTCTATATATAGAAGAGAGTTTAGATAAAGAGAGGTAGTTCCCAGAATTAATAATTTTTTGCATGAGGGCCCATGTTACCAAAATGTTTACAGAAGCCCTTCAGCCAAAAAACCAATCGCACCTAATCTATAAATTCCGTGTCGGCTTCATATCAGTCAGTGTGCGAACTCATTGCTTTTTACACACATGTGTTGCATTGTCTGCCATTACTTCAAGGAATTAACACTCTACAGCAGCTTTTTTTGAGAAACAAAGAAAAAATCTTTTGAGAGGCAAAAGAAAAAATTGCTATCATTTTGAGTCAGCTGTCTGATTCTTTTGAATTCTAGGCATATAAGCCAGTATTAATTTGTTGACTGAATTATATATCCCTGTCTAAATACTTTGATATTGATATGAAAGACATTTCTAAAGACAAAGTTCTTGTAGTTTTCATGATCATCAAAAGAAAGATACTTTTGAAGTGATAGTATTTCTTAATCCTGTTCACAACAAAACTTTACAACCCTATGTATAAACATACAACCCTATGTATAAAGCAAATGATTTGGCTATTCTTGTCACATACTTTTTTATTTTAATAATTACACTAAATTAAAAAGGAAATGCAAATTGGTATGTTTAAAAGACAGGAGAAAAAAATGATCTCAACTATTTATCTAGGGTTGCTTCCACTCAAGAAATTGTTTTGGAAGGTTGAAAATACACCTTGCTTCAGTTAAACTGGATAGTTCCTTCACTCGAAATAACAGCAATGTGATTGACTTCATCTGAGGACTTTACTTTTTCCTCTGGTAAAATAAATTCCCTTATATAATAATCCTTCTGACATTCTGCTTCTAAGATCAGAGGTATAAGTGGAGAGTGATAATTAGTGGGGATAAAATTAAAAATCATAATATGTCACTTTGAAATTCCCTAATTAAATTAATACCGTAACGACACATTCCCTTGGACATCATTATTACAATTTCAGTCAGCAGGGAAAACTTCCAAAACAGCATGCTGTTTACAGCATGTACCCAGCTTTGTCTGCACTTTCTTAGCAAATGGAGCTCCGCATACAGGCTACTTCCTTTCACTTTAGGCACATGCCTAACAAATATCAGCCACTTTAAACGTATGAAAGTTAGAAACAACAATTCTCTGTTCCGAATAAAACCTTCCAGTGTTCACCAGATGTACTTGCATTTGGTTGTACTTTTAGGGAAGAATCAAACTCATCCAATATTGCATGATGATGAATACCTTTTGTCGACCTGATAAGCTACTAAAAGGGAAGCAAAGCCATACTAAGACATTGATTTAAACACTATATACTTATTTCCGCACTAGGAAACAAGAATAAGTAAGAATGGACCTTCCCTCAACAAGTTTACAAACTTATTGGGAATAAGTTCATAATGAAAGTAAGCAAAATATCAAGTTCCAAGAATAATAATAATAATAATAATAATAATAATAATAATAATAATGACTCTAAATTTCAAGTTTTCAAGAACATTCTGAACGAGGACACCAAACAAAGATTCAAGGATCAAACAAACGGCTACTCACTGATACTTCCTGTGATAATCACATAGGATGACAGATTAAGATTTACAGATTATATAGAAGAATTCATGAATAGGAAACATGTTTTAAGGAAGTGATGCCATAACCTCCAACAATACAATGAAACTGAAAGGAGGAGGAAGTAAGGAAAGGAAAATAGGTGTCTGGTTCTATATTTGAATACCATAAATTCAGGGGGCTCAGTTACTGCTGAGGACAGTCATTGGGATAGCTCAAACACTGTTCTCTCATAGATCACTAACTTTTCTATAATTATGATTTATTGGTACCTTCCAGGCATTGTGGCAATGGTGCTAGGTGAAAGGAACAACCATAAGGTTGTGACTTAACAGGGATAAGACACAGAGTAAAAGAAGCTCAACCCCCAGATGTGTAAGGCTGTCAGCAGTCATGTTCTGTCTTCAGTGTCCTCGTAGCACTGACTGATCAATGCCCAGCTCACTAACAATGAAACCACCTACAAGCAAGAATGTATTTTCAAACCAGATTGATGCTGAGTTCTTTAAAATCACATGGCATTCAGACTTGCTTGGTTTCTAGAATTATGTCAAAAAAGCACGTTATTTTTTTTGGAAGAATTCCTCCTTCAATTAAATAATGGAGTGGTTAAGGATATTCATTACACTGATATGTATATATCTATATCAGGAAAATAAATCTAAACCACATGTACACATACGTATGCACATTCTTAGCGCTAGAATCCCACAAACTGTCCTAATAAGTTGGACAATATTTACAAACGCTTAAAGAAAAAAATTTTAATTGGAAAAGCTAAATGAACTAGGTTAGATAAGGATGAATGGGAAAAAAATAGATACAGAAAAGAGAAAACATGAAGGAAGCATTATAACTCTTTTTTTGTGAAAGGTAAGCAGTAAGAAAGAAGACCTGGATAAATTCTACACAATGGATGTCCAGGAGTGAACTTTTTGCTGAATTGGATATTATGAAAATGTCCTCAGTCTGTGCCAATACACTGCAGTCTCCTAGAAAGGTTACAGATCAGTAAGAGTGGCAGTAAGGGAGGTTCCCTATTGCAAGAGGGAAGGGGTGTTACTAAAGAGGAAAAAAGTGTCACAAAAGAAGCTATCCTTGAAAGTCAAGAATAGAGGAGGTAGCAAAAGTGGTTATTTGTGTTGTATTTCTCCAGTAACAATGCAAAGTGCTGATAGGTGGATTCTAGCTTAATGCTGGGTTACTCTACAGAAGGACGGTTTTTATAATCACATGAAAGTTAAAATTGGAGAACACCACTAAATGTCATCTCCTTTCTACATTCCACCCTGCAGCTGGGCTGCAGTCTGTTGAAAATCAATGCAATATACAACCAACAGATGAGCCCATAAAAAAGTATTGTATCTTGCTTTCAAAAACACTGCTTCTCTTATTCAACTTAGTGACATTCTGATATTAAATTTCACATGCATTAAACTGTTTGCTAAGATGTCTATTCTGATTTGAAAGGGCATTCATCTAAACATAAGCTGTATCTTACAGGGGGGCTTCTAGTATGCCTCTTAATTCTAGAACCAAGGCTATTTGAACATTTATCTGCACATTTTTGTTTCTTCGGAGTGATGGCAAATCGGTCTGGTCAAATCACTCACCATCCATCTCTGAATCTGCAGAATGGCCTTTACATATAGAAAATTTACTGTAGTCCTCCTGGCACAATTTCATTCCATACACTAATTGAGAAAAAAATTAAAAGTTTACTTTTCCCCCATCTTCTCTTGTGTGAATGGAGGGAATTAAATAAAAAATAAGCTGTACATTTTAAACTGGTTTTCTGTCAAGCATATGAGAAAACATTGGAGAATTCAAAGATCCAGAATATTACTTGTAAAATATTTCATGGTATATTCTTGAACATGTACTTAGTATGTATGCTTTTTCACAGAAGATTTCTGAGTTATATATTGATGGACTGGGTGGCAGAGGACAATTCCTAAAAAAATGTATGTTCAATCCACACACCTCCCTACTAACTACAAGATCAATGAAACCCTGGCTGAGCTGCAGCATTCCTGGCTTTTAGTTCCCTATTTAGGTCAATAACCCTAGCTATCGGCGTATCTTTGGTTAAGGGTCACCTCTGTGTTGTCTCTTCTCTCAATAATCTATAGCAACTAAGGAGGAAAGAAATCTGCTATTCTCTCCTCAATAACCCTGTACCTACCTCCATCAAATAACTCTTATCTCACCAGCTTCAGTCAAAACATAACCGTAAGCCAGAGATGAAGGTAAAGAGAAAGAACTCTTTCCTGTTTTGCAAATCAGTTTGAAAGCAAGTAATAGATAGCAAAGAGGCAATCTTCTCAGATTTTCATAAGTCAGAGGTTTTCAAGGAAGTAGCTTCATGATTTGGAAAAAAATATTGAAACATGCACCGTATCAGAAAGACATATTCTCAAGCACAAGACCAAAAACATTTTCCAAAGCTAAACGTGTGTTTGCTGTACTTTGATTTTGAAATCCCTTACTTCTCTCCCACTACTTCTACCGTGAAGAGAGAGTTCAGTCTGCCAAAAAAGAATGTTGAAAGGAGGAACTGAAGGCCTGGACTTTGATTCCAGCTCTGCTTCTTGCCTCTCATGTAGAACTGGGCAAGTCACATCCTCCCTACAGGGCTTTCTCCTTTGTAAATTCAGATCATGATCCCTACCTAACCTTTCTGTGAGAATTATCTGTGATGTTATACATAAAGCCCTCAGGCCACTGCTTGGCTCTTAAGTAGCAACAATAATTGGATAATTGATCATTCATATATTTATAACATTTAACAGCATATTTATTATAAATGAGCAGTGCTATTTAAAAGAAAGGGCAGAATAGTTGTGGTGGAACAATAAATTCTGCCATATCCATAAAGGATCATATAGCTCAGTGTCTCACAAATACTTAGATCCCACCATTCTCGCTGACAGTTTCCCATTACCTCCCTGGGAAATACTATAAAATTTCAAAAATCCATGTTTTACCTTGCCTTAGGTTTTGTGTCATTCTAAAATTTTCATAGCAACACCACAGGCCAAGAGGACACAATCTGTGAGGAAGGTTCAGAATGTGGGAGAAGTTGGGTCGTCTACTCACTGAGTCCAGATACCGCTGGAGTCACTCAATATCCCCACTCTGCCAAGCAGACACTGTCTTCCTTGAGGCTCTAGTTCTTCGCTCCTGCCACTTATCACCTGTCCCTGATACCCTCCTATTATCTTTTCCTTTACTCCAGTGCCCAGTCTTTTTAGTTTAAAGGAGACTGCCTTAGCAGGTTTAAAGAAGACTGCCTTAGCAAATACAATTCGGAGACCAGTCACTCCTCCACAAATTATCTGTCTAGCTTGTATCATTCCTTCTAGCAACTACAAAGGTTTTTCATTGTCAACCGTGCCAGCTGCAACGATGTCCACAACAGGAAGCAGGATTATTAGTCATATTTTAGCACAGTATTCTTGATATTTGTTTTTGTTCCCAGAACTTTATTTCCATTAGGCACATCCTTGTACATCTTTCAAGGTCCTGATCCAGGACAGATATTGAATAGTCAGAACATGGCTCCCTATCAATTAGGGGGTTCATTCTTTCCATTTCTTTTTCTCTTTTTATTTTTTGCAAAACATCCTCACTCTTGCAGCATTATCTTGAAAGATGAGCTCAGTGAGTGGGAAGGGAAAGAAGTGCACAGAAGCATCTGGGAGGTCCTTTTGAGGACATCTCAAAGAAAAGCATATTTTGGGACTGGGTATTGGCCATATGCCCACAGCCTGCCCGTCTAGCATGGCGTAGCATCAGGGACCAACAAGCACACTCTACAGTCCTCACATGCGTGCTGATTTCTGTCTTCCTTTCCACCCCTTCCCTCATCTTTCTGTTTCTAGTCTCTCTTTCTTCCCTTCCTTTCCCTGCACTGCACTTCCATTTCTTTCTCACATGGTAGGTTAAGCCAGTACAGGATCCAGAGACAGAACTCTCAGTTGCCGGTGACAAAACCTTACTCAAGTCACACAACCACACTGTGTATTGCTTTCCTCATATGCAAAATGGACGTGAAAATACCCAGCTTGCAGGGTATTTGCAGGGCTCAGCTACGAATATGTGTGCAAAAGCATATCATAATTGAAAGACACTACTATCAGTCAGTGGTGTTCCTTGTTATGATGCTTTCTTCTACACCTCCCCCTGGGCATGCACACTCATGAGTAGTACTGGTCTTTGCTGTATTAAGCTGCTCCCAAAGGCAGGAACCCCTGCTCGGGCAGGTAGCTTCTATTCTCAGAAGCTTTTGCGCATTACAACTAAGGAAGACCCATTTACCAAAAAACCCACAACAGGATGAAAATTCATTCTGTAATTTTAAAGCTCAACTGGGCTTTGAATCTTCAGTCTTCTCAATCATTTTTCATGAAAGAATTTGCAAAGTTTCTACTTTAAGAAAGTCAGAAAAAAGAACCCTGGGGATGAGGTTTGGATCTGGACTGGCAAATGAAGGACCCATGGAAGACGTGTGGCTGGACACTCCTAGAAACTGTCATTCAGAAATGATGGGAAGACTGCAGAATGGAGCTTTTACGAGGAGATGTCCACGCCAGGGTCCTCTACCCCTACCTTATTTCATTAAGGAGGGAAATATGACAAATCCATTTTAGCAATAAAAAAGACAAAATAAAATTATGAATTCAGGGCTCAGGAGCAGTGTGGGCTCACAGCACAATGCAAAAGTGATATTGCCACAGAGCTTTCTGCCATAGTGAGCTTTAAGATAAAAGGAACTCTATAGGCTTTGATGGTTATTTGAGAAGAACAAAACAAGGATTCTGCTAAAGCCATCAGATGCAACAGGGCCCATTTAGGATTATCTGTTCCTGGCTGCACATCACTTTCTTCCTCTCTGCATACAGAGAAACCCATTTTAAACAACCTGATCTCTCTAGCCAGTCATGGAACAAACATAGCATGTGAAATTCTGAGGTTAATGAAGGGGAAAGAGAGTGGATGACCCCAACCCTGCATACAGAACCAGTAAATACTCTGCAATTACTCAATGAATACTTGCTATGGGCAAAACCGCACACTGCAAGAGCAATATCAGGTGAGTAAGAAAGAGTATTTTTCCTCTTCAGGAGCTCAAATCAAATGTGGGATTTAAGAGAAGGCCCCCTTTCCCTCTGAGCGATCACAAGAATGAAATAAGACAAAATTGACTTACTTATTTTCATTTACCAAGAAAGTTAAATAATAACTTCAAAACCTGATACATCAAAAATATGTTCCTGAAATTCTTAGAAACCATGGTATAAGGATGAACTATCCTATACAACTATTTGGGGACTTCAATAATTACAATTTTCTACAGCTGAACTCCTCCACAATGAACAATAATATACCTAAATGAAATAACCAGAAGTGGCAAACTGCAGAATAAAATAAATGTAACAAGTGACTGCAGGTGTCTGTGAGAATATCAAATAAAAATGAAGACAAGTGAAAAAAAATTTTCAATAATCCCATATGAATGAAAGCACATGTACATTTGGTTAAATGCTTTATAATCAACAATAAAGAATAGTCAGGTTTTGTAAATGCGTTTTTCAGACATCAGTGGTTTAAAATGTACTGTATGCTTTACTCCCATCCATCAAATTTAGAAGCAAATCACTTTGTGTTGTTAGATGAAAGCAGGAGACTGCTGTAAGAATATGCTGCTGCTTTCAATCCCTATTGTATGCAGTACATTTTTAACAAATATATCTGGACTGGGCAGCAATAACTATCCTCTAAATAGGAATGTCATGACTTAATTTTATGCTAGTCATATGAAAATGGCTAATTTTATTACTAGTAATTAATCTGAAGTAATCACGAATAAAATAATGAACCAATAATCAAATTTCTGGCAATGGCTGTATTTAGAAAATAACTTACTGAGTCAGAGTTTTGAACACAAGCTTCAATGAATGTTGGTTTATGTGCACAGAAGCGTAGGGAAGAATAACTTCATATTTTAAACTGAGAGAGTGAATAAAGAAGTACACAATTAGTATGTGGAGGTGTATTTATTCAGATAACCCCCTGCACATGTTGTACAATGGGTTTGAAACACACGCTGTGTGGAAGTGTTTGGTTTTATCTCAAGACCCACACACCAACAAAACTGAAAATGCAGAGAGCCTTTTTAAAACTACATTTCTGTTTTTCCTATGATACTTGGGACTTTTGTAAGTGCAATGCTTTTCTTTGTATTTACTCTTTACTATTCCTTAAATTGATTCTCTAAATTATGAGTGTGGTGCATATGTGTGTGTGCTTATTTTACTCTTTCTTATAAGCATCTGTACCATTGCAGCAAATAGTAACATCAGCTTTTATATGTGGAGCAATTTGAGAGTTCCCATTCAGTCTGCACAGGTACTGTACCATTTAAAGAATGTCGGTCTAATCCAGTAATGTAAAAACTGACTCATTTAAGAAAAAGAAAGCTGTCAACTTAAATACTGTTTAAATAAAAGTGATATTATTTTAGAAGATAAGCAGTGCTTGTCTGGAGTTATTGATGCTGGTTTAATAAGATTATAATGAGGAACGAAAAAGTTTATCAACCAAATAAATAATATCCTCAAATGACATTCTAATTGTCTGTCATGCTATAGTTATACTCTTCCAATTTGAACACTGTTAATACATATTTGCCTATTTTCATTTTGTTCATTTTTGTTTAACCATAAATAAACCGAAATGATTTGGTTAAAAAAAAAAAAAAGACAGTATTTCCGAATACACATTACTGAATAACTGTTATAAATTGAGGGAGAGAATTAAATTTAGTAAAATAAGCAACTCCTAATCTGGGGGTGTATGATCGCACTGATGATCTCAAACCTTCTCAAATGTGCAGTTATCCAAATAAAAGTCTCTAAGTGGGCCACAAATCCCATTAAAGGTTCACATTTCCTAATTTTTCTTTTGAGGAATCATGTCCCTTTGTATGAAGCTCGCATCTAGATGAATGACATTAGTGATAAGTAATCCTTGGTGAGCACTTGTTGCTAAATAAAAAGTGTGACTCACAAAGCTGGGGAAAAGTCCCACTGACTTGTTACCTTCCATGAACAAATTAAAGTGCACAAAATATTCCACTGTAACATTAAGTTTCTGTATGGAGATATGCCTGAATTTGGAGGGGCAAATTTATGAATGAAATAGTCAATATCTACATAAACATGGGCAAACCAGTAACAGCTTCTAACTGGACATGCTCAGACCTGTACAGAGCACCACATTTACATATAAGAGGTTTTTGTCATTTATCACGCTAACTTTTAAGTCAAGCTATTATCTAGATGCCTGAGTTAATAATGAATAGCTCTATCGAAATCCCATTTCATTTGAAAAGGGCCAGACACTACTATTTAGAGACTTCTTTTGCACGATGTAAAGAAAAAAAAAATGTCAGCATAGCAAGGTAAAAAACGTAAAAAGAAAAACCTTTGCAAGACATATCTAATCTTCACCTTTCAATCCATATAGGCACCAATCACTTGTTACAAAGTTCCCTGCTGCTAAGGCTCTTAGTGAATGGTATAAGCTAGTGACCCAGCGGTTCTTAGAGACCCTTGTCAAAACGTGTGTACTCTGAAGCATGCTTTATCCAAAATCTCAGCAATTCCCCTTACACTTAAAAACGGAGTCTTCTGACAAAACAGAAAACAGCTACTTGATCAGCACTAAATATTGGAATTTCTTTCTTTTGAAGAGGTTTTCGGATTTAATGATAAAAATAAACGGCAGCACTTCACAGTATCTCAATCAAATATCTTTTCCCTTTTCTTTTATCCTATTTAATTCAGTTTGATAAGAGGCATTAGATCTTTCACTGCACTAGGCAGTACAAAGGAAGCTGTCTTTATAGGTTTTCTCTTCATTGCTTGCATATAAAAACACAGGTTTTAATAACTGCAGGTCTCTGGATTTACTAATTCTCAAAGGAATACTGAAATCAGCAGCCCAGCTGCTGCATCTTTGCTGTAATAAATGGAGAGAGAGCCAGAATAGTTTTTACGTTACAAATTGTTCCAGTATTCTGTGATTATTGGAATAATGGTTAATTGGTGACTGAACTTGTCTTCCTAGAATTACAGCGGTATAGTTCTAGACTGCTTTGCAAGACCTTTAGCCCAAATTCTCAGTGGCAATTAAGACAATCCCTAGATTGCAATGACATTAGCCCCCCCAGCTGCTAATATAATGTCTATCAGAAGACGAGTATTTTACTTATAAAAGCAGTGCATCCTATGGTTTGGAGAGTGGGATGAAGAAAAAACATGGTGCAAAGTATCGATGGGAAAGCAGCTATCGAAGATTAACTAGTTTACTCTAATTAGCTCATTATCATCTACCTGATGCCACCACACTAGTGAAAGTATACATTGAAGATACAAAAAGTAAGAAATGAGTCATCCTTGACTTACCGAGGAAAGACTCCTGCTGTACTGCTTGCAGCATCCAAATGCAAAGAGCAAGACGCTTCTCACAAAACAGGGAAATGTGCACTCAGAGAAAGGTTCAAAATCTTTGCAAAAGAAGGAGGCCAAAGACGACAAAGTGTGTATCCAAGGATCTGGTTAGTCACAGCTTTGACTAGTCTGCCACAGGGCTCTGCAAAACAAGTACACTGCAGCACAGTGGCAGGCATAGGATTGCAATGCATGTCCCATATATTCAAGCATAATAGAAAACATGGATCTGGAGTTTATTTCATGTGGATGTGGGGGCTGTTTAGTACAGACAAGAAAAAGAAGGCTCTTCTCTCATAATAGAATTAGCCATGGAGATTTATGCCTTAATTATCATGCAATATTATCCCCCAGGATATCAATTACAGAAAGCAGGTGCCTCTATCTCCTGCTTTTTTCAGATAAATGTCTATAATCTCATTTCACAAATGATTCCTATTTAAGCAGGAGCCACCTATTGTGATGATATCATTTGCTTTAGGAGCCATAAATGGGCAACTTCCTAGGGAACGTCACAGCACTGACGACAAACAGGGATCTTTATAAAGGTGAGTGGGCAGGGTGCTGGAGAGCCTGCCCCCACCCCGCCCCACCCCATCCACCCAATAGCAGTTTCTACCAATGATATAGCATGCTTCCTGGTGTCTGAAAAGTTACAAATAAAGAGGAAAGCCCTCCAATAAAACTATCTGCTTGGACTTCCAAACAGCACCTCACAGGGGAGCAAGATCAAACTACAGGGCAAGGAAAGAAAACAAAACTACAGTTTGGGGAACACACTGGCATCTATAAAACAATCCCACCAACTGTCTGTGTCAGTTTCTTGATAGCAAATAAAGTAGAAATGCTTTCTCCTGAGTGAGTTTGGGGTCTTTTGGTTGTTGATGTCCTTTAAAGTATTGAGCTCCATCCTTGCTTTACCCTAAGCTTGCATATACCTTACAAATACAAAATTCATAGTTGGTGGAAGGGATTAAAATTAGACAAAGGTGATGTAAAGGGGAGGCTGTGATCTACCAACGATTCATGTATGATAAAGCTGTAATTAAGCTTCAATTTTAATTTCCAGCAAAGCAGTTTTCTCTAAATGAACATTTGGAAAAGTCAATGAGCTAAGATTTATTTATATATGAACATAGTTTTGAACTTCTGTATTCACAAAACAGCTCATGATGAAAGCCAAGTGCAAAAGAAAGATTACCAAAGTTCAGCCAGCTTGTGTCAATAATGAGAGAGGTATTCAGGCACATTTTCATAATAAAATGTTCTGAAATTTCCCCTCAATAACTTCAGTGACCCAGAGTCCACTGGAAAAGAAAAGGTTTCCAGTGAATTGTTGGTCAATGATAAAACTGGTCAGTGAATGACCAGTCTTGATTACTGACTGAATCATACTGATATCTTACAGGTAAATATATCTTGTAGATGTGTTATTTCTGCTATAAAGGTGTAGTGCATTTCCACTGGGCCAACTTTTCATCTAGCAAACTCCCACCCAACATTTGGCCTGATGGAGATGAAGCTTGCCTGGCCTTGGGTCTTCTCTTTACTAGAGAAGTTGTGGGTTTACACAATCATGCATAAAATACAGGATTCCCATATACCACACCATCACCAACACCTTGCTTTGGTGTGGGACATTTGTTACAATTGATGATAGCACATTTTAATACCTGTACTGATAATTGAAGTCCATGGTTTAACTTAGGGTTCACTTTTTGCATAGTGTAGTTCCATGGATTTAAAATTTTTATTGTTATCATATAAACCATTTAGTATTTTCCCCTTTTAATCATAGTATGATATATACTTCAGTGCTGTTACCTGCACTCACAACGTTGTGCTATCATTACCACAACTTTTCCTTCATTCTAAATAGGAACCCTGTACATTTTAAGACTTAACTTCCCATTCTTATCCATTCACTGGTAGAAAGACATTTGGGTTGTTTCCATCATTTGGCAATTGTGAATAATGATTCTATGAACATCAGTGTGCAAATATCTGTTTAAGTCCCTGCTTTCAATTCTTCTGGGTATATACTTAGTAGTGGAATTGCCAGGTCACATGGTATTTATATACTTAACTTTCTGAGGAACAGCCAGCTGTTTTTTGCAATGGCTACACCATTTTACTGTTACCAGCAACAAATAAATCGTCTTATTTCTCTGCATCCTCTTCAATACTAGTCATTTTCCTCTTTGTTTTTTAACAGCAGCCATTCTAATGGGTATGAAATGGTATCTCATTGTGGCTTGATTCACACTTCCCTGATGGCTAGTGATGTCAAGCATCTTTTCATGTGCATTCTATCCATTTGTATATCTTCTTTGGGAGATATCTGTTCAAGTCTGTGCCAGTTTGAAAGTAGTATGTACTCCAGAAAAGCCATGTTTGAATCCTGATCCAATTTTGTGGGAGCAGCTGTTCCTTTTAATCCTGATTCAACAGTGTAATTGGGATTTTGATTAGATTATCTCCATGGAGATGTGACATGCCCATTATGGCTATTAACTTTTGTGGGGGGGCGGGTGGGTATTAACTTTTGATTAGATGGTGATGCGACTCCACCCATTCTGGGTGGGTCTTGATAACTTAGAGACATCCAGAAATGGCAGAGCCTACAGAAATGACAGAAGCCTCAGAGCCAACAGCAACTTCTTCACAGCAGAACTGATACAGATGCAGGCACAGGGAGAACAGAGACACGGATGTCTGGAAATGCTTGGAGCCCAGCAGACATTACCATGAGATGTTAAGCAAGCCAGAGCCTGGAGAGAGCTACCAGATCCAACAGAAAACAGAATGGACAGAGCCCCAGGGAAGCTACTGAAGAAGCCTGGAGAGAAAGCTAGCAGATGTTACCATGTGCCTTTTCAGCTAAGAGAGAAACCCTGAACATCATCAGCCTTCGTGACCAAGGTATCTTTCCCTGGATGCCTTAACTTGGACATTTTCATAGCCCTAGAACTGTACACATGTAACTCATTAAATTCCCCTTGGTAAAAGCCATTCTAGCTCTGGTATATTGCATTCTAGCAGCAAGAAAACCAACACAAAGTCTTTTGTACATTTTTTAATATGCAATTAATGCCTAGTAAAATAATAATGGAAATAATAATGATAATCTGTATCGTTACTATATTCTTAGTTCTCCATGTCTTCTCATGCTGTTACCACTGTTGAAATGCCTCTTCTAGTCGTATGTGTCACCTCCTTCTACTGTTTCCTCCGATAACTTGCTCCCACAAGAAGTGGAATTTGCTAATCCCACATCAGAGTTGTCTTAGGAAGGAATGTGACACAGTGCAAGGGTTAGTTTTACATTTTATCCATTCAACAAATATTTATTGATGGCATACCATATCCTGGTAAAGTAGTAAGGATAAAGAAGATTATGGACGTCCAACACAGATTAAAAAAAAATAGTTCTGTCTTCATGAAACTTGCAATCTAATAAAGGAGATCGCAAGAAACAATTAACAGTAATATCTTATACATCAGTAGTGCTTGCCATGAACTATATGCTTTATTCATGTAATCTTCATAACAACCTATGGGATTGGGTGCTATTATAAGTTCAATTTACAGATGATGAAATGGAGGCACAGCTAGTAAATGCCAGAGCTATGAACCCAGTCTGACTTGAGACTGAAGTTCCAAAATCTTTGCTCCTAACTAATAACTGATCTTGCTTCATATATGCAAACCATATAGACAACCAGAAAGTAATAAACAGAAAATTGGGTGATCAGAGAAACCCTCACCAACAATTACCTTGGAATCATAGAGGATTAAGGATTCAGAAAATGAGGCATGACTTGAGTGTCATCGCCTCCAGAAACTAATGTAAATGGGGATAAAGTACATAATGAGAATAATTCTGGATATCTCAAGGCAGATAATGACACAGATGAGTTTAAGGGTCTTGCCATGAGTACAGAGTTCTAGGGGCCTCTCTGAGTTTTTTTAGGGGGGTGGGGGGTGGGGGAGGTGCATGGTCCGGGAATTGAAGCCAGGTCTCTTGCATGGAAGGCAAGCATTTTACCACTGAACTCTCTGAGTATTTATTAATGGGTATGTGTGGGGCTTGGAGTGCTCTCTTGATTTTTGCCATTAGAACAAGAGTTCTATTTATGTCAATGCACGTCTTCTCAAAAGCAGAACCTGCCCTAGACTTTGTATACCTAACAAAATAAATATTTGCTGAAATGAATCTATGCTTTCCAAATTCTGAATACCAATTTTTTTCCAGCACTTTTGGGATAGAGACAAGAGGGTATTATTATTATTAAGAGGAAACATAGGTCCAAAGGTGTTACACAATTTGCATAGAATCACACCAGAGTATGTCTCCTGATTCCTAATCTGGTGGTTTTAGAAGTGGCATTTAAACATCACTTTTTAGATGGCTCAGTTTTTAACCTGTCTCTACTAAAATTAATCTTTCTTAGAAGTGACTAAAGGCACTCTAATTTAGGAAGCACATCAATGACAGGTTAAATAACCCCTCTCAGTTGATGACTATAAAATGGATTTCAACTCACCCTAATAAGCCAATGTATCTCCCAATCTGATTTCTTCTCTACTGTCTAAATCTAGGTATATATAATTACATGTATACTGTATCTAAGTTTATATATGGTATAGAACTCTATCTAGGTATACATAACATACCTAATTTTAGAACTTAATGTCCCATAACGCTTCATAACTTAACTTGGGTTACTGTAACCATGTTGCCAGTCTTTGGAATCTGGTCCAGGTCCGTAGGGGAATTCAGGCTTTGTACAGCCCAAATAAGGCAATAAGTTGCTTGTGTGGCAACATATAAATCTGTAAGGAAGGACTTGCAGCAAAATGGTTAAAAGACCCATTGTTAGTAAATTAGATCAAATTCCCCGTGGAAATTCACCACTCTATTTGATGACTCCACATAACACTCATTTGGGAAACAGAATTATGTGAAATCTATCTTTCTAAAACTGTTACATTTAACTGAAGCACAGTCAGCAGATTTTTTTTCATAATCATAGATTCATGCAAAACTACAAATAAGTAAAAACAAAAATACATGTTTCATGGAGCTTTATGTCTCTGTGTCCCAATATAGAATGAAAGAGTTAAAAGAGTTAAGAATTGTTAAGTAAGTCAAAATCTCAACTTCAAAAAAAAATTTTTTTCCCCAGCTTTAAGTATTAAAGCTTCAACAGGTACTTTGCTTTGCTAACTTGAATTAAAGATAATCTCTCTTTTCATTTCTTTGTAGCACATATTAACTTTAATTGTTGGTACCAATGAACATAGTTACAATTCTTAAAGATAAAAGGCTACAAGCTGTTTGCAAATAAATCTCATTCAGAGAAAATTCTATCAGAGGCTCTCTTTTTTCTTTGGTCACCGATTATATACTTCAGAAAGATTCTGCTGATGTTTAGAATTGAGATTTTTAATCTTTTTAGAGGTAGACATATGAACTCAAGAGACAGTCAAGCTAGCAAATTAGAGAGACAATTAATTAGTAGAATTATTAGTATAATGCTATTTAATATCTACAGAAGGGAAGAATAATTCTTCACCTAATTTATGCCCTTGCTTATACAAGGGATAATAATTTAATAACCTTTAAAACACATGCAGCATTTGAACCTTTGGATTACCGTGAACTGTATATATATATATACACACATTACTGATAAATACAAATTTACCAGTAAGTATTAGAATACATACTAATTTTCTCATGTTTCATGATAACCTATGTTAATACAAACTGCTAGCTTCAATTTACCATAACTGCATGTCATTATAATGAGAGATTTTCAATGCCCCAGTGTCAAAATTACTCTCATGTTGAATACTTTCACAGGATTTAAAGATAAAACTTTGCAGTAATAATTTAAGTTAAAGTGATTTCCATATAGTAAAAATTTAATATCTTAAGGTAGTCCTCATCAATCCTAAGGCTGGGCCTCTTCTTGTCGGGCCACGAGTTCCCAGGTTTAACAATTTCACTTTGTGTTTCTTCAGGGGGATTTCTCCTTATGAAGTTTTACCCCCATATTTTAGTTTTCAATAGAAAATAAAGGAAGAAAGGATGACGTGGACATTAATCTTCATTGAGCTACCTACTAGCACTTTTAGAAGTTTCACAGGCATAAATGTATTTATTTACGACAACCAATCCAACACAGGTAGAGCTATTCCCACTGTTCAAGTGAAGAAACTGAGATTTATCAAAAGTGAGTAACTTCTGGAACTACGACGTGTCAGGTGAATAATTCAAATCCAGCTCTGTCTGATTCCAAAGCTGATGCTGTCTACACACAGTGCTAAACAAGATACCTACAATTAAATCCATGCTTTGTCATGAGACTTTAGTGTTCCTGAACATATTTACCCAGAGTTGTCTTTTATCATAGATATTTTGGAATTCATACTGGGGGGGGATGCAATTTTTTTTTTTTTTTTTTTGCATGGCTAGGCACCAGTAGTTGAACCTGGGTCTCCGGCATGGCAGGCGAGAACTCTGCCACTGAGTCATCGTGGCCCGCCTGGGAATGCAATTATTTTTTAATAGTTGTATGTGTAGTAAACAAGAGAAAAAAACATGATTCCTGAAACTACAAGCCCAAAACATGGAAAATATCCTAAATGTAAAAAGAAACAACCACAACCACAACAACAAAACACTAGTCAAAATAGGAGAGAATACGGTGCCTGCTTATGCAAAAAAAAAAGAGAGAGAATGGGAGAAAGCTGAACTGAACTAGAATAAAGAGTCACATAGCACCCTAAGACCACAATCCTTTGCCATATGTGCAGAATAGTTAAATAAAATAAAACTAAGGAAAGTATATACTTAAAGAAGCTCTACATAGTTGAGATAAATGCACATAAGGGAGCCTGAGTGGGGTGACTATGTGGTCAAGCCTCTTTTTAAATTACTCCTACTCCACATAATCTGCTTAGATACCGAGTCATTTGATCAAAAATTATGACCAGAAACATTTCACCCTATAGAAAGGTTTTCCTAAAATGGAAATTGTACCTTTTGAAAACTGTCTAATTTTATTAAGATTTGTCTTAAGAAGCTCTATAAGCCTTGGGACACTTATGGTAGCAAAACAATTCTACTTAGTAGATACTGAACTTGCTATGCTCTTAACTTCTTGCTCTTACTCTATGTCACTTTTTACATTTCAGTACCAACTTGGAATGTACAAAGATTCCAACATTCAATCTTTCCAGTCGCTATTTTCTGTGGTCACACAACACATAGGCATTACTGACTCTTTCATTTAAAGATCAGAAAACTGAGGTCCATAGAGTTTAAATGTTGTGTCCAAATCTCTGAGTAAGAATCAGGATTCAAACTTCTATTCATCAAGAGTCTGACACACTTCTCTCTCTAATAAACTTCCTTAGTGAAACTAGCTATTATTTATTTTCAACTTAGGAGCACGCTGAAGCACAGATTCACTGACTTTTAAGGCAGGCACCCCAGATTTGGAGCTGGCTTTGTGTTGCAGGTAGAAGATGATCAACTAAAGGGTCAACAATTGAAGAGGTTATTTTCTAGGGTTATATAAGAATGTTTGGCATTGAGAACAAGAAGATATTTATCTTTAGACTTTTTATTGAAATTGTTTACCAATGGGACTATTAAATAAGTAATGCACATATAAAATATTTTATAAATAGTAAATACAGAGTATAAATATAAAAACGTGATATCTGATCCAAACATTAAACCAGATATAGCACTAACATATCCATGGATAGAGAACCTGAACTCTTTATCACATTAACATTTATTTTAGAAAGAGTACACTTAAAGGATTGGATGATTCCAAATCACTGTCTTTCTGGTTTAAGATGGACAATAGAAATCAATTTTTCATTTTAAAAAGGTGAAGTTAAAGTCTTTAATGAACTCATCTTCCTTTGACTCCCCTAAAATATATTTTATCACTCTCAAACCACCAGCTCAACTACTTTATGTTTTTAGAGTGTCATAGCTCCATCACATAACTGGACTACTAAGAAAAAGTGTTTTTGAAACACATGCTATTAGGAACCACTTTTACCAAAATGTCTCTTCTACAGATTTGATTCTTGGTTCAATGTTTTGGACAGCTGATCCTTATAAACATTCATAATATTATAACATTTGTAACTTTTTCTGAGCATGTGACCTCAATATTTGTTTTGTTCTAGAAGCAAACTATATTTGATTTTGTATGCACAATTTAATGTTTAGTAAAGAAAGAAAAAACTATTTTTGTGTGCCATTGGCTAAGAAAGCTGTCATTACTTTTTTTCTATAGCTTTTTACAGAACAAACAAAATGCAGTAATGAAAACATTTGATAATGAAAAATCTTTCCTGGTTAAGTTATAGTTTTCTTACAATTTGATTATTGGGGAAAAATTTGCTCTCATGCCTAAACAGAGTTTCTAACCTTGACAATAAAATAACACAGCACTAACAAAATGTAAAAATCATGAATCCAATAATTTAAATTTCTGCTAAGAAGAATACTGCTTTGTTTTATTAAAACTACTCACACAATCATTATATGAGAATTCCTGGACACACAATGCAAGAGAGGAATGAATGTGAATGCTTTATTTAATTTCTATAGTGAGAAGGAATTCCATGGAAAACATATTTCCAGAAATAGTAATATATTCTAATATACATTAAGTTAGACGAAATTAATGATACCTTTTCTCCAAAAACTTTTGATAAAGCAAGCCTCAATATCCTAATAATAATGACTAACCACAAACTAGGACTTTTTTGTCTAACAATGAAACTTAAAAATCATTTAATATAGACACTAAAATAATGATATAATTTTTAAATATTGGGTTTGAAAATACACGCAACTACTGGAGATTTTTATGCATGGCTGTTTTTGTATGTCTCTGCATGCGGCAAAAGAAAACATAAATAAAAGAATCTTCCAAGGAACACTTTGCAGCAAACTCTCTATTAGACTCCAATTTCAGAACTTTTGATGATGAACAGCTCCCAGGAGTCACATGTTAAGCTTGAAACTGGGAAAAGATGCATGTGTTAACACCAAGTGTGTTGTAGACCTAACCATAGATTTCTTTATA
Organism: Tamandua tetradactyla; assembly: GCF_023851605.1. NCBI lineage: Eukaryota > Metazoa > Chordata > Mammalia > Pilosa > Myrmecophagidae > Tamandua > Tamandua tetradactyla. Next base: position 41,442,377 of record NC_135329.1, read on the forward strand.
CTGCAAGACCCAAATAAAAGTTCATTTCCTCAAAAGAACCCTTTTCATCTTTTGGAAAATATAAACCCAGCATTACTTGTTCCAAAAGCATTGCGGAACAAGTTTCTATAAATAGAGCAGGAATCCATTCTGTTAAGAAGGGAAACTACAGAGATGGTAATAAAAATGAAATATTAAAGTTTTGGTTCTTAAATATTATAATGAATTTTTGCTGCTTGCCAACCTGCTACGGTTACTCACTTGGTTACTATGGTAACATTCTGCTAAGAACCAATATGTTAGGCAGAAAGCTTGAGGGCCCTTTACAATTAAATCTAGGAATTATCCTGTTTCTTTATACAGTGTACATTAACCAAATTCCATCTGGCCATCAGGTCTCCTTGCTTACTGTTTTTCTGAAACAGTCTTCCATCATTTGAGAGTTATTTGCTTAGTGACTTATATTAATATATTTCACTTCCTACATTTTAATATTGACCCTCAGTTAGCTGGAACCTGTACAAAGTTTAATGGCCCACACCTTTATCCTCTGCAGAGGTATGGCATGCAAAAGTTTCCTCCTCTCCAAGTTTATGAACTAATCTCTTGCTAGCATGTAAAAGGGTCTTTATATATGTGATTTCAAACTTCATAATGGTACTATGAGCCAGACTTTTTACAGATTAGAAATCTTGAGGCTGGAAAATATTAAATAATTTGTCCAAAGGAATTAGCTAGTAAATAGGAAAGAAAAGAGTCAACTTCAACTTTCTCTGACTTCACAACATTTCTATGGAGCAACCCCAAATTATAAAATAAAATATAAAAACAAGATTTTACTAATGCACAAATGCCACTAAAATGCATAGCAAGTACATTTTCCTTGTGTTTGTAAATATATAGACATGTAAATTAAAGCCAAGAACTAAACATCATATAATATATGAAATGATACATTTCAGTAGATACATTAAATTGGCATTTAAATTTTCCTTCAAAGTTAGATTTACAAATTTACTTAACCTGGGTATTATGGGGTTTGTAATATAATCAGGCATTTGGGGAATACAACGGAAAAAAATTCTAGTCTCCTTATGGATTCTATAAACACACAGTGTTTCTACTGGCCATCTCTCAGAAATGATCCCAGCATTTTTGCAACTAATACCATCATACTATAAACAAGTCCATAATATATAATCAGGCCCAAAGTAAACCTTCCTTTTAGTTACCTAGATGAATTATTCAAATTACCAAGTGAATCACAAAAGGTAAACCCAGTAAATAAGGTAAATGAGGCCAGTTAATAACAAGTGATCTGTTCCTTCAAGACTTTTTACAACTGCTTTATAACCCATTTCTACCTAATCAAATTCTGACCACACATCTAATATCATCTCTTCCAAGGATTTTCCCTGAGAAGTTTAATCAGAATGATTCCTTCTACACAATGTGTGGATTCATTCAAAATATTATTTTCCTTTTTTCCCCATCTTGTCCTCTAAATCTCAGTGCAAGCTTTTCTCATTGATATTATATGTTGCACTATAACATTTAAATTATCTGTAAAAATTAGCCTCTCTCCTATTGTCTTTGAAGTCAAAGATACATGTCATTAAATTTAAATAACCCACAGCACTTGAATAAAATGAGTACTTAGTCTTTGTGGTAAAGAAGAAATAAAGGAATGAGGAGAAAAAGGACAGGGAGGAAAAAGAAAAAGAAAAAGAGATGCCTTGGCATTTTAAAAATCCATTAAATACATATTTTACCTACAATTTTAGAAATGAGTGGGAACAAGGAATAAAGGACCAGTCACAATCATTCAGGAGAGGTTACTAGAATGTTTTTTCTTATCTCTCTCCTTATGATATGGGGAGTATGGTGGCTTGGAGTTGTCTGTACCCCAGAAAAACATGTTATTAAATTTAATCCATTCCTGTGGGTAAAAGCTCATTGTAAGTAGGACCTTTTGATGAGGTTACTTTAGTTAAGGTGTCATCCACCTCTATCAAGGTGGGTCTTAATCCTATTACTGGAATCCTTTATAAGAGAATGAAATTCATAGGGAGAGAAAACCACTGGAAGCAAGAAGCTGAAACCTGATGGAACCCAGAAGAGAAGAGAGAGACCAGAAGATGCTGCCAAGTGCCTTGCCATATGACAAAGGAGTGAAGGATTGACAGCCAGCCCCAGAACGCAGGTGGTCTTCGAGAAGGAAGACCATCATCATTATCATCTTTGATGATGCCCTGATTCAAACTTTTTCCCAGCTTCAAACCATGAGTGAATGATTTTCTACTGTTTAACCTGACCCATTGCATGGTATTTGCTTGACCAGCCTAGGAAACTACAACAGGCTGCTCAATGCCCATAACAAGTACTCCAGAGATGAATCACTTGGCATAAAAGTAACTACTCTATTTTGCTTTTACTTTGAAAAATGTGTGTGTTGGGAAGAAGAAGGGTGTTGAGCCTGACTTTCCCTTTGCCTTCTTGGGAGGGCATCTTATTATGGGTAAAATGTGAACAGCTGCCATTCCACTGGTAGGCAAATGAAATAATTAATATTTCATTTATTATAAAATACACATTTAAGACCATTTGCTTTCATGAATTGCCAGCAATTCAGAAATGCAAACCTTAATATTTCTTCCAGTTGTGCCCTCTCCTTTTAGATTGAGTAAATCAAAGCTCAGAGAGGTTCAGTGACTGTCCAGAGTTACACTGCTAGTGACTGAGCTGATACAGGGCCAGTACAAAATCTCCCAGAATCTCTGCATAACCAGCTGTCTTGATTATAGCAGGACTTTCACCGGCAAGTGTAAGCTATGATGCAGATTTTACATAAATTTATTGAAGACAAAAAAAAAAAATCGACCCACTTAACATTCCAGAAAATATTGTTTTAGGATAAAGTTGCTTAGCAGCAAATCAATTTCTACATGTGAAAACAGTCTAAACTCTCTTTTGTATCTTGTTAAGATATTCTTAGCATGCTACTTTTACACATAAAGGTAGTGAAACTAATAAAAACTATGCTTTTGCTTCAAAGATTATACAATTACTTCTGCATCTGCCTCGAGTTTTTTTTTATCTTTTCATATCTGAGTATAAAAGAATCTTGTATCAAGAGAAATTGCAGCTGCATCGAAAGCAACAGAGCCAAGTGATCCTTTTGGCTAAGTGCTGCTTGAAAATGCTGTATCAACATTACCCAAAGACTCCTGGATTTTTCTTGGATGAAACCACTAGAAAGAAGAATGTTTCTGTAAGAAAAGCAAGTCACCCAGGTGTGCGGTGATATAGAGTCTATGACATCCACTTGGCAGAACACTTGAAGCTCACCTGTGAAGTAACTGGCCCTCAATCTATTTGAGACCCAGTTTCCATTGAAGAATAGCCATACATGCCTAAACCTCTCTTTTCTCTCTAATACAGTATATCTCAAATGTTTCTCAGAGGCCTCCTGCATCAAAAAATCTGTTGAGAGAGACACATTAGAAACATAGTTTCTTTTTCCCCATCCCTCCACAAATCTGCTGATTCAAGGTCTCTGAGAATCTGCCCTTTTAACTAGGGCCTGAAAAAGAAAAAAGGAAAAAAAAAAAAAAAGGGAGTCATTTCAACATAAATATGTCATTGAATATGTTACATATAATAGGGAAAAATTGGGAGCAACTTAAATGCCAAGAACAGAGAGCTAGTTATGATTAGTGCTAAAAAAAAAAAAAAAAAACCTCGTTTGTTCTCCCTGAAAGTATATGTATAGATGTCATGCATGCATAGTGAAAGAAAATACAGCAAATTGTCAAGAGTGGTTATTTCAGAGTGATAGAATATGGAATAACAGTGTGTTATTTTCTACACATCCTACATTTTCTAAACAGTGTTTATACAAGAAGAGAGAAAAGCACAATAAATTTACCTATAACAGGCAAAAGAGAAAAGAGTAAGTTCTACCCCTGTGTGGTATGAAATAAGGTATTTAGAAAGAAATATTCGAATCAACTCTCACGGACTGAATACATTTAACTGTGCAGGACCCTTTGGAGCAAGCCATGGAAACAGTGTTTGCATCTTTGAAAATATGAAAATTGTAGAGACAGAAAAAGCCTACATACCCAACATTTAAATTTTTAATATCACCCACCATCTCACTGCAAGTTTTCTACCAGTAATTTAAGGGATAATGAATATAAAATTCTTGTGGTCTAAAACCTCAAAGAGACACCCAATAGACTCTTAGTGAATCATTGATGAAATCCTCCTCAAAATCTTTCTTATAACGTACATTTTGTGGGGATTTATCATCAAATGGGAAGTAACTTCTCAAGGCCAGACATAGTTTTTTCAATCGCTTATCATTGTTGTTCTGAAAACTCTATAGTTGATCATACTTCCTGCAAAACTGAATTCCAATTGTGACTTGAATAGTAAAATCACTGCTATTTCTCTACCCTTTAGTCTGCATATAGTTTTAAATATAGTTGTGAAAATCACTTATTCATATTTATAGGCACATTGAATTTAAAGTCAGAGAATACTTAGAAGAATATTTAATTCAAGCTATATATTTTACAGAGGAAAAAGGAGACACAAGGGGAAGCGGTTTATCTCAGGACTATCAGTTTTCTCCCAGAACTGGGTACAAAACTAGAATTTCTTAACTCCCAGTCCAGATGTCGGATATCTTATGTGGTCTTGTTCTACTTTAATAGCATTGTGGTCACCCCAAATCAAAGTATACTATTTGTACCCAATTTAATAAAATTATAAGGCCCAGGTTTAAAAAAAAAAGTATCCCCCATGGTACTTTGCTAGTAAAAAATCATTTAGGGCAGGCCACGGTGGCTCAGCAGGCAAGAATGCTTGCCTGCCATGCCAGAGGACCCAGGTTTGATTCCCAGTGCCTACCCATGTAAAAAAATAAGAATAAAAATAAAAATAAAAAAAACCATTTAAGGTAGGTGAGGTAGAACATTATCGATAGAAGACTACCTCAGAGGGAGAACTGTGGGAGTTCCTTTGATTTCAGAGATTAACTGAGCAGACAAGATTACTTAACATTGCCTGTTATACAAGGTGGCAAGTTTTACAACCAGTAGTTACTATAACTAGAGGTGACCAAGTAAGAAGAATGGATTTGTAGTCTGATGGAACTAGAGTCAATTTCCACTTTCCCTATTTACTTTGTACTAGAGCATATGATCTCGGACAATTATCTTATCTTTGTAAGCCTTAGTGTTCTCCTTTGTAAAAGGGAGATGACAACCTGACAGGAGTGAGCATTAAATGAAAAAACATACTAGGCACAATGCTAAGCAATATATATACTTTACAGGTCCTTTGTATTTAATCCTCATGCTGTTTCTATCAGGTAGGCTTTATGTTATAGATTAAGAACTTGATGCTTAGAGATTTGGACAACTTCTGGCTGAAATTCTAACCCAGGCAGATTGCCCCAGAATCTGCACTATACACTCTCAGTTCAAAGTATCATAATGTCTGCACCTGCCTGAAAGCCTTAAAAGTTGTGGTGGTTTGAAGCTGTATGCATCCCAGAAAAAGATGTTCTTAAATTTAATCCACCTGCGTGTGTGAACCCAATTTAGACAGGACCTTCGATGAGGCTACTTCAGTTAAGATGTGACCCATCTCAGTCAGGATAGGTCTTAATCTTATTACTGGACTCCTTTATGAGAGAATGAAATTCAGATAAACAGAGAGAAGGCTACAGAAAATAAGAAGCTGGAATCCACAAAACCTGGAACAGAACAGAGAAGCCATGAAATGCTGCCCTGTGCCTTGCCATGTGACCAATGAAGGACTAAAACTACCAGCAGCCAGCCCAGGATGCCATAGTCTTTGGGAAGAAAGCATCGCCTTGATGATACCTTGATTTGAACACTTCTCTGGCCTCAATCCAGAAGCTAAATAAATGTTCATTGTTTAAACCAATCCATTTCTCGGTATTGCTTAAATAGCCTAGGAAACTTAAACAAAGCTCTCATAATTTCAAGCGCAGAAGAAAGATTAAATTATATCTCCTTATTTAAGGAAAGATGTGTAGGTAAATGAAAAAAAAAAAAAAAAAAAGACCCGAGTCCAAAATTAAACCAATACAACTGATTATCAACAAGAATGCAAGACAATTCAATGGGAAAAGAACAGGGTTTACAATAAATGATGCTGGGACAAGTAGATATTCATATGCAAAAGAATGAAGTTGGCCCCAACCACACACCACACACCATACACAAAAATTAATTTGAAATGAAGCATTGACCTAAAGGTAATAGTGGCATCAATAAAAGTTTTAGAAGAAAGCCAAGAAGTATATGCGACTACAGGTTAGGTGATATTTCTTAAATATGACACCAAAAGCACATGTGGTGAAGGACAAAAGTAGATAAAGTGGATGCCACCAAAATTCAAAACTTTTGTGCTGCAAATGATATCACCAAGAAAGTAAAAAGGAAACCTACAAAATGGATGAAAATATTTGTAAGTAATATAACTGATAAGCAACATGTATCCAAATATACAAATAATTCCTATAACTCAATAACCAAAAGGCAAATGACCTAATTAAAAATCAGGCAAAAAAATGTCAGTAGACATTTCTCCAACATTAAAAAACATTTAAGGCCAATAAGCACATGAAAAGATGCTTAATATCATTAGCCATCAGGACACCATGAATCAAAATCGCGAGATACTACTCAGATACATTAAAATGGCTGTGACAGAAAAGACAACTAACAACAAGTGTTGACAAGGATGTGGAGAAATTGTAACTCTCATATACTACTGATGGGAATGTAAAATGGTGCAACTTCTTTGTAAATTAGCTCGGCAGTTCCTGTAAAGTTAAACATAGATTTACCATACGACCCAGTAATTCTACTCCTAGTTATACACCAAAGAGAACTGAAAGTATATGTTCACATGAAAAATTGTACAAAATATCCATAGCAGCTGACCCAGTAATTCCACTCTTAGTTTTATGGCAAAGAGAACCAAAAGCATATGTTCACATGAAAAACAGTACAAAATATCCATAGTGGCTTTATTCAAAATAGCCAAAAAAAAAATGTAAACAACTCATGTCCATCGGCTGATGAAGAAACAAATAAGATATGATATCTCCATGCAATGGAGTGTTATTTGGCAATAAAAATAATTAAAATACTGATATATGCTAAATGAACCTTGAAAACCTTGCTAAATAAAAGCCAGACCTTGGTAAGTGAAAGAAAAGATCACATATATGAAATGTCCAGCTTGAGCAAATCATAGAGACTGAAAGTAGATTAGTGGTTCCTAGAGACTAGGATACTAGAGAATGGGAGTGACTGCTAAAGGATGGGTGTTCCTTTCTGGGTAAAGGAAAATGTTCTGGAATTAGTGATAATTGTGACAAAGCCCTATGTTTTCCTTAAGAAAGCAAACAAGTGGATGTATACCAGGTCATTCAAACCCTCCATACATAAACTGAGCACTTACTACAGACCAAGCACTAACCAAGCGTTGGTCAGGCTGAACCAATGGGAGTTTCAAGTAAACTCTAATTTCAACAGAAAACTTAATAAACCCCAAATTCCTCATTCCACAAACACTTCTGTTAATCAAGCATTGAATGGTTGAGTGGAGATAGTACTGCATTTACTTTTGTAAAACAGCTTTAGGCTACATATGCAAGATATTTGTGTTAAGTGGAGCATTCATTCACTTATTCATTCATCCAGCATTTGCTAACATATCTCATATGCACCCTGAAAGCACTGGGATTCTGACTTATTGAGACAGAGTAAATACAGATGCAACATGCAAAAAAGCATTTTAAAAATGCCCACGCCCAATATATATTATTACTTAGAACTTAGGCCCCCTCTGCTTTTTTTTTTTTTTTTTAAGCAGAGGAAATTTAAATCAGCCAAATTCCATGTATGTATACTGCCACACCTTTAAAATCATATATGCATAGCTTCCAAGAGACTGGGAAGGGTAATTTAGGACATAAACTCAAATCCAAAGGAAAAACAACTTCTGACCTAGAGGTAAAATGAAATGTGCACCCTGGTAATGCCTTCATTTTTACACTCTTGATGGAAAATAGCAAATGTTTTTATAATGTATAAGTTCTACGATAATGTCAAATTAGAGAACTATTAAAGCAAACACAACTGACAGTAGTAGGGTAAGTAAACTCACATTATGCTTCAAAAACATTTCTGTTAATAACTGCCTGGCTTTATTCTATTTAACGTTAATTTACTAGTAACTGGACAGGTTTAATATCTCTGGGTTACTTTTCGGGATTTTTAAATGGAAAAATCTTCAATGAAATCAAATGGCACATTCCCAGCATTCTCTCATCTAACCCCTCCTTAACCAATCATAATCAGAAAGCCTTAACCTCTGCATCCTTCACTTTAAAATAACCGGAACCTAAGCACTGTGAAGCTGGGAATACAAATTCAACATGCTGTACACATATCCTGAGCAACCATTCAGTCACCCTCCTATTGAGACTCAGAGGACTTCACTGTGACTTTGGTGAACATTTATTGAGTACTTATTATGTGCCAGATGCTCTTCTAGGTCTTGGAAACACAAAGGTAGGCAAAACAGACAAAAGTGTCTGTTTCCATGGAATTTATAATCTAGTTGACAGAAATAATGAACAAAATAAATACATAAACTGCATAAGGTATCAAATGTTGATAAAAGCAATGGAGAATAATAAACTAGAAAAGGGGGATAATAAGAAATAGGTAGGGAATGGGGAGTGGGCAAGTTATTTTATATAAGTCAGGGAGGTATCCCCGAGAGACCCACAGGTGGCCGAGGAAGTGAGCCATGCCATCCCTGCAGGAATATCTTCCAAGCAGAGGGAAAAGCAAATGCACGTCATGTTTGAGAAACAGCATGGAAGCGAGTGTGGCTGGAGCAGAGTAAGCAAGAGAAAGGAGAAGGGAAGAGACTCAGAGAGTTAATAGGGCCAGATCTTTTAAGGCCTAATGAACCTTTTCAGGACTTCGGCTATTACAATGAGTGAGAGGAGAAACCACTGGAGAGTTGTATTCAAAGAAGTGAGATGATGTGACACCTCTTTAAAGGATAACTTGAGCGACTGGGTTGAAAATTAACTGAAGAAGAAGTTAAGGGATGGGACAGTAAGACCAGTTAGGAGCCCTTTGCAGTAACCCAGGCGAGAGATGATGGTAGCTCAGATCTGGATAAGCTAGAGGTAGAGACAAGTAAGACCTGAATTCTGCATACATTGTGTAATTAGACCCAACAGGATTTGGTGGAAGGTATGGGGTATAAGATTCCAAGTTTTCGGGTGCATGGGTGTTCAGTGGTAGAATGCTCACCTTTCATGCAGGAGACCCGGGTTCAATTCTTGGACCATGCAACCCCCCCCAAAAAAAAAATTCTAAGTTTTCCATCTGAAGAGTAGAGTTACCACAGTATGATGGCCCAAACAGTAAGAATAACAGTTTGGAGACAGAAAACCAGTATTCCGTTTGGGGCATAAGGGATGTCACACATTACTTCTTTATCTCCTGGGAAGAACTTGAGTTTCAAAGAAAATGGGAAACATATAACCCACAATATCATTACAAGCAACTCTACTCTAAGACTGTTTTCTCTTCTCTTGGCACATTTCTTTCACCGCACATGTTACAGAAACCTGCCTCACGTGTAGCCTTGTCCTCTGATTATTTCATTGCTAAATTCTGTCTTTCCAAAAAGAATGAGAGCTTCTTGAGAGCAGAAGAGTTGCTGCCCATCCCCCAGTACCTGAAACACAGAGGATTGAGTAATCAGATCCACAGAAATTTGTACATATCATTATTTGACAACGAATACACACCTAAATTGTCTCTTCCTCTCATACCTAATTAGTCACATAGACCTACCACCTAATTAGTCACATAGACCTACCGACTGCATCCCTGAGAAAGTACCACACATCAGAGTCCCCCTTCTCATTTCCTACCACCACTGCCCTCCTTCTGGCCTTCATCATCACTCATGAAACTACTACAGCTGTCCCTCTGCTGACCATCACTTCCTTGAGAACCCTTTGCATTCACCATGTCTAGAATTAACTTTCCAAAACAAAAGCCCCCAATAAAGCTCCGATACGCTAAGAGCAATGTCCTAACTGCTTTCGTGGTTGACAAGCTCCCACAATGGGGTTCCAGTTCTTCATTCCAGTCTCATCCACCCTGAAGATCTTACCAAAGCCAAGTATTCTTAAGAATTCATGGATTTCCAAATATACCAGGCACCTTCTCTTAAGACAGGGCTAATAACTTTGCTTCTGTCTGTAATGTTTTCCCTTCCTGTCAGCCTAGGAAGTTCTTACACATCTTCCAAGACTCTAGAAAGATGTTGAATGCTTGTGCTTTTCTCTGGCCTGTCCAACAGAATTTCTTTTCCCTTTTTCGTATCCTATTACACTTTAAAAATATATCCGGTCAACTGCTGTAATAAAGATACCCAGTTGGATAAGAGGCATACACACCTCTTATCCACCCACCTGTGAACTTCCCAGTGATAGAGACTTCATCTAGCCTCTTCTCCTCACTGCCTAAGATGGTGGTTTTCATATGACAACTGCTCTACAATTTAGTGAATTGCACTTCAAAGCTTTTCTCTCTGCCATTTTCTATGCACACTTTGTGCAAGACATCATTCCAGAACTACCACTTTCCTTTGCTGGTTCACTTTCACAAGATGATAAGAAAGTTGATGGAGTTCCAAGGTCAGAAATTAAATCTAATGCAGTCTCTGAGTCATAAAATGTTTTTTCTAAAAACTCTGAGAAATCTTCCAATGATCTGCTTTTTTCTATGAGTCATGTTGATGATTTCCTACAATAAAAATCATGACTCTGACATACATTACAATCCAAACTGACAATGCATTCCCACAGACACCCATGCTTTGGGGAGATGGCAGCTCATTTACAATACCTACTAGCCAGACTCAGGTGGTAGGCAGGCTCCACCAGAAAGCCAGACATTGACTAGCTGTACCTGTGTGGGGTAACACATGCCTGGGAAATACTGGATTGTCCCAAAACATGTTAGTGACTACAAATGATTTGTTCAACAGCCTCACTGTGTCCAGTGTCTGCAGGGATGAGGAAATCCTGGCCACAGAGGCCCTTCCTGAAATACGTGAACTATCTTGTCCTTCAAAAGACAAGTGGATAGCTCCATCTAGGGGACACATAATTATTTCAACAGTTATTCTCAGAGGAATCTCTTTTAGGTTAACAATTAGATTTGGAGAGGGAAGTGTGCATTCCAAGAATAGGCATCAACGTTATCTGATATTCTTTCTCATTTGCAAGAGTCCAGCTGTACCTACAGCAAAGGTCAATGTCTTAGAGGATCCTTCACCTGAGCAGAAAATCTATACAGTCCTACAGTAAAAAGAAAGAAAAACAAATTCTGTATAATCACACTTGCGTTCTCATATTTTGAATTGGCTCTTCCCCTGCTAGCTGAAAGCTCCCCAGTAATACTAAGTACTACTCTAGTCTCAGAGTACCTTTGAAAAGACCATTTATTTAGGTCACAGCTCCCAACTCAAAAGGAACAGGCAAAAAGTAGTTGAAAGGACTGATTCTTATCCATCCACTATTCTACTAGTTTGGTTCCAATGCATTATTCTGTTAATAATGTAATCATCATCTGGTTTTCCTGTCCACGGTACATAAAATGTCACAAATTTTTAGAAAGGAAATATCTTTCAGTCCACTGACAGTAACAAAATATGACATGAAAATGTAAGAAGGGAAGAAATTAAAATGCACACATAAAGCAATGAAATTTAGTAGTAAGAGTCCATTTAAGAGAAAAAATCTGTTTCACATGTTTTAGCAGACCCAAAGTATATCATGTAAACTCTCAGACTCAGTGTCCTCATTTAAATGAAACCTCAATTAAAAGAAAAAGATTTACAACTTAATCATATTATTAGGTAGATCAAAAGGAAACATATATTTGCATGGCTAGACAAATATCAATTCTATTGTTTATGTTGAGTAGGGTCATAATATTGGAATTTTCAGGTTGAGTACTTCACAGTTACTCACAGTAATCCTGGTTTGGTTGAGTCCAGCTGAGCATGAAAGTGTGAGGAATATGTAAAGAAGGCAGGTTCTAATCAAAATCATTAAAATGGATTCATTCCTTCATCAAGCATCTATGAGAGCCTAAATGTAGCAGGAACTGTGCCAGATGCGGCAGATATAGTTATTAATAAAGTGATGCCTGCCCTCAATAGTTGCTAGAATAAAAAATAACAAACAAAATGGTTTTTTAAGTGATGAGCTTTAGTATGAATGAAGCCCTTTATTCCTTAACAAAAATCACATAAATGAAGTGCTAATATTGATGTTGTTTTATTTTCCCAAACTAACCTGATCCTATAGTTTCCATTCCACAGTTAAATTTAATTTAAAATTAACTATAGCAATAGATTCAGATATTTCCCCTAGAGGAAAGAAGAGAGAAATTCCGAAACATTTCTCAGAATTCAGTTAAAATTATTACTATATCACTAACATAAAGTATATGAAAATAGAAGTTTTGGCGTGTCCTGCTTATTTTATTTATGGAAACATCCCGCACTCTTGCACATTAGAAGTATGCAAATTCTTATTTTCTGCCTATATCACAAGGAGACAGTTACAGGAATGGGAATTCACCCTAGCAAGAAAAGGCTTATCTTTAAGTCATTGAGAAAAAATGTCCACCCCTTAGGAAAGGATCATGACTCAGTGCTCCCAATTGGATTTACACTTTTTACAGGTCATAGAGTAACGTCACTTTATTTATGGAAAGTAACTTACAGCTGATCAAGCATTTCTACACATATTACCTTATATGAGCCTTGCAAGCAATACTTTGAGTTTGCTAAAGCAGGTATTATTTTTTCCATTTTATAAATGAGAAAATTGAGACTGAAAAGTGAATTTCTAAAGTCAAAGAAACTGATTTCTGAGAATCAGAGAAAATTACCTCATGCTAAAATCTTTCTATCAGGCTATACCATTTAAATGCATCAGAATTAAATATGCCTTGGAGAGACTCAAAAATGTCCAATTCAAATGAATAGATACCCTGAGAATTTTTGTTTTTATTTAATACTATACAATAGAAGTCTATAACATTCTTACAACAGTTATGTTTTCTGAGAGACAACTGAAATTTCAATAAATAAATGTAAGGTTGAATATCCCACTCCTATGTAGATTTTTATACCTCTCTTTTTTATATTTTGTTTGAATCTTACTATTTCTTTCAAGGTTCACATTTTATATGTGCTTACAGAAATAGAAACCACATAGAAGAAAAATTTGAAATTAAACTACCAACCAAAAGAGGGATTTTAATTTATCCAAACTATCAAATTCCTAACGGGGCTATTCCTTTAATTATTGCTAACTTTCAGTATTTATTTATTGCCTATATAAAATGCTATTTAAGAATTATCCCATTCTGCCACTTTATTTTCAATCTGGTGTCTAAAAAAGTCTTCAAGGGATAAAATAATAATTTTATCAGAGGCTACGGGGGTTTTTCTTTTTGTCTTTTCCTCAACTCCAGGGAACGGTCATTTGTGATACTTAAATGCTCCCTGGCACAAAGGTCCAGAATTGAGCATAAAATACTTAGAAAAAAAAAGTCTCATATAATCATCCAAACAACTGCAGTTCTTCAAAAGAGAGAACATATTTACTTAAATATGTCTAATAAAGGATCACTCAATACATGCTTTCCACATTTGTGGTGGGTTAGCTCTGCGTCTCCATAAGAAACACAGAAGTGGTTATTTTGGAAGTATCTAATTAATATGAATAACATAAAAAGTCAAATAGTCTATTCATTCTCCAGACACAATTTTCCTAGCCTCTGAATTAAGGCTTTGGGAGTGTGCATTTGGAAATGAACAGTACTCCATTTTACTTTATGCCTGTGAAGCCGCAGCTTAGATCAATGGCTCTCAAAGTGGAGTCACAGAACTGGCAGTAGCAAGATCACTTGGGAACTTTCACAAATGCAAATTCTGGGATCCCACTCCAGACCTACGGAATCAGAAATTCTAGAGGTGGGGCCCAGCAATTTGTGTTTTAAAAAGCTCTACAAGTTATTCCAATGCATGTTGTTTGAAAACTACTGGATTAGACAAACAGGAAGGCAATAGTTGGCCTGAATATTTCAGTCTTCTCAAGTGGCTTAAAATGAGACATTCTTGCATGTGTCTCTATTGCTAAATTTCTTCTAGGATAGCAGCTCTCCAAAGGAAAGAGCCACTCCTCATTTAGTCAATATATGCAGGCTTCCAGCAATTGCGGACATTCAAAAGCATTTTTTGCACAGTACAAAAGTTCACAAAATTTTTGTACTTTTTAGTAACAACGTAGATTCGATCCCTTTGGGATGCTTACAGACAATGAGGTTAATCCTCGAGAGGCTTTATGGAACCTTATCTCTTGGCAATGTCAAGGCTGATGTGGCATCTTCAATCCATAACAAACACAAGCAAGGTCCTCTGCTGTGCTCTGAGGTTGCGAAATCACCAAGGGCATCTCTTCCTTACAGTTTAACAATAAAAGACTGAGAGGAAATGCTATGGTAGCCCAAAGATGGAACAATTATACTGACGGGTTGTCAGGAAGGTTTAAAACCAACCATGTAGTTGAGGTTGACCCAGAGCTTGAAGATGGGTTATGAAAGGGCAGCACATAAAAAGTAAATAGCTTCAGGAAAAGTGGAACATAGGTTGGTCAGCACCTGTGAGGAGGGGAATTGGGAGGGTGAGGACCTTCAAATTGAAGTGTTAAAGTGAAGGCATGTTATAAAGCATCTTAGGCAGATTCTTAAGTTGCTTACCCATAGGAAACACAGCAGCTGTGATTCTGAAGTGTGCTTCCACTCTATACCTTTGTAATTAAAAATAAATAGACAAAACTGATACATTAAATCAGCTATCCAATGAAAAGAATATACTTATCATGAGGGGATTTTTATTATTTTAATGTCTAGCTAGCTGAAACATAATAAAACTCTTTGGACCTCTCCACTTCATTTACAGCAGACCCCAAGGGCTCCTTTTATTGTCCAAAAACGAAGATACGAATGCTAACTTACAGAGTCGCACCAGTAGAAGGTGAGGACATATTCTGACATCCGATAAAAGCAACTATTTTTCAAAAGGTAATTAAGAGTAAATAATCTCCTTTTATTGTTTTTGAAGGCATTTAGAATTTTAAACAAATTATGCCTACCGACTTACATTTTTCTTAATGGCTTCCTGGCTCATTTCCCAGCCTCGAGCCATTGCCCCTCTTCAACCCATTCTCCCTCTCTCAGTCAATGACCTACCCCTCTAAAATACAAGCTCAATCCTTTTCCTCCACAGTATAAAATAAATACATGAATGGCTTTTCATTCACTACTCTTCAAAGCCCAGCCCCCTGACCAACCACCCAAGTCTCTATTCACCTACCCAGCCTCCTCATTCACCAACCTTCAAGTACCCAATGAGTAATCACTCCAGACTTACCTGCAAGTCTGCAATTACAAGATGCTCACTCTCACTTAGATATCTTGATAACACTGTCTTCCCTCCACAAAAGAAGGAAAATTTCCACTTTCCCATCCCTGTCACCACCTGATTAACTCCTATTTACCCTTCTAGGCCTTCAATAAAAGTCACCCCTGAATGAAAGCCCTTCTAGCTGGAGGGCCCCAGGAGTCACTGGGTTCTGTAGCACTGCACACCAATTCCACGGCATGGCCACTTTGCCCTTTGTATGTTGGTCTTTCCCAAAAGACAGAGGGTTAACCTCAGAGGAAGACTATGTCTCTTACATCTTTATTTCCCTAATGCGTTTTACTTAACAAATAAATGCATATGTAGCAGTTGGTGAAGAAAGAATGGGGTATTTTGAATCACAAGAGCCCGATCTGATTTTCAACTTCAGAGTCCAGTTGTTATGTGGCCTTGAGTAAGACCTTCATCTTCATTCACCTCATTTTCCTCATTCTCTAAAACAGAGATAAGAAGTTCCAACTCATATGTTTTCTACAAGAAGCAAATTGTATGAAAGATTTTTTTTTTTTTTTTTCCATGGGCAGGCACTGGGAAATGAACCTGGGTCTCTGGCATGGCAGGCGAGAATTCTACCCGCTGAGCCACTGTCGCACCCTGAAAGAATTTTTTTAGTTACAAAGCGATGGCTACATTTGTCATCTCCATTGCCAGTGGCTCTGTGCACTGCTTAGTAACTTAGACTTGAGTTAGAGTTCCTTGATCAGCCACACTATTCATCCATGACACAAATGAACACAACCAGTCCCCTTTATTTAAAAAAGAGAGATTCTCAGAACCTTTTGATCAGCTAAGTCTCAGAATTTTCTATAATACAAAGGCAACAAAACAATTATCATTCACAGAATTGTTCCATCATCTGAATTCATTACTCTCCTTTCAGTGCTTCCTTCAAATGCAGTCTTACAGAGTCACAGAAATGCCCAGCATATAGCTGTCTGCAAAAGCCACACAATGGCAGGATGAAGGCATGCTAATACTTAATTGTCATAAGCTATTGTCATTTAAAAATAGGGCATTTTGAGCAATACTTTTGTCTACTTTTTATTGCCCATCCGTAACTTTATATTACTACTTAGAACTATGATACTCAGTTACAAAATGATATTTCAAAGACAGGTACAAAGAAATATATTTCGTTTCTACAAAGACAGAGCTCTCTACCCATTTTCAATAGTGATTTATTGGAATGACAGAAGCAAAACTTGCTTAATATAAAGAATAACAGACTCAAATATTCATAGGTTCATTCTCCTTGTCCGTTTCCAATATCTTACTTTTAGGACATGGTAAAATCTCTCCACACAAAATGGATCTAAAAGGAAAAATAGATCAGCAATCATAAATCAACCAAGTAAAATAGTACTTAGAGTTCATACTCTCTTAGGTTTCTAATACGTACTAACAATTTAAGGCCATTTTTACCTAGTCTTGCTTGAAATTATTCTTAGGGCCCCAGCTATTTATTCAATATGCCTCTACTCAAAATAGATATATGTCTAACAGCAAACTAATTAATCAAAAAAATTACAAGGATGAGGAGAGCATAGGCATGCTGCCTTACCAACAAGCAAATAGCATGCAACCCAATGCATGGAGCTTCTGACTACGTGGTTGTGCACCTATAAGGCACTCTCTGTTTCCACTGGAGAGTACTAGGGGGATGCGCTGACACCCACCCCCAGTCCCACTCCCACCCATTTTCCCCTCCACTACAGGCTTGAGGAAGCCAAGCCTGTCATCATTTTCAATAAACGAGCTAAAACAACCCGATCTGTGCTGGCTCAGTGAGCAGACCTTTGAGCTGGCAGCATAGCCCAGAGACAGAGGTCTTTTTCAGAAATGTAGGCATTTTAGCAAACGTTCCTGGAATCATGAGCTGGATGGAGAGACCTTAAAATCATCACTCATCAACACAAAGGAATTATGTCACTCACCTGTAACTAGCACTGAAAATATCACTGGGAATTTATTACAGAGGACACAAATCTAACATTGATAGACAAATGTGCTTGCTTAGGGTTAAAGATCCAGATTTGAGAAAATATCCACCTAGGTTGGGTATTTGTGGCCATCGGTGAATTTATTTCTAGTTGTAATGGACTAGTTAAAAAGGATTTTTTTTAATGCAGTGGAGAAATCTTCTAAGAATCATAATGATTTTTATTTTTTGTAAAATTATTCTCAATAAAAGTATACGAACTGAAAGATTTCTTCACTTCTGCATTAAGGCTCTTAATGAAAGGAATCAGAGAATTTTTGCATTGACAACTTTCTCAGAGGAAAATCTAATTTAATCCTGCTACTTTATAAATAAGGCCCAAAAAGTTTAAATGCTTTTCTCAAGGGCACTCAGTTGGCTAAGGTTATTAACCAGACTAGAAGCCTCTGACTGGTGACTGATATATTTTTGGTAAAAGAGGACCCCAGAGCTCAGGGGGCACTTTTATTTCATTTTGTGGCACAAGAAGCCTGTCTATGAGCAGGTTATCAAAAGTATATAAATTTACTCTTTCTCTTATATTGTATACTTCAAGAAAACAAAAGCTCTAGCTGACTTGCTTTTCTTGGACCCTTCTGCAAAGGAAACCAAATTTGCTTTATATTAAATAAGCATCGATTGCGTCATGACACATAAATACAACTTGGAAATTGAAATGTGTTCAATGCGATAGCAGCATCTGCTAAGAAAAGCAACAAATGTTTCTCCAGAAGTTGCTGGGGGGCAGGGGGATCTGTAAATTTATACGAAGCAGAAGACCTGCAGCCTTGAGAGTATTATTAGTTTTAAACAACAAAAATAACTTATCAAAGAAAAAATACCTTACCCTTTTCCTGATAGGTCACTAAGGGTCTGAGGACAAGCCATGCTCTGATCTTTGACTTTTTTTTGAAATTTTCTTTTGGGCCTCTAGCAGCTAAGGTTTGACGTTTGTTTTGGTTTGATTTATTTTCCTCTCCTAGAGAGACAGACAGAAGATTCCACATACAGCAGTATTAAAGATCACACATATGGGAGTATTAGATGTTTTTTGTGTCTTTGATTTAAGTCAATTAACAAAACGTTAATAATGTAAACTCTCTAGATAGTGTTTTGTCTTTGGTCATTTGGATGATGTAAAGAGTACAGTTACTTATACAAACTAAAATTGCAAAGCAACCAACACACTAAAAATAAAAATAGAATATGTGTCCTGAATTTTCTATAGACATACTCAATAAATTAATTTACTAAAAGTGCAGCATGTTAAAGATTAAACACAAGAACTATTTTGGAAAGTGTTTTTGTCATATGCTTTAAAAATAGCTTTTAAAAATCTTTCCAACATTTTGAGGAATATTAAAATATATAGTATGTTATAGCTGATACTTTGACAATCTGAATCTAACAATGGACCTATATTTCAGCTACCCCCAGCTTAGAATTTGATTTCCTACAGCCAGCACTTAAGTTCAAAGGCTTTGGTATATTGATAAGCAAGCGTAATTTTGACTAGAGTCACATTTGAAAAAATAAATAATTTCTAATATCACAAGAAGAAAATACCATTGAACTGAAGAGTTTTGGAAAATAAACTCTGGCAAGACATAACGTCCCACTCTTTATCATTAAATAGAGGCAGAAACTAGCTTGGGAAAAATCGTGTGAGAAAGATACGTGTGCAAAAAGATCATGAAGAAGGGAAGTGGGTGTGGAAAATGAAGAAACACTTGGTTCTAATGTCATTAAGTTGCTTGTGATTCTATTGGCAAAGGCTGGATTTTCCAGATGGACTATATCAAGAAGGAATAGGAACTATAATATGACTGATTATTTCACGTGGTGAAAGTATTCCTCTTAAGAATAAAAACATATGGATTTTTTTTAAATTCTGAAGTTGAAATAAAAATGAAAACCTGGTAGTCAGAGTATGACTGTGCTTATCAGTTACAATGGATGCTGTGTCTTCAGCTTTATTTAAGAGGATCCCTTCCTCAAGCTAAACTTCTTAGGGGCCTCCTTCTATCAGTTATGCCCATCTTTTTCATATTGTCAACCTTTTTCTTTCTGCTGGTTTCTTTCTATTAGGATATAAACAAGTTCATTCCTTTTCAGCTCAACACACAAATACCCCTCCCTTGACCCCAAACAACCCAACTGTTAGAAGCTCTAGAAGTGTCCTCCTCTCCATAGACAAGCTCAATCAGTGAAACACTGCCCATATTCACTGCCTCTTTCTTTTCTCCCACTTCCCCTTTAATTATATCGTAACTCGTTTCTGCTCCCTCTTCACTAATATTTCAATGTGAATACTGACAGCAAGGTCTCCAGCCTGCCACTAAATCCAGTAACAGTTCTCTCAGTTTTAAAACTCCCATTTGCCTCCCAGTACTATCAGATGCTCTTGACCCCTCCCACCAGTTTCTCCCATCAATTTTCTTTACAGCAACACTCTCTCCCAGTTTCCTTCTCATAACTTTAGTCATTTCTTTTCAGATTTCCTTGCTTACTTCTTCTCTGCTCACCCTTAAGTGGCAGTAGTCCCTGCAGTTTTATTCGAGGTCTTATTTTCTCATCCTAAAGTCCCTCCCAAGAAAAATCTCACCAGCTCTTATACCTTCAATTAACAGCAAATGCAGATGAACCGTCCAAAGCAGTTTCTGATCCACTTTTGACTTTCAATCAAAATACCCAGTTGCCCCTTGGACTTACAGGATTCATAAGCACAAACTCATGACTAAAACTTGAATCATTAATCATCATCTTCTCTCCTCAAACCTGCCCCCTCCCTCCCCTCCCCCCTCCTTCCCCCCAACCCTGTCTCGTTTCCTTATTTGTAGTTAGTGGCACTACAATCCTCCAAGCTGAGGTGAAAAAAAAAAACAGGAATCACCTTCAGGTCCTCTCTTCTTCATTTCCCATATTCAATTAATTAACAAGCTCTATTGATTTTACCTTCAACAGCCTAGCTTCATGTAATTGTCTGTTTCTCTACTCTGTTTCCTACCCATTTCCAGCCAAGACCATTTCTCCTCAAGCTTACTATCGGGAGGGGGTGGGGGAGTGGTATGCAAGGATAGCTCAGTGGTAGAACTCGCACGTGCATGTGGGAGACCCAGGTTCAATTCCTGGCCAGTGCACCCAGCCCCCTAAAATAAAAGGAAAAATAAAACTCAACATTTATTTTTGCAATAACAGGATAATTACATGGAAAATAAAGCGTGACACCCACTATACAGAATACAAAAAACCCAGCATTACTGCAATGGTCCCTCTCTCATCCTTGTTCCTCCATCTAAACGCTCTAATTCATTCTCTATAATGGGGCATTAGAGAGCTTCCTAAAATTCAAATCTGATCAAAGGAATTCTTGGTTAAAACTCTTCAGGGATTTTGCATTACCTTTAGGATGAACGTCAAATTCCCTACCATGGCTGACAGGGCGTTTTCTGATCTGACCCATCTTACCTCACCAGTCTTATTTCCTTTCATTCCCTATTTCATGCTGTCTAGTCATAGGAATCTCTTTCACTTTCTGAAACTCATCCTCTTCTCCCATGCTGTACCCATTGTCTAAAACAGCTCAATGAATATACATTGAATTAATTAACAAATTATAAGTTAATTAAATTACAATAATTCATAAATATTTCAAATTTGTTACAGTCCTCTTTCACAAGAAATCTTTCTTTAACTGTAAAATGTGAGGAATTTCTTCCATTTCTCATTTCACGTTTGTAATTTTTCTGTGCAGTAATTTACTTAAGAAACTTTAACTAAATTCTGATAATAAAAAGAACACAGCCACTGAAAATGCATATTTCACGGGCTCACAGAACAGTATCGATAAATGCTTTCAATTTTTCAAATATTCTTATTTGGTCAACTTTTAAGCACATAGTACCAGTGATTTTTAACAATTTATAGAATGGGGATAATATATCCCAAGAAAAACAGAAGATAGATTCTCATTGTTTGGTGGCCTTAAATTACAATCTTTAGAATTTCAAAGTTAGACATGATAATATGTTTGTGGGGACAGTTACGATATCATATTAAAATATGTCTTTAAGCTTATGGGAATTTTCATATTTTACCTAAAGTATAGAATGCATAGAAGTAACTAGATTAACATTAAATGATATATTTTGCTTAAATAAGAAATTGGAATCATTCCAACATTTTAAATGTATGTTTAATTTCTAGCACAGTCCAACTGAAAAGCTGTGTTAAAATCCATCTACAAAAAAAATTATAAAATCCATCTATAAATTTTAAGATTGACTTTCAATATCTCAATTCAAAATTACTAAATAGACATTTAAATAGGAATGGACCTTCTTGTGTTCTTCTTGTTAATATTGTGAATATTGTCAGTTTCGAGATATGGAGGTTAATGCAGCTACATATTAAGAAAGTGGGTTTTATCTAAGATGACCTGCAAAAAATTTTAAAAAACAGAAAATATAATTAGAAAAACTCCCATAATAGCAGAGACTAGCAAGTGGTCTAGATTATAGGAGGCCTAGAGCCTAGTATGTATGCACTGACTGAGCCAGAGGCTGCATGCAATTCATCCCTACCGATGCAGCCAAGGGAACAGGTATTATTACATGCGAAACAAAACAGTAAAATATTAATTGCAAATCAATGCTTTAATGTTAACAGCAATCGGAAATCACTATAGGATGTCAAAGGAGAAATGTGAATGACAAAGTTGCCAGGATAATAACATGGTATGCTTGTCATTTCAAGATGAGTGCTAAGAAGACCTGACAGATGCCAAATGTTTCCACAAATAACAGAGCTGTGATCCTTGTGCTACTGTGCTGTAAAATAAAATTTTGATTCATGGTTTCTGTAGCAATCAGAACCAACTCCATTTACAGTATGTTCAAGCTACGCTGGCACTAACAGCAGACTCACCGTGCCACTGATGGCTCATGTGAACTGTTAGATTAAATGTACAATGGCAGCTGAGACAGTCTTGACTGACCCCCGCGCCTTCTGTACAGTGCTCCCCAGATGTGCCCTTTCAACAATTCACTGCTTTAGCCCCTTATTACTAGATGTCTAGACCACAAATGATAACTAGCTGTGCCCTTCAGGTGCTAAATGCTACATATGACATCTGCAGAATTTTCTCCCCAGTCTTCTCAGTTTCTTACTTTGAATAATTATTTTTTCTCTGCGAGCACTCCAGCCAGAAACAGGAGGTGTTTAACCAGAGAGCTCATTGGGGTTGACAGCAGCTGAGAGAACATCAAGGCCAGGCATTGTTCTCATTGCTAGTTTAAAAGGCTCCCTGCCCCTCTAAGTCTCCCATACTCACGCTTTCACCACCAAACTAGACCTGGCCTTTCCCTGCTTCCCCTTGTTTTACTTTTTTGTTCTCTCTAGCAACAGAACATTAGAAACCATTTACAGCCCACTAGGCATGACCACAGGCTTTAGTAATTGGGAAAGAATAAATACATGCAAAGGATCCAAATGTAGGATAAGATCCTCCATTCAATCACTTATTTGCTCCAAGAGCTAGAATTTTACAACACATTTACTCTCTGCCTTTTGTTGACTTATCAATCACTTAATTAAAAATACATATATATTTTTCCTTAACTATTATGATAGCTTTTTGTGCTTGCCTCAATGTCTGCATTAAGTGGGTGTGTATGTGTGTGTGCATGGTTATTACAATTCTTTTTCTTAGGTAACTCTTTTACAACTAGGAAACGAGCTCCTTTGGGAAAGGATCTGTGGCAGATTGAATTATGTACCCCTGATTTTAATCTTAATCCCCATTTTTGTGGGTGTGTACCTATTATTAAATAGGGCCTTTTGAACATGTTATTTTTACTTAAGGTGTGGCCCCACTGAATTAAGGTAGACCTTAATCCCTCTTACTGGAGGCCATAGAAAGAGGTGTCAGAGAAAGTCATACAGAAAGAAGGTAGAAGTCAATAGAAACTGGAAGAGCAGATACAAGGATCCAGCTATGTGATGAGATGCAGAGTCAAGCCAAGGAACCATTGCAAAGATGGGAAAAAAACAGTACAAGACCACCAGACACCTCCAGGAGAAAGCATAGCCTTGTTGGTGCCTTGGTTTAAACTATGAGACAATAAATTCCTGTCGTTAGGCCATGTATGGTATGTATGGTATTTGCCATGCAATTGTATGGTGTTTGTCAGAGAAACCTGGCAAACTAAGGCAGTTTTATATTGT
Organism: Tamandua tetradactyla; assembly: GCF_023851605.1. Taxonomy (NCBI): domain Eukaryota; kingdom Metazoa; phylum Chordata; class Mammalia; order Pilosa; family Myrmecophagidae; genus Tamandua; species Tamandua tetradactyla. The sequence goes on from NC_135329.1 coordinate 41,466,210, forward strand.
ATTAAATCTTTGTAGGCCTAGTACCTAGCACATAGTAAGCTTTGCTGAACAGACACAAAATTAAGATGAGAACAACAGAAACAAGATTTAGACATCGGTAGTAATCTACAGTTATAAATGCATAAGATAACACAAAGTTTGGATATTAGAATGGGAGGGTTGGGAAACTGACATGAAAGAGGTGGAGTACAGAGTTTCTCTTTCGAAAAGGGCACAGGTTATAGTTTGAGAACATTCTAGGAAACCAAACCAATGGAATTACTTCGGACAAACATTTTGACAAAGATAGGATGCTCCAGTAAAGACAGAAACCATCTAAATCAAGGTATCAGCACCATGTCCTTTTCCAGCTTTAGGTCATCATATGTATGCAAGTGGCATGTGTGAATGTGTGTGTGTGTAAGAGAGAGAGACAGACAAAGTCCTGAAAAGCAGTAGGACTTAATAAAATGTAAAGGGCTATATAGCACATACATTTCATTCAAACCTGTCCAGTTAATAACATATATCTGTCTTCCCATATTCCATCTCTCGCTTTTTTTATTTTATTACCAGGTCCAAAGCCTCAGGTTAGGGATCAGGGTTTGTCTTTAATCTTAAGAATGGGAATTCAAGAAAGCAACTAGTCTAATCCCCTATAATGAATAACATTTATGGGGCTCAACTTCTTGAGCAGGAAAGTTTCAGTTCTGAAAAATAGCCCAGTGATCTATAGATATCCTCAATGAAGCTTCTATGAATCCTTTATAAGCAAACAGAACAAAACCATGGTACTACTCCTACTCCTATGAAGGGACAAATGGATAGATACCCTCTTCCTACTTTAGTTATGCCTCAAACTCCACCACTCTAGTATGAAACAGTAGAGCTATTCAAAGGACACTGGATATTCTATGAGGCACCCATACTGCGGCGGGTGTGAAATGAGAAGAATTACACCACAAAGCTGGTATCGCCAAGGGGAGGTCTGGTTACACAAGAAGGAAAGTCTGGATACCTTCCATGGAGGATCCAATTGGAACTCTAAGCCCAGGCCACAAGGAACTCAGCCCCATGAAAATGGGTCTGAAATACATTATCATTGGCATATCACGTATACCTTGGTGGAGGCACAAAAGAAAACAGGTGGCTCAGAAACAGAGACACCAGAGATGGAGGTCAGAGAAAGAGAAATGCAGCAACCTCCAGCTATCCTTAATTACAACAAAAAGCAGCCAGTAAGAATTTTGCAGAGCATTTGGAGAGCAAACTCTTTACAAAAACTATATTTAAAGTTTGAGCATTTGTAGATGGAAAGACTAAGGCCTATCTGAAAATAGCAATAAAGACAGACATTGAATTGGGAAGGTTACATCTCACCGCAAAATGATGTGAGACAAGCCCTTATGCCGTAACACACAAAATGAACAACAACAACAAAAAAAGCACATACACACAGCAGAACTGGGCTAATGCAAGGAGAAAAGCTATTGATACAGAATCAGAACAGTGAACAGGATTTTAACACTAGTGAAGGGTCATCGCCAGATCCTTAAGTAGCAAGAACATGAATTTGGCAATATTATTATACTAAAAGATACAGACACACAAACACACACATTAATATCTACACGTGTGAATTAAGTAGTACTCAACAGAAAATAATTGATCATTTTAGAGTTTGGGTTAACTCATTTACAACAATTCATTTGTTGGGTCTAAAATGAGCCTTCCTCTAAATATTGCTACAGAGAGAAAAGTGTAAGCAGCCTGAATGGACTCCCCTACAGTTATAATCACAGATTTCAGGGCAGGTGGGTAAGTAGCATCTTTTGCCAAACTGTTTTTTAAAAAAACTAGGTTCTGCCTAAGAACACGTGTATGTTATATGTAAGGGTGGCGCTAAATGGTTGAGAGAACAGCCCTTGGGCAAGTTTTGCACATTGCTTTGGCTTCTACTCTGCAACCCTTGGTCAGTGGCAACCAATTCTCTCTAAGACTATGTACAACTGACCCTTGTACATACACACTGTCTCTGACACTGCATATGGCAGAGCAGTCCCCTTACCTCAATACCACTTTGCCACAGTGGTTCTAGACCCTTCCCTAAAACTGATACTAGGTATTGAGGAAGGAGTTACTCTCAAGAAGTTCACCATAAAAGAGATGAATGTTGATAACTACAGGGCAAAGAGAGGAATAATTAAGTCTAGACTCACCTCTCTGAAAAATGATAAAAGGAAGAAAACTTATATTCTGTCTTACCACTGTAAAAAGTTGCATAGATGCCCTGACCCCAAGATTACCGGGTATTTTACAAACAAAGGACATGAGAAGCATGGTAGAGAAGACACTGGAAACATCAACTTTTCCCCAGGGAAATAAACTCTTGGTGAAATGAACTTAACTCATTGGAAGTCTTTAACTGAGTTATTAATTTAATAAATTATTTGTGGTTTCTTAACTCTCTTTATAAAATCAATAGATAGCTTTTCCAGGCCTTTGACTGCCTGATCTTAAAAGATCAGAGACAGGTTTCTGCCTGCCCACAATTCTTTGATATATATAATTAGGGTGAAATTGCTCCAATAACTGATCCGACGACGTTAGCTGAGCTCAGTATGGCTAATTCACCTCTGACAATAATGGAATTTCTCTGCTGAAAGTCCAAGAAGGAAAATGCCATAGAATATTCTAATAGTTTTTAGGTATTCTCATAGAGTATTTTCATCATTAGAGAATTAGATGGATTATTTCAATGTTTCTTCTTTGAACATTAACCAAAATATACTGTGTATATATTTTTTTCCTTCCTGCACTTCAATTGGCATCTTCTCTGAAGACACTTCTGCTTTTAATGTCAAGGTTAACCACATCTTCTTATGATAATTCACCTTCACTAGAATTGTTTATTTCTAGGAATATACTACAATTAATATTATTTACTCTGTAAACACTTGTAGATATCACAGCAGCAAAACTCTAGGTTAATCCATTACCTAGGTTTTTAATTCTAGATCTGACACTTAGTCGTAAGGCAGTCTTTGGTAAGTCATTTTGTATCTCGTCCTTTCTGGGGTTTTTTTGGTAAATCTGTGAAACGTGTATAATGCTTTTCACTATTGCAGTGGGGACATTTATTAATCAGTCTGCTTTTACTCAAGAACCTTAATGAGGTGAGCCAACCATGCTGTTGTGAGCTAGGAACGGGTCCTAGCCCAGCTGAGTCAAGCATATTTACTCTTTCAAGACTCTTTCACACAACAGATTCTATTCAATCTCGGGAATTTGAACTCTTAGGTCATATAGAGCTAGAGCTGAAGTGCCAGCTTTATAAGCACTCTCCCAACCTCCAGATAATTAATCTCCCATTTTTGCTTAAGACAGTTTAAGTTGACTTTGCTTCTTTTAAGAAAACTTAATGTGTCCTAAAACCTCGGTGATCATATACGCTGGTGCAATCAGTACAATCCCAAGTAATGCCTACTGTCCTGACAAAACTGGTAATATCGTTCCCTTTTCATTCTCAAGCTTGTCCTGATTTAATCAACAGATTATATGGTCACCATTCCTAAGATCTCATTTCACATTTCAATTTCAATATAAGATTCAAGTTAGATAATACATGCTCTTATTATTTAGAGAAATCACCAGAGGGCTTCACTCATAGTAAGAAATCAATAAATATTTGTTGATTGGAAGAAGTTTGTCTTCAAGCCAAGGAAGGTTTCACGATAGCTTGGGAAAAACCCTGAATGGAACATGTACATCCTTTCAGCTTAACAATTAATGGTCACTCTCTAACAAAGCTCATTATCTCATATCAGAATTGCTTACTCTGGAACTCAAAGAAGTCTAATGTCAGTGTGGCCTACCTGTATTTCAAAAATAAATAAATAAGTAAACTCCTCTTGCAAGACAGTGAAACAGAAATTTGCTCTACTATATAAATACTTGAATAATCATATATTTCATCTTTTACTTAAAAGTGATGCATTTGCCTTATAAAATAGCTTTCTAACCATCAAATTTTCATATATGTGCCTACCTCCTGGTCTCTCAAATTTGTTGACAAGTTATCAAGTGATTTAATTGTTGAAATTAAAATATCAAATCCAAATTTAGAATATGTATTTATTGCATTGCTAATGAAACACTGTTCATCCCTTCCTCTCTACATGCCTACCTACCTATATACCTACATAAACACAGACCTAGGTACAAACAGTCCGAGAAGGGGAATGTTACTAGTGTTTTCTTTCTGACTTTGTTGGCTATAAGAAATAAATGAATATGCCCCAAGTTCAAGGCTTCACTCAGTTTCTTTTATCCTGAGCCAAATAATGAGTCACCCAATCCTACATCTTACCCAAGTCAGTCAGAAGCAGGAGAATAAACGGAACTCATCAGGTTGAAAGAATAAGGATCTGACAAAAATATAAATTCTACTCATTTCTATAAATACTAGTCACACCCAAGCAAACCGTGTAAGCTGTTCACAGAAGCTGATGTAAAATAAACCCCAGTCTCCAAAGAGTTAGGGATTATTAAATTCTGGCATGAAAACCTTACCTTCAAACCCCAGAAATGCTTTCCACCACCAGAAGAAGACAACAAGCTCTTCTTGATCCCTGTCCACAGACGGCAAATTGTTATACCAGAGAAACAGAGGGATGGGTTTCTCTTCTAGATAAGATTCTTGCTTAAAATCTTATTTTGTGTTGTTATAACAGGTTGGTGATATCACACGGTGAAAATACTCTGCTCCGGGTGCTTCTTAGCTTGGTACAATTACCACAAGAGGAACAGCCCTGGTGGGGAGACTTTTCTGAGTCCCAAACAGCTTGATGCATTAGAGCCGAGGACAAGCCACCTGTGAGGAGTGTAAAAAGGCAATATATGATATGGCATATTTCTCAGGTATGAAAAGCTATTAACATAACATAAAAGATTATGCTTAGACGACAGAAAGTAATTATAACAACGATGGCATGTCACATGCACTTTAGATGATTCTTCCAAATAGGAGAGCCAAAAAATTTTTTTAATGAAACTGACCTTCTCAGTTGTTTCCTCCTGTGACTTGAGGATATCACACGAGTGGGAGTATGTCTGCCTCACTCTCTGGAAACAGGTAGATGTTGGCTCCAGAAATCCAAGACTGTTCTTCTGACAATTGTTCAGCAGTGGCTATTTCACTGGCATCAACTTGTCATTGTATACATTGGATATGAGGATTTCGGAAGCAAATCATATAAAATAAGGCACCCAAGAGTTCTTTAACAGACAGAAAGATGAAGTCTCAAATAGCTAAGATTTTTCATCACAATTCAAATGCAATTCCTCTGAATTACAATGTTTCCAGCTGAGAAACCACATGATCTAAAATAAAGCATTTGACCAAATGTAAAGATTAAGAACTTTGTTTAAATATTATCTTACTTAATTTAGGACCTGAACCTGATTACGAAGATGCATTAACTTTAATTTTTGCAAAAAGGAATGATAGAGGTCTGTATATGTGAAGCAGGGAATGATAGGAGCTGCTGCTATCCCCGAGTCCTTTGCTGCTGGGACCTGCTGGCCAACCTCAGCAGGATAAGTCCAGCTGAATCTAACAGTGAAAGCAGCTTCTAGGGCATTCAAGAGCTGATGCATTAACTAAGAAGATGTGAAATTTGATTTGTTTGGAGGAGGACTTCCTGACTTAATGCAAAATAATATCATAGGAAGACACCCCATGGTCACATTAATTACTCATGCTTCTTCCTTCCCAGTCTAGTTTATTTATGCAGTGAACACCAACCTAAATAAATACTGAATGAAGAAAGTCCTAACTGTGTGACAGTTTGAACCAATGCATCCGACTAACCAAAGCAAAGCATGATACAGACAGAGGGGCAATTAGAGCAGAAGCCAGCAAACATTTTCTATAAAGTGCCAGATAGTGAATATCTTAGGTTTTGTGGGACACATGTTCTCTGTCTCAACAACCATTATAGTGGAAAAGCAGCCACAGACAACCCAAAAACAAACAGGTGTGCCTGTGTTCCAACAAAACTTTTTATTTAAAAAAATAAGTGGCCAACCATGGTCTACAATTTGGCAAACCCTATGCTTGAGCAATTCAAGGCTGGAAAGGTGCAAAACTTGGGTGATGTGTAGAGGAATGAAGAGAAAATTCCTTTCACACATACGTTTTTACCAACATTTAGGAAACCACCTGCAAATTCAAGTCAGGTCCCTGATACCTGTTTCTGCGACCTTGGTGAGCATTCATTAGCAGCCCTGATGTACTGAAACCACACGGAATAAAGTTAGACAACTGACTGTTGGCTCCTGGTCACTGCACAAAATGGTAGCACCATCTGTTTACTCTGTAGGCAAGGACATATTAGCATTGTCAATTCAGCATGTGTCATTCTGGCTACAATGTGTGAAAGATGTGGGTGGGTGTTGCCAAGATACACCATTCAGTCCAGAGCTATGGTGTTATAATGTCCGCCTGCTGGGAGATCTTCTGACTCCCCCTGCTTGGAAATGCCTTGTTCCTCCTCTCTATGAGTTAATTCCAAATTTCCTTCAAGAGTCAGGTCCAGTGCCATCTCTAGTTATTACAACTTGAATTTATTCTCTCTTTTTCTCTCTAACTACCACAGTCTCTTCTCTCTCTCTCAACCCCAGTCCATCCCTCTGTCCCTCCCTCCTTCCCTCCCACCTCCCACCACAAACCAGTTTTGAGTCCCTATTACCTTTCCTTGTGCTTTAGTCCATTCATGTGCTTTTACAAGACTATAAAAGTCTGCTGTACTCTGCATGGCTGGTCAATGCACAAGAGATGTTATGCTTCTTAACTTTTTTACATGTATGATTTGGTTCAAAAGCTTACATCACAGACAGATAGCTCCTGACTATTCATTCACGTGAAAATAATTAGTAGCCTGGTTGTTTTGTCAATATGATGCATTCAAAAGTTAGAGCTGGTGGTAAAAAGCCACTGTGGTATACCAGAAATACACAAGCGTCAAGGATACAGGAGGACCTGGGGTGCACTGGGACTCCAGCTTTTAGTAAATATAGGAAAATGTGAAAATGTCTTACATTCTTGGAGCCTTGATTTCTTTAAATGAAAAAGTAATATCACAGTAGAAAAGTTACATAAGGGATATACATGTTAAATCAGCTGGTCCTTAATAAGCACTCAATTACTGTGATAGTGGTTCTTATTGTAGTATTCCACCCTGCTATGTCTATGTTGAAGAGGCTAATAGGACGGTGGAAGCTCCTACAAGTAGGGTAGAAATCTGATGAAGTTGCTTTGACAGTGTTCATTTACCACCACCCCCAGAAAAGCCTCTAAAGAGATGGCAGTTCATAGAATATGACAGATCCTCTCCCCAAGCCCCAGCCTTCAGAGCCAGGAAATATTTGTTGTAGGCCATGATATCACAAACACAGTAGGAGTTTTTGAAGCAAACTTTCAAAGTGTTTTCTTCTTTATTTATAATATCTTTAAAAAAAATAGAGAGGAATCTAAGAAAATACAGAGTGGATTTAAACAGGTCAGAGATGAAAGGTAAGCAGGGAAGAAGTCAAAGGTGGAAATTATAAGTAAGAATGAAAATTAAAGGATAAGAACTTCAGGAAGAGAATAAAAAAAAAAAAAAAAAACCAAACAGGGCATTAGATTTGGATGAATCTAAAGATATCTAGTACAGTGAAAGAAGCGTACCAGAAGGCATCTTCTGGCATTCTGTTGCAAATGACCAAGGACCTGGCATAGGTTTGCAGAGCCTATAAAATAATCCAAAAGTCACTTTTTTGATTAAACTCATACTTTTTGATATAAGCCATTCAAGGAAACAGTCTTGAATTTAAAATGTGTTTATACATCTACACATACATAATGAGTAAGAGAGTAAGAAATTCCTCTTAAGAAGATATTTAAAGCCCTAAAGCAAAATCATCTAACTCACTCTCTTAATTCCTCTGGCCCTTAACTCCAGGGTCATTTGCCCTGAGCCCTTTTAGAGGGGCCCTGCTTGTAATTAGATACTGAAGGAAACAACACCATAATGCTTTACATTTTAGAATTACAAGATATTGTTCAGGTTTAACTGGGGACTCTTGAAAGAAAAATGCCTTCAAGACCTTCCTCCAGAATTAACATCTGAAGAAGAGAAAAAAGTATTATGGCAGGAAAATAGCAGAAACTTCTCTTAGACCTCTCCAATCATACTACTGAGATTACCTACTAGCAAAACTATATCTACTTCCGAGGTTTTTATTTCATTTTATTTCATTAGGCTCCATTGGACATTATTTACAAAATGCGAGCTGTAGATTACATGGAAAATAGTACCAGTATTGACTGACTTTTCAAATAGTATGTGTATATACACATATGCACTATATATAACAGTATGTGTGTGTATTTAAATAGTTTTTGATTAACTGAAGATCTTTTTTACATCTTTAGCTCATCGATACTAACCATAATAGCAATTGTGACAGGGTATAAACAGTTCTCTTAATATAAGGGAGCATACAGAAACTTTTTGAAAGATGAATTATGGCTATTCTTCAATTGCATATGATCAAACATGCAAAATATATGCACATTACTGGCTTGTTAGTGGGAAGCTCATATCCAACACAGTCTCCTGTAGAGCTATGTTGAAAAGGTAAATCGGCCTTTGATATTACTTTCCTAGTTTAGATAATAACCCCCATAATTACTAAGACTTTCCTTTGCAAGGTGCCCAGATTATGAAAGGATGAACTATATTCCTCAAGACAACCAAAATGTGGCCCATCTTACCAAACAGACAAAATGAAATGAAGGTCTTACATCTCTGGTTTTCTATAATGCAAGTTCATAGAATAAAAAGGAATACATTTTAACCCTACAAGCCCAGGTCATTGGAAATTTCTTCTCACTTACATATGATGTGAGTTATATCATTTTATCTACTTTCATTTACAGGATATTTGAACTGAAAACATGCAACACGTAAAGCTAATACCATCACTTGAATTTAGAAATTCCATTTCATCATTCACCTTCAAGTGAATGTCAGAAGTTTGATGAAAATCCCTTATAGGGTATTAACTCATGTTTTCCTAAAGGACAATTTAATTATGTATATTTAGCACCTCCTTGAAAAGAAAACATTATTTGTTCCTGAAGGGCAAATAAACCATTATGGAAAGAGGCTGTCCATGAAATTTTCTAATAAAATGGGAACTGCACATGTTTTCACATATGCTGTGAATAGACGTTAATCAACAGAAAGTCAATCATTTATTGAAGGAAGGGAAGGAATGAGAGTTAGTAGGAAAAAGGTGAATTGTAGAGTCAGCGATTAAGGGGACTATGAATAGGTCATCAAGACCTTATGAAGAGAGAGCCAAAATAGGGAGGAGTCAACTACAGGATGTTTAATAAAAAGAACACCACCTGCCAAAAATAAAGAAGAAGGCTCAACTGAGGCTGGACTATGCAAGGCCCACCTCCGGCTCAGGCACCAGCGATTCCTTCACAACACTAGTAACATTAGAGAGAGGAAAATCACATGTAAATAAAGCAACATGTACTTGGAAGCAGATCCAGTCTTACTGAAATGAGCCCATCTTGAGGTTCTTTGGAGGAGAATGGGAAAGGTTGGTGAGAAAGAGCTGAGGGACATACTCTGAGTTATGTTAACGTATGCTTATGCCTCCAAGAGAGCATCTGGGATGGGTATGCTGTGTGAATATATCCCAATAAAACTGTATTCAAAAAAAGAGAGAGAGAGAATATCCAGACACTGCTCACCTGTTGATCCCCTCTGTGCCTCTGCTGAGTACATGCAAAGGGTTAAAACAAAGTGATGGGGTCTTCCATGCATGGAAGAAAATGTAAATTGGGAAAAGACCCTAGTTCACTCTCCTGGTGCCCTGTGAGCATAACAACCCCACAGCCAACTGATGGTGAGGGTGTCCCCCTACTGACTCCTGCTTGGTATAATGAAGACGATGAAAAAAAAAAAAGTCTTCTTTTAGATTTGGATGACTTTTTACTACTTTACTTAATAGCACATTAAAGACTACAAAAGGGAACTCTCCACCATTAATAAAGACATACGGCTTCAGGCATTTGATAGATTTTAAAACTTTTTATGTAAGGGCTATTTTTTTTTCCCCATGTGGGAACAGCCATCTGAAATTACAATGAATCAATAAGAAAATATGATTTTATATGCAGAGATTCACTTTGTACTCTTTTCCAGAACACAATTCTTAAACTTGGATTATATATTATTGGAACATGATCATGGTACATTAAAGCTATACAATTCAATTAATATCAGTTTTCACTATTTCCTGGCTATATATAATACATCAGTGTATATCAGTTGTAATATAGGTAAATGTAAGAGAAGGCTGAAAAAAAAAAAAAAATATATATATATATATATATATATATTTTTTTTTTTTTTTTTTACATGGGCAGGCACCAGGAATTGAACCCGGGTCTCTGGCACGACTGGCAAGAACTCTGCCTGCTGCGCCACCCAAGGCTGAAATATTTTAACTTCAGAAAAACTAACAGCAAGCAAATTTTCAAATGACATTTTTCCAGTTAGCAATTATTCAAAGTGATTACCACGGACATTTATTTCTACGTGAAAATCTTGATCCTGAATTTTTTAAATACTCCTTAATTTCAAATATATACATACACCCAAATGGCAAGATAGATTAGGGTCTGGATTCACTAATCAGTTTGGATGAAAACTAGAAAATACTTAAAAACTTATTCTGGCCCAGAGAATATATTTCATTTTCAAATAATAACTTGAAAGTATATACTCATAGCCTCTCTAAAACATCACAGTAACATATCAGTTTTATCAGAGACACACTGCTTCTTCACAGACCAACCACTACAACATGGGCTAGGTATATTTCCTCCTCCAATATTTTCTCTTTTAAAATATCCTTGTTTAAAAAAAAAATCTGAGAAACATAATTTTTTTTTTCAGCTCAAAATTAACAAAACCCTGTCCCTGAAATCAGGGACATAAAACACATTTCACCCCAGGACCAAAGACAGACTTCCTGAACGGAAGGTTTCTACAGCTGAATGACAGAGCCAGGCAGCTCATAGAATAATTTTTGCTCCTCAACCCCTCAACCTACCCATGGAGAAAGAACAGCCCAAACATCTCCAACTTTCAAGGGAACATACCACACAGGTGCCAGACACTAGGAGACATGGGTTCTAGGGAGATCTATTGGTTTAAACTGTTAGGCACAAGATTTAACTTAGGAAAAAAAAAAAATTCTCTTCTGGGATGTAAATAAGTCAGTTGACTCCATTGATGATTAAGGCATCTAGCAAAATTGTTCATGATCTGTCACTATTAAAAGGAAACAGAAAAACACCAGTACCAATCTCTCTTCTAGACTCAGTTTCAGTATCGCAAAAAGGTATGTGAGCAAGATCTAGATATAGGCCTGATAAATATTGGGTCTTCTTATAAATGCACCTCTAGAAAATAACAATGGTAATGGAGACAAAAGTGGAAATATGACTGTATATGATTTAATCATATAGGGAGGCTCCTCGACGCACAGATGGAAAACAATTATAAGCATATAATTTTCCAGGAAAAGAGCAAAGTTTATTAACCCTTTGATTCTGCCATTATCCGTTAAAACAAAAGTTCTGATCATTCTGGTTGTAGGACACCTGGAGCACATTCCCTGAAAAAATAAAAACTGTAGCATCTGGACACCCTACTGTATAAGGGATAGCTTAAAAGTTAGGGATGCTTTGCCTATACAGGAAAAGATACAATTATCAAATATTTGAAGGGCTACCTTACAAAGAAGGTTGTTTATTTTCTCTATGATATTAAACATATAACTTTCTTTATATGTTAAAAGAAGGAAGATTCATTTCAACAAAATAAAGGTCAAAACTTGTTTCCTCATGAGCTCAAGTAAAGACCTCCTGTTAGGAAAATGGTAGAAGGGATCCCTACCTGTATTGATGGTAAAATTTTGAATTTCTTTACAATTTTTATTTCAAAGGAATTATAGACTCATGGCAAGTAGCAAAGATAGTACCAAAACATCCTGCACACCATTCAACCAGTTTCCCTAACGATTCATCTTACATAACCTTATACCAATATCAAAACCTGGAAAAAGGCATCAGTACAATGTGTGCGTAGCTCTTTGTCATTTTATCATGTGTGTCAATTCATGTAATCACCATGCGATCCAGATGCAGAGCTACTCATCACCACAAGGATCTCCCTCTGGTTTCCCTTTATAGTCACGTCTTTCCCACCCTTTGCCAGTGACTTTTAAATAGTATGTAATATTTAGGTTTTGCTAAAGCTGAAGATACAAAACATGAAGACAATGTTTTGACATTATGGCATTTCAGATACAATGCTGTGCCAAATAGGTCCCACAAATCAGGGTAGAGTACAATGTCGAATGGGTTTCAGCATGCTGGCATAATGTAAAACCAGCACAAAAGAAACATTCGGGATTTACTGAAGCATGCTCATAAATATATCGGAAAAGGAAACCGGATTGGTAATAAATTCGACTCCATGACTGACCCAAAAATTTTATGGGTGCAACATGATTCCTTCACAGGTGATCAAATAGCCTGAAACTCAAAAGTGTCACAAGCTCACCTACTTTGCATTCCAAGTAACGATAATCTCAATAACGCAAATTAGAGCAATAACTAAATGCCTCTTGGGCTTATCAAATTTATGAATAAGAAAGACAGAAATTTCCAAATGCTAGTTAAGGTTTTGTGAAGCGTTCTCTCATATTTGTCGTGGTGATATAAATTTATATAAACCTTTAGGGAAAGCAATTTGGAAATATGTACATATCAAAAATCTAAAACATTCATATACTTTGGGTCAGCATTTCCATTTCTAAGAACTTTTCTGGAGAAATTTATTTAGTATAGGAAAAGCTCTAGAAGCTAAATTTTTGCTTTAATATTATAAAGCCCCCGAACTGGAAATAATCTAAATATTAATTCCATTCTAACATGTATTGGGCACTTACTTTGTGCCAGGCATCACTGTAGAAAACGGAGATAAAATAATTGATCTAAACCACTCCTTGGAAGTGGAAGAACTTACAATCTAGAGGGGACATATCAAAACAAAAAGGCAACTTCAATAAAGCATGATGTCATAAACACAGTAGAGAAAAGTTTAAAATCTCAAGAGTATCATTTCTTGATAGAATGCTATATAATCATTAATGCAATGGTTCCCACTTCGAACTGAGATGCCATGTTGGTAGAAGCCCAATTCACACGGGTGACGACATGGGGGAAAACCTCAGTTGTCCAGTCAGCAACCCTGGCTGAGCTACTCTATGCCAGTTCCAACCGTGAGTGAGCTAACTGGGATGTTCTACCGTCCTCGAGACCCCAGATGACGACAAGCCCAGCTGACACCACATAAGGCAGATCTACCCAGCTGAGCCCATTAACCCTTGCAATCATTAGAAATAATAAATAGTGGCTGTGGTTTCAAGCCACTAGGTTTTGAGGTGTTGTGTTACCCAGCAATGCAGAACCAGAACAGACAGTCTTGTTAGGAAATTATTTGGCTAAAGAAACACTCTATTCACTAGGGATATTTTAGACGTGTCCTTAGTGGCCCATAGACTATGAAATCTATGACAGAATCTACCAAGCCTTGTGCTAATGGGTGATGTGACAGATTATCCAACTTCTTGAAGACTCTTTGCCAGGCCACCGACCAAAATTCACAGGGACAGCTGCCCACCAAAAGGGCAGAGGACAGTGGGGACTGAGATTAATAAGCAAATAATGAGCGTAGCACCTACTTTTTATTTCAAAGGAATATAAATTCAGGTTATATATGTTTTAGTTTCCAGGACTGCTCAAAAAAATACCAATGCAATGGATCAGCTAAAACAATGGGAATGTATTAGCTTAACAGTTTTGAGGCTAAAAGAGAGACCAAATCAAGGCATCAACAAGGTGATGATTTCGTCCTGAATACTGTGGCATTCTGGGGCTACCTGCCTTGATCCTTGGCTCCTCTGTCACATCGTAGGGCGCCTGGCAGCATCTCCTGATCTTTCCCATCTCTTCTGGGTTCTGTTTTAGCTACTTGCTCTCTGTGGCTCTTTCTCTCTCTGTCTAAATTTCATTCTCTTATAAAGGGCCCCAGTCACAGGATTAAGACCCATTCGGATTGGGCTGGGCCACACCTTAACTGAATTAACCTCACCAAAAGGTCTTACTTACAATGAGTTCACACCCACAGGAATGGATTCGATTTTAGGACATGTTTTCCTGGGGTATATATAACTTCAAATCAGCATATACGTATAGCATCTGCTATCTTGTTTTCTATACTGGTTTAATGTCTTATAATGTCTATGACTTTTTTTTTTACTAATTAAAAAACTTAACTAACACAACATTTAGAAATCATTACATTCTACATATGCAATCAGTAATTCTTAATATCATCACATAAATGTATGATCATCATTTCTTAGTACATTTGCATCAATTTAGAAAAAGAAATAGCAAGACAACAGAAAAAGAAATAAAATGATAATATAGAGAAAAAATAAAAATAAAAAATACAAAAATATATTAAAACAAACAAACAAAAAAAAACTATAGCTCAGATGCAGCTTCATTCAGTGTTTTAACATAATTACATTACAAATAGGTAGTATTGTGCTGTCCATTTTTTATTTTTTGTATACAGTCCTGTTGTATAGTCTGTATCCCTTCAGGTCCAATTACCCATTATCTTACCCTATTTCTAACTCCTGATGGTCTCTGTTACCAATGACATATTCCAAGTTTATTCTCGAATGTCGGTTCACATCAGTGGGACCATACAGTATTTGTCCTTTAGTTTTTGGCTAGTCTCACTCAGCATAATGCTCTCTAGGTCCAGCCATGTTATTACATGCTTCAGAAGTCTATTCTGTCTTAGAGCTGCATAATATTCCATCGTATGTATATACCATGGTTTGTTTAGCCACTCGTCTGTTGATGGACATTTTGGCTGTTTCCATCTCTTTGCAATTGTAAATAATGCTGCTATAAACACTGGTGTGCAAATGTCCGTTTGTGTCTTTGCCCTTAAGTCCTCTGAGTAGATACCTAGCAATGGTATTGCTGGGTCATATGGCAATTCTATATTCAGCTTTTTGAGGAACCGCCAAACTGCCTTCCACAGTGGTTGCACCATTTGACATTCCCACCAACAGTGGATAAGTGTGCCTCTTTCTCCACATCCTCTCCAGCACTTGTCATTTTCTGTTTTGTTGATAATGGCCATTCTGGTGGGTGTGAGATGATATCTCATTGTGGTTTTGATTTGCATTTCTCTAATGGCCAGGGACATTGAGCATCTCTTCATGTGCCTTTTGGCCATTTGTATTTCCTCTTCTGAGAGGTGTCTGTTCAAGTCTTTTTCCCATTTTGTAATTGGGTTGGCTGTCTTTTTGTTGTTGAGTTGAACAATCTCTTTATAAATTCTGGATACTAGACCTTTATCTGATACGTCGTTTCCAAATATTGTCTCCCATTGTGTAGGCTGTCTTTCTACTTTCTTGAAGAAGTTCTTTGATGTACAAAAGTGTTTAATTTTGAGGAGTTCCCATTTATTTATTTGGTTCAACATAAGAAAATCAATTAATGTAATACACCATATCAACAAATCAAAGCAGAAAAATCACGATTATCTCTATTGATGCAGAGAAGGCATTTGACAAGATTCAACATTCTTTCCTGTTGAAAACACTTCAAAGGATAGGAATACAAGGGAACTTCCTTAAAATGATAGAGGGAATATATGAAAAACCCACAGCTAATATCATCCTCAATGGGGAAAAAATGAAACCTTTCCCCCTAAGATCAGGAACAAGACAAGGATGTCCACTATCACCACTATTATTCAACATCATGTTGGAGGTTCTAGCCAGAGCAATTAGACAAGAAAAAGAAATACAAGGCATCAAAATTGGAAAGGAAGAAGTAAAACTATCACTGTTTGCAGACGATATGATACTATATGTTGAAAACCCGGAAAAATCCACAACAAAACTACTAGAGCTAATAAATGAGTACAGCAAAGTAGCAGGTTACAAGATCAACATTCAAAAATCTGTAGCGTTTCTATACACTAGCAATGAACAAGCTGAGGGGGAAATCAAGAAACGAATTCCATTTACAATTGCAACTAAAAGAATAAAGTACTTAGGAATAAATTTAACTAAAGAGACAAAAGAGCTATACAAAGAAAACTACAAAAAACTGTTAAAATAAATCACAGAAGACCTAAATAGATGGAAGGGCATACTGTGTTCATTAGGTCTTAGACCTAATGTTTAGATCTTTGATCCATTTTGAGTTAACTTTTGTATAGGGTATGAGATACGGGTCCTCTTTCATTCTTTTGCATATGGACATCCAGTTCTCAAGGCACCATTTATTGAAGAGACTGTTCTGTCCCAGGTGAGTTGGCTTGACTGCCTCATAAAAAATCAAATGTCCATAGATGAGAGGGTCTATATCTGAGCACTCTATTCGATTCCATTGGTCGACTAATGGAAGAATTAGTCGACTAATGGATTGGAAGACTAAATATATGACTTTTTATTAAAAACTAAAGATAACCTAAAAGGAAAAGGGAAAACAATCAAGTAAAAATGACTGGATTTTTCCAGATATATTAAACAATATTTTTAAATGGAATGTTTTGTAGTTTTAAAAATGTATATCGGTATTTGGATTCATTCCTAATGAAAACCTATGGGGATTGATTTTCTAATCTGAAAAATAAAGTTCCCAAAGCAGGACTTTTTTTGTTTGTTTGTTTGTTTTAAAAGCATGATGTTTTTAATGACCTTATTCAGAAACTTATCTGAATTAGCAGCAAAGGTCATAAAATATTTTTACAAAATTGAGATCATATTATTCTGTATTCTAATTTTTTTCTCAATAGCCACTCATTTAATAAACAAAACAGTCAATTATACGTATGCATTTATTTAACCATTTTCCCATTGCTAAATAGCACTAATTAATACTTTTGTACATAAATTATTGTTCATATTGAATATTATTACCCTAGGATAGATTCCTAGAAGTGCAGTTACTAAGTAAAAGTGTATTTTTAAAATTACATTCTGTCAATTTGTTTTCCAAAAGGTATGCCCCAATTTGTACTCCAAGTAGCTCCGATTTAGGGTTGATAATCCCAAATCCTTATCAGCTCTAAGTATTAAAATTGCATTAAATGTTCTATAATTTGAGGGACAAAAGCAATTGGGAGATTTAGCTTTATTTGTAAGGTTAAAAAACATTGTCATCTCTTTATGAGCTATTGTATTTCTTTTTTCTTCTGTAAATTAGCCAGTTTTTAAAATTGTTTGGAATTGTCATTTTTAATTTATTTAAATGGTCATGTATATTTTCCGGGTTTAACAGTTATCATAATTGTTGAAACTCTTTTGCCTTTGATTTTTTATTGACTTTCTAATGTACAGAAATTTTAAGTGTTTATGAAGTTAAATTTTACTTCATCCCAAAATGACTAAGTCCTCACTAACATTTTCTTCTATGTGCGTGAGTTTCATATTTTGCCTGTAACTCTTTAATTCCTCCTGTATGAGGTAGGGGCAGGGGGTGGAGTTAACATCATATAGATACCACATGTCACTGTTTTTCTTCCGGAACTAGCTAGCCAATTTTCCAAGCAGGATCTGAATTATCAATGATCTTCTTGTTGATTGGAGAGGTTTCTTTTATATTTCTCCATGGTTATTTTCAGGGCTCTCTATTTTATCTATTGACTTACTGATTTTTTTTTTAATTTCTGCTGTTTTAAATTACTTATTTAATAAAATGCTTTATGGTTTGATAAGTCAATTCCCTTGCTTACAAAACTTTTTTTCAAAATCATTTAAGATATTCTTGCTTAAATATTCTTCCATAGGAACTTTCAAATCATTGTTTTCTTTATATTAATTTAGATTGGATAGACATTTTGCAATCTTCAGTCTTGCATCCAGGAACTTGGTATGCCTCTATATTTATTCAAATATTTTTCAGATTTCAGAATAAATTTTTGTAGCTTGCAAAATTTGAAAACCTATGGGGAATGATTTTCTAATCTGAAAAGTAAAGCTCCCAAAATATGATGTTTCTTAGTAACCTTATTCAGAAACTTATCTGAGTTATTGGTTCTAGCCTCTTCCTCTTAAGACTTTTTTTCTGAAGATTTACATGCCTTTAGCAATTGTTGATGATTTTTTTGTTGTTGTTGTTCATTAAATCTTTAAAGTGGTTATTGCTGGTATATAGATTAAAAATTATCAGTTTCCCTCTCTTTATTAATTTACTTTCTATTACAACTCTCAGTAATTCCTTAGATATTTTCAGTAGATTCCACTGAAGCTTCTGCATAGTCTGTAACTAACAATAACAGCCTTTCCTGTGGCTTTACTTCTTACATGACTCATCCCATTTCTTTGAGCTAAATTTGCAGAAAATGTTAGATAATGCTCAAAGTGGGACTTTTCATCATTTTGTTCAATCATTCCAGAAATATTTTAGTCATTACAAAGCAAAAAGCATCTACTGTTTTACTGCTAAGTATCAAGTTTGTGACATAGGCTAGATGTTTCATCTATCATGTTATTCATATGGTTCTAGATTAAGATAACCTCTTCCCCTAAAAAATATGAATACAAATTTAAGTACCACTTTTGTATCTATTGATAGTATCACATTGTTTTCTTGTTGACCTTTTTTTTTACAATTTATTTATTAGAGAAACTGTAGGCTTACAGACACATCATGCAGAAAATACAGAGTTCCCATATACCCCCCTTACACACGCACTTTTCCCTATTAAGACTTTGCATTAGTCTTGTACTTTTATTACAATTGATGAAATGATATTATTATAATTATATAATTAAATGAAGCCCATAGTTTATATGGTCTACATTAGAATTCAGTGTTTGTGTTGCATAGTTCTATGGATTTCTTAAAATTATAATTCTAGTAACATATATATGACTTAAACCTCTATTTTAGTGCTAACCGATTGTCATTTAAAAATATGTCTATATTTGTGAGTTCTTCATTTTTATTCATCGGTTCATTTACTTTCAAATATATATTTTTCAAAAAGGTTTTTGGAAGGTAGTTATAAAGTCTGACCTCTCATATACAGCATTGTCTTCCATTGTCCCCATATCTTAAAAACAACCTGGGAAAATAAATTTTGTGAAATAATTAATTCACCTTAAAACTTTGAAGACTTCAATTTGGGCAATACTATATGCTATTAGTACTCCATTCCTTATTCCAGTCTTGTACTTAAATAGAGACTGTGCCTCTCAATTCATTATTAAAACATATGTGAGTGACATTAGCGAAAGGACCAAAGTAAAAACCTCTGAAAATTCTCCCTTCCACAACAGGAATGAATCATGGAAAAAAATGTCAAAATCAACTGTTTCAGAACTCTGAAAATTAACCCAAGTTTTTGCAGAAATCTAGAGAACATTTATTCAAGAAAAATGGCCGAGTCTCTAGATTTGTGACCTTTCCACTTGCCCTATTTCCATCTCATTCTTGCCAACTCTGAGGCAGCCTCGAAAACCAAAAGTCTGCTATCAAAGTGAAAGCAAGCAGTGTCAGTCTCCAAAAGGAGCAGAAAGAGATTGTTGCTCTTTAAGCCTCTGTTCCCGGAGAACTATCCTTACTTGATTTTTCTGACGATTCCCTGGAAGACCCCATTCACAAGGCTGTCATTATTGGACCTGACTAAAGCCTTTCTCATAGGAAAATTTGCCCAAAATAATCATAGGGTACTGTTGAACATCACAGATACCTGAAGGAAAGATAAGAGTTAAGGCGAGCAATAGTTAAATCAGATAGCTTAAAAGAAAAAGTTGGAAAATGAAATGTTCACAGGGGAGGGGAAGTTCTGAAAAGCTCTAAGACATTTGCAGGAAACTAGAAGGCCACTCACATGTGTGACAATATGCACATGCTCAGGGATGGACATACACTTAGAAAAGATCTGACTCTATCCTCAGCTCCCATCTCTAGTTGTTCTTGAGACTCTGCAAACAGGAAGTAAAGCATGAGAGAGGGATGCCAAGTGCCTGGATGAGGATTGCAGACATACCTCAGCACATACACAGAGCTCCTCAGCAAGGACTCGGAGACTTATTGGCTCCAAGAATCTAAGGAAATCTCCATCTAATCATTAGCTGACCACTAACGAAACAGAGACTTCAGTAGCTGCATATGATCAAGAATATAGTCTTAACAGAATTTGTTCAGAAATATGACCAAATAACCAACACAAACCATTGCAAATGAGGAAGGAGAATCTGATTTCCAGAGCGGCTGCAACATATTATTTAAAATGTTCTGGTTTTCAACAATACATTATAATATATGCAAAGAAACAAGAGAATACAGTTTATGGTCCATACACAGGAAAAGACAGGCAATTGAAACCAGATATTGAAGGCAAGCTAGATATTGAATTTACTAGACAAAAACTTTAAATCAGCTATTTAAAATGTTCAACAATTAAAGGAAAGTTTGACAACAATATCTCATAAAATATAAACTATCAATAAAATGACATAAAGCATAAATTTAAAAAAAAGCCAAATGAAAATTATGGAATTGGAAAGTACAATAACTGAAACAAAAAATCAATATAGGGGTTCAACAGCATATGTGAATAGAGAGAAGAAAGAATCAGCAAACTTGAAGATAAGTCAGTTGAGATTCTGACTTATCTGAGGGAAAGAAAGGATAAGTAATGAAGACAAATGAACAGAGCTTCAGGAAATGTTAGAGACCATCAAGCTTACCAATATATACATATAATGGGAACAGTAAAAGGAGAAGAAAAGAGAAAAAATGTCAGAAAGAATATTTGAAGAAATACTGGCCAAAAACTTCCCTAATTTGAGAAATATTCAACTATCCACCCAAGAAGCTCAAGAACCTCAAAAACCTCCATATTGGATAAATTCTAAGAGATCCACACCTAGACAAATCATAGTCAAACTGATGAAAGACCAAGAAAAAATTTTGAAAATAGCAAGAGAGAAGCAATTCATCTCTTCATCAGAGAAGCAAAAGAGATTTTCAATAAGACTAGCAGCGTATTTCTCCTTAGGATCCATGGATGCAAAAAAGTACATATTAAAAGTGCTAACATGAAAAGGCTGTCAAACAAGAATTCTATATCCCATAAAACTAGCTTTCAAAACTTAAGGAAAAATTAAAACATTCCAAAATAAACAAAAACAGAAATAATCCAGTACCAGCAGACCTTTACCCTGTAAAGAAATGCTGAAAGGAGTCCTCCAAGTAGAAATGAAAAGGAAATAAATAGTAACTTGATTCCACATGAAGAAATAGAGGGAACTGGTAAAGGTAACTACATAAGTAAATACAAAAAGCATTCTAAATATACTTTTGTAACTCTTTTCTTTTATTTGATTTAAAAACACCTTCATAAAGCAATGATTATAAATCTGTACTGTGAGCACACAATATGCAAAGATGTATTTTTTTGTGAAAATAACAATGCAAAAGTTGGGGGAGGGACTGGAGATACATTCTGTGCACTACTGAATTAAACTAGTATTATTCCAAACTAGATTTTATGAAGTAAGATATTCATTGTAATTCCTAAGGAAACCACAAAGGAAATAACTAAAAATACTGAAAAGAAATGACAAGGGTATTAAAATGGCACATTAGAAAATATCTATTTAATGTAAAACAAGAAAGTAATATACAAATAGAAAACAGAAAGACATAAAACATAGAAAATAAATTATAAAATTATGGATGTAAATTCTACCTCATCAGTAATTACATTGTATGCAAGGAGAGACCAGCAGAATGGATAATTACATGATCCCACTACATGCTGTCTACAAGTGACACACTTTAGATTCAATGATATAAACAATTTGAAAGTAAATGAATTTAAAAATACATAATATGCAAACAACATCCAAAAGAGAGCTAGAACAAATCTCTCAATAACAGACAAAATGGACTTCAAGACAAAAAATTTTACCAGATACAAAAAAGGACATTTTATAATTGTAAAAGGGTCAATCCATCAAGATAAAATATTAGAAAGCACAGAAACATGAAAACTTAACCTACACACAACTAAAACTGACAGCCAACTTACTGCCCAAGCAGTAGGAGATGAAACTGAACTAAACAATAAAATCAGTGGCCCACCAATGCATAATCAATAAGAAAGGAATCAAATAACTCACTTGCAGCCTCTTTTCCCACTTCCTACCCGTTTTGTAGTTATATTATTTCATGGCTATTCAAACAGAGATAATGATGTGGGGGAGGAACAGCATTTAGGCTGACCTCAAAGCTATTAGCAAGGCAAGAGAAAGAAAATGTCCTAGTTTTGCATATGCTAAGACATTCTTTAGGTCTCTGAATTAGGAGGTGGGCTGTGAGAGTGAGACATCATCTCTGAGGTCAGTTGTTTGGCTGTTTTCTTGAGGTTCTTCATGGGTGGAGTACTGATTTAATTTCACAATTCACCTTCATCCACTATTGCTTTGTCAGTTAATTTACTAAAAAAATTCTAGTTTTCAATGGTTTGCATTTACATATCATTTTGTATTTCCATGTTTTAAAAATGAGGAGTTGGGAGAATATGTATCAGATGGCTAACTGCGTGCCATTTTAAATCAGAAATCAAACCTTGTTAATTTACTAATATGCATGTTTATTGAACAAAGTTGTCTACTTAACTTACATAATGAACTCACAAGATTTAGTTCTAATTGACTTTGGCTATGAGCAAAGTTAATTAATTGCTTATCTGATGGACTGATTAATTAATTAAAGCTACCAACAACATCTAACGAAGTGGCAAAGAACAATATTCAGGTTTATGATGGGAGTTCCAAAGAGAAATTCTGGAAATGGTGTTAACTGATACAACTCATGTGAAGATGTAAAGCTCTAATATATACATGTAAGTTCTGGGATGCTTATTTAAAAAGAAAATCAACTCTGTTAAGTTATAGGTAGATATCTGCTAAGTGCAGTTAACTCACACTTATGATTTGCTTTATTTTGTTGTAAACTGTGCTAACAATCCACATAGGAGGGAGGACTGAATATTAAAGTAAATAATACTCCTATACGGGATGCAATTAACTTGTGGAGATTCAGTTCATTGGATCTTTTAAAGTTCAGGTTGTTTTCAGAAAACTACTGAACTGACTAAATGCTCTGCCAACACCCATCTATATTTAGTTATGATTAAGCATGTCATTCTATCTTTAGGGAAATTATTAAGAACCAACAGACTCATTCACAAAAGGCATTTCGTTAATGTGATAGTATAAAATTTATGGGTATGAATAAACCTGTATTTCCTGTCACTTAGATCCCTGTAGAATAGTCCTTTAGCAGTGGAACAAGCATACCCCAGAAAATGCAGTCTTGGCTTGCTGCTAGACAAAGCAACATCCCACACTGAGGAAACATGATTCTCTACCTCAATCAGAGTTTCTTTTCTGTTCCCATGGTGATAATTGGAACATCCAAGAAGTGCTCTGGACTGCGCAAAACAACAAAAATGGTCCCTCCAAAACCCAACCTGGAGTTTTCTGGAGAAGCGGCCCAGAGGCTCCTTTCCCACATGGTCTTCCCTGTCACATTCAAATGAAAAATAACTTATTATCACTAAAGAATAGTTCAGTAACCCCAGAGATTTCTGCCCTTCCTATTAGCACTCTGCCAGAGGCTGAGTCGAGAGGAATAGGATGACACGCTTCACTGAGCCTGAAGAACTTATAACACACATTAAGTAAATTTCTTAAATGATTATGTGGTTGTCCAGGCTAGTGGTTTTTCTCCTGAGTCTAATTGCAGGGATTTAACTGACAAGAGATATTGGGTCCTGAGCATCTGCTTGGTCTCCCTCTGGACTACAGCAGATGGAAAAAAAAATCAGACATTTTGTTTGTCTTCTGTATACTCTAGCCCACATCTGAAGTAATAACTTCAAATCTCCAAGGAGGAACACATATTGTTTGCTGCTTGCCAATATTTCTATTTGTATTGCTATCGCCCTGAAATATAAAGGTCTTGAAGATTTCTTATCATGACATAGTCAAATCAGGGCAAATCTACTTACGACAAATCACTCATACATTTATAAAAGTGACTTATTTGAGTATTTTTCTAACTGAAACAATTACTATTTGTAAACAGCTAGTGCTGAGTCATTTCCAGTATTGGTTTCTGTTGTGTTAGTCATTTTAGATCTTAAACAGAAATATATGTAAGCCATTACTTTTAGCAGACAAAAGGGGGATTATTTTTGTAACTGAAGCAGTGTATTGCTTATATTAGCATTACAAATTCTTTTAGAAAGAATTACACGTATACACAATGGAAATACTACAATCTCCCAAAGCACTCTATAAAAGAAAAGCGATTAAACATAGTGGGAACTGGTTTTCAATTAAGTGATATATGCATCATTGTTAGTAACACCTTTGAAGAAGTAAAACATTTAAATATAAAATTACAATAAAATTTAATTGATACTCAACAAGAAATGTTTCTATCAAACTGCACATGGATAAAATAAAAAGTAATAAGGGCAGGCCAGAGTGGCTCAGCAGCAGAGCTCTCGCCTGCCATGCCAGAGATCCGGGTTCAATTTCTGGTGCCTGTTCATGTGCAAAAAAAAAAAAAAAAAGTAATAAATAAAATAAAAGTACTTCATATAAGTGTATTAGTCTTTATATCCCAATCAACTTCCCAATCTCATTCACGTACTCTCTACCAAAGAGTTGATTTATACAGTACACTCTGGACATTTTTTCCCATCAACCAAATAACAGTGTATCTAAGGCAATAAAAATACTTTAAATTTATGAACTCCTAATTCATTTATTGGACCACAGATAAATTTATGGACTTTGAGATTATTATACTGAACAAAATAGCATTAGAATTTACTTTGGCACCTTGATAGATAAGTTCACAAATATCTATTTCAGGTACTAAATATGTGCTACAATTCACATGAAACCAGCTGCTGCTGCTTCTGATATTATCATCTTCTGATATGCTTTAGATGTTCTATTACCTAAGTCATTAAAGCAAAATGCACTCAAATGTAGAATAAACTCGTAGTCTATAAACAGAAATAGAATGACATTTTTAGTCTGTTCATACAGATAATTCAAATGACACTTTGGGGACTTTTCTTCACTACCCACAAAGTGAAATATTCTGAGCTTTTAAGTATTCTGGCTCTCTCTAGTGCCCAAACTATCATTTGGTGATGGATTATGCTGTCTCTTACAGAAAGAGAGCTTCAGCCTATATGTAAATGCATTATAAAAGGCAATATATATATATTCCTCCCAAATTTATGTGTGCCTGCTATGTACTAAGAAGTAGCACAGGTGTGGGACCTGGACAATTTAGATATGATTGCTGTCCTGGAAGGACTCAGAGTCTTTTGGAAAACTCCTCTGAATCATACTATTGTTAAAAATCATTACAGGGAGGTTTAGGTCAAACCAATTTCTAGTGAATTCCCCAAACTCCACAATACTAATTGCTTATGACTGTGCAGTGTAGTTCAGCAGTGATTTCTAAAAAAAAAAACACTAGTTTAATCCTAAAACTATGACAGTGGCATCAGTGAAATCCCTGATGAGTTCAAGTACATCTGACCTTAAATATGAACATTAGAGGATATAAGTAAATAAAGCTTATAGATTCTATAATAAGTATACTCTAAATTTATCTGTTAATGGGGAAAAAGTTATCAACCAGGAGTCAAGGATCAGAGCTCGGTCTGTAAGTAGTTGGGATAAACTGCCAAATGACTGGTGTGTGCATTCTCTAAGGCACCAGAAAGAATTCTAACATGCAAACAAAACAGTCAATCAACTTGCTTATCTGGCATCTGAAATCCTACATTCAGAGAATTGTTCTTTGGCTTGCAGACACGTTAAAATACAAATATTCCTGAAAGGCATAAGTATGTATATTTATAATCTATTTGGGTAAGTTTCAGAATCTTTTGCAAAGAGGATGATTAGTAAAAGAGAAAGGATATATAACAGGGTACCAGCAGTGGGATGGATATATATGAGCAAGAGATGACAAGGACAAACATAAGGCACCTGAAAATTTCCACCTGGGAGATAAAAAGCAGGGGAGTCCCAATATGTGGGATGGGGGCAGGGAGAGTCTAAGTCAATTTCATATTAATACTTTAGAAGATTGATCCCCATGGGCTGGAGGACTTGGGCACCCAGGTAGCTAATATATTTTTTATAATATTTTTTATTGTATAACATACATATATAAGAAAGCAATAAATTTCTAAGTACATTGTAACAAGTAGTTATAGAACAGATTTCAGAGCTTGGTATGGGTTAAAGTTCCACAATTTTAGTTTTTTTCCTTCTATCTGTTCCAAGACACTGAAGACTGAAAGACATATCACTATAAGGATTGAGCAGTCATACTCATTTGTTAATTCCTATATTCTCTAACTCCTCTTTTTCCTCTCATCCTTCTGTAGCAGTATTTGGGCTACAACCATCCATTCTAACATTTCCATGTTGGAAAGGGGTGTTGATAATATGGGGTAGAGGTATGGAACTAGCTGCACTCTTGGAGAGGCTGGTCCTTCTGGACTTCAGAGAGAGAAATCCAGAGATTCAGAGAAAGGCCATATCTGAGCAACGAAACAGATTATCTGGAAGTAACTCTTAGGCAAAACTATAGGTAGACTTCGCTTCTCTGCACAGAAATAGGCTTCACAAGAGCAAGCGTCAAGATCAAGGACCTAGCCTATTTAACTGGGAGTCCCTTATGTTTGAGACAGTAGCAGGGGTTTTCCCAGTTATAAAGCTTAATAGTTCCATATTTTTTTCTCTTGTCCCTCAAGGGACATTGCCAATACTTTTCAATTATCTGCTCAATATACTCTGGGATGTATACGGTTATTACATTAAGCTATACAGAATTACTATTTCTCATCCCCATTCTGGGCTCCATGTTTTTGGGTTATTTAAATGAGCTATCCAGACAGGTTGAGTTAGATTTATGTGCTATGGAAAATTTAGGTTTTTGCATAACCTAAACCTCTCTTCCTTTGGTCTTATATAGTAGGTGAAGTCTAAAATACCAACAATGTTATCCATATCCTATATTCTGATTTACCTTAGTCCCAAAGAGACTGGCTTCATTCTTATCTCTAACTGAAGCCTGATCTCTTTTTGGTTTCTTTAGCATTTGTTGCATATAGCAATGGTGACTTTCAGAGCAGTGCAACTCCAACTCTGAGTCTTAGGTGTCACATAGGTAGCCATAGTTCCAGGGAGAGCAGGTATCAAATATTATGACACAAACATAATGGGTGAAAATTGTGAATATCACTCAACAATAAAAAGGAATGAATAAGCTGATTGGCCCAAACAGCTAACAGTTGGCCTCCCTACTTGCTGAGACACAACGCTATTTAAATTAGGCCAACTAATAAGCCTACAATAGTCTCTCAGTGTTCAAGAGAAAGGAAGAATCACACAGCTCTCACTTGAAATCAAAAGCTAGAAATGATTAAGCATGATGAGGAGGGCATGTCAAAAGCTAAGACATGGGAGGGCCATGGTGGCTCAGTAGGCAGAGTTCTTTCCTGCCACGCCAGAGACCCAGGTTTGATTTCTGGTCCTTACCCATGGCAAAAAAAAAAAAAAAAAAAAAAAAAAAGCTAAGACAGGCCAAAAGCTACACCTCTTATAGCAAACAGTTAACCAAGCTGTGAATGCAAAGGAAAAGTTCTTGAAGGAATCTAAAAGTGTAACTCCACTAAACACATGAATGATAAGAAAGCAAAACAGCCTTATTGTGGATATGGAGAAAGTTTGAGTAGTCTGGAGAGAAGATCAAACCAGCCACATTTCCTTAAGCCAAAGCTTAATCTAGAACAAGACCCTATCTCTATTCAATTCTTTGAAGGCCAAGAGAGATGAGGAAACTGCATAAGATAAGGGTGAAGCTAACAGAGTTTGATTCATGAGGTTTAAAGAAAGAAGCCATCTCTATAACATCAAAGTACAAGGAGAAGCAGCAAGTGCTAATGTAGAAGCTGCAGCAAGTTATCTAGATAACCTAGCCAAGAAAATTGATGAAAGCTGCTACACTAAACAACTGATTTTCAATGAAGACAAAACAGCTGTCTATTGGAAGGAGATGCCATGTAGGAATTTCCTAACTAGAGAGATGTAAATGTCTGGTTTAAAACTCCATTGAACAGGCGGATCCTCTTGTTAGGGCTAATGCAGTTGGTGACATTAAGTTGTTGCCATTTACCATTCTGAAAATCCTAGGGCCCTTAAGAATTATGCTAAATCAAATCTCCTTGTGCTCTATAAATGGAATAACAAGGCCTGAAATGAAAGCACATCTGTTTACAGCATAGTTTACTGAATATTTTAAGCCCACTGTTGAGACCTACTACTCATAAAAAAAAAAAAAGATTCCTTTCAAAATATGACTTCTCATTAACAATGTACCCTGTCACCCAAATGCTCTGATGGAGATGAACAATGAGATTAATGTTTTTATGCCTGATAACACAACATCCATTCTGCAGTCAATGGACCAAGGAGCCATTTCAACTTTCAAGTCTTATTATTTAAGAAATACATTTCCTAAGGCTATAACTGCTATGGATAGTGGTTCCATTAATGGATCTGGGAAAAGTGAATTGGAAACCTCCAGGAAAGTATTCACCATTCTAGGTGATATTGAGGATATGCCAGGGAGGTATGTCTCCACTCATTCAATGTATGATTGCTTACTAGAGCCCTATAAGAGTGAATCATTTTGGGAAAAGCTTCAGAGCCAACAGAGCCCACATAGCCAGAGATACAGAAAGAAAATATCCCTGGTGAAGTGGTTGAAAAAGACTGGAGAGAAAGCTAGCAGACATTGCCATGTGCCTTTCCAGCTGAAAGAGAAATCTCAAACATCATTAGCCATCTTGAGCCAAAATGCCTTTTTCTGGATGCCTTAGTTTGGACATTTTTATAGGCTTGCTTTAATTTGGACATTTTCACGGCCTTAGAACTGTAAATCTGCAACTTAATAAATTCCCCTTTTAAAAAGCCATTCTGTTTCTGGTATGTTGCATTCTGGCAGCTTTAACAAACTAAAACAGATTTTGGAAACAGAAAAGTAGGGTGCTTCAGTTTACAAATACCAAAAATATTGCAATGGCTTTTTAAGTGGATGTGCTGGTCTGAATCTGTGGTGGACCCCAGAAAAGCCATGCCCTTTGATCTTCATTCAATATTGCTGAGTGGGAGCATCCACCCAATTGTGGGTGGTAACTTTTGATTAGATTATTTCCATGGAGGTGTGTCTCCACCCACTGAAGTTGGAGTTGCTTACTGGAATGCTTTAAAAGAAGAAATATTTTGTAGACAGTCCCTTTTTTGGTAGAGCCACAAGAAAGCCAGCAGACGCCACCATGTTCACCATGTGCCCTTCCAGCTGAGAGAGAAATGTTGAACATCATCAACCTATTTGAACCAAGGTATCTTTCCCCAGATGCCTTAAATTGGACATTTCTATAGACTTCTTTTAATTGGGACATTTTCTCAGCCTTAGAACTGTAAACTAGCAACTTGTTAAAGTTCCCTTTTGAAAAGCGATTCCATTTCTGGTATATTGCATTCCAGCAGCTAGCAAACTAGAACTGTGGATAAGGGGAAGATTCTCCAAGAACTGCAGTATACTTGAAAAGAAAGCCTAGAATGCTTTGAAGAGACTATTGGAAGAGAAATGTGAACTCTAAAGACACTTCCGATAAGACCTTAGACAGAAATTATGTATGTATTATTGCAAACAGGAAGAAAGGTTATCCTTATTTTAAAGTGGCAAAAAATCTGGCAAAACTGACTGGCTTTGAATGGAAGACAGATTTTAAAAGCTATGAATTTGGATATTTAGCAGAAGAAATTTCCAAATTAAATGTGGAAAGTGCAGCCTGGTTTCTCCTTGCAGTTTATAATGAAATGTGACAGGAAAGAGATAATGTGAGAACTAGACTCTCGGGTACAAACGAATGAGAAATTGATATTCTGGAAAATTCTGAGCTTCCAGAAAGGGAGATCCCAGAGAATAGTGCCCATGTGAGGACTTAACCAAACTTGGAAGCAGTTAGCCATTAAAAAAAAAAAGCCAGCATTGGAGATGAAGTTATCCAGGAAGGATTTGTGGAAAGTTCTATTATCTAATGATTATGATCCTAGCATATTTCATAGAAAACCAACACAAGTGTTGTGGGATCTGTATAAACAAAACCACTAACAGGATGGGATGAAAGGGACAGAAAAGGGACAAACTGAAGTAAAAACAACTTCAAAGGCAGAATCATGGAAGGTATGATCTGAAGCTAAGAAACCTCCCAGGCGAATGGACTCACCCATGCACTTGGAGAGGGTGAGTTTGCCCCAATGGATGGGTGGGTCATCCATCTTGCTAATTCAGTGGAAGTGTTGTACCCCAGGCCTTTGAGAGGGTAGAGCACATTCTCTCTGGG
Organism: Tamandua tetradactyla; assembly: GCF_023851605.1. Taxonomy (NCBI): domain Eukaryota; kingdom Metazoa; phylum Chordata; class Mammalia; order Pilosa; family Myrmecophagidae; genus Tamandua; species Tamandua tetradactyla. The sequence continues at coordinate 41,496,908 of NC_135329.1, forward strand.
GATTGGGGAGAGCACTGCTACCACCACATTGTTCTGGAGGGGTTAAGCATGTGTCCCAGAGATGGCAGGTTGTCTGGCTGCAGCCCTGATGCTTGGAGAGGGTGGAGCTGAGAAAAAGGTGGTCTCCCCAATGTCCCCCAAATTTTGCATTCAGAGAGAGGTGGACCACTGCCTAGGCCCTTGGAAAGGGGGTGGGGGGCTGCTGCTTTCTGAAGCCCTGAGGATAAATGACTCTCAGACTTTGAAATCTGATGGAATTTGCCCTGCCGGTTTTCAAAACTGTTTGGGTCCAGTGAACCCTATGTTCCTTCTGATTTCTCCCTATGGATATGGGAACATCTATCCTAGGACTGTTTCTCATTTGTTTGCTGGCAACGGATAATATGTTCTGAGTTTTTACAGGTCCAGAGCCAGAGGGGAATTTTGCCTTAGGACAAACCATGCTTTCAGCTGGCTTTGCTGAAGATTTTGTACTGTTTTTGACTTGTATTGTATTTGTATTGCTACTGAAGTGGTTTAAAGGCTTTCAGATATTGCTAGAGAATGAATGCATTTTGCATTTAGAAAGAAGATGCTGTTTTGGGGTCCAAAGGGTGGAATGCGCTGTTGAAGTTATTATACACCTCAGAAAAGCCACGTCCTTTGATCCTTATTCAATATTGCTGGGTGGAATCTTTTTTATTATTTCCATAGAAATGTGATCTATCCAATTGTAGGTGGTAACTTTTCCTTAGATGATTTTCATGGGAGATGTGTCTCCACCCATTCTAGGTGGGGTTTCTTACTGGAGACCTTTAAGAGAGAACCACTTTGGAAAAAGCTTCAGAACCAACAGAGCCTACACAGCCAGAGGTCATTGGAGATACAGCAATGCTAGCAATATAGTTTTACTGTCCTACTTCAGGGATATATTAACTTTCCAGCCCTATGTAATAATCTTGTATGCAGGGACCTTGCTCATTTCGCCCTCCCATAAGACATCACATTGGTCCATTATATTGATGATATCCTGTTGATTAGACCTAGTGAGCAAGAAATAGCAACCACTCTAGATTGGTAAGGCATGTGCATGTCAGAGGATGAGAGATAAATCCAACAAAAATACAGGACGCCTTCCACCTCAATGAAATTTCTAGGCATCCAGTGGTGTGGGGCATGTCAAGACATCCCTTCTAAGATGAAGGATAAACTGTTGCATCTGGCCCCTCCTACAACCACAAAAGAGGCGCAATGCCTAGTTGAATTTTGGAGACAACATATTCCTCCTTGGGTATGCTACTCTGGTCCATTTATTGAGTGACCAGAAAAACAGCTAGTTTTGAATGGATATCTGAAAAAGAGGAGGTTCTATAATAGGTCCAAGCTGCTGTACAAGCTGCTTTGCTCTTGGACTATTACTATCCAGCAGATCCAATGGTGCTGGAAGTGTCAGTGGCAAATAGGAGCCTTTGACAGGACCTTGTAAGAGAATCACAATGCAGGCCATTAGGATTTTGGAGTAAGGCTTTGCCATCCCCCGCATATAACTATGCTCCTTTTGAGAAACAGCTTTTGGCCTGCTACTGGGCCTTAGTAGAGACTGATGTTTAACCATGGGACAGCAAGTTACCCTGAGACCTGAGTTGCCTATTATGAGCTTTGTGTTGTCTGACCCACCAAGCCATAAAGTTGGGCATGTGCAGCAGCATGTCATCATAAAATGGAAATAGTATATAAGAGATAAGGCCAGAGCAGGTCCTGAAGGCACAAGTTACATGAGGAAATGGCCCAAATACACATAGTCCCCACTCTTGCCACATTACCTTCTCTTTCCCAGACCAGAGCTATGGTCTCTTAGAGAGTTCCATATAGTCATTTGACTGAAGAAGAGAAAACTGAGGCCTGGTTCACAGATGGTTCTGCAAAATATGCAGTTACCACCCAAAAGTAGCTAAAGCACTGCAGTTCCTTCCTGGGATGTCTCTAAAGACAATGGTGAGGGCAAATTCTCCCAACAAGCGTAACTTAGAGCTGTGCACATGGTTGTTCACTTTGAAGGAGAACTGGCCAGGGGTGTGTTTGTCTACTGACTCATGGGCTATTGCTAATGGTTTGGCTGAATGGTCAGGGCTTGGAAGGAGCATGATTGGAAGACTGGTGACAAAGAAGCCTGGAGAAGAGGTTTGTGGAGAGACCTTTCTGAATGGACAAAAAGCATGAAGATATTTGTGTCCCATGTGAATGCACACCAGAGGGTAACTTCAGCAGGGGAAGGTTTTAATAATCAAGTGGATAAGATGACACCAGTCTTCTGTGGTTCTGTGCATACCAGTCGACCTCCTTCCGCAGCAATTCATGTCATTGCCCAGTGGGCTCATGAAAAAAGTGGGCATGGTGGTAGGGATGGAGGTTATGCTTGGACTCAGCAACATGGACTTCCACTCACCAAGGCTAACCTTGCTACGGCCACTACTGAGTGCCCCATCTGTCAGCAGCAGAGACCCATACTCAGCCTCCAATATAGCATCATTCCCCAAGGTGATCAGTCTGCTACATGCTGGCAGGTTGATGACACTGGACCACTTCCATCATGGAAGGGGTAGCAATTTGTTCTAATGGGAATAGACACATACTCCAGATATGGATTTGCCTTCCCTGCATGCAAGGCTTCTGCCAAAACTACCATCCATAGACTTACAGAATGCCTTTATCTATCATCATGGTATTCCACACAGCATTGCTTCTGATCAAGGAACCCACTTCACAGAAAATGAAATGTGGAAATGGTTACGTGCTCATTGAATTCTCTGGTCTTACCATGGTCCCCACCATCCAGAGGCAGCTGAGCTGATAGAACAGTAGAATGGTCTTTTAAAAACCCAATTACCATGCCAACTAGGTGGCAATACCTTTCAGGGCTGGGGCAATGTTCTCCAGGAGGTTGTGTAGGCTCTGAATCAGCGACCAATCTATGGTGCTATTTCTTCCCTAGCCAGGGTTCATGGGTCTAGGAAATAAGGGGTGGAAATGGGAGTGGCACCACTCACTATTCCCCTGGTGATCCAGTAGGAAAATTTTTGCTTCCTGTCCTAGCAACCTTGAGCTCTGCTGGTCTACATGTTTTAGTTCTATAAGGAGGAGTGATTCCCCCAGGAGAAAAAAACAATGTTTCCATTGAACTGGAATCTAAGACTACCACCTGGTCACTTTGGGCTACTGATGCTCCTGGATCAACAGGCAAATAAGGGGATTATTTTCCTGGATTGAGTAATTGACCCTGACTGTCATGAGAAAATACGATTGCAAATACACAACGGGGGTAAAGATGAGTTTTCCTGGACTATAGGAGATCTCCTAGGGTGTCTCTTAGTACTACCTTGCCTGTGATTAAAGTCCATGGAAAACTGCAACAATCCAATCCAGGGAAGACTACCAATGGCTCAGAAACTTCAGGAATGAAGGTTTGGGTCACCCCACCAGACAAAGACCCACAGCCAGCTGAGATACTTACTGAGGATAAAGGGAACATGGAATGGGTAGTGGCAGCAGGTAGTGGTAAATATAAACTATGGCTACATGATCAATTACAGAAATGAGCACTGTAATGGTATGAATATTTTTTCCTTGCTTTGTAATTAGTATCTATGCATTTATACATAAATCAAATATATCTGTTTTCCTCTTTATTTTATCCCCTTAAACATATGACATAAGTTGTCTTGTTCCTATTATAGTATTTAAGTTGTAGGATATCAAGTTTAAGAGTGAATATTACCCAAGGACTTACACCCTACTCTGGAGAGATTTAATGCATTTCTAGTTGTATACAGGACGGTGAATTGTTAGATGAGGAAAAAATGTGTGTGTTATTGTATAATAGTTAAAGATTAAGTATGGTTTTAGGTGATGTGTATAGCTGCCAAGACAATAAGGGGTGAGATGGTCAGGTTCATGTGTCATCTTGGCCAGGTTATGGTGCCCGGTTGTCTAGTCAAGCAAGCACTAGTCTCTCTGTTACTGTGAGGACAATTCATGGACTTAAATCATGAGCACATTGGTTGCTTCCACAGCTGAATACCTCTTCATTCAGCTAAATGGAGTGTCTTCTGCAATGAGCGACACTTAATTAAATCAACTGAAGGTTTTTAAGTAGAATTCAGAAGAGACAATCTCTCTTTCTACTTCACCCAGCAAGCCTCTCCTATGAGTTCATTGAGGACCTTCATTGGACCTGCCTACCCTACAGATTTTGGACTCTTATGTCCCCACAGTTGCATGAGACAATTTTATAAATCCAATGTTACAGATATCTCCTGTTGGTTCTGTTTTTCCAACTAATACAGAGGACATTCATCATTCATGGAGGAAGACAAAATGTCAATGTGAACAGGAGTTTGGAAGAAGTTGATTCCAACCCTTATGGATGACTGAAGGATTCCTGACTTCAGTGGAGGAAGTAACTGTAGATGTGGTGGAAATAGCAAAATAATTATAATTAGAAGTGGACCCTGAAGATGTGATTGAACTGCTGCAATGTCATGATAAAACTTGAGACATTATTAAATGGTTGATAAAACATGATACATGTTGCTACATGGTTGAATTGCTACAATCTCATAAACATGATAAAATGGATGAAGAATTGCTTCTTATGGATGAACAAAGAAAGTGGTTTCTTGAAATGGAATCCATTCCTGGTGAAGGTACTATGAATACTGTTGAAATGACAACAAAAGATTTAGAATATTACATAAATTTAGTTAATAAAACAGCAGCAGAGTTTGAGAGGATTGACTCCAATTTTGAAAGAAGTTCTACCAAAAGTAAAATGTTATCAAACAGCATCCCAGGCTACAGAGAAATCTTTTGTGAAAGAAACAGTCATTCAATGCCTCCAACTTCATCACTGTCTTATTTTAAGAAATTTTTCACAGCTGCTCCAACCTTCACCAACCACCAGCCTAGAATGATCAGTCAACAGGCATCAACACCGAGGTAAGACCTTCCACTAGCAAAGTGATCATGACTCACTAATGGCTCAGAAGATGGTCAGACCTTTTTAACAGGGAAGTAATTTTTTATTAAGGTATGTACATTGTTATTTTACACATAATACTATTGCTCATTTAACAGACTGCAGTAAGTATAGTCTAAACATAACTTTTATATGCAATGGGAAACCAAAAAATTCATGACTTACTTTATTGCCATATTCGCTTTATGGAAGTAATCTGAAACTGAATCCACAATATCTCTGAGGTTGCCTGTAATCTTTAAAGATTTGAAAGGAGGTGAAATCACACAGGGAAAACACACCAAATATGAAGAGAGAAGCCCTGGGGAACAGCAATATTGACACTTAGGAAGAAGAGTTAATGAAGGAGCCTCAAGAAACTCTGGAGACAAAGGAGGTACCCAGAAGAGAAACAGCCAAGGATGACACAGGAAATGTCAGTTTCAGGAAGATGCATGGTAGTGTCAAATGCTACAGAAAGGTCAAGTCAGAACCAACTGAAACGAAGGAGATTTGTGAGGAATTTCTTCATGATATATTGTTGCTGAAGAAAATTTAAATTAAAAGAAGAAATCACATTTCTTATCCTCCATGTGAAGTGAATAGCTAAGGAAACTAAGTTAGGCACATAATAAAAGAGTTTAAGGCTAAGCATTATGTGACGCTCTGGAGAAAAGAATGGAAAATTACACTTTGCCAAGAGGCATATAGGTTTTGTAGATATTGATATTTCTAGATTTCGCAGAGACCCTGAAGGTAAAATCTATATTCTTTTTTAATATATATATTTATAAAATTCTACTAGGCATTTGAGGGTTATTTGGAACATATTTCTTGATATGAATACTAAAAGGCACAAAGTAAACAAGAATATTTAGGGAGAGAAAATATCTTCCACATAAAAGTCTTATGATTATATACCAATATATGAGAATGTAAAGACTACCGGGGAAAATGCAATTATCATCAAAGTCTCTAAGAACCACAGCAATTCTTGGACCCTTTATAAAGTTTCCTTTCCAATAGGATAACTCAAAAAACAGTTGTGTACTAGCTTATATAAAAAAAGAAATTCCATGGTTCTCGAAGCTATTACTAGGATCAAAAGATTTTTTTGTTTAGGTTTTTAATGTATATCACAAACAAATATTAATTCCTTTCAGATATACTGAGGACTTTGTTGGCAATATATGTAAAACATAGAATTTTAGATGAGTTGAAAATTTCCTGCTAAGACAATTTTGAAAAGACCCTGTTTATAAATGCATTATCATATATTGGGAGAAAATTGGGGAACAAGTCTCTAGGAAACACCATAAAGTAAAAGTGAGATTCATTTAAATAGCAGCCATGTTTGCCAAGGGAAATTGTGCTTGTCCTGTACCCTGGACTAATTACCAACTCCTAAAAGCTGAGGTTAGAATTCAAGAGGAAAGAGTAAGAGTCTTATGAGCTTCAGTAAGACCAGGAAGTTAAGTACCTTCACAAGAGGTTGTCCTGGTTGTTGGCTGTTTGAGTTTACAGGGCAACCACAAAAGATCATGGAATGGTCAGAGAGATCCTGGAAAATGGACAATGGGGAGACTGTCTGAGTGTCCTCGTATGACATGCCTTATGTTTGCCTTTTTCCTTGTATGGATTATCCTGATTATCCATTCCTTATAATACTAAAGGGGGGAAATGGGGAGATCAACTAGAGAGGCTTTATCAACAAGATTCCTGAAAGTTTACAGAGCAAGATCCAAGTGATGACCCTAAATCCTCACTCGAACATGCCCAGTTTTCAGAAAATATATCTTCCTAGAGCCCTATAGCTGAGCTTTTTTTCAAAACGAGCACAACCCCTACAGTGTCCCCCTAGCCTTCCTGCCGCAAAACCTCTCATCTGCTTTCTATCTCTGCTAACTTGTCAATTCTAGTTGTCTCTTATCAAACAATTCTAGTTGTCTCATCAAACAATTTGTGTCCTTATGTATCTGTATCTTGCTTATTCCAGTGAGCATAATGTTTTCAAGGTCGTTCCATGTTGCAGCATGTCTCATAACTTCAGTTTTTCTTATGTACATTTTCTTTTTTTTTTTTATACATAGGCAGGCATTGGGAATCAAACCCGGGTCCTCTGGCATGGCAAGCAAGCATTCTTGCCTGCTGAGCCACTGTGGCCCACCCTGTACATTTTCTTATACGTGCATGCCATGGTGTGCAGGTGACCACATTTTGTCTATCCATTCATTGGTTGATGGAAACATGGGTTGCTTCCAAGCTGAGCTTCTTTGATAAAAATATCTTTGTCCAGGTTCCTAGCAATCTCAATTGCTTCTCTCAGAACACTGTGTACTCTTGCCATGCCATGGAAGCCTAGTGGCAGAAGAACCATAAAGTTATAAACCAACAACTTCCAGCTAAATCAGCTGAATAAGATTTCAGTTGATCTGCAGAAAGAATTCTAGAATAACAGATAATTTCCAAAAGAGGGTAGCAGAAAAGAAACCATACTTCGAGAAAAAAATCAGGATTTGAACCTGATTTCACCTGGTATTGGCTGTATGATTTTAAACTTCCTTTTCTGGGATTATCATATAGCTCAAATTATATTATATTTGTAAAATATCCAACATAGTCTGAGAGACGGTGGGTGCCCAATAAATTTATAATCATTCTTTTTTCTCCTTTAGTCCTTCCTTCAAATCATATCATCTAAGTAGTTGCTGTTCTTTTTCTTTTTTTCTTTCTTGCCTTTGAATAGAGCTTTTTTCTGTCTTTTAGCATCTTGGAGAGAGTTTGTTTTAGTTGTAATTCTTTCCTTTAAGTAAGAAATTATAATTTATGCTGCATTTAAGGCTAAATAACAATCGGGAAGCCACATAAACTAAGGTACTAGAATATCTAAAGTGAGATTTAATTCACATTACCATTAGCATAAAGAAATCCACAGAAGCCTTGCAATTTAAGAGGCTGACACAGCTCAGCCTGGTCCTGCTGTGCTTGGCACTGTAAGCTCTTTTAAATACCAAGCTTTTAGCAGCCTTTTCCCAACCAGCCAGACTCTCAACTAATGAGTATGTTCTTTGAAAATATATTTTATTCCACCAAGAGCATCTTCAGTGAGGAAGGCTTGTAAAGAGGGTTTTATTAAGGTGTTAAAGCACTTGAGAACTTGTGTCAGGTAATCAATGAAATACATCCATGTTGTTCTTATCAGAAATGAATATGCTGCCTTCATTCACAGATCTGGGGAACACTGAAAGCAAAATGCCAAAGTCATCTTAATAATGTTTTTGTGCTGACAAATTACCAAGCTGTAAAGGAAATGAACAAAGGCAAAACATTCTGCCATCATAGAATGTTTTGTTCTCAGATATAACTAGGATTTTATCAGAATTGCATTTTTTTAACATTTTTATTTAACAGTTTTGTATATATGAAATACAACATATATACAAAAAAGCAATAAATGTCAAAGCACATTTTAACAATTAGCTATAGAACAGATTTCAAAATTTGGTATGGGTTACAGTTCCACAATTTCAGGTTGTACCTTCTAGTTGCTCCAAGACAATGGAGACGAAAAAGAAATATCTGTAAAATGGATCAGCAGTCATACTCATTTGTCAAATCCTATCTTCTCTATTACAACTCCTCCTTCTCCTCTGATCCTTCTTCCAGTATTTAGGGATATTTGGATTATGCCCCTTCTAACTTTTTTCATGTTGAAAAGAGATATCAATAATATGGGATACGGGGTGGAACTGGTTGATGTTCTTGCAGAGACAGGCCCCACTGGGTTTCTGGCCTAGGAACCATCTGAAGGTTTTAGGTTTCTTAAATATTAATTTAGTGCATGCAACTTTTGGAGGACTTCAGCTAGAGATCCAGACATTCTTTAGGGTTAATAGGAATGACATTGGTTGGGGTTTGGCAAACCTTGGCACAGAATTTCATTTTATAAAACATAAAAACTTCATAAATTTGATTGGGCTACTCCCCTCCTAAGCATGATAATTTCTCTCCGTAAAATTTTCTCTCCATTTATCACCTTGACTTGCTAAACAACTAGTGGAAGGGCAAGGAAATTAACATATTTGAGACTACCTATGTGCTAACCACATATATTATTTCATTTAATCCTCACAACACTGTGGGGTAGATGTGAATACATCTGTGTTATAACTATAGAAATTAAAGTTCTGAGCAATTAAGCAACTTGCCTATAAAGCATTACATCTGAGAAGGGAAACTTATCTGATTCTGAGTCTGATTTATCTTACCATGCCAATAAGGAACATTCTATACTATAAATTATTGAAGGACACTGGATAGCAAATATTGGATTTGATTGTCAAGCCAGGGTTTCCAACCTTATATCTTGAACCCCTGCCAGAGGTTCTTCTGCTGTATTAGAATGTGACCTGCATAAAGCCATGCTCGGTCTAGGTATCATTTAAACATTAGACTACCTTTGGCATCACCACTATCAACATACAAATATGTGAAAACATTTATGCAAACTATAAAGCACTTCATAAATATTTGCTTTAACTTTCCTCTTAAGATTTATTTGGAAATACATCTGAGACATTTAACATCTGTTCTGCTTAAGCTTAACATTTAGAGAAATACAGACAGGAAGCAATTATTTTGAGATATGGTCTAGTAGCTTAGTTATCTTTTCTATTAAGATGCTCAGTAGCAGCACAGGCATATATAGCAACTCAGGTCATTTCCATTTTGTAACCAACAAATAATCAGGTACATGTGTGTATGCTGATTTAATTGGCTATTTTTATAGATCACTTACAACATGCTTGGCATATTTAAACAGTAAATAATTAAAAACAAAAAACCCGACACAATAGTGGCAGCTTTATATCTAAATACATGTCACCTAGCTGCATTCTGCCCTTCTTAGGTGAGGTCAACATATTGACTGGAATGATATTTGCCTTAAGTTCTTGTTCCTGGAGTGGTCACAGATTTGTTAAGAGCCATCCCTACTAACTTCCCAGGTCCTTCCTAAGCGCAGCCTGCATGTAAGACACCAGTGTACAGTAAGTGGTTTGGCCAGTGAACAGTTTCAGTTCACTAAATGCTGCCAGAATGCAATATACCAGAAATAAGTTGGCTTTTTTTTTTATGGTGGGGGTCACATTTCATTATTTTTTCCATGTGCATACCCCCTTATTGCAGCACCATTTGTTGAATTTTTGTTCATTTTTCATTTTGTTTATTTGCTTGTTTGTTTGGGCCTGTAATCAAACTCAGGCCTCCCAATAGGGCAGGCGAGAATTCTACCACTGAACTACCCTTGCACCTCCCACCCGGATTGGCTTTTCTAAGTGGAACTTATTAAATCACAAGTGTACAGTTTTAAGGCCACAAAAATTTCAAACTAAGGCATCCAGAGTAAGATACCTTGACTCAAGAAAGGCCAGTCTGGGAAGGCACATGGCTGGCATCTGCTGGTCCTTTGGCTTCTGGTTTCAAATAGCTTCCCCGGGAGAGTTTTCTTTCTGCATCTGCAAATGTCTCTGTATTGGTGAAGCATTTTCCAAAATGGTTCCCTTTTAAAGGACCCTACTAAGTGACTCACCTTGAATGGGTAGAGACATGTCTCCAAGGAAACAACCTAATCAAAAGGTCCCACCCACAATTGGGTGGGTCACATCTCCATGGAAATGACATATTCAAAAAGATCCCACATGACAATACTGAAACAGGATTAAAGAGCATGGCTTTTCTGGGGTACACAGGAATTTCAAAACAGTACAGCACCCACGGATCAGAATCAACCTCACTGTCCCATCTAAGATGAAGCCACGTCTAAGCCCTCAGAAATAACACTTTAACCACAAACCAGCTTCAGTCAGGAACTGATATTTTGAGTTATTTCAGGTTGCTCAGGCCGTAAGATTTAAAGTATTTAATATATATTGATTTTTGTGTTACATGAGGGAAATTGAAACCAGGTACACATTTGTGATTTGATGGACACAAAGAATGTCAGCACCAGGAAAGACTTCAACCATCTCACCATCCTTCTGATTTTACATAGAAGGAAACTTAGGTCAGAAGTGGTCAAACTGTGGTAAAACTGAGTTAGAATTCAGGTCTTTTAAATTTCAATCCACGGTTCTTTGTACAGAAACTTTTAAAATACATACTTTCCAAATCTTGATAAAGGATTTCCTTTCTAAGTTAGGAATAAATGTACAAAAGCTACATTTTGGGCACTGTGTGAAGGAATTGCTAAAAGTTTATTGAAAAGACCATTGCTACAACTTACTTTTACCCACATTTTTCTGCATGGATACTGGGACAGTAATATGCCAAAGAAGAATTATGTTCCAAACATTGTGATAAGCAGTCTAAATGCTACTTATTTTCATCTTCACCCTTACCAACGAGCAAAGACACTAAGTCCCAGAGAAGTTAAATGATATATCCAGGGTATATATGATGAAGGTCAAATTTGTACACAAGAAATCCTGTCTCTGAAATCTGTGCTTTCCCTATTCACACATTAATTCTAAAGGCATTTAGTGGTCTATTTGTGCCTGACTTTTAAAGTGAATTATATCTAAATGTTGATCTTGTGCTGTGTATACCCAGACTGGTCAAACACAATCCCACTATGAAAGCTGACCTTGAGCCATACTAAAATAAATAATAGGGCTAGCCCACAATGGCACAGCAGACAAAGTTCTTGCCTGCCATGCTGGAAACCCAGGTTTGATTCCCAGCGCCTGTCTATGTAAAAAAAAAAAAAAAAAAAAAAAAAAAAAAAAAAAAAAAAACAATAATAGCTCTTGTTTTACAAAGACCTTACTATGTGAAAAGGGAAGTCATATATAAAAGTAGGAAATTATAAAAAGATATTCATTTGACAAATATTAAGAAGCTACCCTGTAAAAAAGCATATGATCAATCAGAGATGTAAAAGAAATAATTCCCTCTTTCAAAGTTCCTACAGTATATTAGAAGACATAAAAAATGGATGCAAGCAGCTAGAAGTAAAGACCTAAAACTGTAGAATCTTAATCCATGTCAAACTCTGAAATATATTCTACAACTAATTGTGGTGCCGTGCTTTGAAATTTATTGCTTTTTCGTGTATGTGTTATTTCTCACAAATAAAAGAAAGAAAAATTCAACTGTGTTGATGAAAAATATAATCCTATATTCTAGAGTAGCTAGAAGGAAAAATCTTAGAGAATCGTGGGGTGGCCCATGACAAACTCTGAGATCTGTCCTGGAATGTCTTGTTGAGGGGTGCTTTGAAAACTATTGCTTTTTTATTTCTTTGCTTTGTTTATGTGTTATACTATACAATAAAAATGTTTTTAAATAAATGGATGCAAATACCAAACCACCAGGCAAATAAATGGGGCCAAATGTGGGCTAGAGGATTGCAGACAGCAGAAATGGATAGATGACTGCAAGATCTACATGCAGGAATGTTAAAAATAGCCAGTGGCTCCGCAGATAAACTTATAACCCTCCCCAGGATGTAAGGCATAACTTTCAGGGATGTAAGTCTCCCTGGCAACATGGGACATGACTCCCAGGAATGAGCCAAGTCCTGACATCATGGGATTGAAAAAGCTTGTTTGACCAAAAGGGGGAAAGGAAATGTAACAAAATAGAATTTCAGTGGCTAAGAGATTGCAAATAGAGTCAAGTGGTCATTCTGAAGGTTAATCTTATACACGCTTAGCTAGATATTGCAAATTGCCGTGGTATGCCAAGCCCCAACCAACAGTATTCCTATAAACACTAAAGAAAACCCAGGGCTCTATCTAAGATCTATAAAGGTTTTACTTATTAAGTTTATTTTTCAGAAACTTAAAACCTCTACTTTGTTCCCATGCCAGATAAGTCCTGAAATTTAGAGATACCAGCCTCTTCCAGAATATTAATCAGTTGTATTCCCCTACCCCAAAATGTCAACACACCTTTTCAACAAGAATAAGGCAGGATGATCACTGATCAAATATCCCTGAAGACTGAGAGAACAAGAAAATGAGAAGGAGTAACAGAGAAGTTAGAATATAACAAATGATTATAACTACTGAATCATTAAATAGATATTTGTTTTTAGTCCTTGCACATTTGAACAGCCAGAAGGAAATACCTTGTGGAACTGTAACCCATACTATATTTTGAAATTTGCTCTATAACTACTTGTTAAACTGTACTTTGAAATGTATTGCTTTTCTCTATATATTTTCTATATCTCACAATAAAAAGAAAGAAAAAAAATAGCCAATGGATCATGAGCACTTTGAGGAGACTCAGAAATCCTCAAATTTGCAAATACTCACATGGCATTTATTTCTCTTGATGGAATTGTATTTTATAGCAAAAAAAGTTCCTCATTTTTTAAATGTTCTGACCTTCACTCCCATCAAGAGTAGAGTCGGTTTTCTTTACAAGACTTTATTTTTTTTCACAAAGAAACCATTTCTGTCCCTTCATAAAAGTTTTTTTTTTAAACTACCAAAAGCTCTTATGAAATTTAAAGGCTCCATATGGTTCCTAGGCTAGATAAGCCCTGAAACCCAGATGTACCAGTGTCTCTCCAAGAACATCAACCAGTTTCCTTCCTTTACTCCATAATGTCTACACCCCTCTTCAGCCTGAAGAAGTTACAATGGTCATTGCCCAGATGTCCTTGAAGATTGAGAGGATAATCAAATGAGGGGGAGGAAACATAACTGAGAAATTAGGATTTAACAAATGACCATGACTGCTGACTTATTATATAGATATTTCTTTTTAGTTCAAGTGTATTAGGACAGCCAGAAAGAAATACCTGAAATTGTTGAACTGTAATCCAGTGCCCTTGATCCTTGGTAATGATTGCATAACTATATTGCCTTTATCTTGTGAACATGTGATTGTAAAAACCCTGTGAATGACACTCCCTTTATCCAGTATATGGGTAGGTAAGTAATAAAATAAAGACATGCATTAAAAATAATAAAAATAGCAATAGGTTGGGGATACGGGGGGAATACTGCTATGTAAACTATGGATAATGGTCAAAATTACTACTTTAGTAATTGTTCATCAATTGTAATAAATGTTACTACTGTTAAAAAACAGGAGAATTACCAAAAAAAAGTGTTATCATCAATTATAACAAGTTTTCCTCACCAATGCAAGTGTTGGTGCTGGAGAAGTGTATAGGAATTCTGTATTTTATGCATGAGTGTTCTGTCAATCCACAACTTCTATAATATTAAAAAAAAATGTATTAAGCCCCATGTGGTACTAGGAACATAATAATCATTCATCTTTAGTGACTGCTGAATAGAAGTCAGAGTTAAAACAATTAGATAGGAATAAAGTGGTACAAAATATCAATATTTCCATTCAGGATATAAACCATAATTACAGCAAAAAATAGCAACACCAATTGAGGGTTTACCATGTACCAAGCATGGTTCTTAAGGATTAAATGCATTAATGCATTAATTTAATTTGCATAATCACCCCATGAGTACTGTTATTATCCCCATTTTACAGATGAGGAAATTGAGGCACAGTGGTGTTAAATAACTTTCCAAGCTCACACCACTAGAAGGTATCAGAATGAGGGCTTAACTCAGGAAGTTGGACTCCACAGACAACATTCTTAACCAGTACACATAATAAACTGAGGAGAAATAGCCAGCTAAATTGGAGGCAAGTTTAAAAGAGGGGGAGGCACCTTTCAAAAATCATAAAAGAATAAATAATACCCAGAAATGGCATCATTTCTTAAGACAGAAGTACTTGTATCTATCCGAATGCAGCAAGAATTAGGGAAGAAACATCAGGTGTCAATTTTTATTATACTTCTATTCAATATTAAAATTCAAACTCCCCAAAATTGATCTTCTATAACTTATTATTCTAGCCTTACTCTCTGCTATGCTCCTCTTACACTTTCAAATCCTTCTCTTCAGGTATCCCAAACTACCAGCTGTTGTCTGTACGAGGCCTTTGATTTTCTACCCTCAGGCTGCTTCTGCTGCAGGTGCCTCACTTCAATGAAATCTAACTCATCCTATCAGGTCCAGCTTCTCTGATGACTTATTCCTGCTGGAAGTAATCTCTCCTCCCTAAACACTCCTAGGACCTTGCCTTATAATGAGGCAACTTTAAATCTGCTCTCCACCAGCTCCGATGAGACTAAATCTGTGTTAAATTCATCTGTGTGTTAACCGAGTTCGACTCAGTGGCTGACGCACAGCACATGTTAAATACTCATTCACTGAATTATGCAAGGGGGAGATGATTAAAATAAGCATTTAAAGCCATAGTTCACTGTTCTAGTTTGCTAGCTGCTGGAATGCAACACACCAGAGACAGATTGGCTGTTAATAAAAGGGGATTTATTTCATTAGCTCTTCAGAGGAAAGGCAGCTAACTTTCAACTGAGGTTCTTTCTTACATGGGAAGGCACAGGGTGATCTCTGCTGGCTTTTTCTCCAGGCCTCTGGGTTCCAACAACTTTCCCCAGGGTGATTTCCTTCTGCATCTCCAAAGGCCTGGGCTGAGCTGCGAGTGCTGAGATGAGGTATGCTGAGCTGCTTGGGCTGTGCTACAGAGTCTCTCATTTAAGCACCAGCCAATTAAATCAAACATCATTCATGGAGCAGGCACACCTCCTAGCCGACTGCAGATGAAATGAGCACCAGATGAAGTTCATGTACCATGGGCTCATGTCCACAGCAACAGAACCAGGCTTCTTTACCTGGCCAAGTTGAAAACTGAATCTAACTATCAGATTCACAAACTGGTTCCAAGGGACTCTGGGGCACCATGGCTAACTCAGAAGAGTGGCAGAGTATAATTTAAAATTTCAAGGGAAACATTGTTTTAGCTTCCTAGGCTGCTCAGAGCAAATGCTACAAAATGAGTCAGGTTAAACCATGGGAATTTATTCACTTATGATTTGAGGCTGGCAAGATGTCCAGTCAAGGCATCATCAAGGTGATGCTTTCTTCCCGAAGACAGGCTGCAGCAACCTTGGCTCCTCTGTCACATGGCAAGGCCCATGGTGACATCCCCTGGTCTCTCTTTTCTCCTCCTGGTTTCACTGATTTCAGCCTCTTGCTTCCATGGCATTCTCTCTCTGTGTCTGAATTCCAGCTGCTTGCAAACTAACACCGACACATACAACTAAAAAGGCATGCTTAAGATCACTGTATTGCACAAGTGGCACCCCACTTGTGATCCCTTTTATGTATCAAGTATCATAGATTTCTTAAATCCAGAATATTGAGATCAACTATTATTTGAAAGGACAATAAAACAATGCAAGAAAATGGTATGGAGATATAAAATTATTTTGTGAGTTAAAAGTTAGACTATTTTTTCACTTGCATCATCATGTATTCAATCATGATGGCATGCATGGTGATGGGGTGATAATAACACATTCACATTCACGCGTATTCTTTAAAGATCCTTAATATACCATGAAGACTTTACATAACTAAATATGCTATTTTATAAGCATTATAAAAATATTTTGTCAATGCAAAACAATAAAAAAATCATTTCAAATTAACATTTATACCATAATTCAATAAGTTATTTATTACAATAAAATATTGTAAAACAAGTAGATCTGTAAACATTATATGAATGTAGCCAGGTTTCTAACTATAAAAGAAAACTATTTGATTTTTGACAACTTTCACTGAATTCTTAAATTTCTTGAAATTCCTTTCTTCAATTGGGCTAACACAAAAAAGAAAGTCGCAAATTCAGCTAATGAGAAAAGTCAGCTAATGAGAAAATCACAAAATACTACTAATATGCAAGTGGTTTAAAACACACACACACACACACACAACTTATTCAGGCACACTGTGTTTCATGTTCTCACTTTTCCAAATGTCTCTAATTTCTTGGATATATTCCCTATAGACTATTTTATGGTAAGAATTAGTAGAGAACTTGAATTATAACTTATAATGAGGCAAATATTGATACCAAAATTCTTACAGGAATCCTATCAATCTATCCACTTCCCTTCAGGAGTTATTTCCTGCTTGAGGTCTTAAAACATTAAAGTTCTTCTTAAAGCAGGCAAAATGAACCATTTCACTGCAGATATCTCCAACAAGGAGTCAGGGTAAAGTTTGATTAATTAGGATTTAATTCTTCTAGGACCCTAACACCTGGGATATTAGCTGGAATATGGACGTTAAAACAATCAGACTATAAAAGACTCTGGGATTACAAATCTTTTATCCAGCACTACTTTTTCTTTAGTCGCCTTGAATTGTCTGTTTAAATCTTATTTTGTTTAACTTGTTCTGTGTCTTACAAGCCCAATTTAATATCAGGTCTTTGAAGACCAGATCCTTCTTTTCTATTTCTTCCCTGGCGGTAAGCATCCTAGCAACATGTTCATCAAATAATGTGATTTTTAAACCAGAACTGCTGGATTGGCAGGAATTTGGGGATGTTGTTGGACATGTCTTTAAAGAATGGTTTGAGCAAAGAGTATACAGAGCCACCCTCGCCAGTGCCCTTGGTGAAAAGTTCATGGTATTACATTTGTGTTTGACTACAAAGAATATAGCTGAAGGTTAAGTCCAGAGACAAGTGAATCTACTATATGCTATCTTTTAAAGGCTATTTTAGTTTATCGATTCTTTCATGTCATCATGTATGGCATATTACAACAAATTATGCTAATCTTATATTTAGCACCATTTGGCCACCAATTGTTAGAAAATATTCGCTTAAACAAAAATAACAAGGCAATTCTTACACATCTTGCTTTACATCCTTATTTGTTCGTTTTTGCACTTAAACTCTATAAATTTTATTTTTAAAATAAGGCATAACATCAACACTGTTCAGCAAATCAATAGTCAATATAATCAAAATAAACAAACACCAAATTAAAATTACATATATGTCTGTAGGCAAGAAACAAGTATGTTTTGGGTCCCAATATTTTTAACATATTATGTTTTTCCAAATAATGGCTAAGAAAATATTATGTATGAAATATACAGAAATGTAGTTTTAATTTTCTTTTAAGATTGCAGGAAGAGTTTTTGCCAATTCTTTAAATCTTTGAATTCACAATCATTAATATAATATTCATAATGATAGTCCTGAGATAGAGGATGTAAAAATGCCTAATGGTCTGAATGACTGCCAAATTGTTGCTACTGTTACCAACAGAAGCTACATGACAGTTATAGAGGACTTTAAGACTCCTGGAGTTTTTAACAAAACAAAAGTTTTAAAGATAAAAGTACAAAAGAAGACATAAAACAGGACATCAATAAATCTGGAGAACAACATATAACCAAGCCAACAAAATTTAATTAAAAAAAAATTCAAAATATCAGCATTGCTGAAAATTTTTACAGTTAATATTAGATCAAACTTTAAATGACAGTATGTATCATTTTAACTTTGGAACTGTCTTTAGAAACTTGAGGCCACCACTCAGAGGAGGTCTCCCAGTCAAATTATTCACATTCCTTGGAAAGAGTGAACAGGTATCAGTTGTGCCCAGTGACATGGGACACTTCCTGCAGTAGCCCAGACATTATTATTTTTTTTTAATTTCTGCATTGTTTTGCATTCAAAAGTGGGTTCAGATGAAGCACTATCTGTAAACAGTCTTGGTTATAAATTCAAAAGTATGAGTTTTATGTTGACTTAACGGTTTAGCCATCTGATCTAAGCCAGAGGAATCAGATAGGAAGTCATACTGAAGGCACGCTAGAGCAATACCCCCAAGAGTTCCTGAATGCTTTTGAAAAATACAAAACCATTTACTCTGATGGTTACTCTGAGAGCTCATCATACGATTTACAAAGGTTTTGCCATGGCTTATATTGGAGTCGCAAAAATTACAGCGAACCAATATAGAAAAGCGACTTGAAGAATAAAATTTTTTATTTTGGAGTGATACTCAAGGCACTTGTGAACTCCCAGATACACCTTAAGTCCTTCAAAGCTATACTGATGTGTGATCTTTTCTGTTGCTCTGTTTCTTTTGCTTGTAAAAGGCTTTTGATTTGCATTAAGATATACCTGGATTTGACTTTATTTGCATTAGATTTACTTGTACTAGCTATAGTTGCATGAGGTTTACTGGCTGTGCGTGAGGTTTCCTTGTCTTAGATTTACTTGCACTAGATTTTGTGAAACTTTAAGCAGTGGTATTTTTAGACTTTGGACGTGAGACCTGAAGAGTAGAAGGTCCTGGAGTACTACTGGATATATAATTCATAATCTTGATTGAAGAGGTCCAATTGAAGCTTACATAGTAATTTTTGTTCCAGGAGGTAATTCTTTCAGTGTTTTAGGCTTTACAAATACCCAGCACTGTATCTGGTGATCCATTTTCTCCTTGCATGTCAGACACTGCAGTCTGCATTTTGAACAATGGTGTATTAATTTTTTTCTGATGCTTCATGTAATGAGTTATGGAAGGTGTTGCCATTTCACTGACTTTGAGTCAATACGGACATCGCAACTCCTTAGTGTTTTGTGGGATGCTCTAAAATGAGTTTCTACATCAGAAAACGTTGGTGATCTCTACTGCAAAGCCTGGCAGATACATGCCATTTCACCAGGATTATCGACATTCTTCATGTTGTAAGGAAAATCTTCTGATTCAAATGAAATTCATGTATTTTACATGCAGTAGAAAATGTATGGTGTGTGTCTACTTTTAAAGTAACACTGGAGCTGGAAAGATATTGATAAGGATACCTGTGGTAACAGTGCTGATGTGGATTTCTCAGTTTTTGCTGTTCTTTCTCTCAAGTTCCAAATGGTGGTTCATGTGGTTCATAAACCTAATATCATTTTTAAGAAATTATAGGCAACTGCAGCATTTAAAAGTTGTGTAAGTCTTCTGTTCTTCCTCGACATCTCCTTCATGTCTTCCATAATAAATTCACTACCTAACATGATTAATATTCCCTTCTCTGAAACAGTCGTATTTTTATTTTCAGTATTTGAAGGTTCTGTCGCATCCTTTATCCCTTTGAGGATGAGCTGGAGTTATAATTCTGTTCAAAACATTTGTACTCTCTGGTTCTCAGCTGGATAGCTCTCCAACAAAGACCAGCTCATCATTGTCTTCCTCTTCAATTTACTTATTCTACTTGCCTCTGCCATGGTTCCAACTGTGAGGCCATGGAACATTCACATTCCATGAAGATTTCTGCCATTTTTTTAAATTAGTTTTGGTTGAAAAGGGCTGTTACCATCCATCAAGTGCAGACTTGACTTTCTATAAATTGTCACCATGGGGCTCCTAACAAGGTAGCAAGTTAGGTCTCAGCTTTCATTCTGTGACTGGGATTCTGAGGAGGAGGAAGAGGAAAAGAAGGAGCACAGAAACCCAACGCAGGCATCTACAGCAGGAGGGTGGCCACAGCAGCTCTCAGCACTGCATCTTATAGCCTCTTTTTAAAAAAACTAAAGAATCATTTCCTAATTTACAATTTGGTAGAAATGGATATGGTTATATGTAGTGTAACTTCAATGATTGATTTTATATTTTGAAATAATCTATACCCACTGACTAGCGACCCTTTTTCATCTGAACACTGCACTCGTCAAAACACAAAAAGATCTTTTTCATAGGTCATAAATTAAAATCTGAATAAAATATGAATGCCCCCAAGATTCCACCCTGAAACTGTTTTTCTATTGTGGAGAGTCCCTCTTATCACAGACCTTTACATACGACTTCTAAACAAATTACTATGCCTAGTTTGAACCCATCTCACAAATTACAGATTTGCCTATCAAAAGTTTGCATCTTTAGATCCTCCTCTCTCTTTCTCTTTTAAGCTTATCTCCAAGTCCGATTTTAGTATTTTTATGCATGGCACTGTAATTTTTCTATTCACTGAGGCCAAATGTTCACAAATTCGTCTTTCATCAGTTGCCGAATCCTCCTGATTACAATTTGATAATGTTCCTTTCAAACCTCTACTTTTTCTGCATGTCTTACTTTGAGCTCCTAAGTGATTCTCTTGTCTCCATCACTGCTGCAACGCTGAACACAGAGTGATGCTCAACCTGAGGAAACTATAATAAACAACTTCGAAATAACTCAGTGTTGAAGGGGGCCATGTGCCAAAGCATTTACATCTTAAAAACCATAGTCTTTCCCTTAAAAATGTAACCCAAAGAAGCACTTGCACTTAAGCCTGAAAATAATTGATCCTTTTGGGTAGATTAGCTATAGTCCCAATTCATATCAAGTTTCAATTCATCCAGTACCATCCTGATGCTAAGAAGGAGGATCTCATTTCAAAATAGGATTACTTGATTGATAACTAGAAATGACACTGCCATTATGAGCAGGTATAAAAACTTCTCACATAGTGACAATCAGCAAATACTTTCTTCTCAGATTTTAGGAGACGATCATAATACCATACCTTCTTTCTCACCTCTCACCAGGTATAAATCATATCCACACAATTTATAACAATGCCAATGTATCACCTTGATGACATCTCATTTATAGGCAAAGTATAAAATCATAGTTCATTAGAGTTGCTCCTCTGTTAGGTTCAAATACTCAATTTCTTTCCTCATGGGGTAGATAGTCAACAAAATTCCATCGGTGTTAGCATCTATTTTCCCATTTGGACATTAGTATATTTAATGATGAAATCTCCATTTGCTTAATATTATTTTTATTATTTTGACATTAAAATCCCATTAGAAGAAATTCTACTTGCCGTTATGGTCCTTTGTGGGCCACTGTAACTGTTTTTGAAGGATTTTAATACTATTGAACCGATCTAGACCCTAGAACAACCCCTCCTCTCAATTTAAAATTATGTTTAATGCCTACAGCTGATGTTTAGAATGTACATTGCTGACTATCTTTCAGAGCCTGATGAATGAGAATGAAGTGGTGAGTGACTCACCAGGAGCATTCATTAAGCACAATGCTATAATGAAGGTATCACAAATTTAAAACGGTAAACTCACTGGTGTGGGAAATGTTGCAATATTATTTTCGTAGTAAGATGTCATGCATTTTTGGCTATTGTAATTTGGGATCAGAAGATCATTTTTATCTTAGAATGACCAAAAAAAATTGGGGTTTGTAAAATCTCTCAAAAAACGAAGCTGTTTTGCAAAGGGTTTTTTCATCTTTGAAATGACTTCTCTGACAAAAACTAACACACTACTTTGTGACTAAGATAAGACTAGAACCCAGGCCTTCAGTGCCCATTCCGCCATCCCAGAAGGTCTTCCCCTCAGCACCAAGGTTCAGTGCACCATCTCAATAACCACTCTACAAAAAGGGAAGTATTCTAACAGATACACACTATGTTTCACAAGCAAAGACGGCTTCACAGATTTAACCTGATATGAATCAAAATATCACGTTGCAATGCCTCAAAATCTTCAAGGAGGCATAAAAATTCAAAAGCAAAGCATGGGGGGTGCAAGAGTAGTTCAGAGGTAGGATTCTTGCCTGCCACATGGAGACCTGGGTTTGATTCCTGTCCATGCCTTTCCCCAAAAAAACAACAAACAAGCAAAATAACTAAACAAAATACAACAAAGAAACAAACAAAAATTCAACAAATGGTGCTGCCATAACGGGATACTCACATGGAAAAATAATGAAATGTAACCGTGCCATATTGCATACAAAATAAACAAATAAAGCATGCTAAGATACATACACAAAATAAACTGGCAATAATTTCAACAAGGAGCTCCAAGTTTGCCTTATTGGGGAAAGATACTTTACTATATCCTAGGTGTCAGAATCTGGGGTTTTGACTGAAGTTCTAGAACCACATGCCCTCTATGGAGAATAACTTAGTCATACACTTGCATGCAGAATGGGCTACCTGCCAGATAAGAATCACGTGTCAATTTAAGTTGACATGAGAGGAGATATTCTTCAGGACAATTTTCAAGGGGAAGAATGATCTCAATTTCCAAAGCCTTGAGATGGGCTGGGAAGGAGCAGGAGGAAAGCTAGTAAGCCTCGGCTCATATCTGCTCTGATATTCTAGACATCTACAAAGCTTTGGGGCAGAAGAGGCGAAGCAATGCGGGCAGGTGCCATCTTATGATTGACAAGGTCAAGCATTTTGACAAACCAGTCATAGATAACAGCTCCTAACACAAGTCATAAATCATGAATCTTTTTAAGATAGCTTTATTGAGATTATAATTCACAGACTACACAATTCACCCATTGAAAGTGTATAATAGCTTTCTAATATATTCAGAGTGCTGCAACCATCACCACAATCAAATTTAGACATTTTCATCATTATAAAAAAAAAAAAAAAAACCTCTAAGTGTAAACACAAAGAATGAACTCTAATGTAAACAAACTATGGACTTTGGTTACTGGTAATATATCAACATTAATCAATTGTAACAAATGTACCATAGTAATGCCAAAATAATAACAGCATAAATTATGTGTGTGGTTATATAAGAATTTTCCATATTTTGTGTAATTTTTCTGTAAATCTAAAACTGCTCTAAAAATAAAGTTTTAAAAAAAAGAAACCCCATAGCCATTAATGGCCATGCCCCATTCCCCCTAATCCATCCTCCAGTTCGAGGCAACATGTAATCTACTTTCTATCACTATGTGTTTGCCTATTCTAGACATTTAATATAAATGGAATCATAATATCTGGTCTTTCTTATCTGGCTTCTTTGACTTAACATTCTCAAGTTCAATCTATGTTGTAGCATATATCAGTATTTTATTTCTTATAATTGCCAAATAATATTCCATGTGTAGACATACCACATTTTACTCATCCATTCATCAGTTGATGGACACGTGGGTTATTTCCACTTTGGGGATATTACAAACAAAATTGCTATGAACATTCATGTACAGTACAAGCTTTTGTGTGGGCATATGTTGTCACATCTCTTGAGTAGACACCTAGTAATGGAATACTTGGGTTAGATGGCCACTCCATGGTTAACATTTGGAGGCCCTATCAAACTGTTTTCCAAAGCTGCTGCACAATTTTACATCCCCAACAGAAACATAAGAGGGTTTCAATTTCTAGACATTTTGCCAACACTTGTTACAATGTGTCTTTTTTATTATAGCCTCCTGGTGGATATGAAATGGTATCTCATTGTGGTTTTTATTTGCATTTCCCTTATAGCTAACAGCATTGAACATCTTTACATGTGCTTATTGAACATTTGCATATCTTTGAAGAAATGTCTATTTAAGTCCTTTGTCTACTTTTTTTCGGGTTATTAGTCCTTTGATTATTGAGATGTTAAGAGTTCTTTATGGATTCTTGATAAATGTCCTTTTTAGTTACATGATTTATATAAATATATTTTTTCTCCCACTATAGGTTTTCTTTCCACTTTAATGATGGTTTACTTTGAAGCACAGAAGTTTTTAATTTTGATGAAGTACAATTATCTATATAAGTCATGGATGTTGATCCATGCTTCCAAGTTCTCAAATTATAATTTAAGGTTATGGCAAGATCTTGAGCCTAAAAAAAAAAAAAGAAAAATTCATTCTGTTGGTGGGTATGCTTTAAAGTTTATTATTAAACCCCTTAATGTAGGTAGAATTTGCTTTGTTCACTTGCATCCTAGCTTAAAAATATTGTGCATTATTTAAGCATCGCAATTTAATATTTTCTTGGAAAAGATATAATTAAAAAGTCAAGACACTTTTGGGGTCTGATATATGTTAGAAAAGTACATTATATACCTCAGGTGTGTTTTAAGCCCAAATAAGACCGTGTTACATACTAGAATTTTTGCACAACATAAGTATATAGTATCACTAATTTAATTGATAATTAAGACATTTTTCATCCACTAAATTTTAAAAGCATTCTATTAAAGAAGTCACATAGTTATAAGGACACAGAACTCAGGTGTTCCCATTTCTTAGACAGTTACATGAAGTTCTTCCTGATTTGAAAAAATTCAAAGAAAAATATACTTTAACTTGCAGCACTTTTCCAACAAATAGCATTTAAAAACCTAAACTAACACACATTTACTTCAATCCATAAAATGGGCACATTCTCTTCCTTCACAGAAGAAATGCATCCAAGGTCAAACGAATGGCATGTGATAGAATCAGGATAAGAACTCTGTATATAGCCTTACCAGACGTGTGCTGGTAAATGTTCAACAATTTCCTTCAGAGGATAAATGTAGTGTAGAGTTACCATATAAATAACTATAGCACACTAACTGCTTTAAAAATGTAGGCAGTTAATATTAATATACAAAAAATTAATAAAATACACAATATTCTTTATTGTAAGTTCAATAGACCTATAACTTCAGTGCAACTTGATATTTCTTGCAAACCCACCATCAGTTTTTATAATTCTATCACGAACAATTGTGTCATACTATCGGACTATGAATAAATGCCCAATTACTATCTGATTCAGCAAAGAAGTGAACACTGTCACTGACAAATGAGTGTAACTCCAACATGAATGCTGGCTGATATTTTTGTTTAGATTAATGAATAAGATAAAAGAGAAAAAATGAACAAAAATGCCAGATTTTCACTCGTGTCAATGAGGTGAGAAATTTATCTGCAGGAGCAGATAATAGTTTTTGAATATTCAAAAGAACATTTCCTCAATTTGGGGAACGGCTGTTCACAGTACGATGGTGACAGTCACAGCACAGTTTTTAAATTTAATGTTCATTAATAATATAGTCACCATCACTTTAACTCTGAACAATAAGCAAAACAATAAATCAGGTCCTGATTTTAAACATTTGCTGATTTCCGTGCTGGGAATACTTCCACCATGGCTGATTTCAAGCTAGTAACATGATGTCATTGGACAGGAAGCTGGGAAGAGATGTGCAGTGGTGCACTGTTAAATAGCACTTCCCTACAGATACAAATGAAGCAAAGCACTTCTTGAGCACAGACAATAGTAAATAATTAGGATATGCACTGTGTGTATTTGTTACCTCTGTAATGCAATTTATTTGACTATAAACGTATACCACTGATTTTTATTTTTGAATTGGCAAAAAATATTCCTAAAGATTTAACTGTTGGCTCTCACTAGCCAGTCTGATTTCATTCTAGCACACAGTTCTGTCCACTCCACACCAGTCAGTTCTGTCCACCTCACAGAATTTTATCACTAGGTTCATGCAAGTGTTTTAAAGTTTAAAAGGTTTTTCCTTTCTTATTGACCCCATATTTTACAGAAACAGGAAGCACACTAGAGCATTCAATTGTTCAGGTTCATTGTCTGATCATCCTAACCGATTATCTTCTATGGGTGCATAATCTGGTGCTTAGTCTTTTAACAGTGAATACCGGCGTGGAGAACAGCTCCAAAAAGAACCTAACAAAGTTAAAGCTATCTTGTCATGGAACACTAACAAATAAAAGTGGCATAAGCAGGGATGTATGCTGGTGGAGAGGCAGGCTCTGGAAGTATCATGGGTTACTGAGAGCTCATCACTTTTTGATTGAGTAACCCCAGGTCACTCAGCCTCACTATGTCACAACTTCCCCTTCCTGTCAAAGAGGAAGAAAAATTCTGCCCATCTCAAAATTTCTTATGTAATTAAATGAGTTAATAAATTAAAACTATTAGTAAAGTGTTGGTTGGTGAGGAGAATGCAATGGCTGTTAGCTATCATTATTCTTACAATTAATTTACTGCTTACATTGGAATTACATTTTTAAAAAAGCCAGATCTTTTCCAAATTACAGTGTAAATGAAAACCACAATTCAGACTATCTGAAATCATCAAATTAAGATTAGAAACTCACAGAATATTTTTAAACAAAGGAACAAATGGGCAACTGTGTGTTTGTGTGTGTGTGTGTGTGAACACAGAGAGATTATAGTCTAAAGCAGATGAAGGAACTTGCATTGAAAGAAATATATCATCCTAGGCATAAGGAAAAATTATATTTTTATTGAATAGACTTTTCTTTGACCCCTCAATATGATGGAGTCATCATATTGTATAAACTATGAACAACAAACTCTCCTAGAAACCAGGATGTTTTAAAAGCATCTGTGATTAACAATCTTACATATACAAAGATGACTATTTCAGCAATCTTTAAAATGGGAAATAATCTAAATGTTCCTAATAAAACTCAGTATGGTGCATCCACATTTGGAATATCATACAGCTACTAAGAAGCACGACATAGATCAGTGACTTGGAAATGTATCTACAATAAATACCATGAAGTGACAAAAAGCATGCTGAACTACAAAATAGAACAACCTGATCTCATTTGTGAAAAAGGGTATATTTTTACAAGATATTTATACTATAAGGATAATGGGGAAAGGCTAAAAGAATATATACCATATGTTGCTATCTCTAGAGGAAGAAACCGCAGAAGTGAGACGTAAACTTTTACTCTTTATTTGCTTCTATGTTGTTTGAATAAAATCAGATCTAGAAATAATTCTCCTGGTAGCAAAAATACAGAGAGAGGAAAAAATAATATCCATAATATGTTAGTAGTGGGAAAATGTTACAAAATAATATGGTATGAGCTCATAGTTACCAAAAATATGTATTTATCCATTTTTATTTTTTTTTAATTTGGAAGATTTTACACTGAAATCCTAACAGTGGTTATCTCTGGTAGATGATACTATAAATGCTCCTCATTTTCTTTCATATACTATTCTGAATTGTCTGCAATGAGCATGTATTTTTTTAGTAATTAAAATATTTATACAATTAAAAATATTTAATTAAAAAATGGACATAAGAGTATCCTCCATACAACAAGCAGATACATTTGGAACTACAAAGAAAGATGCTTGCTTTACCTGAAAATTTACCTCAGAAGTTGGTTTAAAATGCAAGCTTTCTCAGTACTTTAATAATTTTAAAAATTCATTTCAGTTATGATTTCTCAGAAATCTATCATCTGTTTCCTCTCTCTCATTAAGTGTTTAAGATTCTATTCATGATACGTAACTTTATTCATGCCCCAATTTTTAATAAATAGCAAATTCCCTCCCTGGGAATACACTGTTTCTGAAACAAAAGCTGGTCATTATGCAAAATCCAAATTACTATCAAATCCCACAACTAGCTGCATTTAGCAAAAAGATTTTTGTTCTTGTTATGTATTAATATTTGCTGAGAACTTGCTGTGAACAAAGAAGCAAAAATGATGCACCAACTCTGTTTTAAGTTTGTGACAAAATTAGTTTTTCCATGAAAATGGCAATGTCAGGATGATTGATGAGTAAAGCGGTGATCTTTCTTTAAGAATTACGCCTTGTCCCCTTATCTTCTCGTGATGTGTTTGAGGGGGGAAATAAATAGAACATTCTCTCCCCCATGTCTGATTCTGAAGAAGGATAGAAATCTAAGCCTGGAGGTGAGCTCATGTGGGTGCACTGCTAAAGTTTAAAAACAATTCCCTTTTCCTGATGCTATACAGACAGTTCCATCTCAACTAAGATTAAAGTTCATGGCAATAAAAATAATTAGTGTATTATTTTTATCAGACAGTCCTTCCCAGTATATGCACCTGTCCTCTAAGCTCAGGACACTTCTTTGGTAGAGGAAAGTTCAATCTCCAATGCTTGAAGGTCAGGTTCAACTGAGAAGGGAAAGAAGGATCAAAGGCTCTGCTCTTGTACACTGCAGAGGTGGAGATTTGCCCATGAATGGGAATCTCAAGGCTTGGGGTATGGCCATGCTGGGAAGGGCCTCTGACCTCCCAGCTCATGGTCAGTCTGGCTGTGAACCTTATGATCTGACTCAGCAGTACAGTAGCAGGAGAAGGTTCTGTACTCAGTGAAGGATCAAAAGTGGAATTGAGTACAAATTGAAGCACACACTGTGCTGGTTTGAAAGTATTATGTACTCCAGAAAAGCCATGTTTTAATCCTGATCCAATCTGGGGGGGGGGGGGGCAGCCATTTCTTTTAATCCTAATTCAACATTGTGGGGGAGAAACTTTTGATTAAATTACCTACATGGAGATGAGACACACCCAATTGTGGATGTGAACTTTTGATTAGATGGAGATGTAACTCTGCCCATTCAGGGTGGGTCTTGATAAGTTTGCTGGGATGCTTTAAAAGAGGAAACATTTTGGAGGGAGAGAGAAATGACAGACCCAGCAGAAACTTTAGAGCAGAGCTGACACAGATGCAGACACTTGGATCACAGAGACATGGGTGTTTGGAGATGCTTGGAGCCCAGCAGACATCACCATGCGATGTTAAGCAAGCCAGAGCCTGGAGACAGCCAAGGGAGCCAAGACCCAGCCTGAGAGAAGCAAGGTGAGGAAGCCGTAGAGGAAGAGAGGCTGAAAGCAACAGAGGCCAGGAACAAGGGACCTGCAGATGCCAGCCATGTGACTTTCCAGCTGACAGAGGTGCTCCTGACCCATCGGCATTTCTTGAATTAAGGTATCTCTCCCAAGATGCCTAAGTCTGGACATTTTATAGTTTAGAACTGTAAACTTGCAACTTATTAAATTCCCCTTTTTAAAAGCCATTCCATTTCTGGGATATCGCATTCCCGTAGCTTACAAATTAATACACACACACCCCCAAGCCTAGGGACTGACAGGTCAGGGAAAAGACAAGAGAAGGCAGCAGAATGTCAAATTCTTAAAGAAATATTGGAGGCTTGGTACAGAACATCCCAAGGCTGAGTTCCTTAAGGACAGGATGTATGTCTTTTTTTTTTGTTTGTATGTATATGGTGGGGTCACATTTCATTATTTTTCCATATGAGTATCCCATTATTGCAGCACCGTTTGCTGAATATTTTTTGTTTTCTCTTGTTTGTTTGTTTGTTTTTTGGGGAGAGTGTATGGACCAGAAATTGAACCTGGTTCTCCCACATGGCAGGCAAGAATTCTACCACTGAACCACCCTCGCACCCCCTGTATGTCTTTTTAACTCTCATATTTCTTATGATTGAAACAGTGCCTGTCATGAAGTAAACATGCAAAAATATTTTTTCGAGACTATAATTTACGTTTCAAATGAACATCTGAACTTTGAGATATTGCCAATTGTATTAGAAATGATCATACTTGATTTATGATAGACTTTGAATAAAATTTTGCATTATGATGCAACTATGCTAAGTGAGAAAACAGTGTGTAGTAACATGAAAAAATCTCTAAGCCATGAGAGTAAGTAAAAAAGGAACTCACAAAACTTTATTAAAGCAAGGTTCCACTGGAAGATTCAGAGAAAGAGGGCTAGAAAGACGCATTTAAAAATGTACTGTTGCAAATTTCTGTGACTCATTTTCCATTGTTGGTTTTAAAAAAAATAGAGAAGTAAATCTAGATTCAAGTTTGAAAATATTCCAAATAAAGTTGTATCCCTGAACACTCATACAGGTTTTAAAATTATTAGTTTAAAAATAGCTGTGTGTCACTACTTGAATTTATTGCAATGTGGAATATAACAAAAGCATCCATTCTATTGTATCCAAGATCTGGGTTTGTTTCCTCATACAAAGCCTAACTAATTTATAGTTTCCAAATTTTTCTATATAGCTTTATAAGCAAGTTATCTTTTCCAAATAATGCTTAAGGTTATGAAAATGTATACATCTGTGGTCAATTAAACTGAATTTTCATAAGTGATCTTTAGGGGGGAAATAATTGTTTCTCATGAAATTTAGCCAATCCTGCAAACCACTGGGACTTAGTTTTATACTTGTACTGACTGCAAAAATTTTAAATGTTATCTCTCTGACAAATTATTCACATCACCCGTGATTGTGCTGCCCTCTGAAAAAAATTTAATAAAATTTCCCAGATCCTTCAATGATATTAAGATCTTGAAATAATATTAAATTGCATCAATAAAAGAGAAATCTTTGGTTACCTATGCAATTTTAAATAAATCAAAATTCATAGAGAGAGAGAAAAAAAGATTCTAGGTCACCAACTATAGCTTTTACTATTTAAATTTTCTTTTTTTAAAGTTTGTATTAGGATTATAAAATTAATATTGCTATGCCTCACTTTAACATTTAAGGTTAATTATATTTTAAAGCACAGGTTAAAAGCTTTGAATAATATTGCCACCTAACTACATGAATATTTCGTATTAAAATACACATAAAAGCTACATAAAAATTAATAAGCAAAAGAAGCTTATGTATATTTATCTAAAAGGAGAAGACTGATCATTCAAAATTGGTCTTATCCTCTGAGTATTCTGCCCAGATAGCTAAGATTCTAGAATTCGCTCATCTGACAGATGTTGACTTCTGGTTTTAACATCCAACAAATGTTCCCAGTTTTTCAAGGAGTTAATTACCCTTAAAATTACATTACCTCCTGAAATATTAACTCTAAAATATTGGATTGTCACTCTGGATTAAAAGGTAGCCAAACTATAGTGACTCCTCCAGCACTTATACTCCTATCTTAATAAAGTAATTAAGCTTTTCTGAAAATGCTGTGACACTTTCTTCTCTACGATCAAACCCTCCCTGTATTCAGAAAATTAAAACTCCCAAAGTGTTTTTTTTTCATAAGAATCAAAAGTCTATAAAATTAGGATGCTAGAAAAAATGCAGTAAATGTAAGACTTGCCTGTTCACAAAGCTCTTGAAATGAGAAGTGCCATCACATCAAAAAGAAATCAACCTCCCTTAGACCACGATGAACAAGTAAACGTTTCCTGATGTGAGTTTACTGTAGCAGTCGCACGCCTTTTAGGATGGAGAGAAGCACATTTACAAAGAATGGTATAAAAACTGTCAATAAATTGCTTCTTAAGGAGATTTTGTTTTGTGGCTTAAAAAACTCTCATCAGTTGATGGAATAAAAGGACTGAGATCTGTCAAGTCCTTCCATGCCCATGACAATTCTTACTCAGGGTACTCAATGGCATATCCTTACAAAACTGTGATATACTATGCCTTGAAAGAGGATTACACTCTATTTGATATCATTCTTAACTGTAACAAATTACCAGGACCATTCAGTTTTGTCATAAGGAGCTGGTTTCTGATTTCCCCTCACCAAGTCTGAAGGCCTCTGCTGTTAGCAGAAATTGGTCTTCTGAAAGAAGTAACAAAAGACAGTCTCAGAGCCTCAGTGGAAAGGAATACAGCAGGGAACCCTTGAGGAATCCGTGGGTGTAGATTTCCCAGTTTCAGTAGATGCTGCTCAGGGAGATAGCTGTCAACCTGTACCAAGGACAAGCGAGGATTTCAGGACACTTTCAGTTCAATAGTAGACTACTTTCAATAAGGCTTATTGTAAACGTTCCTAAATTGTAAGCTCTTACAGTACTCGTATCTATTCCTGACATGTAATGGTTATTTCTAAATTCTGAGATGTTGAGCTCATTGTGTAGAACCTGGCCATTTCCTGGAAATTTGGGTATCTATGTGACACCTGAAACTCAGCGCAAGAGATCTGCAGCTAGGAAAGTCAGCATTGCCCCCATGCACCAACTGTTAAAGACACTGAAAAAAAGAGATCAAACTTCAATTAGAGCTATGAATGAAGCAGATCTGGTTAGGACTAAAATAAATCAGAATGCATGGTGTGATAGGTTCAGATATCAAACTGGCCAAGTGATGGTGTCCACTTATTGTGTCACTGTGGACTTAAATCCTCAGCATATGAATTTCATCTTTGGCTGAATACATCTGCAGTTGGCTAAGGGGAGTGCGTTCTGCAATGAGTGACATTTAATCAGCTGGAGGCTTGAAAGGAGAAGTCAGAAGAAAAGACAGAGAAAGAGCTCAGAGCCATCATAGGCCCAGATATTTGGAGATTCAGAGAGAAAAACCCGGGGGGGAAAGCCATCTGAAATGAAAAGCAGGGAAGAAGGCCGGCAGATGTCACTGTGTGATTTCCCATGTGACAGAGGAACCCAGAAGAAAGCTAGCTGCCTTTCCTCTGAAGAAATGTAAATTTGTAACTAAATAAATCCTCTTTACAAAAGTCAATCCATTTCAGGTGTACTGCATTCCAGCAGCTTTAGCAAACTAAAACATATGGTAAAGAATGATACTGATTATATTTTAAAGCTTAAACTTCTGCCTGAGACCAAAGGAAGAGATGTTTATTTGGTACAAAATTTATATTATCTGTAGCACACTATCTAATTTAACCTATAGGTCATTTTATTCAAACAATGTAATTACATGGAACCTTGAATAGGGAATGAGGTATTTTTATTTTGTATAGATTAATGTAATGCCCTGATACATCCCAGAGTAATTTGTGTAGAGAATAAAAAAGTATGAGCAAAATCTCTTTAAGGAACTAACGAAAATGTTAAAATATTAACAAAAAAGTTAAAATATTAAACTTTCCTACCTGGGGGATTCCTGATATTCTTGTAAGCACTAGGGACTCCCAATTTAATAAGCCAAGGCCTTGATCTTGGAGCTTGCCTTTGTGAAACCTATTGCTGCAAAGGAGAAGTTAAGCCTACTGATGATTATGCCTAAGAGTCACTACCAAAGAACCTCTTTTGTTGCTCTGATGTGGCCTCTCTCTCTAAGCCAACTCAGCAAATAAAATCAATACCATCTCCACTACATGGGACATGACTCCCAGGGGTGTAATTCTCCCTGAAAACGTGGGACATGACTCCTGGGGATGAGCCTGGACCGGGCTTCATGGAATGAAAAACCTTCTTGACCAAAACGGGGAAAAGAAATGAAACAAAATAGAGTTTCATTGGCTAAGAGATTTCAAATAGTGTCAAGAGGTCATTCTGGAGGTTATTCTTATGCATTATATAGATATTCTTTTTTGGTTTCAAGTGTGTTAGAATAACTCAAAGGAAATACCTGAAACTGTTGAACTGTAATCCAGAAGCCTTGATTCTTTTTTTTTAACTTTTTTTATTAATTAAAAAAAAATTAACAAACAAAACCCTTAGATATCATTCCATTCTACATATACAATCAGTAATTCTTAATATCATCACATAGTTGCATATTCATCATTTCTTAGTACATTTGCATCAATTTAGAAAAAGAAATAAAAAGACAACAGAAAAAGAAATAAAATGATAATAGAGAAAAATTCTTGATAATGATTGTATAAGTATATAGCTTTTACAGTCTTACCATGTAATAGTCAAAACCTTATGTTTTGTCAAAAACTTTATCCTGTATATGGGCAGATGAGTAAGAAAATAAATACAAATAAATAATAGGGGCAGGTAAGGGGGTTGGGATGCTTTGGGCATTCTTTTTTATTTTTATTTTTATTTTTGGAGTAATGAAAATGTTCTAATATTAACTGTGGTAATAACTGCACAACTTTTTTTTTTTCTTGTATGCTCTCTGGCAGGGTCACATTTAATTATTTTTTCACATGAGTATCCCATTATTGCAGCATCATTTGTTGAATTTTTGTTTGTTTGTTTTTTGTTTTTTGGTGAAGTGCATGGATGCACAATTATTTGATGATACTGTGAGCCACTGATTGTATACGTTGAATGATTATACAGTATGTGAACATATCTCAATGAAATTGCATAAAATATCATTTTTTAAATGAAAGCAGATTATTTCTGAAAGCAGACTGCTGACCAGAGTCAGGCAGAACAAGAATTAAATATGAAGTCAGTGGAACTGATAAGGGCGATTTAGTTTTATACAATGTTCTGCCCTCTGATTGCCACACAATTTCCTTTATTCTTGATCTATTTCTAACACTTTATACATTTCCAAGCTGAAAAGAATTACCCTTTCACTAAGAATTCAGTAAGAATATCCTATGAAAAAAATCTCAAAACTAGTTATACAATAATGAATCATAAGTGGAACATAAATATGATGGTGATTAAAATAATTGGAATTCAAAGGATTGCTTTTACAAATATTCAGCTTTAAACCCTCATTAACACTTACACTGTAAGTTGACTCATTCTAACTAAATCCTAATCTAAATAATCAAATTTTTAGATACACAGCAGCATATATGGTAGTTCAAGAGAAAATGTATTAAATTTTGATTGGCCTTGTCTGCAATGCTATTCATAACAATGATCAAATATTATATTGTGTTGCTCTAGTTTGCTAGCTGCTGGAATGCAATACACCAGAAACTGAATGGCTTTTAAAAGGGGAAATTTAATGAGTTGCTAGTTTACAGTTCTAAGGCCAAGAAAATGTCCCAATTAAAACAAGTCTATAGAAATGTCCAATCAGGGGAAAGATACCTTGATTCAAGAAAGCCAGTGATGTTCAACGTTTTTCTCTCAGCTGGAAGGGCACATGGCGAACAGGGTCACAGTTTTTCTCTCGGTTGGAAGGGCACATGGCAAGCAAAGTATCATCTACTACTTTGTCTCCTGGCTTCCTGTTTCATGAAGCTCCCTGGGAGGCATTTTCCTTCTTCATCTCCAAAGGTTGCTGGCTCGTGGACTCTCTGCATCTCATGGCTACATTGTTTTGCTCTCTCTGACTCTCTCATTCCCCAAAATATTTCCTCTCTTATAGGACTCCAATAAACCAATCAAGACCCACCCAAATGGGTGGAGACATGTCGTCCCCTAATCCAGTTTAACAACCATTCTTGACTAAATCACATCATCCAGGGAGATGATCCGATCACAGTTTCAAACATACATATTGAACAGAGACCATTCTACCTTTATGAAATGGGATTTTGGTTAAAACATGGATTTTCTAGGGGGCATACTGCCTTTCAAACCAGCACAAGTGTCTTCACTAAGTCCCATAATATTTCATGGCAATTTGGTTATTTTTATAGTTTCAATAAGAATCTGTTCTCTCTCTACTAGGATAAATTAAAAATTTTGATAAATGAAGATTTGTAACCATAATTATACCAGGAATGTTAACATAAATTTTCTTCTTTCAAATTTTCCATAATTTTGAAATGTTTTTAAAATAGCAATATGTTAAAGAATGTAAGACTTCTATTATATCAATTCTGGTTTAATTAATCAACAGAAATACCTATATATGTATATAAAAAGTCAAGGTAAATCTCATTTAATAAAATGGCATTCCTCACTATCACACAACAAGGACTAACCTCCACAACTACAAAGCCCTCCTGAGAAACTGACTTCTATTAAGGTTTAGAGTTCAGATCTTACAGATAACAAAAAGTGTCACTCCTTGGTGGGCCAGAATACTGGAAACCGGAATCCTGGAGTAAGAGAGATAGAAATATACACCTTCCATTATAGACACTGTAGGTCAAATTTTATTTTTTATTAATTAAAAAAAATCAACTAACAAAACATTTAGAAATC
Source organism: Tamandua tetradactyla (assembly GCF_023851605.1). Taxonomy (NCBI): domain Eukaryota; kingdom Metazoa; phylum Chordata; class Mammalia; order Pilosa; family Myrmecophagidae; genus Tamandua; species Tamandua tetradactyla. Next base: position 41,533,166 of record NC_135329.1, read on the forward strand.
ATTCCATTCTACATATACAATCAGTAATTCTTAATATCATCACATAGTTGCATATTCATCATTGCTTAGTACATTTGCATCGATTTAGAAAAAGAAATAAAAGACAACAGAAAAAGAAATAAAACAATGATAGAGAGAAAAAATAAAAATAAAAAACTATACCTCACATGCAGCTTCATTCAATGTTTTAACATAATTACATTACAATTAGGTAGTATTGTGCTGTCCATTTCTGAGTTTTTGTATCCAGACCTGTTGCACAGTCTGTATCCCTTCAGCTCCAATTACCCATTATCTTACCCTATTTCTATCTCCTGATGGTCTCTGTTACCAATGACATATTCCAAGTTTATTCACTAATGTCGGTTCATATCAGTGAGACCATACAGTATTTGTCCTTTAGTTTTTGGCTAGTCTCACTCAGCATAATGTTTTCTACGTCCATCCATGTGTAGGCCAAATTTTGTAGAGCTGAATTGTATAGTTTTTGGTTCCTAATTTGGAAATAAATTAGATCATAGAGGCCTTGAAATATTTCTTGCATGAATTTAAATGATCAAAAATTTGACTTTGAGAAGTTTACAAAGCCACTGGATAGAAGTCTTTAGTTTTAAAATGTAAAACATATAGCTCTAGTTTTGCTGATCATATAGAGCATATAGAGCACGCTGATCATGTGCGTGTGTGTGTAGGTGTTTGTATATGTAGAGAGAGAGGGTCAGACAGATTTTGATATGCATATACAAATAGATCAGGTCAAATCTAATAGAAGATAGAGAATTTTAAGGCATAAGTTCAAATACTACATAAGCAAGCACTGAATTGGTATGACCTTTGGCTTTTGTTCAGAATCTTCATCAATTCAGAAAACTAAATAAATAATATCAAAGACCATATATAGGCATTCCTCGTAAATATTGTTGGTCGGGTTCCAGAACACCACAATAAAGTAAAGGTTGCAATTAAGCTAGTCACAGGAATTTTTTGGTTTCCCAGTACATATAAAAGTTATGTTTACACCAAATTGCAGTCTATTAAATGTGCAATAGCATTATGTCTGGAAAAGTAACCCAAGTACACACCTTAATTTTAAAATATTTTATTGCTAAAAAAAATGCTAACCAACATCTGAGCCTTCAGCAGTCATAATCCTATTGCTGGTGAAATGTCTTGCCTCAAGGTTAATGGTGACAGACTGATCAGGGGGGTAGTTGTTGAAGAGTAAGGGGGCTTTGGCAATGTTTTAAAATAAAACAACAATGAAGTTTGCCACATCAATTGACTCTTACTTTCAGAAAAGATTTCTCTGTAGCATGCAATGCTGTTTGATAGCATTTTACCTGGTAGCTGGTAAAATTTAAAATTTGCCTGGTAGCTACCATGGTAGCTCTTCTTTTAAAGTTAGAGTCAATCCTCTTAAACCCTGCCCTTGCTTTATTAATTAAGTTATGTAATATTCTAAATCCTTTATTGTCATTTCAACAGTGTTCACAGCATCTTCACCAGGAATAATTTGCATCTCAAGAAACCACTTTCTTTGCTCATCCATAGAAAGCAATTCCTCATCTGTTCAAGTTTTATCATGAGATTGAAGACTTCACTCACATCTTCAGGCTCCACTTCTAATTCTAGTTCTCTTGCTGTTTCTACCACATCTGCGGCTACTTCCTCCACTGAAGTCTTGAATCCTTCAAAGTCATCCATGAGGGTTGGAATCAACTTGTCCCAAATTCCTGTTCTTGTTGATATTTTGACCTCCTCCCATGAATCACAAATGTTCCTAATGACAACTAGAATGGTGAATACTTTCCAGGTTTCCAATTTACTTTGCCCAGACCCACCAGAAGAATCACTACCTTTGGCAGCAGCGCTACAAAATGTACTTTTAAATAATAAGACTTGGAAGTCAAAATGACTCCTTGGTCCATTGGCTGCAGAATGGATATTGTGTCAGCAGGCATGAAAACACCATTAATCTCCTTGTATACGTCTATCAGAGCTCTTGGGTGACCAGGTACATTGTTAATGAACAGTCATATTTTGAAAAGAATCTTTTTTTGTGAGCAGTAGATTTCAAAAATGGACTTAAAACATTCAGTAAACTGTGTTGTAAACAGATGTGCTCTCATCCAGGCTTTGTTGTTCCGTTTGAAAAGCACAGGGAGACTTGATTTAGCATAATTCTTAAGGGCCCTAGGATTTTCAGAACGATAAATGAGCACTGGCTTCATTTAAAGCCACCAACTGCATTAGCTCCTAAAAGAGAGTCAGCCTGTCCTTTGAAGCTTTGAAGCCTGGCTAGTTACTCCTCTCTAACTAGGAAAGTCCTAGATGGCTTCTTCTTCCAAGAGAAGTCTACTCACCTCCATTGAAAATGCACTGCTTAGTGTAGCCACCTTCATCAATTATTCTAGTTATATCTTCTGGATAACTTGCTGCAGCTTCTATATCAGTGCTTTCTGCTAGAGATGCCTTCTTTCTTTAAACCTCATCGACCAAACTGCTAGGTTCAAATTTTCCTTCTGCAGCTTCCTCATCTCTCTCAGTCTTCATAAAATTGAACAGAGTTTTGCTTTAGATTAGACTTTGGCTTATGGGAATGTTGAGGCTGGTTTGACTTTCTCTCCAGACTTTCTCCGTATCAGAAACAAGGCTGTTCTGCTTTCTTATTCATGTGTTCGGTAGAGTAGCACTTTTAGTTTCCTTGAAGAACTTTTTCTTCTCATTCACTGCTTGGTTTACTGTTTGGTGCAAGAGGCCTAACTTCAGCCAATCTCAGCTTTCGACATGCCTTCCTCACTAAGCTTAGTCATTTCTAGCTTTTGATATCATGTGAGAAACGCATGACTCTTTCCATTCACTTGACACTTAGAGGTCACTGTAGAGTTATTAGTTGGCCTAAGTTCTATATTGTTTCTCAGCAAATACAGAGATCCCAAGAAGAAGGAGAAAGATGGGGAATAGCCAGTCAGTCAGTGGAGCAGTCAGAACACACACAATTATCAATTAAATTCTACATAGGGCTCAGTTCAGGGTGCCCCAAAACAATTACAATAATTACATCAGAGATCACTGATCACCACAACAGATACACTAAAAACGAAAAATCTTGACATATTGCAAGAATTATCTAAACGTGACACAGAGACATGAGCGAAGCACATGCTGTTGGAAAAATGGCACTGACAGACATGCTGGCTTGCAGGATTGTCACAATCCTTCAATATGTCAAAAACATAATATCTGTGAGTCACAATAAAGGGAAGGGCAACAAAAATGGCATATGCCTGTATATTTTCATCCCTGCTAAATCATTATATTTAGAACTTTCTCATTTCTTAAAACTAGGCTGCCTAAATACTCTGTTATTTAATCAAGGACCTATTGATGGACATCTAGGTTGTTTCCACTTCATGCTCCTGTAGACAATCCAATAGCAATCTATTTCCAAGAGACAAAGTCCTACAAATTTTTGAATACTGAAATAGTCGAATGATATTTTTCCATTATTGCTATCACTAACAAAAAGTTTTCATTTCTCATCCTTGCAAAACTGGTTTTATCAATGTGTCAAAATTTTTCTCATTTAGATTTTATTTTATATTTTCTACTAGCTAACAGGAGCATGTTTAAAGGAAAGTATAGGCTAGTAAGAACCCCTTTCCAAATATTACATATTATTACTTTTTATGATAGTTGGAGGAAATTATATTATATATGTGAAAACGTATATACGATATTTTGCAAACATCCCAGTGATCGCAATGCCATGAATTATTGGAAATTAAACTAGAGCCGAAGAAAAATTCTTGAGTGATATTAATGATGGAGAAAAAGTCTAAGTCAAAAATATCTCCAAGGTATAACTGTAATCTATTAACTCAGGTTTCCAAAAACTTGATTTTCTATATATCAAATTAGTAACAACTTTGCCTTAACTCTACAAGGCATTGAAAATAGACTCGGTTTTCCCAGGTTCCACAGTGTCAGGGTCTCCCACAGTGCTACCACAGAGACACCAACAGAGCTTGGATAAGCGTCCGATGATAAATGTGCATTGTCCTTGTGTTGCCATGAGTCTAGCAGCTCTTGCCATAGTCCCCTCTATGCCTAGGTCACAGGAGTCTTTCCAAAGCCTGCTGAAGTCTCCCTCTTCCTATATTCTTCAACAAGCCATCCTCCCTCAGATCTTGACACCTTCCCGGGACACAGTCAAGGATTCATGGCTGAGTCCACCCTACATTGGGAGCCATAAAACTTTCTCCTCTCCACAGCTCAGTTCCAAAGCATCAGGCCCTGGGCTAAAGTAAGATCCTCTCTCCTTCCTTTTAAATCTACTCTGATTCATCAAGAAAACCCGTAAGTTTTCCTGTCATTATAGGTACTGAAATTGTAAGCCAGAATATCTGAGAAGTACCACATTTTTCTACTCTGCCTTTATATGCTCCTTAATAAAATACAGGTAGGCTTCAATAAACAGAAGGGAAGATGGGAAATGTAAAAAAGAAAAGAAAATTTTATCCATTTATTCATGGAAAGCTATAATAAATGACAAATTCAAGTTGCAGGGAAAAAAACATGTAAAGATAGTTCAATTTCCATTTCAATAATGACATATGTGCATAAAAACACCAGGAAAAATATAACATAAACTAAATAATGGCTCTCAGAGGAAAGACTGAAAAGGACTTCCCTTTCCAAAGTCACTGGACCATTTCTGCAAAGTTTGGATTTTTTATAAGGAGACGTTAGATTTGTAAATGGAACGTCTGTGCATGTGAGGAGAAAAATAAAATATGTGAGTCTAACATATTGATTTTCAAGGACAGTATTTGTTTTCTGACACCCATGAATTTTGGTTTTATGGCCCAAGCTTTCTTTGGGGCCCTTCCCATCCTCCAGCGAATTGATCGCTATATGAGTTGCAGCTCCATGTAACGTTAAAATAGGTGGGAGAACAAATTGCTCCTCAGAGCAGAGAGGATAATGTTATTTAGCTTTCCTTGACTACCCTAGCCTGAAATGATCTCTGAGTCTCTCCTCTAAACATTCATTGTGATCACTGTCAACACAATTCATTTACCAATTAATCATGAAGCATCTTGAAACATTCTGGTGTGTTTCCCTGAACTGCAGCTTAGATTTTGCAAGCAGGTTCAGCCCTTCTGCAGAGTAAGGATTTCTCCTGCGTGTCTTTCAGAAACTTTGTGCACACTAAAAAGGAATCAAATATCACATTTGCAACAGCACAAGAATTAAAACTCACTGAGAACAGATAAACCTAACATGAAGAATGCTGGACTTATATGAATATTAATAATGGTTCTAATTTATTTTGCTCAGTGTACTGAATACTGATTTAAACATCTGAACTATCTACTTAAATATATATATATATATATATGTTAAATGACCCTAGGATAGAGGTTAATTCTCCTATCATTCCCATTTTACTAATAAGTAAAATAAGAAACAGAATGGTCAAGTGACTTGCCCAAGGTCACAGCACACTGCGACAAAGGTTAAAGGCAACATTCAAATACAGGTAATCTGGGCCCAGAATCTGTGTTCTAAACCACTGTATATGCTGCCTCTCCACCAGTGTACCATGGTTATTTCAGGAAAACTACAAATGATTATAGAAATATAATGAATGGTAAAGTGCATCATATAGGTTGACGGAAAGATAAAAAATGGCAAATATGGGTCCTTTCTTTCCATATTAATGTATTATCTTAAAGTAACACCATTTATAACGCCAATGATATTTTTTAGGAGGTTGGAGTAATAATTGTAAAGTTTAGTTAGAAAATAAATAGGTTACAAAAGGCTTTAAGATGCTGGGGATTAAATCATCCCTCCCACAAAATACATGCCCAAGTTTTAACAAGGCCCTGTGGATGTGAACTAATTTATATAGGATCTTTGAAGATGTTATTAGTTAAGGTGTGAACTCATCTGTGAATTGGACCTACACTTTCAGCCACCAAAACCATGAGACAATAAATTCCTGTTTTGTAGTATCTGTCATAGCAGCCCTAGCAAACTTTAAGGTAGTTTTAAAGAGAAATGAAGAAAGAGCTGCCATCCAAGATAGTATAATATAATATAAATCTACAACCATCAGTGTGTAAGTATGTAGCAGCTTCCCTACCCTCTATAACCACCCCCCCCAAAAAAAATTTTAGGTAATCACTGGAAAAAGTCAGGCAGCTCTCAAAAAAGATCTGGTAAATTAAATAATTTAATATAAAATAAAAATATTTATTTTTTAAATGATACTGAAATAATTAGCTAGCTATGGTGTGAACAAGGGGAAAATGGGATAAATTAATGCAAAATGAATGCTAGGTTGATTAAAAGATATCTATTTACCTACTTTTAGCACAGACAGACTCCCTATGCACTGTGAAAACACTTAGAGAGATAAAATAAAATCATCATGGATTTAACTACATAAAAATGAAACATCTGTGAGGTGAAGATGAAAACTGACCAAAGAAAACAAATGGTCCAGATGGTTTAGTTTATGAAAGTAATTTCTATGACTTTTTCAAATCAACCCATAAGGACCACTAATTCTTCAGTAAGCACTTCCAATATAAAATATTCATCTGCACCTTCCTTGGCATAAACGAAGGTAATGAGTCACTATGTCAATTTTAAACCCTTTGAATTCTTATGATCTCTCATATAAATCAACATTGAGCAAACACAAGCTAATTAGTACAACAGACATTGAAATTGAAATGGTTCTATATAATGCTTTTACGTGTGCACTTGTATTTTCTTAGCATCCACATTTCCTTAAAGGAAGTTAGGGAACAACCACTGACCATTTTATATAGGGAGAAAACACTGAAGACTGTCTGATTTAATTAAATATTAGACACAATCAAATAGCATCTGTATGTCTAAAATATAAGGAACAATAATGAAATGCTTGCCAGGAAGCCCTCTGGACATTAATATACCTTGAAGGCCCCTGGTCCCAACCCTCCAATCCATCCTGCTCTCCAACCAAGGACTAACAATTACCATGACTTTTACACTTGCTGTTACAGTTTTATACATTGCTTACTTTTCTAGGTTTTTAAACTTTAAATTATATCCTATTGCATAGTCTCTTCTGTAACATGCTCTTCTGCGATTTATCCCTGTTGATATATGTAAAACTGCAGTTCATTTTTTATTGCTGCGTAGTACTCCATTATATAAATATACCACAATTCATCCATTCTCCCATCAAACTGTCTCCAAATTTCATTGTTGTTGTTGCTAGTATAGCTACTGTTTCCACAAACATTTCCAAACAATTTTCTTGGCCACTTGTACAAGAGTTTCTCTAGGGCAGCAATTCTCAAAGTGTGGGTCACTCACCCCTGGAAGAACCTCACATCTTCTCAGGGGTACAAGAGGCCAAAACTATTTTCTTAAATACGGTAACACAATTTACCTTTTTAACTCGATTGGCATTTGTTCTGACGGTGCCAAAGCAATAGTGAGTATAAAACGTGTGGTGACTTGGCATGAATTGAGGCAAGAGCACCAAGGAGTGCAAGTGTGCAGGGCTTCTTCCTCAACACACACTCGCGGTGAAAAAAAAAAAATCTAAAGCTTCACTTAAGAAAAATCCTTGAGGAAGTATTAACAATTATTTATTTTATTAAGCCTTGACTCTTAACTATACATCTTTTTAATATTCTAAGTGACTGAAGAAATGTCAAGCCCCAATAAAACACAGCAGTTGCATAACAAATGGCTGTATTGAATACAAGCACTTTGGTTTCTACAGAGTTGAGTTTGAGTTAACTGGTCATATATTTTTAACAGAACTCCATTTTTTTTTTTTCAAAAAAGTACTGGCAAACTATGGCTATTCACACTTCAGTATATGGGAGACATTTTCTGTAAAAAAAAAAAAAAATGAAGAAAGCCTATAACTTTTAGGAAAATACTGAGAGTACATAGCACCAATGATCAATCAAACTAGAGCTTTCAACAAAAGGTAGAATTTTGGAAGATGTGATCCCACCACAATGAATGAGCTGGGCAACTTTGCAAAATTTGAAGACTTTCCTGATAAAATTTGTGGTAGTACCAGTATTTCCCAAATGACCATTGCAAGATGCTACAAAAATCATTTGTGGGTAAAAGACCTTTTGAAAATACAAAACAGACCAATACATTTTAATGTAATGAAGAACAAAAAGCTTATTGATAAGGCCCAACTACATATCCTTGAAAGAGTACATTTTCTTCATATACTTGAACAAAAATAACATATCAAAATAGATATAAAAAAGACATGATATTCAAAATGCATCCATCAAGCCAGAAATTAAAGAGATCGGCAAAACAACGTCACCATTCTAATTCATTTATTGAAAAATTTATCAGTATGGGTTATTATTTTTATCAAGTACTGAATAATTTTAAATTTTCTCAGTTTTAATTCATAATAACAGTAAATGTCAGTATATATGAATAAAAGTTTTGAAGGTCTTTACTAATTTATAATAATGTAAAACGATTCTGAGATCAAACGCCTTGAATGGGAAAGCTAGACTATTGGGTACTGCATCTTAGACTTTGTTAACCAATGTTAACTGGTTGGATCCATGTGCACCCTATAAGCAGTGCATAATTTGCATCCCTTTACATATGGGAGATAAAAAAAAAGAACTAGCAAAATAGACCAAAAGGGTGGGGTGGGGGGCGGGGTACAGGGAATTGCTCATTGAATGGCAGAAGAGAACCTACACTTTCTGAGAAAGGACAGATGAAAGTCAAATTATCATATTAGAGTTGGTAACTAGCAGTGGGGAAACAGAACACCTGGAATTAATCACCTTGATTTCTGAAAGTTAATTTACTTTCAAGTGGTGCTAATGATTCTCCCAGGACCTTGAAATGATTGTTTTTGTGTGTGTGTGTGGGGGGGGGGAATCAGAAAGTATGAAAAGAGGGGTTAAGGTAAACATATTTTTTGAAGATTATTTCTAGGCATTAAACTTCCTTGGGTCACTCCCTTTAAAACTCATCTTTATAAGAAGTGCAAAATGCCCAAGGCCAGGGAGAGTGTGAAGGATGAGTGCTCTCTCAACTGCAGGTAGCCCCAAGAACACATCTGGTATAGGATTGTCACTCAGTAAACATGTGGGGAATTATTAAAGATGCTGAATATAAACCAGGATAAACTTCTTCAGTGCAATAAATAGCAAAAGTATTACCACTGCGATTATCCTTGGAACCAGAAAATAAAGTTAACCAACTCATTCTAAGGAGAGCGGCAATGTGCAAAAAGATATATGTACAAAGATAGTCATTGTAATATTTTTAAAGTAGCAAAATATCAGAAATAAGGTAGAAATCCTCCAAGTTAGTTAAATTATAGTATAGGCACACAATGGAATATTATAAATAATATATTTCAAAAACTAAATGTGAAAAGATTTATAATATAACAATTTTTAAAGTTATAAAATAGTATGCATACTCTGGTCTTATTTGCAAAACCTACATATAGAAAACACGAACAAAATAAGAATTCAAATAACAATAGCGATTTTCTCTTGGCAGGAGATGAAGATGAGTTCTTTCTTTGGCTTAATGCAATCTCCCAATTTTTCTACAAGGAAAGTATAGAGTAATTGGTCAAAAGTATATTAGTTTTTAGATTCAGTTCTCACTCTGCAATTTACCAACTGTTATATTTCTCTTCAAACATATTTTCTTACTTATATAACAGAGGACATATTCTTATCTTAAAATGGTGATGTAATGATTGCATGAGATGATCCAAATGAAATGCTCAATAAGTAGTATTATTTTATGGATGATTTGTATAATTTTAAAGGTTCAGAAAAATAAATGACATTGAATATTTTCCTCTGCAAAGTGTTCCTTTGTAAATCTGTATCTCTAACAAATTATATATTACATTAAACAAATAAAATAAAATCGCTGTTTGCATTTCTTCCTTTTTTTTGAAATATGTTATCAAGAAGCCACATCTGCAGATCACAGAAGAAGCTTCAGCCAGGCATGGGATTGAAAATTCAGCACTGAGTCAGAATGATTTTACTTGCAGAGTCATTAAATGTCAAGTCCTGAGGCTTTCGCAGAGCATGCCGCAGGCCAGATAACGCGTGGCTAAATCCTGCTGTCCTCTGGAGAAGCCGGAAGGGGTGAGGGAACGTGTGATGATTTGTCCATCTGTCCTTTTTAGTGCCTTGTTTAAAAGATGTTATTAAAAGCCATTGTGCCCGGATAAATATCTGACATGGCTCATATTTTCCTGTTAGCAGAAAATCAGCAGAATTTTAACTCATCTACACCCACAAGAAAGCAAGGTAGCTTATGGTCTCCAGATAAAAAGGAGACAAAAATGCTCAGTGACCCTGTGTTCCAACAGTCCATGCAGGCTGGAGCTAACAGTACCAGAGCTCCTGCTGGGTCCTCCTGGCCCACCTGATTCTCCCATCTTCCATCCCCTTTAGTCTGATCTTTATGCCCCATAATTTACAAAAACAACAACAAAACATCCATCTGCTTCCCTGAAGTGACCTGCAGATAGTTCCAGGTCCTGAGGGTTCTTCTTTGTTAAGGATGATGGGGAGGAAAATCAGGGAAAAAGGGCTACTGGAGAGTTGAGAGAGACCCTGCCAGAAAGAACAAAACTAAAAGAAGGGTAACCTACGATGATAGATTCCACGTTAGAAGACTTCATTTTCTGAATGTGTATATGTATACACATATACTACACATACACACTTTTCTTTGGTTCCTACTTGGGGCAGCACTGGGCTCCATGGGTGTTGCCTTTTGTTCTCCTTTGCTTAGTTTTCATAATTGTCCTGAATGTTAACACTGGGGAATAGCATTCATTGTTCAGACAACTCTTCTTTCCTTCTCTATCCACACTGCCTCCCTGGTGTCCTCGTTCAATCCACAGCTCTAAATACCATCTATATGCTGAGAACTCTCAAATGTAAATCTCAAGTACAGCCCTCTGTTCTGAATCCCAGACTTCTAACCAACTGCCTGCCCTATATGCCTGAACGTCTGTTAGGCCACCGAACATATCAGTCCAAAATTAATGTTCAGATTCCTACCCTAAATTTGTTCCTTTTTTTCCTCCCAACAAATGGCAACTCTATGCTTTTGATTTCACAGGCTTGAAACATGAGTCGTCTTTAACTCCCTACCTCTTTCCTATATCATGCATTCTTACCATGAACAAATCCTATCAGTTCTATCTTCGAAACATGGACAATCTGACACTTCTCATCCGAGCCACCATTGTCTCTTGCCTAGATGACTGCAATAGCTTCTAGCAGTCCCTCCTTCTTCCATCTCGGCCTCCCAATATTATCTCTGTCTCCAGAGTGGTTTTTAAGCATAATTCAGGTCAAGATACTTCTCTGCTTATAACCCTTGAGAAGCTTTCTACCTCACCAATAATTAAAGCCCAAGTTGTTGACAGGACCTGCAAAGGCTTCCTGTGATCTGGCTCTTCAATCCTGACCCATTTCTCCAGCTCACTCAGTTCCAGGGGTGCAGCCTTCACACTTTTCCTTGGGCACATCAAGTATATTAACCCCACTTATGGGCAGGGCTTGCCCCCTCATTTTATTCATCTCTCTGTTAAAATGTCAACTTCTCAGGTGGGCTCTCCTGACCCCCCATTTAAAATGGCACTTTCCCCATTCATTCTTTATCATCTATTCTCTCTTCCTTACCCAAATACACTTCTCTTCCTAACACACATCACCATCTGACATATTATATATTTACAGGTTTTTGTATAGGTCTTGCCCACTACAATATAAGCTCCCCGAGAGCAGGGATTTTGTTTGGTTCATGGCATTCTTCCATCACTAAGAACAAATGGCTGGCTAACACAGGTGCTCACTAAGTCTTTATTGAATATATAACTAAAGGAGAGACAAACTTAAACAAGATAAAGACAGCAGTACCAGGTGGAAGAGACAAAACAAAGAAGCAAGTAATTACAAATGTGTTATGAATTGCAATAGCAGAGATAGACACAGGCTTAATAAGAATTTGCAGTGTGCAAGTTATGTGACCTTAGGCTAATTGCTTAACTTCTCTGGCTCTTGGTTCTTTGACCTATAAAGCCAGATTGTCCAGATGAGTAATCTTGAGATGCCCTTTCAGTTTAAATATACTGTAGTTCTACATCCCATTTTCTTGCCTCCAGGGCATGTCATCTCTTTTCTAGCTCATAGGCTTCACCATGAATTTCATTTAAGTTGCTCAAAATGAGCCACTAGATCTCTGATTACTTGATTGCTTTCAGTGTGATCTGTCATTGGCTGTGGTTTCCCAGCAGTAAACAGCCATACCAAGATGCTCCAGGCTGTATGTGAGCTGGGTCTGGGCATACAGGTTTGTCACTGTCTGACACATCATAAAGCAATTGCTCCAGAAGCTAGCTGACTCAGCCTCCCTCTTACATCTCACTCAACAGGGTTCAGTTGGAAGACACAAAACTTCAAACTTTCACCATCACGGCCTGAAGTGCATTTAGCAACCCCAGGTCATCAAACCTTTTGTTTTCCATGTTTTTATTAGAAATAAGAGAGAATAAAACTGCTGAGCCAGTTTTCAAAGACTCAAGTTCAGCACGCTGGGGAGGTAAAAATGAGAACATGTGAGGTTATAGCCCCCTAGAGAATTTACAAAGCAATCAAAAACCCCAGTACTGCCAAGATATAAGCAGAGTAGGAAAATGTGCACAGAAACTTGAGACTGCTAAGTATGAGAAAGAACAGATAGAATGGTGATATTATGGGCCATTTTATATGTTACATTAGTTCTCTCATGATCAGAGGATGCAAGAAAAGACAATGGGATGGGCTTCTTGTAAATCTGATTTTTAAATAAATAATAAAAGAAAACATGGCATTTCACACACTAATGGGACAATTTTTTTCATTTGGCAGATAAGGAAGCGAAGTTCCCAAGGAGAAACGTGCCTTATCCACACAGCTAACTCGTGGCTAAGCCTGAACCAAACCCAAAGACCCAGCCCTCTTTCCACTACAGCTTCCAGACATCTTTAGCCAAATACTTTATAAGTTCTGCCATTGCAGCTTCTTTGTAGATCTTCAGTTCTTTCAGATCTGTTAATTTTCTCCCCAAATCTGTGCATCTGTGTTTCTGGTCCAAATGACACAATTTTTAGTCAGAGCGTCATCTGAACATCTCTCAAATCAAGGATGTGGTGACAGCTTTCAGGCTCCTATCACCATGACAGCTTTCCAGAGAGTAGTACAAACTACTTCACTTGCATTCTGATCACACAAGTATACAGAGAATCCTTAAGTAAACAGCCATCGTAGTGCACGGTTTTCGAGGCTACAGGGTACTGTTCGTCAGTGCCTTTCTCTCAGACTTTATTATATTCTGTGGACTTTGCAGTTTTCCTGCTATTTCCCTTTGGGCCAGCTCTCTGTGCACAAGCCAAGAGCATCTGTAATCCTTCAGTTCCAGAGTTGAAACTCCTTAACATTCCCATCTAAATAAGGGCCTTGAAGAGAAAATCCTCTCCAATGCATATCCATTAACAGAACAAGTTGTACTTGACAAATAGCAAAGTCTCACCTGTTTAATTTCCCAGTCAGCACTCAGCATCATTCTGAGATTCTAGCACATCATTCTGGCTGGTAATATTCTGTGTCTTTACCTAGTCCTGGTTACTCATAATATATTTAACCCATACCCGTTCATTAAATTGCACCCTTTACTGTATGAATGGTTTAGTTCAACACACACACAAAAAGGAAAGAGTTGTCAAACAAGTATCCAGCCACAACTTTCGCACACCCAAAGCCTTTCTTACACATGCATACTTGCCATCATGCTCTCAGACCCCATCCCCACATCACCACCATTAATCATAATGGTCTCAAAAACCAAGGAAATTTCTCAACAGTAGGGCATGTCTGGGACTAAGGCAAATGCACTGGCCCTCTATCGAGTCACATGATTGTGAATGGTTGGCCCCCACTGAGGTTCTGTGAGATTCATTTCTCCATGTCTGACTTCCTTCCCCAGCTCAAAATATCACCTGGGGGACTTCCTAGATATATGACCTTAGCCTTTTCTTCAGTCGTTTTATGTCCATCCCTAGAGGTATGATATTAATTTAGACATGCCTTAGCAAGGTTGGAGCAGGATTCAGTTTTCCCTTGCAACAACCCTGGGTAAACATTCTCTATTTCAATAGCAATTTATTATTTTTATTATTATAACTTACATGCATACTCCTTTATAGCTTATGAAGATCTTTTCCATATACTTAATAACATTAGAAAGCCCTACACTTTAACCAATGAGAAAAATGAAACCCAAAGAACTGAAATCTAGTCCAATAGGTTCAATAACTAGTAAATTTCAAAGCAGAAACAAGAATGCAAGCCCTGCTGGTTCAAGATCTATGCCCTTTCTGTATACCTGACATCATTTCTCCCACCACGTAAGTAAGCAGTCCTATCAAGAGTTCACAAACCCAGGTCAGAATTTTGAAATTCTAACAATCATGCCCTCTTGCAAGAGGTGAGAAGGATATAAGCATTATGGCAATTTGCACAGTTCCTCTGACCCAACAATTCTCCAAGCCAACAGCTGGTCAGTATCATCGGGCGAGCCGAGCTCTGCCCCAGCCCTCTCTCCCAGGGTAGCTCTCCAAGCCGACAGATTGGTGCTTTGCCATCTGTCCCAATGAGCTGGAAGGCACTGTAATAACATAAGCCCTGATACTTTGGGCCTTTTCTTAATTTCTCAGGGGAGCAATACTATTACATAAGAATAAGAAATGATTGTTTCTCTCTAAAACCCATTTTCTACCCTTGACTTTTTATGCCATCAAATCCTCAGAGAACTGAGCCCTTTTCTCTTTTCTATCTACTCTCTCCCACAGTGATCCCATTTAAACTTGTGCTGATGACGCTGACATTTAAATCTACCCCAACCTCTCCTCTAAGCTCCACAGTGGTAAAGCTTGCATGGATGTCTCAGAGGCATCTAGGTTTAGCAGATCCGGAATAAAACTCTTGGTTTCCCCCTGCTGGTGCATCCAGAACACTGTGATTCAACTCTGCATCCTCCCTTTCTCACACACACACCACGTCCATTCCTTTAGCAAGTTTTCCCTCCAAAAAGAACCTCACAGCTGTCTACTGCTCCCTTTCCATTGCCGTGTCTGGGTCTCCTGTTCCCCATCTATGCTGCTTCACAACCTGCTAGTACATCAACATACTTTCACCCTCCACAACAAAGCAGCCCAAGGGAAGGGGCGTGGTGGCGGTCTGGAGCTGTACATACCCCACAAAACACGTTCTTATATTTAATCCACCTCTCTGGATGGGAACCCATTGTATGTAGGACCTTTTGATGAGGTCCCTTCAATTAAGACGTGGCCTGCCTCTTTCAGGCCAGGAGAGGCCACCACGCGCACTGCCACTGAATGGAGGAAGCGAAGGACAAGGCTGTCTAGCACCAGCTCCAGAATGCCACAGTCTGCAGGGAGAAAGCATTGCCTTAGTGATGCCTTAATTTGGACGTTTTCCAAACCCCAAAACCATGAGCTGATAAATTCCCATTGTTTAAGTCAGCCCAACACATGGTATTTACTTGGGCAGCCAAGGAATCTAAAACAGTGTGAGTGCTGGTTTGAAACTTACACACCCCCCCCAGAATAGTCAACACTCTTTTAATCCAATCTTATGGGGGCAAACCTATCACTGGGTAAAAATTTTTGATTAGGTTGTTTCCATAGAGATGTGACACCATCCATTCAAGGTGGGTCTTGATTAACTTACTGGAGTCCTTTAAGAGGGAGAGATTCTGGAGAAAGCACATATGCTCAGAGAGCTGACACAAGAGAGCAGATGCTTGGAGAGAGTCCAGAAGACACTAAGAGAGGACTCAGGCCAAGAGAACCATTCCGAAACCAACCCAGGAGAGAAGGACCAGCAGACGTCACCATGTGCCTTCCCATGTGACAGAGAAACCCCAAACCCCAGATGCGATCAGCCTTTCTTAAGTGAAGGTATCCTCTTGTTGATGCCTTAATGTGGACATTTTCACAACTTTCATATTATAAATAATTATAATTTATTATTAATAAATACCCTTTGTAAAAACCAATCCATTTCTGGTATATTGCATCCCAGAAGCATTAGCAAACTGAAACAGTATGCTAAACCTTTCTCCAAAAAGAAGCCATGTAAGCATGATTACACTACTGACCTAATCAAAACCTTCAATGGCTTACCACTGATCATGGCATAAAACCTGAACTCTTTACCACGGCCTCTGGACTCTGCATGTGGGATGCTTGCCTACTTCTCATGCCTCACTTACAAGCTACTTCCATCCCTATCTTCTGTCTCCTTTGCCTGGAATACTGCTTCTCCAGCTCATCCATAGAGATCTCCTTATTTTTATATTTCAAGACTCAATCTAAATGCCATCTCCTTAGAAGCACTACCTATCATGCTCTAGGAGTGACACTCTGAATAGTCAAAAACCAGTAAAGCATGGACAATCCAATCAGAGTGGACACAGCAGTACCCCTAGAAGAGGGTCCTGGAGACTTCTGCTATACCAAGTGTTCACTCTTATTTCTGGATACTGGAGAGCAGGGAGCATGCTGGAGGGAAACAACTGGCGGTCTCAAGGTAGTGCTGTGGAAGTATTTCTTTATTTTAATGAACCATTCTACTATGCTGATCTGTACTGGCTAATTACCATCCTGCCCTGTTCATCCGAGCATACACCCACTCCCTTTGATACAGTATCTAATTTAATGAATTTCTAGAATATGCTGCAATCTATTTGCTCATTTTCTTATCTATACTTGAATGTAACCTCTATAAAGGCAGGAAAAATTGTTTTCTCATTCTCCTCTGTATCCCCAGCATCGGGCATAATGCTTGGCACATTGTAGGTGACAAATAAATGATGAACAAATAAATGAAGAGATATTCCTAAAATGACTATGGAATGGACTGAAATGGCATGGATTCGTATTACTTTGGACACATTCATTCCTCCCATATTTAGCACACAGACCTTTGTGATTTATATTTTCATTCTTTCATTTTTCCCCCCTCGGGATCCTGCTTCCCCAGATATTGTACAAATACAAGGATATCAAGGACTATCTGATATAATGGCTGGTATTATAATATCTGCATAAACAGAATGCTAGGTCTGCGACTTAGGGATTTGAAATGTTCCAATGATATCCCAAATCACAGCAAAACAAATGCATAAGGAAGGAGCAAGTGAATGAAGTGAACAAACATGCAGGAAGTGCCTTTTACACATTTCAGGCCCTGGGGATACAAGACACATTGACAGAAAACAGTCATACACCATGATAAGAACTATACCAGCAGCAGTTCAGGCCATAAATGTTTTTTAGTCAAAAAAATGAACCACAGCACCTAGTGCTGTGGAAATACAGAGCAGAGACGGCTTCATTCCACCTGAGTGGCTATGAGTTGTTGAATAGTAGGTGTCCGGTGACATTTAAGTTGGACCTTTAGAATGAAGAGTAGAAAATGGATAATTAGGAGGCTCACCATCTAGGGAACATGGATGGTACAGGAAAGGATGTGATCATCTAGAAGAGCCTGGAAGATCAGATAAACTGTAACCCAGGGTCTAGACAGCATGATCGTAGAGGGAGTATCAGGAGATGAGGTTAAAGGAGGAGTACAGGGACAATTTGTGAAAGGCTTGGAAAGCCATGCTAAGGATTCTGGTCTTTAACCTATTCGTCAGTTGTCAGCAAACCATGGCTGTGACCTATTTTTTTCTATTGCTGGATTGAGTAGTTGCTATAGACAAGCCCTGCTAGATCACTTGTGGGGCCGCCCAGTGCAAGATGAAAATGAAGAGCCACTTGTTTAAAAATATCAAGAATTTCGAGTGGGCCATGGTGGCTCAGCAGGCAAAGTTCTCGCCTGCCATGCCTGAGACCTAGGTTCGATTCCCGATGCCTGCCCATGCACAAAAAAAAAAAAAAAAGCAAGAATTTCAATATGGCAACAGAAGAGATTACACCATGCACAGGCTCCTTGAGTGTGGGCCTTGGGTGACTGCACAGGACACATCCAGAAAGTCATTCCTGGTGATAGAGACCATTTGACTCACAGAGTCTAAAATATTTAGTACTTCACACTTACCAGACAAAAAAATTGTAGATCCCTGCTATAGGTGATAAGAACCACATTTCCTAGTAGAAGATAATGTTGCAGGAGCACTCTGCCTTATGGCTATTTATTTTTCCTTCATATAAAATGCTATAAGAGTACTGCATACGAACCAGTTGAGCCAGTGGAGCGCCATATAAAATGCTATGCCTGCCAGCTGACTGGTCCCTGATGTTGCCACAATTCAAAGACGGACATCTTCCCAGCAGACGTAGGAGCTCATCCTGAACTAAAAGATGACATTCTAGAGATAATGAAAGTACGTTTCACTTTAGGAGAATTGCTTCCTAAGAAGTCTAGGAATTTAAAGGCTTTCTTCTCATCCTCTCAGCTACAGGCTACAAAGGATACCACATTAGATATTCTGGCTGCAGCCGGCAAGGTCAGGATACAGTAGCCTTTTGCCCACAAGGTGGCACTGTTGTTCATACATTCATGATCATGGGCCACTGGGTCCTTTATAGACACAATTTCAAGGCCATCAAAACACAGGCTTTTGCCTTTTTCTCTAATATTTTACAGTACAGGAATGCTGCCATCAGAGCTATGTCATTCAGAAAAAGCACTCAATGGATGCAGAGATGCTCAATGGATGCAGAGATGCTCAGTTTCTGAAATCCATCACTCCAGCCCTAGGGACTTCTAAAAACTGGACCAAACAAAATTTGGCCAAGACTGTGCTAATGTTCATTAAACAAATTAAATGACAACTGCTTGTTTGATTTTTTTTTGCCTTTATTTATCCTTGATTTTTGATGCTCCCAAATGGTACAGAAAGAAAGCAAACAGACTGATAGCTGAAGAAGCACAAAATATTTCAGTCCCTTCGAGGGAATATTCAGAGACAGGGCAGAAAATCATTAGTCTTTACAAATCCACTATCAGAAGTTCAATAAATTACTAAATTCTTAACTTTCACAACAGAGATTCCATTTCTGAAGCCACTTATCATCCCCCATATTTCCTTTCTTTCCATTCCCATTTGTACTTTAGGTCAGTGGTTCAAAACCAGAGGCAATTTTGCCACCACCCCTGCTGGGGACATCTGGATGATACCAGGAGACCTTTTGATTGGCATGTATCTACCCGAGGAGGGGGAGGTGCTACTGGCATCTAATAGGTGGAGGACAGGGATACCGCTGGACACCCTACAATGCACAGGGCAGCCCCCACAGCAAAGAACGATGGGGCGCAAACTGTCAGAAGGTGAGAACTCTGCTTGAGATTCACCAACTGCCAGTCATTTCTTCTGTTCCTCCTCCTCCAAAATTAAATAACATTTTAAAGCCATTTAAGACCATACAGAGTACACAGTAAATTTTCAGTGCATCACAAAGTATTGGCTATATCTAACATTTTGTTTATATTTCTCCCCGTGTATAGTATACATAAGATTGCAAATTCTTTAACAATTGCAATTGAATCTAAAGGCCATAGAACTAATGGGATTCTCAAACAACATTATGGAGCTTAGTTCCACTGATGCTGAGGATAATAGCATGGCTTATAAAGTCGTAACCAGTTTCTCTTTACTTGCACCCATTTCAAAATTTCATTTCAACTGGAGGTAAAAACAGGAAGACATCCTATCTAGACACTTGTGGCCTCGCACACTGTGTGAGAGCTAAGAAAGGGCATTAATCCCAGAGAAGCATTGAATGTCTGAATAGACATACCACCATAAAAGTTTCAGGATATCAGCAAACAGTATCAATTTGTATGTAGCAAACTGCCATGAGTTCAGTCGGCAGAAAAAATTTCTGGTGGCTTCTTCTTCTGGAAGCATGATTCCAGGCACTGACCCCAGGGATGTCAATAAAAGTTAGGCTACTGGAAGAGAGCCCCTGGTGACACAGAAACTGAAGCCACATTACGCCGAGGGGACTGCTCCCTGGGAGGCAACATCTTATATTTCCACTATCAGGTTAGGATAGGGACTTGGCTAAGGATAGCTTCCCAGGAGACTTTCATGATCATTAAATCAATTATATACGTGGGGGGGGGTGGGGGGGGGAGGCGGGCTGGAGATACTGAGAAATTGATACAATGGTAGGCCTTATTAGAGGGCTAATTTATGCCTATTTAAAAATGAAGCATTGAAATCTACATAGAGATTTAATAGTACTATTGGTATAGTTCATTGATTTCCAAAAACGGCATTTGAAAAGTCAGTCTCGTTACTTTTTAGTCACTCTCTGTGTCCTCAATGCAAACATGGGATTTTCCACATGCATATAATATGAAAAAAATATCATAAATGTGAACTCTGTTGCAAAGACATTTGCTGACAGAATGAGAGCACAAAAGAGAGATAAAAACAACTTGTCGCCTGTAAATTTTTCCAACAAAGATTCTGCTAGAGAAATGATTTGCCTTTCCAGGTCTTTAAATTTATAACCTACAGGTGCTGCCCAATAAACTTCTAGGGAAAAAAAATATCTTACATAGAAATGTTCTTTAAATGAATGCAAGACAAATCATGGCATTTTTTTCAGTGCTCTAGAGGGATGCATGAGAAGGAAGGGAGATGGAAGGCGGTGATAGAGTGGAAATGTAGGGAACCAGAGCTCTTGGCTGTCTAAACCTCATTTTTTTCTGAGTTCAATATTTTAAGCTGCTAGAAAACTAGGTATGGGAGTTTGAATAGTGTACCCCACAAACACATGCTCGAGTCCTAACCTCTGATCCTATGGTTGTGAACTCATTTATAAATGGGATCTTTGAAGGTTCTATTAAAATGAAGCCAAATAGAATCAAAGTGGGCTTTAACCCAAAATGGCTGGCATCCATACGGCAAAGGAAATTTGAATGTGAGAATGCAATCTGCCAACACGGCCGTGTGACAGAGGAAAGGATCAATGTCAGCAAGACAATCACCTGAGTGCTGTGAATGTCAGAGAAGGAATGGCCCTTCTGAGATCTGACTTGGGACTTGGAGCCCTGTTGTTTAAGCCAACTAGGTTTTGGTATTTTTTTATTTTATTTTATTTTTTAGGTTTTGGTATTTTTGTCACAGTAGCTCTGGCAAACAGAGCCAAGAGAAATATTTAAAGTATAACAATAAACATTACAATGTCATATATGTTATTATTCAAGATCAAAGAAGACATCAGTTACAAAGAGGATCTAAAACATACTTGGTCCACTAGTCAGTGATAAAAAGTTGAGTAATGTTTCTTGCTGAAAACCTGGAGGGAGGGAAGTTGACATAAAAACATGGGGAAAGAGACAAAAAATGAGCAAAACATGGAGGAGGGAGAAACAGATTTTTAAATGGCAATTTGCATCAGCAGTTCATGTCTCGGCTTTGATATATTCTTCATATTTTTAATAAAGTAGTCAGATAAAGGAAAAATGAAGAAAAACATAGATCATAATTCTAAGGGGATACTTCGTGCACTAAATCCTAAATCTCCCTAACATATTGACTTCAGTCAAAGAATTCTCCCTACAGACAATGTGCAAAATGAGAAACTGAAGCTAGAAAAACAATGTTGCCCTTGAAGTTGCCATATCTAAATACACAAAAATGTGTCAGAAAAATACTCAGGAAAGATTAGTTCACCACCCAGTAGATCAGCAACAAACTATTTTCTGATCAGCAGCCCATGGCTATCCTTGTGCATACAAATACCCTTCCTGATTAGGGAAAATTTAATAATTAAATGCCAAATGGTATCTGTGGTAGTTTGAAGCTGTTATGTAACCCAGAAAAGGCCATGTTCTCTTAATCCATTCCTGTGGGTGCAGATCTATTGTGGGTGGGACCTTTGGATTAGGTTGTTTCATTTGAGATGTGACCCACCTCATTCAGGATGAGTCTTGATTCTCTTGCTGGAGTCCTTTATAAGAGGATAAAACACATACAGTAGCTAGCAATGAAATTAAGAGAAACTCAGAGCCCCAGAAAAGCTAAGAGAGGACCAACAGAAGTGATCGGTTGGAAGAGGAAGAGAAAGTCTTTGAAGCCAGAAGCTGAAAAGCAACAAAATCTAGGAGCAAAGGACTGACAGACGCCAGCCATGTGCCTTCCCAAGTGACAGAAATGTCCTGGATGTCAACAGCCTGTCCTCAGAGTCCAGGTATCATCCTGTTGATACCTTTGGTTGCATATTTTCATGGCCTAAAAACTGTAACATGTAAGTTAATAAATTCCCTTCATTAAAAGCCAGTCCATTGGGTGGGCCACCGTGGCTCAGTAGGCAGAGTTTTCGCCTGCCATGCTGGAGACCCCGGTTCGATTCCCAGTGCCTGCCCATGCGAAAAAAAAAAAAAAAAAAAAAAGGCAGTCTATTTCTGGAATATTGCATTCCAGCAACTGTACCAAACAAAACAGTATCTACGCTCAAACAATTCATAAATCCGTAAAAATAGAGTTGCGTTAATATTTGCAATTTCGAGGATAATTAGATGTAGTGAAATTTAAATACTTTCATTATCAGTATTCAACATACGGAAATAAGCTAAGGTTGACAACAGAGTTCAATATGTGAAATTTAAGCACATTAGTAGGTCAAATATTTTCACTAACTTTTGACTATTTCAAATCAATAAATATTTGTTCAAATAAACAGTATTTCAATTGAAAAGGAATTGTTAGTTCCTCCACATAATCTTAATATAAAGTAGCTCTCATTGTACAGATTATTATAGAGCACATTTCATAAAGTACAAACTGTAGCACTGTACAGTCCAGTATGGTAAACACCAACCACATGCAGCTATTGACTGCTTAAAATGTGGTTTGTCTGAATTGAGACGTTCCATAAGCAAAAAATATTACATCAGATTTCAAAGACTTAGCATGAAAAAGAGAAAATGAAAAAGAATATAAAATATTTCCTTAATGATTTTTTTAGAAGGATTTCAAGCATGGTTTCAATTTATTTACTAGGTATACCTATTCCCTCTTGAATAAGCTTGAATAATTTGTGTCTTTCAAAGTATTTGTTGATGTAATCTATATGGTCTAATTTACTGACATAAAGTTGTTCATAATATTTCTTTTATTATTCTTATAATGTCTCTAACAAGTATAGTGTTGGCCCTTTTTTCATTCTTGGTATTAATAATTTGTTTTTTTCTTTTTTAACTTGACCACCTTTCATACAGGTTTTCACATTTATTGATTGGGCCGGTCTGAAACTGTTGTGTACACCAGAAAAGTCAAGTTCTTTGATTGTGATTCAATACTGCTTATAGTGGGATCTTTTTTATTAAGTTGTTTCCATGGAGATGTGACCCACCCAGTTGTGGGTAGGACCTTTTGATTAGGTGGTTTCTGTGGGGATGTGTCTTCACCCATTCAAGGTGGGGTTACTTGCTGGAGTCCTTTAAGAGGGAATAATTTTGGAAAAAGTTTCAAAGCCAACACAAGACAGACGTTTGGAGATGCAAAAAGAAAATGCCCCCAGGGAAGCTGTTGAAAGCAGAATGCAAGCCAGGACAGAAAGCTAGCAGAGATCAGCCATGTGCCTTCCCAGCTGACAGACAAACTCTGAACATTATCGGCCCCTTCTTAAGTCAAAGTATCTTTCCCAGGATGCCTTGTTTTATGGACTTAGAATTGTAAACTTGCAACTTAATGAATTCCCTTTTAAAAGCCTTTTCATTCTAGTATATTGCATTTGGCAGCTTTAGCAAACCTATACACTGATATTTTCAAAGAAGAATTTTTTGTTTCCTTTATTTGCTTTATTAATTACCTGTTTTTAATTTCAATGATTTCTTTCTTTATATTTACTATTTCCTTCCTTCTCATTTAGAGCACAATTGGTGGTCCTTTTCCAGTTTCAAATGGCAAGTATTAGATAAGTGATTTGAGACCCTCTTTTCTTATTTAAGAATTTAATTTCCTTCTAAGTACTGCTTTAGCTACATCCCAGAAATAATGTGCTAAAGCTTTTACTATTATTGGCTCAAAACATTTCTAATTTTCTTTGTGATTTCTTCTTTGACCCATGGGTTACTTATATGGAGGTTGTTTAATTTCCAGATGTCTGGAACTTTTCTAGGTGTTTCATATTGGTCTATTTGTAATTGAACTCCATTTTCTATAATAATTTTTATAATGATTATACGTTGAACAGAAACAAGTTAATCCAAAAGGCCTGAAACTGCTATCCTTAGATAGTCCTGCTTACAAACCTGGCCCTTGTCTGGTGTTTCAGTTTTTTAGGCTGCTCAAGAATATATATGAAAGGTATCAGGTTAAACAGTGGGAATTTATTTGTCACAGTCTAAGGCTAAAAGAACATTCACATTAAGGCATCATCAAGGCAATGAAAGCTTTCTTCCTGAAGACCAGCATTCTGTGGGGGGCGGCTGGCGTTTCTTGGTACATAACTTGTCACATGGCAAGGCACATGGTAGTGTCTCCTTTTCTTTCCCTTCTTTTCCAATCTCTATGGATGTTCAGCAACTTGCTCCTTAGGGTTTTCTGTCAGTCTGAATTAAACTCTGCTTATAAAGAACTCAGTAATAGGATCAAGACCCATCCTGATTAAGATGTGACACACCTTAACTGAAAAAACCTTATCAAAAGGTCCTATTTAACAATGGATCATGCCTACAGGAATAGAGTACATTTAAGAACATGTTTTTCTGGGGTACATACTCTTCAAACCACCACCCTCCACCCTCTAGATTCCAAAAGACATGTAGATGCATTAATTCCATCACAACATCCCAAAAGCCTTAAGATATTTCAGAAACAATGTTAAATATGAAGTCTCATCAAAGTCAGTTATACTCCTAGAGACTCTCTTTTGTTGCTCAGATGTGGCTTCTCTCTCTCTAAGCCAAGTCAGCAAGTGAACTCACTGTCCTCCCTCCTACATTTGAACATCACACTCAGGGGTATAAATTTCCCTGGCAATGTGGAACAGAACTCCTGGAATGAACTGGGATCCAGCATCAAGGGATTCAGAAAGGTTTATTGACCAATAGGAGGTGGAGAGAAATGAGACAAAATAAAGTTTCAGTGGCTGAGCGATTTCAAACAGAGTCAAGAGGTTATCCTGGAGGTTATTCTTATGAATTACATAAATATTCCTTTTTAGTTTATGGTGTATTGGAGTGGCTGGAGGGATGTATCTGAAACTGTTGAGCTGCGTCCCAGTAGCCTTGATTCTTGAAGACTATCGTATAAAGATACAACTTTTACAATGTGACTGTGTGATTGTGAAAACTTTTGTCTGACGGTCCTTTTATCCAGTATATGGCCAGAGGAGTAAAAAAAATATGGATAAAAATTAAAATAATAGGGGGGATAAGGAGTAAAATAACTTGGGTAGATGTAAATACTAGTGGTCAATGAGAGGAAGGGGTAAGGTGAATGGAATGTATGAGGGTTTTTTCTTTTTATTTCTTTTTCTGGAGTGATGCAAATGTTCTAAAAATGGTCATGGTGAGGAATACACAACTATGTGATGATGTTGTGAGCCACTGATTGTACACCTCATATGGAATGTAGGTGTGTGAAGATGTGTCACTAAAAATATATTTTTTAAAAATTCGGTTGTAAGCATAGCCTGTCCTGGGGCACAATTTATTTCTGTCTGTGGACCTGTGAAACCTAGAGAACAAGTTATCTGCTTCCAATATACAATGGCGGGACAGGCATAGAATAAACATGTCCGTTCCCATAAGGAGAAATTGAAAGGCCCACAGATCCCAAACAATTCTAAAACCCAGCAGGGCATACTCCATTAGATTTTAAGGCCTGAAAGTCATCTACGGAATGATGTTCTGTCCTCTGGGCCTGATGAAATGGCACCTCCACCCCTTCCAATTGCTGTACAGTGGCCATGCTCTCCACAATGCTGGGATGGAAGCTTTATCCTCTCCAGACGTAAGATTGATGGCCAGGATTTCCTGAACATGAGGGCACAGGCTCCACCTTCTCAGAGAACCAGGCTAACATCATCTTCCTGAACAATGGGGCAGATGGTCAGCCCTCTTCAAGCACTAGGAAAAGTTCATCCCTTCCACACGCATGGGTGAGACCATTCTCTTGACCCAAGAAGATTCTTCAGCCAGGATCTCAGCTTCCAAGTTTCTGCCCTTAAAGCAATTTTTCCTTCAGTTTATTTCTCCTATGACCCTTTTAGTCTAGGCAGGCAGTAGTTGTGTTCACACAAATTATGCAAAAAAATTGCTGGTTATTAATGTAGTTTAAAGAGGTCTAAACCATCAGACAAAAGAACTTTCCACAGATCCTTCCTGGATAACTGCATTTTCAATCCTGACTTCTACAGAAATTGCTAACTGATTCATGTTCAGTTATACCCTCACATGAAGCACTATTCTTTGGGGATTCAGTTTCTGAAAACTCAGAATTGTTTCTAGTTTCTTTTGGTCCAGGAGCTCAGTTTTCAGCTTATCCCTTTCTTCTTGCATTTTTCTAGAAGTTGCAAGGAGAAGCTAGGCTATACTGTCTGCACTTAGCTTGGAAATCTCCTCAATTAAACATCCAAGTTTATCACTGTCAATCTTCTGCCTTCCATCTGACATCAGAGCTCAATGTCACCAAATTTTCTGTCACTTTAAAACAAGGATCACCTTTCCTACAGTTTCCAATAACACATTCATTATTTCTTCCTCAGGCCTTAGTACCTTTAGCACCCATATTTCTATGAACGGTCTCTTCAAAGTAATCTAGGCCTTTTCTTTCAAGTGCTTCACAATTTTTCCAGTCTCTTCCCATTACCCAATTTCAAAGCCATTTCTACATTTTTAGTATTTGCAATAGCAATACCCCACTCTCCTAGTACCAAAATCTGTTTCAGTTTTTCCTACATTGTTCAAACAAATGCCATGAAATGGATCAGGTTAAATAATGGGAATTTATTTGCTCATGGCTCTGGCCCTAAAAGATAGTACAAATTGAGGTTTCATCAAGATGATTCTTTATTCCCGAAGATCAGTGTTCTGGGGCTGGTTGCGGGTGAGTCTTTTTCCTTAGCTTGTTACATGGCAAGGCACACATAGTGGAGTCTCTTGATTTCTCCTTTCTTTTCCCAGTTCGGTCAATGCCCAGCCTCTTGCTTCCTGAGGTTTTCTCTCCATCTATCTTTCCCTCTGCTTTTAAAGGAATCCAGTAATAGGATTAAGACCAATCCTAATTGAGGTGATTAAGACTTCACCTAAATGAGCTGAGACACACCTTCTTAACTTAGGTTACCTCATCATTATTTCAAATCAAAATAGGACCTTTGTACACCGCAGTGGGTAAACAGTGGGACCTGTTTACCCACAGGAATGGATTAGATTTCAGAACATGTTTTTTCTGGGGTATAGACAACTTCAAACCACAACACCTAATATTGGGGATCCTAGCCAGTAATAGATTTTCTTACTGGCATAAAATGTCTAAACGATAAGGGTGGCTCCCAGAGCCTAAACTCTTTGTATAAAGAATGTGGCTTATGCCAAATACTTGCTTTCATCCTGGGCAGCTGGAATGTGACCAGCCCCGAATAAAACCCTGAACTCCTAGGTTCAGGAATACTTCATTGGGAGAAACACCCTTTACGTTCATGGCCACAATCCACTGCTGCAGGAATCAAGTACATCCTGTAGGACTTCACTTAGAAAGGATCTTAGGAAGTTTGTGTCGAGTACACTCCCCTTGTCCCTTTCCCCTTTGCTGATTTTGTATTGCATTCTTTCACAGAATCTTAGCCATGGCCAAGTCTATATTCCGAGTCCTGTTTATCTTCCTAGGAAATTACTAACCTGAGCTTTGACTGGGAACTCACACTCCAACACAGTATCAGACGTGGGATTCACTAATATGACTGTGACTTATTGAAATATGGGGGGTGCGTTGTTAGTGATAAAGAAGGGTGACGGGATGGGATGACAACCTTTTGATGCTTGGTTGGCTCCCAAGTCACCCACGCTATGAAATAGCAGCTGGGGTGCTGTCTGTAGCAAGGGATAAAAGTTAACTATGAAATTAAAATGAAGATCCAAAGCCAGGAGAAATAACTGAATCCTCAGGTTGTTCTGGGTTGTGCTGGCTAAAGTGAGAAGTAGAAAAGTATAGCCCAAGTGATGCGTGTGGGGTGGTGGCGGCAATACCTGTTTTCCCCTCTCCTCTTAGTAGGTATAAGAAAGGTAGGTATAAGAAAGGGTTCAAACATTCCTAACAGGGAACTTACAGTTTGCCAAATTTTTTTAAGTAAATACTTCAGTTGCTACTGCAAAAGCCACCACCAGCACTGCCTACCTTGCTTTCTAGTAGGAACTTATATTATTAATCCTATAAATGTGGGATTTAATTCTAGGGGGTTGGAGTAAATTTTCAATGAAGAAAAAATGCAAAGGTGGGCGGGGAGATTTTAAAAATGGCTTTGTGCTTGGTAAGTAGAGTCAACTAAAATTTCACTTCACATCTAGTGAAATTTCTTTCTTCAAATAAAATTTCACTTCACATCTAGTCACCACTTTGGATTTGAAGTAAATAAATATCAATGTCTTAAAAAAAAAAAAAGATGCTGAGATTGGCTATTAGATATGGTAGTACACATTGAGAATGCAAAGGAAAAAGCATATAGTAGGCCCTGCCAGCTTTGTGTCCAGCATTGATCTACTCAACTGTACCTCAGGATAAAAAAAAAAGCAAAAAACAAAAAAAAAAGAACCCTGGGATTCCCTCCTAAATCCTGATTCTCTTAAGTCTGGAATAGGGCCTAGAAATCTGTACCTTGAATAAGTGCCTTAGATGATATAAATTGAACTCTTCTCTAGCCTTTTTATAGTTAAGGAAAAAAGAAAAACCTCATGGACACCCATCCTTAGATCTAGGGGACCTAAGACTTTTGTAAGTTGAAGGAAAAAATGGTTTTCTTTTTTGTGGCCATTGCATCAGACATATGATAAAAATTGATGGAAAATACAGTGTGATTATGATTTCACAAAAGCTAGATGGATCATCCCTATCCTAGAAAATCAGAAAGAAAAATATTAGTAGGATACAATGTCCTTGATTTTTGCTATCAGTGAACATTAGAATTTGAAGCCTTTGTATACTAGAAATAAAACAAACCTCCTAGTGATAATAATTTACTATTATTTTTGCCAACTGAAGCCTCTGGAAAAAGGAGACAACATGAAAAAAAGAGACAATCTCCAAACAGAGATGCACATTGGGGAGTTTTTAAAAGTAGGTCTTAGCTGTTAATGAGCTCTTGGAAATCAAATCTCTGACTCTTAAGGCTGATGATTTTCCAGCCTCATGTGCATATTTCTCAGTGGGTCAACACAGACTCTGAGAAAGACAAAACAAAAAGGGGTTAGGAATGCCCTGATTCTCACTTAGACTTGGAGCACAACTATCTGGCACTGCTGTGCCTTGGTTTTGGCTTTGCTGCTACTGAAGAAAAGCTGCTGGAGTTTTTTAAAATCCTGGCTTCACACATCCTGATTGTCTGGACCTGACTCCAAACTTAAACCCGTTACTGTCTACTGTGAGCTGTTTACCATCAACACTGGCTGTGCTGAACAGAAATCAGGCAAAAGCACTCCACTCGATAAACATAACTTACATTCTAGAACTTCACACAAACCATAAAAATGCCATGGAAGCTGACTGGGTGGTCAGGGTCACATCCAAACGCCAATAGGAAAGGGCTGGTTGTCTGATGAGGCCAACTAAAATCAAGCTGCTAATCACTCTATATTCTGAGACAGAGACTGGCTACATTGCTAACCCATGATCCCTGCTAAAAGACACAAATTGAGGGAGGAATACATCACAAGGCCTGTGTCCTCTCTGCCCACCTCTGACAGGTGAAAACTTCACTCCCTCTTGGGGATGCCTCACAGCTGCTTGTGTTTGGCTTTCCAGATTAGCTGCAGTTTGCATCAGTGGACTTGCTTAACTTTCACCTTTCTCTTAGCACACACCTTAATAGGGCAGTTGAATTATTAAACAGAGCTGTTCCCAACAAGGAATTAATTTTCTCTTGACTGTTCACTGGATAAATGATAAGATTGAAAGGAGTGGGAATGGAGGGTATATAAAGCCATTACATCCTGGCCAAATCCTGAACACAAGGTATGTTTCTGGTTAAGGTACATAAAATTATTTTTTGTAAAAATGTGTCTGTCTCTCTCTCTCTCTCTCTCTCTCTTACACCCAACCCCTCCTGATTAAAGGTCTGGATGAGAAAAAAAAAGGGGGAAGGATCAGAAAACATGTAAACTCATGATAACCGAATGGGACATTGATATTATAATAACAGAGGGGGAAAAAACACATCTGAAGATACATGGGGGAGAAGGGAAAGCATTAAAGAACTTTATTTCACAAAACTGCTCTTGAAAGCTTTCTCCTTCTCTCTCCCTTTGTCCTCCTCTCTCTCCCTAAAAACAAGTCCCATGATGCAATTCCAAGCTGTTTCTAGTGCTTTAAATTCCGAGTGACAGCTGAGCCAACAATTAGACCAACAGTGCTGACTACTGAGGCAGAAGGGAGTGGTCCCAGCTCCTGCACTTCCCATGCAGAACACCTCCAGATGTCAGCCACACTTAAAAGGTGGATGAGCTAGTGTCACAGGGGAGACAAGCAAAATTGTTTTGAACTGAGTGCCTTCAGGCAGGCCTGCTGAGACCAAGCACTTGACTAAATTATTTGGACTCAACTGCGAGCCCTACACTCCACGGCAGGCAGCCACACTGGGGATCCCGTTAACCTTTACGGCCTGACTACTACATGTCCTGCGTGAGGCGCCTTAACAAATACAGACTCATTTCCAGGGTTGTCACATATGCCCCCTGAGATTAAACTTCTGTGTATATGCTGACCATCCTGGCACTGCTTCAGCACTGAAAGGCTTTCAGGTCAGCTTCAACTTGTTAGTCAGAGTTGTCTTGTGTCTGACTGATGACTCAAGCCAGGTTTAAGAAAAGGTGGGGAGAGGGAGGGAGAACAGTAACTTAAGGAGAAAGCCATATGGTCTTCTAAGACAGATGTTTATGATAAATGGAATTTGTTTTGACTGACTAAATACTGAGGCCAAAACTAAAGCTTGGTTTCACCCCACTACATGTGATCCCACTGAAATAATTTGCTGGTCAAGGACTTGGACTAGACAGAAAAGAGTTCACACAGGAGACCCAACAACACTATCCTTAGAAAGGCCTGAAAACTTGACCTTCAAGCTGGCATCCAAAACTTGACTATTAGACAGTTCCCTACATTAATATAAAATTTTCCCTAAAGTACAAGGATGGATCACACATGTTTTGAAAACAAAACACCTGCTTTGTTTTTCCTTTTTTGCATGGGCAGGCATGGGAATTGAACCCAGGTCTCGGCTTGGCAGGCAAGAACTCTGCCTGCTGAGCTACCATGGCCCACCCCTGCTTTGCCTTTGAGATGTGCTAGATGAAGGTTGTAAAAATCCTAGACTCCCAGGATCTGGCGAGCTTCCCTGGTAGACAGTGCTTCACACGTGTTGTCACAACTCAGTGCTGGAGGAATTCAGCATGTTGTATGTGACTCTATTGGGAGAGGACTCTAGGACGTTGAACCTGGTTTCTTCTTCACCCCATCAGACTTGTCCCTTTGCTGAATTTGTTTCGTATCCCTTTACAGTATAAACCTTAGCTATGAGGAAGACTATATGCTGAGTCCCATGAGTTCCTCTAGTTAATCACCACACCAGGGGTTGGGGAGGGATACACATGTTGAATTGATATTTTGGATACATTGGGATGAATAAGCTACATTCCTAAAATCAAATTCCACCTTTGTTTTTATCAGACTAGTTGCAGGTTTTCAGAACAATCATGCATAAAGTATAGGATTCTCATATATCACCCTACTATTAATGCCTTGCATTGGTGAGGAATATTTGTTACAGTTGATGAAAGCACATTTTCATAATACTACTATTAACTATAATCCCTAGTTTAACGTAGGGTTCACCATGTAGCGCAGTTCCACGGATTTTTAAAATTTTTGTTCTATCACCATATACATAACATAATATTTCCCCCTTTTAAGCAGTCATATATACATTTCCATGCTGTTAACAGCATTCACAATGTTGGGCTACCATTACCACTATCCATTACCAAAATGCTTCCATTATTCCAAATAGGAACTCTGTACATTTTAAGCCTTAGTTCTCTATTCCTTATCCCTACCCCATCCCCTGGTAACCAATATTTTACATTCTGACTCCAGAGTTTACATATTCTAATTATTTCATGTCAGTGAGATCATTCAATATTTTTCCTTTTGTGTCTGGTTTATTTCACTTAGCATGATCTCTTCAAGGTTCATCCTTGTGGTTTCATGTATCAGAACTTCATTCTTTTTGTGGCTGAATAATATTCCATTGTATGCATGTACCACATGTAATTTATCCATTCTTTGGTTGACGAATACATAGGTTGCTTCCATCTTCTGGTAACTGTGAATAATGCTACTACGAACATTGACATGTAAATATCTGTTCAAGTCTCTGGTTTCAATTCTTTCAGGTATATACCCTGTAGTGGACTTGCCAGGTCATATGATAATTCTGTACTTAATTTTCTGAGAAACCACCACACTGTCTCCCACAGTGACTCCACCATTTTTCGTTGCCACCAGGAGTGAATGTGTTCCTATTTCTCCACAATCGCCCCAATACTTGTAATTTTCTGTTTTTTGTTTTTGAATAGTAGCCGTTTTAGTGGGTATTAAATGGTACCTCATTGTGATTTTGATTCACATATCCCAGAGGGCTAATGGCGTTGAGCATTTTTTTTATGTGCTTTTTGGCCATTGGTATATCCTCCTTGGAAAAATGTCTAATCAAGTCTTTTACCCATTTTTTAATTGGGTTGTTTGTCCTTTTATCATTGAGTTTGCAGGATTTCTTTATATCATCTGGATATTGAACCTTTATCAGATATGTAGTTTCCAAAGTTCTAGAACACCTTATTGATTTGTTATAAAGTGTACGTGATATTATATATGTAAAGCTCTTTGAGCAGTACCTGACGTAATAAACTATACATAAATGTGCCGGTGATTCTTATTCCCATGTATTAGATTGAAAAAAATAGAGTAACAAAGAAACAATCGCTTATGGCTAAAAATGGGATCGGAATCCATGTCAGGTTCCAAAGTCCACGTACTTTAAAGAGCCCCCAAATAATAGATTTAACATATTCTTTATTTTTTTCACTAGAATTTGCTCTCCACTGGATCATAACTAACTTTCTTTGGAAACAAATGTCATGCGAACTGTAGCTTCTTAGTTTTTCATGTTCAACAGTTATCTTCTGGAAGTTCTTTTAAAAATAAGTATGATTATTAAATATAATTATCAGATGTCTTCTGCCATCACCAAAAACTTTCTTTGCCATATTCTATGATCTATACTGCATAGATGACAAAATATCAGAGCCTACAAGGAATCTCAGAGAGCAACGTGTCAAGGCACCTCACGTTACAGGTGAGGAATATGAACTCAGTGAAAGCAAAACCAAGTAGAACTCTTGGATCTGAACCAAGACATTTCATTACACATTCTGTTTCTGGTCCCATTTTGAAACCTCATGTGAGTTGTTAAACAATATTTAACAACATACGGAGTATCTTATAGGCTTTTTCCCATTCAAGTCACTCCATGGTCCTTGGCTGTTGCCATTATTACTATTCCAATTTTAAAGGTGAAATAGAAACTCAGAGAATTTAAGTAAATGCCGTAAGAGTCATAAAATAAGTAGCAAAACTCAAACATTAAGCCAAGTCTTTAGGCTCCAAATCCCATGTTCTTTTTACTGCCCCTTGCGGCCTTCATTTAAATTCCAGGCATCCTTATTGCTTTAATACCAGCCAAAGGCATTTTTAATTTTAAAGATGAAGATTATGAGTCCCTTATATTCCTGAATTTCTTTTATTGGTAGTTAAAGGACCTAGCTTGCCTGTCCTCCTCATAAATTAGTGTACATATTAACACTCTGTGAGTGTCTCAAGCATTCCTGTGGCAATATTAATACAGCCTCAGGATTCCCAAATACGTAAACTTTCTCTATATCTGTCACTGGTACACTCTGTTTACTAGCAGCTTCTGGGGTCTTGCCTTCTGTAGCCCTGACAGCATCTGTGTTGTTGCTTCATCAAAGGCTGACATCAGAGATTTCTGAATACAAAGTTGTTATTTTCTTAATACAAATTTCCTCTGCCTCTTTCCCTTAGTCCCATCCTGACACTTTCCTTAAATTGCAAGGTAAAGGTTTAGGAGTTTTCCCCTGAATCCCCAACTGAGATACCATAAGCAGAGTCTTAGAGCCTCTTCACTCACACAAAGGCCCATGTATTTCCCTGATCATCTGAGAACCCAAAAGAGCCTCAAGCCCAGTAAGATAAGGGCTGGGACAGGCCCACTCCCACGTTCCTGGGGGGTGTCATCAAAGCCAGGCTTACGGCTTCTGAGTTAGATGTGCGCAGGCTAACCACTCAGACCTCTCTCCTTTCTTGTAGTCCACTGAACAAAGTGGAAGCTTCTGTACAGACTTCAAAGTTGTAGTAAAAGAAACCCGACTACTCGCTCTGCAGCCTGCAGAAATATTTAAAACTGAGTTTAGGCATTTAGAAGGAGCTATACTATGACATGCTTTGTTAATGTTGTCTGATTGTGAAAATGACTGAGATGTGGAAGAGTGTGGCAATCCTCAGAAGGTTAAATATAGAATTACCATATGACCTGGCAATCCCATTTCTAGGTGTATACCCAAAAGAACTGGAAGACTTGAACAAATATCTACCCATTAATGTTCACAGTGGCATTATTCACAATTACCAAAAGATGGGAACAACCCAAGTGTCTATCAACTGATGAATGGATAAATGAAATGTAGTATATGCATACAATGGAATATTACTCAGCCATAAAAGGGAATGAAGTTCTGATACATGTAACAACCTGGATGAACCTTGAAAACATCATGTTGAGTGAAATAGACCAGACACAAAAGGAAAAATATTGCATGATATTACTGATATGAAATAATTAGAATAGGAAAACCCATAAGGATCAGAATCTAGAATACAGGATACCAGGGACAGGGTGGGAAGAGGGGAGAAAAATGACTGTTAAAATCCTCTAAAAATTGTGAAAAAGTTTATTTAACATTCTTTCATCAATCTATTCCCCAGGAATCGTCAAAAAAAACTCATTTAAACATTAGGTACCCTCCTACCACCACACCACTATTCCCTGAGTGCTTAATATCACCAGAAATTAGAGGGAAAAATAGAACTTTCATTAGCCTTCGGTCACGTTAAGTTTGTGAACAGATAAAGGTGGGTGAGCACATCTTTCTGTTTTAGTTAATAAGTTCTCAAAAAAATAAACTGTTGTCTTCGGAATCAAGAGGATCTCAATGAGCAAAACAATTTTCTTCCACAGTTTTAAATGCCAATTAGATCTTCAGTCTTTTCCCTTGCCCAATTCAGGGACGTGTATGACCTTCTCAAAACAAAATGTCCTTGTGGTCCCACCTTTTATATTTCTTGATAGATGCGGGCACTTTTGGCTTGATATGACGGTCACTTCCCTGCTAATTGAGGAATTCAGAGTCAAACATGCAGTGTTTATTCTCCTCTAGAGCAACTCTTCATAAACTCTCCATAAAGCCGAGTGATGTCCTGGTACAAAGTGTTCCACTCCTCTCAATCATAATAAATTGGCAACTTTTTATATGCACCTGCTTCAGCCTTAAACATATTCCATTAGTTAATTTCCAACAGGCTGCAGATTGATTCTACTGGGCAGAGTCTCATGGCCTTTTCATAAATTTCCTAAACACTGATTCTTAAAATGTGCCTAATTTCCTAGAATTTTTTTTAAATGTTTCCTACTGTTAGGGAACCCTATTTCCATTAAATAAATATGAACAATGATTTACGGATTTTTTTTTATAATAACCATAGAAAAACACACACATGCTTACCCTCCCTTAAAAAAAGGAACTAATCAAGGACTATATATTAAATACCCCTGGTGTCCAACAAGTAAGAAACACTCTAGAAAAGAAAAAAAAATGGAATAGAAAACATAATTCCTGGGCTTCTGGAATTTAAAATTTCTTTTAAGATACATTTATAGAAATTATTAATTATAGAACAACAGAACAGAATCTCATCGAGGACCAAAACGTGTAATTTGGTGAAATGGGCCTATAAATGCTATCAAACAGCACTGTGCAATGGAAATATAACAGAAGCCACTTTTATGAGCCACACTAAAAAAGTAAAAAAAAAAAGGTAAAATTGATTTTAATATATTTTATTTAACTAAATAGACTCCAAATTTCATTACAACATGTAATCAATAAAAATAGTAATGAGACATTTTATATTTTTTCATACCAAGTTTTCAAAAGTTGGTGTGTAAAGCACCCCTCAGTTGGGACTAGTCACACTGAAAGAGCTCAATAGTCATATGTGGCTACTGGCTACCATTTTGGATAGCGCAGCTAGAGTTCAGAGAAACAAGACTCAACTTAAAGCAAAGTACACATATAGGTGCAGCATTAGTTACATTGTGATGTTGTTATATGTCCTATGAAGATCACCAAAATCTCCATCCAAAGCAAACTTCTTGCGGGACATCAGAGTCCCAGACTCAGAGGGAGAAGGAAGCACCTGGCCTCCAGGCAATGGAGTAACTCACAAAAGAAGTGTTTCAAAACACTCTAGATGAGACTGAAGTGGAAACGTGGCACAGCAGGAACTGACAAGGTTATCTTTGGCAAGTATATCAGGGTTTGATGTCACACTTGAAACAACACAAAAGCACATTGTTCTGCTGCGTTTGAATTCTATGACTGTGAAGAAAAACCTTTTTCCTTCAGTTTCCAAAGAAGTCAGTTAAATATACATTCTCATACATTATCAAACTAAAAATGATTTGCAAATGTTAAAGTGAATGAAAGGAAAAAGATGGTTATAGAATTGTTGAAAATTCTTTAGACTTTAATGAGCTTTCTATATAGATCTGAGGAAAGAGGCACACTTGTTTAGCTCAATTGGGTAAAAAGAACTATCATAAGACAGACATTCTTTACTTTTGTATACTTTTGTCCTAAGGATACACCTGTGTGTCTGATTTTTCTTATTTATACACAAAAAGCTCCAAAATAAGGTAAATGTGGGCAGATCTTGCTCGCCCCAAACTCGCTTCTTCCTAAGAGCTGACACACATGGCTTTAATCCATCACCAAGCTCCTGCTTATAATTATGAATGTGTTAAGTAATGATGAGTCCTTTGATTCAAAACATCTGTTCCCAGTGCTCTCACTTGTTTCTATTCTCACTTGCCATAGTCATAAATAGCTGAGGCACTGAACATACTTCATACTCATTTGAGCACTCATTTCCTCTCCATCCCTTCTTGGTGACACCGTTGAATCAAAGCAACCACAAGTAGCAGATGGAGAGAAATTAAGGCAAAAGAGAAAAGAAAAAGAAAAACAATGGGGTGGCCAGTTTCAGGAGCACTATAAATAGATTTGTTCAAATAGGCCACTGTTCCACGTAAGTGGAAGTAGAAAAACGCATGACCAGGATTTATGCAAAGGAAAACTACATCACCAAGTCTACAGCCAACGTTGGTTAGTTCACTCCAGACAAAGTTATCATTAATGTAAATAGTCTCTAGGGTGTAAACAGGAATTAATAGGGATATATAGTGCAGAGGCTAGGAAAGCAGAGTGGTTAAAAGAGTCTTTGACATTGTAGAAACCTGCATTTGGATCACAACCCAACTATTCACTAGCTTATGAAAATGGACAAATTACTTACTTAACTTTTCTCTGAAAAAAGCAGGTATAGCATCCCCCATTAGCAGGACTTTTGCAAGTATTATATTGGATAATTCTGATAGGTACCTTTATAAATAAGCATATTAGTAGTCAATGAAAATATCCTTTCCCCCATAACCTTATGGGGGGGTGGGGTGGGAGAACCCTTGCCATATTAGTCTCAATTTTCTTTACCCTTCCAGAAAATAGTCTAAGATCCTGCATAAAAATTATTGGGAAAAAGCTGTTTTTTTAATTTTTTCAAAATACTGATGGCTTTTTTTTTTCAAACTTTTGGTTACAACATGTTCTACATCTTAAGTTTAACTTTCAATTTTGAAATAATTTCAGATCTATAGAAAAGTTG
This sequence comes from Tamandua tetradactyla, assembly GCF_023851605.1. Lineage (NCBI taxonomy): Eukaryota > Metazoa > Chordata > Mammalia > Pilosa > Myrmecophagidae > Tamandua > Tamandua tetradactyla. The sequence goes on from NC_135329.1 coordinate 41,571,602, forward strand.
TAAAAATTGCATAATTCCCAAATTCCCTTACTCATATTTTCCAAACTTTAATATTTTATCACATTTGTCCTTCTTTCTCTGTCTTACCTATCATTATTTTTTTCTGAACCATTGGAGACTATACTTCAAACATAATAGCCTTTTCTCCATAATAAATAATAAAGTGTATTTCCTAAAATCATCGATTTAAAAAAAAATAATTACAGTACAATTATCAAAATCAGGACAATAAAATTGATGGAATACTATTATTTCATCTACAGATCTTATTCAAATTTTGTCAACTGGCCCAGACTTAGTTTTATAGAAAAAGAGAAAAGAAATTTCTAGCCCAAGAGCACACATTGTGTATACTTGTCATATTTTTGTTTTTCCTTAACCTTGAATAGTTTCACAGAAAATTTTCTCAGAAACTTTCCCTTTACAAATCATAAGAAGAAAGGAAGCAAGTAGTGAAGCACCGTTTATAAATTATTCAGTGTACCCAAACCCAAGATTATAATCTTAAAAGAACCTTTGCCAACCTCTTCTATAATAGAATGCATATGGTTGTCTATATTGGGTGTTGTGTTTACATAATTTGGCCAGGAAAGGGCCTGAGAAGGCAGAGGATAAAAGAAAAAGTCTGTTAAAAAAGAATAATTAAGAAAATTTGCTCTCCCCTTTGAGATCCTCTGTTAAACTCATAAGCACAAAATCTCTTTACATGGATGCCTTGGGAATGTATGTTTTTGCTGCAATTTATGATAAGATCCTGCTCTTCAAATAAAAGAAAGATTTCAAAATAAAATATGTGCAAGGTATATAATCCCTCACTTTCCTTCCACCCACGGAAGCAAAGAGTACGTAATTAGTTTTTTACTTAGAGAAGACAGTCCAAAATAATTCTAGTGAAAGGAATCAATGACTTAAAAACTGTGGGTAGGTACAGTGGAGAAGCAATATCTTAGGTTTTTAAATATGTTATTTAATCAAGATTTCTAAAACATGGAGATCAAGGAAACAATAGGATTACAAAGATTTTTAAAGGGAGAAAAATGTTAAATGGGACCATTTTTCCCATATCAAGAAGTATAATGTGTCAGCAATGTACTAAAGAGAGGACCAAATGATAGGGTGACTAGATATTTAATCAGAAATTGAATAAATGGGTAGGTGAAAGGTTTGAGAATGAAAAACAAAGTAAGAAACCTAAGGAAACCCTTGATAGCCGAGCCAAATGTCCAAGTTCTCACTGAAGGAAGAATAGTTTTGGAGTTAAAATATCTAAAAATAATAGCAGAGATATCTAGAATTCTAAATGGAACTTTCCAGAATCTGGTATCAATGGGTTGCATAGGAATTTAGAAAGAAATAAAAAGGTGGTCTCTTCTTGTCCATGTTCTTGTTTCTTTTTCTGGAGCTCACCGACAGGAAAGAGGTAAGTGACTTTTTGCTCTCTACCTTTTGTGAAATGTCCCTGCTTTTCACCATTCCCTTGGTGTGGCTGAATCACCACATGCACCACGTTGTTGATACCATCAGTCACCACTTGTGCAGAAATGCAACTAGCCAGGTGTCAGCTGCACACACATACCCTCCACACATCAGAGATTAATCTGTCCCGGTCATCAAGATTCACAGAATTCCAAAACCACCCCCAATTTATGCTAGTTTCACCTGCTTACTTCTCATATGCATCTCCAACATACCTATATGTTTTTCTTTTGCTGCAAAAATTCTCCTCTATTCTCCCCACTCATGAAATGCTCTCTCAAAAGGGAATTTCGTGATTTTTAGTCTTTACTGGGGATTGAAGGAGATGCAGAGGGTTCACAGCCCCCAGCCTTCTGCCTTCTCACCAATTCAACCCACACTTTCTTCCTTTTTGCTTTCATTTCCTTCTCCAGAGTAGCACACAAAGTCCTAGGGGAATCCTCATGTGTCAGATCTTCCTCTCTTTCATTACATAATAAGCTAGATATAAATCTGGATTTCCTTGATTTCATTATTCATAGGACAGTCTCTACATCATAACTTATTGATTTAATTTTTACAGCTCTTGGTGACAGTATGAAATGTGCAAGTCTCTCTATACTCAAAATCCCTACCAGGCTCCCATTTCTACACACAAACAAGTGGTGCCTACTGTTGGAGTCTCATATTCCATCATCCATTTCCCTCCGGCAGCCCATGTGGCAGCCGTGTCCTGAATGTACACTCTAGTTTTATATCTCCATGCCTTTGCACATGCTTCCCCTACTACCTAGAGTATTTGTTTTCCTAGCAATCTCCTTATTGTATAAGACTCAGCTTCGAAATCTCTTCCTCAGAGCTTTTCTGTGGAATATCCTCCAGCCTGCTAACTCCTAGCACAATGTTATTATATCATTCCAGTACCAGAATACTTGGTGTACATTATTATTATAACCCCCGTACATGGTATGGGGTATACAGAACACTACGCAAAACCAATTCATTCTATGAATGATCAATAGAATGAACTGGATTCTATTGGCTTGTCTTCGTTTCTTCTAGAAAGTTAAGAGGCTGCATAGCTTAGATTGTATAGTTAGTTGCTTTTGTAAATGCTGGAAAAAAAAAAAAAAGAGAGACCAGGATTTTCACGTTTAATGCAGAATTGCCAACCTTTGACCCCATGCAAATACATCAGTGTGGCATGTCTCAGATTGAAATATACAATAAAGCCATGATGCAAAAGTATGCCACTTCACTCCTTCTTGGAGCACAACATGATTCTATTTAATGTGACAAATGGAAAAATCACAACTGCAATAAAAGAAAAGAAATTCTCAGATGGAAAAGCAAGATCACAGAGACAAAAGTAATTTCTATAGTGTCCAATGCATTTCAATTACATTGTACACCATTGTGTCCTCTCTTGGTAACTCAAATTAGAATGGAAATGACTTGCAGCATAAATCATGACAACTAAGATCAATATTTTCCTTTAAGAATAATTAGACTATAGCCGTCAGAGTTCTCAGATGGTCACAAAAAGCAAGGCAAATTCCAGCACTATACCTTCTGGGATAGGGGTAGGGTGGGAGAATGGGGAGATGGGGGGAGTTTCCTCTTTTCAGACATATCTTAAGACAGTGGACTGAAGGCAAAAGAGTACCTGAATAGGAATTCCAGCTCTACGCCCCTGCCACTACTTGGATGTATGACCTGGGGAAATTCACATGTGGTCTCAGGGCTTTAGTTTCTCTCCATCTATAAAATTTGGCTTTGAGTCAGAGATTCTTTAAGGTCCCTTCCAATCCTAACATTCAACGATTTTGAAATTTATCTGTATCAAGAGGAATAACTCTTCCATTTCACAAATATTCATGAAGATACTATACCAGGTAAGGGTTGAGAGTGAAAGACAAGAAGGACTACTGCCAACTACTTCACTTACGTTTTTATGCCTGTTCTAGTTTGCTGGCTGCTAGAATGCAATACATACAGAAACGGAATGGTTTTCAAAAACGGGAATTTAATGTTACAAATTTACAGTTCTAAGGGCATGTAAACGTTCCAATTAAAGCAAGTCTATATAAATGTCCAATCTAAGGCATCCGGGGAAAGATACCTTGGTTCAAGAAGGCTGATAAAGTTCAGGGTTTCTCTTTCAGCTGGAAAGTCACATGGTGAACAGTCAGGGTTTCTCTCTCACCCGGAAAGGCACATGGCAAACACAGTGTCTGCTAGTTTCCTCTCCTGGCTTCCTGCTTTATGAAGCTCCCTGGGAAGCATTTTCCTTCTTCATCTCCAGAGGTCACTGGCTGGTGGACTCTGCTTTGTGGTTGTGTGGCAGTCTCCTCATTCTCCCGTTGTTCTCTCAGAATCTCCAAAGGTCACTGGCTGGTGGACTCTGTAGTTCTCTCAGCCTCATGGTTCTGCTTTGCTCTGCTGTCATGTTCTCATCATTCTCAAAAGGCATTCTCTCCAAAATATGTCTCGCCTTTTATAGGATCCCAGGAAACTAATCAAGACCCACCTGGAATGGACATAGACACAGCTCCACCTAATCAAGTTTAATACCCACACTTGATTGTGTCACATCTCCACGGAGATAATCTAATTAAAGTTTCCAACCTATAGTACAAATAGGGATTAGAAGAAACACTGTCTTTCCAAAATGGGATTAAGATTAAAACATGGCTTTTTCTCAAATACATAAATCCTTTAAAACCAGCACAATGCCTCTAAGTTAAAATCTCATATTGTTTCCTGAGTGTTTTTCCAATTTCCAGATGCTGTGATATGTAGGACCCAGTTACCTTACAAATGTTAACTTATATTATTATTGTAAGAATCAAATGAGTATCTAAAGAACCTGACAGGGAAGGACTCAAGACATTTCTCTTCCATGAAGACTGTCTTGAAGCCTAAGCCATGCTTAGGGCCACCCATAACTCCAAATAAACTTAGCCTCTAAATGGCCCCTTGTAACCTTAGAAAAGGATATAAAAAGTAAATCTGGACATCTAATAGAGTCAATGAAAATCTGACCCTTTGCTTCAAAAAACCAAGCACCAGCCTGAGAAAATTACTCAGGCTTACTAAAATGTACATACTTCTCTAATAGAACCCAGTACCAATATACTCATTTCTTTACGTACCACGAGATATTACTCTCACAAAGATCAGGATAATTTTAGTCCCAATAACTAGTATCTCACATCCTATAACTAGAACACAATCAGAAGGTTAACTTGGTAAATGCATCAGTACAACAAAGAGAGATTAAATATTTAATAGTGACAGCATAAAACAGGGTTATGGATAATCCAACTAATCTGGCCAGAAATGCCCCAATTAAATTGGCTTCCACGCCTGCACGCATCTCCACCCAAGGACCCTGCCAAGGAGACCCTAACCCCTGAGGAATGATGGCTAGGACATCCTCAATCCCAGGAAGGGCTAGGGTGAACCCTGCCAGTGTTGTCCTCTGTGACTTTTTCTCTGGGATTACACGGCTAACACACTTTCTAACTGATACATTCACTCCTTCTTACGTGAGCACTTATATAGTAAAGTGGGTTACAGTAGACTCTTACAAGTCTGATTGCCATTCTGTCTCCTTCAGAAGTCTTTGCATATATATGCTCTGATCCTTTATGTGTTTTCTTGCTATTTAACTCTCCCCAAGCTCAAATCTCATTTTCCTCATTGTCCATTTCTCAGTGGATTTCTGACCATAATCTCTAAGGACTGCCAAGAGTGATATTAATTCTAAACTCTAAACCCCATGCTCCAAATTCCCCCCTATTCTCCCCATTATCAGAAATCCAGTGACCACCTTCACACGTTCATCACAACACATCTGTTTGACAGTGCACAAAACATTTTCTCATACCTTACTCCTATTATTCTGGTCCCCACAACTGCTTAAGACACAGAATAATTGTTATGATTACAATTCAATTAATAATAAGGAAACGCTGAGATGTTGCGTGCCCTCCTTGCTTATGGCTTCACTGAGAAGGCCGTGAACTTTAAGCCACTCTATTAAAGCACATTCCTGATGTGGCTCATTCCATCCAGCTCACAAAATCCCTTATGTGCACTTTATATATCAAGCAGATCTAAAGAACTTTGGGGCCTGGAACTTTTTTGAACCCCCTCCCCCCAGAGACTTAGGTTATAACAATTTTTGATCATTCCATCAACACAGTTCAGTAAGAAAATATTTGCTGTACATGCTTTCAACACAATTCTCACATATTCATTATTAGCTACCATCAATTTAAATAACTCTGTAAATGGGGGGGGGGGTTACCTTTGTCCTAGTTTGCTAGCTGCCAGAATGCAAGACACCAGAGACAGATCAGCTTTTAATAAAAGGGGATTTATTTTGTTAGTTCTTCAGAGGAAAGGCAGCTAACTTTCGACTGATGTTCTTTCTTATGTAGGAAGGCACAGGGTGATCTCTGCTGACCTTCTCTCCAGGCCTCTGGGTTCCAAAGTCTTTCCCAGGGGTGATTCCTTTCTACATCTCCAAAGGCCTGGGCTGAGCTGCGAGTGCTGAGATGAGGTATGCTGAACTGCTTGGGCTGTGCTACATTGAGCTCTCTCATTTAAGCACCAGCCAGTTAAGTCAAACATCATTCATTGCAGCAGACACGCCTCCTAGCTGACCACAGATGTAATTAGCAACAGATGAGGTTCACATACCATTGGCTCATGTCTGCAGCAACAAAACTAGGTGCCTTCACCTGGCCAAGTTGACAACTGAATTAACTACCACAACCTTTGTAAGGATTCTCCTGAACAATTTGTATTTCCATATGTCTTCACTGGCTTTACCATTACTTTATTACTATCAGTCAATTTGTTTCACTGTGTTTGTATTCCCTACCACTAGGAATTTCTCAGCCAGGAAGCACTCCTGTATCAACCTTCTTTCCACATCCTCAATCTGAATCTCTGCACTCTCTTTCTCTTCCCTGGCAGATCATCTTCTAGGCCTTAGTTCTTCTTTACTCAGTTTAAATAGAATAGCTATTCCCACACACTATCCCCATGCAAACAATTCAGTGGCATTTAATCCTTTTGAAGGAAAGCACTAGAAACTCCTACAAAAGGGAGAGTGTTTAGCCTGCCTTGCCCCAATGTTTTAGAGCATCATGAGGGATTATTACATAATCCTCAAATTAGAGTACTTGCTGAAAATGAGTGATTTCTCTTTTTTAATGTTCTGACTTGCTTCCAGCCTGGCTCTATGTGCCAGCACCCTCATTCTTCCTCCTCAGGTTACTTAATTTAAACCCACATGGCAAAGCCATCTCCAGATCCTGGCTTCCACCCTGCCCAGCGCCTGGCGGCCTCCCACCAGCTGCCAGGCACCCACCTGTTCGGCTCAGCAGCCATGGTCTCCTCCCACTCTGCCAGCCTTTGAGTGGGGACCGCTTCCTGTGCCACCTGCCCAGTTCTCTTCTGTAAGTGTCTGCTCTTTGAGGAGCAGCAGAACTGGGTCTATCCTGGGACCCTCCAGCAACTGGGAATGTCACAGATGCCCATTGAGTTCTTGACCACCTCTGCAGCCCACTCCCTGGAAGCCACAATAGATTGGACCTAACTCCGAGGTAGGAAGGAAAGCTAACTCCTAGGGAAAGAATTCCGTTTCTTTGGCAATCAGGTTATTTCCTGCTAAACTGGGAACAAAATGAGACCATAAGTATTTTAAAGGTACTCCCCAACCTTTCAGTGTCCTTTGCTCTGTCTCCTTGATGACGTTATTTGGCAGAAACATGAGGGCTCCCGGTAGATGCCATCCCTCTTTTCCAATCCACCGACCTGGTCATCTCATGTCTTTTTGTGTCCCTCACACTAAATTTCAGTTAATTCTCCAGTTTATAGGGAAGCAAATAATAAACTACGTTTTATATTTATATACAATTTTTAAAAATGAATGTGAGGAATGTTGCTTTCAAAAAAAAAAAAATTAGACCAATAAAGGAGGCATTCTGCACTCAGTAAATACTTAACTGAGCTCCCATCCTGTGTCAAACACGATTGCAGGGACAGAAAATACATCAGTGAACCAAAGAGACAAAAGTCTCCCAACTTGGGAAGTTTAGATTCTAGGTGAGATTCCATTTTGTTTTAATGGAAAGAGGACAAACTTGAAAATCACAGAATCCTGGTTTCAAATCCTATATCCATTGTCTACTTGCAGTACATAATGGCAAGTTATTTAAGTTCTGAAAACCTCATCTTTTTTTTTTCTTTATGTGTAAAACAAGTATTCCACCTCTCTGGGATTTTATGAAGAGAAAATAATATATAAATGTCATGGGATTGAAAATTTACACTCTACAGTCAGTGAATAAAAGAAACAGCATATTTATTTCCCTTAACTTGTCCAATCCTTCATATGAGCACAATCCCATTAGACAGAAAAGGAAAATCCCTCAAATTTAGTCCAATACGGTAAACTCAGTCTGACCCAATGATTTAAATATGTGCTTTATGTGCCAGACCCTTTAGGCATACCAGTACCTCTGAGTGGCTCAGCCTTTCAGATTTCCTCTTTCCTCTCCAAGATGATGTCAGGGTATATGTAGGATTTACAGGACTTTAAAGGTATTAGAAGGAATGGAGAAGCTTCTGGCCTCAAGCTGACCACTGGGTGGATGCTGGCTGGTGCTGCTGAGGAAGCACTGATTGGTATCCCCCTGGATATTTTCTTGCATTAGTTGCTTTAGCCTGGGAACAGTGTTACACATAGTCTGCAATCCCTCAGCTCTGCTTCAAGACCACCTTAGCCTTACATGTCAGGGCATAGCGTGTGAGGTCTGGCTGTGCATCTTCCATCACCAGTTCAAGGGTAAGTTCTACAGATGAAGTTTACAGGGGCACTCTGTCCCATGCTGCAGTCCGCAGTCACCCTCTCAGAGGGCTACCCCATGTGGATAGCTTAGGAGTGATAATTAGATCCCCTACACCCATCTATGAGGCTGCCCACAGGTCACTGATTGCCTGGCATACTGCAAAGCCTCCTCTTTCCAGCATTCCAAACAGGGCATTGTCCTTCCCCTCAACCTATCTAATATGCCTGAGTTCCAAGAGAGAAGATTTTTTTAAAAATTACATCTATTCTACATATAAAATATCAAATACTTGAAAAGCACTCAAAGTTGCCACTGCCAACATCCTTTTCTCTATTACCATCATTATCAATATAATTACTATTAATTCACTCAAGTAGCTTAATTGAGATCCTCAGGGTACCTGAATTTAATAAATTACCAAGTACAATTTGGTAAAATTCTTGCAATATCTGAAATGCACCTTGCAACTTCATACTTCAAGTACCAACTGCTCACCTTTGTCAGTCTAGTGAACCTCTTCCTTCCTTAACAGTGAACTTACCCCAACCCTCATTTGTAAAGCCATCCCTACTCACTTCTACTTCAGTGTCTAACCAGGGGGTATCTCAGAGTCATCGCCATTAGAGCACCTATCACAGTCTGTTGCACTTTTTGGCACCGCTGTGTTGCCTATAAAAACAGAGTTCTTTGAGGACAGGGATTACCTAATTGTCTTTCTATCCTCACAGCCTAGTGAAGTGTCTGGTATCAGTGGGATTAGTTGATTAATGTTACCTCTCCTTCAGAACATAAACAATCACCTGGCAGCCGTGAGCACATTTTCTAATACTGGTCCCAAGTGAAACACTCCAATGAATTATTATGAACTAAAACTCTGAGGAATGTTTTTCTGAACCTCTCCTTCCAAATGGGCACATTTTCATTTTTATATTCTTCTATCTATAAGCGTGACTATATGATTTATGTTATAATTCCATATATATTGATAACTGTGTTGTTCAGATCAGTGTTAATAGCATCATTCATTTACCTTAAAAATACTTAATTGGACCCTCTCTTTGCAAGATAATCTTTACATTTAATTTGTTCCTGAAATCACTTATGGGCCATTTTAGCATGCTACAGCACAGCTAAATTACTTGGGCATGCATTTAACAAGCTTTAGACCTTTGGTAGCCTTTGAATGTTTAATTATTTTAAAAGCCTACTCTCTAAGACATTTTCCCTTAATTAGTTATGCTTTTCTCCTATGTTATTTCTCCAGTAATAGAACACCAGAGTATCTGGTATATGTACAGGTTCAATTCAGTTCAATTTAAAAGCTCTTTTATTGACTGTCTACTATGTATCAAGCAGTGAAGAGGTTATACAAATAGGTAGCATGGAACTCTAACCCTGGAGAATCCTATCTGACATCTTTATAAAGATAGCACTTAAAATGTCACAAAATGTTTTCCTTCTTAGCAAACATCTCAAATAGTGACACAAATTTCAGGACTTGGAACTTTGAAAGTAAAATGAACACTGAATCTAGAATCCAAGCATAGTGACACCTTCAACTTGTGGATCAAAATTAAGAAACAATAATAGTGAGTGTTTAGTATGGTATTAATACTAATACCAGACTCTCTATACCTTACTCCAGAAAGATACTACCATTGGACCAGCACACATGACAAAATCTACTTATGAACTCGGACTTGGCTCACACTTCTCTTTTACAGATAAAGACATTATAACATATAAACTACTGCTTCCAAATCTGTTACTTAGTAGCAGAAGAGCCACTAGAAGCCAGGGGTTCTGATTCACATCCCTGCGCAATTTATTCTACACTCAGAGACTCCTCACATCATAGTTCCACAAGAAATGCTTTCTTTCCTTGCTTTCATCACTCGAGCACCAGTCCTTAATATTACCATACACTAACCCCAGCTCATACCTGAAAGAACAGCTACTATAAATCAAGTCTTTTCCATCTGATTTATGTGCCATCTTAATACCTGGTTAGCAATAAAACTGCACTGCTAAATAAGCAAGCCCTTGTTTGGAAAATCAATCACTGTCTTTATCTGGTGTTTTCATTTAACTTTAAAGCGAGGGTATTAAAATGCATACTAAAATTACTTCTCTCCAAAGAGCTTGTGGTTGCAGATAATAAAAGCTCCACGGAACACAATACATGCAAAAAATCATCCAAGACCATATATTTAGGATGTGTTTAGAAATATTTATTTACTTATTTATTTTTCCCAGAAGAAACAATTTATTAATTTATAGTCAGTTAAGTAGTATTTATTTAGTTTTAAACTCAATAAATAATATTTTTCATCAAAGATGAAATACATTCATATTTTTAAATACTTAGTGTACAGTATTTTTACAATAAAATACCTTCCTCATATTATTTTTAAATATTTTAGGCAAATATAAAAACTGTCTTCAATCTCAAAAGAAGAAATTCAGCATGATTTGCCTCAATTTAGGGATGCCTTTTCTATATATCAGGATTATGCCTTTCCTATACTGAAAATACCACTCTATCAGAAGGCAAGCAATCATGACAGATTACAAAAGAAATGATGTTAACAGGCAGAGAACAAAGCAGACTACTAGTTTAAAGCACATCTGGCTAACAATTTTGACACATTCTCTCCCAAATTCCACTAAAATACACAGGAAAGCCCTGAAAACTAGGACAGATAAGCACCTTACTGCAAGAAAAAAAAGCAATTTCCACTAATTTTGAAGCCAAGAGCGTACAATGGATTTGAAAGTACAGTCTCTGGCTTACGTGTGTCATTCTCAGGCAAACATGAGTTAAATCTTCTGTCCTTTTACTAGTGTTTGCTCTGTTTTAGAAATGCAGTCTATAGTCTACTTCCAACCAGAAAAACTGGGCAGATCTCACGCCAGAAAGCAATAATCCAGCTCTCCCCCCCAAAAAACTTCCCCGTATGCACTTAAAGATTGCAAACTCTCAGAAAGGGAGAAAGTGGAGACGGGGTGAGCAAGTAGTGCATTTTCTTCTGGGAGATGTGGTGTCCACAAGCACAGCTCTTTTGCATAGGGGCTGAGAGAGGAAGAAGCCTGGTTGCAATGCCATCTGCTCAGTGTCAGGCAGCCCAAAAGGGTACACAGAAGAAGATCCCGTCTCTAAACGGCAGAGCTACCCCAGAAGGAGGACTGCTAGACAACAGAAATTGAAACAGGAGTAAAAAATACCTACCTCTAACAGCTCTGCCAACTGGGAGAAAAATTTGCATCCTCTCCCAAGTAGGGAGTGGAAGCAGTAATACTCCATATAGTCTTATCTTTGGAATTATATCAGAGATAGAAGAGTCTGTCCTGATTCCAGGAAGAGTAATAGAACGCATGAACAAAAATAACATGAGTCTTATGAAGACACAAACACACACATATAGATAGATAGATAGATAGATAGATAGATAGATAGATAGATAGATAGATAGACAGATATAGACATGCACATGTATAAAATCATATTCATATATACTTATGCAATCATGTACATGTAAAACATACATACAAACACTGCAGCTGAAAGGAGGAAACTGATCAACATTTATCTTTCAAACTCTGTAAAGTATGTGCTATAGAAACCAGGGGAAAGGAAGTTTATTTATTTAGTATTACTTATTAATTTTTTAAATATTTTATTTAATATTTTATAAAAAATAAAAAGCATGACTGCTAGCAACTGAACAAAAAAGAAAAAAACAATAGCATAAGATAAAATGAGATTAAATGTCTGGTAACTTGAAGAAATATATTAAAGCCAAAAAAAAAAAAAAAAAGGCAGTAGCTTAATTAAATCTACCTCAAGGCACTGAATAAAAGAATTTATACTACAGATTAATAAATATGTGATGTGGAAGATGGAGTTGAAGTGGTATTCCAGAATATAAGGGAATACACTAACTAAGCAGTTAGAAAACAAGAGACAATATGAGAGAGGGGACTACAAACATGATAATTATACAAAGTGTGTAGCATAAAATAGGCATTCGGTAAACAAGGCTGTCAGTTTTCCATATGTCACCTTAGAAAGTCTATATAAATAGTATGTATGAAGTAAGATATTTGTAAATGTACTTATAGTGCAAAGAAGAGTTAACATAGCAGGCCTGAGACTGCTATGCTTAGAAAGGCCTCTTGCAAAGTTGGCCCTAGTGGGTATCTGGGACTTTTGGTTTCAGTACTTCTGCCACCAGTCTTTTCGCTGATAAGAGTGGTTTCCTGCACCTATATGCACTGTGCAAACAATATGATTTATGCTGAACACCTGTTTTTCTTCTGGAAGATGAGAATTTTGGCACATGCTAGGCAGAGAGTGCCTAGGTAACAAGCTGCCAATAAACAAGCTGAGTCTCCAATGAGTGTCAATACTTCATATGCATTCTCACAACTCATTGCTTGGGGGAATTAAATTTGTGTGATGCCACTGTGGGAAAGGACTCTTGAAAGCTTGTCTGGCTTCCTCTAGACTTTGGCTCATGCACCTTTTCCCATTGCTGACTTTGCTTTGTATCCTTTCACCTGGATAAACCATGGTCCTGGGTGTAACTCTATGCAGAGCTCTGTGAGTCTCTCCAGGGAATCCCGTAACTTGGGAGTATAGCTGGGGACCCCCAACACCAGTTACAGACTTGGGAGGCAGGGAGGGTCATTAAGACTGTCAAACATGGCATAAGAAACATTAGAATCTTTAAATTTGTTCTTAATAAAGGTAATCAAAGTAAAAGCAAAGGATTTCAAAGTAATGGGAAGGAAAATCTTTCAGATAAATAGGCAAAAAGTGGAAGTATGTTGGGTAGCGTTCTACATAAAAGAAGGAAACATTGAACAACTATGACAGTTGGGCACAAGTAACTTAAAAGTAGACATTAGTTTTGTCATTTAAGTATGAAATAATAGCCCAGAAGGCACCCAAATTTCAGATTTGCTCTATTTGATTATATTCTTGGTGCAATTTTCCTCAAAATAAACAACTACTTGCTATTGCAGTTTGCCTAAATAATCCTGGTTTCCACTCATTTTACTCCAGCTATTGTTAATAGTATCCCCTCTTGCAATCAAATGCTCACTGTGAATATTGGATTCCTTTCTAAAGATCAATTTAATTTTTTTTTTTTTTTTTTTTTTTAAAGAGAGAGGGAGGAAAGGAAGGAAAGACAGAGAGAAGGAAGGAAGGATGGAAGGAAGGAAGGGAGGAAGAAAGGGAGACATCTTTAAACATTTTCTTGTTTTATTATATTTTGTTTGTTTGTTTGTTTCTTACATGGGCTGGGGCCGGGAATCGAACCGGGGTCCTCCGGCATAGCAGGCAAGCACTCTTGCCCGCTGAGCCACCGCGGCCCGCCAGATCAATTTAATTTTAAATTGACAAATAGTGCTATTAAATGAACAAGCACTTACATTTCTTCCAGTGCCAATAAGCAGGGTAAGTTGTGCAACTCTTATTTCACTGCTTCTTTTTCCCAGCCCACCCTGGCTGGCACCTAATACTTTGGTGGAAAGAAGAAAGGCTTTGAAATACATTGAAAAGTGTAAGTGTCCTCACATTCAGTGCCTGATTTTGGAACCTAAATCAGTAGCCTTAAGATTCTCCCTAGTGTTAGCCCAGAAGCATTTAGACAGGATTGCTATTTTGTCCATTTTACAACTTCTACTACAATACTACTTGGACAATTCTGTGATAATACATGAAAAAAATGTATGTCAATTTAATAGAAAGTAATGACACACTTTTAGATAGTAAGACTTTTTGACTCTGAAAATAAGGCTTCTAAAGCTCAGTCTACAGATGGTTTAATTTTGTATAAATAATATGCTTTGATGTTTTCATTTACTCATAAAAATACTATATCAGTTTATTTTCAATTCACACTAGCTTGTCTTAACCTAAATACTTATATGTCTACAAAGCTATAAAGGAAAAGAAAATAGAAAGATGGAGCAAAGAACATAAGCCGTGCAACTGTGTGGGTTACTATAATTGTCTTCCTGAAAACAAATTCCTATAGCAATCGCCACTTTATCCACAAGTTATTATCACAGTTCTTTGCACACAGAACAGGAATACAAAAGACTACAGCGAATACCATGTAAACCTTCATTCAAGAGCTAGGTAGATAAAATTTGACATGGAGACATTATTATGCCTATTTCATTCTCTTTTACAAATAATCATTTATCACTCCATCTACACAATTTAAAAAATCAATAAATGGTCAAGAACTATATGTGGATTTTAATAAAAGTCCTTGTTGGGTAACTTGTAAAGCATTAAATAATGAATTAGTATATTATTTTATTTTCAGTTTCTACTAAAGACTTACAAAAAATTGTCAACTCTCACAATTTATAGTATTTTAATTTGCTGCAACCAAATAACAGAAGCACAGCTGAAAATAGGCATAATTCTAAAATTTTTTAACTTTCGATAAGTACGTGTGCACAAGTTTTTCCAAACTCAAAATAGATTAAGATTCAAGATCTAGGAAAAGCTATAAAACTTAAGTAAATTCATTTATATTTTAAATCTGTAGGTCCAAAATGGCATCATCAGAAATCATTTCGTTAGCTATAAAGTAAACTGTTAACTTAAGAATTTGTCTTCTCACCTACGTACAAATGTTCAGTTATCTTAGAATGACAGAATACCACCACACTGCCATTCAATTTATATTTATTTCTTTTAATCAAATTTTAATCAAACATGGACCCTACAGATATTGTTCCATGGCAACAATAAAGAAAAAGAATCAAGGGGAGGAATAAGATTTCTTGGGAAAACACATTTTCTTAGCATGGGAATTATCTCGGCAGTTTAAGTTCTCAATAAGAAGATGAGAACGTGAGAATAAGTTTTGGGCACCTGATTGGCACCAGCAAATGTTAGTTTTCCTCTTCACTCATCCATGAAAGCCTACCATGTTTTGCAGTGGCTTTTACTAATATAGCCACATAAAATACTCATTAATGCATAACAACGTGCCCCAAAGCTCAGTGGCTTAAATGACCACCATTTACTTGCTCACAATTCTGCCTGTAAGCAATCTGGGCTGGGCTTAGCTGCGTGGTATTTTTGCTGGTCTCATCTGAGTTCACAAGTATTAAGTATAGTAAGCCAAAAAGCTGGGAGATACAAGAGGGCTTCAACCAAGTGTCTGGCTACTCAATAGGCTAGCCAGGGTTTCTGGAGACTTTGCTCAGAATTTGAACAGTATTATTTCTGCTCCATTCTATGGGTCAAAGCAATTACAAGGCCAAGATAGATTCAACGGTAGGGAAGTAAATTGCCTGTTGATGGGAGGGCAAGAGCTGTACAGCTGAAATCCATCACATTCCATAAAGAACCTTCTACTTACCTGTAATTGGATTCCTCTACATTTGGAGAGACACTTAAAATGGTCAACTGCAACCAACCTTATGGCAGTTTAAATAATTGAATTAACAATTTTAAAGAAGAAATATATTTTGTTAAGTTGACATGTGTAGCCAATTAGAGCAGAATTGCTGAAGCTACTTCAGAGAAGCAGTTCGCTACACTTATTAGAAAAACCAAAGTCTTTACTTTGTCCTTTCCGTCCCTAGGTCTAAACCCTCTGTTTCTCTCTAAGCACATGAAAACTGCCTGCCCACTTAGCATCTTTGTAAGTAGTGCCCATGCCTAAATCTGAGGAAGTAATTTTAGTGGGGAAAAAAGGCAAAATGGATGATTTAAAAGCTATTTTACTAATTTCAGTCCATTTACTCCAGAAAATGAGCTGATAAACGTTTCATTACTGTTTTTTTTTATCTTATAAACAGGATAATCTATAAAAAGCTGATGACCCCACAATCTCAAGGCATCTCACACGTTTCTCTCAGTGATTTACCTCTTCCCACAACTGACCAAACCTACAGAGAAAGGTTTTCTCCTGGTCCAGAGAAGGAACAATGGCATGATTCTCAGCTCTTCGGGAGAGGAAAGAGTGAGCTAAACACTGATTGTCCCATTATTACTCTGATCTTACTACAGTTCTCTAAGTACTTAATTCCTGGCTTCTAGAACCAAATCCCAAAACCAAGAAGCAAGATATTTGTTATTAGATTATCATTTTCACTTCAGCTCTCCAAGAAATCAGTATTTTACCTTGGAATAATAAGAGGTAGATATTAAGGCCTTTCATTGTTTTGTTTTGGTGATTAACTTTAGATTGGGTTTGATGGCCATCCACAGCATTGACAAAACCCTTATTCTGGTCAATACTTGTATATAAGGAAGCTTACAAACATATATACCCTACAACATTGCAAAATAAGTGGGTGAGAAAACTGGGCCAAGTAAGAACAAGAGGGTAAAGAGTATACAAGTAAAGCAGAACTATGGTTAATACACGCTGAAAACAAATGCTATGGGACAGATGGATGGATGGATGGATGGATGGATGGATGGATGGATGGATGGATGGATGGATGGATGGACGGAGTGATAGACAGATACAGAAATATACAAATTGGCCATACATTTTGCTTTATTCTTCTAGCAGTCAAGAACAAATGTGTGATCCATCACATGATTCACAATATGTGTAATATAAAAATAAACCAAGTGTTCAAATGCCCTGGAATTCCTGGGGAGGGGATGAACAATAAAATGTACCACTGAGATCCTCAACAATATCCTTATCAGTAATAAATTTCAGAAGATGGCTACTGTTCCTCAAGGGAGGTTGATGGAAATGAAACAGTGGGATATGAAGTGGAGATATTCAAAATGAAAGAGTCTATGCACAGAGCTCTCTCACTTTCAGAACAGATTTTAAGTATCCAAATGAATGGATTTCCCATAGCTTCAGGTATTTCTCCTCCATATATACCGTTCCTCTTTACAGAGCTTTTGAAAAATACTGAGTAATATGACCTTGGTAGTACACTCTCTCACTAGTAGCTGAAATATATTCTATGTTGCTGGTTAAATATAAAGTCATAGGGTTAACATTAGTCAAGGTGGGGGCTGTGAAGGATGAGATAATAGAACTTCACCTTCCCTCACTTGGAGGTGGTCAAAAGTGTGAACCTGTACCCAAAGTCAAAAATCTCCTCAAGAAGTATTTTTAGTCTACTCCTGAACTGATGGGATAAAGATTTCTAGGCCCCTCAGATTTGTGCTACACAGCATGCTCCCCTACTTTATATTGGTATATTATTTAAACAGACAAAATCAAACCTTTCAGTAGAGAAGTAATAGAACCTCCCATTATAGAAAGCATTAATAAAATGTCCAACCTTGAGTCATATTATAACTGTCTTGTGCTTCCACAAGAAGCTGGTAGGAAATAAGTTATGTTAACTTGCTCTAGGGTTAACACAGCTGCATTTGCAATTGTGCAATATGTGCTCTGCAAAAAAGTGCCTGCCCAGGGTTGGGTGGTTTGCTGAGACTCCAAAGGGGGCACATTTTTCTAATTGGCACAAAGATGCCATCTAGGCTAGATATGGCACCTAAGCTTTAAGAACAAGCCATGTGGAAAAAACAATAGCCATTGATCTATACCTTTTATTCTGGCAGTGATTAATAGTCATTTTCAGTTTATAAAGTAAAACCTTTTTAAGCACATGACAATTTTTCTTTCTCTTTTCATTTGGAGGATGGAGGGGCAAAAAATGATGCATTTCATTCACTGAAAAATGACATCCAGTCTTTTCTTAGCTCAGCTCTGATTTTGCCTTTGTTATGTTTAGTTTATGAATCATACACAGCATTCTATTTGATCATCATTTTTTTGAAGAGAAAATTATTTTAAATAATTTCAGTTTCTGGGTGAGAAATAATTCCTTAAAATATGTGGGGTCTTTCATAAAAGTGAAGTATTTCCTTTAACATAGTATATTGAAATTCCATTCACCTGACATTACGAAAAAGTTAAGAATTCCATATATATATACATTTTCCATATAATTGAATGTACTTTTTACAAGCAAAACCTTTCCAAGATGCTTGCTACTCTTATGCTCTCAAACTCAGTACTGTATAGTTAGTGTCCTGTTTGCCCCAACAGAATGTCCAGGCTATATTGTTATGTTCTGTACTATATTTGATAGGAAAGTAACATTTTAAGAAGTTATTAAGAAATTACTAAGGGTCATTACGGTATCATGCACTGTCATGAAGTGAAAAGACATACATTTGAGGCACAGCAAAATATTTAATATCTGTGGGACAATGGAAAGCCATATGTACCTTTGTATCTATTTCCTCATCTGCAAAACTGAGGCCGTACTTGCTATCTTACAAAAAAATCATAGGACGCACTAAAATTAATGTGAAAGTACCTTATCTTCTAGAAAGCACTGTAAAAATACAAGGTATAATATCCACTATTATTGTTAGAATTTAAATAGAATACCAAGTAACAACATCACTATCTACATATCCTTAGGAATCACAAGAAATGATGATATAAAGTTTTACTTCCACATATACACACATTGCCAAATTTTAGTACTTCCAGCTACTGCTAACCATTTCTTCTTTAGGCAGGTTTGTGACTAAGAGAGCAAACTTAGTCATTGAGCTTCCTTTTATAAAATTAAAATGAATCTTGAATGAAATTTAAAACTCTTTTATACCTTAAGCTCAAAAGAAACTTAGGTGATAGAGAATTACCAAGCTGGGTGTATCCTATTGTTTCAACAACTATGTACCCTCTGTGTTTTTGGACTAAATATGCAATTTTAGTCCAGCTGTTGAAATTTCAACAGGTCTACTTGTTGAGCAGTTCAATAAAGTATAATTAGGTCTAATACCATACAGCCTTTAAAAATCTTATGTAATAGCATGTACGTACTGAATACAAACATAATAAAGTATAAGTGATATTATGAATAACAAAAATACTTGCTTTCAGCCTATGTAGATGGTTTTAAATTAAACACTCTGTTCTAAAACAGTACATTTTAAGCTAATATTTTATATTTTATTTAGACAACACACAACTGCACAATCAGCCAACCTATAGAGAGCACATATTGATCATACCTACTAAGTTAAGCACCATAGGAAGGCCAGACAAATAGTAAAGGCAAACAAGAATGAGTGATGTGCTGAAGCTGGCTCTTACTAGCTTGTGAGAACTGATGGTGCACATCTCCTACCAAATCCATTTTCAGTAATTTCATGGTGGCATCTTGAAAATGGCCATAGTGGGAGTATTTACACCACAGAAATAAAAATTTTAAAAAAGAGCAAAACACTACAAATCAAAACTTTCCACCCCATCTCCTACCCTGACCTGGGAGAGTTGGTTATTAAACATTTTCAGAATACCCTATCAATGGATAAGAACGCAATAGAGAGTCAGTAATACTTGTGCCTGCAGTGACTATGACATTACATTTTTGCAAATAAGGAACCACCAGTCCCACAAGATATATGGAAAATATTTAAAATCTTTCCACTCAGCTTTTATATGCAAATTATTTCACAATCATTTTGCAGTTACCCTCAAGTAGAAATATAACGTATCTCAGAAAAAGCAAATACTGTCACATGGTTAAGCTGTGTGCAATTTCACTGTTATAGCTGCTATGATCAAAGTTTTCATAGGTAAGTACTGCTGCCATACTGTAGAATCAATTTATTCTTAAAACTTCTAATTATTCTTGGAGGTGGAATAGGCTGTCTCCTGATAGACATGGGATAAATGCTGTGAGGCAACTAAGCTCCAAGTCAGAACCCCAACCAATTGCATAATCTAAAAGTAAAACAATTTATTAAGCTCACTACTGCCTCGGCTTAATCTATTTTCCCAAGTGACATGGCAATTCTGAAGCAAATTCCATTGGCAATCAAAATAAGAAAGTTAGACTTTCTAAGAACTAAGCTCCTTCACTGCTGAAATTCTCATTGACATTAACTACCACCAATTACATATAAATAATATTCAAATCTTATGAGACATGAGTAGCAGAAGAAAGACTAACCACTTATGCTATATCTCACATTTTACATCAAGGATTGACAATAAAAACTTAAAATCAGGTAAACTTTAATCTAAAAAATAGTCGATCATAATAAAACAATGCTTGTGAAGTAACCACTGCTCAAAAAAAGTTTCTAAACCCACACACATAAGCATGAATTCTGAAGATTTTTAACTGCATATGGTCCTTGAATCCCACTGCAGAGTAGCTAATTAGCCTGAATTCAGGTTGAATTGAGCTATCCTTAACTTGAAATAAGGCAGGCTGTCTAAGAAATCATGCCTTAAGAGTCTACCTATTGGCTGATTCCTTTTATGGGAAGGAAGGACACAAGTAATCAATTCTAATAAAACTCGGTACTGGATTCAAGACAGAGACAGTTATGAAAATCCCAAACACCAATGGAAGTCTACCTTTTAATCAGCCATTCCACCTTGCATGGGATGCATGGGATGTCTCAATTTCCAGCACTCATTTCATACATTCAGCAAAACAGCTGGACTTTACCAGTAGGTTTCAAATAGAAGGAATACTAAGAGTCAACAACTAGGCATCAAAGAAACAAGAAAAGGGGAGAATGCTTACAGTATAGACTGATGTAAATATGTAAAAAAAAAAAAAAAAAAAAAAGGGTTAAAACTGAAGTGTTCATTTATGTTTGTGCTTGCATGAAAAAAGAGCCGGTCTCCCTTGGTCACATTTCTTCCTCACTAAATAAATATTTTAGCTGCTCTACCCTCAGATTTCCTGAGAACTGCACTAAATAAAGTAGTACAGAGAAGTAATCAATGAAATTTATACAACCTGTTGACATAGTTAACCAAAATTATCACAGGTAAGCAAAATAATGAGAGAAAATGATATCTATTTTTTTCAAAAGCCACCATGCTTAGTTCAGAAAAGGGCTATTTCCAAATGCATGGTCTGATGTTACGCTTCATACTTCATCCCCAGTATTAAGTATCTTAGCTTTGAAACAATGAAAACCACCTGAAAATAGGTGTGTCTTTCCAGATGTTCACCTACAATTCTAGCTGTTTATGAAAGAAACTGCAGAGTCTGCAATCAACAATTGAACACAAAGATATATACATCATATATAAATTAATAGAGTTTTCAGCATCCCTAAAAGAAGTAAAAATAAATCAAACAAACAAAACAAAAGGGATGAGTCATCTCCAAGTTGCTTTTCCTAATCAAAAATTGTGAAAAGTCTTCTACCAAAACCATCAAGGTAAAAATGAATAAGACTTATGTTTCTAAAGACCCTATGTGCCATTAAAATGCAAAAGCAATACTCATTGTATTTGAGTCTGGAGACACTTCCAAACAATATTTCCTAAATTATTCAACGGCTTTGTGTGTATTAAAACAAATTATAGAGCGAAACCTTCAATTCTCAAACCTTTCAGTTCTGAATGAAATTATTTCAGCCAACTCCTTTTTCTTCCCATGTGTTAAAATACTTTCCTTTTTCAACACTTAATGCCATAGCCTCAGGTCCTCTATAACTCCTGTTTTCAAAGTGAAACACCACATAGCATAAAAATACTTTTGAGGAAATTGCCTTGAAAATGCTCTCAATACTCAAAACTTAATGGAGGATAGGCTTCTTGGCACCAGAACTACTTGAATTCTTATGAAAAACAAATAAAATATCTGTTTGCCAATACTTTTCATTTGAACCTGAAACCCTTTATATAATAAATTAAACATAAAGAAAACTCATTTCAACATTTGAAATCCACTTAGATTCCTAAAGAACCATACTTAACTTATAATTGATCAGTTTTTGATGCTTCTCAGAGTCAGAATAATGACTCACTTGGGTTATATAAACTAATTTGAACAATTCCTTCTTTTAAATTGTGTCATACTCACTGTTCTTGATGGACACAGTCTAGGTTATCTGTCCATATGCATATTCTTCACCAAAAACTTTTGTTTCTTTACATGTGACTTGTTCATATGGTATTACTAAACAAAACTTAAAAAAATAAAAATAGGCTCAAAATACATCTAACCATGTTCTAAGCATTAAATATGCCTACACTCACTAGCAGAGATATATTTGAATGGGTAAAAACAAACAACCAAAATGGGCACAGTCCTGTGACCTTTGGAAAAAGTATATGGCTGATAATGCAGCATATCCACGTTCATAAGTAAAAAATAAAGATTTCATTTTTCCAAAGCTGCTCAGTGCTTTACACTGGAATACATAATATAAAACAATGCTTTGTCAACCCCGTAACCATACTAATTAGTCTGCTGCTTAACATGTAATTTATAATAAAAGTAGATTTGCTAATTATGATTGAAGAGTCTACAATGACTAGTTTTATTATAGCTATAAAACAAGGAAATATCAGCAAACCTCTGCTTCATATGCAACAAAATATCCTGGAATGCAAACAGACTTATTTGAAGTACATAATTGATTTTAGTAACGCATAAATTCTAATAGAACCCTTTACAGAAAAGATGCAATATTCTCTACCATGTCCTCAGGACCTCCTATTTCTTTGATAAAAATAACTTATATTAGAAACCCTTTACACGACAATAAAGGAAAAATCATTCCATAGGATAACACACCTCACTGATTCTCTTTGTTTCCCTTTAATTTTAAAACAACAAAGTTCTAGCATCCTTTTTTAGATTTTCTTTTTCTCCATCATATAATGCACAACACTATATTTACAACTTCTAAACACATACATCTGTCCTACAATAAGAAATAATACAATGATACAATCTCCCACTTCAAGACATTTATGCTATTTTTAATCTATCGAGCTCCTGAAGACTTAAAGAATATAACATCAAGCCAGTTCATACCTTGAGTGCAAATAAAGTCATGATGACAAAGAGACTCTAAATACATGCCATACCAGCCAAAAACAGTGTTTTCTTTTTTAATTATTCAGTATCATTAGCAAAAGAAATAACTTTGAAACTAAGATTTTTAACTTTACAAAACAACCAGTTTCCCTTAAAAATCCAAGACAACAATCTCTCAAATCTATTTCCTTTGTCAAATAAAAACAGACCTCTGAACTCAGATTTCAACTCACAGTAAAGTTGAGATATGCCATTTTTCACTTCTTTCAGTAATTATACAATCCTGCATCAAAAACAATGACTGAAAGAGATTGAATAACTAAGTTAGGCAATTGCATTTCTCAATTATCCACTGAAATAAAACCTATAATCTCAAATCAGCAGAACAAAATGTGTTTACCTGTATTCCTGTCTGGTAAGATACAGCAATGCTTCTGCAGAATGCCAGGCAAAACCTATTTCAAAACAAATAAATAAAGAAAATGCATTTGGTTATCATTCAGGTAGAGAAAGGCAAGTCATTAATTGTTGCAAGTGTTTTTCTAATAAGGTCATTCAATATTGCATAAAGTCATCATGCCCAGAATGGCCAAATAAATTAAACAGTACAGAAAAATTTTGATGACATACATTTTTCATCAAAAAGGTTAATCAGGTAAGTGTGCTGATTATAAATGCTGTTTTTTGAATGGTAATGCAGTTCAGTTTAATGTATGCTCCTAATTGGTCCTGAGACTATCTTGAAAGCTGCACTCAGGGGACTCCTACAATAAGGTAAATGGACCCACCAACTTTTGTGATTGATTTAAAAATATTAGATGGAATTAGGAGTCTGAAAATGGAGGACTACTGGGCAGTATGTTGGGTCTGTTGCTTCTTCCAGGATCTAAGGCAGAGATGCTTTTATCAAAGATGAGTCAAAGAAAAATGTGAAAGAAAAGGCTATGTTTACATTCACAGTTTGGGAATAAATGCTGGAAGAACTACCATATTTGATAAGTGAAAGAAAGGTGAAAATAATAGAAAATGGCTTTCCCAAGAAAATTCAGCAATGTAAAGCAACCATAAAGCACAAACTGAAAGAATTTGCAATCGAAGAGATTTCTGTGCAGAATTTATGATTATGCTCCCTAAAATCAATTAGAGTAAAGGCCGAATTTTCATCTTAAGTACTCCACATGATGAAGCTGTAACCATTCCTCAACCCTCTGTGATTATGATCAACCAAAATTCTCAGCCAACACACATGTATTACTTATTCCAGAGCAATTTACTCAGTGGAGAGGGAGGAAAAAAAAGTGACTTTACAAAGAAACACAAATTACAATGCTTGCCCTCAATCAACTTACAGTCTAGCTGAATTACTTCCAGCCTAGCTGACTACACACCAGGTTCTAATTAATATGATTAACTTAATTGACAGGCACAATTTTTCTCTGAAATAAAAAGTCCTTTCTCCTTGCATCCCTCCAGCTATCCCATTATGTTGAGAACAGAATTATCCTCTCCCAAATAGAATCAGTCACAAACAAACAGAATTACCAATTTTAAACCAATTGAACATATCTAACAGACTTTTAAAAAATAATGCAATGATCAAATTGGTTTCTAGTGAATACTGTGAAATGTGTGGGATTAAAAGTTGAAAAACATGTTTCTTACTCAAAAGTTTACTGTTTAGTTGGGATATAGAACAAATACTTGTGAAACAATTAGGGCTCAATTGTTGTAAACTTCATGGCACTGATAACAGTCTCAACTCTTGACTCTACTCCCATGCAAATGGCATCAATTTCTTACAGCCAGCTGGATCTGAAACAATGGATTTATTTGTGACACTTTCCTTTCTTTGAACAGCCTGGACTTCCCAAAGCCCAATAATATAATAATAGACTAGTACACATGTGAACTCAAAAAAAAAAGACAATGAACTGGTAATGCATCCTTTTCATTCCATGGTCATGACACTAGTACTTAGGTACTTGCCAGAACTTTTCCAAGAGGTCTTACAGGTTAACACCAGGCAAAAGAAATACACTCTCAGAAGACATTAAATGATCCAAGAAGCTTGAAAAATGCTTTAGACTATATTATCCATTTGGAAAATGGAAGTGCATATTGCCATAATAAGGTTTTACCAAGTCCCACAGTTAACTTTAGTTGGCCATAAAATCCTCTTTTGTCCCATTGCCTATTAACATCCAGAGCAGAAAATGCTGATCCAGTCCATTGCAAAAACCACTTAATTGGTTTCTCTACCTGCAGTATCCACCCCAACAAAATAATTTTAAAATGCTGCTGCTAGATTAATTTTTAAAGGAATCACTGTCAGCAAATAACCCACAAAAATATCCATAATGGAATTCCAGTGCTTCATGAGTATTCCCTAGTGCCAACCCTTAGCTCCAATCAAATACAGCAGACTCTATTTCCCAAGTAAATTTTGAAAAAGTAGAAGTATGCATAGCTCAAACCACATCAGGAGATCATCACTGCTGCTGCTTCTCTGCCACAACATTGACAGTACTTTCATTCATGAAAATTAAATGAAGGTCATAAAATGGTAACCAAAAGGTGTATGGAGGGGAAGTAGGACACTTTATTTATTTCTGTCATCATTGTGAGGAAAAGGAAGTAAGATGGAAATTATAAATTGATTGTCTCCCTACTCAAATCTGCTAACTCCAGCAATTAAGCCCTAATTGGGGATTCGAGAGGATACACAGAACCTCAGAGATGTAAGTAATTATGGGAGAAACCTAAGTAGTAGACATGGGGTTCTGTTAGGATAAATGATTCTCACACAGGAAGGGGACATACATTCTAGAAAGTGCCTTTTTCACCCCACAGAAAACTGCTGTCTGAGATTCTGTTGTGCTCAGTTAGTGAAGCATCACTGGTGAAGTGAGTTCCTCCAGTTGGGTGGCCCTATAATGTAGCTGCGGTGTAGTTTAAGAGGGGAAGAAGTAGTTTAATAACGCTTAATTTGGAATAATAAATTTATGTCAGTTTACTGGACAAATGATTCTAAGAATAAATCAGAAACTAAAATTTAAAAGGTTACCACCAGGTACCGTACTTTATTTTAATTAAGCTCAATATACCTGACCCAGATGACTCTCCTCATTGCAGTTTTCACTCTCCTTACCCTCAGAAGTGTCACTGCTGCTACAAGCTGCTACCCATCAGCAATACCCCTTGCTCAACCCAAGGATCTCTTTAAACAGTCCATTCAGAGCAATGCTCTTACCCTGCCACTGCCACAATTCTTTTTTTGAATGTGCCAGGGAGCTCTTTTTATTTGACTCAATCAGGAAACTTTACGGATCCAAGAGAAATCATAAACACTCCATGATAGAATTCACTTTTGAGTTTTCTAAAGGAAGACAATTTGTGTTCAAAAATGGCCCTCATATCTAATCTTGACAATTTCCTCCTAGCTATGGTCATAGGTAAGACACCTGTGCTAAATCTTAGATTGAGCCACTGCCTCCGAAAATGCTAAGCACACATCACCACTGCCTCACAACCTGCTTTGGCTGAAGGGAACAGGAAGGCAGGACTGTAATAGGTTTATTTCTTCCTCTCTGAAGGATTTACAGAAGACAGCAAAGGAGAATGAAATTATCCTTCTTGCCCAAAGGCACTTTTAAAAGTTCAATTCCACTCAACCTGCTTGTTCTATGAGAGTGTTTAAATGCTAAGAATAATTGGGAGACACTGTGCTCTGTCATACCACAAGCAGCTGGGGTTAAACAAAACATATTCAACCATTACCCAGAAATTTCCATCAATGCTTACTCAAGTAATCACAAGTAAAACACCAACATCACGCACTTTAAGAAGCCATTCTTACACATGTCCTCTATGTCATATGTCCAGACTTCCCCAACTGATGATTTATTCCTAAAAAAACAGATGGCAAAGTTTCACACTATCTTAAGTTCTATCTTCTTTCTACTGGAACCAACCTACGTAGTTAACCTCATCCGTTTTGTAGGTTCAAAGAGTACTGAAGTTGTGCTCCTTTCCGATCAAATCATGCTCATCCAATATGGTAGTCACCAGCTACATGCGCCTATATAAATTTAATTAGAATTAATTAAAATTTAAAATGCAGGCCTTCATTCATACAAGCCATATTTCACTGTCCACTGGCCACATGTGGCTAGTGGATACCGCATTGGATAGTGCAGAGAGAGAATATTTTTATCATTTTGCAGATGAAGACACCAAGGTTTTGTGAGCAAATCCAGGGATCTGGTCATCCAGGCCATGCCCCCTCTTGGCTGCACCATAATCCCACCCTATTCTCGCAGATATTGAGGACTAACACCTGCACATTCTCCCCCTATCCCCCCTAGCTATCTTCAGCGGAAGCTCGGTTCCTTTACCCTCTGTTCCCTTCCATCTCTTTTCCTCACCTCTGGGTAGAGAATACGGGTAGTCTATGAACTCCACTTTGAGTTGGGAAAATTTCCATTATATGGTAAAATTAAGCAGTTTGGGGAATTCAAGTCAGGAAAGTTAGATACCATTTTTAACTTTGCCATTTATTCACAAGTCATTAAACTCTCTGAGTCTCAGTTTCCTTATCTACAAAATGGAGGCAATAATACTATTTAGAGGTAGTGGAGCAAATAAAAGTGCCCAACAATGACTCTGGTAAAATAAGCAATTAGCAAATGGGACCTGCTGCTATTTTTATTATCATTGTAATTACTACCACATGAAGAATAGCTATAAAATTATTTCATAAGAATTTTAGTTCTTTTTTCTAAATACATATTATCTGTTTATCTAAGTGATATTGTTTTCAAGGGAATTTCCTTGGAGGCAGGCAGACTTTATAGTTAACCCAATCATTCTGCCCCCCTTGCTCAGAGATGTCCTTGAACTACTTTTTGTAGGTCATTAATTTACACACTGATTATGCTATAGCCAAATCCAGCTACTACCAAATACGATAACTAAGTTAATGAAACATCTTTTTCATAATTGTTGGCCAACTTTTGACTATTTCCAAAATCAAAGGATAAAAATACCTTGACATTAACTACATTAAAGAACATGGAAGAGGCTAGGAAGTGATTCATGTGTAATCCATTGCCTGGCGCTCCTTATGAACTACAATATAGTTCAAATACCTCCTCCGTGAAGCCGTCCCAATCCAAGCAGATGGAACTACTCTTATCCCACTGTACTTAGCTACTTTTCATCATCTTCCATTTTCTTATATGTTAACCCACTTTTTGCGTGTGTGTTTTTCCTTCTCATATTTATATACACACTACCTAGAATTTAGCACAGCATGTACTTTAAATTGCACCACTATCTTTGTGGTCACCAGATTAGCAACTTCTGAGTTCTTTTAATTCTTCTCTTTTCAGTTGCTGTTTGCTGTATGCCACTAGCCCCTGTGATGTCTTCTTAAGCCCCTCAGGCTTGCCTTTTAAGCTGCCATTGCCACCACTACTATATTCTGCCTTCATTCATTAATTCAACAAACATTTAGTGTCTGAATGTCTATTATGTCCCAGGCATCATAGAGATTCAAAGATGACTCATAGGTATACAGTGATGACTCCCAAGAGAGGAGCAAATTCACTTCTGATGAAATCCAGAATGAGGAAAGATGACTTTCCATCGGGAGCTAGAATTATCAATTTTCCGCTGTTTTACTGCAATGCCTTCCTAGCTGAAACGCTGTCTGCTAGTCTCCCACCCCTCTAACCCAGACTGAATCCCGCTACTGGAATAATATTCCTAAATATTCACCCTGGACCCACGATGCTCCCTTAATACCTATGATATAATGTTTATACTCCTATAGGTTCATCTTACTACAAGGTTCCAGGCCTGGCTTAAGAAGCTCCCTCTGCTCCAGTCTGGTGACTTCCCTGCCCCCCAGTCATCGCACCCACTCTTGACTCCCAGGACGGAGAGCATGATGTGGCAGGCAGAAAAAGCACAGGCAGTGGAATCCAGGAGCTAGCTCTTCAAACCGAGCATGTGACTCTTGGCAAAATACTCTTATTCTCCGTTACCTCATCCATAAAACAGAAATAACTACTTCCTCGCAGGATTGACTGGGAAGATTAAATGGCATGTGTAAACTGGTTATTAATGAAGCTGGCATATATTATATGCTCAAGCATCTGTAGGCATTATGATGATGCCTCTGCCTAGGTGCTATAAGATAATGTTCTTTCTACCTGAAGGCTCCCGACCTTTCTGTCTACGAAATAAATACTTCTACATTCAGTTCAAATTCTTCCCTTAGAATTTTACTCAAGGTATGTCTACATGTGTCTTTACTCTGAACTCAGCCAATATTTCTTAACCTTTTAAATACAGATCTCCTTTTGATAATTAAATAAACATTTCATTCCTCTCTGGATATTTAGTCACACCCTACCCCTATCCTGACTTCGTCTTCTCCTCCCTCATGTTTACAGGTTTACCTGCTGGCATCCCCTTTCAACTAATAGGTGTCCCTACATTTATTTTTTGTTTCATCGGTGATAAATACTTTACTGGTTATTAATTAAAGATGTTTATGCATATGTCCCCTTTGTAAGAAATTAAAACATTGTAGATATGGATGGAATGGGAGATAGGGGATGACTGTTTAAGACCTTTGCACCCACTTGAGATTTTAAACTCTGCATATATAATTTTGATAATTAAGAACATCCATGTCTTTCAATTCTTCAAAATTTAAAATATTTCTTCTCTGTTCCCTTTTCTTAGAACTTCTATTATTCAGATGTTGGATTCACTGGGCCTTTTTTTTTTTTCTCCTTTCTATTTTCCACTGGAAAATTCTCTTTATAATCCAACCCTTCCAATGATTTTTTTGTTAACTTCAGCTCTTCTCTCTGTTAGATTCTCTGAATTATTTTTTTCCTATGGATACTCATTTTTTAAGGCAGCCTATTCTGGTTTATCAATGCAATGTCAGCTCTCATCTTTCTGAGGATATGAATTATAACTTGTGTTTTCTTCTATTCCCTGTGTTTCCACAGTAGAGTCCTTGAGGCCTACCACTTCAGGAACTAAATGCCCAGACTTCTCCCAGAGAAAGGAGAAGTTATCATCTGGCTGCGAGGTTAGAAAAGGACCACGGAGTTAACCTGTACCCTATTCAGACTTAGAAACTGTCTTCTTGTTTTCAGCACAATCAACTCAGCTGTGCTGGCCTCTAATCCTGAGCCTATTTCAGATTCCTGGGTTGTTGCTGAGCCTCCCCTACTGACAGCTTTAGCTTCACAGATTTAGCTACTTCTGGTCAGGAGAGTCATATTAATCACTTGCTCATCTGATTTCCAACTTTTAAAATATCATTGCTATTTAAAAATTCTGAGCTCCTATTAGTAGGTTTGTTTACTTCATGCTTTTGGCAAAGCAATTCTGAAACTATTTTAGATGTATTACAGGGTTGAGCAAATTTGTAGCTGTGTTGACATTGTTGAGAGCCAGGGTTCCTATCGTGGAAGAAAGGACACACTGACATGGACTATGAAATGCCAGATAAGGCCCTGAGGGGATATATTAGAATTGGAATAATTGGTGCGAATGCGTGACTTTTAAAATATGTTATGCTTATCTATGCATGTGTACGTGGGCATGTGCATATGTTCGCATATGCAGGCACATGTGTCTATATACATACTTATATCTATTTCCTAGCTGTGTTTGCTGAAAGGGCTAAGAAGCAAATGCACCCAAGTAGCAATGAACACCCACAGAGGTCGGATCTTGCCCTCTACACTATTCCCCACTAGAAGGAACGAGAGCTCTTTGGAGAAATAGATGATTTCAAGACTGCAATAGGGTAGATAGAAGATGAACTCAGGACATCTTATATTCCCAGAATGTACGGAAGTTTCCAAAAAATGATGGGACATGTCATAAGGAAACAGGAAACACCTGGAAGGAGTTTCCACTGGCCGAATCTGGGAGAATTTGAGCACAAAAATAATTAAGTACAGAAATGAATTATAAACCAATGGAAAAAAAAAAACAGGAATGCCTTCATCCATACTGGTAATAAACTAATTATTTAATCAATCATAAATGGGGAGAAAGCAGAGCACTATGTTTACAGTGGAAATCTCAGGGGAAATTCTGATGAGGAATAAAATGTTTTAAAAGTATTACCCCATGCCAGAGGACCTGGGTTCGATTTCCAGTGCCTGCCCATGTAAAAAAAAAAAAAAAAAAAGTATTTCCCCACTTACTGCTTATTAGTTGCAAGGGAGGCAGGAAATAGCAATTACACACTGGAAAAATGGACAACAACCTGGCTATGTGATTTAAATGCATGTCATCAGTGACAGATGGACTTCATGTATCACCTAATATAATACTTTAAGAAGTACTTCAATATACTTCTTTATATGTATTATTTTCCTATTTTTATTTTTGCAACTTTTTAAAGTTGTAAATATTTCCAAATAACGTTTTTTTTTTTTAAAAAAAGACATATCTGTTCTCTTACCCACTCCATTGTCTCTGACTTTTTATTCATATATTCTCATTTTAGTAGCCTTCACAAGAAAGCAGAATGCATGGCTCACTATGCCACTGTAAGTGGAAATTCCTTCCAGTTTAATTTTCTGTAAGTCAGATAACAAATATAATGGATATGTTGTTTAAATAGGTGAAATAATACAGTGCAATTTAATATGCTTTTCAAAATATATGGGCCTCTGAGATACAGAAACATTCTTTACAGTGTCAAGCACATTAATAAGTACTCAATTATTTTTGACTAATTTAGCTTTGAAGAAACCGCCTTAGGTTTGTTCCTAGAAAATGTTGCATCTCATAAAACGAGAGTTAATTGCACTTTCATTTTAATAATGCCAGGATTTAATAATTTACATATTTGTTTAATAATGTCTTCTTTCTCTGTTCTCTCTTTTGTGGTATTACAAGTAATTAAGAGATTAGGTGGCTGCTAGAGTTCACACAGCCAGATAATGGCTGGGATTAGAACTGCAGTCTCCTGACCCTTAACTCAGCAATTTTTACTGTACATTTCAATGAATCTCTTACATGTTCAGCTTCATTTAGAGCAAGGATTAGATGCTTTACTACCTTTAAAGAGTTATGTTTATAGAGGCTCTTAATAAGGAGCAGCATGCCAAGGGAACATTACACATAGACTTTGGAGAAAGGCTTCCTGGGTGGACATCCCAGCTCTGTCACTCATTGCACATGGGGTTTTTGGCAAGTTTTTGATACTCTCTATGCTTCAGGTCTCTCATCCATAAAATTTAAATAGACCTCATAGGGTAGCTGTAAGAATTAAATTAATTTCACATTCGTAAACACTTAGAAGAATAATTGGACAGAATGGGGGTTAAAAACTTGAAATGCTACTGTTGTAATATTTTATATTTTTATTATATATAGTCTTCAGCATACAAGAATATTCACAGGAGTTGTGATATAGCAAAAAGACCAATGACTTGGAATGGAAGGGTCAGGAATTGTGCTTTGGAGTGAATCCTCTAAACTTCTGGCCAACCCTATCTTCATCTATAAAATGGAAATACTACAGGGATTAAAAGAGGCTTTATACATTATAAACCCATAAACTGGTATAACTATATACAGCAAAGTAACCCAAACTTGAACATCAGAATCACCTGGAAGGTTTGTTAAAACACAGACTGCTTAGCAGAAACACCCCAGTAGATTCCGTTTCCATAGGTCTGGGGTGGAAGCCAAGAATTTGCATTTCTGACAAGTCCCCAGGAGCTACTGATGCTGTCTGAGAACCACTGATACACAGGATGATACCTCAAGTAAATAAGGCAATATATTGAATTCAACACCCCTTCAAATCATGCTGTCAAAGCATGACTTTAGGTTGGACAATGACTAAGGTAAAGATACAAAAGCACAAGAACAGAGTAGAAGACCACATTAGAAAAAGGATACCTGCACCTTTTTAAAAAAAACATTTTTATTTAAGAAAACAAACAATACACTTAGAACCACCGAAAATGGATATCGTAGTTAGCTTAACCATAAGCATATTTAAATAAAGTATCCATATAATCATTGTAAAAACTGTGTTTGCACAGTAAATTTCATAAACCAATTTAAAATGAATGCAACAAGGAAAAAATCTACAAATTCCGATAGCAAAGTTCTTAAATTCTAAATATTAAACACTAGCATAAATACTATTTGATCAGCTATCAAAACTGTGAATATAGCAATGTAGATATTTGTAATAACTTTCTATTTGATATTTTGAGAACATTCACCTGCACTTTTAGAAAGGTTCACCAGCTGAGTCTAATGTGCATCCTGGGTTAAGAACTTCTGCCCTTGGGGATTTTCTAAAAAACGTCAAAATGTCTTTGCATTTCATCTCCACTAAAAAAGGAATAAAGCTCCTTTAGAACCTTATTCACTTTTAGCCTGCAAATGACTGCAAAGTGGGGAGAAGGTAAAATCCCACACACAACAAATGTTTGTATGCTCAAGTATGCATGTGGTTACTTGATTATTCCTAAAAATGTTTTGGAAGGAAAAGAGCAATTCCAGCAGCAAACTTGGCCCAGGTGTTGTCTCGGTTTCCCAGCCTGCTAAGACAAATACTTCACAATGGGTTGGTTTAAACAACAGGAATTTAGTGGCTCACAGTTTGAATTTAGAAGGCGTCCAAAACCAAGGTATCAGCAAGGCTCACTTTCTCCTGGAGATACTGTGTTCTGTTGCTGGCTGCAGCCACCCTTGGGACTCCTTGGCTAGTATCTCTGCCTCTTGTCACATGGTGATGTTCTCTTCTTTTCTTTGTTCTTACAACTTCTGCTGACTTCCTGCTTCTCTGCTTGGTCTTCAACTTCCGGCTTCCAGTCTCTATTAAAGCTCCAGTGAAACTGATTAAGACTCGCAATCACTCAATTGGGCCCTACCTTAAATAAAATTACCACCTTCAAGAGATCCTACTGTTAGGTGGATTAAGATTAAGAACATGCCTATGTTGGGGTACAATTTAATCCACCACACATGCAAATATTTATTATGAAAAATGACTATAAATAGTCCAAGTGTCCAGGAGGGGTGGTCCTTTCATGAGAAAAATGGCTAGGATAACTAGCCATTTTATCCTAGGAGAAGAGAGCAGGGAAATGAGAAACTGAGGTAGATTTATAGAATCAAAGAAACCAGCACATTTCAAACAGAAAGGAAGGACTTAGACAGTGACCTGATGGTGATTTCCAGATTGGGGGCTGTCCTAGTTTGCCAGCTGCCAGAATGCAATACACCAGAAACAGAATGGCTTTTAAAAGGGAGAATTTATTAAGTTGCAAGTACATAGTTCTAAGGCCATGAAAATGCCCCAACTAAAGGAAGGCTATAGAAATGTCCAATCCAAGGAATCCAGGGAGAGATATCTTGGTTCAAGAAGGCTGAGGATATTCAGGGTTTCTCTCTTATCTGGAAAGACACATGGTGAACATGATGGCATCTGCTAGCTTTCTCTCCTGGCTTCTCGCTACATGAAGCTCCCCCAGGTGCATTTTCCTTCTTCATCTCCAAAGGTCTCTGGCTGCACTGGCTGTGTAGCTCTTTCCAACATGGTTCCCTCTTAAAAACCACCTTGAATGGGTGGTAACATACCTCCATGGAAATCATCTAATCAAAAGCTACTACCCATAATTGGGTGGGTCACATCTCCATAGATAATTAAAAAATTCCCACGCCACATCACTAAATGAGGATTAAAGGACATGACTTTTCTGGGGCCCACAAATGCAAACCACCACAGGAGCTGAGAAGAGTGAGGGCCCATGTCTGCTGTCGGTGATTTGGCCATTATCTCTGCCTTTTCTACCATTTCTTTGGCTGAGCCACACCAGAGGTGGGCTTCCTTCTAAGGGCCACTCACCCTTTATAGGGTCATTCTTTGAGTCTCTTCTCTTTCTGGTAGTGAGAATCTCAG
Source organism: Tamandua tetradactyla (assembly GCF_023851605.1). Taxonomy (NCBI): domain Eukaryota; kingdom Metazoa; phylum Chordata; class Mammalia; order Pilosa; family Myrmecophagidae; genus Tamandua; species Tamandua tetradactyla. The sequence continues at coordinate 41,606,735 of NC_135329.1, forward strand.
GAAAATGTCTCTAATGTTCTCTCATCCCTCTAAATTTGGCTTATAATTAACTTTTATGATCTGAGTAAGTTGATCTGGATTCATCATGTGTTCAGTGAATCTTTAGAATTTAGGAAATGATATCCTCTCAAAACAGCTTGACTTTCAAGACTGCAGGCTCATTGAGGAGTCAAACATTCTATTTTTGAAAGTCAAAAACCGGATACTCTCTTTGCATTGCTGGATCCTCTGGCTGCATGGGGGGGAGACCATGTTCCAGGAAGTTCAAAAAAAACATTTTTCCCAAAATTATCACTCCCATCACAAATGGAAAATGATCAAGTAAAGTTGCAAATATGTCCATTCATATAAAAGGAACCATTTAACTTAATTTTACAGAACATTTCTCTGACCTTAAAAACAACAACAAAAATGGATATATAATGAGTTAAGAATGGCTCCTTTTCACAAGACTGTTGCTTGCAATTATTTTTCTAAATTTTAGTAACTACTGATTGACAAAGAACTATTTAAGAGCCTGAATTCCTATAATGCCTAACAATTAATATTATGAGAAGAAAGTCATTTCTAACTCTTTAAATAGATCGTTGAAAAACTCAAGATTATTTAGATTACTGAATCATTTAACATCATCATTCATGTTTATACCTCATGACTGTGGGAAACTTTTAACTGTGTCAAAGGACTCAATCCATAAAAAGAAATGAAGGCCACATATATTTCAAAAATGCTTTGGAGGTTTCAAATATCCCCATTGCTCTTATGAGAATAATGGCAATTATACTCTCTGAAAAATTCAAAACTATTTAATGTTATAAAATGTTATAACCCTCTCCAGTTGCCACCCCTCTTTACTAAGCTTCTGAATAAAAAACTCAATTTCATCCACAGGACTCCATTAATACCACTCTTTTCCAGTATCATCAAAGGGTTTTCACTTTGAAAAACTTAATGATCAATTCTTGATCCACAACAGACTTCACTTCTCAAAGACATGTGATACGGTTGGCCTTTTGTCCTTTTCAGAACACCTTCATCACTTGGCATCTTGGTTTTTCTTCTTTCCTACTGAGGGCTCCTCTGCTGATTCTAAACTTTGGTGTGCCCCAGGACACAGTCCTCCGCTTTGTTCTCGTCTACATCCATTTCTTAGGTTAATGCTGATGATGCTTATTTATCTTAGCCCTCTATTTTTTTCTCTTCCTGAGTTCAGAATCATATATCCGACTGCTTACTTGTGGTCTAATGGGTATCTCAAAATGACCTTGGCTCAAATGATCCCCCCACCAATCTTTTCCCCAAATACTATCCTTTCTAAGGAACCACACTGCCATTTCACCATTCACCTGGATCAAAATCCTCAGTCATTCTTGATTCCTTTCTTTCAAACCTACATTCATAACCATACAGCAAATCTTCGAAATACAATCAAAATCTGACCATCTTTCACCACCCCCACCATGTCTACCCTAATCAAAATTATCTCTTGTTCTAATTAGTTCAACAGCCTCTTCATTTGTCTCCCTGTTTTCATTCTTGCCCTCATGTAATCTATACTTCACACAGCAACCAAGATGATTCTTTTACATTGTAAATTCAATTGTGTCATCCTGCTCAAAATCCTCTGACAAATTCACAGGAAACTTAGTCTTCATAAAGGCCAAAAAAAAAAAAAAAAAAAAAAAAAAAAAAAACCTGTTACCATGTTTCTTTTTGATACTAATTGTAGCCTTACACACAAGCTCTGTCTATGCTCACCCCTTACTTCTCCTTACATATGTCAAGCACACTACCTTCAGCACCATTGTACCTGCCACATTCTCTACCTGGAAGGTTCTTCTTCAGGATATTTTCACAGATTTTTTCACTTCAGGTCTTTATCCAAAGATCTGTACAGAGAGACTTTCCTCATTTAGAAAGACTCTCCTCATTGTCTATCCCTTTAACCTGTTTCTGTGTTTCCTCCTAGTAGTTATACTATCTTTCTAGCTTTTGTTTATTCTCCATTATTCTCACAAGAACATTAGCTCTGTGAGAAAAGAAACCTGTCTGTTTCACCATTCCTAAAACAGATTTTGGCACATTGTAAGCCCTGAGTAAACACCTGCTGAAGTAATTAATAGATTAATGCATACATCAGTGATTTTAAACATTTTGGATCCTAAAGCCCTTTTAACAAATGAAATCTACAATAATATAAGCCCTACCATATAAATCTGGTAAGGAGAGTCCTGCTGTGCCTGAGATGCAGAGGGGCCTGAGGGTATCACTGCTAACTTTCCCCTTTGTTTCCAGGCAGCCCCAGAAATATCACCATGGGACCCCGGGGCTCCAAGGAGTCCCTCATTTAACTTTACCTCAGATGAACCCTAAGAAACTCATAAGTACGATGACAGTGTACAGTAACTAAGAATGCATCCCTAGATAAAATGACAGTCATAATTATAATAGCTAATATTTGTGGAGCGATTAGAGTATTAGGCATTATGCTAAGTGCTTGTTTTTCATTCTCTGATTTAATCTTCCCCATGAGTTTATGAGGCATGTCATTATTTTACCCTATTTTAAAGAGAAATAGGCTTAAAGCCACAGACATTTCTTTCTTCCTTACTCTAAATGTCCATCTTAGGATGGGGTGGGGACTTTGTTCCATGTGGTCCTCACCAAGGGACCAGGGCTGAGAGAGTCATCACCAGGTGAGCATTGCTGTTGGCCATGGAAGAATGAAGGAGAGAGAGAATCACACACTGGCACTTAAAGAAGTCTTCCTACAAGAGGTGTGTATCACACACACTCACATTTCATTAGCCAAAATTATAAGTCACATGGTTATACCTATGACAGGAAATGCAATTCTACTACATTCCAGGAAGGAAGAGAACTAGAACTACAGGTGAACAGTCTTAATGCCTACTGTAGCAACTATGCCATCAAATGGATGGCTAATTTTCAAAATCATAATTCAAATAAGGTGAACATTAGACTTCTTCTGAAGAGGTCTGAATCTTCCTTTGATTTATTAGTTATTGTTTTAGTTTGCTAAAGCTACTGGAATGCAATATACCAGAAATGGAACAGTTGTTTAAAAAGGAAAGTTAAGTCACAAGTTTATGGTTCTACCGTCATAGAAATGTCCAAACTAAGGCATCCAGAGAAAGATAACTTCAAAGAAAGGGCTGATGAAGTTCAGGGTTCCTGTCTCAGCTGGGAAGACACATGGAGACATATACTAGCTTTCTCTCCTCATTTCATAAAGCTTCCCCAGGGGCATTTTCCTTCTGCATTCCCAAAGGTCTCTTTGGGAATGTGTGGGCTCTGTTGTGCTGAAGCTTTTTCAAAAATAGTTTCCTCTTAAAGGGCTCCAGTAACCATCTAATCAAAAGCTACCACCCATAATTAGGTAGGTCCCATCTTTTTGGAAACAATCAAAAAGATTCCACCCTGCAGTACTGAATGAGGATTAAGAAGATGGCTATTCTGGGGAACACAACAGTTTCAAACTGGCACAGTTACCATGGGAACTTTCAGTATTCCAAGATGACTATCACATCCATCATTCACCATAGCACTGTGGTGCTATGTGCCTGGTACTGCCAACCTACAGGGTTCTTCTTCCCCCCACTAGAATGTGTGATCCAGGAGAGATAGGACTTCGTTTTATTCACCATGTTACACAGCACCTAGAACTGTGTCCCAGATCCAAGAACAACCCCTAGCATATAGTTGATGCTTTATAAATATTTTTGACACAGTCAACAGTTAATAGAATCACAGGTAGACACACAGACAGGAGAATTGTTGGTCTCTATCATCAAACAACAGGGTCCCACTTAAAGGGCTACACTTCCCTCAGAAAGACTCCTCCCTGCAGCTTTCCGAAGAGCAGTGGAGCCCTGAGGCAAAATTCAGCTGCCTGCACCAAAGGCAGGGACTTCATCCAAGACCTTGAGACTGGCCTTTGCAATACATTTTCCCCACTTTTCTACTGTAGACAAGCGCACATATTTTCTCCATCTATTTAATTAAATTAAATTTATTTGCAGTGTAAGAAAATGTGAGTGCACAAACCATACGTAATTGAGATAAATCACAAGTACAAGCTCATTTTAATAGATTATCTTGGCACAGTTAAAACGCATGAAACAATGCTTCTTCAGGATTGTTGCAGGGTATTTTTTTTCCTTTCTATTGACTAGAAACCTGAAAGCCTGAGGGAGCCTTTGGTAAAATCTTGTCATTTTACACATGGGAAAATGATTCAGGAAATTTGGAGACTCATTTAACACTGAGCACACACAGCTACATGTACAGCTAAGGAGTGGTAGGGGCAATTCCACACACCTCAATTTTAGACTTCTATGCCTGGAATTCTATTTCTCCCCTCCAAGAACATCTTACTTTACATAATCTAGTATTTGGCAAATGGAGTGCCCTTTATCCTTTGGTTTTACTGTGGAAGGGCAAAGCTCAATTTTGGCAAATGGGAGCCATGGCTTCTGGTGCAAACCATTGTTCACACAACCCCTATTGAGACAAAATGGAATAGCATTGGACAAGGAGGCTGGAAACCTTGCTTAAGTGTTTGTCCAAACTCTTACTAGCCATGCATCTTTAAAATAATCATTCATTTCATATTTCTATAGAATAATGGAGTTCAACTAGGAAAAGAAACCCTAAATAAATTCTCTTTTAAATCTGAAATTTGGTAACTATTATTTTAGCCCAGCACTCAGTGTGTGTTTTCTTTTATCTCTTCTTCCTTTCCACTACCGGTTACTTCCCCTTTGTTAGTACTCTTAATCAAATACATATTTATGCATATTACATGAAAGCATGATAGTCCACAACCTCCACCAAAAAATGCTCTATACCACTCAAATACAATGAGAACTTAAGAATATTACATCCCCACTCTCATCCCTGGCCTTATCATAAAACCTCTGGGCTATTTTCATGGTTCTTTCCTCCAACTCCTAGGCTGTGCTGTGATTATTTGATACTTATAGTTCCAGAACATATTTTAGAATTTCCATTTCAATATGACTTTTCTATTTCAGACATCTTTATTTAGCATTTATATTAGATATTTCTAGTCTACCATAATCTCCTATCCATTCCCGGAATCAACCAAACTTGGAACCCTTCTCTGGGTTTTCCAAACTGGCCTCCAGACCTGTTCTGATACAACGGGCTATTCTGCCCAACTCCTTCTGTCAGGATTATCACAGACAATGAGGCTTCACTATCAAAGGCCCCAGTAGCTGCTTATATTTGGGAGGGAAAGAGAAGTAGCATGTATACAACTTCCATATTTCCAAAATTCCCAGGTCCTCTGACAACTCATGAAAACAGATACAGACAATAAATAAAGTTCCTTTTTTACCTTTGCATGCATTTTTGCATGCATGCATCTAATTAACAGCTGCATCATCTACATTTCTTATACAGCTTTTTTTGGACATTGATTATTTCTCAACCCCCACTCAGTGGCTTTTCTTACTCTTTTCTGCCTATTGAAATCCCAATCAGTTTTAAAAATTAAGCTTAAATAAAATGCCCTCCTTGACTTTTTCATTCCACAATGGTCTTTGACACCTTTAAATTTTAAAAGCAAAAAAGGGTGAGGTCACTCTTCTGCATGCTTCAGTTAGACACTGCTACCTATCCTAACTTGCCAAACCCCAACCAAAACCATTCCTACCAATCCCGAAGGACACCTAGGCAATATATAAGATTCTATAAAGGTTCCATGCACTAAGGTAATTTTCAAAAACTTACAACTTTCAGATGGGTCCCTGGACCAGGTATGTCCTCAAATGCAGAGGGCCCAGCCTCTCAAGATCATCAACTAGTCCCATCCCCCATCCCATATTATCCACAGCCCCTTTCAACATGAAAAGTTAGAATGGGCATAGCCCAAATACATCTAAAGAATGGGAGAAAGATCAAAGGTGATGGTGGAGTTATACAGAGAAGATAGGATTTAACAAATGAGTATGACTGCTGAATCATTATATTGATATTCCTTTTAGTCTTCAGTATCTTAAACCAGCTAGAAATAAAATCTAAAATTGTGGCATTGTAACCCATACCAACTCTAGAATCTGTTCTCCAACTAAATGTTGGCACTGTGCTTTGAAATTTATTGCTTTTTTGAATACATGTTTTTTTCACAAAAAAAAAAAAGAAATAAAAGCAATTACCTACCTAGCAGTGCCATAAACTGTGTTCACCAACCAGACTGCAACCTCCTTGAAGACTATGATTCCATCTTATTTATTCCTATATTTCCACAGAATGCATCAAGATACCACTTACTAAGAGGTGCTTCATTCATTCATTCATTCATTCACTGAGAATTTGGAAAGCACACATGACTGGCAGGGAGAGAGATAAAAATCACACCCTAAGGCTCTCCCTCAGAATTGGAGTGAGAGAGAGGATTGTGGGTAGGGGAATACAGACCTGTTGAGGCAAAAATAGAAAGAGGAGGGAAGAGTCGGGGGAGGAAGGAGGGAGGAGAGAAAAGAAAGAACAAGAGGAGAAAGAAGAAAAGGAATAAGAAAATGCCCCCAGGGAAATGCACACTTCCTGGTTGGTCAGGAAAGAGCACAGAGGTAGCCATTAAGCAACGTAAAGCACCAGTGTCCTGACTAGCTAGAATGGCAGAGAGGAACATTGCAAGCAGGGAGAACTCCAGGTTCTAGAGTCTAGTGCATGGAGGAAAAAGGAAAATGGAAGGCTTAGGTGAGCTAAGAGGTTCTTTATGGGCTAGGTATGGGACAGAAAGTTAGATGGCAATAAGACTGAAAGACATATGGAGAACAAATTAAGAAGGGTTTTGTATTCTCTGCTAAAGAACTCATATTCTATTCTATGGTGATAGAGAATTTTACACAGGAGACGACACAAATTTATATCTTAGAAAGATAATTCTGAGAGTAGTATAGAGGATAGATTACAAGTAAAGACTTAAATTTTACCAATTCTGGTAGTGTCAGAAGAATGATAAAAGACTACATTAAAATAATGACAGTGGGATAGAGAAGAGTAGATGCATTTAAGGGACCCAGGGAAGAAAATTGATCATAAATAGGTGGCTGAATAGAGAAGTAAGAATAGGAAAGAATCTAAAATGGCTCACATTTCTAATCTGCCTTTAGGCCTGAACAGCATTTTCCAAATTAGATTTCCATGAGGGAAAAGAGAGCTCCATGTTCAAAAAAGTTGAGGAAATACCGAACATTACATACTTAATACTGGTAATTAGTAACTATTAGCATATTAAAGACTGAAAAGTCCTGCAGAAAAAAATTCTACTTTGATTTGGTATGTGTATATATGTTTTGCTATTAATTAATCTTAAATAGTGCTTCTTACATGTTTCTATTAGACTGTAAATGTCTAAGGATCATTATTGCAACTTTCCATGCAGCCAAAGAATGAAAACATGATAAGCTTCACAACAGTCTCCAGGTCAATTTCTGCCAAGCTTTAACTTTAGGGCAATAAATCTTTTTTCTCCCCCATATAGTACTTAGTATGATGTGGTGGTTCGAAGTTGTTCATGACCCCCAGAAAAGGCCATGTTCTTTTAATACAATCCTGTGTGTGCAGATCTATTGGAGGTGGGACCTTTTGATTAGGTTATATCAATTGAGCAGATATCCCAGAGTGGGTCGCAATACTTTTACTGGAGTCCTTTATAAGAGAAGAAGCCCAGAGAACAGAGAGAAGTCCCAGAGAAGCTGGGAGAGAAGGACACACCTACAGAAGGTGAGAGAGGAAGCCACTGAAGCCAGAAACTGAAAGCAACAAAACCCAGGAGAGAAGGAAGAGCAGTCACCAGTCATGTGCCATCCCATGTAACAGAGGTGTTACAGATACCAGCAGTCTTTCTTCACACAAAGTATTGTCTTGTGGATGCCTTAATATGGACATTTTCACAGCCTTAGAACTGTAAATTTGTAAGCAAATAAATCCCCATTGTAGAAAGCCAACCTATTCCTGGTGTATTGCATTCCAGCAGCTTTTAGCAAACTGAAACATATAACTAATCCAATAATTAATAAGTGAAAGTTAAAATATAAGAACTCTAAACTGATGCAATGAGAGAGAACAGTTATTATACATGGAGATCATGGTAATCACTGTGTCTTCTATGATGGAAATAGGATTTCCAGACTTATTCAATAGAAAATATGGAAAAGTTAAAGTGTGATAGCACTTGGCTGCTGCAATGAGAGAGAACAATAACTATAAAGAAAGGGCATGGCAATCAACTTTTGCCCAATGACACTCATATTCTTCCTTCCCTGACCATAATCAGAAAGTTGTTCTTCCTACATAAAGGAACAGAATTTAATCCATTCTATCAATACAGTATATACTGAACGAAATCAGTGATCTGACAATACTGAACATTTAAATAAGAGAGTGTTACGTCATCAACACAAACTGAACTATCAAGAATTAGTGGGAGTGAATTTTCAGTGGAGGGAACAAATCTTAATTAGTATCATCTAAAAAAACTGCATTCATAGCTTTAAGTTTGAATAACTTTTTATATGTAGATTGATGCAGAAATCTTGGTAGAACAAAGAAACGTTCCAAAGCAAACAACCAAGAAGGTAACAACAGCATGGGACACAGAGACATGAACTTGAAAAACTTGGATCGCTCAAAGAAGGAATGTAAACAAGACCAAAGGACAAATATGTGCTTAAAAAAAAGAAAAGAGCTTCCTCTGCTTCTTTAGTAAAGAACTAATTAAATTAAAAATCCCATCTGGTCTCATTTGTCGATTGCTGCATATAGTATACTTGGGTTATCTGTATTATTTATATATACTTAACCGCATATATGTCTGTATGTATGTGTATGTGTCTCATACAAAAAAATATCTTTGCCTATTTTATTAAGTTCCCAGTTAAAAAAACATTCAAATATTTACAGAGAAATATCTGGACTGGGGGATATCACTCAATTTATGATATCAACATTTCATTACCTGGATTAGGTAAAAAACAGAGCAGTACTTGTGTCTCCTTTAAAAGCTACATATAATCTACACCACTATGAGTTTGTATATGGGAAAAATTCTAATATTTCTGAATGAATAAATTCAACCAGGCTTGAGGGAGGGAGTACTAATATTTTTCCCATTGCATTTTACATCTCACTCATGGGAATGAAAGTGGCAGACTGCCTGTTAACAATAAAAGGGAAAATGGAATGGTAAGAAGAGGATGGAAAATTATATATTCTTTAAAATTAACTTTCCTCAATGTATCAAAGTGCTCCAATCACAATTTTGCTTCCAAAATGCAATAATGTAGGAAATAAAGAGACAAAAGAGGAACCAGATTCTTTGATAAAATATCCTGCCACCAGTAAAATTACAGGTGGCAAACGCCTTTCATAAAGCTGAGGGATAAATGAGATTCATAGTCAGGCTAAATCCATGCAGATCTATTACCACTCTCAGAGAGTTTCATAGCTCAAATAAAGATTGTCTATTAATTTTCTGAAAAGTAAAAATCCCTCTCCTAAGTTGTGTTAACTGTCCTGAATTGTTTTAAAAAGAAATATTCTATTTTGAAATATGAAGGACTTGCTAAGTTTATTAATGTAAGTCATATTTGCAAGTTCTTGTGCATATCATTTTAGCTTTGCAAAAGGGACGTGGATCTTTCTCATTTATTAAACCACTTACTGAACTTACCAAGGGTCGGCTATGGTACAGGCTCTGGAGAGAAAAAGACAGCTGTCCAATTAGAGATGATGTGGTTTACAAATTAACATGATACATGCTGTTCTAGGGTATAGTTCAGAGAGTTATAGTGATGTTAGGAAAAGACACATGACCCAATTTAGGAGGGAGGGCTTTCTCAGAGGAAATTATACCTGTGCTGAGTTAACAAAGGGACCAGAGTTATTCCGGGAAATAATGGATGGAAAAATAGTCTCAGCAGTGTGACCGGTACGTGGAAAATCTCACCAGGATGCATGATTATGTTAAAGTCAAGTTGTGTAAGTGGAAATGAAGAGTGCAGACAGAGTAAGATGATCAGTCATCCAGACACAGTGACTAGGTAACAAACCCTGCGATGGGAATTTGGATATTATCCTGGGTGTCATTTATGGAGTCTCATACAAGACATTAGCAGACACACATTTTAGAAGGATGACATTGGCAGTTGAAAGGATAAAGGGTTTAAGTGGGAAGAATATTAGACATTGGTTAAGAGGATGTAATAATATTCTGTCAAAAGATGAGGGAGTGAAAAAGAAGAAAACCCATGGAATGAGATCAAAAAGGAGTTGAAGGAAACTTCATCAGATGAATGTACAAACATGATGGATTATTTACATACAAAGGAATATTAAATCACAAAAAGGGATAAAGGGCTGACACAGGCTACAACATGGAAGAACTCAAAACATTATGCTGGGTGAAATAAGCTAGGAGAAAATGACAAATATAACAGTCTTCCAATTATATGAAATATCTGGAACAAGCAAATTCATAGAGACAGGAAATATATCAGAGGTTACCAGTGGGTGGGAGAGGGAGAATGGGAGTTATTACTTAACAGGTATAGAGTTGTGTTTTGGGTAATAATAAAAAGATTTAATAATGGATAGCGCTGAAGTTAGAATAACATTGTAAAATAATGTCCCTGAATTATCTACCTAAAATGATCAAATGACAAATCTTATGTTTTATATACAGTGACTCAATTAAAAGTATTTTTAAATGGGGTAGAAGGAGATGGGGTCATACATATATATGATAGAAAAGCCATGGTGGGAAGGACACTTCACCTGATATCTCCAAACATAAAAACAGGAGGGAAAAAGGCAAAAATGGCTTCCTACAATTTTGGAGGAACAGGGCAAGAAGGCAAGGACAATATTTCTTAATGACCTCTCATTTTTTTAATATGAAATAAGAGGTCTTATTAATTGCTGAGATTAAATAAGTAAAGATGTAATTAGGGAGTTCAAGGAATATGGATTAGATATAAAATTCCATGAGGAAGGGGAGTTAGGAGAGGGAAAATGGAGAAGCATTTGGACAAGAAAACAGAGAAGGAAGTCCATGTACGAATGAGAGCTCCTATAAACTGGAGACTAATTTTTTTGTAGTAGCATCTATTGCACAGACATACGATTTTCTCCAGCAGTAATCATCTCTTCAGGGTACAGCATAGAAAAGGTCAGTGATGAAATTAATCCATGCTTGGAATTGAGCTAAGTAGGAAAATGATAGTTTAGGGAGGATTAGCCTAGGGGAAGAAGTGCTATCAAAGGAAACTGAAATAAAATAATGGATTATTGTAGTGCTGATTTCACTAAAGGAAGTGAAAACAAGATGGGACAGAGGAAACAGCAATGTCAAAGGACTAGGGCCTGTGTCAGATAACAAGCATCTCCATATAAAGGCATGAGTTGATCTTGGAAAACTAAAACCAGAGTTTAAAGCTCCCACATAAGGCAGGTAAACACCAAAGGAGAAAAGTTTAGGCCCCTGTAGACTGGTACCACCATATACTTAAGGCTTCATCCTCAAGTAAGCCCTGGAGCTCCTAAGCAGAACATTTAGGTGAATGCTCACACAAGAGAACAACTTATTTCTCAAATGCTGACACTTACTCAATTGGTCTTCCCTAATTAATGCTAGAAGAGCTGAGCTGAGAATTCTCCTTGACCCAGTGGTCAAGGAAATGGCCTATGGTCCCTTGGACTTGTCCTTGGACCTTAGTGCATAAATCAGTTAAACCCAAATTGAAACACAGGACCCACCCTAAGCTAGTTTGGCCTTAACTAACAGCATCTTCAAAGATCCTATTTACAAATAAGTTCACATTCACAGGGCAGGAGGTTAGGAGGACCTAACCTCTATCTGAGGACCGCAGTTGAATCCATAATGTCAGCAAGGACACTGAAGCCCCTCATTCGAGCCTTTAGAACAGATACCACCAATCCTGGAACTGTACACAACATCTGTCTGACAGGATTAAGAAAGGGAATCCCAAGACCAATTAATAACAACTGATTATTGATGTCTAACCTAAAGCACATGGAGCTCTCCTACTACACATCCTGACATATAAATTCTAACGCATTTCCCTAGAAATTTACTCTCACACCCTTTCAGGAGTTATTCAATCTATATGACCTCTCTTTAGCCTTCTCTGACCCCACACCCTTGCCTCCTTTTTTTTTCACAAAGAAGATCAAAAATGTGGACAAGAACTCCCTCACCTTTGGACCAAAAAAATTCTAACCTCAGTTAGTTGCTGCTTTCTGTTACACTGAGATACATGTTCCAGGTATCTAAAACTAAACTCTCCAATTGCCTTCTACATCCCATACTCTTCTAAAGCAACTTTGTTTTGTTGATTAAACTCCCTTTGCCTATGTACTGTACCTAAAACACATACACATTGACTTTTTTGCATGAACATTTAAATATGGCCAAAACTGTCCCATCATTAAAAAATGAGAGAGTAACTTCCTTCAGGGAGAGGGAAGATTTCATTATAGTTAAAAGCATGAGTATAATATTTCTTCAGCTTTCATAATACTGATTTTGAAATAGAATAATCAAGAAGCAAGGGTTTAAATATATTGTTTAAAATATGATTTTAAAAATAGAACACATTCCTTCTGAATTTTGGGGAAAGAATGAGAAGAAAAGACACTCAACATACTCCAGAGAGAAAAGCACATATTTTTTTTAAGTTGTTGAGCAATAAAAAAATATATAAACTCAAAAAACGTATATATAAACAAAGTTTTTAAGTATAAAAAAGACAAACACAAACAGAATTAATATAAAAGATATCCGCTATAATATATTTAAATAGGATAATGTCACACAGTAAATAGTCAGATTTTATCAAAACACAAAATCTAGCAGTAAGGTCTCCAAAATCAACAGACATAAGACAAGAACATGGCTGAATTTAGAGGCAACTGTCAAATATAGAAAGGAAATTTCATGAAAGATAAATAGTAAAAGCCAAAACCTGTCACGAATCTATGCGTACTGAAACAGCTAATGTGAAAACTGTAGAGCATATATGAAGAAAATCAACAAAAACGCAGTAGCACACAGAAGTAGAAAACAACTTCCATGTCCCATCCCATGTAACATCAAGAAGACAAAAAAATAAGGGTTTAAAGCCTCGGAACAAAATATTACTTAAAATTATGTAATATGCAAATAAATGGAGAAACGTATAAACACTGAATATTAAGGATGCGTCAATTCACCCTCACTAAAAATTAAATGTAATTCCAATCAAAATTATTTGAAAATGATTTTAAAGTCTTTTGGGATTGGGCAGTGCAACAGTAGCTCAGCAGGCAGAATTCTCGCCTGCCACGCCAGAGACCCGGGTTCGATTTCCAGTGCCTGCCCATGCAAAAAAATAAAATGAAATAAAGTCTTTGGGGATTAACAAACACGGAGGAGAGGGTGCACAAGTGGTTCAGAGGTAGAATGCTTGCCTTTCGTGTGGGAGACCTGGGTTCGATTCCCTGACCGTGCATCCCAAAAAAATTAAAAATAAAATAAATAAATAAATAAACATGGAAGAAAATGAGGAGAGAGGGTAATACAGGGGTGATTAGCCCTACAAAATTATAATTTTACTGCAAAACTTATTCTTAAAACTGTATGATACTACCATAGAAATAGAAGAGAAGAAAACCCAGAAATAAATCAATGTACATGGAAATGTATTATATGATAAAGATCTATCTATAAATTAATTTATACTTTGGACAAAAGATAAACAGGCAAGTTTAAGAAGGAGCTACATTTTTAGGGTAGAGAAAGAGATGATACACATGAATTTGAGATATTATTGGTATATCCCAGTAAAAAAATCTGGTATTGGAAGAGATGTCTGAGTTAAATTCTGTAGGGCAAATGAGTAGGCATTTGAAGAAAAATACAGTGGCTCCTTGGATTGGTTCTGAGATCTGATTAGATATAGAGGCATGACTGACCCTGTTGCAGTGGCAAAACAGTTACTTAAATTATCACATGCAGATATCTATAACCTAGTGTTAGATGAAGACAGGGATTTAGGTGGGCAAGTATTTACTGCCATACAACATTTCAGGGAAAATAAATGGGTTTGCTTGATAACTGTGCTAAAGAATTGGAGGAAAGAAAGTCAAGTGCTCAGGTGGTGAGTATGTCTATTGGGACTGTGCCTTCTTGAAGTGGGAAAATAACCAAAGGGTGGTTTCAGGCATCTATTGGGGCCACTGTGAAGTTCGTTCTCAGGTTCTTTTCAACTCTGCCCAACATATCCACATGGAAAGATAACACTGGGGCTCCAGTCCAGTCATTTTCATTTTATTCCATCCACCTACAGCTCCTCACACCCCAACCAGTGTGTTACAAACTACAAGAGACCCTCACATCCAACATTTGAAGGTGCAGAGCTAGAGTACAAATGGAGATGTCTATCCTACGCCAGTGGTTCTCACACCATGTGTTGTTCCTTGAAATATTTGGCCAAGATTTAATTAATAAGCCAAAATGTTAGATCATAGTCTGAATTTGGACAATAATAGGAAAGAAAACTAAAAGAATGAAGACGTGCTTTGAAGACTGATTTCACAGGAACTATTGACAGATTGGTAAGTGGGGGAAGGAAGAAAGCACAAGAGGTAAGGGTGGCAGAAGTTGTTAAATAATCCCTAAGTTTTTAGGCCTGGATTTTCAAGGAGATAGCTCCATTAACACAAATGGACAAGTCTAAAAGGGAAGCCACATTTTTAATGTAGAGTTAGAGACGGTAGCCTGATGAATTTGAGGTGCTGTCAATATACACCAGTGGAAATGTCTGGTATCGAGAAAGAGGTCAGAGTCAAAGACATACATTTATAGGCATCATCTGCATAGAAGTAATAACTGAAATTGTAAAAATGGATGACAGCTCAGGCAGCCTGTCAAGGAGAAATAAAAGATTATGAAAGTTTAAAAAATATCCATATATTTGGGAAAATGGGCAAAGAAATAGCCAAAGATGAACAATCAGGATAACGGAGTATTACAAAAGCCAAAGAGAAAATTTTAGGAATGCTGTCATTTTGTTGATACAAATGATCAGATGTATAATGAAGAATGACAAAGGAGTGAGAATTTGGCTTTTAAAAATCACAACTTTTTTTCCAAATTAGTCATGACATCTTTCTCGGCTAGTTTCTAAACTCTTCTGCTATCCTGCAGAAACCACCAATAACCTAATTCTGTAGTCCTTGATTAGTTCCCTTCCCAGTAGCACAGTCATGCTGTTCAAAACATGTCCCACCTACTGGGACTCCCCTTGGAGGACTATCTCAGTCATTTATTATATGCTATTGTACCCAGATAATGTGACCTAGATTCAGAGGAAAAATCTTTTGCAGGATATCATGGGTTCTCTTTTGACCAGTCCCTGGTCCCTAAATGCTCCAATGATTCAAAAAAAAAAACTGTATATATTCATTATTGAGACAAAGGATCCTTTTATTTTTCTTATTAAGTTTATGAAGTACAACTTTATCTAGCCATAAACCTGGGAATAAACATGGAGGTCTTAGGGTAATTAAAAAGTCTCCGCTTGAGATGTTTTTGTTTTGTTTTGTTTTGTCTTAGCTATAATTGTGACTAGTTATCACTTTCTACAGAACAAAATTAAAAAAACATCTGTTTTAATTACTGTACATTCAAGCCCATAGAGTACAAATGTAAACTGAAAAGGAAATAATACAAAAAGAAAATGTGCAGCAGCACCTCAGCTAGAGAGAAATAACTGCTAAAGAAATCAGTTGGGATATGGGATCCGACAGGGGAAGGCAGCAATCACTTTTGTGATGGAAACAAGTTGTTGGGCATATGAGATGGGGTAACTGCATTGCATTTAGTCATCTGTGGTTACTCTAACGGCAGGGGGAAAAAGCAAACTATCAGATTTCTGATTATTTCAAACAAAGACTTCCAATCACAAAGGGACTATCTGCAGTAGTTGACTGGTAACAGAGGAGAAAGTTAATAAATTGGTTCAAATTTTTAAAGAGCTGCATATGCAAATAAGGTGCCCAGAAAAGGGGTTAGAGTTATAGCCCTCAAGTGGAAAAGAGAAGAGAGAGAGTTAAGTTGGGGAGCCATGGCAGGGGACAAGGAAAGGAGGAGCTTTAAGTACAGTTTACCCAGTAACTTGCTTTCAGCGTTTGTATTCAGTTGACTGAATGGGATGTCTGTGGATAGATCATGTCTTTGCTTCAGTTGATCAAATTTAAAACAAATGGCAATAAAAGCTTTCCAAAGAGAGAAATTTCACTTCTTCAAACTCTTATATGTCACTTTAATCATAGAGGGCCAAAAACACAAGGAGACATAATCATTGAAAACTGAGACCCTCACTTCAACATGATTTCTAGATTGCTAGCCATTTCTCATGTCCAGTGACTTACTTTCTAATCTGTGATGTGTATTCCACCTAGAAAAGGAACACATTGTATGAAGTATGACTATAAGAATTGAATATTTTTCAAACCTAACCTACAGAAATGATTTCCTTCAAGGTATTATATGTTTAGTATAACAAATATTCCAAAGAAATTGATATTTAAAAAAAATTTTTCCAGAACTCTCTTTTAAATCATTTTCAGAAACTGTAACATTTTTTTTTATTATCTTTAGCAGTGACAAATCTTCATTTTCTCAGGATAAACTTCATTTGGGTCATGGAGTTCTAAAATAGTAGATATGTCTATGCTGATTTGTGATCTTGTCATAATGAGATATTTGCATGTGTATTTTATAAAATTCTTAGATGGTTCATTTTTCTGTAGATAAATCCCTTATGGATCTACAATTACTATAGTTTCTAAATTAGAAGTTAGGACAGCAATATATGGCCTTTCAAGTATAATCATAATCATAAGGACAATGAGCAATATATGAAATTATGAATGCCCCAGTACTGAGTGGGACCAATAGTGACTCTAATTACAGAAGAGTTTTATTCATCTGTAGCTAATGGATGAGAATCACAATGGTTTTGCAATAATATACATAATACATTAAAACAACAAAATAAGTCATAACAATAAAAAAAAATTGTTCCTTCTTTTAATATATCCTTCTCTCACTGCACCCATAAGGTAAATTACACTCCACAAAATATAAACAATAAAGGAAAAATGCAAAAACAATTTTGATTAGCTGAAAATAAAATAACTATTTTGAAAAGTGACATTTTATAAGTATATTCATTTGAATCAATGATTGCATGATTGACGTAGCTGTGGCAAATTTATTTAAATAAAATGTAAAACATTAAACCATCTTTTCAGATGCTAGCAAACTTTTTCTAAATGAGTATAAAATTGGTACAATTGTCACAAAAAGGTTGAACAAATATGTTCAGTGTAAATACTTGGGTGGAATGTAAAATATATCACTTACTTAAATAATGCTGGGCTCACATCCTGGAATTTTGAGCTTTATTCAAAACAATATTACTCAAAACTTCATTTCCTCTATAGGAAACCATTATGAACAAGGAATACATAATGAATAACCCGAATACATAATGAAAAACCTATACATAAAGTATAGATGAGAAAGTTAAAATAATTTCTAACTTTCAATAACACTAAAATACAGCCTATATCAGTATAGTTTATTCATCATCATTACAGCCCCAATCTGAAACCTTAGAGATTTGTATATATCACTAGAATAAATGTCACTATGTCCAGTTTGAATATAGTATAGACAAATCCATATAATAACCTGACATCATTAAAATATTATTGTCCTCCTTTTCCTCTCAAATAGTTTACATACCAAACCAAGATAACACTACAAAAAAAATAAAAATAAAAATAAGAAAAAAGATAACACAAGGACACAGCACCTGTTAAAAGTTTCCATATGACCTTATATCTTCCATTTCCTCCAACTACTCTTCCTCCTTCTCCCACCAAATTAGCAAAATCACAGGTTTAAGGGCTTATATTTGCTAATGAAAACTATCAGGGACATAAAGTTTGATAATTACACATAATTGTTTAACACATTCCAACTTAAAACTGTGAAAAACCTAAAGCTGATTACAACAGAGAAAGATGTAAAGAAAATGCAGTGTTTCTCCTGCAAAGAACCAGGTAAAGTCCCAAGAGCATACTGATTCTGCTGCTGAACCCAGCATTCAATGATCACTTTCCTTAAGGTGACAGCAGGTAAATAGTATACAAATTGAAGTTACAGAGTTAGACATTTGAAAGATGAATAAGGACAGAGTGGCAGAAATACTTGACTCCTATTTTGTATCCATTTAATCTGGTCAGGAAAATGGCCTTCAAATTGGAAAGAAAATATAGAGTACAAACAATAAATCACAACATTGAACAGTTGAGTTTATAAGGACTATAAAAGACCCTGTTGTTTCCAGACCCAGTGAAGTCTGTTCCAGTGTGCTGAAGTATCAAGAAAAGAAAATAATAAAAGATCTCTGAGTAACTTCTCCCAAAAAGCCACATAGAATAGGAAAGGATCCAGAAAATTTAGGAATAGTAAATTCTGGTTTGATACACAGAAAGGATTCTAGAAAGAAATGATTCCTTAGTTTAGTGTTAATAGTGTTTGGGAAGGAGGGGGAATAGGGAGTTAATGCTTAATGGGTACAGAGTTTCTATTTGCGGTGATGGAGAACTTTTGGTAATAGACAGTTGGTGATGTCAGCACAACACTGTGAATGAAATTAATACTACTGAATTGTATACCTGAAAGTGGTTAAAATAAGAAGTTTTACATCGTGTATGTTATCAGAATTTTTTTTATTGTCTAGGGACAATATTTAGAAGACACTACCAAGTTCATCAGAGGCTAAAATGGCCTCACTAAGAACAAGTCGCACCTAGATACTGTCACACTCATACTGAGAGGTTATATTAGTAGAAGTCAAATTTCCCTGTCCCATAAAGAAGACCCAGGGTCAGCTCTGTGGTCCTGACTGAATCTGCTTTTTCAGAAGAAACTAATGAACTGGGTCTCTGAGTGGTGGGTTTATTAGAAGGTGAGGGGACTGGCAACAATCTTAAGAGGATAAGGATTAAAAAGGGAAGCATTTCACTAGGAGAGAAGGACAGCCAGGAGAAGCTGTCTTCGAACTCAGAGCTCTCCCTAAGCCTGGAGCTCCTTCCGCAGTTACAAAGCACACTTCTCCTTCTACCCCCAGCACCTGGCACATACTAGGTGCTCAATGAATGATCCCTTGATACATATGACTAGAAGAGGAAAGAGATTTAGTCTGTATTGCTAGTGGGCAGATTTAGGTAGATGATACTGGGTTGAAGATACAATGAATGATATTTGGGTACGACAGTAAGAGAGTTTTGTTTTTGTTTTTGTTTTTGAGTGCATGGTCCAGGAATTGAACCCGGGTCTCCTGTACGAAAAGCAGGCATTCTAACCACTCAACTACCTGTGCACCCAACACTAAAAGACTTTTGAACGCCTGTAATGAGAGATGAGATACTTGGTTTCAAGTTGCTAGACGTGCTCAAAGAGGAACTGATTGACCGTACACATGCTAAGAATGTTAAAAAATGACAAGACACTAGATGATTCTACCCTACCAATGTTCCTACAATAGACAGCATAGTTAAACATGACATACATCAAATTACTGTAACATCTTTTTTCTTCTACATAAAACATAAGAAGAAATTCATAAGAAGAATTGGATTGGAGTATTGCACCCTGCCTAAATATTATCCTTAATGTGTTTTTTTTTAACAATGGTTTTCTTTATTCCTTCAAACTGCCTATATTGCAGGTTTTTCATAGATGAAATATGGAACTGAGTAGATTTATTTTTTTCTCCAAAATTATGTTACAAATTTGCTCAATTTTCTCTTATTGCTAATAAACCTTGTAGGTGCACTGTATGTAAAATAAACCCCTTAAGGACTGAATGTGTACAGCATGCTGCAAGGTACAAGAAATAAGCTAAAAATGAGCATATAAACTTATATCTGAACGAACACAGTACTGAATGCTGGCAAGCATATCGCAAATGGGGAAACTTAATAAAAGTAGATACAGTTAGTCCTGAATGGGTTAAATAGAAACCCTAATATATTATTGTTTCTAAACATCCAACCCACATTACGGTGTTTGAAAACAAAGTAAAAAGTCTGGCATAAAAAATTACCCATATTTGTTTAGTACTCATCAGAAGCATAGCTGCTTTTAAATAAGAAGTAAGTAACTTGGTTAATAACTGCAAAATAGCATTTGCTTCAAAAAAGAACCTACTTGTGGATTATCTGGTTAACACAAATAGTTTAGTTCTCAAAAACTGCACAGGAAATTCCCTGTTAAGGACACAGATGATATCAATTTCAATTTACATAAGAAAACAACTAAGCGGTTCTGATCACAAATAAGTCTGTGCAGTGACAAATATTTCACTAATTAATATATAACAAGATGCCTTTAGTTTCCACAGTTTAAGAAAAGTCAGCAGCAGTTTAAATATTACACTAGTCCTTAACCTGTTTTTAATATAGATTTAACAGTGAGAGTCAGAAAGAAAGAGACTGTTCCTATTTTAAGTGAACAAATTGGAGCCATTCTCTACTATATGCACACATACTATTGCTCTCTCCTTCTCTCCTTCAGGGAACAAGTTCAGAAACACATATATTATGTAACTCAATTGAGTACATGCAAACAGCAGTAAAAGCCCTTCACCACTAGGGCGAAAATGGCTCAGAGATATATGTCTAAGTAGAAGGGCAGCATGCTTTATATAAAGAGGAGTATACTGTCAAGACAAGTAAGCTGTAACCATGTTCTTAAAATTATATTTAGCTGTAAACTTTCTTTTCTAACAAGTAAATACCATACCAAAATGTACACTGGAGAGAGCTGAGTAATCGAGAAGGTAAAGGATGAGAAGCTAGATGGAGAATTATCGATTGTGGCACTCACACAATGGCATCTAATGTAAACTCAGCCTAAGGCATATTATAGAATAAGATCAACATAGAGAAAAGTATAAAGCTTAATAGGAGTTTGAAAGAAGAGCTGATAATTCAAATCAAGACAAGTTTCAGAAAGTCTAACTTTAAAATACAATCTTAAAATCAATCTTAACAGCCAGGAGCTAATATAAGAGCATTAGGTTTGTAGTATGAGCTCAGCATTTAGAACAGATAATAACTCTCCTCTATGTCATTGTGTATTAACTGAACTCCAAAAGGGACAGCTAGAAAACCTGTTAAAGGAAATTTCCATATACACATCTAGCTGAAGCAAAGATATCAGTGACATCAAATTAATTGAGGGCAAAAGTTAGCATGGTAGTGCCAGGTCTATTCCATTAATGCTTTAAAGTGAATTCCTTCAATTACATAGAAAATTGCATATGGAGAGGTTTCTCACCTGTCTACTGAAAATTCAAAACCTACCATTTCCATATTTGAGACTGGATATAAGAATACTACATCTAGACAAGTTTCAGATATTCAGTAAGTTTATATGTGAGATTCCTAAATATAGTTTCCTGTTTTCTGGTACCCAGGAATACATACAATTTTAAATTTCAAAGAAGAAAAGAGCTGTTTAAAGAAGGAGATGTATAATTTGATCTTATCATCATAAATGTCAATAAATGAATATAAACACTTTTATGTTAAAATAAGTTTTAATTAAAAGAACTCTCCTTTCAAATGTACACTATCAGTGCCATTGCAGGATCCTGGCAATGAACTATAGGCCTCTTGTCAGTTAGTTCCACAAGTATCTAAAACACAGATAACACTTACCATTTTATAATTATAAAATGTTTATTGAAAACAATATTGTTTGACTGCCATCCTTGAATCATATATGTATTCATAACTTCTTGCTCCCTATGAAGTAGAGATGTATTAATTTAATCAAAAGTAAATTAAAACATTTGTGCCAGTCTGAAATTGTTGTGTACCCCAGAAAAGTCATGTTCTTTAATCCTGATCAACATTGCTGGGTAGGATCATTTTTATTAAGCTGTTTCCATGGAGATGTGACTCACTCAGTTGTGGATGGCACTTTTTGATTAGGTGGTTTCCATGGAGATGTGCCTTCACCCATTTAGGGCGGGGTTGCTTACTGGAGTTCTCTATGAGGGAAACATTTTGGAAAATGCTTCAGAGCCAATAGGGCCAACACAAGACCCAGATGTTTGGAGATGTTGAAAGAAAATGCTCCAGGGGAGCCTGTTAGAAACCAGAAGCCAAAGACCCCAGCAGACACCAGTCACGTGCCTTCCCAGCTGACAGAGGTGTTCTGGACCCATCAGCCCTTCTTGAGTCAAGATATCTTTCCTGGATGTCTTAGTTTGGACATTTTTTATACCCTTAGAACGTTAATGTGCAACTTAAGAAATTCCCTTTTTAAAAGCCCTTCCAGGGTGGGCCATGGTGGCTCAGCAGGCAGGAATGCTTGCCTGCTATGCCAGAGGACCCGGGTTCGTTTCCCAGTGCCTGCCCATGTAAAAAAAAAAAAAAAAGCCCTTCCATTTCTGGCATATCATATTCCAACAACTTTAACAAACCAAAACATCATCAAAATATATTGACAAATGATCAGAGTCTCCCATAGTGACTACTCAATCAATCTTATGTATTTCTCTGGTCAAAATACATTCAAGATGGACCCTTAACTCACACCATATACAAAAATAACTCAAAATGGGATCAAAGACCTAAATATAGAGCCAGAACTATAAAATTCCTAGAAGAAATGTAGGAAGCATCTTCACAATCTTGTGTAAGGCAGTGGTTTCTTAGTCATTATACCAAAAGCACAAAGCAACAAAAGAAAACAATAGCTAAATAGGACCTCATCAAAATTTAAAACTTTTGTGCATCAAAGGCCTTTATTATGAAAGAAAAATCAGCTACATAATGGCAGAAAACCAACCAACCAATACAGGTTTAAAATCCAGAATATATATAAAGAAATCTTTCAACTTAACAGCAAAAAGACAAACAACCCAATAAAAAATGGGCAAAATACTTGAATAGACATGTCTCCATAGAATATATACAAATAGCAAAAAATACATAAAAGATACCCAACATCATTAGCAAATAGGGAAATGCAAATCAAAACCATGATTATATACTATTTCACACACCCAAGAATGGCTACTATTAAAAAAAATGAGAAATCACTAGTGTTGGAGAGATGTGCAGAAATAGAAACACTCATCCATTTCAAGTAGGATTGCAAAATACTGCAGACGTGCTGTGGGAGACAGTTCCTCAGGAAGCTAAGTATGGAATTCCCATACAATTCGTTAATCCCTCCACTAAGTATATACGCAAAAGAACTGAGAGCTGGAACCCTAGTAGATATTTGCACATCAACGTTTGCACAGTGGCATTATTCACAACTACCAGAAAGCAGAATCAAACCCACTGTCCATCAACTGATGAATGAATAAACAAAATGTGCTATATACACATGGCGGAGTATTATTCAGCCATAAAAAGAATGAAGTTCTGAATATATGTGAAAACATGTATCTTTAAGATATCATATTGAGTGAAATAAGCCAGAAACAAAGGACAAATATCGTATGATCTCACTGATAGAATTACAATAAACAAAGGCATAGAGTCAGAATCTAGAATACAGATTACCAAGAGAAGAGATTGGAGTAGAAAATAAGGATTTAAGGCTTAAAATGTACAGAGTTTCTACTTGGGACAATGCAGAAGTTTGGGTAATGGATGATGGTGATGGTAGCATAATATTGTGAATATATTTAATAGCATTTAATTATATATCTGCATATAGTTAGAAGAGGAAATTTTAGGTTGTACATATGGTACTAAAATAAAAATTCAACATAAAAATCATGGAACGAAAAAAAAAATCATGGAACGAGGGTGCATGGGTAGTTTAGTGGTTAGAATGCCCGTCTTTCATGTGGAGACCTGGGTTCGATTTCCAGACCATGCACTCAAAAAAAAAAAAAAATCATGGAACTAAACACAAACAGTGAACTCTAAGTTAAAACACGGACAACAGTTATTGTCACGATTATAAAAATGTACTTTCATCAATTGTAACAAATGAGCCAAATTAATACAAGGCCCTAATAATAGGGTCATATATGGACATCCTGCATTTTATGCATGATACTTCTATAAACCCCCAACTTCTCTAATCAAAAAACAAAAGGAAAAATAAGTGCCCATCTCATTCCCAGAGATATTTACATATTGGGAAAAAAATGTAACTCAGAAAGCATAATAAAATACCTTTAAAAAAAAAGACATTCCAAAATATTAAATTTTTATCTCAGAGAGATAAACACCAAAACACAGAAACATAATGAAATACTGTTTCTATTACCACTGAAACATAGATAGCTAAGGCACACATTGAGGGCATTTTAGCTCAATGAATTATTCAGGTCACTTTATTTTTCTGTGTCCTAGTTTCCTCAGCTGTGAACTACAGTAATAATACATACCAAATAAACCTCATAGGAGATACAAATTCAAATGAAATAATGTATGCATAAACAATCTATAAATAATAAAGTACAAGAAGATTTTTAAAGAACATAGCTGCAATGAATTTTAATTCTATATTAATATCTATATTTCAGAAGAGATATGCATACTGACTCAGATATTCAAATAACCTATATCCTCTGTGGTAACAGAAAAGTACTTTGATAAATTTTCCTCAATTTTGATCATCAATTATTTATGTTATAAATTAAAATATAAAATAACATCAAGCTCAGACACCGACTCACAGGCATGTATCAGTGTTTGTGCCCCTTTTTAATTTCCTGGCTGCTAAAGAAAATATCATACAATGAGGTGGCTTTGTAAACAGGAATTTATTGGCTCACAGTTTGAGCTTAGAAGGCTTCTTCCTCCCGGGGTTAGTCTCCTTTGGCTAGCAATATTGAGGGTTTTTTAGTTTTTCCAACATAGGTATCCTGGTTTGAAAATATAATGTACCCCAGAAAAGCCATGTTTTAATCTTCATCCAGTCTTGTAGAGGTAGCTGTTCTTTTAATCCTAATTCAGTGCTTTTGATTAGATTATCTCCACATAGATGTGGCACACCCAAGCGTGGGTGTGATCTCTTGGATCACAGATGGAGATGTGACTCCACCCATTCCAGGTGGGTCCTGATTAGCTGAATGAAGTCCTTTAAAAGAGGAAACATTTTGGAGAGAGCTCAGAGCAGAGAGAGCCTACAGAAATGACAGAAGCCCCAGAGCTGACAAAAACTTTAGAGCAGAGCTCACAGAGATGTGGACTCTTGGAGAACAGAGGCATGGGTGCTTGGAGATGCTTGGAGCCCAGCAGACATCAGCATGAGATGTTAAGCAAGCCAGAACCTGGAGAGGACCCAGGGAAGCCAAGAGATGAAAGCCAGACCTGGAGAAGCAAAGTGAGGAACCACCCATGAACAAAGGCTGAAAATCATGGAGCCCAGGACCAAGGGACCAGCTGATGTTAGCCACATGACTTCCCAGCTGACAGAGGTGTTCCTGACCCATCGGCCTTTCTTGAGTGAAGGTAATCTCTCATTGGTACCTTAAATTGGACAGTTTTATAGGTTTAGAACTGTAAACTTGTAATTTATTAAATTCCTCTTTATAAAGGCCATTCCAGTTCTGGCATATGGCTTTCCAGCAGCTAGCAAACTAGAACACATGGCAAGACACATCTTCTCTCCAGCTCCAGCTGTCCCCTGTAGCTTCTCTCCTGATTTGACTTTCACTCTGCTTTAAAAAAAAATGCCAGTAATCTGGATTAAAACCCAACCTAAATCTGTTGGGCCACACTTTAACTGAAGTAATATCTTGAAGAAGTCTTATTTGCAAATGGTTCTACACCCACCGAAAGGCAGACCGAGACCAAGAACATGTCCAAATTGGGGTAAACAATTCAATTTATCACTATCCCCAATCAAAATCAGAATTTTGGGAACTTGGAAAATCACCATTTTAGAAGCTTCAAATTAAATCATTTTCATGCTTGACTCAAAAAATTTTGAGTCAGTAGCAAACTTAGACATTACCTATTTTAACTAATTTTCCCCACAGATGGAGCAACTAAAGTTGAGCTAAAATTAAGTGGATTACCCACAGCTACAAAGTTATTTCCAGGAATAAAACCCAGTCTAATACTTCTAATTACTAATACAGTGCTTTTTTCCTCACACCTAAAATCAGGGTCCATCAGCCGCAGGACCCAGTTTTTTCTTCCTCTTTAGAATGCTTATGAGGTGATATCTCAGCCTTTACCTTATCACTTATTCTAGATCAGTACCGAATATTCCCCTTCCCTTAACACAGTGCTTTGGTTCTCAGGTTTTTGCACTAAGACTGCAGGCAGAAATGAGCTAGTTAATTTCTGAATATTTTCCAGTTCTTCCCATAACTACTGATGTATCATACATTTCCACAGTTCTAACAGTACTCAAAAGATACATTCCAACATATTTCAAATTCAATTATTTGAATCATCCAAAAGAGACACAATCATGTTAAGTTCATGAAACCATGAAATTATTTTTTCTAAGTATAATTCAGAAGAATTACAGAAAACTATGTTGAAAACACTGACGCAGAAGGTTGGAATATCTTTCAAAAGTCCGTAAATCTAAAGAGTTGCTGTGATGAGAATTTATACATAACTGCCTTTTGAAATAACTTCCTAATTATTTCAAAGGTAACAATTTGCATTTATTTACATTGAGCCACTCAGTATTATCAGAAGAATAAAACAGCATGTGATTTATTAATAGAGAATCATCTCTTAGAAAGACAGCAAAGCACCTCCAGCAAATAAATAATTTCCACTTGGAAATTAGGTATGCTCCAGTGCTCAAATGATAAAAATAATGAATTGATGCTACTATATCTATCTGAAGCCAGTATGAATGGAATACTCATCGGATTTATTATTTCAATTCCTTTAACTATTTAACTACTGCTATAGTTAAAATCGTCAAATATATTCTCTGCAATTTTCTGAATAAATCTCCAGTTTATTTGGAGTTAAACATTTGATTTCATATTAAAAGACACTAGGTTTGGAAAATAACTGTTTAAAATTAAAACAAAATTTCTTTGAATCTAAAATTAATTTATTCTGTAATAAATAGTCTACTCTGTAGCAAGTACTATGCTGTGCTATGAAAACAATAAATATTTGTTATTTAAAAATTATCTAAAGTAGATTCAAGCATTAAGATTTTAAACTTCTTATATAAGTGTTTAGAAATTCTATTGCAAGTGTGTGTAGGGAAGTATTAAAATTCAAAGCAATATGAGATCCTAAAAGGTTCAAATTGAAAAAGCAATGAATTAAGTACCAATATCAAATTTTTTCCTTCCTTTCCCGTTCCTTTATAAATTAAATTTCAAGAATAAAGATTACTTTAGTTGAAAATGTTGTCTCCATGGGAACAAAGTAACTTCAGTAAAATGGATATCCTGGTCCACAAATGCACAAATAAGAGCAATTGCCAATTTCTTCCTCTTCTTTGTCTACGTATCAACCAAAAATGAGAAAGAAAACCTTCTAAACAGCAAAATATTTAACAGACCACAAAGCTAATACAAAATAACTGGAAATAGATAAAACTTTTTATTGGCAGATAACATGATTGGCCAAACAGAAAATACAAGAGAATCTACAGACAAATTAAGATAGTTGTCAAGATTGCTGGGTACCAAATCAATAATAAAAACTCAGTAGCATACTTTCCCAAAGAAGAACTGACAATTACAGGACAAAAGATAAAAAAAAAAATCCCATTCACAATAGAAGTTTAAAATATAAGATGCTTATTCTAAATATAAATCTAACCAAAGATGAACAAAATATAACTGGAGAAAACAACAAAACATAATTTAGAACACAGAAGAAATCCTGAGTCTATAGAGAGATATGCTGTTCCTGTACTATGGGAAAACTTAATGTTCTAAAGATATCAGTTCTCCATTAGTTCATCTATAAATTCAAATTAATTTGAATCAAAATCTCATCAGTCTTTTGGAAAACCTGACAAGCATTTTTCATGTAGAAAAGCACAAGGTCTAGAATAACTAAAATAATTTTTAAAAGAACAAGCAAGAAAGATTTATCCTAATATATATTTTATTTTAAAAATAAAATATGAAAGTGAAGTATTACCATAAGGTTAGATAAGGAGATCTAGAAACTGCTCACACATTTGATCAGAAAACTCTCAATGAATGGGATAGGAACAAGAGATTATCCATACTGAAAAATAAAATAAAATTAAAGAATATATAAAATCTCTAGCTTACTCTCATGGTCAGGTTCATGTGTCTACTTGGCCAAGTTGTGGTACCTGTTTGTCTGGTTGGGCAAGTGCTGGCCTGTCTGTTGCAATGAGGACATTTCATAGAATTAGATCATGATCACATCAGCTGCATTCACAGCTGATTCCATCTGTAATCAGCCAAAGGGGAGTGTCTTCTGCAATGAGTGATGCTTAATCTAATCACAGGAAGCCTTTTAAGGAGGATTCAGAAGAGATAGGCTCTATTCCTGCTTCGGCTGATGAGCCTCTCCTGTGGAGTTCGTCCAGACCCTCCATCAGAGTCGTCGACTTCACAGCCTGCCCTGTGGATTTTGGACTCTGCATTCCCATGGTCACATGAGACGCTTTTATAAATTTTGTATTTGTGAGTGTTCCCTGTTGATTCTGTTTCTCTAGAGAACCCTAACTAATACACTTACCCCTTACCCAAAAATTCAATTCCAATTAAATATGTGAAAGTGAAATGCAAATTTAAAACACTTAGAAGAAAATAATGGGCACTCTTTATCATAAAAAGTATGGGAGGACTTTTAAATAATACTAAAGAAGTGAAACTCACAAAGAAAAACAGATTCAGAAGCCTAATTAAATTAAAATTGTTAATATATGCATGACAGAAGACATTATGAAACAGTTTACAAAATAAGTCATGGCTGAAAAAGCACTGGTATTTCAAATATATATAAAGAACAATTATAAATTACAGACAAACAACACAACAGAAAAAAATAAGCCAAGCTACTTATATCATAATAAGAGTAAACTACGACACTTGCATATCAAATAAAAATTAAGTCAACTTGAAGATTCTTTTATCCTACAAATCATAAATTACACTTAGGGATATATACCCTAGAACAGTGTTTCTCATGCTTTAGGGTAGATTAGAATCATATGGAGGGCTTTTTAAAATATAGGTAGATTTCTGCGCCTCAAAGCCAGAGTTTCTGATTTAGTAGCCATGTTGGTTTGAAAGATTTTATGTAGCCTAAAAAAGCCATGTTTTAATCCCAATCAATCTTGTGGGAGCAGTGGTTTCCTCTAATCCCTATTCAGGACTATAGACTAGAAACTTGATTAGATTATCTCCACAGAGCTGTGGCTCAATCAGTTGTGGGTATTAAGCTTGATTAGACAGAGACATGTCTCCACCCATCCTATACAGGTCTTGATTAGATTACAGAAATCCTATAAAAGAGGAAGCTTTTGGAGACAAAGCTCCAGAATGACAGAGGCACGAGAAAGCTACAGCAGGGCCAGGCAGAGCCACAAGGCTGAGAGAACAACAGAGCCCGCCAGCCAGTGGCCTTTGGAAATGAAGAAGGAGAACACCCCCGGGGAAAGCTTCGTGAAGCAGGAAGCCATGAGAGAAAGCTGGCAGACTGTCACCATGTTCGCCACATGCCTTCCCAGTTGAGAGAGAAATGCTGAACTCATTGGCCTTTCTTGAGTGAAGGTAACCTCTTGATGGTGCCTTGGTTTGGACAGTTTTATAGACTTGCTTTAATTTAGAGATTTTTCACAGCCTTAGAACTGTAAACTTGTAACTGAGTAAATTCCCTTTTTAAAAGCCATTCTGTTTCTAGTATATTGCATTCCAGCAGCTAGCAGACTAGAAACAGTAGATCTGAGAATCTGCATTTCTAACACACTGAGAAGTGGGTATACTGATGATGTAGCTGTCCTGGGACAGCTTTGTGAACCACTGACCTAGTGAAACACTTGTTCTTTTATCCGAGGAGACATGTAGACACTATTTACTGCAACATTGCTAGTAATAGTGAATTATTCTGGAAACAATCTAAATGGTCATCAATCTGGAAAATGATAAATTGAGTCATTTTCGCACAATGTAGTACTATATGGCAGTTAAAATAAACATTTAAAGCAAAATGCATCTATGACTAAAATTTTACCTGCAAGCACCTAAAAAACAGTTCTATGTATTATTTATAGATGGATTAATATGTCATCTGTATACAAAAAGCATAGGACAATAATAAAACCAAATTTATGATAGAAATCAGTTCAAGGATGGATAAGCAGGACTAGAATTGATGAGATATAAAGCATCCTCAACTGACTTGCAATGCTTCTTTTTTTAGAAAAAGAACAGTATGGTACATACATGGTATGATATTAACATTTGATAAAACTGAGGAATGGATAAAGTGGTTGGTGTTATGTTATTCTCTTAAATGTGCTTGAAATATTTTATGATAAAATAAAGAAAATAATATATCAATGCTGTTTAAAGTTAACTCTTACATAAGTAGATTAATATTTTATACAAGTATTTTATTCAAATAAAGCCTTCTATCAGACATGGAAACGCCATCACTTGACTTGCAGCTAATGAAAAGTTTCTAAGCCACTGATTGTCTAATTAAGTCAAGAACTATTTATCTATTGTCTGCCAGGGATGGTGGTGACCATACATGGACAATGACTCCCCTGCCTTCGAGGAACTCACAGATATGTTTATGGAAAGTGACCTAAATGTGAAAACAAAAATGCCCTAACAGACCTAAATTCACTGGTAGTACAATCAGGAGAGGGTGGGGCTAAGATAAGAATTAGGTAATATTTATAAAAACAAATTTTTAGCTGAATCTTAAAAAGAGAGAGAGAAACTAAGAGTTTTCAGGTTAAAAAAAAAAAAAAAAGGTAGAAAGCAATCATTGCCAGCAAAAGAGACAAGTGCAAAGAGCCATGGAAAGGTAATTTATTGACATGGAACCAAGATGTGCTGATATGGCTAACCATGAGTTGAGGAGAGAGCAGGAGATATATGAAACCAATAATTAAAATAATCCTAGTAAGTGGTTCCATCATTGACCCAGTACTTAGGCCAAAAACCTCAGAGTCATCCTTGATTCCCCTTTATCTCTCACACCCACATCCAATTACTTCATCAATAAATTCTGTTAGTTCTGTCTTCAAGATACAACCAGAACCCAACCCTGTCTCCCCATTTCCTCCACTGACACCTGGTCCAAGCCATCACTCTCACCTGGCTTATGACATAGGTTCCCAGCTTGTCCCATAATCTGCTCTCCTTCAGTCTATTGTCTATACAGACTAGTGAAGTGACATATTTTAAATTTTAATTTAAATCAGACAATGCACTCTTTCCCGTCCCTAATCAAATGCCACCTCCTAAGATAGACCTTTTTATCCAAAATAAGACCCTCATCATCCTATTCATCATCCTATTTTTTTATTTTCTTCATAGACACTATTACTTTATAGTATAACATTCTTGTTTATTTATTTATTGTCTCTCTTGCCAAGAGACTGTAAACCAGAATTTAACTGATGTGTCTCCATTATCAAGAAGCATGCCTGACAAATGTGGGAGGTAAGTCAGTATTTATTAAATAAATGAAAAATGAACAAATAAATATTTATCATATTTATAATTTTTAAAATCAAATATAGAGGAAAGTGGTTTAAATGTAGAGTGAAAGATGAAGAATTGAAAAAGAAGTGAGAACAAATATGACAATCTCTACAATACCTTAACCAAAATCACCAAATAAGGTGGTCAGCAAAAGGTTTACAGGGTTTCCTTAGAAATATGAATACTTTACAGTTTTGCCGCAACCTTCATGAAGCTATTAGCCGTGAAAGCCCTTCTCTATCAGGACAGAAAAGCCAAGCTGATAAATAAAATGAGAATCTTGGAGATGTTTTTTTATGAAGTACAGAACTGGCTTTGTTTGTAAGCCACTGCAAATAAGCAAGCAGGTTTGCCATTTAATAATAACAGTGAAGAAATAATACCAGGGAAGAAAAGTTAGCAGTAACAACAAGTTATTGGTAATTAAAGCGATTTTTCTGCAAAGTCTGGGAAGTCATCCCAAAACTCCATCCTAATTTCTAACCAGTGGATTTGAAAATTTACATAACAAAGGTCATATCTGAAATGTTGTGGTTAGTGCTACTACAGGAAGAATGAAAAACTCCTAGAAGCCATTATATAATCTATCCCAAAAGGGCAAAAAGACCAAAACTCCAGAAAAATTTGTAGTTTTTGGTTTATTTATTTAATTTGGAAACAGCAATCAAATACAAAAATCAAATTCAGTATGTAATGATATCATCTTGGTTAACAATAAATTCAACCTATGTTTATCAACATTAATACTGAAAAGCTTCAAAAAAAGCAAAACTTCTTTATTAGAAATATAATGGCAAGATGAGAAGCTATTTTAAGCCTTCTCTTTTCCATGTTTATGTTTATAACAACCAATTCTGTCATCTAGGCCACTTGTAAAGCATCTTTTCCACACTGGCATCTCACTCTAATGAGGACTGCGAATGAATCCCTCTCACTTGTGTTGCCTGAGTAAGTAAGACCTCTTGATACTAATCAATTCCAGAGTGAAAGACACAGAAATTCTCGAATTCTGAGAGCATTTCAGTCTTGTTCTCTGTTAAAGACAGTCATGTAGCCTGATGCTGAAAGACAGACTGCATCATGACATTTACATATTCAACAGAATAATCTCAACTAGAATGCACAGGCAATAGGGTAATCAGCTAATAATAAACTGCCATGATGTAGAAGATGTACTCAACCTTGAAATTTGAAGACCTGAGTTCAAATCCAAGCTCTGCCATTAACTAGGTATGACAACTTTAGGCAAGGTACTTACTTTCTCTCCACTAAAGCCCAGTTGCCTAAACTCTAAATGGGAAACTAACACAGGTCCTCTCAAGTTTTGATGACAATAAAATAAGTATATCAGCTTGTTTGCTACACTGCAAAAATTAGTAACCTATGTCCCTGCTTCTCTACTCCTATTCCACCCCTAACCAAATGAAATCTCGCTTTATTCTCAGGCATCTGACTTTAAACACTCACCGCTGTAATGCCGATTTAATGGATCCTTTTCGTTCTCATTCTTCTTGATATCTCTAATATTTGACACTAGTAAGCATGTCTACCATCTTTAAACTATTTTTCTTGTCTTCCTTTCTCCTAGTCTCTTCAAATCCTTCTTGTCACTTTTTTTTAGTCATTCATTCATTTTACAAACATTTCTGGATTTCATACTATGTTTTAACCCCAATGTCAGGTGCTAAGCATATATTATTACATCAACAGCCTGCTCTAATGGATCATCAAGTTTGTGGAGAACATAGGCAGTCACCAAAAAAACAAAAATTCCCATATGAATATATAATTCTGAGCATGAACAATTTTAAGTACTATAAATACAAAGGAAAAAAAATTCCCATATGAATATATAATTCTGAGCATGAACAATTTTAAGTACTATAAATACAAAGGAAAGCATTCTGAGAAAAACAAGTAAAAGTATAACTGGATGGGTGTCAGGGATCCTTGTATAATCTTCAACCCTCTTCTCCTCTTACACTTTGCCTCTTCATGAACTCTTTCAAGCCCATGTCTTTTCTACGACCACCTACATGCTGAAAACGCCTCAGTAAATGTATTGTCATGTACTCAGGATACCAAGTCAGTTCATATTCCAAAATCATCATGACTCCTCTCTCTCCCACACACCTCCACATCTGTTTACCAAGTCCTTTCAATTCTATATCATATCTCTCAAGCCCACCCTTACCGCCACTACCTATGCTTTGATCTTTTCTTTTTTAAAAATCTGCACAGTTACCAAATTCCATCTTTCACATTGCTGCCAAAGTTCCCTTTCTAGAAATGAAATCTGGTCATGGCATTTCTACTATCTCCAATGGATTCTGCATCCCATTATCTACAGCAGCATTACCCAAATAGAAGACTTTTTCATGGACCCTCAAAACATCGCCAGGGATATTATTTTCAAGTTCAGTTTCATCAAAATGCTGAGTTCCTTGGGGCACAAAATCAGACCCCGTACAGTCTATCACTCCAAAATGAGGTCTTACGATAGCTCCACTTCTCCCTTTTCCCTCACACCTGCATGAAAGCACTCTTGGTTTGCATATACACACATATGAAATGCTTCTGCTATTGCAAACCTCCAGCCATTCATTCATTCATTTCATAGTTTTTGCATTCATTGTATACAAAGAATCTTTTCAACACTGAGGCCAGTCATAAACAAATAAACAACTTCACTGACCTCAGGGATATTACATTCTAAAGGGGGAAGATAGAAGAAATCATTCACTTCAATTAGTAGCACATTCTATAATAGAAATAAAGCATGGTGATGAGAGTTAGGTGTGAAGTACTTGAGACAGAGTGAACAGAAACATCTACTTGAAGGTAAACAAGCTGATATGTAAGTAACTGATCAGCCACACAAATGGTCAGATGAAAAGCGTTCCAGAGAGAGAATAAGGAAGTGCAAAAGCACTAGGAAAGAATAGGTTTGTTACTAAAAAGCAAAACAGGGAGCCAAGTGTCTGCAGCTTAGTAAGAGAAGAAAGAAGTGGCATGAGATGAGACAACATGTCAAACATTTTAAGCCATGGTAAAATGCTTCTATTTTATCTGTTTCTCAAGCACTCCAGGATCTTTCAAATTCTATGGTTTTATACAGCTGTTGTGACTAACAGAAATTTTTTCCTCCCCTCCTTTATTCCCCTGACAAGCATCGTTTTTCTTATAAGACCCAGTCAAAAGTCAATTGAACTGTGAGGACTTCCACTATATCCTGTCTCTGCTCATAAAACACCGCATACTTGCCTTCATTATTCACCATGAGTAAGTTGTATTTTTTTTCTTTCTCTCTAAATAAACTTACAGTACCTTGGGGGTTGACACGGTGTCTTTTTTTATTGTTATAATTTTATTTTTACCTTCTCCATGCACTCAGCCCAGACATAGAAACACTAAAAAGCAGAGATAAAAAATTAAAGGGGCAGGGCCACGGTGGCTCAGTGGCAGAGTTCTCACCTGCCATGCTGGAGACCCGAGTTTGATTCCCAGCGCCTGCCCATGTATAAAAAAATAAAAAATATAAGTAAATAAAAAAGGGGCAAAATAAATAAATAAAGGGGCAGTCCATTGCACTTACAAAAAAAAAAATCAACAAATGGTGCTGCAATAACAGGATAGTCACATGGAAAAAGAATGAAATGTGACCCTCCCCACAGCATACAAAAAATTAAAATGAGAGGGCAGACTGTACTCTCTTAAATATTAGCAGCCCACCAGGAGCTTGCCTGGCTATAAGAGCTAGGCCATGTTGTTCTCCTTCTAAATAAAATCAATTTCACAGAATACCAGCACCACAGAGGGTGATTTTATGTCCATGGCAAACCAAGATCATTCCATAGTCAGTCCTCAGCACAGATGAAAAAATAACCAAAATCCACTGCTCGTCCGTGGCTAAATGAGAGACTGCTCCCTGTTCAACAAGTGTCGCTTTAGCCCCACTCTGTTTTGCCTCCTGGATTAAAAAGTTAAGATTAACAATCACAGAATTGCTACCATTTCTTACAGGAACGAATCTGGAGCAAAATCATCTAACATAAGCCCAATCCTACAACAAGTCCCACCTAACAACTTCTTTCTTAAATACCAATGGTTCCCTATGAGGTGTTATCTTCTCTGTCTGCAACAGCCAATAAACCCAACTCAGTTCAATTACAGGGGTGCTCCTGGTGGTCACTGGCTGAGGGCATCCACAGAGAGGAGACTGCAACTTGTTGCCATAACCACCTAGTTCACTGCCTGGAAATTAGGAGGTGTTTACTAAGTCATTAAATTAAAGAACAAACAAATTCTTAAATGATTTAAATTAGCTCAACAGCTTGTGCAGAAAAAGGTAACATAGCAAGCCTGAGACTATTTCCTTAGAAAGGCCAGCTTGCTGGGTTAGCCCCTGGCTGGCACCTGGAAATTTGGGACTCTGAGTCTGTAGCCTCCATTTCCTAACTGATAAAGATGGTTTTCTGAATCCAAACTGCTTGTACAAAAAAAAAATGGGGTTATGCTAAATATTTGTTTACCTTTTGGGACCCTGGAATTTTGGTAGGTGGTAGGAACAGGGTGTAAAAATTCTACACCCCTAGGCTTAAGCAAGCATCAATGGTAAAAAAACACCCTGCATGTGTTGTCTACAACTCATTGCCAGCAGAATTAAGCATGTCCTGGCTGAATACACTGACAGAGAACTCCTGGAAGGAAATTTGTACTCAGTTTCCTTTGGACTTCATCCCTGTACCCTTGCTTCGTATCCTTGTACTGTAATAATCTTATCCATGAGTATGACAATATGCTGAGTCCTATGAGTCTGCATCAAACCTGGGATCAGTCCTGGGGACCCACAACACACAGCTGAATAAAACGTTATAATCAAACTTCAGCATCCACCTATGATAAGCCCTAAGCATTCCATTTCTTCTTTATAGCACTTCAACTATCCATAATTATTTAATACGTCATTATTAAGCCTACTTCCCCCAATATTTTTAAACACCACATCTTATTTAACCCTGAATATCCAGTGTCCAGCAGAGTGCACAGCACATTGTAACCGTGCAACAAATTTTACAAATATCTGTTGAGAGTAAATTTGAACAAGTCAATGGATTTATATGGCACATATCTGTTGTGGAAATGTCTAAATACATTAATGTATCCATAAATGAAAATAACACTTCAAAGTTAAATGAAATCCCTTTGTAACACAATAATAGACCTACACGAAGAAAGATGTGTTGTTCACAATAAACTTTTGGTATTTGGTCTACCTAATAAAACATTCACACAAGAACACACTAAGCCAAGCTGGTTTTTGTTGGATAATGTTATCCTTTACAAAAATGTTGAAGCAGCAAAGATGCCAACATGATATTAGGTAATAAAATCAGTACAAATCCTGTTTGTTGAGGATATAATACTCTGTCTGCAATTTATATTAAAGCTTAAGAGGCTGAAAGATTTGATCTGCTTATTCATCGCAATCAGACAATAGATTAAGCTGGCAGTCGAAAGATGAAAATGATTCACAGAATCTTGAGTAGAATCAAGCTGATAACTCATTAAAATTTACAGCTGAAAAACATAAAAGACAGATGAAATTATCATGATAGTTTAACTGGGTTTACCATTAGTTTCCTTTCTTCCTGGTAGAAAGCCAAAGAAAGGGTATGAAAAACTGATGCAGTATTTCTGGTAGGACGTGATGGGAATTTTGTTATATGTAGGATGGAGGTCAACCAAAACTGATGCCAAAGCCCAAGCCCTAAAAACAGATTCTCTATTCAAACTCCAAGTTACAGGTAAAAGAGCATGTTCAATGGGGATAGAGAGCAAGATGAGAGAGAAAGGTAATTTTATTATTCTCCAGTCGGATCATTAAATTGTGATGTTATTTTAGCTTCGAGTGTAAATTCTCAGAATCTCAGCACACACACATTGAAAGGTAACTACTAAATTTATTCCAAAGCAAAATATAATAGTTGGGAGGGAGTTGGTATGCCTATGTGCTGTAATCATAACAGTTTAGCAAAGCAGCTGGGAACTTGAGATTGGAGTCAGGCAGACTTGCTCCGAATCTTAGCTTCTCCATTCACCAACAGAGTGACTTTGAGTTATTTAATCTTTCTAAGCCTCGGTGTCCTCAATAATAAAATAAGAATAATAATAAAGACACCTCAGGGTATTAGTAAAGATTAAAAAGAAATACATGCAAAGCTATTAATGGTACTTGTCACACAGTAAATAATAAGTATCAAGAACGATAACAGTTTTCAAATCTCAACTCCGAGCACAGCATCAAGCATCTAGTAGGATACTTGGCACGTAGTATGTGCTCAATGAATTTTTTTTAATTAATGAGGAAATCCATATGTTTTCCTATCCATTTCCATTGATAACAGGTCATTGTTGGCATATTTTTAAATAGCGCATCCACATAGCTTGTGGGCTGAACTGAAACTGTCAGATACCCCAGAGAAGCCATGCTCTTTAATCCTTAGTCAATATTGCCGAGCAGGAGTATTTTTTTTGTTCTCATGAAAATGTGACTCATTCAACTGTGAGTGGTAACTTCTGATTACCAGAAAAGTCATGCTCTTTAATCCTCATTCTATATTGCTAAGTGGAATCTTTTTGATGATTTCTATGGAGATATCTTCACCCATTCAAGGTGGGGTTGCTTACTGTAGCCCTTTAAGAGGGAAACATTTCAGGAAAAGGTTGAGTGCCAACAAAGCCCACACAGCCAGAGATGTTTGGAGATACAGAAGGAAGATGCCCCTGGAGAAGCCTTATGAAATGAGGAGAGGAAGCTAGCAGATGTCGCCACATGCCTTTCCAGCTGACAGAGGTGTTCCGGGGACACTGGATTTTCCTGAATCAAGGCATGTTTTCCTGATGTCTTAATTCGGACATTTTCACAGCCTTAGAACTGTAAACCTACAACTTAATAAATTCCCCTTTTCAAAAGCCATTCTGTTTCTGGTATATTGCATTCCAGCAGTTTTAACAAATTAAAACAGCTTGATAAATAGGTGAATAAATGTTATATGCTATTACAAAAGGTTACTGACCTACTGATCACTGATGGGGCTGTCAGTCCAGTGAAGCATACTGATGCCTTCTGAGAATAATATTTGCAAATACATGAGATAAAATATATGTAAACACTAATTATACTGAAATACAAGCCCAAACTATCTTAATCATGAAATAGCAATACAGGTGCTTTTTGTTAATACATTTATTTCAAATAATCTAGTAGAAGGTATAATAACTACATTAATTTCAAAGCAGTGATGAGTTTAAACATTTGCAGATAATGCATCAACATCAATGTAATGCGAAAATATCTGTGCTCTTCACTTTTAACTGTACTGTAGTATCTTGTCTACACTGATAAGTAAAGGAAATGCTACATTTCAATTGGAGGCTACTGAAAACAAAGAAAATGTTTGCCCCATCCAAGTTCACAAGGGTCACATGAATTCTTATCTGGTAATGCACTGAGTGTCCATGCACCTCAAGTTAAGAACTCCTGCTCTCAATTGAAGTACGAGATAAAATATAAACATTTTACAGGATGCAAATTTTCACATTTCTGTCACAATTATCTTAGAAATTTTATTAACACTGTTAAAAGATAAGCATGTTATCAGAGTCCCAGTAGAAATTCTGATACCATCTAGGTAATCTGAAGAGCATTTCATAAAGAACAATGAAGAAATGTCCGGGAAATAATACGGAAGAAACACAACAGATGGAGCAGTACCCTGAGGTTAGCAACTCAGACACTGGCACCAACCTTAGACTTAAAAGAGAGAAAGAGGTTACCACAAAGAACTGGGGGACAGGACTACTTGACAGGAGCTTCCATCCAACAGCCAGCCTCCCCTATTGGAAGGAAGCCAGGGAAGTAAGCATCTTAAGTTCATTCTCCTCCCTCCCGCTATCTCCCAGCAGACTTCCAGTGAATTGGAAGCCAGAGGCACAGCATCTGTCAATGAAGGTCACATAGAAGGAGGCTCATAGAGCACAGAACAGGGCAGAATGTGTAAGGACTGGGATGGACAGGCAAGTAGAACACAGGTGTTATCTGCCATTCTTTCCAGTAAAAACACGAGAGTGCCATCTTTCACTTTCATACCATAAATCTAAACAATGCCACAGTATAAAGTTACAAGAACAGTCTTGGATTGGACTGGGTATGAATCCCTGTACTAAAGATTCTGTGAATCTCTCTCAGATTCTTTAAAATGGAGGAATTAAAACAAATAGAACATATACAATGGGCACTAAATAAATTTTATTTCTCGTTTACCCTTTTCCCTGACACCTACAGTATAAGATTATTTGGGGGGAGTCACCACAAAGATGCCATAGGCCCCTACTAAAAGTTAAGTTGTATTCCATATTTTTAAAATTGAGTTAACTTATTTGGATGATGTACAAATCAAAGAAATACCTGAGTGTCAAGATATCCAAAAAAATCCCTTGTAAAACTCTAAAATGCACATTTTGCCATAAAACACTAAGCTAAAACTCAGATTTCTAGAAAGGTTTTCTCTACTAAAGATCATAAAGTTCATTAAAAGCTAATGATTCTCACTCAATGAAATAGAATCTCATAAAAAAATCTATATACAGCTAAAACCCTTGAAATATATTTTAAAATAAGGAATATATAACCCTTTGGAAAAATGACTGAATATCTTACAAAGTGTCTTGATAATTTTTACTGAAGGACGAGACTTGGCAAACCAACTATTCTTTTGATTGTCAATATGAAGAACAAAAATTAATAGTAATGTGTATATTAGAAACAAATCTTATTTTACTCAGTCCGTGAAGAACCCTTTAAAGTAGTTTCAAATTTACTATTCACATTGATAAAAATAAACATATAAAGATAGGTAGGACAAAAGCTGTCTCATCAAATATGTGATGTGTACCAGCAGAGGGCTTCTAATTCAATTTCTAAAGTACTGATTATCAACCCAAGCGATACTAGAAGAAGATTCTCTCCTAACCATGTGTGCTGGTTTGAGACTGCTATGTACCTTAGAAAAGCCATGTTCTCTTAAGCTTAATGCAAACTTGAAGGGCAGACCAATTCTTTAAGGTAGAAACTTTGGTTAGATTATTTCCATGAAGATGTGACCCACCCAAATATGGATAGGACCTTTTAATTACATGGTTTCCATGGAGATATGTCTCTGTCCATTCAAGGTGGATCTTACTAGAGTCCTTTAAGAGGTAACCACTTTGAAAAAAGGTTCAGATCTGACACAGAAACATTTGGAGATACAGAAAGATAAATGCCACCACAGAAGCTGGTTGAAATGAGAAGCTGGGAGAGAAAGCTAGAAGAAGTCACCAAATGGGAGACCAGTGTCTTGCGAAAATTTCTGCCCCATTGATATTTTCATAAAGATATTTCTTATTACACTAATATAAATGCCATATGGCTTGCTACACCATATTGTATTTTTAGAGTTAATAATTCAAAAGCAGGGAGTAAAATGAGGATAAGGGTGACAAACTAGAATTTTTAGGTATACATTTAATTTATTATAAAATTAGGAATTTTATAGATATACAGGTAAAAATGGAGCGGGCCATGATGGCTTAGAAGGCAGAGTTTTCCCCTGCCATTCTGGAGACCCAGGTTCGATTCCCAGTGCCTGTTCATGAAAAGAAAAAAATCTTGGGCAGGCCACGGTGGCTCAGCAGGCAGAGTTCTCACCTGCTGTGCCGGAGACCTGGATTTGAGTCCCAGTGCCTGCCCATGCAAAAAGAAAAAGAACAAATATATATATACAGGTAAAAATGAAAAACCTAAAAAAGTAGAAACAGTAACATCAATAGACTTTATTCTGTGATTGTACAATATTACTATCATAACTTTCTTGTAACTTTATGAATGGGCAAAGGAAAAAATAATATTGTACAGCAAGAATACATTATAATATGTCTAATCTTTCTCTTATTGCTGGATACTGAGATAGTTTCCAGCTCCCAATCCAACCCTCACTTCAGAGATAAACTCGTTTTTATGAATGGACATCATCAGGAAATATAGCACACCCTCATTTTCCACACAGCAAGCTCCTTTCAAGATTGACTTTCCTCTAGGCCAGAAGGGAAAGAAGTGTCAATAGATCTTTTCTCCTACTATGAGTTCATTTACAGTCTTTGGATTGCCCAGACTCCCGAGGAAATGATGATTACAGGGAGGAGGTAACATTTGTCATGAAAATGCTTTTGTTTATCAAAGATTCAGCAAACATGTCCACTGTCTGGTGCCCGTGATGCCGCCACAGATAGTGTGATTCTTTGAACATTTACTCAGTGAAGTGAATAGAGAAGGTAAGCACTGCCTAGGGGCAGGGTAAAAATCTGCATTTGGGGTTCCAAGTGCTTTATCCTTCTTTGGGCATTAGTCTTGCTTCAGAACATGGTGCCTTTTTTGCTTATCATCCTTTAAATGTCACTGATGCTGCGTCAGAGGAAAAGAGGCCTGGATTAGGGTACTGAGAATAACATCTCCCACCCTTGAAGCTGAGGCCCTGGTAAGCTTTGTAGTATGTGAAACAGAACCTGAAAATCTTCCTTGGTGAGAAATGGCTTGGGTGTTGTAGGTCCTGCTCCTGAAGATCTGGGTTCAGAAAAAGTTGTACCTCTTACTTTCAATCAGTGGGTGGCAGTAGTTGATTTAAAGGCTTGATTTTTTAGATGTTGCTGGTGCAGTTGGTCAAACAGAAGACATGGTCGCTCAGCTGACTGTGCCAGATGCTGCTGCAGGTCTATCACAGCAGGTCCTGGATGTCCAAGTGTTCCTTCAAGAAGTTCCCACTCTGCAATCAGAGCTCGGCACCACTCGCTCCACCACTGCATATAAAAAGTTATGTCTTGTGGACCTAGATCCTTCCACTGTTTTTTATTATCAGGTTTATGCTGTCAATAGTTCTTTGACTATAGTACTTCCAGGCCAGTGTGTTCACTGTGATTCTAACATATTCCTTGGTACTGGGGACAGAAAGGAGTCTGACTATCTAAGAACCCCGTCTCTGGAGGCAGTGCCGTTGGCAAGTGATTCATTAGTGTCAAAAGTGGAGGAGCGTTCTCTTCCCCCTTCACAATCTGGGGGGGGCTAGACCATTGCAACCCTTGGTACCTGGTTTGCATAACCCCCAAAGGGATCCAAGAGAGCAAAGGAGGTGTAAAATAGAAGACAAGAATTTTGA
Organism: Tamandua tetradactyla; assembly: GCF_023851605.1. Classification (NCBI taxonomy): domain Eukaryota; kingdom Metazoa; phylum Chordata; class Mammalia; order Pilosa; family Myrmecophagidae; genus Tamandua; species Tamandua tetradactyla. The sequence goes on from NC_135329.1 coordinate 41,649,798, forward strand.
TTGATGCTGAAAGGACTGGAGGGAGGAAAATTACGGGACCTGCTTGGGACAGCTGAATAGTCATTTTGGTGCTGCTGAACAGTCGGCTCTTTCCTCAGTCTTGGGGCATCGGCCAAATGAATTCATGGGTTCTCCTCTGCTCCACTTCTCCTGCTTTGCTCTTCAGTTCTGGAACCATGTCTGAATTCCTGATTCTGAAATGCCTGTTTCTTTAGCCAGTTCTTACCTAGTAGCAATACCAGGGGACTGGTTCTTCTCCAAGGCGCAAACTAGGATACGGATTTGAGATTTTGTCATGTACTCCGGTTTTTTCTGTGTCCTGCTGCTCAGTATTGTTGAGCAAAGGCTCATCCTGAACCTGGGCTTGATCTTCTCCTAAGGAACATTCCGACTTCAGTCATGGTGTCTTTAATTATCTTGTTCTGTGGTTTTGAAATCAAGCCTGCTACTAAGAGTTACCCGAGGTTTCGGATGGGCGATTGTTGAGGGGCCTTGCAGTTACCGGACACCTTCAGTCCTCCACCACCAGTCCGAAGAATTCTGAATTCTAGATTCCGGAATACTAACTTCTCTGGCTAGCTGTTCCCTGGTAGATATACCAGGGTAAGGGCTACACTTAAACCATGCTTCAAGGATATTCTTTTTACTCTGCTTCAAAACAATCCTCCTCACAGGGCTTCTTTCTATAGTGTGCCTTGACATTGAAGAAAGGCTGCTGGCATCTGGAGCATCTCTGTCAGCTAGGAAGGCATGTGGTTGGCATTCGCTGGTGCCTGCTCCTGGTTCTGTTGATTTCCATTTCTGATTTCAGAGGTTTTCTCTCCAAGCATCTGTGGGTCCTCATTTAGCTTCTCTGGGGCAAACTCTGGGTTTCATATCTTAGCTTAGTATCACCAAACCTCCACCCTATTGATATTAATATCAATTAATTAAGGAGAAGCAGAAGGATTAGTTTAAAAATAGTCAGCAGGGCAGGCAATGGTGGCGCAGTGGCAGAGTTCTCGCCTGCCATGCCGGAGACCCAGGTTCAATTCATGGTGCCTGTCCATGCAAAAAACAAACAAAAAATAAAATAAAACAAAATATAAAATAAAATTTAAAAATAGTAAGCATAAGTTCCAGAAATGTATACTGAGAACAAAATTATAAATCAGTACACGAAAAAAAAGTAAAAACCCCTGGGCTTAAGTATGAGAGAAGAAAAGCTTTTTCATTAACCTTTCTCCAAATGCAAACATTTGCTGCACAAAGATACAAAGAAATCAGTATATTAAAAATGTTATTTTTAAAAAATTTTTTATTTATTTACTTTTTTACATGGGCAGGCACTGGGAATTGAACCCGGGTCTCCAGCATGGCAGGCGAGAACTCTGCCTGCTGAGCCACCGTGGCCCCAAAATATGTTATTTTGATGATGAAAAAATTTCCTTCTGAAAGACTGGAAAGTGAGTTTTATCTTTTGTCTGTCCCCCCTATTATTTAATAGCACAGCTCTGTAAATGTAATTTCTTTACCAAAAAATGCAATAGTATGAATGTTGGTTATTTCAAGTGGAAAAATTATTTTTACTCTCACTATAGTATAACAGAAAAGTTTTGTATATCACTAAATCATAGCATATTACAAGATCCCAGTATGTTTTAAATGTAAGTTTAATAATAGCCCAATGGTTTTACAATATTTGAAATTTCAAACTACTTTAAAATAATAAAAATCTGTGAAGTCAGACATTATGCACATGTAGTGTTTTCTGTTAGACCTTCATTTTATTATTTAGATGTAACAAAATGCACCAATATTTGCCTGCTTTATACAAACAATAAACATGTCATTTTTTACACATATACATAATTACATACACATACATTATGCTACGTCAAATTATTGAAATAATATATCAGCTACCTTATCCCAAATTATTCTTACTAAATATTTATTTTCAGCTTTCTATAAAACAGTAAAACAATTAAAAGCAAAACTTGCTGGGGTTTTTTTTCTTAAAAAAAAATTTTAACTTGGAAAATGAAATGTCCACACAGGCAGAGTGACTAATACAAGATAGTAGTGTTAACTTTCTCTTCTCATACTAATAACAGATAAAAAGTTAAAAAAAAAATGGTCATCTAGATTCTTCACTGCCTCTTACCATAATACAAAACCAGACTGGAATATGAAGACCGTTTGATGATTGAGGATATTAAACTGGCAAATGAATCTCAACAAACCTTTTGCAAACCACCTTAGAAAGTGACAGAAATTACTGTATTTAAGAGCTGTTGCCTTTACATTCCTGCTGCAAAATCACAAATGCTTCCTGGGAATTTTCAGACTAATACAGGGCATGCTATGGCCTCTCTTCAGAGCCAGTGTTATAGAATAAATGTAGAAGGAAGATTTCCTGGTGGAAGAAACCATGCACTAAGAGAAAAGTAAGGTCACAGCACGTGATATGCAAAAGTGGATATATCAATGAGAACTAAAATCTTAACCATTTTTATTTCAGCTCCCTCTTATTTATTTAATCAACAGTAGTGGAACTAGTGCCTACCACTACCTCTGGCACTCAGATTTTATTCTCTAAGGGAACTCCTTGGAAGAGGCTGACTCCATATCTTGAGCCAAGATAAAAATCAGGATGGTCATAAAGCATCCTGTTATTACCAAAAAGCATCCTGTTGTAATCTCGTATGTCAGAGGCTTTGCTAAAATGATGAAAGTGACAACTCAAGGCAGGCAGGGGAGACAAGTTGTGATAATCAGGCGACGAAAAATTATTATTATTACTATTCTTATTATTATTACTATGACTGATAATATTGAGGTTAATTGGAACAGGTTAAGCCTGTAAAAAGCCTGAGTCCATAATGATATTCAAAAGTAAATAATTAATGCAACTGTTTTATGAAAAATACAATTGAAGATCTCCATTTGCTATTGCTTATAATACACTGAAACAAAAAGGTATATATAATATTTTTCTTCTGGAAAGCATTCATCTGTTTGGAGAGTATAATCATACTTCTAGTGCTATGTGTGAAAGCAGAAAAGTACGAATAAAAGTTTAAGTGAAACAAATAGATTCCTAAAAAGCAGGAACTATATAAGAACAAGCAATGGAGATCACTTAAAAATAACTAAAGAGAAAGAAGATCTGACAATTTACTCATTATTACTTATACCGAAAGTAGATATGTTCCAAAATGATAGATTAGCTAAATGTCTTAAAGAGTAGGATTAAACACAGAGACTCCATACCTCATCTCCTAGGAGACGAAACCTCTAAATAATTCTCCAATATATTATAAAAAATTTTAATTTTTTATACATTTTTAGTAACAGACTAGGTCAATATGTGACAAGAAATAAAGACCATACAATCTGTAATAAATACCATGTTTCCGAAATAAGACCATATAACCAAGTCTCAAAACACTTAAAGCCATATATATGGATACATATTTTAAAAGGTTTTTCCTATAAAGAAAGCACTAATAATGAATACCAAAAATAAAGGGGAGCATAGCTAATAACTATCAAAAATTAAATATATAATAAATACTGTCAATTTTGACAACATATTTGAAAATAAAGATGATTTAGAAAACGTCAGGTAAACAAAATTTACCTAAATTAGCTCAAGAAAAAAACAGAAAACCTGAATATGGCTCTAATATAAGCATTATAGTTAAACGAATCAGTGATTATGCTGGTTTGAAGCTGTTAGATACCCCAGAGAAGGCCATGTTCTTTTAATCCATTCCTGTGGGTACAGATCTATTGTGGGTGGGACCTTATGTTTAGATCGTTTCCATGGAATGCTTTACTGGAGTCCTTTATGAGACAGTAAAACACACACACAAAAAAAAAAAACGCAAAAAAAACCCCAAAGAACTCAGAGAGAAAAGGCCTGGAGATCCTAAGAGAGGACTCGGACAGAAGCTCAGAGAGGAGGCAACTGGAACCAGGAGCAGAAAGCAATGAAACCTGGGAGCAAAGGACCAGTAGATGTCACCACGTGCCTTCCTGTGTGACAGAGAAACCCCGGATACCAGCAGCCTTTCTTCAGAGAAGGTATCATCCTATTGATGTCTTAATCCATTCTCATGGCCTTAGAACTGTAAATTTGTAAGTTAATAAATTCCCATTATGAGGGAAAAAAATGAAGTTGGAGGTCTCAAGCTGCCGGACTTTAAGGCATATTATGAAGCTACAGTGGTCAAAATAGCATGGTATTGGCATAAAGATAGATATATCGACCAATGGAATCGAATAGAGTGCTCAGATACAGACCCTCTCATCTATGGACATTTGATCTTTGATAAGGCAGTCAAGCCAACTCACCTGGGACAGAACAGTCTCTTCAATAAATGGTGCCTAGAGAACTGGATATCCATATTCAACAGAATGAAAGAGGACCCATATCTCACACCCTATACAAAAGTTAACTCAAAATGGATCAAAGATCTAAACATTAGGTCTAAGACCATAAAACAGTTGGAGGAAAATGTAGGGAGATATCTTATGAAACTTACAATTGGAGGCGGTTTTATGGACCTTAAACCTAAAGCAAGAGCAATGAAGAAGGAAATAAATAAATGGGAGCTCCTCAAAATTAAACACTTTTGTGCATCAAAGAACTTCATCAAGAAAGTAGAAAGACAGCCTACACAATGGGAGACAATATTTGCAAACGACATATCAGATAAAGGTCTAGTAACCAGAATTTATAAAGAGATTGTTCAACTCAACAACAAAAAGACAGCCAACCCAATTACAAAATGGGAAAAAGACTTGAACAGACACCTTTCAGAAGAGGAAATACAAATGGCCAAAAGGCACATGAAGAGCTGCTCAATGTCCCTGGCCATTAGAGAAATGCAAATCAAAACCACAATGAGATATCATCTCACACCCACCAGAATGGCCATTATCAACAAAACAGAAAATGACAAGTGCTGGAGAAAGCCAACCCATTTCTGGTTCAGCAGCTTTCAAACAGAAACAGTGAATTAAAATCACCAGGCTTATGAGTTGTTGTGTTTTTTCCCTTTGTTTGAAGAGCCAGGGTTTTCTTTTATTTTTTTTTTAAATTTAAAGCATTTTTATTGATATAAATTCACATAGCATAAAAGCCATCCAAAGTGTACAATCAATAGCTCACAGTATCATCACATGGTTGTACATTCATCACCATAATCAATTTTAGAACATTTTCATTACTCAAAACAACAGCAGCAAAAGATCCTGTATTCCTTATCCTCCACTATTAGTGACCCTGAGCACTGATCTGGTACATTTGTTACTGTTGATGAAAAATACTGAAATATTCCTATTATTATATAGTTCTAAGTTTGCAGTACGTGCAATTTTTCCCATATACCACTCTATAACTAACCCCATATGGCTTTAATGGCAAGTTCTAACAAATGTAAGGTTAAAGAATTACACTTGTACAGAAACTATCCCAAAATAAATAAAAAGCACCCTATTACAGCCCATTTTATGAAGGTAGCTTAAACTTAATAGGAAATCTAATAGGAAAAAAGAGAGAAGCCAAAATTACAGGATAATATGTTGAAACGGGTGAAAAATTCTCAAAAAAATTAAAGAAAACCAAACATGAAAATGTGTTTAAAAAAAACAAAAAGACAGTAGGTACAAGTGAGCCATATCCAAAATGTACAAACTTAAATTTTATATATACACAAGAAAATATACTCATATTCACCACACTACTAAATTAAATTCACTATATTATAATCTCAATAGAGGAAGAAAAACATAAGTGAAAATTAGCATCCATTATGATTTTGGAAAGTACTTAACAAATCAGGAACAGAAGGGAACTTTTTAAACCTCAAAAAGCGAAGGTAAATGTAATTATTTTATGGTGGATGAGAAACAACACACCAGTGTCCACTACTTCTTCAACATTAGCAGAAGCACTAACTACTTCTTTTCACTAAGACAAGGAAAATAAACAAAGGGCTTAAGGATTAGATCAATTCCAGAGAAAGTTAAGATACACGTGTGAAAGACAAGGCATAACACTTCCAGAAGGCAATACAGAAGAATATTAACACTCTGTTGGTAGGAAATGAGGCATAATGAATGAGTCTGCTGGAGAGTCTTAGTTCTCTACTTCAGATCCACTGTCCACCCTGAGAGAAGCTGGACTTCGTGAATAGTTTCAAAAGCCATCCCCCCCGCCCCCATCCTCCTTGCAGCTGAATTTATCCAATGGAAGATGATCATGGACAAGCAGAATACGAGGCCAGGGCACTTACTTCTCCAAGCCCTCCCTGCTACTCAGTATGATGGCAATGGCTGTGTCCCCAACAAACTTTTAATTGTTTCAAAATACTGCTAAAAACTACAGCTTCTACCTATAGCCCTTTTCTAGTTCCAATATACTTGCTCCTTCAGACCCAGAGGCAGTGATGGTTTCCGTGGATGATTTCCTTTAAACCTGCCTCCAAACGTTTATGTTTTCCCTTCATTAAACTCTTCCCAATCACCTCATTTCAGGGTATCGTCTGTTACCTGGCAGTATACTTACTTATACAACCACTAGCCACTTAGAAAAATAATAATGAATGGATTATATTAAAATAATATAAAAATAAAATAAAAAGTTCCTGTTCTTTATAGAGACTATAAAGAAACAGGAAAACCAACAAAAAGTGGGAAAATAAATTTTTAGCACATATAAATGGCAAATGATTTGTATTCAAAATATTAAGAAGTCATAAAAAACAGTGAAAAGAAGGAAATGCAATTTTTTAAATGGGCACAATTTCCAATAATAAGAAATATGTATGTATGGCTAACAAACACAAAAATGATCCAATCTCATTATTAATCAGAAAAAGCCAATAACTGAGATATCATTTTACCTCCAACAGATTGGCAAAAACGTTTATACCAGATAATGCTGTTGGCAAGGACTGAGAGAAAAAGAGAACACTTACAAAGTGGGAATATAAAATGATACAGGAATTTGGAATACAAGTTAGATCCTCTGATAAAAATGAAAATGGTCTTCCATGTGATAAAGGCATATAGAAATTCATACACACATACGCCAGGGGACATGGGCAAAAATATTCATAGCAGCCCTGCTATACTAACAAACAATTGGATAGTCTGAAAATATTCATCAACAGGAGGATGGAGAAACAAATTGCAGTTATATGTAAAAAATTGAACTCTCTAACAAATGCAGCTCAGCTACAAACAAAACACTGATGAATCTCAGGAATATAATACTGAACTATAAGATCAAGTCACAGAGGAAAATATACAATATGATTCCATTTATATAAAGTTCACATACTTGTAACACTAAACAATATTTTAGATTAGGAATATAAATATTATAGTTAAACCTTTCGTTTTTAAGTAAGCATTTACCTCTAAGAGGCTCAAAGGATCAAAAAGGGGCCCACCGGGAATTTCAATGAAATTGTGAGGGCTTGTTTTTTTCCCTAAATCACGTATTTATGATATCATTATTCTTCATACTTTATACATATTTTAGAAACATTTCTATATCTACTCAATATTGAATAAAATACTTTACAATGAAAAAGAATGTTATTACTACTATATAAATTACCTAGTAGCTAAAAAAAAAAAAAATACCGGCCTCTAAACCATAGCCAATTACAGGGAGAAACATGTTTACACCATGCAATTTTTTACAAACTTTTTATCAGTAGCAGTAAACATTATTACCACCAAAATTTACTCGAATGTGAATGGGGCACTCCTTTAAAATCTTCCTGTATTCAGAACATAATCCTAAACTAGCATCAAGAAAAACCACATTGAATGAACACTGAGTCCAAACAAAATTTGTCTCTAAATAAAACTTTAAAACTGAAAAGCAGATACACTGCACTGCACAATTTTCCTCTGGTGATGTCAAAAAAAGGCTAAATGTTTCATAGCTGCTCATCTATGAATAGACCACCTGTGATGTGGGGGCTTCCAGGCAAGGTCAGCGTTCCTGGACAGCGGTTCTCAATGAGGCACTAACACTTACGGAATGTTTGGCAAGTTTGAGAGAGTATTTCTGGTACTTTGTAGTGTCTGAGGTTATTAATGACATTTAATGAGCAACACCAGAGATGCTAGATTTCCTGCAATGTCCAGGACACCCTTGTAGGAAAAAAGAAATATCCTGCCTCACATATTATCAGCTGACCATATTTATCATTATCTGGACCCAGAACTTAATTCTGTTATTTTTAGAAAACACTTAAGTTCTGACACAGGATAATATACACGTAGGAAGACTATAATTTGTTTTGTTGAAGCTTTACAATATTTTCGTTTGTTTTTTTTTTTTACTCTTTTGGAAATAATTCATGGGGGATAAAACGTTAACATGGAATTTGAGTTCCCAAAACAGTACTTGCTTTTGTAACTGCTGCATATATGGTGATTTTCCAGAAAAACATAGATATATCTATATTGCCCTGATCTTTAAATACCAAATATAAATAAAATGTATCATCAATATTTACTTGAATATAATCCAAACACATCTGTTTTAAGCATATGCAAGCATCTGAGATTTCATTGATTGTAGTCATGTCTAAGCACTCTACTGTGACTTTTTCCAACTCTGGCTGCTGCTTTCCTCTTTTCATAAGGCCTGGAGTAACAGGAATTGAGATCCACCCTGACTGAGCTGATCACATCTTCAAAAGATTCTAGTTGCCAACAGTTTCACACCACAGAAATGCAGATTCAGAACAAGTTTTTTGAAGAGGTACATAACTCAATCCACCACAACATCCAAAAGTCACTGTTGTAATACACCACATCAACAGAATAAAGGACAAAAACAAGATCAACTCAATGCATATGGAAAAGAACATATGACAAAATTCAACACTCTTTCATGTTAAAAACACTTAACAGGGCGGGCCACAGTGGCTCAGCGGGCACAGTTCTCGCCTGCCATGCCAGAGACCCAGGTGCGATTCCTGTTTGCCCAAGAAAAAACAAAAAAGAACACAGGCTAAAAAAAAAAAAAAAAAAAAAAAAAAAAAAACAATAAAAAATAAAAGCATTTAACATACTATGAAGAGAAGAACTTCCTCAACCTGAGAAAGGGTATCTATGAAAATCAAACCAACATCATACTTCATGGTGAAAGACTGAATAATTTCCCCTTAAGATCAAAAAGAAGAGAAGCTCTATTTAAACATTATACCAGAGATTCTAGCCAGAGCAATTAAGCAAGAAAAGCAAATAAAAGGACTTAAGATTGGAAAGGAAAGAGCAAAACTATTTTTATTTGCAGATGGCATGATTTTATATGTAGAAAATGCAAAGAAATCTGCTGGAACCTTACTAGAACTAATAAGCGAGTTCAGTAAGGTTGCAGAATACAAGATTAATATAAAAAATAAACTGCATTTCTATTCAGTAACCATAAGAAAAATGAAATTAAGAAACCAATTCCACTAACAATAGCATCAAAAAGAATATAATGCTCAGGAATAACTATAACAAAGGAATTGTAAAATTTTTACTCAGAAAATTATAAAACCTTGCTCAAAGAAATAAAAAACCTAAATGAATGGAAAGCCATTCCATGTTCACAGGTTAGAAGACTCGCTATATTTAAAATTTAGGATTAATCACCAAATTGATCTACAGATTCAATTCAATATCTATCACAATTCCAGGTGGATTATTTTCAGAAAATGACAAACTGATTCTAAAATTTGATAATGAACTCCAAGTGACTTAGAATAGTCAAAACAATCTTTAAAAGAACAAATTTTGAAATCTCCATCTTGTTGATTTCAAAACTTACTAGAATGCTACTATAATCGAGATAGCATGGTATCTCGAAAAGGACAGTATAGAGTTAAGAGCTCAGAAAAAAACTTCATATTAATGTTCAATTGATTTTAGACAACGATGCCCAGACAATTCAGTGGGTAAAGAACTTGCTTTTCAACAAATTATGCTGGGGAACAGGATACTCACATGCAAAAGAATGAAACTGGACCCCTAGCTCATACCACAAACAAAATGAAACAAAAATGGGTCAAAAAATCTAAAAGTAAGAGCAGCATTATAAAATTCTTAGAAATAAACAGATGTAAATCTTCATGACCATAGATGAGGCACTGTTTCTTAAATATGACACCAAAGGCACAAGCGACAAAGAAAAATAAACAAATAGATGTTACTAAAATTAAAGATATTTATGTTTTAAAGGACAACATAATGAAAATGAAAAGAAAAAAATACTAAATGGGAGAAAATTATTGTGAATCATATATCTCATAAGGGACTATTAGTGTAAATAACTCTTACAACTAAATAATAAAAACAAAAATACCCCAATTCAAAAAAGGGAAAAGGATCTACATAGAAATTTCTTCAGAGAAGATATACTAACAGTGAAGAAGAACATGTAAGGATGTTCAACTTCCTCAGCCATCAAAAATAAGCAATTCAGTGCAAGAGCACTGAAGAAAGAAAGAAAGAAATGGGAGCTCCTCAAAATTAAACACTTTTGTGCATCAAAGAACTTCATCAAGAATGAAGAAAGACAACCTACACAATGGGAGACAATATTTAGAAATGACATATCAGATAAAGGTCTAGTATCCAGAATTTATAAAGAGATTGTCCAACTCAACAACAAAAAGACGGCCAACCCAATTACAAAATGGGAAAAAGACTTGAATAGACACCTATCAAAAGAGGAAATACAAATGGCCAAAAGGCACATGAAAGCTGCTCAATGTCCCTGGCCATTAGAGAAATGCAAATCAAAACCACAATGAGATATCATCTCACACCCACCAGAATGGCCATTATCAACAAAACAGAAAATGACAAGTGCTGGAGAGGATGCGGAGAAAGAGGCACACTTATCCACTGTTGGTGGGAATGTCAAATAGTGCAACCACTGTGGAAGGCAGTTTGGCGGTTCCTCAAAAAGCTGAATATAGAATTGCCATATGACCCAGCAATACCATTGCTGGGTATCTACTCAAAGGACTTAAGGGCAAAGACACAAACGGACATTTGCACACCAATGTTTATAGCAGCGTTATTTACAATTGCAAAGAGATGGAAACAGCCAAAATGTCCATCAACAGATGAGTGGCTAAACAAACTGTGGTATATATATACGATGGAATATTATGCAGCTTTAAGACAGAATAAACTTATGAAGCATGTAATAACATGGATGGACCTAGAGAACATTATGCTGAGTGAGTCTAGCCAAAAACTAAAGGACAAATACTGTATGGTCCCACTGATGTGAACCGACATTCAAGAATAAACTTGGAATATGTCATTGGTAACAGAGTCCAGCAGGAGTTAGAAACAGGGTAAGATAATGGGTAATTGGAGCTGAAGGGATACAGACTGTGCAACAGGACTAGATACAAAAACTCAAAAATGGACAGCATAATAATACCTAATTGTAAAGTAATCATGTTAAAACACTGAATGAAACTGCATCTGAGCTATAGGTTTTTTTTGTATATCTGTCTGTTTGTTTGTTTGTCTTTTTTTTTTTTGTACTATTATTATTATTTTTATTTTTTTCTCTATATTAACATTCTATATCTTTTTCTGTTGTTTTGCTAGTTCTTCTTCTAAATCGATGCAAATGTACTAAGAAATGATGATCATGCACCTATGTGATGATGTTAAGAATTACTGATTGCATATGTAGAATGGAATGATTTCTAAATGTTGTGTTAATTTCTTTTTTTTTCTTTAATTAATAAAAAAAGAAATGTAAAAAAAAACAAGCAATTCAAAACCACTATTTTAATATTTCTTGTCTTCTAATGAAATTTAGAGCTATAAATTCTCCTCTTAGCACTGCCATTGATGAATCAGATAAGTTTTAGTTTGTTGTCTTTTCATTTTCATTTGCCACAAGATATTTCTTAATTTCTCTTGCAATTTGCTCTTTAACACATTAATTGTTTGAGTATATTGTTTAATATCCACATATTTGCAAATTTTCCATTTCACTCTCTATTGACCTCTAGTATCATTCCATTATGTTCAGAGAAGATAACATTTGTGATTTCAATATTTTTTAATTTACTGACACTTGCTTTTGACCCAATATATGACCATCCTGTGGAATGATCTATGTGCATTTGAGAAGAATATGTACTCTGTTGACTGAAATGTTCCATATATATATTAAGTTCAGTCAGTTTAGAGTAGCATTCAAATGTTTTATTTTCTTATGATGTCCTGTTGAGATGTTCTATGCATTGCTGAAAGCAGAGTGTGGAAATCTCTAACTATTAGTGTAGAACAATCTCTTTCTCCTTCAAATCTTTCAGTATTTGCTTCCGATATTTTGGAGCTGTGCTATTAGGTGCATACATATATTCATAATTTTTATATCTTCTTGTTGAATTGATCACTTTATTGCTATATAATACTGTCTCTGTCCTTTGTCACTGTTGTTAACAGACTATTTTATCTAGTGTTTGTATAGTAACCCCCAGAGCTCGTTAGGCTATTATGTCTATGTTTTCACACTTAAACATTCAACTACTTATGTCTTTTAATTTAAGGTGAGTCTCTTGTACACTCAAATAGTTGGGTCCTGTTTCTATATGAATAATGCCAATCTCTGTCTATGGATGGGAGAATTTAATCCATTTACATTTAAAGTGACTACTGATAATGATAATAAAAAAGAAAAGAGCCCCCTGCTGATAAAAAAAAGATAGAAAACTAGAAATAGAAGGAAATTCCCTCAACATTATAAAGGGCATATATGAAAACCCCACAGCTAACATCATACTCAATGGTGAAGACTGAAAGCTTTCTTTCTATTACCAGAAATAAGAAAAATATGGGCACAGTCACTACTGTTATTCAAAATCGTATTGCAAGTATTAGCCACAGCAATAGGCAAGAAAAAGAAATAAAAGGCATCCAAATTGGAAAAGCAGAAGTAAAACTATTACTATTTGCAAATGACATGATGCTATATTCAGAAAATCTTCACAAATCTACAACAAAGTACCTAGAGTAATATAGGAATTCAGTAAAGTGTTGAGGTAAAAGATCAACAGGAAAAGGTCATCAGTGTTTCTATACACTAGTGATGAACAATCCACTTAAAATATCGAGTAAAAGAAGTAAAAGAATCAAATATCTGGGAATAAATTCTAACTAAGACTGTAAAGGTACTACATACAGGAAACTACAAAATTTATTAACAGAAATCAAAGAGATCCTAAATAATTGGAAGACTATTTCATGTTCATGGATGGGAAAACTAAATATTTTTAAGATGCCAAATATACCCAAAGAAATTTAAAGATTCAGCATAATGACAATCAAAATTCTAACAACCTTCTTTGCAGAAATGTAAAAACCATTCATCAAGTTTATATGAAAAGGTAAGGGTCCAGAACAGCCAAAGACATCTTGAAAAGAACAAACTAGTAGGACTTAAACTCCCAAACACAAAACTTATTACAAAGCCCCAGTAATCAAAACACCATGGTGTTGACACAAGGACAGATATATATAGACCAATGGAATCAAACTGAGAGTTCAGAAGTCAATCTTCACATTTTTGACCAAGTGATTCCTCACACCAAAGCGAAGACCACTAAATTGGGAAAAAAACAGTCTCTTCAACAAATGGTTCTGGGAAAACTGAATCTCCATATGTGAAGAGAATAAAGGTGGATCCCTATCCACAATATATACAAAAATTAACTCCACATTAATCAGAGTTAGAACACTTTAATGTTCTAAATATTAGAGTTAGAACACTTAAACTCCTGGAAGAACATGTCGGGAAGCACCTTCAAGATCTTGCATTAGGCAATAATTTCCTAGACTTTACATCCAAAGTGCAAGCAACAAGAGAAAAAAAAGATAAAAGGGACCTCACCAAAATTTAAAACTTTCGTGCCTCAAAGTACTTTATCATGAAAGTAAAATGACACTTACACAAAGGGAGAAAATATTTGTAAACTTCATATCCAGGATATATAAAGAAATTCTTCAACTCAACCACAAAAAGACAACTAATTTAAAAATGGGCAGAAGTGCAGGGAAGAGCCTGGCCCTGGCCCTGACACAGTGGGATCAACAATTCCATCCTGACCAAAAGGGGGAAAAGAAGTGTAACAAATAAGGTATTAGGGGCTCCGAGAGTTCAGATAGAGTCAAAAGGGTATTCTGGAGGTCACTCTTACGCATGCTTCAGTTAGACATTGCTACCTATTATAACTTGCCAATCCCCAACCAAAGCCATTCCTGCTAAACCAAAGAACACCTAAGACATTACCTAAGATTCTACAAAGGTTCCATGCACTAGGGTAACTTTCCAGAAACCTACAACCTCCAGATGGGTTCCTGGAACAGTTAAGTCCTGAAATGCAGAGGGGCCAGCCTCTCCAGAACATCAACTAGATCCATCCCCCTATTCCATACTATCAACAGCCCCTTCCAACAAGAAAAAGTTAGAATGGCCAAAGTCCAAATGCCCCTAAAGAGTGGGAGAAAGAGCAAAGGTGATGGTGGAGTTATACAGAGAAGATAGCAGTTAACAAATAAGTATGATTACTGAATCATTATATTGATATTTCTTTTAGTCTCCAGTATCTTAGAGCAACAAGATAAAAGCCTAAAACTGTAGAATTGTAACCCATACCAAACTCTGAAATTGGTTCTATAGCTAATTGTTGTGCTGTGCTTTGAAATGTATTGCATTTTTGTATAAAAGTTATTTTTGAGAAAAAAGAAAAAAGTTGATTGTGATGATAAATGCACAGCTATACAATGATATTGGGAACCACTGATTGTACACTTTGGATAATTATATAATAGGTGAATATATAATATTTACCAATAAAAATAAGTAATTAAAAAGAGATCAAAGGAGAAGGTAGAGTTATAAAAAAGAAGATTGGATTTAACAAATAAGTATGACTCCTGAATCATTATATTGATTCCTTTTAATTTCCAGTGTCTTGAAGCAGCCAGAAGGAAAAACCTAAAACTGTGGAACTGTAACCCATATCAAACTCTGAAATATGTCCTATAACTAATTGTTGTGGTGTGCTTTGAAATTTATTCTTTTTATTGTTGTGGTGTGCTTTGAAATTTATTCTTTTTATTGTTGTGGTGTGCTTTGAAATTTATTCTTTTCACAGTTAAAAAAAAAAAGATTTAGGTATGTACCACAGCATTCAGATTAAATAAAGAGGAAAATTTTACTCTGAAAAAAAAAATGGGCAAAAGACTTAATCAGATGTCTCTGTAAAGAAGATAGATAAATGATCAAAAAGCACATGAAAAATTGTTCAAAATCATTAGTCATTAGGGAAATGCAGACCAAAACCACAAAAAAAACTTCACCTCCAATGAAATAACTACTATTAAAAAAAAGAAAGAAAGAAAGAAAATTACAAATGTTGGATAGAATGTCGAGAAACAGGAGCACTCAGTCATTGCTGGTGGGAATACAAATGGCAGCTGTGAAAAACAGTTTGGCAGGTCCTCAAAAAGTTAAGTAAACAATTATCATATTGACCTTGCAGTCCCACCTCTCTGTATATCCCAAAAAAATATCCTAAGGCAGAAATTTTAACAGATATTTTCACACCCATGTTCATAGTTACATTATTTACAATTGCCAAAAGATGGAGGCAACCCAATTGTGCATCAACTGATGAACAGACAACCAAAATGCAGTAAATATACCCAATGGAATATTATTCAGCTGTAAAATGGAATGAAGTCCTGATACATACAACAACATAAATGAACCTGGAGGGCATCTGTGAGTGAAATAAGTCAGACACAAAAGGACAAATACTGTATGATCCCACTGATATGAAATAATTAGAATAAGCAAAGTTTATAGAGTCAGAATCTAGAATTTAGGTTACCAGGGGATAGAGTGGGGGGGAGAGAATAGGGAGTTAAGCCTTAAAATGTATGGAGTTTCTATGTGGGGTGCTGGAAAAGTTTTTGTAATGGATGGTAGTAATGTATACAATATTGTGGACATAACTAAAAGCACTGAATTAAATATTTGAAAGGGGAGATTTTAGGTTGCATATATTGCACTTAAAGAAATTTTTTTTAAGTCCATGGAACTGTACAACGCAAACATGCAAAAAAAAAACCCACAATGAGATAGTATTTCATACCCACAGGATGGCTATAATCAAAGACAGGCAATAACAGGTATTGGCAAAAGATGTGGAAAACTTGGAACCCTCAGACACTACTAATGGGAATGTAAAGCAGTTCACTGACTTTGAGAAAAGTAACTTTTATTTTTCAAAATGTAAAATATGGGGATATTACATGATCTAGCAATTCCACTCCTAGGTATATACGCAAGAGAAATGAAAATACATGTTCAAACAAAATTTGTACCCAAATATTCATAGTCAAAAAGTGGACACATGGGCAGGCCACGGTAGCTCAGCAGGCAGGAATGCTTGCCTGCGATGCCAGAGGACCCGGGTTCGATTCCTGGTGCCTGCCCATGTAAATAAAAAAAAAAAAAAAAAGTGGACACAGCCCAAAAGTTCATCAACTGATGAATGGATAAATAAAATGTGATATACCCATTCAATGGTAATAATAATAAGGAAAACATCGATGCAGCTACAACATGGATGAAACTTGAAAACACTATACTAAGTGACAGAGAAGCCACATATTGTATGATTTCATTTATATGAAATGTCTAAAACAGGAAAATCTGCAGAAAGTAGATTAGCAGTTCCCTCGAGCTGTGAGGGGCATGTAAGAATTGTTGGGTGGAAGAGATGGTTAATGGTTGCAGAATTTCTTTGGGGGTAATGAAAAGGTTCTCAAATTGCCTGGTGTGTTGGTCGTATATCTCTAAAAATATACTAAAAGCCAATGAATTATACATATTACATGAGTGAAGGTATTTTATGTGGATTATTATTTCAACAAAATTACTTCAAATGAATATATACAGTATAATTCCATTTATAAAATATAAGAAAAACTAATCTATGTTGTTAGAAGTCAGAACAGTAGTAATTCTTACTGGGAGTTGAAGAAAGGAATCATTGGAAAGGAGCACGAGTAAGACTTATGTGCTGAAACACTTCATTTCTTTGATCTGGTTTATGACCAGAAGAGTGTATTCATTTCATGAAAATGCACTGCACTATAAACTTATGATTAGCATACTTTTTGTAGGTATATTTTATTTCAATTTAAAAAATTCATTTTTTTAGAAAGTAAATTGATTTACATGTGAGCCTATCTTATTATTTCCTTTCAATTCCACTTCCTGATAGAAAAAGTACTGTTCACTCTACATCCACAAACTTCCCTTCTTAATTCATTTATTTTAATGGAAAAACTGAAGAAAAATTAATACTCACGTTGTAACACAAAATAATCAAAATATTTTAAACAATTGAGAAATTTAGAAAGGCATTCAGTAACAAAATACATAGGTCAAAATGTACTATTAAATCTCAAAATCCATCTTGAAAATAATTTTCATATGATGTATAAAAATATAATGACCAATGGTTTGAAATATTTTATCTACTAAATTATCAGTTAAAATATGTCTAAAACAAATCAGGTAATGATCAATGATTTAAACATATTTTTAAAAACAGTTACCCATACTAAAGCATTTTGTTTGTTTATAAAAGAATATACACAAAAGAAATGCAAAGACATAATGTATCAAGGATATTAACAAAAAGTCACAATTTTTTTTATCATTCTTGTTAAAATGTATGGAGATTCTTTCAAAAATAACATGTGTGGGGGATATAATAGCACTTTTTTTAATTTCCCCAAATTCCCACATCAAAACATACGAAACAATCAGAGAGCAAAATCCAAAGTGCATGAAGAGATTTTACCAAAAAAAGTATGTGATGAGGTATCCCCATGAACTACAAAATACAGGAATGCAGGGAGAAACCACTAACAACCTCAGAATCTGAACAATATTGTCATGTACAAGGAAAAAAAAGACAGAATAAACAGGACAAAGGAGAGCCCTACGAACAGCAGATTTCCGAAAGAGCAAAGAGGTATTCACTGCACAATGTGCCAGGCCAATCTGAGCAGAGGGGCTGAAATTAGAAGGGGATTTACTGGCTTCAGCAGCCAGTGAGTACAAGGGTCCGACAGTAAATCCAGCCTCTATAAACTCTTGAAATTAATCAGTCGGATCTCCATTCCTGGATAGGGTTCCACACTGAGAAGAAACTGCTGAGAGTGGATGAGCATGACAGGACAACAGAGACTAAGGGGAAAAAAAACATCTAGATAAAATTAGGGAAGAGGAACCCAGACAGGAAATCTCAGCTATAAAGCTGCTGTACTCTTAGACTATATATGAAAACAACAGAAGGAAGAGTTATATGACGTTGGCAAATCTATACTGAATCATTCTTTCTTCAAAAAATTCAGCAAAATTCATGTCCCATAAAAGTAAGCAACAGGAAGGTACCAAGGAATTGCTGTTATATTTAACAAAGAAAAGAAGCAGAGTATCATCCCTCTGTATAATGAAAGCACACCAAAAGGACATATTCACAGAAGCAATTAAAACTGTGTTCGATCCTTTAAAACAACCTAGAAGACACTCATAAATTCAGATAAAACATGAAAGGACAATGTAAATGACAATTTGAAAAAGAAATAAGTCACTTAACTCAGTGTGCTGGTTTGAAAGGATGTATGCCCCCTAGATAAGCCATGTTTTAATCAAAATCCCATTTCATAAAGGTAGAATAATCCCTATTCAATACTGTATGTTTGAAACTGTAATCAGATCATCTCCCTGGATGATGTGATTTAGTCAAGAGTGATTGTTAAACTGGATTAGGTGAAGACATGTCTCCACCCATTTGAGTGGGTCTTGATTCATTTATTGGAGTTCTATAAAAGAGGAAACATTTTGGAGAATAAGAGATTCGGAGAGAGCAGAGAATGCTGCAGCACCATGAAGCAGAGAGTCCATCAGTCAGTGCTTTGGAGATGAAGAAGGAAAATGCCTCCTGGGGAGCTTCATGAAACAGGAAGCCAGGAGAGAAAGCTAGCAGATGACACCGTATTCACCATGTGCCCTTCCAGATGAAAGAGGAACCCTGACTGTGTTCACCATGTGCCTTTTCACTTGAGAGAGAAACTCAGAACTTCATCGGCCTTCTTGAACCAAGGTATCTTTTCCTGGATGCCTTTGATTGGACATTTCTGCAGATTTGTTTTCATTGGACATTTTCTCGGTCTTAGAACTGTAAACTAGCAACTTCTTAAATTTCCTATTCAAAAGCCATTCTGATTCTGGTATATTGCATTCTGGCAGCTAGCAAACTAGAACACTCAGGAAAACTTCATTTCAAGAATGAAGTTTAAACAGGAAGAAACAAAAATGAATAAATATAACAAATGATACATTAACAGAAACAGAAAGTAAAAAAGGGAGAAACATAAAACACAAGTGAGGGCAAGCCACGGTAGCTCAGCAGGCAGAGATTTCACCTGCCATGCCAGAGACACGGGTTCATTTCTGGTGTCTGCCCATGTGGGGGAAAAAAAAACAAACACAAGTGAGAAGGAAATCTTTAAAGAAAGGCAAAGAAGATCAAACAAACAAACCTGAATCCCCTGTGCATACCCTTGTTTCTGTCCAAAGTACTACTATCCTAACTTTTCTAGTAATATTTCTTGATGTTTCTTTGTCGTTTAATCACACAGATGTGCATTTCCAAAATCTGTAGTTTCATCTTCACTGTTTTTTCAATTAATAGGCATTTTATGTCTCCTTTCCAGTCCTCCCTGTCAATACTGTTCTTTTCTTGATCCAGTAATCAAGAAAATAGTAATCTCTCAAAAGGAAAATCAAAGCAGGACAGAAACAAATGCTGCAAGCATTCAAGAAAAGTTTACCAAAAATAAATAAACAAGATTTAACTACATACTGAAAGAACACACCATCTAAGAATATTAATTCAGAATGACTATTAAGACATATTAATATATAATTATCAGAAAATGAAGATCAAATTAGGCTTTGGCATCTAGACAAATAACTAAGTGATATACATATACATGGAAGACAAATGAGATTATAGGCTAGCAGCCTTTTCAGCAGCATCATTTTATGTCAGAGGGAAAGGAAATGGTGGATTTTAAGATATGCAGGAAAAGAAAATATAAGCCAACCATTTTATATCCAGCAAAGCTGATCTTCAGGTACAAAGAACACAGAATACTGACACCAACATGAGCTCAACAAATACTGTGATCATAAACCTCTTTTGAAGAATCTACTACATCGTATGCTCCAGGAAACCTGGATATCTCGAGTAATAAGGGCTAGCTGTTAGAAGGAAGCATATGATTACTCTTACATATAAGATTAAATGAAGATAAGAAAGAGAAAGAATATAGCAGTTAATGGATATATGTGCTGATATAGGATAGCAATAAAAAGTGACGAAAAAGTGAGAGTATAAAATAAGGATGTTAAACTCCAGTAATCACAGGCAATAGCAGTCACTCATATTCTTATTTTGAGACTGTGTGCATGTGTAATGTGGTACAGAGTAAATGCACAATGATGGACCACTCTAACTTTATTATACCCTCTGCTCTTGAGAATCAGGATTTTCAGTGTGAAAGAAAGAAGGTAGAAAGATAATATAATTTAGTTTTACTAAAAATTCTAAACTCCCGAATTTCAGATGGAAGGATTAGCATGAATTTTTAAGGTGGCTTTTCTTCAAGACTTTTTTTTTTTACCCGCCTTTGTCTCCCACAAAGATTTATAAACAATGACCAAACTTGTAGCAATGAGCATCCTCAGTAATGCCGACTGTGTTCCTGAAATACCATTTTCACTAAATAAAGCAAGGCTCCCTACAGAATGGTTAATTCCAGGTCTGGGACAGAAAATTAGTATTATAAACATCATTCAAAGACTAGTAGGTTGTTTCGAAAGGTCTCAGAAGCCAATGTCAAGAGGCCCCCACTTGGCCTCTAAAAGGCAAAGAAAGAACAGTTTGACCATCAATAAGGATAACAATTGCAATGGACTGAAACATATCAGATGTATTTAATCCATTAGTTCCTAAGATATTTTTTCAGTGAATTCATCATCTTTGAAGAGTGATGCAAACCAGTTAATTATTTAATTAGCTTTTCAATTGAGGGAAAGAATAAGGCATTTACTTTGCCTCTCCACATGAACTGTTTCAATATTTAATGAAACAAATTTTAAACAAACAATTCAAACTTACAAATGAAAAAGAAAAGGAAGGATTAAAATATTACCATTTTGCAACCCCCAGTGATTTAATGGATTTAAGCATTGACCATCAACAGCTGCTAACATCACACGAAAAGAGACAACTGGCCCTTATGCGCCTCCTAATTAAAAAATCACAATCACTATCCATGGTCTTACCAAAGGGAACACATGTGAATTATGAGTTGCTCAAGCCTCTGAATCCAGCTTCCAATATACAGAAAATACAGAGGACAGAAAAACGCTGACATGTACCATGGATTTGCATTCAACAAAACCCCAACTGTGGGATATTCTACAGATGAATTGGATCAAGGAAAGAACAGCATTGACAGGGAGGACTGGAAAGGAGACATAAAATGTCTATTAATTGAAAAAACAGTGAAGATGAAACTACAGATTTTGGAAATGCACATCTGTGTGATTAAACTACAAAGAAACATCAAGAAATACTAGAAAAGTTAGGATAGTAGTACTTTGGACAGAAACATGGGTATGCACAGGGGATTCAGGCAGCTGGCAATCTTCTGTCTGCTTTTTTATTATCAAGGTGAAAGTTACAAGGCTGTTATGCCTTAAAATAAAATATATTGCTTTATGTGTATATTTTCTTTATCTGTTTGATTTTGTGATGAAAAAAAAACCTTACAAATGTGGTTCCGACAACTACTTAATATTTATATCATCAGTGACTGTCAAAGCTTTATTCACATAAAGCCACACACTTATTATCACTTAATCAAGAAAGAATAAATTAGGATTAAGTCAGTGAATAAAGCCAGCTTTTCGACTTAACAAAATAAAGTTTAAACTCATTGCTGAGTATTTTTGAGCATTTTGATTGCTCTAATGAATTTCTGCTTATAGATGAACTAAAAAAAGAACCTCTGCATTTAAGATACTGTTTTTCATATCTGCAGGCACACTCTTGCCCCCTGGGAAACTACCAGTAGTGGTCACCATAGTTTCCCTTTAATTACTTGTCTTTACTTCTGTTTCTAACCATAATATGCAAGCATAAAGACTCTTCCCCCTCATTAAAGAACATTTTTTCATTGCTTCTTAAGAAAAGCTCATTTCAAAAGCTGTTCAACTTTCATGTTTTACGTGATCTCAGAATTCAAGTTTAATTACACTAACATTACAATTTCATAGGAAAAAAAGACAACTGTACATTGAGCTTCTTCTGGTTTCAGAGAATGTTCAACCAAGTTTGAAAGTTAAATCTGGTGAGTTTATGAATAAGCTGTCTTTACTTAAAGCTTGTCAAATCACTATATATTATATAGCAAATCAAATTCATAAAGACCTGTGTATTATTAATATAAATCAGTGGTTCCTGACCCTTACTCTACTTAAGAATTTTTAAGGAAGCATTGAAAAAAGCACACTAATGCCTCAGCTCTACCCTAGAACAAGTCAATCGGAATCTGTGGGAGTGGAGTATCTGATTTGTTTGTTTTTAGTTTTCACCAATAAATTCATAGATAGATAGATGAATGGACAGACAGATAGACAGAGAAATATAGTGAGGGTTAAGAATAATTAATGCTGAAAGAGGGAAGAATACTTGTCATTGTTTAAAAGTCAACTTAACAAAACAATAGCCACAGTTAATAGCAAGTTTTAGTTAATTGGTCAATTTTACGATGTCTAAATTTTAGTTAATAAGGGCTGAAGCAGAAGGAACAAAGAGAAAAGTAAGACATAGGAGAGAGAAAGGAAGTAAATAAAAAAAAAAGAGAGAAGGGAGGGAGGGAGGAACAAGAAAATGTAATACCAGGAATGTAATTTAATTTTTAAAAAATATATGCAGGAGATACTCAGAGGTCTATACATACTTAGTTCAATTTTCATCATCATCTTCTGTAGTATTTACATTAGAGTGACTCATTTAATATTCACTTAACAAATATATGTGGAATTTCTACAATGTGCCAGGCAGTTTACCAGGCGTGATACAGAAAAATGAACAAGAAAGATATGGTGCCTGCTTTCGTGGATGTTACGCACTATCAATAGTGACCTTAAGACAAGTAATTAAATAAAACTGAATTATATACCCTGATAATAAGCAAGAAAAGCTACTTCAAGACAAGTTATCAAAAAATGGAAATAACAGCTTATATAGCACTTAACACATGGCAGGCAGTATACACATGGCAGGCAGTGTACATACGGCAGGCAGAGTTCTAAGGGCTTTTCTTTTACTTCTCACCTATGAGGAAAGATAACATAATCTCCATTCTACAGATGAAAAAACTGAGGGACAGAGAGGGTAAGTGACCTGTAAAGAGCCAGTCAATGACAGAAATGAGATTTGTCACTGCCTCCAGATCATGCTTTTAACCACGGCATTAGCCCGTGAAGGAAGAGAACATTGCTTTTCTAACTTAATGGATCTGGGGATATTAAGGGTAGGATATTCTCACAAAGATAACAGAGAGAGAGAGAGACAGACAGATGGGAAGGGGGGATGGGAAAAAAGAGAAAGAGCAAAAGATAAATGTTAGCTACAGAAAATAAGAATAAAAGAATAAAGAGAAGATGATGAGCACAGTCTGATATAGTCATATAAGGTAAGGAGATAAGAGAAGCAAACTAATTCCTTTTAATTCCATCTTTAAATAAATAGTCTGTTAATAGGTTACTCATCATATGAAAACTACTGTGTCCTTAGCAACCCAGCACTGGACCCTACTCTCGCCAAAATACTTCCAGGGTCAAACTACAGTGAATTTGGGCAGTAGCAAAGTTCTGATGTCCAAACCTTACCACCCTAACAGAAGTAACCCCTGAAATCCTGCCACCAGAAATTCAGTCTTTTAGCTTACAGATTTTATGTCTTCTAAAATGTAAATAGACCAGCAGGTTGTTTAAAAAGTGCCTCTACTTTTTTCTATACTTTCTTACTATTGCTGAATCTTGAAAATACCACATCCAAGAATCCTGTATTGCTTCTGAGGGCCCACTTTAAAGACCAGATTACTATTCTAATCCAATGCTTATTATCAGACAAACCCTGTAGTACCTCCCAGATTTGCTATCCCACCCAGTTCCTGCAAAACTCTGGGAGAACCATCTTTCAGAGACCCCAGGAATAAGCCAGTATCTTCTCTACTGACTGTATCAAGGTAAGACTTTTTCCAGTTCCATAAATGCCCACCAATATAATTATGCTGGCCAATAATTACATTCATAACATTTAAATAGATTTTTTTTCTCTATTCAATTCTTTAGAACATTAGGTCTTCATCTGCGCAACGCATTATTTTTTAACATGGTTTCTACAAACTACCCCTCAGAAAATGATTTTGTTCTAACAGAGAAAACTTCTCCCATACCAGAGAATTAAATTCTTATGTTCTAATCCACACTAGTCACAAAATAACTTTATAGTCATCTTAAAATGCTGTGTTCCTTCCAAATCTCACACATCTTCATGACCATGCTCTAAACCAAGGCGTATAAATAAGGTCATTTATTTTAAAGTTTTCCAGAGATTTTTAAAGAATTTTAATATTATTACAGTAAACTGTTTTCTTATGTTTGACCTAAACCCCTCAAGTTCTATCACTCAATGGTAACATGTTAGAATTTTAGGGTTGAAATATATGTTAAAACTGCTCTAGTTCAGCAACTCACATCATTGCCAAGAAGTCACTTAACTATCCACAGCCATAAGAAATTCACTATCTCCACAGAAAGTGCCCCCTTGTATTAAACTAAAATATAACTTCCTTGGCAGCCATTTGTCCATTTGCCCTAATACCTCTACAAGAGTGTACAGCAAACATTTTCTGTGAAGTGGCACCGCAAATAACTTTAGTCGTTGTTGGACATCAGGTCTTGTTGTAATGACTCAACTCTGCTGTTTCAGCAGTTAAGCAGCCATAAACAGCACATACATGAATGGGCATGGGTGTTTTCCAATAAACCTTTATTTATAAAACCAAGTAGCTGGCTGAATTTGGCCTACATGCCATAGTTTGCCAACCCCTGCTGTATGAACACACTGAACAAATTTAAATACATCTTCCACTTGACAAACTTTCATATTCCAAAGCACTCCCTATGAGCCCAGTACAATTCTTTCTTCTCCACGCAAAACATACTTCAGCCATTTTTAATGAGACAGCCTTAATCTTCAGCCTGGGCATTCTTTACTGTACATACTTCAGTATTAGAATTAAATACAAAACTTCTAAAGCAATACGACCTTTGAAAAGGAAAAAACAGGAGAGCAACTGGCTTGTCTCCTCCTTTGTGGTTGAAACCCTGCTTCTATTACTGTGACCTTCAGTCATTTTACTGACAGCCACACGCACTACTGTCTCGTATGCACATTCTTTTCCATCCCCCTCATTGGGTCCTTCACCTCTGCCTCTGCCTGACATCCCTCTCTACAGGCCTCTAATCTTCTCTCATTAGGGCCTCTCGAAACAACCTTTTCATCTATATTTCCAGCTCTAGTGTCATACTAACCACTCTAAACAAACATATAAGCCTGCCCAACACCCCCAAATCAATTCAAACTCAAATGCTTCCATCTTCCTCTCCCACCTTCCAAATTAGCTTCAACCATTTAACCCACAAAAACTCTGAATTCATAGAGCAGATGATAACACTTATCACCTCACAGGTACATCATGTCCTAACTTGTTTCTCTAGGTCAAGTCTCTTTCTCCTAACATTGCCCACAAAAGCCATGCTGACATTCCTAAAGTGCCATTTATTAATTTCTAATCTACTATACCACAATGCTTCCCTGTTGACTCATAATTTTTTTAATTTCAAGTTATCCTTTGAAAAGTTCAATAGCCACTATTTCTAACCATGCTAACTACACTTTGATAATCAACCCATCTGTTAACAAGCAAAAGACACCAGCTCTAATCTATGACTCATCTCTAATGATCAGTTTCTAATATGTATAGCTATTTACCATATACATGTAATCTTTCATATAGGTGGAAAAGGTTTAAATAGCATCCCTTTCCTCAACACTTCTGGCTCCTGGTTTAATAGGTATCTTAATTTGGAAAGGGTTGTTAGATGACATCAGGACTGCATGGAAGTAATGACTGCATCCCTTTCTAATCCATTCATTAAAAAAGATTTACTGTTCTCTAACTATGAGCCATACCCCATTCTAGGTTCTGGGAATATATTAATGAGCAGGGTTTGAAATCCTAAAGGGGGACAGGCAATAAAACAGACTAAGTTAGAGAGTAGTGTTAAAGAGATAAAGCAGAAAAAGGAGTCTGATTTGGTGGAAATAGTGATTAATTTGGGGGTAGACAGCCACAAAAGTACTCAATGAAAACATGCCTCTTGAGTAAAACTTAAAAGAAGGAAGCCAGAGCTCTCTTTTCTAAGGGAAGAACATTCCAAGAACAGCAGGAACAAAGCCTCCGAGTGGGAGTGTTCTTGATGCATGAAAAAAAAAAAAAAAAAACTAATGAAAAAATGAACCAAAAGGCCAGCTGGTTGGAGTGGAGCAGAATGAACAAGGGGGAAAGTAGTGGGAGAAGAAATCAGAGAAGCGACAGGGACCTGATGATGTGTGTTTGTTCTTAAATACACTGAATTATATATGTATCCAAGTCTCACGTAAATTAAAATAAACCCCTTAGGCAGTGTGGAGGAGAAGTACTTGTAGCCTGGTGCCTCTACTAAGAATCATCACTAAAGTACTAACGTCAAGGGAGGGCAGATGAGGCCAACAGTTCCTAAAAGAATGGTTGGTGAAAGGGTCTCGCCCATCCTGCACATGGGCACTTTCATTAATGACACCCTAGAAATGCAGCCTTCATTTTGTCATTTTTGCATTAAACTTCAGGAAAAACATTGCTAACATTGGTTTAGTAGAACTAAACTAACTGTTTAGTAGAGCACGCCTACCCAAGAACCCCTTAAAAATTGTAACCAACTACCTACAATTGAAAATAAATATTTATTTAAACACAGATTCACTTTGATTGACTGAAGCCTAGAAATTTTCCCAAGTGGAAACTTTCACAATTATTAGAATTCTCAGTAATGTGAGAGTTACGATGACATGTCTTATGGAATACTGATATTTTTATAACAAATTGTAATACAGATATGACAGCATATAACACATTATCTACTTTACAAGAAAGAAAATCAACAAAAAGGTGATCATTCTGTCTACTTAGAGAACTATTGAGTACTAGAAGAATACGGAAATCATGGCATTTAGCTGTAAAACTATGCTGTGTCAAACAACTACTGAATACTGGGCCTTCTGCTGTGTTCTCCAATTTTTTTCCAATAAATGTCTGTGGGGTAGATGTATCTAAATTTAAGACCAGAGAAAAAAGTTCTTAAGAACAACACAGCTGTTGTGTTACTGTTACGTTCTGTTGTTACAGATGGTTCTTTAAATCTAGGCTTTTATTTTGTTATGTAAGTATAAATCTAGTCACCTTTTCAGAGAAAAAGTTGTCAAAGGACAGGATCATATGTTAAACTCAAAGCAAAACCCAATATAAAAGGTCTCAAACCTAATACAGATGTCCATGTTTAATAAATTCTCATAGGTACATAAATATTAGTGTTATAAGAGCGTACAAGACTAAGTCTAATATAACCTAAGCAAAAGTCAATGAACCAAAGAGAATGGTTAATACATGAAAAAATGTTCTGAATGTGGAGACATGAAAGTACGAACTAATTATAAAACAACAGCCACAAATAAAAATACTTATTTTATCTTTCCACAAATATTTCCAAAATCTGATGACTCATCTAACTTGAGAAAAATATTTGTATTTCTAAGTTCACATGTAGCAAATTTGAAATTCATGAAAAGAACTTGTACTAAACATATCTAAAAATCTTATAAAATAACTGTTCATAGAAGAAATCATTGCTTTCTTAGCCAGGTCTGCCAGAAAATGCCTAACTGAAACACAGGAGCGCTGAAAAAGAAGGTTGATTGACTATAAAATTGTTACAAAAATGCCTAATATTTTAAAATATATTCACTCTCAAAAGAGGGGAGAGAGTGAGCAAGAAAAAGTTCAAAAGCTGCTTCTCCAAAAAATTGAGAGACTAGGATATGATCTGTTAGTGATGTATTAAGAATGTTTTGGTTTTTCAATTTGTCATTTCTCTTCAATGTCTCTAGTGAATGACATTGTAAATTCCTGATGCTGATTTACATGATTTGAGTGTTAAACAGAAGTAGTTTATATGTCAAGTGCTTAAACAGAAATTTAAATATTTTAAGTATTTTTAAGAGTAGGACATTTTTCAAATAAAGTTTTATTCTTTATGTCACGTGACTACAGTTGCTTGGGCAAACTCCATTCAGATCTGAGAGGAGAACTATAACCCCCCAAAAACATTCTCTCCTCACCACACACTCATGTAGATTTGAGGGAGGAGGACCATGAAGTCTCACCCTTAAAATTTTAAAATTTAGATTAAATCATTATTTTAATAAAATATAGCACATTTGGGAAGAAACTATGAATAAAATCAGCATTCTAAACCATGTTAGTAGAGAAATACAGATGATGACAGTAACATAATACAAAAAATATATTTCTGAGAAGATTTACTTTTTTTTAACTGACTTGGAATAGAAAGACAGATCTTCTTAAAGTAAAAAGATCTAGCCTTCTAAAGAAACACAAACTAAAATGTAGATAAGTGAACCATAGCAATGTTATATACAATTATGTTTTTAAAAATCTTTCATTCTACCCAACAAAAATGTACTGAATATGTATTTATGGAAGTAGGTAAAAAAAAGGCAAGTAAAGCATTCCTCAGTCTCTTTTTGCTCAGAATCTATTACAAATTTCATATAGCTACAGTGGTTTATAACATTCCTGCTCTTTTTACCATTATTAATATTTTTTTTTTTTACTTAAAGCCTACAAACTAAAAAAGTTGTACCCTGGCATAGTGTTGGCTTTGCCTACAAAGTTCAAAGCGTCAAGATAATAATCTGCTATGTTCTGGAAAATACCTAACACATCATTTACTAAATTATTTGTCTATCATAAGCAGTCAGAATATATTCTATTCAAGTTTTTTTTTCTTCAAGGATAGAATTATACAATTATTAACTATACTTATATTCTGTGATGCGTTTTAGTGCACTTGCTAACTTCGAGTTATCAGGGCAAGTGAATAAATCTGAACTTCTATTCACACATTAATAAATCCTATTCTTCGGTTATTGGGTCGTTTTTAATAAGGCAACATCATAATAATGTCTGAATATGTCAATAAGAAGTAAATCCATCATACTGATAATAATCATACAAATTCAGGACCCACTAAGGACTGTCATCATCTTTGATAAATAAAATGTTCTTTCTCACTAGTTTAAAAATGATAAAGGAACTAATCCTACCTGTTATTCTCTGAAATCATCAAAAGAGATGTAAAGCTTCATCTCTTTTCCAAGGAAATGTAGAAATTTTGTCCAAATCCGTGGTAAAAATACACAAAGAAAAGAAAAGAAAATGAATGAATGAATGAATGGAAGAAAGAAAAGGAAGGAAAGAAAGAAAAAGAAGGAGAAGACAAGAAGGGAAAAAGGAAGGAAGAAAAGAAAGAAGTATGTTCTCTAAAATGAAAGCCAAACATGGATTTAAATTGATAAATAGAAACTTTGGCAGCAGAATATTGGTCCCTCAAAGATGATCATGTCCTAATTCTTGAAATCTGTGAATGTTACCCTACCTACGTCACAAATAGAACTTTAGAAATGTGACAAAAAGTAAGGGACTTTGAGATGGAAAACTGTTCTTGGATTATACAGGTGAGCCCAATCTAATCAACACGATCTCTTTTTAAAAGCAGAGAAACTTTCCCAACAATAAAGAACCAGAGAGATAGCAGTGTGCCTCTTCACTGTTGCTGGCATTGAAAATGGAGGAAGGGGACTGGGCTGATTTGAAACGGCTATGTGCCCAGGAAAGCCATGTTCCGCTAATTCAATATTTTTGGGGCAGATCTATTGTTGTGTGGGGTTTTTTTATTTGGTTGTTCCCATGGAAGAGTGATCCCACCAATCTAAGAAAGGTCTTACTCTGCTTACTAGAGTCTTTTAAGAGCAAGAGATTTTGGAGAGAACAGAGACAGACTGCCCTGGGAGATGCTAAGAAAGGACCCACAGGAGCCAAAAGAGCCATTTTTTAAACCAACCCAGGAGAGAAAAGGTCAGCAAAAATTTCCATATGCTTTTCCATGTGACAGTAGTGTCCCAGATGCCAGTGGCCTTTCTTAAGTGAAGGTATCCTCTTGTTGATGCCTTAATTTGAACAATTTCACAACCTGATCACTATAAATTTGTAAATTAATGAATCCCCTTTGTAAAAGCCAATCCATTTCTGGTATATTGCATTTTGGTAGCTTTAGCAAACCAGAACAGATTTGAGTACCAGAGAAATGGGGTGCTGTGATTTGCAAATACTAAGAATGCAGGAATAGCTTTATAAATAGATTAAGGGTAAGATTCTGGAGCTGGATCAAAAGGGCTTAGATTGTTTTCAAGAGACTGTTGGTAGAAATGTGGATGCTAAAGGTGCTTCCAATGAGGCCTTGGAAGAAATGATGAACGTGTCATTGTCAAGTGGAAGAAAGGTGATCTTTGTTTTAAAGTGGCAAAGAATTTGGCAAAATTGAGTCCTGGTGTTGGATGGAAGACAGAATTTGAAAGCAACAAGGCTGAATCTCTAGCTGGGGAAATTTCTAAACTAAATGTGCAAAATGCAGCCTAGCTTCACCTTGCAGCTTATAGTAAAATGCAAGAAGAAAGAGATAAACCGAGAACTGAACTCTTTGGTACAAAGAAACCAGAAACTGATAGTCTGGAAAATTCTGAGCTTTTGGAAAATGAGTCCTCAGAGATCAGTGCTTCATGTGAGGATTCAATCAAATATGGAATCAGTCAGCCATATCAGCACAAGCCAGGTTTGGAAATGGAGTTATTCAGAAAGGATTTGTGGAAAGTCCTATTGTCTGATGGCTATAACCCCTGTATACTACGCGCCAAGCCAAAAATTTTTTTCAGCACCTGTGTAAATGGAACCACTGCCAGTCTGGACTAAAAGGAAAAGAAAAGTTATGGATTAAAAGAAAAATGACTTCAAAGGTAGAACCATGGAAGCTAAGGTCTGGAGCCAGGAAATAACTGGACCAAGAGAATGGACCTGCTCATCCATGTGGAGAGGGTGAGGGTTCCCTGCAGGCAGAATGTGGCCTTTTATCTTGTTGTTCAGGAAGAGTGTTGCCACCTCAGGCCTCAGAGAGAGTTGAACATATTGTCTGGGGATTGGGGAGAGCTTGGCCACCACCTCACGGTTCTGAAAGGGCTGAGCATGTGTGTGTCCAGAGATGGGAGAGAGTCAAGGTGCCATCCAAATGCATGAGGGGGGTGGGGCAGAGAATAAGCTGGTTTCCCCAATGCTTCCCAAGGTTGCAACTCTCATTCCAGTGTTTGAAGAGAGCAGGGCCACTATGCAAGCCCTTAGAAAGGGTGGGACTACTCTCTCTTATGCCCTGAGGATAAAATGTCATCCTATAGATGACTCTCAGACTTTGAAATCAAGTGGAGTTTGCCCTGCAGATTTTCAGAACTGTTTGGGTCCAATGACCTCTGTTTTCCTTTCAGTTTCTCCCTATGGAAAAAGGAAAATATATCCTATGACTCTCCTTCCTTGGTATATTGGCAGCCGTTAACTTATTCTGAGTTTCACAGGTCCTTAGCCAGAGGAGAATTTGCCTTAGGACAGACCATGTCTGTAAGTGATTTTGATGAGACTCTGTACTGTTTTTTGATTTTGTATTGTATTTGTATTGTTAGTGAAATGGTTTTAGGCTTTTGTGATATTATGATGGAATGAATGTATTTTGTATATGGAAAGAACATGCCTTTTGGGGGTCCAGGAGATGTAATGTGCTGGTTTGAAACTGTTATGTAGTCAAAAAAAGCCATATTCTTCTAATCCAATCTTGTGGGGGCAGACCTATTATTGGGTGGGACCTCTTTATTTGGTTGTTTCCATGGAAATGTGACTGCCAATTCAGGCAGGGTCTTATTCTGCTGGCTGGAGTCTTTTAAGACAGAGGGATTTTAGAGAGAACATAGACAGAATGCTCTAGAAGATCCCAAGGAAGGTCCTACAGGAACCAAGGGAGCCATTCTGAAATCAACCCAGGGGAGAAGGGCTAGCAGACATCACCACATGCCTTCCCATGTGACAGAGGTGTTCCAGATGCCAACAGCCTTTCTTGAGTAAAGGTATCCTTTTGTTGATGCTTTGATTTAAACAATTTTTTACAGCCTAAGAAATGTAAATATGTAACCTAATAAACCCCTTAGTAAAAGCCAATCTATTCCTGGTATACTGCATGTCAGCAACTTTAGCAAACCAAAACAGGGACCATTAGCTGAGGAATGTGGGTTAAAAAAAAAAAAAAAAAAAGCAAGGAAACAGCTTCTCCCCAAACGCTTCCAGAAAAGAGCACTGCCCTGCCAACACCTTGATTTGAACCCAGAGATAGCTGTCAGACTTCTAACCACAGGATTATAAGATGATAAATTTGTATTGTTTAAGCCACCAAGTTTGTGGTGATTTGTCACAAAAGCAATAGAAAACTAAAAAAGACAAATTTTTGAAAGTGTTTTACTTTAACATTATCACCCAGAAATTTAAAATTTAGTGACATCACTAAGCTGACATATCTCTCAAATATTTGCTTTAATTATATATGTACTACAGAAATTAAAAGAACATACTGTAAATATATTGAGAAGCATTAGCAAGCAAACTCTTTCTGATCCCTAATACTGCTTACTGGAACATTATGGGATCTATCAGTGACATTCTTTGGGTTTGTAATTGTATCTATATAAATTTGAAATTCAGATTAATGTGGAAATGTACAAAATAAGAGTGAACAATGTGCCCTTTAGATGTTATTTTATTACAAAGAATTGACTTAACAAAAAGGAAAACCTTACCTATAGCATATCCATCCCATGTTCCTTCTTTCAGCCTAGTTGACTATAACCAGTGCTTTCACTTTTATTTTTACCCAAAAGCCCAGCACTACTTTCTTTTAGAGATCTTCAGAGACTTTGAGTATATCATAGCTTATATTTTTATACAAATGCAATAGTTTTACTACAGCAGCAGACACTTTAAAAACAAAAGGAAAAAGGGCGAAAGAAAAACGTGAACATTAAGTGGTTACCAAAAAAAAAAAAAACGGACAGAAGAGTGATAGAAGAGTCTGCATGACACTAACCAGCATTTTTCCAAAATATAAAGATAATCCAATATTAGAAAATTCAATAACAGCATTACAACTGGTTAACCAACTGGTGATGGAAGTAAAGTCTTTAATTTATAAATACATGCATAATAAATCCAGAGGGAACAAAGATATGAATGTAAAAATGAATTAAAGAAAATATTAAAGGAAAATACAGATGAGTACTTACGCAGCCCTGGGGCAAACAAAGGCTTTCAAATCATGACACCAAAGTCAGAAGTCATAAGGAATAGTTTCATAGATAAATGACAATTTGTTTCTCACACATGAAACAAAATCATAGAGTTGAAACTCAATAGCAAGCTGAGAAACAAAAAATATTTGAATCATAAATACATGAAAAAAGGTTAATATCATAATTTTTTAATTTCAAAAATATAAAAAAGATGAGCATCTTAATAGTGAAATGAGTAAAAGGTCCAAACATGCAATTCACACAACAAAAAGGGGAGAAAAGAAAGAAAACACATAATCAACAGCACTAGTAAGAAAAGTAAGTGAAATTACAAATTAAATATCTTTCAAACCAATAATTGAAAAAAAACTGGCTGAGAAGCAGAACATGTCATCTATAAAACAAAACCATTAAGGAATCTAAAAGAAGATAAATGGAATCAAATGAACTGAGGAAAACACGAAGTCCTGAAAGATGTACAGGAGAAGGATGTCAGAAAAGGTAGAAATATCTCTGGAAAGCATTTAAGCCTCAAAGCAGTAGAAAGGGACACATATTAGGGGATGCGACCAGGAGAAATAGGATGAGCCCACTTACAGAAGGGCTTCTGACAAATTCCATCTAATATTACATCTAATCCCCTTCCCTTAACCTCTGGAAAGATCACAGCAAACAAAAAGACAGACACAAACAAGCAAACAGAAAAAAGAAAATACAAATAAAAGTACACAGCCGCAAATAAAGATTTAAAGAAACTCAATAACATAAAAGATATTATAAAATGCATCAAAAGAATATAGACCCTAGAATGAAAGTCTATAGAGCAAACAGAATAATTTTTTTTAAAGAAAACTAATAGCATCACCGGAGAGACAAAGACCTAGAAAATTTTAAATGCAGTTTTAAAAATAAATAGATGAGCTGACATATTGGGATAGACACAGCTACAGAAAGAATGAGCAAGTTCAAATATCAAGGAAAAAAATTCACTATGCCAAAAGCAAAAAGAAAGGAAGAGTAAAAGAAAATTTAAAATATATAAAAAACATATTCATAAATATCAATTTCTTGTATAACAGGTTTATAAATAAGAGAGGGAATTGACTGAAGAAAAAATAACATAAATAATAGGAGGAGAAAAGGCATTTCTCAGAGTTGAAAAAGGCACAGTTTTCATATTTTCAAAAGATTATCAAAATTAAACAGGATACATTAAAAAAATACAGGCACATTGCAGAAAATATTCAAAATACTAAGGAAAAAAAAATCATGACTAAGAGCTAAGAAATAGTTACTGACAAAGGAACTAAGACTGATTTGGCATTAATCTCATCAGAATAGCAGATGAAAAAAATATCTTCAAAGTGCGAGGGAAAAACCTTTTTCAAACTAGGATTATAAACTCAGACAAACATTCAAATGGAGTCAAATAAAGAATTTGCAAACAATGAATAGAAACATTTACCACCTTTAGATCCTCTTCAGAAGAATTAGGAAAGTAATTTCTTCAGTAATGTGAAAAATGGCCACAGATCAGTCTTGCATATATTTAGTAGCAGGAAGCAAATGCTGAAAAGGAACTAGCTAAGACTGCAAAATTTAGTTACACAAAACAATGAGTTAAACTTAAATGTACAAATGTAGTCACTAGGGTGAAAGAACAGAAAACAGATTCATAAAAATGGATTGAACCCGAAAGACAAAAAACTGGGAAAAGCCCAAAAACAACAAGGATGAAGGGAATAGCAGACAGATACTGAGTTTATCCTCAAAAAACTGTGCTTCCAGTCAAATAGAGATCTATCCTGCTTCCTGAAACAACGAAAATAGTGAACAAAATATATGGCATTCAGGCCTGGACATCAGGCAAAAAGAGAGAGTCATCCCAGATGGATGGTAAATAAATGAGTAAGCCCTGGAATTACCCCCAATTTACTGCCAGAAGAAAATTTCCAAGCTGAAGCATAGAGACAATCTTGGCAGAACATGGTAGCCTTCCTGATTTTGGGAGACAAAGCTGGTCATCTGAGTAAGCTACTGCTGGTAGAATTCACAGGACAAGACAGAATTGTAAGACAGAAAATTCCAGAGATCTACAGATGGCCCTCTATGAACCTTCAGGTAAGCACCGATTAGCACATGCAGGCGTGGAAAGATCCGCCAAAAATGATTAGAGGAAATAGTGTCCCAGTTTCAACATGGCAAATAGTGTCCAATCTCAAGAGCTTGGGTGAAAAAAAAAAAAAAACCTCATAATTAAGGGGCCTCAGTTAGAATGCCAAGACGAGTCAGTTTTGCCTCAACAATGGGGAAAATTTTAACTAAATACAGATCTGTTCACACCTAATAAAGCTTAAAAACAAAACCTGAAAGGATCCAATTCTTTCCAATTTTTTTCTACAAATCAGAACAATTCTCAAGAATATTTATGAAAATGGAAAATTGCTCAGCACCCAACAAATTAAAATCCAGCATTTGTGGGATCCAAATACAACCTTTAAGGAGAAGAAAATCAATCAAGCAAAACTGATCCAGAAATTACACAGATAAGAGAATTAGTAGATCAGAATATTAAAACCATTATTAAGGCTATATTCTTTTATTAAAGTAGGTAAAAAAAAATGAATATGTTAGAGACACAGAAGACTAAAATAATCCATATATAAAACTTATAGAGATGAAAACCACAATGACTGAGATGAAAAACACTCTAGATGGAACAAACAGCACATTAGCACTACAAAAGAAAAGATTAGTAGACTTGAAGACACAACAAGAAAACTACCCAAAATAAAACACAGAAAAAAGAATGAAAAAAATCAACAATACATCAGCACAGTTTAATCTGCCAATGGAGAAGAGACAGGAGAAAAAAATATGTGAAGATAAAAAGGCTGAAATTTTTCAAAATATGATGGAAATTGTAAAACCACAGATGCAAGAAGCTGTATGAACCTCAAGCATAAGAAAATGAAGAAAACTAGAAAAAAAGACATCGAAATCAAATTATTTATAATTTATTATTTAAAAGAAAATCTTAAAGGCAACCAGAGAGGGAAAAACATATTATATACACAGGAACAAAAATAAGGATGACA
This sequence comes from Tamandua tetradactyla, assembly GCF_023851605.1. Taxonomy (NCBI): domain Eukaryota; kingdom Metazoa; phylum Chordata; class Mammalia; order Pilosa; family Myrmecophagidae; genus Tamandua; species Tamandua tetradactyla. The sequence goes on from NC_135329.1 coordinate 41,686,720, forward strand.
GCAGATTTCATCAGAATCAATATAAGGTGGAAGACAATGCATCAACAACTTTAAAAGACAATGAAAAAAACTGCCAACCTTGATTTCTTTAACCAGAAAAAGTCTCTTTCAAAACTGAAGGAAAATGAAGCATTTTTCAAACATAGAAAAGCTGAAATATTCATCGCCAGAAGACCCATGCTATAATAAACTTAAAGGGAGGCACAAAAGCAGAAGGAAAATGTTAACACTTCGGAAACTGATGTACACAAAGGAACGGAGAGCACCAGAAATGGCAGCTATGTGGATAAATATATAATTTTTATTTACTTTTGAATCTCTTCAAAAGATAACTGAGTGTTTAAAGCAAAATGTATGCCAACAACAGCCCAAAGGCCAGGAAAGTATTGCGTATATTGTGACGTAGTATAACATAACTTCAGTGTAGGCTGTGAAAACATACACTGTACACTGTAAACCCTAAAGAAATCACTAAAATAGCACAACAAAAAATTACAGCTAATAAGCTATTGAGAGAGATAAAATGGAATTTAAAAAATATACAACCATGATGATCATGCATCTATGTGATGATGTTAAGAATTACTGATTGCATATGTAGAATGGAACGATTTCTAAATGTTGTGTTAATTTCTTTTTTTAATTAATTAAAAAAACAGTAAAATATATATACATATACAACCAACAAAAGAGACAAAAAAAGAAAAAGCAGAAAAAAAGTAAAAAAAAAAAAAAAACAGGTGTAAATCCTGCTATTTTAGTAATCATACTGAATGCAAATGGTCTAAGCACCCAGTTAAAAAGCAGAGATTGTCAGATTGAATAAAAATTCACAAGAACCAGGGGACCGCAAGTATAGCTCAGTGGTAGAATTCTGACTTGGCATGAAGGAGACCCAAGTTCAACTCCCAGTCCATGCACTTCTGAAAAAAAAAAAGGAAACAAAACAAAAAGAAATTCAAGGTGCTGCAATAATGGGATACTCACATGGAAAAATAATGAAATGTGACCCTGCCATATAGCATACAAAAAAAATACACAAGAACCAACAATGTGCTTCCAAAAAGAAACCTACTTTAAATCAAAAGACATGTATAGGTTAAAAGTAAAGGGATGGAAATTATACACTATTCTACTAATAGTGCAAAGAAATCTTCAATGGTTATATTAATATCAAAGTATATTTCAAAGCAAATAATTTTACCAGAGATAAGTCATTTCATAACAATAAAGAAGTCAATCAAAAGGTATAACAATCCTAGACATTTATTCACCTAGAAACAGACCTTCAAAATATATTAATTAAAACTTACAGAATTGCAAGGAGAAACAGAAAAATGCACAAATACATTCAGAGATTTCTATATACCTTGTTCAATAATTGATAATACAAGAGGGAAGAATACCAGCAAGGATGTCAGAAAAGAGGAAGTCTCAAATCATTGACCTCAGTTCTGATCTTAAGAAAAAATAAAAGAAGAAAAAGAGGAGCAAATTAAAATCAAAGTAAGTAGAAGAAAAGAAATAATAAAGATCAGAACATAAAATAGTGTAACTAAAGATATGAAAATCTCAACCAAAACCTGGTTGAGAAGATCCTTAAAGCTGATCAACTCTGACTGATCAGGAAAGAAAATGAGAGAAGACACAAATTAACAATTATCCAGAATAAGAGCTATGACAACATTACAGATATTACCAATATTAAAAGGGAAAATTATGAGCAACTTTATGTCAATGAATCTTCCAATGTTTCTCAGTAGAATAGGGGTAAGGTATGATTCTGTCCCCAGGGGGGACATTTGCAAATATATGGAAACATTTTCACAAGTGGGAGCGATGCTGCTGATACCTAGCAAATAGAGCCTTAGCATGCAGCTAAACATACCATACTGAAGGTAGCTCCCACAGCAAAGAATTATCTGACCTAAAATGTCAATAGTGATACCCAATTTTTATACATCAGGTCTACATTTTTATGAATTTCCACAGTTAAAGGTGCACCATCTAAAAGGAGACTCTAAAAAAAAACCACCATTTTTAGCATCACTTATAGCTAAAATACAGGCATACATCCTGGCTCTACCAGTATAGGAAAAGAGACTCTGTGCTGGATATCCATTTTGATAGCACAGGTAGTAGCAGCTGAGTGTTCCTCCTCAGATAATTCTATGGGATTATTTTTGGAACAGTGATAATACTAGCCACTACCTCATTAGACCAGATTTGCAATGGAATTCTAGAAGTTGTTCCTAAAAGCCTGCTCCTATAGGATATACAATCTATTCTATATCAGAAACTAATACATGATACTGTTTCTCCTATGGCCAGAATACAAGGGTACAGGAATCAACAGGCAGAGGTGGTTCTGGTGTCTCTCAAATTTTTTGCTTCTTGTTCCCACAACTCTGAAGTTATGCTACTCTAGCGGTCATAGTGTTCAAAGGGGAATGGAACAACGGTTGCACTAAGTTATCAGTTCATAATTTGGGAAGTTCCAATGAATTGCACTTAATGGGAAGTTGAGTTCTTAATGTCATTGGACAAAAAGGCATAAAAGAAAGTAAGTGAGATTGATCCACATTATTAGGCTATAATGGAGTTTCAGTTTAATGAGGGCAGAGTCTCTAGAACTGGGGATCCTCTGGAATGCCTCCTAGTACAACCATATCTATTGGTAAAAGCTCACAGAAGACTGCAACAACCCCACAAAGGAAGAACCACCAAAATCTAAGATCTCTGAGGAAAAAAAGCATTTACCATTTATGTTTACCAATAAAGCAAATACTCCAGACAAGCTGAGAGCTGCTGACTAGGGCAAAAAGAATATGGAATAGGTAGCACAGAAAGGAAGCAATGAATACCAAATACATTGAATGACCAGCTACAGAAGCTAGAATCACACTATATTAGCTACCCATAATTTTTCTTTGTCATATATATACTTATATATGAAAAGCAAACTAAAATGTAACCTAATGTCACTTAGAGTATATTAGGTGCATATATATCTACCATTTAGTATGTAAGTTATCAACATAGGTTTGTGCTGAACTAGAGGAATAAGAATGGAGATTATCCCAAGAACCTTAACTAGGAATTAGATGGTGTAATTAGAGAGATAAGGGATTCCCCATTGGGATAAAGGTAAGTGTGTTTTCATTTTATAGAGGTTAATTGCATTGCATAAAAGGAGCTGCTAATGTTAGCAGGCAATATAAGGATGAAAGAAGTATACAAATAGGCAAACAAGTAGTAGACTACAGTGAATTTCATTTACTTGTGGCTACCTAACATTTTTGAATATCCTCCCTACATTATTTTCTAACTTTTTTATCGTATAATGTGACATATATACAAAGTAAAGAAAGAAAAAAGCAACAGTTTTCAAAGCACTCTTCAACAAGTAGTTACAGGACAGATCCCAGAGTTTATCATGGGCTACCATATCATCATCTCAGAGTTTTCCTTCTAGCTGCTCCAGAATATAGGAGACTAGAAGGAATATTTTCTAATCATCACAATCGATTTTTTTTCTTTTTGTGAAAAATGACATAGATACAAAAAAAGCAATAAATTTTAAAGTACAGCACAACAATTAGTAGTAGAATAGATTTCAGAATTTGGTATGGGTTACAATTTCACAATTTTAGGTTTTTACTTCTAGCTGTTCTAAGATACTGGAGACGAAAAGAGGTGTCAATTTAATGATTCAGCAATCATATTCATTTGTTAAACCCCACCTTCTCTGTATAACTCTACCATCACTTTTGCTCTTTCTATCCCACTCTTTCGGGAAATTTGGGCTATTTCCATCCTAACTTTTTCAAGTTGGAAGGGTCTTTCAATAATATGGGAAAGGGAGATGGAACTAGCTGATGTCCAGAGGCCTCCCTACATTTTGACAGCTTCCCATGTTGCAAACGTCCCACTCCATACTGTATTACAAAAACAAAAACAACAAAAAAGACTACATGATTTTTCTATCTTTTTTTAGCACCTAGATGCCAGCATGTATCTAAGTTCGGCTAACCCATACTCCCCTGCTTCGGAAGCAAGCAACATAAGAGGTTGTGTGCAGGGAATTCATTTTGTGAGAGAAGTCAGTGAAAGAGATGGTAATAGCGGTTTCCTCATCAGGCCGGTCCATGGTTGTGTTGTTACAAACCTACATGGAAACTCTTTATCCAGACTGTCAAAAGGTCTATGAGTATCCTTTTTAATAACTTCCTCTTCTGCTTAAACTAGCCAAACTGAATTTTGTCCTGTACCATGAAGAACCCTAAATATCGCACTGAACAAATGTGCAATTACCCCTGGCCAGCTGGAGGGAGTTTTATTGAAGATGTGATGAGACTACTGATGAGGTGTAATGGATTGTCTTTGGTGAATCCGAAGGGGAAGAAGATATTTAAAAGAAAAAAACTCTGCCTTATATCTCGTCAAAGCCTCTTACCAAACCTCCAAAAGAGCAATCATGTTCTGGCTATGGGGATTTTTCTCTGATCTCCTGAAGTCAACATCATTTTCGGAGAATTGCAAAAAGGCAAAGGAAGTATTAGAACTCTGAGAAAAGAAAGTCTAAAACTATCACAGAGTGAAATGTGCTAGGGAATAAAAAATCTGAATTAAAAAGATTACTAGGTAGTGGCAGGGATAAGGGTCCAATTGAAATTATAATATTTTTCATTTTTCTAAATAGACTTGAGTCTTTCCTAGAATAAAAAAATAAGATAAAGTAAAAATTATTTTCTCCCTTCTTTGAAAAATCAAATGAAATATGTTTATTTATGAAGTCCTCAACTGACTATTTTCTGTACTCACTGGCACTGAGGGGGAAGTAAAAGGTTATAATCCTGCTCTTAAATATACTGCTAGGTTTTGGAGTCAAGAGAGGGTGGCTGTGGCTTTTGAAGATTTCCTGAAAACACATCCCAGTAATCATATATTTTAGTAATGAATAGAAAAAGAACCCTGTCATTTGGAGAACCTGTGCTCTCTATTCCACCACTTATTATGTGAACTGGAGCTTCTATTCCTTCACCTACACAAAAAGCAGAACCACCAACACCAGATTACATGCGGAAGCACTTTGAAAACCACCATAAAATAAACCAGACGAACGTTATAAAAATTCCCTTGTTTATTTTGTTGGGTATTTTGGTTTAATACATGGTACCTAGACTTATTTCTCAAGCACATGAAATTCAAAAGCACATGCAACATGAAATGGCCAGCACTATAATTTAAATCTCATTTTACGAAAATACTTCCCTGAATATCTCCATATTTTAATTCATATGAAGATACAAGAGGTTTTCACCACATTTTGTACTTACATCCATTAGAATACTTACCTGCATTGCATTGCAACCACTAGTTAACTAGCTTTTGGCCCCAACCACCATTTAACTAGCTTTTGTCCCCAGCTAGCCTGCCAGTTCCACTGGTGAATGAACTATTTCTACACCATCTCTGTACCCCTCAGCCATGGCAGAGTGCCGCAACCATGGTAGGCAGTAAACCTATGTTTGATAAATGATGCTATGAATGAACAAATGAAGGACAGAAGGAAGGAATAGGGAGATTACACAGTACCTGAGCTGTCCCCATTATGGCTGAGCTGGGTGCAGGTTGAGGGCATTCACCAGCAGCTGTGGGGTGAAACCGTGCAGTACTTATGGCCGTGCTTCAGATGGTGGGAAAGCCTATGATGAGGAATGGATAGAAATGGGGAGAATATGATAAAAAAAAAAGGTAAACAACCTGCCCCTCATGGAAAAAAACATATGGAATGTCTATAAAAAAATGAAACCAAGCATTAACTTAATAAATTGATCAGCAACATGGCAAGAACTAAGTTGACATAGAGAGAAATCATACATAAATAACATCAGGTATATTTAAAAAAGGCTATGGAATAAAATAGCCTACTGCACACTGGGACAGAATAGGTATATACAGTATATGTATTTAAAGAGCAATATTTCTATTCTAAGAATTTGAAATTTCAATAAATAAATTTTAATAACTTCAAACTTTACACTAAAGAGAAAACAATGTAACCATACTTGAAATCAGTGGTTATGGTTCATCATATAACTTGATGATAGGAATAGCATTTGTGAACTCAGACCAGGACTTTGAAGAACCAGAAATTCCAAGAAACAGAAGAGCAGTACTAGGGAATATTAATGATTAAGAATTTTATTCCAAGGGGAAAAAAAGTCTATACCAAGATAATGTTGAGTGTGTCATTTATTTAAAAAGAGGTGCTAGAACACACATTCAATAAAGTATAAAATTCCTTACTCCTCCTTTTTTCAATGCATGTGAGCACAAGACATAATAACAATGCATGTTATAATCATTTATCCCCCAAAATTAAATCAGATAAAATGAGAATATTGGGGATTTTTGTTGCTATTTTATAGGAGACATGTTTATATTAGGCTGGAAAAATTTACTGCTTTACTTACTAAAATGATATTACAAAATACCTACGCATACTATATAGGGCCCTTAAAAACTATGATCATGTTGTAATAATTTCCACAAATATCAGAAGGGCTGTATATGTCATCTTCTGAAAATTCTACTTAGTCACTCATATCTTTGACCAAGCATCAGTTTGATCACAGATTATTAGATGCTGAGTACTTACTTTTAAATGTACAGTTCTAATTAGGTGATGAAATTAACTGGGATTTTTAGTGTTTGTTTTAGTGAACAAACTAAAGAAATACACTCAAGAAATATAGATTATAAAATAAAACACAAACTCAAAATGGACCATTGGTTTCCTGTAACAAGTTAACATAAATCTTTTGTGATTGTCAATCTAAGTTGTGTGTTTATGTTAAGCCGTTCACAATTAACAATCTTCCAATGTTTCAAAATTGATACACTACTTTTCAGCTTCCTTTATTCATTCACTGTACTGACATTTCTCCATATCAGTACATATAGGAATATCTAATTATTTTTATTGCATTAAAAAATCACAATTAACTCTACAAATTCCTTATTGTTGGACATTTGAGTTGTTTCCAATTTTTCCCAATTACCAAAAATTCTGAGTATATTTTTGGTAATTATGACTTCTCTGTTACAAATTCTGAAGAATAAATTTCTAGAAATGGAATTAGCAGGTCAAAGAAGATGCACATTATTAATCCAAATTGCTGCCAGCATATTTGTATCGATTTACACTGTAATACATTATCAATCTTTTCACTTTTGCCTCTGGCATGAAATAATAATAATTTTAAAATAATCTCACTGCTTTCATGGAATCTGAGGTCAAATGAATTTCTATGGAAACTGCTTCTTCCATAACTACCTACTTCTTTGTGGGGCCGATTTTTCATTAATTTTAGAATTTCTTTCTACATTCCAGACCATTTTTCTGTTATATTGATCACAAATGTTTTCTTTCAGATTATCTCTATTGACTCCATTAAAACTTGAGAATTGTTTAATACTTATGTGTTGAAATCGACAATCAACTCTCTCCCTTAATGGATTCTGTGATTTAAAAGATGTTCCCAAATTCTACAATTTAAAAAACAGACACTCCTAAAATTTCTTTCAGTTCTTCTACAAATATTTTTAATTAAATCTTTACTGTGTTTAAATTTTTTCCATTGTTTTGTGAGACAGAAATTAATTTTCTCTCCAATGGATAAACAATGACCCCAACAAATTAACTGGATAATCCATATTTCTTTCATTAATTTGAAAATGCTACTCACAAAAAGCTTGTTCCACGAAATGATTTTGTTCCGGTAGCATTGGTATAACTGTTTCTTTCTAACAGAGCAGAACCCCTCCCATCCCTTAATCAGCACCCCCCATCCTCAACTTCAGGGCCCCTCCAAAGAGGATTCTAATAAAATTACTTAATTATCACATACACACATATACACACACACACCTGAAGTGAACTGGTATTTTTAATACTGAATTTTAGCATATAAATGTCCCTCATACCAAGTACTAGTAATTATCTAGATAATTTCTAGGATTTTATAGTTTGTTTTTTTTCTATAGATCATATTCATTCTTGTTTTATTCTAAGGTATTTTATGGGTTTTGTTATTCCTGAACATGAAATTTGTCTTGCCATTACTCTATCCCATACACTAAACATATCAGATATATCTTGTATCTGTTTTACATAGTCAGTGTTCCTACTTATCTAATAGATTTTTGTATAGTCTTTTACATTTTCTGATAGTTGAATAATTACTTCTACTGGAAGCAAGTTTCTTGATTTCTAATATTTATATCACATGTTTTCCTAGTATAACATATGAGCTGGAAACTTCAGAATAATATGGAATAATAGTGATAAATATGGCACTGATGTTTTGTTCCATATTTTAGTATTTTCCAATTACCAGTGTGCATGCTGCTAGGTTTCTGATTATATTCTTATACACAGTAAGGAAGTTCCCTGACATTACTCTTACACTTAGAATTTATAAAAAATGGACTCTATATTGATTCAGGGACTTTCCACATTTATTAATAAGTGTACGTTTCTCTTTTAATATGCTCATGTTATTCATTACTACAATACGCATCCTATTACAGAAATAATTTTGTATTTCACAAAACTACTTGGCCATAATATTTAATATGTAGCTAGTTTCAATTTGCTAATATTTTTGTTTAGAAAATTTACATCTATATTCTTAAGCAGATTAGCCTTTTTCTGCTATATTTATCAGGTTTTAGAATCAGTCATTAAAAAGATAATGATTTTTATTACTCTGAAATATTTAAATAATATAAAATTATCCATTCCTAGAAGGTAGTGTAGAATTTACCTATAAAATATGTGGGTTAGTGACTTTTATGAAGGTAGATGTATGATGATCTTAAAATTTTCCACGGTCACTGGTCTACTCAAGTTTTTAAACTCTTGTTTAATAAACTTAAGTCATTTATATTCACCAAGAAAGCAAATCATTCATTTTAATTTCCAAACTTCTCACCAAAAATTTTTGTATATTATTATCTTGGGTTTCACTTAACTTTATTATCTGTGATTCTATCACACTTTTCATTCCTAATGGTGTATATCCTTGAATTTTCTCTATATTTTCTTCCTTAATTTTGCCCTGTTTGAGCATTTTCAATACATTTTTTAATGTTCTTTAAAGCAGTATAGGTCTAAATGTCTTTATTTTCATGTGAGTTTCACCTGTTCACATTTAATGTGATTACTGTTATACTGGGACTTATTTTGTCTCCAAATTTCAAGTTTTTGATTTAACAAGTTTCTTTGTACCTTTTCACTGCTTTACAGCCTGATACAGAATTTCCACCCCTTTACTACTGCAGTGATTATACATTTTATTTCTCCTTTTAAAGTTTAACATATACAATTATACTTAGATTTCTCTAGAAAAATCATTAGTCAATCAGTATTTCTAACTGCCTCCTGAACAAAAGAAGAACTTTAATGCACTTTCACTTCCCTGCAAGCTCACACTCCCCCATACCACTTCTGTTCTGATATTTTTATCTACACTATCAGTTATGGTTTCTTATTAAAAGCAAGAAAAAGGCATTGCTTACTGAACTTTAGAGATCTACAAATATTACATAGTGTCTGGAGTCAAATTTCACAAACTATGCAACTCTGGGTGAGTTACTTGACTCGATTATACTAACTCAAGCTTTACCTATGTCCGTTCTACTTCTCACTGCCTCTATTGATTTTGAGAGGAACGGTTCCTTCTAATTTACAAAAACTAAATTATTTGTTCTAGATCTTGTTCTTCTTCATGACATCACGCTCTTATTTTATAGATAAAATTTGCAATCGCTCTTCCAACACACATTAGATCATTTGTGGTATGTTTTTTAAGTCCTCTTTGGGTTTCATTTTTAACTCTCTTTTAACAGGAGCTCATTTTAGGGTTCAGGGGTTTTCTCCTTCAATGTACTGACTGCCTTTAAACATCTCATTTCTTTTATCATCTACTCATTCTCATCCCCAGACACTCAAAGCAGGCAGGAGTTCGAGTTCTAGGGTTTCAAAGTGTTGCTAGGTTGTAGCTGAACAGTAGAATGACAGGCATCTCATTTTTGAGCAACTTGACAAAAACTGGACCCCCAGGTTGGTGTAGAAAGAAGGAATGCAGAATTCTCACGTTTTTGCAGGTACTCAGAACTAGGGGAGTGAATAAGGAATTTGCCCCCATGCCCAGATTCATCCCAAGTAAAACACTCAGCTCAGCAAAGCAAACCTCTAGAGGAAAAGCTAAGTAAACAGTATTTATAAGTCCCCTAAATTATCAAGCTGCAAGTATAATTTTCAAAATATATTCATTTTTCCATTTTTATTAGTCAGTTTTGAGGAAAAAAACAGCCTTAAAAAATCTAACCCACGCATCATACTTCAAGAATGTAAAGACAAGCGTGATTCATATTTCTATTTTACACCAAGTATTATTCCCTAATAAAAAGCAGGATGAAATTATAGCAATCTACTTTAAAAGTCTCAAAACAGTATTTCCCAATTATACCATAGATACATAAATATAAATATAAATTAAAATTCTTTAGTTGATTTATTATATCTATAAATATTTCAACTGGAAAATCCAAAATACCTCAGATTTGTTTTTTTAAATATGTTTTATAGCAAAAGGATTAATGACCATTAAGATGCCTATGTGATAAAAGGGACTGTGAATCACAATATGTGTTTTCCTCTTTAAACCAAAAAAAAAGAAAATATAGAAATTTCAAGTTCTATTTTGTTGGTGAAAAGATAAACTTTCTTCAATACAATATACAGTTAAGAACATTTCCTATTACACCTAAGAAGATGTTTTGGCAAATGATAATGGAGTACTACTGAAAAATTATACATTATTTCTATTCAACATATTTTGTCATTCATATTGTCTACAGTGACCACTTTTCCCTGCAGTCTAGGTCATCATCATCCCTAAGATTTAAAGACCCTGAATTAGCCACTTACACTAATGTTCACAGAAATGGGGAGAAATCAAAACCTGTCTATAGATGAGTACAAGTGATTGAGGGAAGATGGTAGAGTAGGAGACTCCAGAAATCAGTCCCTATACCAGAACTACTGAAGAGGTAGGAACTGTCTGAATCAGCAATTATGTGCCCCAGGGAAAATGAAACACTCTTGCACCACTCATGAAAGAACAGGAGGAAGAGGTAGTAAAATATGACAAATTCCACTCTCACAACATGTAGCATTGGGAACTAGCCCATGGCTTAACTTGCTAGTGACAGAAAGGGACATAAAAATCCAGGTGGGCTTGGGGGGACACAGTCTTATCACTGATCATTGCTTTTGATTGGTGATCTGAAGTTACTAGGGACCCAACTGTGAGGGCAGCAACTGTTCCTACCCACCATAAACAAAGTGGCAAAGGACACTTAAATATGTTCACTTCCTGAGAGTTGTGGAGAACAGTCAAAAGGCTATATTTGCTGGGCAGGAGCCAAGTTAAAAAAGCACGGCTGTGGAGAAGCTTGGGAAAAGCTCCTGGTGCCATCTGTGGACACTTACACCAATGTCCCTTAGGACAACTTGAATCTGTCAGTACTCCCTTTGTGGACCCCTGACCTTGTTCTAGCTGAAAAGGATTGACTTGGTAAACTCCTCTCTGGTGTATCTCCCTCTCAATATTTGCCCTCCATACAAAAGCAGTTTGATCCAAGGAAAACAGTGGAAGAGTTGAGTACAGTGGCCTACGGAAAGACTTATCTGCTTTAAGACCTGCACTGGAACACCTGAGAGGGGGAGGAGGTTTGTTTCCTGGGGAGCAGAAGGGGCATTCAAACTCCTTAAACAGAGGAACTCCTAATTTCACTACCAAGAACAAGTCCAGGACAAGATGCAGGCCCAGACAAGACAAAGATGACCCTGCACTTCACATCTGCCTTGGGTTGAACTTTTTGATAAGAAGGCTGAACTCTGACTGAGATCACTGGTCAAAGCAAAGCCAATTTGCAAAGATGGTGAAAGGTGGTTTTTTGCTTAAGTTTGCTTGGTATTATTAACTCTCGGACTCAAGAAAATCTCTGCCATATCACCAGATGGTTACAAATTCAGTAAAAAAGATATCTCAAGGAATAAACTCAGAGTTAACATTTTAAAATATTATAATACGCAGTGGCAACAAAAGATCACAAGAAAAACGGATAAAAGGAAAATGATTGCCCATCCAAAGAAAGAGGATAAAAATCCTGAAAACCTCATCAAAGACCAGTTTTTAAGCATACCAGAAAAAACTTTAAAACAACAATTTTCAATATGCTTAAGGAGATGAAGGAAAATACAGTGAAAGACAGAAAGGATATCAGTAAAACAATGAATAAATAATATGAGAATCCCAATAAAGACAAAGACAAAAGAAAGTAAATAGAACTACTGCAGTTGAAGACATCAAAAACTGAAATGAAATGAAAAATTCCTAGGACAGTTCCAAAGGCAGATAAGCAGAAGAAAGAATCAATGAATTCAAAGGTAAAACACTTGAAATGAGTCAGGCTGAATTAGAGAGGAAGGAGAGGGCAGGGGCAGAGTCAGCAGTGAAAGTGAAAATAGCCTAAAGGATCTCTGGGACACTATCAAGCATACTGATCTACACCTTATGGGAGTCCCAGAAGGAGAAAAAAGAGAGAAGGGGAGAAGGAATATTCAAAGTAATAATAACAAAAACTTCCAAAATGTAGCAAAAGAAGTGAAAATGTACATCAGAGAAGCCCAAATAAAACCAAACAGGATAAACTTGGAGAGATAAATGCCCCATCACATATTGACCAAATTGTCAAATGCAGAGGAAAAGGAGAGAGGAGAAAAGCCATGTATTACATACAAGGGAGTCCCAATTGATTGACTACAGATTTCTCATCAGAAAACTTGGATTCCAGAAGGCAATGGGATGAAAAGCATTATGCAAAAACTAAATGTCAACAAGCAGGGGACATTAGGGAGGTGTATGGATTCTATGCAGAAGAAAAGGAAAAGACTTCATATAGATTACGGTGGTGAAGGCATGTCTATTTACTTAGGTTGGATTGTATGATGTGCAAATAAAATTGTTTAAAAAATGAACAGACAGAGAAACAAGTGCTAGAGAAAATGTGTAGAGATGTACCTATTCATTGTTGGCTGGGAAGCAGAGTGGTGGTTCCACAGGAGGCTAGGGATGGGGTTGCCATACGATCTTGGATATCCCTGGAGGAACTGAGAGTATGGACATTTGCACACTGCTGTTTATGGTGGCAGTGTTCACAATTAGCAATGGATGGAGGTGATCTAAGGGTACAACAACTGAGGAATGGAAGGGAGAACTGTGGTGTGTATATACAATGGACTACTGAGTGGCTGCAAGAAGAAATGAAGTTGTGAAGTATGCAACCAGGAGAATGAACCTTAAGAACAGCATGTTGAATAAAATGTCAGAAACAAAAAGACAAATATTATCTGCCTCACTCATATGGATTAACTATAATACACAAACTCAGAGAATTGAAGTCGAAAGCATGGGTCATCAGTTTGGGGCCTATTGTAAAGGGTCCTAGATTGTAAGTTCTTACAGCAGTCACATATGTTTAGGAGTTGTAACTGGTATATCTAAATTCTGAGATACTGAGTTATTTGTATATAACCTTGTCGTTTTGCGAAATTCCAGGTATTTATGTGACACCTGAGACTCAGAGTTAGAGCACTGAAGCTATGAAAGTCAGCAGTACCCCATTCAGCAACTCTTAAAAAAAGCTGAAAAAATTATCCGACTTCATTAGAGATATGAATGAAGCTGGTCTGGATAGGCTACAGGAAATCAGAATACTGGGTAAAGGATGATATAGCCCATATTTTCAAACTTCAACTTCTGTGTGAGACTAAAGGGAGAGATGTTTACTAAGCGCAAAATTTATATTTTGGGTACCACATTATCTAATTTAACTTGTTTGGTCAGTTTATTTGAACATGCTAATTACATGGAATCTTGAATAAGGTGTGAGATCTTCTTGGTTTATACAGGTTAGCGGGATACCCCAATATATCCCAGAGTAATTTGGGCAGAGAATAAAAAAGTATCTGCAAAGTCCCCTCGGAGTACTTGGGAGAAAGGAGGAAATATTCACTTTTTCCATCTGGGGAATTCCTGATATTCTTGCAAGCAGTGGGGACAATCAATTCAATAGGCTGAGCCTTCAATCTTGGGGCTTGCCTCATGAGGCTTATTCCTGCAAAGGAGCAGCTAAGTCTACTGATAATTATGCCTAAGAGTCATCCCCAAAGACCCTTTTCTGTTGTTCAGATGTGGCTTCTCTCTCTAAGCCAATTTGACAGGTGAATTCACTGCCCTCCCTGCTACGTGGGACATGACGTCTAGGGGTGTAAATCTCCTTGGCAATGTGGGACCTGACTCTCGGGGATGAGCTAGGACCCAGAATCATGGGATTGAGAAAGTCTCTTGACCAAAAGGGGGAAGAGAGAAATGAGACAAAGTATCAATAGCTGAGATATTTCAAACAGAGTTGAGAGGTTATCCTGGAGGTTATTCTTAGGTATTTATATAGATATCCCTTTCTTACCTTATGATGCATTGGAGTGGTGAGAGGGAAGTACCTGAACCTGTTGGAATGTGTTCCAGTAGCCTTGATTCTTAAAGAAGACTATAACTTTTTAGCTTTTACAATGTGACTGTGTGATTGTGAAACCTTGTGTCTGATGCTCCTTTTATCCAGGGTATGGACTGATGAGTAAATAATAATAATAAGGATAAAAATTAATAAGTAATAGGGGGAGATAAAGGGTAAAAAAATGAGTAAATTAAAATACTTTGGCTCAATGAAAGGGAGGGGTGAAGGGTATGGGATGTATAAGGTCTTTTTTTTCTTCTTTTTTATTTATTTTTCTGGAGTGCTGCCAATGGTCTAAAAATGATCATGGTGAAGAATACACAACTATGTGATGATATGTGTGTCACTGATTGCATATTATGATTGGACTGTATGTGTGTGGATATTTCTCAATAAAAGTATTTGGAAAAAAAAAAGAAAGCAGTGGGATGAAATAAAGTGCTGAAAGAAAACAACTGCCAACCAATAATTTTATATCTAGTGAGATTTTCTTTAAAAAATCAAGGAAATATTAAGACTTTCTGAGAAAAACAAAAGCTGATGGTGTTCCACTGAAAGAAAAGGACTCTAGATGGTGGTTCAAAGTGGCATAGGGAAATAAAAATCTCTGTTAAAATTAAATCGTTTGGTAAATATAAATGTCAATATTATTGTATTGCATTTTGTGGTATATAACTCCACTTCCTACTTCCTAAAGATGCTAAAATGCATATGCATAAAAAGTAATGATAAATCTATGATACTGAATTTAAAATGTACAAAGATAAAATTTACAACAAATATTCCAAAAATAAGGGGAAGATGAAGGGATATCAGAAATGTGCGTGCATGCTACTGAAGTCAAGTTCATATGCAATCAAATCTGATTGTTATATATTAAGGATGTTAAATGTCAACCCCTGCTTAATCCCAAAGAAAATACATGAAAAATATACCCAGATAAAAATGAGAAGGGACTCAATATGGTACAAGACTAAAAATCAAAAATAACATGACAGTAGGCATTAACAGAAGAATTGAAGGGCAAAAAAGGTAAAAGATTTATGGCAAAATTAAGTCTTTACCTTTTTCAAATAGCAAAATAGAAGAATAAAGTTCTGCATTATCACCAGTGATTTTTAAATATAACTGATTAAAATCTCCAGTTAAAAGACAGAGATTTGATTAAAAGAATATAACTATCTACAAAAGAAACAAGATAAATTCAAAGCATAAATAGGTTGACAGGGCAAAGATGAAATAATATATGCCAGGCAAGTAGTAACCAAAAGAGAACTGTGGTGCTACACAAATATCAGATAAAATATGCTTTAAGTAAAAAACAGTTATATGGGACAAAGATGGTCATTATATAATGATAAAGGGATAAATTCAACAAGAAGACTTAACAATTTTAAATATATATGCATCTAACAGCAGAGGAACAAAACACATGAAGCTAACACTGACAGATTTGAAGGGAGAATAGACAGCTCTACATTAAATATGGGAGAATTTCACACACCACTTTCAATAATGGATAAAACATCTAGACAGAATGTCAGTAAGAAAATAGAAGACTTGAACGATACTCCAACCCAACCAGACCTAAGAGACATGTACAGAACACTTCAACCAAGAAAATCAGAACACACATTCTTCTCAAATACACAAGGATCATTCTCCAAGATAGACCATATGTTAAGTTACAGAACAAGTGTTAATAAATTCACAAATATTAATTATATAATGAACCTACTCTGACCACAATGGATGAAACTAGAAAGCAATAACGGGATGGAGAAACACAAAATTCACAAATAAGTGGAAATTAAATACTGTTCTCTTCTCTTAAAGAATTTAGGGGCAGGCCATGGTGGCTTAGAAGGCAGAGTTCTCACTTGCCATGCTGGAGACCTGGATTTGATTCCTGGTGGCTGCCCATGCAAACAAAATAAAAAGGAATTTAGGAAATATATTGAAGTGAAGGAAAATTAAAATACAATATACTAAAAGCTATGGGGTATCGCAAAGCAGTATTGAGAGGGAAATTTAAAGCTCTAAATGCTAATATTTTTAAAAAAAGAAAGATTTCAAGTCAGGCACCTAACCTCAAAATTGAAAGAACTAGAAAAAGAAGAGCAAACTAAAACTAAAGCAAGTAGAAGGAATGAAATAACTAAGAATACAGTGAAGATCAATGAGACAGAAAAAAAATAATAAAATAACAAAAGAGATAACCAAAACTAAAAGTTGGCTTTTTGAAGAGATCAATAAAACTAACAAACCTTTAGCTAGACTGAAGGAAAAAAAATGAGAGAAGACACAAATGACTAAAATCAGAATTGTAAAGGCAGACATTGCTACCAAACCCACTAAAATGAAAAAGGACTACAAACACTATACTGTGAGCAATTATATACCAACAAATTAGACAAATAACATGAAATTCCCAAAACATGTAAATGACCTACACTGACTCGAGAAGAATAGAAGATTTCAAAAAACAAATGACTACTAAAGATACTAAATGTGGGCGGGCCACGGTGGCTCTAGCAGGTAAGAATGCTTGCCTGCCAAGCCCGAGGACCCGGGTTCGATTCCCGGTGCCTGCCCATGTTAAAAAAAAAAAAAAAAAAAAAAAGATACTAAATGAGTAACTCCCAACAAGAACAACAACAACAAAAAAAAAAAACAGGACCAGATGGTTTCCTGGGAATTCTATCAAACACTCCAAGAAAATTAACACTAATCCTGCTCAAAATCTTCCCAAAAACTGAAAAATAGGGGACACTCGCTAATTCATCCCTCAAGGCAAACATCACCCTAATACCAGAGCAGGATAAAGATACTCCAAGAAGAGAAAATTACAGACTATCTCTCATCAATAGATGAAAAAAATCCTCAACAAAATACTAGCAAACCAAATCCAACAACACACGAAAAGAATTATACACCATGACAACTGAGATTTATGCCAGAATACAAGGTTGTTTCAATATTAGAAAATTATAAAAAGTCTAACCAAGGATGTGGAGGATTTGTACACAGAAAATCACAAAACATCACTAAAAAAACAAAAACAAAGGAGACCTAGACAAATGGAAGGGCACTCAGTGTTCATGCATCAGAAGACTAAATATTGTTATGATGTCAGAAAATGATTTACAGATTCAACACACTCTCAATCAAAACCTAACAGCCTTTTTTGCAGACGTGGAAAAATGAATTATCAAATTTATATAAGGCAACCACTGTGGAAGGCAGTTTGGCGGTTCCTCAAAAAGCTGAATATAGAATTGTCATACGACCCAGCAATACCATTGCTGGGAATCTACTCAAAGGACTTAAGGGCAAAGACACAAACGGACATTTGCACACCAATGTTTATAGCAGCGTTATTTACAATTGCAAAGAGATGGAAACAGCCGAAATCTCCATCAACAGAAGAGTGGCTAAACAAACTGTGGTATATACATACGATGGAATACTATGCAGCTTTAAGACAGGATAAACTTATGAAGCATGTAATAACATGGATGGACCTAGAGAACATTATGCTGAATGAGTCTAGCCAAAAACTAAAGGACAAATACTGTATGGTCCCACTGATGTGAACAGACATTCGAGAATAAATTTGGAATATGTCATTGGTAACAGAGTCCAGCAGGAGGTAGAAACAGGGTAAGATAATGGGCAATTGGAGTTGAAGGGATACAGACTGTGCAACAGGACTAGATACAAAAACTCAAAAATGGACAGCACAATAATACCTAATTGTAAAGTAATCTTGTTAAAACACTGAATGAAGCTGCATCTGAGCTATTGGTTTTTGTTTTGTTTTGTTTTGTTTTGACTTTACTATTATTACTTTTATTTTTGTCACTATATTAACATTCTATATCTTTTTCGGTTATGTTGCTAGTTCTTCTAAACCGATGCAAATGTACTAAGAGTTGATGATCATGCATCTATGTGATGATGTTAAGAATTACTGATTGCATATGTAGAATGGTATGATTTCTAAATGTTGGGTTAATTTCTTTTTTTCCGTTAATTTAAAAAAAAAAAAGAGAGAGAGAGAAGGGGTAATTGGAGCTGAAGGGATACAGACTGTACAACGGGACTGGATATAAAAACTCAGAAATGGACAGCACAATACTACCCAATTGTAATGCAATTATGTTAAAACACTGAATGAAGCTGCATGTGAGGTATAGGGTTTTTTTTTTTTCTTTCTATTAATGTTTTAATTCTTATTCTGTTGTCTTTTTATTTCTTTTTCTAAATCGATGCAAATGTACTAAGAAATGATGAATATGCAACTATGTGATGTTATTAAGAATTACTGATTGTACATGTAGAATGGAATGATTTCTAATTGTTTTGTTAATTCTTTTTTTAATTAATAAAAAAAACGATAAAAAAAAATTAACAAAAAAAAATTTATATAAGGCACCCCAAATAGCCAAAGACAACTTGACTAGAAGAACAAAGTTGGATAACTTGCACATTCCAATCTTAAAATTAATTACAAAGCCATGATAATCAAAAAAAAAAGCTTGGATCTGGGATAAGAGAAGACATATAGACCTGTAGAATCAAGATGAGAGTTCAGAAATTAACTCCCAAATTTATGCCCAACTGATTTTTAACAAGGGTGCCAAATTCACTCAATTGGGAAAGAACAGTCTTTTCAACAAATGGTGCTGGGAAAACTGGATCTCCATTTGTGAAAGAATGAAAATGGATCCCTACCTCACCTCATATATAAATCAACCCAAAATGGATCGGCAATAAACTATACAATGAGAGAACATGTTTGGAAACCACATATCCAATAAAGTTTTAATATATCAAATACATAAAGAAATCTTTCAAATCTATTGTTGTAGAGCAGTATGCTATAAATGAATCAGTTAAAACAAATTTGTTTTAATCAGTTAAAACAAATGTAGGTGATAAATGAATTAAGTCACCTACATACACTTGCATTTGGCTCAAAAGAGATTTCATTAAAACTTTGGTAAGAATAGGGAAAACAAATGATAAATCAAAAGGAGTGCCTGAATTAAATTTTTTAAAGTAGGTTGAGAAGTTAGACGTAAATTGTGAAATTTAGATTTGTAGTATAAGAAAACTCATACAGTCAAAATCTAGAATATACATTACCAGGGAATTTGGTAGGGCAGGTAATAGGGATTTAAGGTTTACAATGTACAGAGTTCCTATTTGGGATGATGGAACATTTTTTGTAATGGCTGGTGGTGATAGCAGCACAGCACTGTGAATGTAATTAATAGCAATGTATTATATATTTGAAAGTGGGTAAAAGAAGAATTTTATGTTGTATATATTGTACACATGGGTACTAGAATTAATTTCAACTCAACTATAAGAAGACAACTGACTTTTAAAATGGGCAAAAGACTTGAATAGACAGTGCTCCAAAGATACACAAATGGCCAAAAACCACATGAGAAGATAACTTCATAAGCCATTAGGGAAACATAGACCAAAACCATTTCACATCTACTAGAAGGGCTACTATTTAAACAACAGAAAATTACAAGTGTTGGAAAAGATGTTAAGAAATAGGAAGACTCATTCATTGCTGATGACAATGTAAAATGGTGCAGCTGATATGGAAAACAGTTTGGCATTTCCTCAAAAAATAAGTACAGAACTACCATATGATCCAGCAATCCTACTTCTAGGTAAATACACAAAAGAATTTAGGGTAAAAAAATCTATGGAACTACACTACACAAATAATGAGCCCTAAGTTAAACCATGAACATTAGTTAATAGTACAATTGTAACCTGCTTTCATCAATTACAATAAATGAACCACATTCATGATTGTGCTGTAAGCCCACAACTTCTCTAGTAAAAAAAAAGACTTTAAGCAAAAAGTAAGGATATATGAACAAAGTATGAACTTTAGTTATTAATAATGTATAACTATTAGTTCCCTAATTATAACAAATATACCATTCTTATGTACAATTTAATAAGAAGGGAAACTGAGTGAAGGCTTTATAGGAACTCACTAGACTCTCTTTGTAATTTTTTCTAACACTGTTCTTAAAAATAGCTTATTTTAAAAACCTAAAGAAAAAAATGAATACAAATCTAAGCCCTAATCTAATTTTTCTAAATTTCATATATTTAGTTTAAAAGACCAGAGTCAGTAAGCATGCACAGAAATAATAGACAATTTGATCATCTTCACAACATTATCAATTCAGAAAATACATTAGGGTCCCTCATTTTACAGAAAGTTTCTATGTTTTGATAATGAGATCAGCTATAAAAATTAATACATAAACGTATTAAAAAGCAATATTAAATTTAAACAAAATTTTTTAAATAGGAATTACTATAAACATTAGCATAATCACTTTTGTAACTTAAATTCAGATTTTCTTATTACTACAAATCTAAATTTCACACTTTACATCTAATTTCTCAACCTAGTTTTAAAAATTTAGTTCAGGCACTCCTTTTGATTTATAATTTGTATTCCCTATTCTTACCAAAGTTTTAATGAAATCTCTTTTGAGCCAAATGCAAGTATATTTAGGTGACTTAATTTCACTTGTTTTATCGGATTCATTTACAGCATACTACTCTACAACAATAGCTTTAATCTAAATGACAGTTATATAGCAAAAGAAATCAATATCTAAAATATGTTCTCAACACTATTTCCTCTTTTTCACAGATTTCCTTTCATCTCTCATGTACCTGATTCCTCCTATTATCGATTCAGTTACCGTTTCCTCAAGTCCTCATTCAGTTGTGGGAAGAACAGCTGAGTCTAGAGCTGTGAGGCTGACAAAGCAGGTGAAGAGCAAAGCAAGGGGGGAAAAAAACTCCATGTAAAAGAGGCTAGAAAACAGAAGGCTTTTCTGTTGCCTAAGTACCACTCTCTCAACATCTTTCTCAAGCAGTCACCAAAGTTTAAATGCCAAACTATGGAACCACTGTACACACTGGCACTGCACAAGCTCATATAGGAAGTAAAACCACCACAACTTCACATACTTTCAGAATTTCACTTTGTATCAATTGCATTGTGTTTGGTTGCAAGCAGTGGAAAACCAACTCAAAAACTCCTTTAACAATCAAGGTGATATTGGCTCACATAAATGCAAAGTTCAGAGCCGCAAAGTTAGTTTGGTTTTGTGGCTCAGCAATGTCAGCACTTGGTGTATTTCTACCTCATCATCTTGTATCTTCATGACTGAGCTTTATCCTAATTACACCTCATGATGGCAGAAGGGCTGCCAAGTACTCCAAGGATTTCTTGCACACTTCCAGAGATAGAAAGTGTAGCTACACTTCTAGATGTATTAGGAGAATGAGAAAAATCTCTTTCCCAGCACCCTGTCCTCCAGTTTCAAAGGCTTGAGTCAAGTCATCTGCCTACCCTCCACTAAAAACTACGGCCAGATGATGGAGCGAGCCTTCTCCAAAGTACCTGTGCCTGGAAAGGGTGGTAGTACTACTGTGGATTTTCAGACAAAAATCAAGGTTGTCTCCAGGTAAGCAGAGATTAAAGTTTAGGAAGTAACCACATGTCTTCAAGACACTGTAATTTTCCAAGGCTTTTAGCCCCAAGCTCAACCCCTCTATAAAGCTCTGGTTTTTCGCATGGTGTTACAGCAGGACAGCCCATTATGCAGCTACCTCTCAATGTCAAAATTAAGAAGGGATCATCTAATGAGGTTTTGTTATTATATCAAACATATATCCCTAAGTAACTGCATTAAAACTCTAGAAATGTTTCAAATAGGAACTGAGTTCTGACTTATGTAGGCAGAGAAGACCAACTGTGGGATAATATTAAGGAACTGACTCAGTTAACCAGGAACTATTTTTCTTCTTTCTCTGTTCCTAATTAAAAAAAAAAAAAAAAAAGTTAATCGACAAATTGGTCAAGAAAATTCTATTAGACCCTTTTTGGAACCATCATATTAAAATCAGCAATAGGATATGTTTAGTAGTAAACAAAAATTATTGCAATGAGGCATGTGCCATAAATAAGGACTACAGAAAAACAATTTACAATGTATGAAGTTTCATTTATAGAATGCACTTAGTTCAAAAACAATAGCAAAGAGCTATGTGTGAAATCCAATTATGAGAGTATCAGACATTTACAACCGAATATTTGGAACTGTTTCAAAATCATGGTGTTACCATTAGCATAAGATGTGCAATGGTCTGTAACAGATAAGTTACTCTGTATTTTGCTTAACAGTTTCATTAATGACTAAAAAGATAATGAACAGCATTTCATAAAAAAATTGCATTTTGAACAATATTAAATTATTAAGTATTGCAAGAATCAGTAAGATGAAGGAATTAGAAGACAGAGAAAGGTTGCAGAGATTAGAAATGGAAGCAGTAAATAGCCTTAGTTTCATGACAGTAAGTCCACATATCTCATAGAAAGAAGAAGGCAAGGGCGAACAGACACTTACAGATTTCTTACAGATCACGAGTAGATAAGTCAAAAAGAATCTGAGAGTGGATCAAGCTCTAACCCCAAGTGATCAGTGGATTAATCCCCAGTGAGAAAGAAGAATTTGAGCACAAATCTCTCAGTTGCAAAGCTAGTCCCAGCATGAAGCGTCCTGACTCCCAGTCCAGTACTTCTCCAATATAGCATGAATCACAGACATATCGGTACAAGCATATAGCATTCTCTATAACAAGTCAAATGGACAACAAAACAGTACTTCCTAAGATAAGCTCTATCAATACGATAGTCAAAAAACAAAGATAACTACTCCCAAAATGCTCGAGGAATTGTATGGTATTTTTCTTTCCTCTGGTAGATGCGTCTGTATAAGACCAGCTGAGGGTGAAATGGTCTATAAAGCCAGTTATTTCATGTTAAGGAGATAGACTCATATGATAATTCCACTTTTTTACGGATTTCGTCAAATTGACTCATATATTAGGCAAATTCTAATAAAGAAAAGAAGGCATTTCATATATAACCCTATAGAATCTGGTTTTTCTCCTTCCAGTGCTATATCAAGTCAAGCACTTCAAACCAAGTAACAGGAGTATAATGTGTACGAAGGAAACTGAAAGTGCCCATAAAACAGCTGGGCTGCATGAAATAAGCCAAAAGAGAAAAAAAAAACTGCTTCAGAGAGTAAGAGAGGGTGTGTGTATATATGTACTTACCCTCGGCAAGCTACTGATGCCAGATATTTACTTAGCAGTAAAAATTTGGATCAAAATAAAGAACCCAAGAAAAGGTCAAAAGATTACTGGACAACAGTTTAAATGTTAAGAAAGGACCCTAAACGAAAGCTGTTGTTTATATGCGTATTTGGCCAAGCTTTGTAAAGAGTATTTCAATAGAAAATCATTGAATGCAGGTCCAAGTGATAGTATAGAAAGTATAAATAAAATGTGAAGAAATTCTAAATAAATTTGAAAGACACTATCTGAAAGGTAGTAATTTTAGTGCACAATGTTATTGTTTGGCAAATGAGGTATTTCTGTCAAAGAAAAACTGTTAGTCCACTGTGTAGCTATCTAGAGTGGAACCTATTGAAAAGGTGATGGTGGGTAATTTACTTTTAGGTTGCACTACAGATAGTATATTCACCTCTGCTTTGAAAAAGACACCATCTTTACTCCCGATTATTCACCCAGTGTTTGGAGAAAAAGGCTCCGGCTGTGGCAAGCTTTTATCCACAAGATACCCTATTGGGTGCAGCTCATAAGTTAACTCCCCATGAGTTTCATTCTCCCTTTGGAGGCACAGCTTGCTGTCATCGTCCTCCGCTCTTGTAGGAAGTTCGCCCCATTACCAGTCCTCTCTGCCTCTAGTATTTGCTTCTTAGGTAAGAGCTCAAGGGAAACACCCCTCCAGGCGCCCAATCTTTCTCTCTCCCTCAGGAGTGAATAGCTCTTGCCTGACTCTCATCACACCTAGACATATATTTAATTATCCAAGAAATACACATAACCCATTAACCTCAGA
Source organism: Tamandua tetradactyla (assembly GCF_023851605.1). Lineage (NCBI taxonomy): Eukaryota > Metazoa > Chordata > Mammalia > Pilosa > Myrmecophagidae > Tamandua > Tamandua tetradactyla. Next base: position 41,711,369 of record NC_135329.1, read on the forward strand.
CTTTGGGTTTCTCTTTTCAGTGAAATACAACCTCATTCATCAGGCCATCTTACACAGGCATTACTATAAAGATCTACACAAAAACTTACCTCCCACCTTCCCCCACCCAATATAGACACACATAAGAATATCATCAACATATAATATTGAACCAGTAAAAGTCAAATATGCCAAACTTTTGTGAACATTGATACCAAAAATTTCTGATTCAATTTATGACACAGAAAGCACACCATCTTCTTTCAGTTTCCCAACAGCCCCATGAGATAGATACTATATTCCATTGGATAGATTAGATTGAGAGATTAGCATGAAATGGTACAAAGTATCACGAAGGGAACCAGGATTCTATCTCAGATCTTCTAACTTCAAGCAACTGGCAATCATTTAATATTATAAATCCTGTAATCAGTTACCCCATCCTCTATTTCATTTTGTATCAAAATCCAGCTTGTAACTTCCTTACCTAGCTTCTCCTCAGTCTACCTTTATTTTCTCACCATTCCATTTCCCTTGTCCCTTCCTTGGCTTTCTGTTAGTCAGTATTCCTCAAATTTCAAGATAGAATTAAGGTCAAAAGCAGAAGAGACAAAGGTTAAAAAAATATATATATATGGTTAAGAAATTACCTTTAGATTATGGGGGGAAAGGCAATCATAGATTGTGCAGATACAGATATTATGACTAAATCTCATTCCTTGTGCTTCTGACAGGCATTAAAAAAAAGAGAGAGAATCCTCCCTCACAACAGACCACAGAAGGAGAATTTATGGAGAGAACATGAATACTTTATGCTACCAGTCAACTGAAAAGGCCCAGAGTATCCAAAAGACTTCCACAAAGGAAATGAAGACACTATAAACAAGAAGCTCATGGCAGAATCTGACATCAAAAGAAGGTGCTGATAATGTAATGCCTGGATACATCCTAGAGTATATTAAGCAGATAATCAGAAAGTACTGGCCTTGAGGGATGGGAGAAAAAATATGGAACTACTAAAACTTTACCATCAGGGTATCCCCTGATCTGGGCTCAAACATTAGGGACACCCAAATCAATAGGCCAAGCTCTTGATCTTGAGGTTTACTCTTGTGAGGCTTATGTAGGTAGCGGAGAAGCTTAACCTACCTATAGGTATGCCTAAGTTACTTCTGGAGGACCTCTATTGTTACTCAGATGTGGCCTCATTCTCTCTAACCCCAATTCTGCAAGTGAAATCATTGGCCTCCCCTCTACGTGGGACATGACATCCAGGAGTGAAAGTCTCCCTGGTAGTGTGGGAGATGACTCCCACGGATGAGTCCAGCCCTGGCACCATGGGATCAGCAATTCTATCCTGACAAAAGGGGAAATGTGAACTTATAAAGTATCAGTGGCTGAGAGAGTTCAGAGTCAAAAGGCTACTCTGGAGGTGACTCTTATGCAAGCTTCAGTTAGACAATGCCACCTATGATAACTTGCCAAACCCCAATCAAAATTATTCCTGCCAATATTAAAGAACAGCTAGGGCAATATATAAGATTCTACAAAGATTCCATGCACTAGGGTAATGTTTCAGAAACCTACAACCTCCAGATGGGTCCCTGGACTAGATGAGTCCTGAAACTTAGAGGGCCCAGCCTCTCCAGAACATTAGCTAGTTCCAACTCTCTACCCTACATTATTGATGGCCCTTCCGACATGAAAAAGTTAAAATGGCCATAGCCTAAATACCCCTAAAGAGTGGGACAGAAAGATCAATGGTGATGGTGGAGTTATATAGAGAAGGTAGGGTTTAACAAACAAATATGACTGCTGAATCATTAAACTGATATTTCTTTTAGTCTCTAATATCTTAGAGCAGCTAGAAGTAAAAAACAAAAATTGTGGAATTGTAACCTATTCCCAACTCTGAAATCTGTTCTACTACTAATTGATGTGCTGTGCTTTGAAATTTATCACTCTTTTGTATATACTTTATTTTTCACAAAAAGGAAAGAAGTAAATTGTGATGATAAACAAATATTTATGCCTTCTAGCCTCTTATATTCTGGAGCAGCTAGAAGAAAAAATCTGAGATGATATGGTAGCCCATGACAAACTCTGGGATCTGTCCTGTAACTACTTGTTGAAGAGTGCTTTGAAAACTATTGCTTTTTTTCTTTCTTTGCTTTATATATATATTATACCATTTCAAAAGTTAGGAAAAAAAAAGAAGATGCTGAAATTCTTTCAGCCAAGAATTATTTGAGATGGAAAATAACAAATGTTGGAGAGAATGCAGAGAAATAGAAACTGTTGTGCATTGTTGACGGAAATGTAAAATGGAGCAGCCATTATGGAAAACAGTCTGACCATTCCTCAGAAAGTTAAGTACAGAACTACAAGAACACCCAGCAATCCCACTTCTGAGTAATCCCCAAAAGAATCAAAAGCATGGGCTCAGTGTTCAAAGCAACATTATTCATAATAATAAATGGTGGCTATAACCTGAGTCCATCAAAAATATGGTATGTGCACACAATGAAATATTATTCGACCATATGAAAAAAATGAAATTATGAGACATGTTGCAACACAGAAGAACCGTGAAATTATTATGTGCAAGGACATAAGCAAGACACACAAGGAAAAAAAATTATAAGAGATGACTATAAATAGAAAACTCATAGAGATAGAAAGCAGATTAGAAATTACCAGGGGAGAGGGAGTGTTTGTTGGTAAAAATAAAAGAAAGTAGGAATTATTTGAGGTTTTCTGTCCAAGGTAGGAGATTAAGGGTTTAAAAATGCACATGCATTATAATTAGATACCTTTATCTCAGGGGGAAACTATGGTTTAGACAATTCCAAATTACATAGCTATGGTTCTTAAATATCTCTATCATTCCTTTCAGAATTGTTGTTAACGTTTCCCCATCCTATTATACTGATAATTCAGCATTTGCTCTTTTATATACTGTTCTCTAATTTGTATAACCTCTTGAATAACAGTGATTTTATATTTAAAATTGTAACTGAATGAATCATTAAGCAATGGGTATAGAAAACAAAACTTAAACCAATCACGATTTTCTGAACCATCTATGAAGAGCCTAAGAGAAAATGGTCTCTGGGACTCTGTCTTGACAACTCAAGCGCCATAATTCTAGGTATGTACCAAAACAAGCAGCAAAGAAGTTAGCAATTATTTGTGTGAGTGTCCAAGTATTTATATGGACATCTGCTTGTTGTTTTTGGCTGCAGAAGATTCTTCTACTTCTGGCATTGCGTCAATCTTCCTTTGGGGACCCACCTCCTTCCCAATCCATAAGGGAGTCTGCCATGCTTCGGAGCTAACACATGATCCAGACATGGCTGCTCTGGGCAACCTTCTCACAGCAACCAGTTCAGAGATGTGCACATTAATTATGGATGCAAGGAGAGTCACTGATAAAAAGTTTTCTGGAACTATTGGGGAAGAAAACCTTTTCTTACAGTGAGAATGAATATGAACATAATGTAAGACTGGAGCTGCCATGGGCTAACAAGCAAAGAAGGTCTGCCTAAACGAGAAGCCACCACAGCCAAAAGCAGGGGTAAGGGCTAGACTGTGAAACTCCAGATACTAATGGAATCACTTGAGCCCTTAGATCTTGCTTGTATATGCATAAACCAAAATGGGCTGGGTATCTCTGACTTGTTCCCAAACAAATACTAACCGATAGCATTAGCTACAGTTCTATCACAGTAAAAGGTTGCTAGGCATCTTATGGTTCTAAGGTATCATCTTATCCCCAATTTCCCATTTGGTTTCCAGTTGGTTTGGCAAAGGCTTTATGCAGAGTAGCAAAACATAAATTTCTACCTTTCTCTTCTTCTAAATGGAGGCGTGAGAAAGGAAGAATTAACAAGAACTAAGTGACCAACTGAGAGTCTGAAAATAGTTTCCCATAGATAAATGACTAAATATACTAGATAGTTTCTCAACCTGGATATTTCCAAACAAACAAGAAAAGATTAACTGACGTGGCATATAAAACATTAGAAACTACAGTTTAAAAATCATAGTACAGATACTTCTAGAATCTTCAAAACAATGGGTAGTCTGTAGTTCAAAATAACTAACATACTAAGGATATATAAAATATAAACCTACTGTAAGTTGGAAACACCCTGAATTCAGGTATGAATTGGACCTTGAGGGAAGACTTTTTAGAGAAGGTAAAATTCTAGTTAAACAGATATAAATGTGATGACAGTAGTTAATAAAGAGCAGTAGAGAGCATTTCAGACCCAAAGACACTTCCTTGGCAAAGACACAGAAATAACTGTGTAAGACATCAAACACTGGCTCCCCTGGAGCTAAGAAACTGTCCTGGAAGAATATGAGAGATAATTTAGGAGGTATAGTAGTGAGGAAGAGATAGAGTTATTTATCTCTTCTCAAATCTCCAATACTGATACAACTTCCTGAAAAACTTTTATTCTGAGACTTATGAAAGGAAAAAAAAAGCAGCATTAGGTAATTATAGTTAACTTGGAAGGTAAGTAATTACTACAGCAAATTATTCAGCTATGTATCTGGAGCTTTAAAAAAAAGAGAGAATATGAGTTGATATAAATTAGTGTTAGATAACCAGTACACTTTCTGGATGACTTAAGTTGAATCAGAGGGAGAAAAAAAAAAAATACGCTTCAAATATCTTGAGGAATAGAGGAGGAAATAATTAACTTTTTATCTTCAAATATTCTTATGTTAGAATATTCCTGAGAAAAATGCAGGCTGCTGACCCACTGTTAATTTCTTCAAATGACCACAAGTTGGAAATTATAAAACACACAACAAACTACAATGTCTCAACTTTTTTCTTTGTCACTACACTCCCTGATAAATCAGGAAAACAATGTATTAATATCAAAGCACTAGGGAGAGCAAGGTACTTCAGTGGTAGAATTCTCTCCTACCATGTGGGAGATGCAGGTTCAATTTCCAGTCCATGCACTTACCAAAAAACAAACAAGAAAAAACAACCAAACAAAAATTCAACAAATGGTGCTGCAATAATGGGATATTCACATGGAAAAGTAATGAACTGTGACCCCGCCATACAGCATACAAAAAAAAAAAGAAAAATCAAAAGACAGGTCCATTATGGGATTTATTTTGAAACATGAAGATGTACATAGCTCAGTAATAGATTAGACAAGCATAACAGAGAACACAAACTCCCTGCTGAATAAACTGAGGGTTAGAACTTTATCTAAATTCACAGAATCCATCATGGCTTGTCTTTCTTAGAATTTACATGATAGTATGAGAACCAGATACACAACATTTAATAAGATAAAGAGGAAAATATGCTCCATAAAAATCCCAGAACCAAAGAATTAAAATGTAGTTCAAGGAACCATCTAAAAGAGCTATGACTACAGGTAATACAGCTAATCTACTATTGTTAAAATATGATTATTTCTCTTGTACAAGACCTCTACACTAAGAATTATATGAGGTCATGTATAGCATATTCTAGTATTTAATCACCTATAGCACAGAGGCAATTTTCCTATTTCGAACATCCTTCTTGCTGCTACTTAAATTCATAATACATGTTCCTTTCTAATCTAATAAAAAAAAATGGTAGTGTCAAACTTATATTTGAGATGTAGGTTGAATGCATTGAATGGATATATTCTTCTGCCCATAATTAAACTTCAAATTTCTTTGGAAAACCTAAGTATTTGAAATGTATCTCCTTTCTAGTGTTAGCAAAAGCTAATTTCTAATCAAATACGATGTGCTCATTCATTATGCTCACACCTTTCAGCATAAGTATTGCAGAGAAGGAATACAAAATTCAAATGGAAGTATGTTTCTCTAGTTAAAACAGGAAAAAAAATTACCTAGTTTCAACTTTCTAGCAAAAGCCATTGTGCTGAAACAGCCTCTTGATAATAAATATCCTATGGTTTGAGTTTTGTAAAAGAAAAAAAAAGTACATATAATTTTTTCAAAAAATAGTTCTGAATGCCTAATATATTAGTAACCATGCCACTTGCAATATTAGAATCAGTCCTGTGACTTTGGTGAAATCACCAGGTTTACTGGAGCTCTATCTTCTCATCTGTATGAGTCAGGTGAACTAGAGATGTCCCTTTCACTTTCAATCAATAAATACTGGGTAAAAGATTATAGCTGGAGGAGATATAAAAACAAACCAGATGCAGATACTACCTTTATAGAGTTTACAGTCTATATACCACGGGATAAGAAATGAGTACAAATTACTGTAATATAAGGAAAGTACTATAATTCTAAAGAGAGAGATACAGATGAAATGCAATGTGAGTTCTAGATTGGAAGAAATTATTCCCTGCCTGGAAAAACACGGAAAGGTTTTTGTGGAGGAGGTGGCATTTGAGCTGAACCTTATAGGATTACAACAAGTAGTGTCTGGGGGATGAGTGTTCCAGGAGGAGCTATAAAAGTGCGAGGTGCATATGAGGAACAGCAAGTAATTTTGTTTGGCTGCAGCATATGGTACATGAAAGTGAGCAGAAAAAAATAAGGGGAGAGGATAGATCTGGCCCATCATCCTGAAGATGGTTGAATGGCAGGCTAAGAAATGTGAACTTCATTTAAAAAGCCATAGGAAACCACTGAGGGTTTTCTGAACAGTGAAAGGTCATATCAAGAGTCTAGGTAAGGTATTGGCATAATATCTGGCATAAGGGAGAGACTACCACAGAAACAGTTCATAAATGCCTGAACGATGAATAATGTATAGAAAGTGAAGCAGAGAAGGCAGATTTAAGAGATGGGGAAAGGGTGAACATGAGATCAGGTTAGGCATCTATGTGGATTTAGGAGGAAAATGTCAAAGTTGCCAGATGGTGTGGTAAGTGAGATATCATGAAGATAAAATTCCAGTACATTTAGGACTCCAGGGTTCTGTCCCCCCACAACAACATTGTAATATCAGCAAAAACTGGCAGAACTAACTTTCTCAGAGCTCGGGAAACAGGTAAATGGTTGCTGTAACTGGGTGAGTGCCAAAACAAGAAAAAAGCAACTTAAAAATGGTAGGAAAACCTTGCGGCTCCTTTACTGTTGCTTCCCCCACCTCCTCTCTGGTCAGTACAGAACGAGTCCCTGTCCCCAAAGCAGGTTTCTGATTTTGGGTTCCTGAGGGAAGAGAATAACCTTTACACGCATGTTGCGGCATATATATGTCTATAAAAATCCATCGAGTGGCACCCTGAAGGATTGGCCCAGGATGCTCGTCAATGTCTTGTTGGTCACAGAAGGGTCTGTCAAGGCCACTAAAACACAACTGCCTGGGCCAAAGCATTACCAATTTAGACACAGCCTTTGAAAAGGCTTCAAAATTCCTGGTAAGTTGGGTGCATCTGAGTATCCATGTACGTGGGGGAGTTGACAAAAAGCTCATGCACTCATACCCAAGACAAGACACATGCTCAGAAAATACCTGAGAGGACATTGTGCTTTCACCTTAGACTGTTCTTTAGGTTCACTGTAAGGCTGCCTAAATGCTAAAAGAAAACATAAGCACAGAGTCAATCTGCAAAGACCGAGAAAGGTGTTTGTTTTAGTTTTTTTTTGTTTTCTTGCTGTTGTTGATGCTGTCTCTGGCTCCTGGAATTAAAGGTAATCTATCTTCATACCAGCTGAATAAAAGCTTAAGAAACAGAGACTTCAATAACTATATACATCAAGAGATCGTCTTTGCACAAACAGTTCAAAAAATCAATAAACCCATAGACTACTATAGCCCTCAACAACAATAAAAAAAACAGCAAACTGTGGATAATGGGGAGACTCTGATTTCCAGAGTTAACATATTAAAAGGTTCAAATGTCCACATTAAAACAGAAAATCACAAGACATACGAAGAAACAGGAAAAGATGGGGTCACATTTCTTTTTTTTTTCCCATGTGAGTATCCGTTATTGCAGCACCATTTGCTGATTTTTTTTGGGGGGGGGGGAGTGCATGGGTCTCTAGCATTATTTAATTCCTCTGAATGTGCCATTAGACATATAGGAAAAGCATTTTTTAATGTCTTAAATATGCTCATCAAACTAAAGGAAAACAAGAGCAAAGAACTAAAGGAAATCAGGAAAGTGAGATATGGACAAAATGAGAATTTCAACAAAGAGTTTAAAAAATCATAAAAATGAAATGAACAGAAAAACTGAAGCTGAAAATTATAGTTAACTGAAATAAAATAGACTCTAGAATAAAACAGCACATTGGTGTTCATAGAAGAAATAATCAGTGAACTTGAAGATAAGACCATTGAAATTATCTAATCTGAAGAAAAGAAAGAAAAAAAATGAAGAAAAGTGAACATAGAGACTTGTGGAACACCATCAAGCACATAAATACATGCACTACGGCAGTCCCAAGATGAGAAGAAAGAGATAAAGGGACAGAAAAAATATTTGAAGAAATAATTTAATAAAATACAAGAAACTTAATCTACTCTAAATGGGATAAACTCAAAGAGATCTACATTAAGCTATATTATAATTAAACTGCTGAATCCAAGGACAAAGAGAGAACCCTGAAAGCTGCAAGAGAGAAACAGCTCCTCATGTACAAAGGAACCTCAATAAAATTAAGTGTCAGTTTCTCAAGAGAAACCATGGAGGTGAGAAAGTAGTGGGATAACACATTTAAAGTACTGAAAAAAAAATTGTCAACCAATAACTTTATATCTGGCAAAACTGTCCTTTAAAATGAGGGAGAGATTAAAACATTCTCAGTTCAACAAAACCAGTTTATCATTTTTAGACCTGCCCTATTAGAAATGTTAATACGAGTTCTTCATGTTGAAAGGAAAGGACAAGACACAGAAGCTCAAAAACTGTATGAAGAAATAAAGATCTCTGGTAAAGATAACTACAGGGGTAATTATAAATGCCAGTACTATTGTATTTTTGCTTTGCAACTCCACTTATTACTTCTTACATGATCTAAAATTTATATGCATAAGAAGTAATTATAAACCAATAGTATGGGGCACAGAATATATAAAGATAAAATTATAATAGCACCTTGGCACAACACCTTTAATTACATTTAGTATTTGCTTATCGTTCATTTATGCTAATTCTCTGCTCATTTATTTCAGTGGTGGCAATTTTGGCCCCAAGGTGTTGAAAATTGGTACTTGAGTGTCAAAATCTTAGATATTACAATGATTTGTAACCTTCTAAAGGACCACAGTATATAATCAGATATACAGTATATTTGTGGTATTAAAATTTCATGGGAGGGGGCAGCAATTCAGGAGAAAATATCTAAAAAGTTTCCTAGATGGATGATAATGAAAAAAGCATTGAGAAACAACTTAGATAGATTGTGAGACATGACTGTGCTTGTATTTTATCCTTCTATGTAATTCCACAAAAGGAAAGTGCTGAAAAAATAAATATAAATGGATCATCTCTTGTATATTAGTCATCATTACATAACCAAGGCAGAAAAATGAGCAGATTAGGGGAACGGAGCCCAAAAGTGGGTATCCCAGCCAATATCATCCCAGAGTGGGAGAAAAGAAACACAGTCATCATTCATTTGGGGATCAAATCATTGTTCTACAACTATTTTTTAAAAAATGACTTTATCCAGTCATGGAGAAAAGAAACATCCTGAAGGATGGAAGGGATTTGGAAAGTAGAGTGAAAACTGATTTCCCAGGGATTTCTGATAATCGTGTTCTGAACAGAGTAGACATTCAATAAACGTTCACTGAACAACTGCAAATACAGGTGTCTCCATGTCCAAGCCAAAATGAATCTCATTTAAAAGAGCTTTGTTCCCAGAGGAATTTTAATCAAGGAAGCCCAGCACATTAAAGGAATACACACACAGCACCCTCGACAGAACATACAACCTAAGGAGAGCACTGAGATAACTAACGATCTCTAAGGGAAGGTTATGTATGTTTGAACTCCCAAAAGATAAAACTACCTACTGTAAATGTTATTTTTAATCAAAACGAATTGAAAGTCACACTATTAGAGAGTAGGAAGACACAGTGAATTAACAGTAGCTGTCCACCAAGAGATACCTGTTTCGGAATAGGAAGAGATGACTCATAAACCCATTTAAATGATATTGGTATTCAACAAGTCACACCATTCACAACAGCTTCTCTGAAAAGATACACTGCTGAGGTAAAATTCAAGAGCAGAATATCCTTTCAGCATTCTGCAATTATTACCACTCATTTTCCTTAATTCAATGTGTTCTCTAAGAGTATTTATATTCCATTCTAATTAAGGAGAAGAGTTGCAGCCTGCAAATTTTTGGATAAGACTTGTGGAATCTTATTTTAAAAACCCTAATCTTCCTCAGCTTATTCTCCTGAAGTTGATAATATGTATCTTTAAATGAAGGTTTCTTAAATTGTTCAAATTGTTTCCTCATAGAGATGCCCTTTTGTAAATTATTTTCTTAAAGTGCTTCATTAATTCAATAGTTATATTAATAATGATTCTGTGTCATGACTACTTACTATGGACTAGAACTATGCATATTAATAACCAAATATAGTCAGAATTCTGTGCAATGAGGAGAAAATACCCAAAAGACATGGTGTACAAGTTCATGCTAATTAAAATTTATTTGGGTAGTATGATATATGGGCAAGCAATAAAGTAAGATAGTACTATCTGGGCAAGGGCAAATATGGAAAGGTTTCATGAAACTCATAAACTTGATGTGGTTTTGAAAAAATATTAGGCTTCAGCTGGGTGGCAAGAAGACAGGCAGCGTTAGCTAGAAATAGCATGAAACAAGCAAAGCAAGGAAAGGGGAGAAAGCACAACATAAGAGGGTGGGAAAAGCAAGAATGCAAGTTTGTGTAAGGTGAGAAAAAGAAGTAACAGCATTTAAGAGAGGTAGGACCAATTGATTTCAAAATCTTCAAGAAATTTCACGGACCACATCTGCTCAGCCCCACTCTTGAAACACACATGCATACTCACTCACAGAGGTTTTCTCTACTGCGGGACGTCAAAGTTGGCATTCTGCCATGTCAATTTCAATCTCCCAAAGCAGTAAGACTATGCATTCCTGTTCAGTCAACATAGTTAAGCTCTTGATCCTCAGCATATATAAATTGATCTGAGGACAGCAGGTGCCTGGGTACTCATAAAGAGTGTGGACAGTTCCAACATTTGGCTGACCTCCCCACGCCTTTCTTAGGCAACTCTAACCAAGCATGAAACTTCTTTACTAAGCCTCTCCAATGGACTGTTTTCCTGTCTTTAAAGAAAATGCTTTCTCTGAATATCTTTAAAACTTTTGAACAACCCAGGAACCCTGAAACAATACTGTATAACTCCTCACTCAAACTATCTCTACTAAAGTGGGGTAAAGCATGGCTGATCCCTTTGGGGGCTGAAGAAGCCTAATCAGCTGTGGAAGCCCATCTCCCTAAACTATCACGATGAGAAAACTGAGGAAAGGACCACAATATTCCATCGATTTTAAGGGTCTCGAGGGATGTTTTGGTATCTGGAACTGTTGTACTCAAATATTTGACATCTAAAGTCTTTGGCATTGCAGATTTCATTTCTGGTCAGTTCTCATAAATGTTTTATTTATAAGGCCTTATGCATAATAGGATTTCAAAAGGGCTTCAATATTTTCTAATGTAATCCAAATCGGTCTTATTTAGAGAAGACTCCTCCCTTCCCCAAAAGGTGTCTTGACTCAGGTACAGCTGTAGGAGTTGGGACTTGGCCTGGTGAAGCCCTCTCAGAATCTGTCTCTCAACTGCACTGTCTCTGGATTCTCTTTAACAGCTATAGAGCGAGCTGGGTCCACCAGGCTCCAGGGAAAGTGCTAGAGTGGGTCAGCCTGACAGGGTGGGAAACGTACTATAACCCAACTCTTCAGTCCTGAGTTGACATCACCAAGGATGACTCCAAGAACGAAGTTCATTTCAAACTGAGAGCTGAGGATCTAGTCACGATTTACTGTGCAAGAGACACAATGAGGGGAAATCAGGTTGAGACCAGACACAAATCTACCCTTCAGGACACAGGCAGGGTAATCAGGTACCAACTCCAGGAGTAGGTACAGAGAGGGGCTGGTGAGGAGTTTCCTGGCCATGCCTAGGGTTTCTTCTAGCTTCACAATATGTCACCAGTGACATGTAAGCAGTGCCATGGTGTACCTACGATTCAAACTCAGAACAGGTTTAATTTTAGTTGTTGCTAAATGTATGTTTAAATGCATGCATACATACATAGTATGCAAAATTTTATGCAAAATGTGGGAATTTGTCCACTCTTCTGATATGCCTGAAAATGTGAGCAAAACTTGCATTTAGCATCTCCGTGAAGTTATTTCCCTCAACTTAAGACTCACACTTTTGAGAATGCTCAGGCAGATAATGTAAAGCTCCACCATCATGTAGAGCTCCATGTCCTCAGAGGAAGGAAGAGGGAGTGGGAAAGCCTGGCCCTTCCTAGGCACAGCATCTAAGGGCCTCACTTTGTTCACTACCTCTCGTGTGGCATGAAAGATCAGGTTTCTGTATTTATATTAGGGGCCTTATAAATTATGATTCTACTGCATGAAATGCCAGCATTATGTCAAACACACAGATATTCAATATATAGTAGAAGATATATATATACATATATATATATAAGTTAAAAACAGTAGGTTCATTCTTTTGTTGCTCAGATGTGGCCTCTCTCCCCAGCCAATACAACAAGTAAACTTGCCGCCCTTCCCCCTGTCTATGTGGGACATGACTCCCAGGGATGTGGACCTTCCTGGCAATGTGGGACAGAAATCCTAGAATGAGCTGGGACTGAGCATCAAGGGATTGAGAAAACCTTCCCCACCAAAAGGGGGAAGAGCAAAACGAGACAAAATAAAGTATCAATGGCTGAGAGATTCCAGAGTCAAGAGGTTCTCCTGGAGGTTATTCTTAAACATTAAATAGATACCACCTTGTTAGTCAAGATGTAATGGAGAGTCTGGAGGGAACTGCCTGAAAATATAGAGCTGTATTCCAGAAGCCATGTTTCTTGAAGATGATTGTATAATGATATAGCTTTCACAATGTGATTGTGAAAACCTTGTGTGTGATGCTCCTTTTATCTACCTTATCAACAGACAAGTAAAACATATGGAACAAAAGTAAATAATAGGGGGAACAAACGTCAAAATAAATTTAGATTGAAATGCTAGTGATCAATTAAAGGGAGTGGTAAGGGGTATGGTATGTATGAATTTTTTTCTGTTGTCTTTTTATTTTCCTGAATTGATGCAAAAGTTCTAAGAAATGATCCTGTTGATGAATGTACAACTATGTGATGATATTGTAAATTACTGATTATATATGCAGAACAGAATGATATGTTAAGAATGTTTGTTTTTGTTTGTTGTAATATTTTTAATTAAAAAACAAAAACAGTAGGTTCAGCATACATCATTTTTTAATCCAACTAACTTCCTGTTATCATTTATATTTAATAAATAGCTTTCTTTTAATTTAAAAAAAAGCCCTCACCCAAGTTTGGGAACCTTTGTATAGTCTCAAACATGAGAACAACATAATTAGGTTTTTAGAAGATCTATTTGGCAGTCTTGTAGAGATTATACAGACCCAAAGAGCTGTGTAAGATAGTTTTACTTAAAAAGTGGGCCTATATTAAAAAGTTTAAAAAATGTGAGTCCAAACTGATTTTCTCAATGTGCTTCTTTCATTTATACAGCACAGCAACTTTAATTAAGGCAAGTAGAAATGCATATCCAATTACTCTAATTACAACATTAATTCATTATATTTAAACCCTTTTAATAACCCAAAGTGAGCTCATATTTAATATCAATTCTCTGATATGCATCATTAGCAAAATGCATTTTTGCAAAATGTCTCATCATCTAGAGGACTTTGTTAGGTATACAGAGCCAGCCCAAAACAAAATGTGAATTAAGTTAAATTTGCCAATTTCCTTCCTATTTTCCAACTCCCAGTGGAACCCATGTTTGATATAGCAAATTCTTCTATAGTGCTATCTCTAACCCCAAACGCCCAGAATATTCAAGCTGATCACTTTTGTATGCTGTATGGCAGGGTCACATTTCATTATTTTTCCATGTAAGTATCCTGTTACTGCAGCAACATTTGTATTATTTGTTTGTTGTTTGTTTGTTTTGCCTGTTTGTTTTTGGGAAGTGCATGGATGTTTTCTGAGAAGTGCACGGACCATCCTTTTTACTATCATTCTTCTCCCCCACATCCATTGACCCTCCACGCCAACGACTTACATGTAAACAAAGCTTTCGCCCATCTAGACTTTAAATGTCTAATGAAAAACACTCCTCACTATACATGGTCCAAAAGCAATAATCTCACTTTTCAGGATAACGGGAGCTAAGAAATTAGTCCAGGCTAAAATGTGAAACACTGAGAGAGGCTTCCAGGTGCCGGTTCACCCACAGGACACTTGAATTCTTTGAGAGGAAACAAGTTAACCCCAAAAAAGGCCTTAGGCTATAAAATGCAGTAAGAGATAATGTACGGCATCACCAGGAATCCCTTAATCCCAACATATACCCAACTCTCTCCAATCACTTGAAATCCAAGGCCAGAACCCACCAAAATTGCAAGGTTCTAAGGGGAATATCTGGTGAGAAATCCAGAACAAACATTTATTCTTCAGTGTCAATAGAAATCATTATCTATTTTTTTCAATATTTGTATCATTGTATTGATATTTATATCAATATTTTTCAATATCCGAACAGACATAGGACCTGTTAGGCCCTAATCACAACGTTATCAGTAGATTCAGAGGAAAATAAGATCCAGTTCCTGCTTGGAAGGTCTCAGAGCTAACAGACAAGAGATTGACACATAAACAAGCACAACAGAACATGAGAGGGCCCACTGGAATGGTTATAATATAAAAGAAGACAAAATCAAAACTTAGTGAGGATTTGAAACATCTGTAACTCTAGAAAATTCCTGTTGGAAATATACAATGGTATGATCACTTTAGAGGACTGTTTGCAATCTCTTAAAAAGTTAAGCCTATTATTTATAGCCCAGCAATTCTACTCCTAGGAATTTACCCAAGAGAAATGAAAACTTACGTCCACAAAACACTTGTAAACAAATATTCATAGCAGCTTTATTCATAATAGCCAAACACTGTCAATAACACAGGAGTCCATCAACAGGAGAATGGAAAAAATAAACTGTGGTATAATCATATTCATATAATGGAATTCTAATCAGCAATAAAATGAAACTACTTATTCATGCGACAATATGAATAAATCTCAAAAGAACATTATATTGACTCAAAGAAACCAAACAGACAAAAAACAAAAAATACTCTATGAATCCTTCCATCTTTCAAGAACAGAAAATGATTGCCTCTGAGGACAGATGGGAAGGATGATTAACCAGAAATGGGTGCAAAGTCACTTTCTAGTTGATAGAATATTCACTGTCTTGTTTTTGGTGGTGGTTACACTCCTATGCACAATTGTCAAAACTCGTATGCACTTAATAGCAGCTCATTGTATTTTATGTAAATTATTCCTTAACAAAACTTTATAAAAGAAAAAGGTGGATATTGAGTGTGCTGACGGAAATAAATGTGAAGTACAAAATATTATATGAAGGTTCTGGAGTGAGAGAAGCCTTCAAAGACAAAAATGATCCTTGACCTGAATTTTAAAGGATGAATAAGTGTTTGCTTAGCAAAAAGGGCGGAGGTCAAAGGGACAGAATTTAGTACCATGAAGCTTTTAGAGAAAGGCAGGTGGGTCCCATGAGCTGGGACCCAGAAAGCAGCAAATCTGGCATGGAATCAGTGACCAGGGAAGCAGAACATCAGTGGGAGATACGACTGCGTAACTGGGCAGAAGCCATATCATTGAGAGTATTATCGATCATGCCAAGAAGCACAGTGGACCCATTAGCTGCTGTCACCCAAGAAGGTTAGAAAAAGCCAAATCCTTAAAGCAGGTTACTGGTATACCATGTATGGCAGCTCTTTCCGAACCTACTGAAGTCATTAAGGACTAATTCTTATTATCAAATACAATGTCCAGAATCAGGTCAACTAGATTTTAAGAACAAAAATGGGTAGGCAACCAAGAAGTATTCAGTACTTGAGGAAAGCACTATGAAAGAAGGGTACCCATCTCATACAACAGAAAACATAACTGAGAAAACAGAGATCCCAAATCAAATAAATAGAAGACATCAAGGTAGTTACAGTGACATGAATATACCATCCTCAGTTCTATGAAAAAATAGATATTGAAAGTTAAAAATATATTATAAAATAAAAGAACAGGTCGAATACATAAGAACAGTGAAGATTTCAGAATTGTGAAATGGGGTTATGGTCCTTTATTCTCAGTATTCTGTAAATACAAACTGTTTTTTTCTAAAGAATATTTAATTTCAATAACTCCAGGAAGCAGGTATGATTATCCTAATCATAGTATCACAATTCTCTTTGGAAATGGGTAGAATAAACTAAATTTTAATGAAAATAAAAATGACTACTTACATGTAATTAGTTTGTAAACCATTAGTATTGCTCTGCAATGCCTTTTTCCTTGGATCACCTTAAACAAGGAACAGCACAAGGCATTGTGAAAAATCAAACATTAATACTCTTTAATCAACACACATTTGTTGAGCTTCTTCAACACACCAAACATTGTGATAAGTGCCGAGTTTACTAGTGAATCATAAATTGCTGCTGTTTTCATAAGGAGCTTACTATCTAGTAGGGAAGATAGACAAGTAAATTTTTACATCAATTACACTTGGAAATGGAAATATTCTGGATTGGGTTAAATAAAATAAATAACTCAAATTGAAAAAAAAAAACAGTGAAGAACAAATTAGTGGGTTATAAGACCTAGTTAAAGGATTCTATTCGAAACATGAAACAAAATGAAAAGATTTGACAAATATGGAAGTTAAGAGACATGAAGGAAAAATCTAGGAAATTCTAATGGCTATATATTAAGATTTTTCTAAAGGAAAACCAGAGAAAATGGGGGTAGGATGACAAATAATAGAGGAAAAATTCCCCAAACTGAAAAAGGAGATGCAGCTTCAGCTTGAAAGAGACTACTGAGTGAAAAGTAGCATAACTAACAATGAAAAAACAAGCCAACAATTAAAACTGCACACTGAGATACATCATTGTGAAATTCCAAAGAAACATAAATAAAACGGTGGAAGGGAAAAGGAGGAAACAGATTACCTACAAAGAAAGACAATTAGAACTAGATTTTCTAATAACAATGAATAGTAGATGGCAAAAGGCTGAAGGAAACTGAATTTAGATTCCTAAACCCAGTAAAATTATATTTTGTGTTGGAATAAACATATTTTTAGATATCCAAGGACTCTCAAATTTTTCCTGTGCACAAATGGTTAACAAAGAGATCCTTCAGAAGACATATATCAGGAAAATGAAAAATGAGTAAAATCTATGGGTTAAGGGCCAGTGGAAAGTGAAAAAGGTGTGGACGGTAGATAGTAAAACACAGATAACATTGAAGTTCTTGTTAAGATAAGAGAAAATCTAAACTCAAATATGTGTTAAAGTTAAAAACACATCACCTATTGATTGCATATGTAGAATGGAATGATTTCTAAATGTTGTGTTAATTTCTTTTTTTCTTTAATTAATAAAAAAAAAACATCACCATCAATAAAAATGCAGACAGTCTTAATAAGAAATTAGTAAACTGAACCCAGAAGTGTATTAAAATAATACAACATTCCTATGAAATGAGAGGATGGTCCAACATTACTACACTTATTCCATTCACAAGGTATTAAAGACAAGGGTGGGAGAGCCTACTCAGATGGGTGCTGAGTAAGCATTTGGTAAATGACACCACTTTCCTGATATTTAAAAATACTTTATAAACTAAAAATAAAGGGAAATTTCTTTAATTTGGTAAAAGTTTATTTGTCTTAACTCCATGGCAAACAATCATACTATGATGAAACATTAGAAACATTTTTATGAGTCAAACATAAAAGGCACATCATCAATTTTAATATTCACCCTATTGGACATCTCATTCCACGCAATAAGACAAGAAAATATTAAAATGTAAATATTATAAAGGGAAAAATAAAACTAGCACCCTTACCAGCAATTCAATTACCTACTTAGAATATTCAAGGGTATCAGGTGACACATTATCAAGAACACCTTCAATAAGAAAAAAATACAATAGCACAGTAATAAAAAGAGCACAATATATGAAAATTTGATTTATTAGATAATACATAAAATTAATATAAATACTAATATCTAATAAACTTACATAAATATGTTCAACCTCACTAGTAATCTTGGAAATTTAAATTAAAACAATGATGCTTCTTCATGAAAAGGAAATTAAAAGGATTACTAAAATTCAAATTGATACATTATTTATCAGCGTTGTACATGTATACTCACTAACTCAGCAATTCCACATATTCAGCAATCACACATATTAAAAATAATGAGTATGCCTGGATGATTTTTATAGTATTGTTTATTCTAGTAAAAAAAGGAAACAACTAGTTGTCTATCAATAGGGAGATGGTTAAGTATTTTGTGATACATCTACACTAAAATATACTATGCAGATAAAAAGTGAAGAGGCAAAGAAACTAAAGAGATATGACAACTAAAGGCAACATCTGATTCTAAACTAGATTCTGTAGAAAAGGGAAAACGACTACAAAGGATATTATTGGGTTAACTAAAAAATACTGGAATATGTGTGGCATATCAGATAAATATATCAATGTCAAATTTATAACTGATACAGTTAAATTTACAGTTGATAGCTATAATGGAAATATGTTAAAAATAGCCCTATTTCTTAGGATATACACACTGACGTATTTAGAGGAAAGTCATAATTATGTATACAACTTACTCTCAAATGGTTCGGAAAAAAATACCCAATGTATGTTGGTATAGAGAAAGAGAGAGCTCCCTCACTAGGTGTGAGGATAAATGATAAAGTAAATGGAGCAAAATATTAACAATATATGATTCTGGTAAACACATATATGAGTGCTCTTTCTATTATTATCTGTTGATGTTTTTTTCAACTTTGAAATTACTTCCAAACACTTTTTTAAGGAATGAAGCTTCTATGTACCTAACATAAAAAAATACTTGGAATATAAAGTGAAAAACTATTTGCAGAGCACTATAAACAGCACAATCTTATTTACATTTTTAAAACTATACATGGACACAAATACATATTAATATTTACACAGTTATTCAAATAACTACACAAAAACAGCGAAGTTATAGAGTTATAGATAGGAAGAGTAGAATTTTGAGAGGTTAAAAGAAACACAGAATTCAACTATGAATTATCTGGGATCTTTTAAAATCTTTAAAGAACATAACATTGCTTAAACTGTTTTCACATGATAATACTGAGATGGTGAAAGGGGAAAGATTGTGAAGGAAAGATAAGAATCTAGAATGACTCCTAGCTTTTCAATGTAAGTAACTAGTAACTAGTCACGCAATTCATGGGAACGAGGGAATAGAAGAAGATTCAATCACACAGAAAATATAACAAAATATCAATAACAATTAAATCTGGGTGGTAGGAATAAAATTGATCATTATTTTCTTCCTTTTCCTTGTCAGTACTCTCCAAAAACAGAATAACTAATATCATACTATAATAACAAATCCAATATTCATAAAAACAAAAATATGTGTCAAATGAAGTTAAAAATTGGAGGTAGCAAAAGTTTCTTCTCCAGAAGAGAGAAATAATTAAATGAAATACTGACCACCTGTCATCCCAGGCAAACTAATGATTTTGTTATCATAAAGCCCATTTAGATTTTAAATTGGCATCATCATAAATCTATCATCTAAGTTGACTATTTCTAAATTTCTCCAGGTTTATTCATGCAGGTCTCAAAGCATTCCGATCTAAAACTTTAGCATTTATAATCTACCTTTCATAAATGAAAGCCTAGGAAGGAATATGAGAAACATATTTCAACACACTCAAGGGACAGAACATTGAATACAAAGACTTTACATATTTTTTGTCATTTTGATCACATTGTCCCAAATCATCACTTTCAGCGCATTTTTCTATATTCCTTCCACTTTTAGGCAAATCTTTCTAATTATTTCCCTTGAAATACAGCTTGCATTTTCCAGTCTCCATGATTTTTCCTACATGATTTGCCCTGCTTGAAAATATGCTTTTCCTTTTCTTTTGCTGTCAGATCCTACTCTTTCGTTGAGAGGCTGATCAAGTCAAATTCCTCCCTTTCGATCTTCAATAGTTATTTCTCCTTCAAATTCTTACATTCTTTACTGACCGTGGGAAAGCGACAAGGAGAACAGGAACAAGCATTTACTTTACACATTATGTATTAACCCCATAAGTTATGCTATGTATTTAATTTTCCCAAAAATCCTACGGAGGTAGGTTTTATTTTCCCATTTCATACATAAGAAAACAAGAAGCTCAAAGAAATTAAACAGAGCTCTTCAGTGATGGAACTAAGATTCTGGCCTTCTGACTGTCTTTTTGACTCCAGCGCCCAGGAATTTTGATCACGCAACGTCGTAGCACTTCAAAACTATATTCATTTTCGGAAGAGATAAACGACTTTTTTTCATGTGCCAGAGCTCCTCAACGGTACTGAAAGCTTTTCCAAACAGTCTGTGTCTGATTCACTTTTGTACATATATACATAACAGAGCATCTTCCAAAGGATTTGGACATATGAGAAACACAATGAGCGTTTATTGAACAATGTGATACACTCACTTTTAGAGACCCGTAAAATACATAATAGTATGTCAATCAAAAAAGTATGACAAATCCATAACTAAAAACGGAAATGTTCACAATTTAAAGTCAGTTTTCTGTGCAAGACACTGTTAAGAGAATGTAAAGACAAAGTATAGAGTGGAAGAAAATATTTGCAAATCACACACCTGACAAAGCTTTTGCGTGTGGAATGTATGAAAAGCTCTCAAAACTCAACAAACCACCCAACTTAAAAATGGACCAAAACTTGAACAATTGCTTCACCAAAGCAGATCTGTAAGTGGCAATAAAGTCAACTTAATACCCTGATCAGCTGTAGCAAGATCAGAGCCCCCGTCTTTGCTACTGACACTTCTAAGGATACAGGAAATGTCTCTGCTGTATCACTTGAGACCCAAACACATATCTCAAGGAAAAATAGTACACTGAAAGCCATTGTGAAAACATAATAAAAACCCAAGAGAAAAAGTTTCAAAGGGGAATTAACCTTTTGATCAAATAGAATAGAACCTGTCATTACATATAAAAAACTTCTGGCATATTTCTTTATTATCAGTAACATTATACAGAACACACCAGTAGCATTATACTATTTTTTTTTAAGTTTCTGATAAAAAGACAGCCTTAGGTAAAGATAGGCTATTATTTGAGAATAAAACTAGTTTCTCTCTCCTTTTCAGTTTTCAATCTCAATTTCTTTACTTACATACTCTGTACCATCAATGCTTTTTTTTCAAGTTGTTATATTTCATCTTGAGAAAGGAAATTTATTTTACTAAAGGTGTGGGTTGGTTATTAATAAACAAATCTTATCTCCTCTATATGATGAAAATATAATTACCAGCCCCCTCACAGCACCAACTGAACACCTCAGAGACACTTATTTGGCTACAACAAAAAATGTATATATACAGGAAAAACATAGGACTTACTCTGATATGTGGAAAAATTCAAATATAACGCTTCATAATCTGCCCATGTATTACTGTATTTTATCAAAAAATTTTCTTGTAAAATTATTTATTTAGAGAAATATTTATTTAGAAGTACACGGGTAAAATCTAAACAATCACTTTGTACAGAGGGGCAGGCAGACCCAGAAATCATCTCTTTCAAATGAACGCTCTAAACCTTTTTTACAGTCTAAAATTCTGTATAATCTTATTTCTTGGTTTAAGGGTTGAGAGTTACATTTTAAAATAAAGCTGCTACATTACTCTTAAATATCACAAATGGAGTCTCAACACCACATCAATTAGAGACCATAATCCATCCATTTTAAAAAATATATATGAACAAGGCTGACAAAATCTAAATAGCAAAATGGCAGAAGAAAGAATGTATGCTCAGTAATGACTTTAAAATGGGGGAAGAGGACTTCCGGAGAAGATGGCGGCTTAGTAAGACGCGCGGGTCTTAGTTCCTCCTCCAGAAAAGCAACTAAAGAAACAGAAACAATACAAAACAGCTCCCGGAGCCACGACAGAGACCAAAAAGACAGCGTACCCCATTCTGGAACAGCTGAACGGGCAGGGAGAATCCGCTGCGGTGAGATACCCGAGGGACACGCATTTTCCCAGCCCGGGCGGCTGGCGACTGGGGTCCCCTCCACGCACGTGGCTCCCCGGTCTGACTGGGAACGTTGGATAGTGGGGCCCTCCCGCCACGCTTGGCGTCTCGGGCCAGCTGGGCAATTTGGACCGGCACTGTCCCAAGCCGCGGCGGCCAGCGGCCCCCACCTCCACGCGCGGTTTCCCGGGCCGACTGCCGTGCAGACAGACGAGCACCACGAGCGCCACCTACTGGGCAGGAAAAGAAAAACAGAGCCCAGAGATTTCACAGAAAAACCTTTCAACCAGCCAGGTCCCACACCCAGGGAGATCTGATCAAATGCCCAGACACCAGCAGAAAATAATGGATGACGCTAGGAAAATTGAAGATATGGTCCAGTCAAAGGAACAAACCAATAGTTCAAATGAGATACAGGAGCTGAGACAACTAATGCTGAATATACAAACAGAAATGGAAAAACTCTTCAAAAACCAAATCAATAAATTGAGGGAGGACATGAAGAAGACATGGGCTGAACAAAAAGAAGAAATAGAAAATCTGAAAAAACAAATCACAGAACTTGTGGGAGTGAAGGACAAAGAAGAAAAAATGGAAAAAACAATGGATACCTACAATGGTAGATCTAAAGAGACAGAAGCTACAATTAGTGAACTGGAGGATGGAACATCTGAATTCCAAAAAGAAACAGAAACTATAGGGAAAAGAATGGAAAAACTTGAGCAGGGGATCAGGGAACTGAATGACAATATGAAGCGCACAAATATACGTGTTGTGGGTGTCCCAGAAGGAGAAAAGAAGGGAAAAGGAGGAGAAAACTAATGGAAGAAATTATCGCTGAAAATTTCCCAACTCTTATGAAAGACCTAAATTTGCAGATCCAAGAAGTGCAGCGCACCCCAAAGAGAATAGACCCAAATAGGTGTTCTCCAAGACACTTACTAGTTAGAATGTCAGAGGTCAAAGAGAAAGAGAGGATCTTGAAAGCAGCAAGAGAAAAACAATCTGTCACATACAAGGGAAACCCAATAAGACTATGTGTAGATTTCTCAGCAGAAACCATGGAAGCTAGAAGACAGTGGGATGATATATTTAAATTACTAAAAGAGAAAAACTGCCAACCAAGACTCCTATATCCAGCAAAATTGTCCTTCAAAAATGAAGGAGAAATTAAAACATTTATAGACAAAAAGTCACTGAGAGAATTTGTGACCAAGAGACCAGCTCTGCAAGAAATACTAAAGGGAGCACTAGAGTCAGATACGAAAAGACAGAAGAGAGAGGTATGGAGAAGAGTGTAGAAAGAAGGAAAATCAGATATGATATATATAATACAAAAGGCAAAATGGTAGAGGAAAATATTATCCAAACAGTAATAACACTAAAAGTTAATGGACCGAATTTCCCAATCAAAAGACATAGAATGGCAGAATGGATTACGACCCAGCAATACCACTGCTAGGTATCTACTCAAAGGACTTAAGGGCAAAGACACAGATGGACATTTGCACACCAGTGCTTATAGCAGCATTATCTACAATTGCAAAGAGATGGAAACAGCCAAAATGTCCATCAACAGACAAGTGGCTAAACAAACTGTGGCGTATACCTACGATGGAATATTATGCAGCTTTAAGACAGACTAAACTTATGAAGCATGTAATAACACGGATGGACCTAGAGAACATTATGCTGAGTGAGTCTAGCCAAAAACTAAAGGACAAATACTGTATGGTCCCACTGATGTGAACCGACATTCGAGAATCAGCTTGGAATATATCATTGGTAACAGAGACCAGTAGGAGTTAGAAACAGGGTAAGATAATGGGTAATTGGAGCTGAAGGGATACAGACTGTGCAACAGGACTAGATACAAAAACTCAAAAATGGACAGCACAATAATACCTAAGTGTAATGTAACTATGTTGGAACACTGAATGAAGCTGCACCTGAAATATAGTTTTTTGTTTGTTTGTTTGTTTGTATCTTTTGTGTTTGTTTTTTTCTTTTTCCTTTATATATATATATATATATTTTATTAGTATTATTATTTTAATTCTCTTCTCTATATTAACATTCTATATCTTTTTCTGCTGTTTTGCTAGTTCTTTTCCTAAATCGATGCAAATGTACTAAGAAATGATGATCATACATCTATGTGATGATACTAAGAATTACTGAGTGCATGTGTAGAATGGAATGATTTCTAAATGTTGTGTTAATTTCTTTTCTTTTTTTTGATTAATAAAAAAAATTTTAAAAAAAAAGTAAATGGGGGGAAAAGATTTTGGGGCCAATAGGCCATATGCTCTCCTGCTTCATACCTCACAATAAACTTTTTATCTCTTTGAAAAAAAAAGGTAAACGGATTAAACTCTCTAGTCAAAAGGCAAAGACTAGGAAAATGGATTTTAAAAAAATGAAACAACTATAAGCTGTCTGCAACAGATGAACCTTAAAGGAAAACATGAAAGTAGGTTAAAAGTGAAAGGATGGAAAAAATATATAATATGGAAGTAGCAACCAAAAAAAAAAAAGAGAGTTTGGGTGGTGTGCCAGTTTGAAAGTATTAAGTACCCTAGAAAAGCCATGTTTTAATCTTGATCCAATCTTGTAGGAGCAACCGTTTCTTTTAATACTGATTCAATGTTGTATGTAGATGGTTTGATTAGATTATCTTCACAGATGTGAGTCACGCAATTGTGGGTGTGACCTTTGATTAGAGGGAGACTCTGCCCATCCCAGGTGGCCCTTGATTCATTCACTGAAATCCTTTAAAAGAGGAAACATTTTGGACACAGAAACAACAGAAGCCTCAGAAACGTCACAGCACATCTAACACAGATGTGGACACTTGGAGAACAGAGACAAAGATGTTTGGAGATGCTTGAAGGCCAGCAGACGTTGCCATGAGATGTTAAACAAGCCAGAACCTACAGAGAGCCAAGAGATGAAAGCCAGCCCCAGAGAAGTCAAGCGAGAAATCCCCACAGGAACAGAAGCTGAAAGCACAGAGCCCAGAGCAAGGGACCAGTGTCAGCTGACAGAGGTGCTCCAGATGCATCAGCCTTTCTTAAATTAAGGTATCTTTCCCTACTTTGGGACATTTCCATAGGTTTAGAATTGTAAACTTGTAACTTATCTAATTCCGCTTTGTAAAAGCCGTTCCAGTTCTCGTACATTGCATTCCAGCAGCTTTTAAACTAACACAGGTGGCTATATATAAAATAGACTTTAAGTCAAAAACAGTTATAGGGAACAAAGATGGTCATTACATACTGGTAAAGGGAAAAATTCAACAGGATGATGTAACAATTATAGATATATGTGCTCCTGACAGCAGCGCTCCAAACTATATGAGACAAATACTAACAGATTTGAAGGGGGAAGTTGACCATTCCATATTAATAACAGGATACTTTAATATACCACTTTAAACAATGGGTAAACATCTAGACATAGAACAATAAGGAAATACAAAACAATTTTCTAAACAAGTGAAACTAACAGACATAAATAATACAGAACACTTTCCCCAATAAAAACAGAACACACATTCTATTCGAGTGCACATGGATCATTCTCCAGGATAGAACACATGTTGGGTCACAAAACAAGGCTCAATAAACTCAAAAATACTGAAATCATGCAATGTATGCTCCCTGATAAAACAGGATGAAGCTAGAAATCAAAGACAGAGAGAGAGAGAGAGGCGAAGTGCACAACATGTGGCAATTAAACAACATAGTCTTAAACAACCAATGGGTTAAAAGAGAAATCAGGAGCAAAATTAGGAAATATCTTGAGACAAATGAAAATGAAAATACAACAAACCAAAATTTATGGGTTGTAGCAAAGGCAGTGCTGAGAGGGAAATTTATAGCTCTAAATACTTACATTAAAAAAAGAAGAAAGACTTCAAACCAGAGACCTATCCGCAAAACTGAAAGAATCAATAAAAGAAGAGTGAACTAAACTCTAAAATTATCCAAAAAAAGAAAAATACTGCAAATCAAATCCAAAGAGCATTCTTAAAAATTATATGCCATGACCAAGTGGGATTTATGCCTGGTACACAGGTTGGTTTGACATAAGAAAATTAATGTAATACAGCACATTAACAGAATGACGGGGGAAAAAAAACACATGATCATCTCAATCAATGCAGAAGAGGTTTTTGACAGAACACAGCACGCTTTTTTGATTTAAAAAGAAAACACTTAGAACACTAGGAATAGAAGGAAACTCCCTTAATATGACAAAGGGTGTATATGCAAAGCACACATCTAACATCCTACTTAATGGTGAAAGACTGAAAACTTTCACTCTAATATCAGGAACAAGACAAGGATGCCCACTGTCACCACTATTATTCAACATTGTACTGGAAGGTCCTGCCAGAGAAATGAGGTAAGAAAAAGAAATAAAAGGCATCCAAATTGAAGAGGAAGAAGTAAAACTTTCACTATTTTCAGATATTATTATCCTATATACAGAAAATATTGAAAAGCTTCTACAACTAATAAAGGAATTCAGCAAAGTGGCAGGGTATAAGATAAACACCAGAAAAACAGTAGTGTTTTTATACACAATCAATGAACAACTGTAAAAAGAAATCAAGAAAAAAAAACATTCACAATAGCAACTAAAAGAATCATGTATCTAGAACTAGGTCTAAGCAAAGATGTAAAGGAATTGTATACTGAAAAAAATGCTAAAGAAGGCTTAAGTAAATGAAAGGAAATTCTGTGTTCATGGATTAAAAGACTAAATATCATTAAGATGCAACACTACCCAAAGCAATTTATAGATTCAATGTTATCTCGTTAAAAATTCCAACAACTTTCTTTGCAGAAATAAAAAAGCTAATCATCAAATTTATTGGAAGAGAAAGGGGCCCCGAATAACTAAAGCGATCTTAAAAATGAAGAATGAAGTTGGAGGACTCTGAAAATATATTACAAAGCCATGGAAATCAAAACAGCATTATATTGTCACAAGGACAGACATCTAGACCAATGGAATAAACTGAGAATTCAGAAATCAACTCACATTTATGGCTAAATGATTACTGACAAAGTGGCAAAGACTACTCAATTGGGAAACAATAGTCTCTTCAACGAATGGTGCTAGGAAAACTAGATCTCCACTTGCAAAAAAACAAAAGGACCCCACCTCACACCAAATACAAAATTCAATTCAAATTCAATCAAAAACCTAAATATAAGAGCTAAAACTATCAAACTCCTTGAAGAAAATGTGGGCAAGCATCTTCAAGACCTTGTGTGAGGCAATGGTTTCTTGGACTTAACACCCAAACCACAAGGAACAAAAGAAAAAATAAATAAATGGGACCTCATCAAAATTAAATGCTTTTTTTTCCTTAAAGTACTTTATTATGAAATTAAAAAGACAATCTACACAATGGGATGATATATATATACACATACACATATGTATATATATCCTTTATCAGATATGTGGTTTCCAAATATTTTCTTACATATATATAAAGAAATGTATATATATATATATATATATATATATATATAAAGAAATTCTTCAATTTAGTAACAAAAAACAAACAACCCAATTTAAAAGAGGGTGAAAGACTTGAACAGACATCTCTCCAAAGAAGATAGATAAATGGCCAGAAAGCACATGAAAAGGTGCTCAACATCATTAGCCACTGGTAAACTGCAAATCAAAAATCACAGTGAGATATCATTTCATACCCATTAGAATGGCTGCTATTTAAAAAGACAAAAAAACAAAAATAAAACAGAAAATAAAATTGTTGGAGAGGATGCAGACAAAACCACTGATGGTGACAATGTAAAATGACACAGCTGCTGTGGAAGAAAATTTGGTGGTTCCCCAGAAAGCTAAGTACAGAACTGCCATATGATCCAGCAAACTCACTACTATGCGTATACCCAAAATAACTGTAAGCAAGGGCTCGAATAGATATTTGCACACTGAAGTTCATAGCAGCTTTATTCACAATTTGCCAAAAGATGGAAGCAATCCAAGTATATATCAATTGTTAAATGGATAAATAAAATGTGGTATCAGACACAATGGAATATTATTCAGCCATAAAAAGGAATACATGTGACAACATGGATGAACCTTTAATACATCATGTTTTGTTAAATAAACCAGATACAAAAGGATAAGTATTCTATGATCTCAATGTTTTGAAACAATTAGAATAAGCCAACTCATAAACTTAGAATCTACAATGTAGGTTACCAAGGGACTTGGCAGGGGAGAGGGTTGGAGGTGGGATATTGGGAATGAGAAGTTTAGGCTTAAAATGTTCAGGGTTCCTATCTGGATTGATGAAATGTTTTGGTAATGGATGGTGGTGATAGTAGCATAATATTGTGAATGCTATTAACAGCACTGAAATATCTATCTGACTATGATTAAAAGGGGACGTGTTAGAGCATATATATGGTAATAAAATAAAATGTAAAGAAAATCCAAGGAACTACACTACACAAACAATGAACCCTAAGTTAAACCATGGACATTGATTAATGATACAATTATAAAAATGTGTTATCACCATTTGCTACAATTGTACCACTCCAATGCAAGGTCCTGTATTTTAAGTGTGACTATTCTGAAAACCCACAACTTCTCTAATAAAGGAATATATATAAGAATATATATAAGAAACTATAATTGTCTATGAACAAGTTCATCTTTAACAGACAATAATATTATTTTATTTATTTTTCTTCTGGAATACTTAGTTCTAGTCCGTCTTTTCTGACAAAACTGTATCCCAATGCAATGTATATTTGGGCTTAAAAGATGTCTGTAATCTCTGTCCAATCTCTCTCTCTCTACACACACATGGACATAAATATACATATATATGTATGCATTTATGTAAAATTAAAACTGCGCTTTTAATTTCCTGTAACAAAAAACTTCTAAGTGATAAAAAAATTCTAAATTTTGACAATTACTAAACATAAACATTAAAATTTAAGTGGAAATTCATCTCTTATGAGACTATTTTTTTTAATTCATTAATGCGTTCCAGAAGAATAAATATTCTTTAGTGAAAAGAAAAGGGATTCAGCATCAAGGTATTTGTAGATAGCTTTTAAAACTGAGAAACTCAGATTATATTAATGTCAGTGACAGTTTAAGGATTTTCTTACAGCAATGAACTTCAGTTCTTGGAATTCATTCAGAAATCACTGCATTTTTACAATCAAAAACATTCTTAATAGTTAGCAGAAAACTCTATTATATGCTCTTTCAATTTTGTTGAAAGCGAGAAAGCGGAAACCAAAAACATTTTTATTATGTTCAGTAGAGTCATTAACTTTCTCAACAGCAACACCAATAATTTTGACTGTCCCTTTTTTTGATACACCTTTTATCTACCCTGCAGCAATGTAACACAGTAAGATTCATGATAGGCTAACAGATGTATATGTTTCTTTTATAAAGCAAGAGAAGGGGGATGATTAAAACAAAGGAGAAAAGCACTGCAAGCATAACTCCTAAACACTTTCTCAGATAAATATATTTTAGGAAAAAGTACATATGAAACTTAACATCTAGAAATTAGTGCCTTTAAAGCTATTTGATCCTGTGTACTCCATAAAAAGTCTTAGTGCATCACTGGCAATTTGAACACCTTTGTGTGAAGATGCTGTTTTAAGATAAAGTAATAAAACAACTTCCCTTTCAAGCTGAAAATGTCAAGAAACTATATTTGTCTTTTGCACCCAGCATTTAAAACTCAGAAAACAGTCATAATTGATGTTTGCCCATGTACAAAATATCCTCAAATATTATTATGCAGCAGTAAAACAAAATGAGGTCCTGAAGCATATGACCACATGGATGAACCTTGAGGATTATAATGCCGAGTGAAATAAGCCAGACACAAAAGGATAGATACAGTATAATTTCACTATTATGACTCTGGTAAAGAGAGCAAACTCCAAACTATATGGCCCAGGAAGAAAATCTGCACTCATATATAGCAATGAATTGGATGTGCCTCTCTGCAGCTAGAGTATGCAAATGATTTTACAAGCAACAGTTTCCAAATGTTTCATATTTTTAACATTGACCATTCGTAATAAAGATTCTATTTTTTTAAATCCTAAAATTATTTTTAAAATATGAAAACAAAAGATTAACCTAAAACAAATGACGGAAAGGTTAGTATGGATTTTAGTCCCCTTAACCTTGATCCATCTCTAAAACAAGTTTCCAAGGGAACAGAGTAGAGGCAAATGCTATTCTATAGTATCTTTGAACAATCAAGTTTGTGTTTGTTAACTGCAATGTTCCTCATCACCGGCACAAAGAGATAAATTTATAAATATTTGGGGCATTTCATCAGGTAAGGAAGTTATAGAAAGATTTGAAATCAAAAGTTAAATCTTCATTAGTCAGGTTACTCTTTCATTGTTATATTATTTCCTAGAAAAAGCACTCTTCATTAAATCTTTAATGAATCATATCCAGCTTTACTTTACATTATAATAACTAATTACACCAAATGATATATACCTCACAGTCTCATAATTCTACTTTCTCAGATAAGATATATAGTCAAGTACTATTTCACACCCATATGTGTGTTTGATGATGCTTAGGTAGGTACCTTGTTTTTGTCATCTAATGGTTGATCAAACAAGAAAACCTGAAAGGAACAGAAAGAAGCTTAAAGTGTATCCTTGTGGGTAGGGTAGGTCTAAATAATATTTGTATATCTTAAAATGTATGAAAATAAGTATGTAATTGGCAGGTAATATATTTGTCTTAATTAACAAACAGCATAATGAAGGAAGAAGTCAGAAATCAGTAGAAATTGTTAATAAAATTAGTCCTTAAGGATGAGCTGGCAGGAAGCCCTCAATTACCCTGACCTTACTAAAACTTCTTTTGCATATTTGCATATGTTGATTTGAATTTTCTGTAACAGTAATTTAACCCACTTTGCTTCTCAATTCTTATTATTTTATAAAGACAAAATATTTTATCAAGTACTAAAATTAAACAGATCATAGAAATTAACTAAAAATAAAGGATGGCTAGACTTCACAGGAAACATCATAAAGTATCTTAATGTCAGAGCTACATATATGTTGCAATATTTGGGTATTTTAAATCATTGATAATCTAGTGAGAAGGCACATTCATACATATTTGTGATCAATCTCACAGACTATCTTACATGAGTTAAATAAGGAATTCAAGTTAGAGTTCTTTCAAGTTATTAGAAACCATTTGTTGTATTCCAATGAGCAGAAACCAATTCTTTACCCTACCATTTAAAAGGCAATAGTGTTACCTCCTAAATGCATTGACCTTTTTCCTTTTAAGAAAAAGAAAAAACTCATAGCACAGAGTGGATTAAATAATTATTGTGGTAGAAAACTCAAACATATGTCATGCAATGAATTTATAGTTCTCATAGCAACAATTATATGGGCCTTTTTTTTTTAATTGGAGCAGTTATGGGTTTACAGAATAATCATGCATAAAATATAGGATTCTCATACACCACCCCACAACTTCTTACACTGGAGTGGAACACTTGTTATAACTGATGATAGCATATTTTTATAATTGTATTATTAATTGAAGTCCAATATAACTTAGGATTCCCTGTTTGTGTAGTATAATTCCATGGAAATTTAAGTTTTATTCTTTTACATATATACAATCTAACATTTACCCTTCTAATCATATTCAGATACATACTTCAATGTTGACTGTTGTGTTCACAATCTGTGCTATCACCACCACCTCAAAAATATGGAAAGTTTCACGAATTTGCGTGTCATTCTCTCACAGCATTCATGTTAATCTCTATTATCATCTCAACTTTAGATGTGCTGCCAAAGCAAATACCCAGTTATATTTGAAATCAATTTATACATGTGTAAGAGTAGATATAGTAGGGCTGCTATGGGAGAAGTAACATAATTCCTTAAAATTTCAATTAAATGTTCAACCAAAATGTGTCACACTGAGTTCCTTTCATTCTTTATATGAAATTGGTCTTAGAGCTCCCCATTATTGCTGTAATCTTCAGTCATTCGTGGTGTAATACACTACTTCAGCACATTTTATTTTTAAGAGGGCTGGGAACATTAAAAAATCAATTACAACACTTAGTCACAGTTGTAGTGAGTTTGAAAATGCTTTCATATTTTCATCAGTTGTTGATTTTTAAGCTATTGTATCAAAAAAAAAAAAAAAACCTCAAGGCAATACCAATTGTTTTCTTTGATGCTCTTTACCAGTCTATGAGTATCATTAGGAATTAAGCCTCTTTATTAACAAATCTCAAGCAATAATAGGGAGGAAGCATTTTAATGGCAATTTAGATAATAACGAAAATATAACCAAAAAATTTAAATGCAAAACTTTAATATCTAATTAATTTTATGTATTTATAAATTATCACAGGTACCACATCAAGCAATACAGCACTTAGTGGTAATAAAAATTATTAGTAGAAATCCTTAAATAAATAAGAATTACTCTTACTTAAATAAAGACTATTCAATAATAAAAGCCAAAAAAAAGGATCTATATATACATATTTTCATATATGGGCTGCAAAAAAGCTACAAAATGCTTTAAAACTCACTATACAAGTCCATGGAGATAACTGTAATTTCTCCCTAAATTCTTGCTCCCCTTTTATAAAATTCTAATACATGTAAATTAATCTTGGTATACATTTTGGGCATCCTCAAGAATGTCATTTCTAGAACAGGGGAAGTAAGAGATTCATTTGGATAATTAGAAAAGAAGAGAGTTTGAGTTTGGGAATAAGAAAGGAAGGCAAGGACAACAGCAGAGGAGCAGAAGGTTATGCAATGAACCCTGCAAAAGATAAAGACGATGAAAAGTAACCTGGGGTAAAAATATTTCCTGCTAGTATCTGTGAATAAGCAATGGAGGTGAGGGTGTACAAGTGGGTTGGATGTCACAGAATAGTGGAAAGCAAGGAACAAACACTGGAAAAGATTCTAAAACCAAATAAGCAACTATAGTCTTTTTGTGTATGTTAATGGTTAAGCACATTTTGGTTCTGACATATGTACTCTAGTACTAGGAAACCATCAAAGGAATGAAATAGATCCACATGTAATAATATAGGAAACCTCTCCAAAATAAATCAATAATAGGGGGCATAAAGTGTTTGGGATGTTTTGAGTGTTCGTTTCTATTTTTATTTTTTTGAAGTAATGAAAATGTTCTAAAATTGATTGCGGTGATGAATCCACAACTACATGATGACACTGTGAGTGACAGATTGTACACTTTGGATGACTACATGGTATGTGGATATATCTCAATAAAATTGTATTTTAAGAAAACCGACCAGAGGTAAAAGCAATAAGATAACAGCATAATTAAACTTGCATGGTCCTACAGGTTAGGTATAAATTGCCATTTTATGCTTCCCCTGATAATACTTTTGTTTACATTATTCAAAGTACTACTCTAAAAGGCTCATCAAAAGGAAATATGTTTTAAAGGTGCATGTGCTTGGGCTAAGGAAACCAGGTAAATATAAGCCTTACAGAAAACTGATCCAAATTTCAATTTGGGTATTAGAGGCTTTATGTAATCAACCATAAAAATCATTGTCCTTTTTATGAAGTATAATTTCTAAACCAAAATCAGGTCAATGAGTAAAATGTTATGTCCTATTTTAGATGAGAGATACATAAATCACAATGTAATTAATTGTATGTTATCTGACCTCAGTAAATAAAAGCTGCCACATGCCGTTAGCAGTTTTTATAGAGCATATGTTCACAAAGCAAACATAATTCATTTAACATGTAAAAAACCTCTGTGTTCAACACAGCCAATTTAGTAATCTAATCTCCCAGCCATAAAAGGATCGTGAGAAGGAGAAAGAGGAACGTCATCAAGTCTTCACAATCATCATGACGACAGAGTTGCATGCTCAGAAATATTTAAGACCCCATAGAACTTGCTAAGGGAACACCAAGTAAATCACCAAAATCGATTGAGGAAGGAAGATGATGTTAGTTTTTGGCAGCTGTATGAAACTGAAGAACATATGGCTTTCTGCAGTGAACAGCATATATCTTCAGTCTCAAAATTCAGTTTTCATAAGAAAAAAAAAGCCATTTGGTGATCAGTCAAGAGGTCTTAAGTCATGGATAAATTGACATAATGTAAACCTGTCACTGAATAAATCAGAAGGGTGATCTGCTCCTCTGGGTGATGAGGCAAACACTCAAGAGAAGCAATTATGGTACAATCAACATACATGCACACACACACACACCACAGTTCTCAGTATACAGTATACATGCTTTAGTTCACTCTTTCAAGATATGAGTGCAAGATAATCCATTATTAATGCCATGACTCTAGGAAGATTTTTAATTGTGCCCTGGAAATTAATTCTGATAAAAAGGAATAAAGGTTTCTTCTTTACAAATATGAAAAATATGAAATAAGATCATCTAGAAAAGGACTTGAAGGTACCAATAGAAAGATTATATATAAACATAAGATCCTATGTTTCATTGTCATTATTATTATGATTCATGCTATCAAAAAGTTTTCGCTCAGTGTTGTACTATTCTAAACACTGAGAAAACACTCCCTATGCAGCTCTGCATTAATGACTCAAAGACTGGCATAAATACTTGCTGCTGATGAAGCCCCTGTCAGTACAGTTGCATATCATTTTGAGGCTTTTAACTATGTCCATTGTATTCTATGTAACACATCAAAGGAGGCTGCCAATGGAATGGGTCAGCACGTCAAATATGGCCTCTGCTGCCATTTAATTGTCATTTTTGATGGGATAAATACCAGTGAATATAAGAAGTTCATGTTCCTAGAAGGACATGGAAGGGAATCAAAAGTCTTTTTGTTATCCCTAATAGGAGACATTCTCTAGTTTATGGTGGTTATACAAATGCAGCTGACAGAGATGGGTCTTAAAAGACCATAGAAATAATTCAAGTCCCAGTACCTTCCCTCCTAGATATCTGCATTTCTTCAAGCATTTTGAATGATTATACCAAATTTACTGTCCTATACTTTCTCAAATTTCATGAAAGTTTCTTCATCATAAATTAAGGGAAAAAAAGTAAAGGACTGATATTTAAATATAAAATGATTATCTATTGTTTCATTTCACTAAACAAATTGCAATATTTTTTCCCCCTGCATTCAAGGATAAATAAACTTCCTGTGTCAGCCAAAGTTTTCTGTGTTATAAATCATTCTACCTTATGGCTTTCTACATAACCAAACTACAGTGAAACAAGTTCCTTTTTAGCATTTCTCTACTGGATATGCAAGTGGAAAATCAAGAAAATAATATTTCTTTATTACTGACAGCTAATACCTCAAATACTTCATAAGTCTTCAAATCTAAGTTTCTTAACTTTCAATTCATTTCATGGATTGGAGTATCTCTGTTTATCATTATTTATCAACCTTAATATGTTTCTGTACTGAGATTTCTTTCTCCAAAGGGTCTAGCTGTTAAAATCTGGTATCATCACTATTTACTGATCAGCTGTTATATGCCAGGCATATTTACCCATCATGCACAATCACATTTAATATTCAAAACATTCCTTTGGTATTACCCTCATTTTACAAATGGGGAAGTTGAAGCAGAGAAGGGTTATGTAGTACCCCAATGTACAGGGCTGCTGGTGGAAGTACTAACATTCAAACCTGAGTCTGAAATAAAACCAGTGCTCTTCAGTTCCAGACAGCCTTCTTTTCCTCACATATCAAGTACTTAATTGAATAATTACTCTTAATACAAAATATCAAAGAATTTTGTATTGCTAAATGATCACAGTTTTAAATCTACTAATTCAAAGATACATAGCTTTTACATGTTAGTGGTACTGGAGTTTAGAATGTGTTGGCTTGATAAGAAAGCACACCAAAATAATCAATGCATTTCATTTCTGGCTTCATGACCAAGTCATAATTCTACCAAGAAATGTAGAAACATAAAAATATGAACTAAACTAACAGTCCTTTTCTTCAGTGATTTTTATAGTAAACATCCACCATGATGCCACTATGATTAAAGGGTTCAGAAAAAAAACCCATAGAAGCTGTGAACAAAAATGGCAGCGTAAGATGATTCATGGTGCCATTCCCACACAGAATTTTTGAACAACTAGCAAAATCTGGCAAAGCCACCTTCTTCAGAACTCCAGAAAACAAAGGATCACACTAACTGGGTGAGTGTTGAATCAAGAAAATGCAGTCTTAAAAAATGATAGGAGAATCCCACGGTGCCCTTGCCAGCCCTGTCCCACCCCTACTCTAGCACCATGTGGAACCACCCTGCAACCCCACTGTGGGGTGCTGGCCCTGTTCCAGGGGTAACAAAGTAACCCAAATGCACATATGAGGGTGCCTTTATGTCTGTGACAAACTATAAAATGGCAACCTAAAGGATTAAGCCAGAAAACAACTCTCTGGTTCACCCTCACAGAACTCGCCCTGCAGGGAGAGACAGCTTGCAGGCAGCTAAAGCTATGTAAGAGAAAGTAAAGCCACAGTGGTCTGGCACAAAGGATTACATACTCTAAGTTTTATAATAGAGCATCTGAGATGGGGAAAAAGTGTATTTCACAGGAAAGAGAGGGGATATTAGGATGCCTGTAAACGGAAATTCTTGAGGCCATGATCACTCACAAACCCTAGGACAAAATACTGGTACAGAAAAGACAGAGGAACATGCACTTCACATTCGTCTCAGGCTAATTTTCTAGATAAGAAGGCTAACCTCTAAAAGGGAGCACCAGTAAATGCACAATTAGTAAAGACTATGAAAGATGATTTTTTGCAATTGTTTATTGTTTGTTTTTGTTAGCTCCTAGCGCTCAAGAAAATCTCTGCCATATCAACAGCTAGATAAAAACTTAACCAACAGAGAAATCAGGGACTAAATAGTACATTTAACACTTAAAAATATTAAAATGCACAGTGTACAACTGCATTAGAAGACAAACAAACTAGATATATTGGCCCATCCAAAGGAATAAATAAAAATCCAGAAATCAAAAATTAAGAAGACCAGACTTTGGGCGTACAGGACAAGGACTTTGAAAAAAAAATGATCCTTGGTGTGCCCAAGGAGATAAAGAAAAACACAGAGAAAGAACTAAAGCACATCAGGAAAGCAATTAATGAACACTGTCAGAATCTAAAGAAGAGATAGAGATTTTTTTAAAAGAACCAAAGAAAAATACTGGAACTGGAGTCTACAATAACTGAAATAAAAATTCCGTAGAGGGTTTGAACAGCAGAAGAGAGCTGCAAAAGAAAGAACCAGTGAGCTCCAAGACAAGACAACTGAAATGGTGACGATTTCACTTCGGAAACCATGGATGCAAGAAGACATTGAGATGAAATACTTGAAGTGCTGAAAGAAAACAACTGCCAAACAAAAACTGTACGTCTACCAAAACTGTCTTTCAAAAAAGACAGATTTATACATTCATTGAGTTAATTACCACTAGATCCACTCTACAAGCGATGCTAAAGGGAGTTCTTCAAACTGATAGGAAAGACATGAAACAGTGGATCAAAGAAGCATAAAGAAATAAAGACCTCAGATAAAGTTAACCATATGAATAATTACAAATGTCAGTATGATCCTACTTTATTTTTGGCACATAACTCCACTTTTTATTTCTCAAAGTTTCTAAAATGGAAATGTATAAAAGTAATGACAAATCTATGGATTTGGACATATAATATATACAGGTATAATCTATAACAAGTACAGCAAAATGATGGGGAGAACAGAGAGGCATAGGAATAGTGTTTGTATATACTAGTGAAGGTAAGTTACTATCAAATCAAAAATGATTGTTAGAAATGTAGGATGTTGAATTTAAGCCCCATGATAACCACAAAGAAAATATGTGAAACATACATGATGAAAGAAAGGCGGAGGGATTCAGTAATACATTAGAAAAAAATCAAATAAAATGGAAGTAGCCATTAAGGGAAGAATTGAAGGACAAAAAAGATACAAGACTTATGAAGACCAAATGGCAAAATGGCAGAAGAAAGTCCTGCATTATCAGTAATGATTTTAAATGTAAATGGATGAAACCCTCCTGTCAAAAGACAGAGATTGTTAGAACAGATTTTTATGACCCAAATATATGCTGTTTACAAGAGACTCTCCTTAAATTCAAAGACACCATTATGTTGAAACTAAAAGAACAGAAAAAATATACCATGCAAATAGTAACCAATAGAGAGTAGGGGTAGCTACACTAATATCAGATAAAATTGATGTTAAGTAAATGCTATTACAAAGGACAAATATAGTGGTAAAGTGGTCAATTCAAAACAAGACATCAAAATAATAAATATATATGTATCCACCCAAAGAGGCTGCAAATAGATAAAGTCAATATTAACAGATTTCAAAGGAGAAATAAATAAGTTCTAAATTAATAGTAGGAGATTTCAATATACCACTTTCAATAAAGAATAGAACATTTAAACAGGAGATCATTAAGGAAAGAAAAAAATTTAACAAAAGTATAAACCAACTAGATCTAACAGAAACATATACAAAAATTCACCCAACAGCAGCAGAATATACATTCTTCCCTAGTAGTGCACCTGGATCACTGTCTAGGATAGACCATACATTGGGTTACAAAACTAGTCTCAATAGATTGTAAAATATTATAGTCATACAGTGTCACCTCTCCAAATACAACAGAATGAAGCAAAAACTCAATACTAAGGAGAAATGGAACATTCACAAATATGTGCAAATCAAACAACACACTCTTAAAAGAAAACAATGAATCAAAGAACAAATTGCAAAGACAGAAAATGCCTTGAGGTGCATGAAAATGAAAACACAATATGTCAAAACTTGTGAAACATAGCAAATGCAGTGATAAGTATAAAATTTACAGCCATGAAGGCACATGTTAAAAAAGAAGAAAGATCTCAAGTTGGAGACCTAATCTCACAGCTGGAAGAAAGAGAAAAAGATAAGCAAACTAAACCCAAAGTGAGCTGAGGGAAGGAAATAACAAAAATTAGAGTAGAGATAAATGAAACAGAGAATGAAAAACAATAGTGAAGTGGCTCAGCAGGCAGAGTTCTCACCTACCATGCCAGAGACCCGGGTTCATTTTCCAGTGCCTGCCCATGTAAAAGAAAAAAGAAAAACCAATAGTGAGAGCCAACAAAACCAAAAATTTGTTCTTTGAAAAGATAATAAAAGCAAAACTTAAGTTAGACTGACAAAAAAAAATAGAAGGAGCAAACAAATAACCTAAAATCAGAAATGAAAGAAGTGACATTACAACTGACCCCATGGAAATAAAAAGGATTATAGAAGATACTACAAAGAACTATATGCCAACAAATTACAATACATAAATAAAATAGAAAAATTCCTAGAAACACATATCCTGTCTACAATGACTCAAAAAAGGAGACAAATAAAAGAGACTGAATCAGAATTCAAACCCTCCTAAGAAGGAAAAGCCCAGTATCACATAGCTTCACTACTGAATTTTTACCAACACTGCAGAAAGAATAAACATCAATCCTGCTCAAAACACTTCCAAAAAAAAAAAAAAAAAATGGAAGAGGAGGGAGCATTTATTAACTCATTCTATGAGGTCAACAGTAGCCTAATACCAAAGCCAGATAAGATATCACACAAGAAAAGAAAATTACAGACCAATATCCCTCATGAACATAGATGAAAAAATCCCAAACAAAATACCAGCATACCAAATCCAAGAAC
The DNA here is from genome assembly GCF_023851605.1 of Tamandua tetradactyla. Taxonomy (NCBI): domain Eukaryota; kingdom Metazoa; phylum Chordata; class Mammalia; order Pilosa; family Myrmecophagidae; genus Tamandua; species Tamandua tetradactyla. The sequence goes on from NC_135329.1 coordinate 41,751,597, forward strand.
ACATTAACATAATTATATACCATGTTCAAGTGGGATTTAACCCAGGTATACAAGGATGGTTCGATATAAAGAAATCAATAATATAATGCCCCACATTAATAGAGCAAAGGAAGAAACCACATCATCATCTCAATGGACATAGAAAAGGAATCTAACAAAATTCAGCACCCATGGGATAAAAATATTTACAAAGCAATAACTAGACAGAAACATCTTAAACATGATTGGGCATCTATGCAAAACCCACAGCTAACAGCATATGCAATGGTAAAACTAAAACATTCTGTGTTCATTGCTTGGAAGACTGTATATTAAAATGTCAACCTGGGTGGGCTACGGTGGCTCAGCAGGCAGAGTTCTCACCTTCCATGCTGGAGACCCGGGTTCGATTTCCGGTGCCTGCTCATGCAAAATAAAAAAAAGTCAACCCTATCCAAAGCAATTTACAGGTTCAACACAAACTCAGTCAAAATTTCAACAGTCTTCCTTTAGAAATGGAAAAGTAATTACCTAATTTATATGTAAGGATAAGGGACCTAAACCACCAAAACCCTTTTAAAAAAGAACGATGACATGGAGGACTCACATTTCCCAATTTTAAAATTAGTACAAAGCTATAGTAATCAAAACAGCATGGAACTGGCAAAAGGACAGACTTATAGACCAATGGAATCAAAGAGAGAATTCAGAAATCAACTCTGGCAAATCTATGGCCAAGTGATTTTAAACAACAGTGTGAAGTTCACTCAGTGGGGAAATAATAGTCTCTTCAACAAATGGTACTGGGACAACTGGGAATCCCTATGCAAAAGAATGAAGGGAGTCCTCTATCTTACATCATATACAAAAACCAACTCAAGAAGCACCAAAGACTTAAATATAAGGACCAAAATTATGAAACTCCTAGAAGAAAATAAAAGGAAGGGTATCATTACCTTTGATTAGGCAATACCTTCTTAGACTTTACACCTGGAACACCAGCAACAAAAGTAAAAATCAACATACTTCATCAAAATTAAAAACTTTTGTACGCCAAAGGGCTTTATCATGAAAGTGAAATGACAATCTACTCAATGGGGGAAAATATTTGGAAACCACATATTCAATAAAAGATTAATATCCAGAATATCTTTAAAAAGCCTACAACTCAACAACAAAAAGTCAAAGAACTCAATTTAACAATGGGAAAAATATTTGAGCAGACATTTCCCCAAAAAAGATATACAATGGCCAAAAAGCTCATAAAAAGATGCTCCATATAATTAGCCATTAGGGAAAGGCAAATCAAAACCATAATGAGATATCATTTCACTCTCACTAAAAAGGCTACTATTCAAAAACCAGGAAATAGCAAGTATTGGAGTGGATGTGGAGAAATAGGAACACTGTCATGTCAGTGGGAATGAAAATGGTGCAGCCAACTGTGGAAAACAGTTTGACAGTTCCTCAAAAAGTCAAACATAGAATTATCATAGGACCCAGCAATCTCACTTCTAGGTATATATACAAAAGAAATAAAGCAGATATCAAACAGATATTTTCATACCAATTCATCGTGGCAGGATTCATAATTGCCAAAAGGTGAAAGAACCCATGTGTCTACAAACAGATGAATGGATAAGCAAAATGTGGTTTATACATTCAATGGAATATTATTCAATCACAAAATGAATGACATTCTTATACATGTCACAACATGGATGACTCCTGAAGACATCAGGTTGAGTGAACTAAGCCAGACACAAAAGGACAAATATTATATGATCTCACTGATGTAAAATAATTAGAATAGGGCTTAGGGAATGGGGAGTTAATGTTAAATTGGTAGTTTCTGCTCAGGGTGATGGAAAAGTTTTGTAGATGGTGGTACTGCAGCACAACATCATGGATATAATTAACATCACTGAAAGGGGAAATTTTAGATTGTATGCTTATCACTAGAACAAAATTTTAATAAAAAAGCATAGCACTGTACAAGACAAGCATTGAATTCTGACCTAAACTATGGACTATAGTTATTATAATTATAATAATATTGTTTCATGAACTGTAACTAAGTCACTGCACTAATGCAAAGTACTAGCAAAAGGGAAAACTGTGTATGAAGTGAGTGGTATAGAAGAATTCTGTGTTTCTGCATGATTTTTCTGTAAACCTACAACTTCTGTAATTAAATAATTTTAAAAATAATCATTCCTTTCATAGTATAACTTATTATCCCTAAATATTGGTCTAAATAGATAAACACACAAATACAAAGTATCCACACACTCCCAGAGACGCACAAAAGAACTAAGGCTCATAAAATATTTAAGCCAACAGAGAAGCTCAAAAAACAATAATAGCTGGAGACCCGGGTTCGATTCCCAGCGTCTGCCCATGCAAAAAATAAATAAATAAATAACAATACATTTTTAAAAAGCAGGACTTGATAATCATGAGTCCCAATCTGAAAAGTGTCTGTGGAGATAACTCCTACAAGTTTACATAGTACACAGATGAAGCAAATGTACACGCCATCCTCCCTAACTCAAGTGACAATAAAAGAATTTCAAAATCATTTGCTCATCATTTTAATTCAAATAGGCCAATGAGTGACACTCTTATATTTCTTTTATGTTCCCAAAATCGGAAGGAAACAAAAAAAAATTATAAAATAAAAGAGAATTAGCATCCTTTCTGCATTTCTACTATGTCCATTCAAGCATCATTTTCTTTATCAATTATAGTGTTTTTATAATTTATTAAATTATAATAAAAATATCAGCATAAATACCACATATTTATTCTGCTATTATAGGGCACAAATGAAACAATCTACCATTCACCACAATAAGTTTCTTCAAGACAACCCAGTTTACTGATTTCATAGAAACCCTATTTTTGTTTATTAATATGTGGACCATTCAGCAAATGAACTCACTCCCCAAGTTCTGCTACAGTCACAGATATTGCCCTCGGCTTTAAGGATATTCAATGTCTTTAATAATAACTTGTAATGTTTCTCTTTACCCTCCCTAATAATTAGTGTATTACCTCCTTAGTCATTAATCAGTTAACTGACCAACAAATTGGGTTTGAACATTTCAGAAGCTCTTAAGCTGTCTGGCCTTTCTCCTAAAACAGTGTTTTAACATGTTGGTAGTTCCTTGTTTTCACTTCCTTGCTAGTAATGAAGAAAGATTCATAAAACACAACACAGAGAGTCCACCAGGCAATATGTATTGAACATGTACAAAGAGCAGAGCAGTATATTAGGTCTTGGCAGGAATAAATGGTTTTTTGGAAATACAGTTCACAAATATGAATACCAACTTAGAAGAAAAATTTTATAATCAGTGGTAGCGCTTGACTAGGCCATTTAATTTCTCTTTCTTCGAAGTTCAAATGCCTGAGAAACATTTTTATCCAAAATCTCACAACTAGGATTTTACTTCTCATTGGCACTTGATAAAACGTTAACATAACTCCAAGAGAAGTAAGACATGCATCTACTGAATTACTCACAGGTGGATGTTCCTTAGCTATTATTTACTCATTTGTTCACACTTTACAATTGTAGGACATTTCATTTCTTTAGGTCACAAAATAATATAGCTCAAAAATTAAAATTCTAGAATTGCTTTAGAGTGAGCCAGCATGATAAACGAGATATCCATTCCAGGTTCCATTCGAGAAGCTATCTAAAAGTTAGCAGTATTTGTAAGGATGATATCATTATCTGGGGATTGACTTTTGTAGGAAAGAAGGTGGTTTTTCAAGGAATGAATACCGTTATTTGCAAGACTACAAGGTCTCCACCGATCAATTGAAATGATGGCTCCAAAATATCATGCATGGTACTCCTCATCAGAGGAGAATGTTTACCTGAAAAATGTTTGCCTCATATTCCAACACCAATAAATTTGAAATATAGAGATAAAAGACTGAGATACAAGTGATAATGAGTCCGTCATCAAAATACATTTGCTGCACTAATTCAGGTCACCCCAGAGTTCGATTCTGGAGCTCATTAGCAAGATTAATTTGACTGATTTCAGGGAATGCCAGAGTTTACTTAGAGAAAGATTCTCCTACATATCCATAACCTTTTACATGAGTGTTCGTGAACCCACAGGAGTCCAACCCACAATGCAAGCACCACTAGCTAACTGGGAAAGGTTTTACAGGATAAAGTTATATACACTAGTGCCAGGAGTGAGTGTGCGTGTGTGTGTGTGTAAGAAGAGGAGGTAGGAAAGAGGACTGACCCATATTTTTCACCCTCTCAGTTTCTCAGCCTCTTCAGCTCTCACAAATATAGTATAGGTGTACCAACCCTTCGTCCAAAATTCTAATGTCAAAAAAAGATCTGAAAAATTAAAAGTGTATTAGCAACTCATTTGGCAGTATGGACTCCTCTGCAATTCACTTAAAGACAAAACAGGACCCAGATGATGTGAATTAATTTAATTTTTCTTTATGCCACTTAGTATGGATGTTCATATTTCACTGCAGAAATATTAATGTTTCAAAACAGAGTATTACTCCAGACCCCATAATAGATTGGTATATGTACACTGTACTAGTTAAAAGGAAAATCAGCCTCATGTGGATAATCTAAGGCTTTCCTGACCATTCTTTTTTAAAATATCAGCATCCACACATTTCTGATCCCCTTTCCCAGGCTTTTTTCTTCTAGCACCTATCACTGGCTGATATCATATATTTGTCTATTTGTTATTTGCTTATCGACTCCTCTAGAATATAAGCTTCAGAAGAACAAAAACTGTGTTTTGTTCTAGAGGTATCACCAGCCTTTAATGTCTGTTACACAGGACTTAATAATTTTTGGTTGGCTAAATTTTATTTAATCCAGACATTTAACAAAGTTAGGAAACGTTTTATTAGTCTATGCTACCAAAAAAAGAATATATGATATAAGGGTAGAATATTCCTGTGAATATTAATATAATTTTGAACCATAAAATTTGAATCTGTGCATGGGTCTACCAATTTCACTTCTTTGCTCTTGGGAATGTCACAGAAACTACTTGATCCTTAGTTTACGTTTCTGTAAGATGGAGAGAGCAATTCATATCACAAAGCTGTGAAAAACATGTGACCAAGTAGGGAAAGGTGTTTAAGCCTTGAAGCATTATCAAAATACTGCTCTAGTTGTTTTTGTGGTACAGATCATGACATCAGCTTTTCAGAACCTCGGGTGCATATTTTTTTTTCTGGTACATATTTTTAAAAGAAATGAGTAATTTTTTGTGGCCCTTCTAAACCTATCATTTATAAGTTTATAATTCTATGGCCACACAACCCAGTATTCCCTAAATTAAAGCTAACCAAATAAAAGGAACTGTGAGATCAAGAAAAATGAGATCCCAAAAGTGGAATGCTAGACTTAAGATGGTCTCAGAAGAGTGTCAAAGGCAAAGAGAAAAAAAACAACAGGTAAAAAGGCTGACATGTTAATATGTAACTCTCAATAAAGCAAAACTTGGCTTAGCAACATGATCGCATGTCTCTCTCCACCCAAACTCTTTTGTATCCACGTAGAAGCTCAATTCCAACAGAAAACAAAAATAGGGGAGGAAACAGCATTTTATTTAGAGGATTTTCTCAAAAACTTCTCTGCTATATTATGCATGTTTTATAAAAGAAAACACAGCATCCTATATTTATAGCTTCTCTGGAAAAGCAGAGGTATATACATCACCACAATAGAAATACTAGTGCATTCCACCAGCAGAGATCTCAATTAGAGGTTTGTGTAAAGTACTGTTTAAAATTATTTAATTACTGTGTGATCAAAAATATGTAAAACTTTGGTAAGAACGAAGAGAAATTTAGAATCTTAGGAAGAAGGCTGAAGAATGCTAAAATGGTTTCTTCATATCTGCAAAGTCGTGATTGAATGTTAATTAAGCAGTCAGTAGAAAGTAAGGATAAAGGAGCAGAGCATAAAAATTATAAGGGAGGAAATTCTAGTTGGCTTAATGTAATCGAATTGCCATGATCTGTTAAGGAGTTAAGCTTAACAGGAGCCCCCGTGGTGACCTCCTAACAAGGTGTCCTCTTAGTATCTACGCAATAGCACGGTACACACCTAAAAGAGATTTATATGCTTGAAATACCCAGGGTAGAGGATGGCTTTTATGTGGAGGTGCTCAATCAATACTTTCCTAATGAAAAAAAAAAAAAAATCCAAAGAGTAGAACAAAGAGCAATGACAGAAGGAAATTACTTCCAAGTATATGTTAAGACAAATTTAGACAGTATTTAATTCACGGTGAAATAGGTTTGGGCAACACTAGCTTAAACAAAGGTGAAAAGGATTATTTATCACACAGACTTTCATTTACCAGAGTTCATTGTAAATTCCAGGAAGACAATCAAATAAACCCTAGTTCCTAAATATTCTTCACCACTGATCTTCTCATACACCCAAACAATAGAAACTGAGGACTTTTTCTCTGACTGAGCCAAAGATACAAACTCCCTGCAATACTAACATATAACAGCTGTACTGAGCAGGACCAGAACAGCCAGTCCAAAAGGTACCGAAGAGTTTTATGGGAAGGAAAAATACTTTAATGTTGACCATCCACCAATCCTGTACTAACAATTCCAAGACACTGGGAAATAAATGTCATACCTTAAATTCCTAGGTAGTTCACCAGATACTGAAATGGCATTCATGAAGGAAGAGAGAGCCAGGTGCACAAGTGTAACCGACTTAGACTATTTTCAAACCTAACTCCTTTTGGAACCAAATCAAAATCCCAAGGAGGGGGAGGAGGCATAGAAGGGCGATGGCAAGAAGCAACTCAAATAAAAAGCTGTACTTCTGAGTATTTGTGCCATAACATACACTGGGAAGAATTATTTTGTGACCCGACATAGCTCAATGTTGCTCTCCTATTTATTATTTAGGGGTAATTGATATATTAAAATAAAAGGACTACAACCAGAGGGAAGGAATAAGACAGGAGAGAAGCATTTTGCATCAGACATTCAGATATATAAAAGGGAATCAAGGATTGTTGCCACCCAGCCACCTGGGAGTCAGCAGGCCCCATGACAACATGGAAAACATATACCCATGAAACACTTTGGAGTCAGAGAGGAAAACATTTCATAGAGCTGTATCTCTGGACATCGAGAATATTCATTTGGTTTTTTTTTTTTTTTTTTTTTTGGTTTGTCATGTTTTGCTTCAAAAATTCTATGGTACTCCTGAACTGATGGCTGAGAGAAAATACATGACACAAAAGAGAAGGATTGCTAAACATGTATGCCTATTCCTGGGACCCTCTGAAAGAGGGACAAGGAAAAGGAGAGAGCTAGAATATAAACCTAAGCCATATCAAATTGTATCAGCACTATGAGAAGGTGTGGTATAATCGTCCAGAAAAATTACAGTGTACAGTAATGAATTTCACTTCCAAAAAGAGGTCTGGCCTTTTTCCTAGCTCCTGGGATAATATTCCTTTAGAATTTCCTGTGATAGAAGTGGGCAGAGAAAACCTATAAATTCCTAGACAAGACAACACCCCCTGTCCCACAGGTGCATCTTAAAGTACATGTGCACATTCCTAAGCACTACAGCTATCTGTACTAGGACCATTCCTGCTACGTATCAGTAATTCCAAAGGCACATGTTTGCAATCTTGCAAATACCAACATGGCTCTGTGCCTTCATTATTCTTGCCTATATAATCTGCTGTAACCCTCTGAGTGGCATAGGGTGCTATTCTGTACATCCCGCAGTTACCCAGGCCCAGCTTCCCAGTGTGTAAGTTCCTGAATAAACTGTTACTAGTGTGCTAAATGGAGTGGCCTGCTTTGTTTTTCAGTCTGCCATCAAACTTTGGCAGAACCTATTCTGTAGGCTTCACAGCCAGACAACTGGCAAGCCAGTCAGGAGGCCGAAAAGGAAACAAGCCAAGGGAAACAGGAATCCATGGATGGAATGTTGTGGTCGGCATGGAAAATCCCAGGTTGGCCTACTTCCAGTAGGTGGGGTGAGGTAGTCCATTTGTCAGAACAGTTTGGCCCAAGTACATGAGTACAAGGACACTCTGGAAATGCCAGCTGGATTGCTATCTGTCCTACAGAAGACCTGGGGGGGCAAATGGAAATCACAAGGAAAAGAAGCAACTGCTGCCACCACATGGCTATTGTTATGGACAGTTCGATATGCTACTGAAGCCCAATTAAAAGCAGAAGCTGAAGTTAGGAAATTAATAAAGGTTTTAGCTCTAGAAAAGGATATCAGGATAGCATGCTCCAACAACACTAACGTATTGTTGAAAAAGGTACAAATCCAAGAGGGGGAAATGGGAGGAGGAAACTGAAATTGAAGACAAGCCCAAACAAGCAAGGCCATTAATAACTACAAAAATGAAAGTAACCAGGGATCCCGATGATCCTTAGGAAACGATCCTGCCTCAGAAGTGAACAGGAATGAGGAAGTACACCCCTGAAGAATTACAAGAATTAACAGAAAATCTTAAACAAAAGGGCCAACAGAGCATAGGTGCTTGGTTACTAAAATTATGGGACAAATGAGGAAACAGTATTATGCTTTCAAGAGCAGAAATGGCAAAAATGGCTAGCATAACCACCCACTCTACTTTTCGTCAGCATCTTTACTAAGGCATGGTGTTCTGGTTTGCTAGCTGCTGGAATGCAACACACCAGAGATGGATTGGATTTTAATAAAAAGGGATTTATTTTGTTAGTTCTTCAGAGGAAAGGCAGCTAATTTTCAACTGAGGTTCTTTCTTACATGGGAAGGCACAGGATGGTCTTTGCTGGTCTTCTCTCCAGGCCCCTGGGTTCCAACATCTTTCCCTGGGGTGATTCCTTTCTGCATCTCCAAAGGCCTGGGCTGAGCTGCAAGTGCTGAGATGAGGTATGCCGAGCTGCTTGGGCGGTGCTAGGTTGTACTCTCCCATTTAAGCACCAGCCAATTAAGTCGAACGTCATTCATTACAGCAGGCACACCTCCAAGCCGACTGCAGATGTAATCAGCAATAGATGAGGTTCACCTATCATTGGCTTATGTCTGCAACAACAAAACTAAGTGCCTTCACCTGGCCAAGTTTACAACTGAATCTAACTACCACACATGGCATTCAAAATTTATTAGCGTGGTGCATTTTAGCTGCAAAACTGGCCTGGCCTAATGTGGGGGATATGCCATCCACAATATGCAAATGGTTATCTATGGAAGAATTACATAAAATAGTCAAAGAACTGAGAGTGAAGCATGCAGCATATGCTAAACACTTTTGTGAACCTGATGACACACTATCTATGGTTGAGATCAAGGATAAAATCCTCCAAACCATGCCTCCAGCCTGGTATGGGGCATCAGTAGCTATTCTAAGCCCACCAGTCAGTCAAGCTATTTACAGGGTGGCACAGGCAATAACAGAGTTCAGGGAGACAGAAAGAATACAGTCAAAAAGGTTAAGTAACTAAAGAGACCTAACAGGGAAGGGGCATGGGGCGACCTGTATGTGTAACTCATAAACAAGAATGGGCTGATTTAATTGCCAAAGACAACTTAATGGAAAAAACAAATGAACAACCTAATGCTATGTTGGTAGGATTCTGGCAAAAGTTGCCTAAGGAAAAAAAGATATCAGCCTCTGCCTACATCTATATCTGAGCCACTGGCTATCACTCCCACAGAACCTCTAGAGGAAAGTAAGTCTGATATTAGGGGGCAAACATTCCCTACCCCTGAAGACTACGGGAGGTGCCATGGTTGCCTGCAAACACAGAAGTTATTTAACCACTGGTCTCCAACAAACCATTTGCATACTGTAGCCCTTACTGACGCTGGAGCAGAGTGCACACATTCCAACCCCAGGCGATTTAACTGGCCCCAAAAGGTGGTGTTTTAGTTTGCCAAAGCTGCCAGAATGCAACACACCAGAGATGGATCAGCTTTTAATAAAGGGATTTATTTAGCTAAAAATGTGTAGTTCTTCAGAGGAAAGGCAGCTAGCTTTCGTTTGAGTTTCTCTGTCGAATGGAAAGGCACATGGCAGACATCAGCCGACCTTCTCTCCTGGCTTCAGGGTTCCCACAGCTTCCCCTAGGGTGATTCCTTTCTGCATATCCAAATGTCTGGGCTGAACTGCGAGTGCTGAGATGAGGTATGCTAAGCTGCTGAACTCTCTTCTGACCTCTCTCTTTTAAGCCTCAGATGATTAAATTAAACCTCACTCATTGCAGAAGGCATTCCCCTTTGCCAACCTCAGATGTAATCAGCCATAGATGAATTTCACATACTGATTATTTAAGCCCACAGAAACAGAACAATGGGGCGTCACCACCTGGCCAAACTGACACCTGAACCGAACTACCATGGCTGGATATGAGGGAAAAGCCATATGAATGGTGCAAAGTACCCTAACATGACAAGTTGGGTGCCTGGCTCTGTGACAGCATATTGCATAGATTTCTTCCATTCCCACATATTTTCAGGGTGAAAGTGTTACAAGATCTACACCTTACCACCACACTAGCGGATTTCACCTTCACATTCACACGGTGGAATTGATTATACAGGGTGATTCTTATGGTCCCCAGTGCACCTACCCGCACCTAGAAAGGTCCCCCACACCAAACGATGTCACCTGCCAGGTGGACACGCTGAGATCAGTGAAATATTACAAGAACTGCTCAGGGTGGGGACCATATGAGGGGCATAAAGCCCCATTTAAGAGTCCTGTATGACTGGTGAAAAAACCTGATGGTAGTTGGAGAATGACAGTTGATTACTGAGAACTGAATAACATGTTCCTCCTATTTATGCTGCTGTGTCAAACATCGTGATGCTTCTCGGTAACTTCTCAGCCCTGTTCGGAGAGCTCCATTATGTATTAGACATAGCTAATGCCTGTTTCAGTATACCCCTAGCTGAAGATAAGCCTTAATGAGACAAGGACGAGCCATCAATAATGTCAAGATCCAAGGACACAGACAGTCCATAAAATTCCTAGAGATGCTTTAGTCAGGTAAGACAAAGGTTGTTCTGGCCACGATTATAAATAAAGTACAAAACTGTCCAAGTCCCTGCACAGTAAAGGAACTGCAAGCATTTATAGGCTTATTAAATTACTGGAGAAACTTTATAACCATCTAACTCAAATACTTAGACCATTACACAGATGAATAAAAAAGGGGCCCAGTGGCATTGGGACACCAAAGTCAAGCAAGCATTCCAACAAGCTGTGTAACAGATCCAATGTCTGGGTTTTTTAATAGCAGGCAAGCTTGTAACTTGGATATTCCGAGAAGGGTCCAGCTTGGGCCTGTGGCAAAAACAAAACAGGAAGCAAGTACCACTCGGGTTTTGGTTCCGGCTAAGGAAAGGAACAGAAGTACAATATAGTCCTATTGAAAACAGGGAAAACAACTGTTAGCAGTATATCTTGCTCTCATGTAAACTGAGCCTGTAACAATGATTTTCCCAATAACTGTGTGAGCATCGTTGCCAATATGCGACTAGGTCAAAGACACTTGTTATTTGGCCTAAAAGCGCTTGTGTAAGGGCTAGCACACTACAAAAATGTATTTACAACAACGGAATTCTCTCCAAACTAGCCTACTGTCTGAGGACCTACATAAATTATTGGGGCTGGTTACATGTAGAGAGAATCCAAACTCACCTACACCAGCCATGCCAAAGATAGAGAAAGTAGCATCAATTATAGAAGGTGTAGAGCCCCCATAGAAGAATGCTTGTTATACTGACGGTTCCTACAGAGAACACCCCCCAATGGTGTGCAATAGCAGTTCAAATAACTACAGTCACCATGTGAATGGATGAAAGAGAATATTAGATCAGTCAGTGGGCTGAGCTACTAGCTGTCTGGTCGGTGACAGTCCATAAGCTAATGCCAATCTCTCTATGCACCAGGAGCTGGGCCATGTATGGTGGTCTCACTCTCTAGATGCGCCAGTGGCAAAAGAAGAAACTGACCACAGCTGGTAAGTATGCATAGGGTAAAGCCCTGGGGAAAGATATCTCAGTATGAGCACAAAGCCTCTATGCTAAAATAACAACCTGGCACATTCCAGCCCATACTCCAGTGTACCACTGAGAAACTTGGAAGCTGACATCTTAGCTAAAATTCAGTGGGTTTATGGAAACTATGATCAAGCAGATTGGCTACACAGTAAATCAGGGCATGAGGGTCCTAAGACTGTACGGGAATCACATAAAAGGAATGAAGTACTGATAAATGCTACAACACAGTTGGGCCTTGAAAACATTATGCTAAGTGCAAGAGGTCAGTCACAAGAGACCACAAGCAGCATGATTTCATATATATGAAATCTTAAGAACAGGCAAATTAGTAGAGACAGTCAGTAGATTAGTGGCTGCGTGGGGATGGGGTTGGCTGGAGATTGGAGGGAAGTAAGGAGTGAATGCTAATGAGTACAGGTTTTCTTTTGGGAGTGATAAAAACATTCTATAATTAATGGTGCTGATGGCTGCACAGCTCTGGAAATCCAAAAAAGAATGAATTGTACACTTTAAATGGTTGAACAGCACAGTAAATGAATTTTATCTCAATTAAGCTGTTATTTTTTTTTAAAAAAAAAGAAAAACTTATGCCGAGTTTATCCTGGAAGTTTGCACATTCCCAGAACACAACTTTGTACATCATTCTTGCATCCCAATTTGAAAAGTACAGAGTTCTATGATAATTAATAATAGCTGGTATTAAAGTAAACAATCGAATCAAAATGTTCCTTGTAAAGGTGATATTTAATTATATATTCCTTCAACTATTTTCTCTTTTCTCTTGCATTAAAATATAACCAGGTAAAAAAAACAGTGTCTAACCAATTCTTGTACTGCTATTAGAGTAGGTATATAAGAACATATTTATTATGTTTGGAAGGAGACTTTATGAAGTGCCTGCATTACCTTGTAATACTTGTCAGAAGTACAGGTATCATCTCAGGTGAAAATAAACAGCTTAAAGTACATTTCTAATATTCCCGAGCTATTTCACTGAGGGCAATGGCCAGAAGAAAATGGGATTTTCAAAAAAGAAAGAAATTTCATAAAAGCAGGAATCACCTGGTTTGTTACACTTGAACTCTTATACCTGTGGAAGACTTTCCTACTTTAGAATTGAGCCAGCTACATAAGCAACCTAAGACACAGCCTCCTGAAACCTAAACAAATATCATTTTATTATAAATGCATTCCTGCACAAATTAAAGTTCTCCTGGGTTCCCACTGTACTCAGCAACTGTGTTTTATTTATTTATTTATTTTTTAATATACTACAGGTTTAGCCCCAATATTGGATCATAAAACTTTTCCAGGGCAAAATTAGCCTCAGTTCCTAAAACCATGTCTGGTCTATGCAGGCACTATAAAAATTTGTTGCAAAACTGAATGAATTAATTAAATTCTATAACTCATTCTGTATTTCAGAATGAGAAATCTATGACAGATGCCGGGGTCTAACATTCTGCCTTCAACTTAGCTCCAAGATCTACTACAAAACAGAGAATTTTTTCTAGTTCAATCCTTCCACAGGTTCAAACCTGGAGTTGCAAGTACCCCATCACAGCTAGAAGTCATTGTTTCTTACCATTACATCAGTGAAGCAGGCAGATTCTCTAGATTTACCCCTTAAGGATATGGAAATGGATGAAGCACAGCTTTGCAGAGTCAGATTTAAATCGTTCTCAAAGGCCCTTAAGGGGTTCAGTTTCTTTTATAATATCTCACATTTTCTTTAATATATTTCATGTAGTAACAAAGCCTTTGGTTGTCCTTGTTACTTTATTTTTTCTCTCTTCAGCTATCAGCTTCACTTACAGAGAGGGTGACTTCTGAATTCCCCTAGAAAGAACACCTTTATTTGAATACTTTTCTCCTGACAGAGGTGGGGGAGGAAAAAAAAGAGCTGTCCTGAATTTTCCCGAAAGCTGCTCACCAGTTTTGGTGCCTGCATTCTCAGGGGAATCAGTGTCCCCAGCCCGCCTCCTCAGCAGGAGATGGAACAGCACTGACTGGGACCAGATGTTCTCCCTGAATGCATTCGGGGGCTCTGGGGTGTGGCAGCATTAGGCTTTGCCTGAATGCCAAGATCATTCTTTTCCTGATAAGGAATAATTCTGGTATTTTTCCCTCCCTGGATCCTACTGTGAATAGGTAATAATAGCTCCATTCAGCTCTCTCTCCTAGGGAGTCAGCAACTTGTTTTAATGTGCCTCAAAAACCCATATTCCCCACACACTCCTCTGAGGAAGTTCTAAGAAAATTCTTCGTGTTACATAATTAATCTGGATGTTTGGGATAGTTGCTCCCCAGCTCTCTCACCCTCCATAATCCCACGTTAGGTTCTCCCCATCCAGCTGTCCTGCCTCCTTGTAAATGGACCTAAGTTTCCCAATAAGTCTACTACAAATGCTAGCCATCATTTTATGTACATGATAATTAGCCTGAGTGGACAGCCATCCTTCATCCGACCAACTAATGATAGACTATGAAAGATGCCATGAATAAATCACCAGGCCAATTACAAAATAAGAGAAAATCCAGAACTAGACCAAAGTGCCCCCCAAAATATAAACTCGGTGTGCCTTAGACCGTTGTGAGCTGTTAAAAATTTAAGAACAAGTTGATCAGATTAAATACCAGAAGGCTGCACTCTGAAATAGTCTTAGGACAGCCTGTGGTGGGGGGCGGGAGGGGCACTGGAGAGGGAGAAAATCAAGTGGGGAGAATAAAGGCTCAGAGAAAAGGAAGCACGGCCGCGCAACATGGAGTGTAAGGGCACAGGTATGTGCAGGTGGGACAGGGTAGGGGGAGTTACCAGACGCTGATGCCTAGAAAGCATAAAGGAGAACAGCCGACTCACAAACTTCACCTGCTTGATTATCCAGCGTCCTACTATTTGAGGCACAAAGAATAATGAATTTGCAGGAATTTTGGACTCGATCTACAACCAATATTTAACACAAGACTTAACTGAGAAAATGATTGTATTGAGATCTCATCTTTGAATACAGACATCTATTTTTATCAAGGATTGAATAAATTAAGCATTCCCTGATTAATGTCTTGTAATAATGATGTTCAGTGCTTTCTGCAGACTGATGTCCCTAAAACACTCAGTGGCACATGTCCTTTAAGTTGTTTTCTAGGAACACTACAAGGTACTCAGAACCATCTACATCATCCTACCTGGTTTCCTTGGAAACCAAATGACTTGTAGAACCTTCTCTTTTCAGCCATAAATTCTGTAACGCCTCTTTCCTTGATTACCAGTACAGAGGTGCAAAAAGAACAATCCCCACAAAAAAAGGATTGGAGGTGGCATATCATAAAAGAGAAATACATAATAAGTAGTAAGGATTCAATTGGATCACAGTATTTCTGCTGCTATTTTTGGGGGTCCTTATATTTGGTCTCACAGCAACAAATTTTTAAACAGACCCATGTTCAAATAATGGTGCCACCATTGTAAGACCTTGGATAAGAGATAGCCTAGGTATTGGGTTCCTCTTCTGTAAAAAGTGGGGGAAGAGACCTACTCCAAAAAGAGTTACTTAGCCTGTTAGCATGGTACCTGGTACCTAGGGAACACTCCATAAATAGCAGCTATTACTGTGATTCTTTTTTTATGTGTTTATTTTATTTTTTGATTTTTATTGACAAATCTTCACACACATACAGTTCATACATGGTGTACAACCAATGGCTCACAATATCATCACATAGTTGTATATTCCTCATTATGATCGTTTTTAAAACATTTGCATGAGATTTACTTGTTGACTTTCCATTGTCAACTTGGTTTTACTTGCATATACTGAGTTTATGTCCATGGTTACAGATAGAACCTTTGGCTTTAAAACATGTTTTCCCAGAGAAAGGATCTACCTCTCTGCCAACTGAACCTTAAATTTCTTAATCATTTGCAATATGCTTGAAACAACTGGGCTAATTCATCTCAACAACTCCTATAAATAAAATAATAAAAAATCAAGCCACTACCAGCTTTTAACTTCAGTATAGTTACTTACACCCTTATCTTGAAATGATTCCATTAAAACAGGCAAATAAGCCATAACAAATGATGAATGCCCTTGAATTTCCACATTTGAACTCAATCAACTATTTTAATTTGTAGAAAGATAGATTCACATACATGTTTTATCCAGGTAAAAGGAAACAAACATATACACATTTAGGCAACTTCATTTTATAAGGCAAATCTGTGAAGCATTCTGCTTCAAATAATTATGTATTAAACAAATAGAATTCAGAAAGAATGAACTAAACTTTTATTTTAAAAAGATGATAAATTTTATCGTCATTTTCTAAATGTTTCGCTTTACATCAAATTGTGTGCCCAAATCACTTTAAAATGAACAGGTCCCAAATCACCTGAAAAGAAATCTGCATCCCTTTAACCAATAAAAGGCAGTTCTCCATAAAAAATAAGAACAATATTTGTATTTTCTGACAAAAACAAAACAAACCAGGAAAACCCGTTGCTAAGTGTTGGTATGTGGCTTGCAACCTTTTTTTCCCTCTGCTCCAGTGGCACATCCAAGAACAAACTTTTAAACAGTAGAGGGCACCAGCAATCTTAATTGTTACTGTGTTAGCAACTTGATAAAAATCTCTGTGCTTTTCTTCCAGCCTCAGGTAGTTAAGGCCTATCTTCAAATGCAGCTCCTCTCAGCATACTGAAAAATAACTTCCCCAAATTAAAAGTCCTCTTATTTGTCTGTATTTCCAAGGTTATGGAGGAAGAAAATTTGTAAAATTTCTTTTTTTTTTTTGCATGGGCAGGCACCAGGAATTGAACTTGGGTCTCTGGCATGGCAGGTGAGAACTCTGCCTGCCAAGTCACCGTGGCCCACCCCATATTAGTTTTTAAATTAAAAACACTAAACTGGTATTTTTGAAAGATGGTCTAATAAAAAAAGTGGATAGATGGCTCTTCATATACAATTTTTCTTCATTTACTCAACATTTCAGTACTAACTGCCAGGCTTATTCTTAATTAGCAGGTACAGCAGGCCCAGAAGAGACTTCCCAATGTGACATTTGAACTGAGGTTCCCCAAAGTCATATCTGCCAACAGTATCACCTACAACCAAACCAGCTCTTCCTATAATTAAAACTAATGGGTTAAAGAACTAGAGATCCTCTTTATCTCCATCAGCCTGTTCTTATGTCTATCAGATTAGCTAGTTAATATCTTGCTCCTATCAGAGGAGAAGCACCACATAAATGCATAGAAAACAATCAGGTGAGAAAAGTCTGCTGCTGGTGACTCTAGGCAGAGAAGGTCTTAGAGCAAAAGGGCACATCCTGGATCTCTTCCAGTAGGAGGCTGTGTGGAGGGTCAGAGAAGAGTCACCTAAGTATATGATTCTCTGTCGATTTACCATATGGTCACCGTCTGATAAATGTCAGTGACAATTTAAAGACCTTAGAAAGTGCATTCTTATTTACTGGGAATGACTAGATAAAGTTTTCACAATATACCAAATATCATATATCTGGAAAAACATAACACTCAAGAAGCTTAAATTAGGGAGAAAATGAAAAAGAAAACTTTATCAGCACATATAAGAATATTATTTTCACTTGTAAAATATAAACATTCTAGAAGACAAAAGACTAGATTTTGTTTGATAAGAGTCCCAATTTGCAGTCGGAGCAGACATCATTGCTGTATGGCTCTACCTTTTTCAGGAATGTGCTCCTTTCTCATTCCTTCTGCCCTCCAATGTCACTGCAGAGATCAAAGTGGCAGCATCCAGGCCACCTCTGGCCCTACAAGGATTTTCAGTTGTCCACAGTGTTTACAAACAATGTAAACTAGTTGTCAACATTAGCACCTGGGTGCTCTCTCAGACATACTCATTCAAAGAACACAAAAAAGCGGAAACTTATTACCAGTTTTTCATAAAAGGAAAACAATGAACGTAGCTGCACTTTGAAAGTGAATACCAATGCAAATAGCTAGCCATAGCAGCAGCTGCCATCCCACCTTAGAGAGAGGGTGCATTCTCCAGCTCCCACCAAATCACACTGACCCACTCAACTGACCTGTTTCACTCACTACTACCACCTCAAATTCTGAATTTTTGACCCCACTTCTATAATATCCTTCAAGCTGTAACCAGGCTCTCTCTCTCTGTACTTTTCTTCAGTGCTTTGCCCCATTCATACCCCTCCCTACCACCTGGAAATTCTGGGGGAAATATAAAAGAGGCATGCACACTGGTTGCTTTGAGAATATTTTAATTTTCAGATCAAAAAATATATATCATGGTAAAATAAAAGGAGTATGGGCTTTGAAGTCAGAAAAACTGAATTTTAGTTCTTGCTCTGCCATGTTACCAAATGATGCTGAACTTAATTACCTTCATTTATAAAACAAGGATACTATTACCCACCTCATGGTACTACTACAAATGTTAGGGATCACATATGTACAGGGCCTGGGACATAGTAGGTATTCAATGATGTGTGTGACTGCTGTCATAACTAATTCTACAACAACAGAGGGAGTACATACGTAGATGGTGATATGGGGTCTAAGAATTAAAACAAGCAGCTCCCTTGAAACTGAGAACCAGACATTATAATTGATTAGTCAAAAGATTATGGGTCTGGGGTAGTGAAATGGTGACTCAATGGCAGAATTCTTGCCTGTCATGCCGGAGACCCAGGTTCAATTTCCAGTGCCTATTTGTACAAAAAAAAAAAAAAAAAATGATTATGGGTCTGGGGAAACAAATATTCTTCTTACATCTTCACCCTGTGCCCTCTGTTTAATATATTTCCACCTGAGCTATCAGAATTGGTCAACATAACCTCTAAAGAGAAAACAGACTTATTGCCTGTGACTACAGATAAATTTATTTTTCTTACAGTGACCAAGAACATAAGTTTTAAGGGACCAACAGGAAATGAAGGAAAAGGAAAAGAAGACAGGAGGCACAAAGAGGAGATAATGGTTATGCTCTTCCCATTTTTCACCCAGGTATAAGCTTCAGTCACAGTTTAGCGTCAAGGCAATTGGTATATTCACTCGTCCTAAGCATTTAAGAGACAGAGTAGAGAAAACATGCTTAAGTTGATGGAGAAGAATCTTCCAGAGAAGCAACAGAACAAAGATGGGTTTTAATGAAGGAAAGAAACCAAAGGAGGAGGGGAAGGAGGAGAGGAAGAAGTAGTAGCAAAGGACATCAAATGCTTCAAAGAGTGTTAAAAAAAAAGCTAAATTTTCACTCTTAGAGTAAAAATAAGGCAACCTATGCTCAACAGTTACACAAGGCAGGGATTCAGATAGGGGATTTGGTGAAATTAAAACTCTCACTCAGGTTTTAAGTCTAAAGAACCTAAAAAAAAGAGACTGAGGAATTAAAAATTATGCCCTTGCTATATGATCCTTTTTTACTCTAAAAAGCCTTCTCTGAACTACTTCACAGTTAGAGTATTTGACGACTTTCCCTGCACTGTCAAAAACCCTTTGTGGTTTGCTCCCAGGTTTTGGCACGAAAAAAAAAAACCCTTCGTATGTGCTTCCTTATAAAACGTATGCCTGGTTTTATATCTGTCTGTGTGTGTGCCCCACTAAATTATGCCTTCATTGAAAGAGGGGGCTCTCTTATCCATCTTTCAACCCTCATAATAGGAGTCAAGAAATAAAGTGAATGAGTGAGTGAAGGGCACTTCTTTTCAAGTCTCAAGAAGTTAAGAGTTGTGCATATCATCACAAGGCTATGCTTGCATTATGTAAAAGCAGAAACAGCCCTGTCTGCTCTCCTTCCAAAGGACAAGAAATAAATCAATATGATTTTGCAAATGTACTTCTTAATAGTCTAACATTGTTTTTAAAATGAGTGAAAATTTAAAACCTTCACAACCTATTCTATCTTAATTAACATGAAAATATAAGGAACCAAAAAAACAAAATTACTAAATAAATTCACAATTATAAAAGTCATCCTTGAGAAAAAAAACGTATGATTGAAAAAGGGCACAAAACCAGAGAACATGGAAATAATTCCACTGGTCTACTGGTATAAATGACCTAGGATCTGAAGAATCAGTTCAATCACCAACATTTATTGGGTGTCCATGATGTACTGCTACACTGATACTGGCAAAGAAAAGAGGAATATAAAAGATGAAAGAAGCATTTGTGAGCATGACTACATTCTAAAAACCATGCTGAACACGTAACGTGCCATTCTACTTAACTGTCACAACAGCCCTGTGTGGTAGGTATAATAAGCATCCCTTTCCAAGTAAGGAAGCTGATGTTTAGGATTATGTGTAGCTTCAAACCTACATTCCTCACTTCTACTGTCAAGGAGCTTGTATCACACAAAAGCACACGTGCCCATACAGACAGAGAAAGAATGTACAAAGAAAATTCAAAGAGAGATGTAAAGCCATCCCAAGACTACAAATTTTGAACACTAAACAGTGTTAATTTGGAGAGGATCTTTGGAA
Organism: Tamandua tetradactyla; assembly: GCF_023851605.1. Lineage (NCBI taxonomy): Eukaryota > Metazoa > Chordata > Mammalia > Pilosa > Myrmecophagidae > Tamandua > Tamandua tetradactyla. The sequence continues at coordinate 41,772,130 of NC_135329.1, forward strand.
AGGGCTGCATACTGTGAGTCACTGAAAGAGTTTTTAAGAAAGACTATCAGAGAATAGAGGAGAGAAATCTAGATTTGGATAAGCACCTAGAAACACAGAAACAAAGATGTGCCCCATTTCTGCACATGGATCCTATATAAATGTAATTTTATTTGCAAATAAATAAAACTCGTAAAGTCTATATAAGGAGAGCTGCATATTCCATGTGCCATAACTCCAGATAAGAAGGACCTATAAATCTTTTTCTAATAGTATATGTTTAATACACATGTTGGCATATGTTTTATGTACAAAATTATTCAGAGGATTACAGAGTAGACACAAATAATTGTTTATCTTTAATCATGAGAGATGCTGATAGTCCCTGAAATAGGATATGTGCAATCAAACTATAAAAAACATTAAGAAAAAAATTATTTTAGGAGTCCCAATAAGTAAATAAGTATCTATTGTGGTTATCTAAAACCTAAAACACAGAAGATTAAGTATTCTAATCTCATCTTGTCTTAAAAATTTTACACCTGCCATCAAAAATAATATTTTCAGTTATTATAAATGACTGGTGCAAAGTAGTACCTTCAAGATGGCAAAACCCTAGATATCATTTTGTACTTTTATATTGCACTGCTACAGCATCATCAGAAAAATACTATTTGTGGATCATAATCTCAATATATTCTTATTTAACAAATATTAACATCAAAGAGGCTTAGCATATAAACACACCAAATAAACCTAAATTAGGTGCAATCATAAATACTCCTGTTGGCATTTGAGAGACAGTAAAAAGTTAAGTACAAGGTCGTGGGAACAACATGCAACATCGATTCAAAGACCCACATTTAAACCCCAGCCCAATCATTTGCTACCCATGTGACAGTTTATGTTACTTAGCTACTCCAGTGAGCATTTCATTTTCCTTCAGAGTGACAAGTATTTCTCCCTTTCATAAGCTGATGCACAATAAGTGCTCACTACATGTGAATTCAATGCAAATTCTATTTATTACTCAGAAAACCTCTAATCAAAATTATGAAACAGGTAATACTGAACTTCTTCAAAATATTAGTCCTTTCATATTGTACCCCAATGTTTTTCAAGCTAGCTTCAGAGCTCTTTCCCATTGGGGTTTATATCTTGCAGTTTTGTTCACTTGAAGACAGGGTTCCATGGCTGTAATAAATAGATCTGAACACCAACCTATATCCACTTACACACCTGGCTTTTCAGGATGCCCTTTTCCCATCATTCTGAGTTTCACACCTCTCTCATCTGTTCCAGGTTATTTCATCTTACCATATCTGTAGCATTTTACTCAAGGGACTTCTCGATAAACATTTTTAAAATCTCATTAAGTAATCAAATTAATATACTTAATGAGAATTAACATATTTGCAACTCATTAAGCGCCAATGAAAAAGAAATGCCCTACCTGGGAGTACTGTGTCTGTGGGCAAAGAAGCCCCAGGAGACCACAGAGTGATTTCAGAAGCTGTACATCCCATAAGTTTGGAGTCCATAGAATAATTTTTACTATATATATATGTATACCATTATTCTTTCTTTTTCATTTTTTAAAAAAATGCATATGTTGCAATTATGAAAAAACTCATTTAAAAGTATCATAATACGAACTTTACATTTTTATGTTAAACACTAAAAGCATAGCTGGGACTATTCAGGGGTCTAGGGTTTTTCACATTAAATAGCATGTTCTTTAAAAAAGAGTTGGGAGACCTCTCTTTTGGTCTAAAGACTGTAGGGGCAGACATTATCAGATAGACAGCTAAGTGGATATGGAATTGTAATGTGGATCCGTAGTTGTCCCCACCAAATTCAATCTCTTTTTAATTGAGATATATTACATATTCACATACCATGCAATCATCCAAAGGGCATAATCAGTGGTTCAAATATCATCATATACCTATGCATTCATCATCACAATCAATTTTTGAACATTTACAATATGCAAAAAAATCAAAATAAGAATAAAAAGAAAAAGAAAAGTAAAAAAAGAGCACCCAAAATATCCCATACTCCCCATACCCACCCCCAAACCCTCCTATTATTTATTTATTTATTGCATTTGTTTTCCTACTTATCTATCCATACACAGGATAAAGGGAGTGTCAGTCACAATGTTTTCACAATCCATGAACACACCTTAAAAGCTCTATAGTTATTCAACCATCTTCCTAAGTATCAAGGCTATTAGATTACAGGACAAACAGTTTCAGATATTTCCCTTGAGCTACTCCAATATGCTAAAAATTGAAAAGGGATATCTATATTTAACATAAGAATAACCTTCAGAACGACCTCTCAACTCTATTTAAAATCTCTCAGCCACTGAAATTTTGTTTCATTTCTTATCCCCCTTTTGGTCAAGACAGTTTTCTCACTCTGACTTTACCAGGGCCAGGCTCATCCCTGGAGGTCATGTCTCATGCTGCCAGGGAGATTTACATCCCCTGGGAGTAATGTCCAGGTAGCGGGGAGGGCAGTGAGCTCACCTGTGGAGTGGGCTTAGAGAGAGAGGCCACATCTGAGCCAAAAAAGAGGTTGTCTGGGATGATTCTTAGACATAATCATAAGTAGGCTTAGCTTCTCCTTTGCAAGAATAAGCTCATAAGGGCAAGCCCCAAGATCAAGGGTGTGGCCCATCAAACCGGCAATCCCAATTGTTATAAGAATATCAGGTCTTCCCCACGTGGGGAAGTTTAAAATTTCTACCTTTTTCCCAAGTCCCTCAGGGGAATTTTGCAAATACTTTTTATGTACTGCCCAGATTACTCTTGGATGTATTGGGGCATCACTACAACCTTTACAAGATATATTCACTATTCAATGTTCCATGTAGTTACGGTGTTTGAATAAGCTGACCATACAAGATAAATTAGTGTGCTAATGAAAATATAAATGTTGCACCAAATAAACATTTCTTTCTTTGGTCTCACACAGAAGTTGGTTTTTAATCAATGCCATCCTTTACCCTTTAGTCTGATTTACCTTAGTCCTACCAGGATCAGCTTCATTCATATCTCTAGTTAAAGTCTGATCACTTTTTCAGTGTTTCTGATAGTTGCTGTATGGGGTACTGCTGACTTTCACAGCTGTAGAACTCTAGCTCTGAGTCTCAGGAACCATATAAATACCCAAAGTTCCAGGGAATGACCAGGTTATGCTCAAAGAACTCATCAACTCAAAAATTCACTCTCTTCTGAGATCAGGGCACTTTAAGATAGGGGTCAGCAAACTCTGGCCAAAAAACCAAACGTGGCAAGCTGCAAGCCAACATGCTAAAAAGGTTTTTTACATTTTTAAGTGATCAAAAAATGTCTATTCATTTACATATCATCTATGGCTGCTTTCTCACCACAACAAAGGGAAGAGTAGCTGCAACAAAGACCGTGTGACCCATGAAGTCTAACATATTTATTATGTAGCCCTTTACAGGAAACATTTGCCTGTCACTGCTCTAGAATAAAAACAATCTGACCCAGCTTACCTCAAAGCTAGGAACAGCCATTTGACTAAATTGTGGATGGTATAAGACACAAACAGAAATGTTGTACATGACTCTTGAGACATGTCCTTAAAAAGAGGGAGAGTGACCTTCTTTGTCCTTCCTTTCTACCTGCTGACTACGAAGCAGACGTGATGGTAGAGCTCCAGCCGCCATCTTGGTCCATGAGATGGACAACAGGGGAAGGACAGCAGGACAAAAAGATAGAAGCCTATACCCAAAAGAACCTCCATAGACTCCTGGAAGTCCTAAATTTAATTCTTGTTTACATTCTAGAAAATTAAATCTCTCTCTTTTTCTAGTCATTATTCTAGAACTATTCTTTGGCTACTGTGTTAGAACCTCATCAGGACTGCTATTCACCTGCCCCTAGGAACTGTTGTACCCCAATGTCTTTTAAGGCTCACTAGGTACTTGACAAATCATTATTCTGTGCCTAGCACAACATATTAAAAGAAACTGCCTCTATCAACATGTGGGACCAACCATGTTGTATCATTTGGTGAAGAATTTCTGCTGCTTTTCTATCCACTGTGTAACAAAAAGGCTTAAAAATATTCTCAATAAACTCATCCAAAAGAAAGATAAGGATTTTACCAGAATGCATAGTACTTAAAATGCACTGATTTATTGAATCATTCTAGCTCGGAAGGGCCCTGGAAAATCCTGTAATTCAGGTTTTTATAATTTTTGCAATGGAATAATATTCCAATTAAACTATCACACAGAAACCCCAATATAAATGTCAGATAAAGCAGAGAAACTCATACTGAAACCTAGGTGGGGAGAGTAGAGACCCAGCCACCCTGAAACACTCTAATTCTTGGAGACACTTATTACAATACTCAAACTTCATTAAATATTTTATAAATACCAGTCCTCAGCTTTAGTCCACAACTCAAATATCCCAATAAAATTTGCTTACAATTACTAGTCACTGGCAAAATTATATTAATAATAGCCACAAGCTTTATTAAATCCATTCTGCTTGCTCTGAAATATTTTTTTCGTGAACCTTCATTTGCTCTGAATAGGTGAAATTACCTAGTATCTGGATTTATAGGTGAATTTGAGCACAAAAGCGTGTTCTGTGGTTGTTATTTGGGATAGAGGTATTGATTTTTTTTTTGTGCTGATCACCCATGTATGAAGTACTATTCTTAGATCTATGAAAGAATGTATAAGTTATAAACCCTGCCCTCAACTAGCTTAAAAGACAGCAGAGGTCACCTATCTACTACAACTGTAAGAATGCATTACAGGATCCTGTTTATGGTACTTAAGGCCTGGGTTTATTGATGTTTCAAATTAGAAAATTAACTGGCCAATAATGCAGAGATGAATCCTATGACCTAGCAATAACAGCGATGCGGCTAAAAAAAAGTCAGGCCACGGAAGCCATGAGGAAGTCTACATACTCCACAGTTATTTCCTAGTTGTTATCCTGTCAGAAGACATGGTAATGGTTTGTAGGAGAAACTGATATTTCTTTTTTAAACACTGAAGTGCCGAAAGTACATAATAAGCGTTTATGTAAGTTTTGATCTCACTTCTTCCCCTGGATGGATGGAATTATTCATAGGAAGTAAGGAAATTACTGAGTAAGGGTTTGAAAAGATTTGTAATAGAAGTAATCTCTAAATAGGAACTAAAATAAAAATGTACCACGCATGGCCTCATCTTTCTGTAGAGAGAAGCCTTTCAACTCTACAATCTAAATCCACACCTGTGACTGCTCTTTGTCACCTGAGTGGCAACTACTCACACTGCACAATGAATCCCCAGAACTCTATTTAGACAGACTGTCATGCTTTCTGGAAGAAGGAACCATGACTCAGTATTGCACCAATATATTTAAACCATAAAAACTAAATTTGGCTATAGATTAGGAAGCTGCAAGACACAAATACCCTATTGGAATGAAATAGGCCCTTAAAAAGGAAGTTCCCCCGTCAAAAAATAGAAGCATGGCCAAATATAGTAAAGTTCTCAGAATTCCAAAAACCATTTGAGTTGCTCTATGATGTTTCGGTTTTTAATTCCAAGTATTGTTTTAAATAAGGAAGTTATCAGCTAAGATTCAAGACTGAAATTAGAAACATTTCTTTCACAGATTCCCTGATTCTTCTCTTTTTTTCAATTTGGGTGGTATATTTATTCACTTCTTCATGTCTTACAGGCTCGAGAGCATTGTGTTTAATAAACATTTTTCCATACATGAACTCACTGAACCCTCACAACCATTTTAAGAACAAGAATGTGTCAAGTACACTGCTAGACACACTCCCTTTTTTTAACCAGCATTACATCTTTGGATGCTATTGACCAGCCATCTGTTCATCTAGCTAAATCATCTCTGACATTCATCACATATATCCATAAGTATAAATTGTCACTCAAAATCCCTTTATTCTTAATAATTCCTTTGAGGCAAATTCTATCAAGAATTGCCTAGGAAATGAGAGTCACTTATATAACAAAATCCCATTTCCAGATGCCATTTATATATCACTCCCTCTCGGTGTTCTCTCCTGCAGCAACAGATAACCAAAAAAAAAAATAGCATAGTCAAAATGGTCAATTATATCCGTTCAGAGTCAGACAACTTTCTCAAAACAGTATCTGAACAGAGAGGGCTCTTTATCTTGATAAACAAAAGAAGTACTTACAAATAATAATGTTGCAGTTTGCTGAAATAAAATATTACTCCTTAAAAATTAGGTTTAGCGAATAAGAATAATAATAGCATGGAAATGTAAGTGTGGCATTAACCCTAAAACTCAGGGTGGCCAGCTCATTTTTCCAGGGGAGCTACTAAATCTCCACGCATTTTGCCAGGATCGTCTCCCCTTACTGTTTTGTTACTCATTTCCACAGCATTACCTACACGAGTCCTATTTTCTTGCTGCTCTTTTCACTCACTCTCCTGCACCCATCAGATTTCCAGATTCCTGGTTTCCTAAACTTGTAACCTTCATACTCTTTTTTCTTTTTTCTCTTTAATATGGGGAGGCACCGGGAATCGAACCCGGGTCCTCTGGCACGGCAGGCAAGCATTCTTGTCTGCTGAGCCACCGTGGCCCGCCCTCTCATACTCATTTTGCTCAAGGACCCATTAGAAGAACTTTTAATAACTATTAAAGCATTGCAAACAATTTGATTCCTAGTATAGTTGTTGATATTTTATATAACATTGTTACTTCATTCTTTTAAGTGTATCCAAAGGAATCTAAATGAGTGTACCCGGTGGAAGCCACCATCTTCAAGGCCCTCAGGTGGCCATGTGGGCTGTACCTTTCTAAGTGAATGGTACAGCAGTCACTTGGTGTTGGCACAGGAACAATTCTGAATCATCTCTTTTTAAAAATACATGAGCAGCTCCCCTTTAACAGTTAGAAATTTTACACTGTTACTTTTATTCCTGTAACACTTATTTCTGTTCCATTCACCCCCAAAGAATTTTATCCTAAAGTAGTAGATTATATGCTTGAGAGTCTTTTATTGATCACAGTTTCATACTTTTCTGCAACAAGGATATGTCTGTGAATTAAATTGTACATTTTACAGCATCCTGTGACCATGAGGATACAAGTGTTTAACAGAAGCATTGTGGATTTTTATTACAATTTTTAAACACAGAAAAATACGGGCAGCCAATGGTGGGTCAGTGGCAGAGTTCTCGCCTACCATGCCAGAGACCCAGGTTCGATTTCCAGTGTCTGCCCATGTGAAAAAAAATTAAACATAAAAAGCAAACTTTTATTAGAAATAAATCACTTAAAATAAGGATGGGGTTCTTTTTTTTTTTTTTACAATTAGCTATGTGTCCCTAGGTAAATATTACTTACTGTAAAAGAGAAACAGGGTTGAACTTCAATTCGAGCACTACATTTCATTTTTATAGCTGTGAGCATAAGAAACGTTTTTCACATTAATAGAGACAAACATAGTTTGTCACAGGAATGTCACACAAGTTTTTAACTCCCTCAAAGTTTTATGCCAAAAACTCTAGTGATCTTTTGTTAAAAATTATTATTAATGATCTATCAGTGGGAAATTTGATCAGGTCCTCTTCAGTTTTGTTGAAAGAAAAGAATTGAAAATCACCTGACCTGCATTAGGATATTTTATCCAGTCATTAGAGTTATTCACTTTTTCAACCCAACACCAATTCTTCAAATTTCCCACCACAGGCTGGAATTTGGTCCTCTTCTCCCTCAGATTTTTGACAGGCCTGAGGAGTGCACTGTAGTGTGATTCACAAGTACAAAAAGGTGAGCCTTTCTCTCACTGGTGGGCAAGGAGCATTTGTGACCTCAGACAATTTTTCAACCATCCATCTTAGGAAATTGGAAAGTCTTCTCATACCCCCAGGAGAACACACAGCCCAAGTGGAAATTATGACTCTAAAGATGCCCCCTAGTCACTCTACCTCATCTCTATGTAAGGGAAAAGGCAGTATCTGCGCTCCCTTTCCAAGACACATCTCCACTCTCATCAAGCCTTCCAGCCCACCTGGAGTGAAAGAGTGCAAATGAACGATTGGAAATAAAATATTACTTCCCTCCTGAAGAGAAGGGAGAATTTCATAAGGTTTATGCATTTGATTGTTGCCTATCTGCTATATTGTGGGTTTCGTGCATACAAATAACTATACATATATTCATACACATAAGAGTAATTATCCTCCCAACATGACTGCTAATATGTCTGCTTTTAAATATCAAAGACAAATTTTGATCAACAGAAACACACAAAGGATTTTTTGGCCTACCCAGATCAAAAACATACTGCACTGATTTTTCAGTATTTCCATGTCCGTTGTAAGATATTAAAATCCACAGATATTTTAAACAGCATTGTGGGGAGATTTAAAAAAAAAAAGAAATCTATAATCTTTAACAAAAATTCTTGTCATGATCATTTAAATAATGTTAGAGGATTATATTATGTTTTAAACTAAAAATCCATGCTATAATAAATGGTAATTTATTACCAATTCAAGTTGGTCAAATATAATAAATATAATAATAATCAAATACAATGATATAATAATCAAAACAATCAGACTCCGAGAAGAAAACATAGGGAAGGATCTTTAGGAACTTGTGTTAGGTAATGGTTTGTTAGACTTTATACCAAAGCACAAGCAAGAAAAAAAATAGACATATGGGACTTCATGAACATTTAAAACTTGTGTGTATCAAAGGACTTCATCATGAAAGTAGAAGAGAGTAAAAAAAGACAGCCTACAGAATGGGAGAAAATATTTGGAAACCACTTATTAAATAAGGGTTTAATATCAAGAAAATATATAAAGAAATCTTGCAACTCAAAAACAAAAAGACAAAGAACCCAATTAAAAAATGGGAAAAAGAGAGTGCATGGGTGGTTCAGTGGTAGAATGCTTGCCTTCCATGTGGGAGACCCAGGTTCAATTCCAAGACCATGCACCCAAAAGAAAAAAAAGGGAAATAAGACTTGAGTAGGTATTTTTCCAAAGATATACAAATATCCAAAATGCCTATGAAAAAATGCTCATATCATTGGCTATTAGAGAAATACAAATTAGAAAAGCACTGAGATACTATTTCACACCCACTAGAATGGCTACTATTACAAAAAAAAAAGGAAATTAACAAGTGTTGGAGATGTGGAGAAACAGGAAGACTCGTTATTTGTCAGTAGAATGTAAAAGTGCAGTCACCGTGGGAAAACAGCTTGGTGGTTCCTTAGAAAGTATAGAATTGCCAAATGACCTGGCAATCACACTTCTAGGTGGGATACCCAAAAGAATTGAAAGCAGGGACTCAAACAGATAGGTTCACACTGATCTTCATAGTGTCATTATTCACAATTGGCAAAAGATGGAAGCTACCCAAGAAAATAAACAAAATGTGGGATATGCATACAAAGGAATATTATTCAGCCATAAAAAGGAATGAAGGCTTGATACATATGACAACATGGATAAACCTTTTAAGACATCAGGTAGAGGGAAATAATCCAAATACAAAAGGATAAATATTATATGTGCTCATTTAGATGCAATAGTTACATGCAGATTCATAAAGTAAGAAACAAAATACATGTTAACAGGAACTGCAGTGGGGAGGTTGAATGGGGAGTTAATGCTTGACTGGTGCAGATTTTCTGTCGTGGGTTATGGTAAAGTTTTAATAATAGATGGTGGTAATGGTAGCACAACATTGTGAATGTAATTATCTCTAATGAATTTTATATATGCATATGCTTGGAAGGAGAATTTTCAGGTGGTATATATGTAACCAGAGTAAAATTTTTGAAAACAATAGTATGTACAACACAAAACACTGAACCCTAGTGCAATGCATGAACTATAGCTTATAGCATAACTATAATAATATTGCTTCATTAATTGCAACAAAGGTGCCAATTAATACAAAATGCTAATTATAGGGAAAACTGTGTTCTTTGGCATGGGGGATGGGAACTCTATTTTCTGCATGATTTTGCTGTAAATCTACAGAATGTTCATATATAACAAACCAGAAAAGCAAAAATATGAAAACAAGAGTTATACTTTTTCACCACCCAAAGAAAGGTCTTTATTATTGTTTCAAAGTTTATAAAAAGTATACATCAGAAAGTATAAATGTAGCTCAATAAGTTTTTATTTGAAAGATATAATAAGTAGGCTTAAAATAAAGCTAATGCTCATTACAGCATCATTCCTCTTCACCCCTCCCTACTCAAAAGTGCTTCATAGCAGGAAGGACAGAGCACAACAGTTACAGACACTGGCTTGGGTTCCCGACAGACCCCACTCAGCCACTGACCAGCTTTCAATACCCTGGGTGGTTACACTTTGACACTTTGGTTTCATCTGTTAAGCCAGACTAATGACAGAACATTGCTCACAGTGTGATCAGAGAATTCAGTAAGTTGTCATATAAAGCACTTAACATAGTGGTACAGTGATCAGTATATGGTAACTAGAATTTTTATTGTTTACCACGGGATTTCAGAATAATTAATTTCTGAATAAGTAAATTAGATGAAATTTTGATGAAAAATTAAACCCCCCCAAAAGTGAATTTTAGAACTACAAATAACTATAGAAACTGTCTAATCCAATTCCTTCAATTCACAAATTACAATTTATAGACAGCATCAATACCACCTAAACGAATCCACAGATTCAACACAATACTGATCAAAATTCCAGAAGCCTGTTTTTGCAGAAATGGAAAAGCTAATCATCAAACGTATATGGGATTTTAAGGGATACCAAAAATCAAAACAATCTTGAAAAGGAGAAAATGAAGTTAGAGGACCCACAACTAGAATTTTCTGCTTTCAAAATTACTGCAAAGCCACAGTAACCAAAACAGTGTGTACTGGCAGAAGGACAGACATACAGACCAATGAAATAGACTTGATAATCCAGAAATAAATCTAAACATCTACGGGCCAATTAATTTTTGTAAAGGGTGCCAAGTCTACTTAAGGAGGAAAGAACAGTCTTTACAAAAAATTGCGCTGGGAAAACTGGATATACACATTCAAAAGAATGTAACTGGACCCCTACCTCACACCATATACAAAAATTAATTCAAAATAGATCAATGATCTAAACACAAGACTAAAACTATAAAACACTTAGAAGAAAAGACGAGGGAAAATGCTCAGGACCTTGGATTTACAATGGATTCTTAGATATAAAACCAAAAGAATGAGCCACAAAAGAAAAAAACTGATAATCAGACATCACCAAAATCAAAAAGTTTCGTGCATCAAAGAACATTATCAAGAAAATTAAATAGAACCTACTGAAGTCAGAAACAAAAGAGCAGTTATTGTATGGTCTCACTTGGAAAATACTGATGAGAAAACAAGAGCCTAGATTGTAAGCTCTTAGCACTCAAATTTACTCAAGAGTGGTAACTGTTATTTCTAGATATTCAGAGGCTGTTTTATATACATATGACCTGGTATTCAGAGATAAGAACAAAGCTGATCGTGTTGGGATAAAGGTAATTCAGAATACAGAGGTAAGAAAGACATTGTTCATATTTTAGAACCTCTTCTACTTTTTGAGACCAAAGGGAGAAAGGTTTATTTTGTCCAAAACCTAAATTGTCTATAGCACATAATCTAACTCAACCTGTCTGGATAGATCATTTAAACAATCCAAACACAGGGAGTTCAGAATAAGAATGAGGGCCTATAATCCTGCATAGCTTAATGTGATGCCTGAATACATGCCAGAGTACATTAAGCAGATAATCAAAAATATTGGCAAAGTCCTTAAAGGGACGGGAGAAAAAATATGGAACTATTAAACTTTACCATCAGGGAAACCCCTGATACTGTACCAAACATTAGGGACATCCAAATCAGTAGGCCAAGCCCTTGATTTTGAGGCCTGCTCTTGTGATAGTTATGTATACAGCAGAGAAACTTAGCCTACCTATAGGCATGCCTAAGAGTTACTTCTGGAGAACCTCTTTTGTGGTTCAGATGTGACCTCACTCTCTCTAAGTCCAACTCTGCAAGAGAAATCATTGCCCTCCCCCCGACGTGGCACCAGGGGTGAAAGTCTCCCTGTTGGCGTGGGAGATGATTCCCAGGGATGAGTCTTGCCCTGTCACCATGGGATCAACAATGCCATCCTGACCAAAAGGGGGAAAAGAAGTGTAACCAATAAGGTATCAGTGGCTGAGAGAGTTCAAATAGAATCAAGAGGCTACTAAGGAGGTCACGCTTATGCAAGCTTCAGTTAGATATTACTACCTACCATAATTTGACAAAACCCAACCAAAACCATTCCAGAGAGAACACCTAGGGCAATACATAAGATTCTACAAAGCTTCCATGCACTAGGGTAACTTCCAGAGACCTACAACCTCTAGATGGGTCCCTGGACCAGATAAATCCTGAAATCTAGAGGGGCTGGCCTCTCCAGAGCATTTACCAGTTCCATCTCCCTACCCCATATTATCAACAGCCCCTTCCAGCATGAAAAGTTGGAATGGGCATAGTCCAAATACCCCTAAAGTGTGAGAGAAAGATCAAAGGTGATGGTGGAGTAAAACAGAAAAGGTCGGGTTTAACAAATGAGTAGGATTGCTGAATCATTTTATTGGTATTTCTTCTAGTCTCAAGTATCTTAGAGCAGCTAGAAGTAAAAACCTAAAATTGTGGAACTGTAACCCATACCAGAACACTGAAATCTGTTCTACAACTAATTGTTGTGCTGTGCTTTGAAATTTATAGCTTTTTTGTACATATGTTATTTTTCACAAAAAAAAAAATATATATATATACACATGTTTCTTCTAGCCTCCAGCGTTTTAGAGTAGCTAGAAGGAAAAATCTGAATTAGTGTAACGGTAACCCATGACAAATTCTGAAATCTGTTCTGTTACTGCTTGTTGAAGTATACCTTGAAAATCATTGCTTTTTCTTTTCTTTGTATATATGTTATATTTAACAATTAAAAATGTTTAAAAAAAACCCACTGAATGGGAGAAAATAGGTGCAAATCATACATCTTATAAGGGTTTAATTACCAGAATACATACGGAAAGACATTTTATCAAGGAAGATATATGTATCATTAAGCACAGGAAAAGATGCTCAACGTCATTAGTCATTTGAGAAATGCAAACCAAAGCCACAATGAGATACCACTTCACACATACAAGATGGCTATTACATAAATCAATCAATCAATCAATAAATAAATAACAGGCATTTATGGGGACATGGAGAAACTGGAACTTATTGAGGACTGAATTACGTCCTCTCAAAAAAAGACATGTTTAGATCCCAACCCCTAGACTTGAGGATGTGAACTCACTTGTAAACAGGACCTTTGAAGAAGTTATTAGTTAAGGTGTGCCCAAATTATATGAAGGCAGGTCTTAATTCAATATGGCTGAAGTCCTCACAGGCAAAGGAAACTGGACACAGAGAAAGGAAGCCACAGGGAGCAGCAAGAAGGAAAAGTATTTTTCAAGAAATCTTACAGTGATGGATATCCTGATACATTTTTGTAAATGTAATTAATCACTATATGATGACAGGATTACTGAATTAAGATTCACATCTTATACAAGATATCTTCTGAATGTTAAAACTGAATAACAAATTAAGGGGACCAAATCATTAAGGAATGATCAGAGTTGGGTGGAGGGAAGTATTTAAAAGAGCAAGTTCCAGGAAGAAAGAGGATTCTGAGTTAGACGTGAAAGATAAAGATCAGTAAAGAAAGCAACATAAGATACAGGATAATAAAGAATATTACAGGTGGGCTATATGGCATGTGCAAAGGTCCAGTGGCAGGAAATTATACAACATGAAGAGGGAATCTAAAATAGCAGTGCTTTGATTGGGGAAAATGTTTTATAAAGATTCATAAAAGGAACCCTAGGAAAGAGGACATTTTGCAGAAAGCATTGCGAGCCAAAAGGGAGAAGTCTGGATTTGACAAAAGGCAATAGAAAACAGCATGCAGAGAAGTGACATGATAAAAATGGCTTTAGAAAGATTATCCCAGCAGCTGTGTGTAGGATGGTTTCAAGCCGAGAGAGACTGGAGGCGGGGAAGCCTGCTAAAAGAATGTTCTACTAATTCAGGCACAGTGTGATGAGGGTGTGGTTGGGTGCAGAAGTTGGTAGAGTGAAAAGAGCACTCTCACAGGAATGATAAATTCCAGGTTCTAGTCCTTACTGGACAAGGGTCAGACCCTGATTTCCTAATGTAAGGCAAGGGGCAGGGCATGGTGGCGTAGCAGGTAGAGTTCTCGCCTGCCATGCCAGAGACCCAGGTTCGATCCTTGGTGCCTGCCCATGCAAAAAAAAAAAAGTAAAGCACGACCAGATGATATTTCAGCATTAGCACTTTTTGAGTCAATGAATTTCATTCTAGATGATCCAAGAGAATGAGGACAAAACCTCTGCAGGAATGGCTGGGCTGGATATGAACACGGATTGAGAGAGAGGGAGAAAAAAAAATGAATCCCAAATTTCATGCCTAAGAATGAGGACCAGTTTAGCAAATTAAAGTTGATGCATTTTTATTGCATCAAACTCCTCTTGAATTTCTAAGATTCCCTCCACAGCAATTAACACAAATCAGGGAACATTCACATAGCAGACTGATGCTTACCATTCTAAGTAGACCCTCAACACTGCCCAGCAATTCTGCCATCCTCCCACTTGGCTTGGGTCAGAAACTGTGGTTTTATTTCCTAAAAATCTCCTGAACCCATAACGTTCTTTTCACCTCTTATACTACCAGAATCATTCACCGAAAACACCTGGCTCATCCCATTCACTCTTGTTGCCCTCTAATCCATTCATTATTTGCTTAACAACCATCATGATCATACCATCAATGGTATGACTGTTAGTATAAAAAAGCAAAATCGTTACCATGACCTAAAAGGCCCTCCGGGATCTGTCCCCTATCTGCCTTGACTGCCACATAGTGATTATAATAAGGAAATCAAACATTCCTCAAGCACTGACCCAGAACTCCAGGTACTGTTCTAATCCCAACATATATTAACTCACTGAATCCTCCCAACAACCTAAGAGGTAGATCTGATTATCTCGTACCATCCCCATCCCACCCACCTCCACCCCCCTCCTCGCTCACTCACATGGCTTGCAATTTGTCCATGGTACCATTCATATCACAAACGCTGCCAATTTACATATTCATTACCACATTCCTAGAAGAGTGAAGTGTCTTGTTCTACAAAATCAGCACATTATGACATTGTTCCAACAGATGGCAGTTAAGTATTTGAACCAGGGATGTCTTTTGCTAATATGCACAGAGGCACCTACCCGCTGATGCCCACGACTTCAGCCACAAACATCTTCTAACAGCTTCTCAAATTCACCATGAATCAGTATCTCATGACCTTTACTCATATTATTCCCTCTTTCCTTAGGCATGGAAGACATTTACCCTTCCTTTGCCCCAGCACCTGCTCCTCTATCTGCCTAATTCCTATTTATTCTTCCATATTTCACCTTAAATGGCACTTCCTCAGGGAAGCCTTCCTTCTCCATTTCTTAGCACTAATATAAACAGGGCTTTGCCTTCAGAGTAGCTATTACAGCTGAACTGTAATTATGATTATGAAGAAACAATTTTCACAAATTTAATTGTTTGTATATTTAACATCCTTCCACAGACTTGTGATTCCAGGAAACAGACTTGTGATTCCAGGAAATGATGTCTTTCTTATTTCCCACAAATGTACCCAATGTCAAACACAGTACTTGGCGCACTAGAGGTTACAAATAAATACATCAAGCGAAGGAATTATTTATTATAATAAACACTAAGTTAGCGTACTCTTTTGTATCTACCGAACATGCACCAAAAAGTTTTTCTAAAGGATCATATCTGCAAGTTTCTAGAAATTCAGTCAAAGTTATCCAGGTTATTACAAACTGCTATGATCATTTACCTGATATCACTCATCCAAAATTTAAAAGATGGATTAAAAGATACATCCCAGTTATAATGACTTGTTCCTTTCTTAATTCCTTTTCTTTGACACCAGACATCTAATTAAAAATTATTCCTTTTTAAGGGAATAGAGAATATTAATATTTTAACCACTCTTTCTAATCAAAGTTCACTCTACCTTTCATAGAAGGCATCAATCATAAATAGTGGAAATAGATAAAATAAGCAAAATTCCACATATTAATGGATATTCATGCTTACCCTGGTAACATATGCTCCTCTGATTTTATTTTTTTAAGAGAGAAATGTGTCCATTTGCTTAAGGCACAGTGAAAATTATCTCCAGAAAGTCTAATAGAACTTTACTACAGTAAAAGATATATTTTATGGGCAGAGTTGATAACTGGGTGTGTTGGAGAGTTTAGATAAATTTCATCAAGGTATTATAAAATATTATACCCTAGAAAAGACTGCAAAGTCAGCTAGGAAAATCCCTTTAGAGGCTGGGGCAATGACTCAGAAATTCGCTCTGGGTCCACTCATCCACTTTGGACAACTCTCAAGTCTTATCGATTACCATATGTTCACAAAAAAATAATACTGGCTAGCTCTTCATTCATATCCATTCAGGCAACTGAATTTTTCCCACCTTCAGAAAAAGTGCTGAAGACAATACAAGTTACTAGTAGGTCATCACATTTAATAGGGAAAGAAGGATGTTACACCATTTGCATAGTCTCTGTATCTGTCATGAACTGCCCATCTCATTGTAATCACATATGCAGCACAACTCAGGGAGTTATCCTTAACCCATGGCAGACTGTGAAACATACCCTACTTTCTCTCTACCTATTTTTTAAAATACTTCGTGGAAAATAATGAGTATTTACCTAATTTTATTATCTCGGATCATCTTAGAGGACACACGGGGTGTTTAAAAAAAAGATAAGCTCCATCTGGTGAGCTGGGAAATTTTTATACCTACCATATATGAACAGATGAATAAAGAAAGAACACAAAAAGAGCTCTGAGACAATTGTACTTACTCACTGCTCCTACTGATTATCTCATCTCGCCTGACCTTCCTTCTGTGATTCCTTTTAATTGCCTGGGGTATCTCGGGTTATCCCCTTAGTAACCTTACCTAGAAATTCTCATACCAAAAGAATCTATCCATGATTACAAAAGACCGTTACCAGCACCCCCATCATACAAATAACTCTTTTGATTGTTCTTTCCTAGAAGCAAATGTTTATCAAGCATAATTATTATTTAAATAGGCTTTAATCTCCCTAGTAATTGAATGTCTCCATTTCCCTACAGACAAGCTTAAATATAAATAAATCAAGGTCAAATAACAACGAAAAAAAATAAGACTTCCTAATTTGCTCTACTATCTATATTCTTCTAAAGATGTATTTTTAAAAGTCAGGTTTTGATTCATGGAGCAGCAATTCAGCACAAAGTAAACACTGTACCCTTCCCTGAGAGAAGAAGTAGTATGGTCTAGCAGTTACACCGTTATACCCTGAATTTTCAGGTTTGTGTCTGAAGCTGTGAAGGCTTCTTATTTTCCAATGTCTCTGCTTTCAGTGTTCGTAAAAGAAAGATGATAACACTTGACCTAAACAAGTCAAGTTAAAAGATACTCTCTTAGCTTAATCTGTTCTTTAAAGAGAAGTTTTTAAGAGAAAACAGTAAAGTGTGGTGATCATAGTTTTTACCATATTTCTAAAAATAATAATTGGAAAACAGGATAAGCATGGGTCTACTTATATGGACAAAAGTTTGAAATATTTGAAATGAATACCATTCTGAGAAAGCTAAGGTGCATTTCCTTTGGGGTATAACAGCTTGAGGTGACTCTGAGCCCATCAATAAGGGGACTCGTCAACCTCTGCCTTCACACCCCATAAATTTAGTCATGAGAATTTCCAGCAGTAAAACTCACAGCATCTGCCTAAACTCGTGGTGCCCCTTTGCAACTGGTCCAGTGCAGCAGCCTAAGCTTCTGAGAGAGCCTTATGAGGCGTGACTATCACCTTACTCCAATACTTCCTGGTCACCATATGCATTATTACTTCATTTATGATGTATCCCTCATCTCTCCATTTATGAATTTCAAAAGAAGAGAATGAAAACCTTACTCTTCCTTGTAGCATCCATTATGCCTACCAGTGAATAAACCAGCCTACAAACATGAAACCAGGAAATTCATGCATGAAAAAGGACTATTTTGAGCTACCCATATACTGCCTAAATCCCTATATTCTCGGACCACCTTATTTTACAGATTCCAGAAAGATGTTAAAACCAGATCCTGTTCACAACTGAGGACTATCGGATCTCTGGTTATCTGCTCCATCTTCCTGCTTGTCATTTGGCACTGTAATCATCCAATTTTACATTTGTGCTCCTTTCTAGACTAAGAGCATTTAGAAGGCAAGGACTGGGTCTTATTTACCTTTTTAACAACTAGCCCATGACATGAATAAGAGTGGCAGTGAATAAAATGTGCTCGCTTTGTTCCTCAGTCTCACTAATTTCAACAAGTAATCTGGGAATTATCTGAGTGTCACTTTTTCCATCCTGCTATATAACCGAGCGACAAGATGGAGTAATTCTAGCCAGGCTGACCGCAGAACATAAGAGAAAAGTGATAGAGCAATAACGACAGCATTGTAAAAGAGAATGGGGTACCCCAACTGACCTCCACCTCTAAGCCACAAGAAAAATGAAAACTGGGTAAGTGAGCAGCGGAATTTATTGGAGCACCACATCATAAAAATCCACAGGATAGCCCTATCTAAGCTAATAGTAAATGACTGCTTTAAAAAGAAGACAAAAATAAACTTGAAAAAAATCTCAAATGAAGCAGACATTTAAAACTTACTGTAAGGATTAGGAAAAGGGCAAGAAACTCAGAGAACGGCTTAGCCTTTTCTTCAAGCTTTTGTGATTCATCTTTTTTAATATCTTCAAATGAAAAAACAATAAGGACTATTAGGAAGAACTATAAGATGGCCATGTTACAGAGTGAAGTAAAGAGGAACAGTGTCTCTTGGGGAATTATAATGCAAACGTATCAGAAACATGCCCAAAATGGTAAGACTACAATAAATATAGAGATCAACTTGGCAAACGACACCTGTTTCCTTAGAGAAAAAATACGAGGAAAGAACTTCAAAGATTCATTTAATTCACCTTCTCAAATGAAAATCGCATGGGCCCTGGGACAGATATTTCTGAATAGGTCTATTTCTGGACTGGACATTTTTCATAAACTAAATTTAGCCAACTTGAATTTTTTTTAATGTGCTATCCCATTAAACCTTTTGAAATAGGAAATCTACATTTCATCATAAATTTGGAACACAATGTTCACTGATCGGTTGTGAAACACAGAAGAAAGCAAGCCCCGTTAGGTTCAGAATGCTTGGCAGATAAAATTTAGGGAAGACTGAAAGAATGCAAACAGATGCACTTATATGCTGCATGCCTCAAAAATCAAACATTGAAAATGTGTATTTTTAAAATAACAGCCCAGTTGAAAGGGTAAAAAAAAGACGATGCTTTAATTTGGCTTTTTATTGTCAATTACTGATTCTGACCATTCCCCAGTGCTTATTAACCAAAATATTGTCCCCTTTGTTAACTTACTGCTAATGGTTTTTAATCCCTTCTTATACATTCATGAAAATTTTTTACATTTTATATTAAGGATATTAACGCATTTTTAAGTACAAGAATGAATGTTATTCCAAGTTCACCATGTGCACCATTTAGTTTTGTTCATGTAGGCATAGAAAATTCCTAATTTTTTTTTGCCAAACCTACTGATCCTCTCCTTTGTTGCTTTTTATTTCAGTTTATTCTGTTAGTTTTATATTTAAACAGTCTTTTCCTGTACATCAGCTCATATTTGCCTTTATTTTCTTCTACTATTGGTAAGGGTACAGGGAAATGAGCATTCATAGGCAATGCTCGTGGGAACGTACTAGACTAAAAAAAGCAATCTGGCAGCAGTTTCAAGACCTTAAAAATGTTCATACCCATGGTCATGAGCCAAAAGAATGGCGTCCCCCAACGGGCGGGCCACGGTGGCTCAGCAGGCAAGAATGCTTGCCTGCCATGCCAGAGGACCCGGGTTCAATTCCTGGTGCCTGCCCATGTTAAAAAAAAAAAAAAAAAAAAAAAAAAAAAAGAATGGCCCCCAACAGATATCTACTTCAAATTCCTTGAACCTGTCATCATTACCTCATTTGGGGGAAAAAACAAAGGTCTTTGCATTTGGGATTAAATTAAGGATCCTGAGATGGGAGGTGATCCTCAATTATTCAGGTGGGTCCTGAGTGCCATCATAAGTGCCCTTACAAGGTGAGGCCGAAGGAGATTGAAGATAGGCAGAAAGAAGATGCGGACAAACAGGAGAAGGCACTTGGAAGCAGAGATTGGAGGGAGGAAAACTAGGGCAGCCACTAGAGGCTGGATGAAGCAAGGAATGGATTCTCCTAGAACCTCCACAGAGAGTGCTGGCCCTGACCACACCTGGATTTTGTATTGCTGGCCAACAGATCTGTGGAGAGAATAACTTTCTGTTATTTTTAGCCACCAAATTTGCGGTAATTAGATACAGAAGCTTTAGCAAATTAATATACCCATTAATGCAATAATTCTGTTTCTGGGGAAACTAATCTAGATTCTTAGGTAATGTCTATAAAGATATTAAACACAGATTAATGGCTTAAAATGTTGTAAGCAACATAAAAGTCAGCAATACAGTAATGTTTGAATAATATTGCATTTTGGAATATAAAAAAGTAATTAAAATCAAATTATCAAAGAATATTTTGAAAATCTAGGCAAATTCTCAGACAATAATATCAAGTGGGGAAAAAACAGAATAGTTCCCAATTTTGCTTTAAAAATAATATGAAAAAGGCTGGAAAGGAGCACACCAAGACACAAATTATAATTATTTCTAGGTCATGGAATTATTGGTGGCTTTTAATACATTAATTTATGCTTCTCTATAGTTTTTAAATAGTGAGTAATTATATAACTTCAAAAATATAAAATAAAATGCCTAACTGTAGCCAATAATCCTCCAATTTGGAACATGGAGGAGAGGACAAAACAGAGCACAGAACAGAAGAGTTTCAAAATGTGCAACAAACAAAACAAAAGTTAATAGGAAGATAAGATCTAGTCAAGGAAATGTGCTACCAAGTCTCACAATAAAACAGTGACCTCTGTGTTTTGCCTATTATTTTTCACTGTGAAAACTTTTAACACTTTTCAAAGAACATCCTATGTCTATAATAGAGGGAAAAAATTAAAGAAATAGAGCCAATGCTCATAGAAAGAACCAAAAGAATGCACAATGAGCAGTACTGATAGTTAATACTCTGATAAATCTTTGGTGATGCTGTTAAATTTATAATACTGTGGGTATTGATTTTACCCAAAATACATATATAATAATTGTTTTTTATATTTAAATATGTTATAAGCTGATACAAAGTATCCTCTCTCTTGCCTTCTCTGCAGTTTGCTTTCAAAACCTTAGCTGGGGGAGCCAGAACAGGTTTTTCTCTTTAGGTCACAGCATTTGATTCAATATATTTCCTTTGCTGATCTTTTTGCCCACTAGCCCATTTCTGTTTTCCTCAATCAAGGTGTCCTTCGCTCCTCTAGCTAAAATGGAATACACGACTCAAACTAGACCAGTTTCATGGACTCTAAATCTGATATTCCATCACTCTAAATAAAGTGATGATGGAGAATGGTTGGAACCGACTCATCTCTGCAGTGATGTTCTAAAGAGGTTTACCACTAATTCCTACTGTTGAGCTTCTGTGGCTCTTATCTTTCGGAAGTCTATTTTTTCAGCTTCCCTTTTAGTTCAGTAAGCTAGCCTAGGTCCTTTCGATAGATTCTGGGTTGTTTTGCTTATGTTAGTCAGAGTTTGTTTTGGGGGCCTGGGACCAGAGAACCATAACTGATAGAGCTGTTGCATTCAATCACATAAATAATGTATGAATGACTGAAGAATTAGTTACAATAGGTTTAGTGGTTTATCAAGAGAAGGTGCCTATTTCAGTATTTGCTTTACAACATTTTTGCAGTCTTTATTGGACTGATATGTAAAGATGTCTGAAAGACTTACCAAATTACAAAAGTTGTATACACTATTACTATTATAAATTCAGAGAAGCAATGTAATAGTCATTGCTGGTTGATGACCAAACAGCCATTTCTCTAAAAGAAGTCATTTTTATTTCTTCTAGGACTCACTCTCCACTGCATGACCGAAACAGTAACCAGGCACAGTTCAGCTCAGGGAGTAGGTTAAGATTAATTTTGGAGCATAATGATAGCCCCACAGCTCTTGTCAGTAAGTGGTTTAAACATGAGCATATAACACAATTCTGGCCAATGTCATGGAAGGTTACCTGCTGGTAACCAGTGTCATGGAAGGTTACCTAGTAAGGAGAAACCTACCTACTAGGGTAGGTTTTGTTACTCCAAAAGTGAAATAAAAAAGACAAAGCAGAGCCTGTCAGCCGATCACTAAACCTTTTCTTCTTCCTGAGCCCACAGGGAGTCTACCTTCCCAGCCTCCCTTGCTGCTAAGTGTGGCCATGTGACAGAGGCTAACAGAATATAAGCAGAAGTGATATGTGCACTTCTGGACCAAGCCCTAAGTTCTCACACACAGGATCCACCATGATGTTTCCTCTTTTGGTTAGATGAAAGCACGCTGACCTTGAAATCTTCAATTGAAAAAGGTGAACCACAAGATAGAAAAATCTTGGTTTCACCTTGGGAAAAGTCACTCATTAATAAAAAAAAAATTTTGGATTTTATATGAGCTAGAAACAAACTTCTACTGTGTTAAATTATGAGTGCTTCACAAAAGGAAAGAAATAACAAAGATTAGAGCAGAAATAAATGAAATTGAGAACATGAAAACAATAGAGAAAATCAATAAGACTAGAAGTTGGTTCTGTGAGAAAATCAATAAGATTGATGGGCCCTTAGCAAGACTGACAAAAAGAAGAAGAGAGAGGACTCAAATAAATAAGATCAGAAATGGAAGAGGAGACATAACCACTGACTTCACAGAAATAAAAGAGATAATAACAGGATACTACGAACAACTTTAGGCTAATAAATACAACAATTTAGATGAAATGGACGGGTTCCTGGAAAGGCATGAACAACCAACTTTGACTCAAGAAGAAATAGATGACCTCAACAAACCAATCACAAGTAAAGAAATTGAATCAGTCATTCAAAAGTTTCCCAAAAAGAAAAGTCCAGGACCAGATGGCTTCACATGTGAATTCTATCAAACATTCCAGAAAGAATTAGTACCAACTCTCCTCAAACTCTTCAAAAAAATCGAAGTGGAGGGAAAGCTACCTAATTCATTCTATGAAGCCAACATCACCCTCATACCAAAACCAGGAAAAGATATTACAAAAAAAGAAAATTACAGACCAATCTCTCTAATGAATATAGATGCAAAAATTCTCAACAAAATTCGAGCAAATAGAATCCAGCAACACATTAAAAGAATTATACATCATGACCAAGTAGGATTCATCCCAGGTATGCAAGGATGGTTCAACACAAGAAAATCAATTAATGTAATACACCATATCAACAAATCAAAGCAGAAACATCACGTGATCATCTCTATTGATGCAGAGAAGGCATTTGACAAAATTCAACATCCTTTCCTGTTGAAAACACTTCAAAAGATAGGAATACAAGGGAACTTTCTTAAAAAGATAGAGGGAATATATGAAAAACCCACAGCTAACATCATCCTTAATGGGGAAAAATTGAAAACTTTTCCCCTAAGATCAGGAACAAGACAAGGATGTCCATTATCACCACTATTATTCAACATCATGTTGGAGGTTCTAGCCAGAGCAATTAGACAAGAAAAAGAAATACAAGGCATCAAAATTGGAAAGGAAGAAGTAAAACTATCACTGTTTGCAGACGATATGATACTATACATTGAAAACCCGGAAAAATCCACAACAAAACTACTAGAGCTAATAAATGAGTACAGCAAAGTAGCAGGTTACAAGATCAACATTCAAAAATCTGCAGCATTTCTATACACTAGTAATGAACAAGCTGAGGGGGAAATCAAGAAACTAATTCCATTTACAATTGCAACTAAAAGAATAAAATACCTAGGAATAAATTTAACTAAAGAGATAAAAAACCTATACAAAGAAAACTACAAAAAACTGTTAAAAGAAATCACAGAAGACCTAAATAGATGGAAGGGCATACCATGTTCATGGATTGGAAGACTAAATATAGTTAAGATGTCAATCCTACCTAAATTGATTTACAGATTCAATGCAATACCAATTAAAATCCCAACAACTTATTTTTCAGAAATAGAAAAACCAATAAGCAAATTTATCTGGACGGGCAGGGTGCCCCGAATTGCTAAAAGTATCTTGAGGAAAAAAAACAAAGCTGGAGGTCTAACGCTGCAGGACTTTAAGGCATATTATGAAGCCACAGTGGTCAAAACAGCATGGTATTGGCATAAAGATAGATATATCGACCAATGGAATCGAATAGAGTGCTCAGATATAGACCCTCTCATCTATGGACATTTGATCTTTGATAAGGCAGTCAAGCCAACTCACCTGGGACAGAACAGTCTCTTCAATAAATGGTGCCTAGAGAACTGGATATCCATATGCAAAAGAATGAAAGAGGACCCATATCTCACACCCTATACAAAAGTTAACTCAAAATGGATCAAAGATCCAAACATTAGGTCTAAGACCATAAAACAGTTGGAGGAAAATGTAGGGAGACATCTTATGAAACTTACAATTGGAGGCGGTTTTATGGACCTTAAACCTAAAGCAAAAGCACTGAAGAAGGAAATAAATAAATGGGAGCTCTTCAAAATTAAACACTTTTGTGCATCAAAGAACTTCATCAAGAAAGTAGAAAGACAGCCTACACAATGGGAGACAATATTTGGAAACGACATATCAGATAAAGGCCTAGTATCCAGAATTTATAAAGAGATTGTTCAACTCAACAACAAAAAGACAGCCAACCCAATTACAAAATGGGAAAAAGACTTGAACAGACACCTCTCAGAAGAGGAAATACAAATGGCCAAAAGGCACATGAAGAGATGCTCAATGTCCCTGGCCATTAGAGAAATGCAAATCAAAACCACAATGAGATATCATCTCACACCCACCAGAATGGCCATTATCAACAAAACAAAAAATGGCAAGTGCTGGAGAGGATGCGGAGAAAGAGGCACACTTATCCACTGTTGGTGGGAATGTCAAATGGTGCAACCACTGTGGATGGCAGTTTGGCAGTTCCTCAAAAAACTGAACATAGAATTGCCATACGACCCAGCAATACCATTGCTAGGTATCTACTCAAAGGACTTAAGGGCAAAGACACAAACAGACACTTGCACACCAATGTTTATAGCAGCATTATTTACAATTGCAAAGAGATGGAAACAGCCAAAATGTCCATCAACAGATGAGTGGCTAAACAAACTGTGGTATATACATACGATGGAATATTATGCAGCTTTAAGACAGAATAAACTTATGAAGCATGTAATAACATGGATGGACCTAGAGAACATTATGCTGAGTGAGACTAGCCAAAAACTAAAGGACAAATACTGTATGGTCCCACTGATGTGAACCGACATTAGAGAATAAACTTGGAATACATCATTGGTAACAGAGACCATCAGGAGTTAGAAACAGGGTAAGACAATGTGTAATTGGAGTTGAAGGGTTACAGACTGTGCAACAGAACTAGATACAAAAACTCAAAAATGGACAGCACAATACTATCTAATTGTAGTGTAATTATGTTAAAACACTGAATGAAGCTGCATCTGAGCTATAGTTTTTTTGTTTGTTTGTGTTTTTGTTTGTTTCTTTTTTTATATATATATTTTTTATTTTTTATTTTTATTATTATTTTTATTTTTCTCTATATTATCATTCTATATCTTTTTCTGTTGTTTTGCTAGTTCTTTTCCTAAATCAATGCAAATGTACTAAGAAATGATGATCACACATCTATGTGATGATATTAAGAATTACTGATTGCATATGTAGAATGGAATGATTTCTAAATGTTGTGTTAGTTAATTTTTTTAATTAATAAAAAAAAAAAATTATGAGTGCTTCAGAGTTATTTGTTACAGTGATTAGTGTACCTGTTTCAGTTTCCCAGATGCTAAGCAAATACCATACAACGGGGTTGGCTTAACAAAAGAAGTGTATTGGCTCATGGTTTCGGATGCTAGAAGGCTTACTTCTTCCCAGGGTCAGTATCTGCTTGCTGGCCAGAAATCCTTGGGGTTCCCTGGCTTTCCATTACATGGCAATGCACATAGTAGCGTCTTCTCTTTTCTCTTCCAGGCTCCACTGACTTCCAGCTTCTGGTGCTTCCAATGACTTCTCTCTCTGTGGCCTTCTCTGTAAGATCTCCAATAAGAGGATCAAGAGTCATCAAGATTAAGAGGATTAAGGGGGCCACACCTTAACAGAAGTAACCTCACCAAAAGTCCCTATTTACAATGGGTTCTTATCCACAGGAATGGATTATGATCAAGAGCATGTTTTTCTGAGACACATGATTCTA
The DNA here is from genome assembly GCF_023851605.1 of Tamandua tetradactyla. Classification (NCBI taxonomy): domain Eukaryota; kingdom Metazoa; phylum Chordata; class Mammalia; order Pilosa; family Myrmecophagidae; genus Tamandua; species Tamandua tetradactyla. The sequence continues at coordinate 41,798,819 of NC_135329.1, forward strand.
AGCTACCACAATGCCTTAACAAGGAAATGATGGCCCCTCTTCTTCCACTGGATACTGTCACATCCGTGAGTGATCATTTTAAATGATGACAGCCATCCCACAACCATGAGGGGAGTTAAGCCAAAACAGTGAAGATGGCAGAGCAGAAAAGAGAAAAAAAAAGCAAGGATCCCTAATGATAATCCTTTATTATGTGAGTTAAGACATATTTTTGCTTTTCTGTAGGACTTTCTATCAAATTAAGTCAAGGGCATTTTGATGCAAAGAGGAAAAAATTCAAATGACAGTCAATGATAGCATTAGTAGAAGGGCACTGTTAGTATTTTTATCTATATTCATTCATTCAGCAAATACATATTGAGCACCTGTGCCAAGTGCTGGTTAGGGTGCTTACAGCACTGACCAAAACAGACAAAATTTGTGCCCTCATAGAATTTATATTCCAACAAGAGGCATTAGATATTAATGGTTAAAAATCCAGACTCTGGAGCAGCCTGCCCAGGCTGTGGTCCAAACTACATATATGATCTTGAATAAGTTATTAAGTCACTCTTTCTCAGTTTCCTCAACTACAATAGACAGATAATAACAGTGCTAACTTCACAGGGCTGGTATAGGGATTAAATAAGTTTATACAGTAATACAGAAGAGTGCTTGGTGAATACTAGGTGCTCAGCAAATACTAGCTATTAATTGGGGGAAGGAAAAACATTAAAAATAAATAAGTAAATTATATAGAACATGAGAAGAAATAAAAACCCCGGAAGTATCAGAAGAATGGAGTCAACTTTAAATAGGTGTCACCGAGAAAGTGCTATCTGTGTGAAGAACTGAATGGAGGGAGGGAGGGGGCCATGGAATACCTGGGGGAAGAGTGTGGTAGGCAAAGGCAAGAGTTAGTGCAGAGGCTCTGAGAAGGAGAACATACTGGACAGGGCAAGGGACAGTAAGGAGGTCGGTATGACCAAAGTACCGTGTTGAGGAAAGAAACGAATTCAGAGAGGTAGCCAGCTTACAATGTGTTGGCTTGGGTCAACACTGTAAGAGCTTGGCTTTTACACTGAAACAGGGATTTGATTGGTGTTAAATGGGGATTTGACTGCTATATAACCCTCCAGTCTTTTTCTCCATATCCTATTTATATATATGTATTCGTTTTAGGAAAACGGAAAGATATTAAGGATTTTGTTTTATAATTTTCTTTCTTCAATCAATATAATAGGAACACATCTTGAAGTATTAAATATTTAACTTTCATCTTTTTCATGGTTGTGTTTTTTTCTGCTGTGGCTATATCAAAATTCATCTATGCAATCTCCTCTTATTGGTAATTTTCCAATACTTTACTATAAAATAAAGCTGGAGAGAACATCTATTTAACTAACTCCCTGTAAATTCTTGATTGTTTCCTTAGGCTACATTTCTAGAAATAAAACTGCTGGGATCAGTTACATGCAAAAGAAAGTTTGTTGTTGTCTTTTTAATTGAGTGCAGTGACTCTTAAGAAAATATCATTAAAGAAACAAGCAAGCAGATAAACTGAAAACTAGGAAATACTATTTGGTTGTTTTTTAAAGCTATATAACTCATCTTTCACACAAAAAAATAAAACTTTGAATCTCATTATAGCTATAACCTAGAACACTTTAGACAACAGAAATTTTATATACTAAAATGGGCACAATGAAAGTTTAAAAACATAAAACTCAATTGTTTACGAAAATTTCTAAATTATCTTTAGTACAAATTACATACATAGTTTTTAACAGACTCAAAAAAACAAATATTCAGAAAACTGTTCAGAAACTATCAGAATATGACAAAGAATATCAGGAAAATGGAAATTTTTACAGAGCCAAATACTTCAGATTACAAGGAGTAGAAACTGTACATAAATACACTGATGTGCTTATAAAGTTTAATATCTTAATAATTCCCAAAATAACTTGAAGAAGCAGTGGTAATAAAGTTTAAATGAGGACCCTCTCTTACACTATAATGACAAATTAACTGACGGTGAATTTATTTGTTCATTCGAATATTTATTGGGTAATATGGCCTAAAACACTACAGCGGAAGTTGGGGGAATGCCAAGTCTGTCTGGTTCAGTGTTATTTCCCCAGCACCAAGGAGAGCGCCTGGCACCTGGTCATCTGAAGACAGGCAGAACCACAAATAATGATCTTACATGGAACATGCCCTAAGAAAAGTACAAAGGACTGCAAGGATGATTTAGTTCTAGCGTAGGAGGACTGAGAAACATGCCAAAGAAGAAGGAAAATATAGAAAAAAAGAAAAAGCTTAAGTGTGGGTAAAAGTATGGAAATCTCCCATGTTTGGCCTCATCAGGAAACAAGGAACAAGGCAGACTGGCTGGGATCACAGTGGAGAGAGTCCTGAATACAAAGGAAGGGGTGATGGTGATGATTAAAGAGAAAGATGTGGAAAAAATCTTGAATGCCATGCAGAGAAATTGCAGTTGATTTGCTCATTCAGAGACACAAGCACATGCACACACACACGCACACAGAGAGAGAGAGAGAGAGAGAGAATCTCCTGAGTGAAGATTCAAAGATGAGTAAGACAAAGCACCATTACTCAGAGTTGACATTGTGAAAAGGAGAGTCTGGGAGACAAGCAAAATGTCATTTACAATGAGGTATGAGGTGTTACCATAACGTTACACACATTGAGAAAGCTACCTAACCCCCTCTTATAGGGTCAGGGAAAGAAATACCTTCTAGGCTCTTACTGGGAGAATGAGTATTTCTACCCAAAGTGTAGAGTGGGAGAAAAAAGGGAAGAAGTGGCAATGGATTGGAGACAATAGTTATGATGACTACATTTACTTGGTGTCGCATTCAGGACAACACAATCCCTTATCTTTAAGATAGGTTTACTGAATATTTACATTCAAAGCATCGTGGGAAATATAAAGATACATCAGACTTAAGAAACTGAGTTTTCCACAATATACAATGAGTACACATATATTCTTAGTGTTAAACTACAATAGATCAGTGGATGATACAAACACAAAGATCTGATGCCTGTACCCAAAGAATTTACCATCTGTTTGGGGAGATAATGTGTAAATACCAGGAAAAGAAATACTCTCTTACAGAAAGTGTACTTAGGCTTTGTTACTGGTTCCTTTCAAAGTCCATTATAAGACATAATCATGAAAAATACATCTCTGCTTGTACAACTGTTATATAACATCAGCTCTTTTATATATGAGAAACATCTTTCATGAGTTATCACTAGGAAAATTTTTTTCTTCACTGAAAAATGAGTATGCAACTTCCATCCTGAAAAGGTGATCAAGTCTGGGTTTGTCTTTTGGGGGGGGGGGGTTTGGTGCCCTGATGTCCAGAAACTCAGAATCAAATTTGAAAGCACTTGTGGTTGTCATATTGCTTCCCCTTTCTATTTTATTAATATGCCCATGTCATACTCTGGTTAAGGTGGATCAAAACTTTTTGGAAAGAAATAGCAAAACTTATACATAAATAAGTAAATGAAGATAAGAAATAATAAATGCCAAAAGAATCATGGGAATTCAGAGAGTGCCTAGATTACTTCCAACTGAGAATGGCTCAACTTGGGCCCCAACCTTATTTCTTCATTTAAAGAGGTGACATAAAAAAATGGTTAATACTTATGAATCATTTACTATGTACCAGGTAGTGTTCTAAATGCTTTATAGTTATTAGTTCATTTAGATCTCATGAAAACCCTATCAGGTTAATATTGTATTGTCCCACTTTTAGCAATGAAGGAACTAAGATATAGTAAGGTCAAATAAATTCCAAATGTCACTCAGCTGCACAGGCAGTCTAACTCCAAATCCTCACTATTGATCACTATCCTACACTGTCAACATAAAAAGCTGCTTGTCAGCACCATGCTAACATAGCAGGACAACTTTCATTAAACATAGGAAGATATTTTTCATATTGCCTGGCCTAAAATATATATTCAATATATTATATCCTTCATGATCCCTAGGGAATCATTTCCATATGTTTATCTTTTCTTCAGAGTATGGCATATCATTTGAAAGATAATGACCAATTATACTCTCAAAGTTTCTTCCTTTTTAATTTTTCGCAATAATTATATGGATGGGCTGATTCCAAATGTTCATCCATTTTTTGAAATGACTGGTTTTAATTTTCTTTTCTTTTTTTTCCTATGGCATTACTAAGAATTTGTACCACACAAAAGCATTATCCTGAAAATGAACAAATCCTGGTTGCACAACAAGAGCTTTAAAGTGAAAACTTTGGAAGAAAGTAAAAGTTAGTGTTATCACATTTGTTGTCAAGTACAGAAAACCCACGTCAAAATGGAATTTCTCAGGTTGGGACTGAGGTAAATCAGAATACAGGGGTAAGAAAGACATTGTCTATATTTTAGAACTTCACCTACTCTATGAGACCAAAGAAAGAGAGGTTTAATTTGTCCAGATTCTAAATTTTCTGTAGCACATAATCTAATTCAACCTGTCTGGATAGATCATTTAGACAACCCAAACACATGGAGCCCAGAGTGGGAATGAGGGCTTGAGTTCTGTATAGCTTTATGTAATGCCTGGATATAGCCCAGAGTATGCTGAGCAGATAATTTTAAAGTACTGGTAAAGTCTTTTAAGGGATGGGACAGAAAAAAATGGGACTATTAGACTTTACCACCAAGGAAACCCCTGATACTGTCTCAAACATTAGGGACTCCTAAGTCAAAAGGTCAAGCTCTTGATCTTGAGGCTTGCTCTTGTGAAGCTTATTTATGTAGCAGAGTAGTCTAGCCTACCTATAGTTATACCTAAGAGTTACTTCCAGAAAACCTCTTTTGTTGCTCAGATGTGGCCTCTCTCTCTTTCTATTCTAGTTCACTAGCTGCCAGAATGCAAGGCATCAGAGATGGACTGGCTTTCCACAAAAGGGGGTTTATTTAGTTAACATATAGTTCTTCAGAGGAAAGACAGCCAAATTTCAAATGAGGTTCTTTCTTACATGGGAAGGCACAGGGCAATCTCTGCTGGCCTTCTCCCCAGGCCTCTGAGTTCCAGCAACTTTCCCCAGGGTGATTCCTTTCTGGATTGCCAAAGGTCTGGGCTGAGCTGTGAGTGCTGAGATGAGGTATGCTGAGCTGCTTGAGCTGTGCTATGTTGAGCTCTCTCATTTAAGCACCAGCCAATTAAATAAAACATCATTCGTTGCAGCAGGCATGCCTCCTAGCCGACTGCAGATGTAATCAGCAACAGATGAGTTTCACATGCCATTGGCTCATGTCCACAGCAATAGAACTAAGCACCTTCACCAGGCCAAGTTGACACTTGACCCTAACCACCACACTCTCTAGGCCCAACTCTGCAAGTGAAATCATTATGTGCCCCTCCCCACACCCACCATGTGGGGCAACATCCAGGGGTAAAAGTCTCCCTGGCAACATGGGATATGATGCCCAGGGATGAGCCTGGTCCTGGCACCATGGGATTGACAATGTTTTCCTGACCAAAGGGGGGAAAGAATTGTAACAAATGAGGTATCAGTGGCTGAGAGAGTTCATATAGAGTCAAGAGGCTACTCTGGAGGCTACTCTTACTCAAGCTTCAGCTAGATGTTGCAATTTACCATGGTTTGCAAACCCCAACAAAAACCATCCCTGTCAACTCTAAAGAATACTTAGGGCTTTATATGAGATTCTACAAAGGTTCCATGCACTATGATTACTTTCCAGAAACCAAAAGCCTCCAGATGGGTTCCTAGGCCAGATAAGTCCTGAAACCCAGAGGGGCCAGCCGCTCCAGAACATCAACTAATTCCATCCCCCATCCCATATTATCAATAGCCCTTTCCAACATAAAAAAGTTGGAATGGGCATAGCCCAAATACCCCTAAAGATTAGGAGAAAGATCAAAGGAGAAGTTGGAGTTATAAGAGAGAAGATAGGATTTAACAAATGAGTATGACTGCTGAATTATTATATTGAAATTTCTTTTAGTCTCCAGTGTCTTGGAGCAACGAGAAGGAAAATATTAAACTTGTGGAATTGTAACTTGTACCACTCTGAAATCTGTTCTACAACCAATTGTTATGATATGTTTTAAAATTTATTGTGTTTGTACATATGTTATTTTTACAATAAAAAAGGAATTCCTTATATTTACATAATTGAAAATCAAGGGGTCATGATGGTTTCAAGCATAATTTGATTCAGAGGTTTAAACAATGTCATCAGGACCTAGTAGCCCATCTGCAACTGTGACTCTGTTCTCCTCCACATAAAGGTGTTGCTTCATTTTTAGATAGCCATCCTCAATGGAGGAAGTTAACTAGAGCAATTTCATATCTTATCTCTTTTTATACTTTACTTCCTAGAGGGTTTCTTTCCTCAAAGGCATATAAAATTCTTAATCCCATGTTGCATTGGCTCAAGTTCATTGCAGATTACTTTCAGGAGAGGGGAAGGATTCTGTGCCATCCTTTTAGTCAATCAGGAGCCCACCTCTGAAACTGAGGTCAATCACAGCCAAACCCACAAAGACAGGGAGAGTAGCTCTCCAGAGGAAGTCAGCATACTGTTTCACTGAATGGGTGAATTCACACTGGATGGCAAATACAACAGAAGGAGTTGTTCTAAATTTAACTCCTTGGAGGGCCATCACAAAAGACAGGATAGGATCAAGATGGTGGAGCGATATGCTTCAGGGCTCCATCCCCCAACAAAAATTTTGAAAAACAGCAGGAACAGACAGAAACATCTTTCTCAAAGTTTCAGAAAATAATTAAAGGACTATATTAACAATGCAACTGCTGAATCAAGAAAAAGCCTAGTTGAAAGCAATAGGCTCTCACAGTACTTGGACTGGCTCCTCCACTAGCCCTCACTGGCTCAGCATGGAACTGGCCTACACCCCCCAGTACAGATCCCTGGTCTCAGTTCCGGTGGGAGAGAGTAATCCTAAGCACCTACTAGGAATACCTAGGGTACGTCTGACCCAATCTGTGTGTAGTGGTCTGAGGCATTCATCTTCTCAAAATTTGTCCTGCAAGTAAAAGGCATCTCACAGAGCTTTCCTAAAAAATGCAGAGGGAGATCTGTCAAAGTGCGCTACATGGAGCAAGGAACTTCCGGCTATAGGACAGACAATGCAGGAACAGAAAACATGAGAAAACTTTTCCTAGCGAAGAAGGGACATTTGGAATCCTGTAAATTGGAAATTCCCAGGGCCAGATGCATATACCCAGAAAGGATCAGAGAGGTCCCTATGCTATTGCCTGGAGCTATTCTCCAAACTCATTATATGAGTAAGCCCTGAGAAGAGCACTTACACAGGTCAATCCACAAAGAAAGGGGAAGGTGTTTTCCTCCCCCCACATACACACACCTTTTTTTTTTTGCTAACTCCTAGAATTCAAGAAAGCTCCATCATAACACTAGCTGAATACAATCTTAAGGAACAGATGTCTCAGATTCTAAATTCCACCAATAACACATTAAAGTAGCAAAATGTCCATGTTTCCCCAGAAAATTCCAAAATATACAAAAAAAAAAAAAAAAAAACCAGGGAGCTACAGTCCAAACAAAGGAGAAGATTAAAGCATTAGGAGCCATCACTGAAAAGGACCAGACCTGGGACAAATCAGACAGAGACTTAAAATATGGCCCTCAAAATGCTCAGAGAGCTAAAGCTAATTACAGACAAAAAACTAAAGAAAATCAGGAAAACGACATATGAAGACAAAGAAAATGTCAACAGATAACTTATGAAAAGGAACCAAACAGAGCTGAAGACCACAGTAAGAGAAATTAAAAATTTCATACAGAGATTCAACAGCAGATTGGAGCTGGAAGAAGAAAGAATTAGGAAATGTGAAGACAAGACATATTGAGATCACTCAGTCTGATGGAAAGAAAGAAGAATGAAGAAAAGAGAACCGAGCCTGAGGAACCTATGGGACACCATCGAGCACCCCAACATCTGCACCGTGGGAGTCCCAGAAGAACAAGAAAGAGAGAAAGGGACAGAGAGACTATTCAAAGAAATAATTAGTGAAAACTTCTCAAATTTAATAAAAGATATCAATATATCCATCCAAGACACTCAACAAATTCCAGAGGATAAGCCCAAATAGACCCACACTGTGACATATTATAATCAAACTGTCAAATGCCAATATAAAAAGAGAATTCTGAGAGCAGCAAGAGAGAAGCAAGATATCATGTACAAGGGAGCCTCGATAAGATTAAGTATTGATTTCTCATCAGAAACTAGTGGGTACGAAGGCAGTAGGATGACATATGTAAAGTTCTATAAGCAAAAAACTGCCAACCAAGAATTCTATATGTAGCAAAACTATCTTTTAAAAATGGGGGAGAGCGGCGGCTGAGGATTTCGCGGCGCTCTGGTGGAGGCGTGCATTTATGGCTGCCACCGCGGGCTGTGATGAGTAAGCTCCCGCTGGAGGTAGGGGAGCCGCGGCCGGAGCCATGGCCAGTACAGTAGTAGCAGTTGGACTGACCATTGCAGCTGCAGGATTTGCAGGTCGTTATGTTTTGCAAGCCATGAAGCATATGGAGCCTCAAGTAAAACAAGTTTTTCAAAGTCTTCCAAAATCTGCCTTCAGCGGCGGCTATTACAGAGCCCAAATGCCAATAAAGGAAAAATAAGAGATGCTCATCGACGAATTATGCTCTTAAATCACCCAGACAAGGGAGGATCTCCTTATTTAGCAACCAAAATCAATGAAGCTAAGGATTTACTAGAAGGTCAAGCTAAAAAATAAAGTAAATGATGAAAATTTTAAGTTGTTAGTTTATGTATATGATAACCAATTTTTTATAATAAAATGTCTCAAAGCTGTTTTTAAGAAAAAATAAATTAAATAAATAAATAAATCATAAAAATGGGGGAGAGATTGATATTCCAAATAAACAAAAGGTGAGGGAATACATTACCACTAGACCAGTCCTACAAGAGATGTTAACTAGAATTCTGCAGGTTGATAGGAAAGGACAATAAACAACAGATTAAAGCCACATGAAGAAATAAAGATTTCAGTAAAGGTAACAACGTGAGTAAATATAAAGGTCAATGCTCTTATATTTTGAAGGTTGTAACTCCACTTATTAATTCCTACAAGATATAAAAGGCAAATATATAAAACATAAAGATAAATCAGTGATTTGGGGACTTATATACACATGTGATTTATGACAAGAACTACATAACAGTGGTGAACAGAGGCGTTTATGAACATAGTTTGCATATACTGAAGTTAAATTGGTATCAAAGCAAATGAGATTATTACAGATTTAGGATGTTACATTTAAGCCACACGGTAACTAAAAAGAAAATATTGAGAAATGTGTAAACTCATAGAGGCAAAAATTAGATTATAGGCTGTCAGGGGCAGGTAGCAGGGAGAATGAGGCATTATTGCATAATGGGTTTCTGTTTGAAGAAAGCTTTAGTAATGGAAGGTGGTAAAGGTACCACAATATGTGATTAATCTCATCAAATGGTATGCTAGGTGTGGTTGATTCTGGATGGAATCTAGCAAGTTAGAAGAACATGCTCAAAGGGATGCTACTGGGACATTTTAAAAAAAAAACGGATTAAAAACTGTAAGTTTTATATCAATGTTAAATTTCTTGAACTTGATAACTGCAATGCAAGTTGTTCCATAAATGAATATTCTTGCTCTTAAATGTACATGGCAATATTAAGCATTCAAGGAGCATATGTTCAGAAAATGGATAGATAGACAGATGGACAGATAGAACAATACAGCAAATGTGGCAAAAATATTAATCTGGGCGGGCCATGGTGGCTCAGTGGCAGCATTCTCGCCTGCCATGCTGGAGACCTGGGTTCGATCCCCAGTGCCTGCCCATGCAAAAAAAAAAGTTAAACTCGTGGATCTGGGTATCTAGGGAGAGTTATGTTTTCTGTATGGGCCCTGGATCATTTTTGCAACTCTTCTGTAAGGTTGAAAGTATCTCCAAATAAAAAAAGTTAAAAAGAAAATAGTACTCGGGCCTGACAATTAGAGAGAGAGAGGGAGAGAAGGAGAGTGGAAGGAAAGGAGAAAAAAAGGATCGTTCAAGAGCAAATGCAATTCACATTCAGTATGAAAAAAATATTGGCAGCAAAACAGGAAAGGCATGCTCCCTTAAGAACAACTGCAAATGATGTCCATGGTGAGAAACATCAGAATACCAAAGAAATAGGCAGACACCTCTGATGGCACCAAAATTAAGGTACAATGTGAGAAACCTATGAACTACTGATTGAGAAAAGCAAGTTTTTCCATAGGCAGATGAAACAGTGGAGAAAATGTTATGAAAAACACACAGTGGTTTTTACATGGGAACCTCAAATTGCCTTTGCAAAAGGAGATCGATATTGATTTGAAATCTGTTATCACTACAATTCAGCCCTGGAAAGGAAAGGTGAGGTAAGGTAAAAGCTCTTCTAATAGCAGATACAGGAGTTAAACTCTGTCTGCACGCCCTACAACCTCAACACCTGGTTGATGCCAAAGCCCATACTCTTTAGTCTCCCTAAAAGAAAGCAAAATATTTTTGTCATGAATACATGTGAAATTACTATCTCGGTTTTTTAAACAGAAATATCTGGAACACAATAAGATCTATTAAAAAGTTGGCAAGTGGCTAGGAATATGGTTATATAATCAAAAATATCTACCAGGTAAAACTCTGGTTTAGCATAATTTTTAACTGCATAGAATGTTTTGTCCTCTAATTTCTTGTTCGGTTGTCTTTAATTCTTTTATAATGAACACTGTGTCAATGCTCTAAATAAGGGTTCCATTTGGCCAAAATGATGAATCATATTTTTATTGTAATCAATGAATGACCATAGATATCCATTCCAAGAGCCAATAAATAATGCATTTAATTAATTTCCTTTTAAAATATAGAACCAAAGTGTGCATCATTCAACTGCTTGGACAACTGTGAAATTCACAAATTTGTTTTCTCAAATATAGCCAAAAAAGAGTTATAGCATTTCTTCAATTTGATCATGTAGATACATTATGGAAGATAATCTGTTAAAAATTTAAATAAATCCTCTAACGATGAAAATAATATAAGAACTCTTTAGTTTCAGAATTGGTCATGTTCTGAGCACATGAAATCCAATGTGATTTAAATTCCGTGAAGTACTTTTGCTTTTAATATTTAATTCAGAATTTCTACCAATTTCAAAAATGACATAGAAACCAAAAGAAGGAAAAGCAATAGATTGCCATAGAGCTTATATTTAAGTCATTGAGGAGAAATAGTGCAATGTAATCTGAATTCTATAAAAATGAAAAAGAACTATTGTTAGTAATCAATCTAAATCACAAGTAGCCTAAGACATACAAGGATACTTAGTAATTATGTGTTTATTTCTGGCTCAAGCAGTACTACATTTTTAAAACAATTGCACTATAAGTAAAAAGTCTTTTTGGAAGAAAGGGAAATAAATGTGTGACAATATTAAAAGTTGACATAGAATGTGTATAAAGAAAATTAACTTCATTGTCAGAAAACTTTAATTTAATCATTACAACACTGAATTATTTGATGCAGTACTCATTTTGCATACTAAGCCTACTCTTTAATTTAAAAATGTAACAATATAAATTTGAATGATAGGTTAATAGAGTAAGTCATTCAATGCTTGATTTCTTAAGAATATAGAGGAATATATGAACGTGTTAATAAAAAGAAGGTATGGTTTACAGACAGATGCAAAGTACGACTCCCTTAGTAGGTTATCATTGAGCAATAAAACTCACATTTACTGAGCTCAAGACATTTGATGAGATGTCTGAAGTGATGGTAGAAAGAATAGTGTAATTTAGGGTATGACTATTTTCTTTCATTAGGTCCATAATTCTCATAGCCCAGATGTGCTTGAACAGACAGCATTCCCTACAGTCTGCTAGCCATGTTGCCAGATATGGGGTATAAAATATTCTAATTTGTTCTCTTCCAAGCAATGAAAAAGTCACACCATCTAAAAGGAAATGGTACACACTCTACAATTACTATTACAGCCAGAGCTGTGAGTCACCCAGCTGCCTGCACAAGACAATTTGGCTACTGGAAAATCCTGATTAATGACATTTTTTTTAAACACCAGAGTAACAACTTGACCTGCCAAAACTGCCATTTATTTTCACCATGTTTGCCTTGGTTATCTATTACCTTTCAAGGAGAATATGAAGGAAGAAATGAAAATTGTGTTGTAATGTATTTTAACTTCAAATCTAACTGTTGTTCTTTCCAGTCAGGGAAAGAGTTTCTCAGAATTATGTCAGCTTTGAGACATGTGAAAGAGTCCTTACAAATGTGTACTCCTTCAAGCTATGTTGAGATGTTAAATTATTTTCTAATCACAAATATAATTAATTCGCCACCTACAAATAAGTGTTTTTTAAATCATAGTCTAAGAAATCAGATATACAGTTCCACTGTGATACAGGGGGAGCTGTATGAAGGCCACCAAGGAAGTATTTCCTCAAGGAAGTCCACTTCTTAAGTGCCTAATCGTGGGTTTCGCCTACCTCTAAGACCCGAAATGACAGAGGAGGGGGGAAAAAAGCAGTTGTGCTTTACATTTCGAGCTCTAAAACCACCCATAGTACATACTGGCAGAGTTAAAAGACACAGAGATTGAATTCAATGCCGATCGCTTGATTTTTAATCAATACAAGACAAGCCCCCACTAATAAATCACGAATTCCTAATTCGAAGCCTTTGCCTGAATCGCCTTCTATTTCAGAGACGCAACATACAGGCAGCTGGAATAAAATTACCTAAGAAGTGCGGAAGAGCCAAAAGGAAGAGTAGATGCTTTTCAGTTTCCGATGGCAAATAAACCAGCCAACACGTTCTCTACTCCCCGCTCTCCCCGCATTCTCTTTCCCTCACTCTCCACCTGCAAATCTCTTCTGCTCTCCTCTCTAAAGCTCTTTGCCCTTTCGCTCCTCTTCTCATCTCCTTCAACTCTTGTCTTTAAGAGTCCGCCCCTCCCCATCTCAGCACCCCAAGTCCAGTTTGCTCCAAGCCTCTCAGTACCGCACGCCCGGTGCAAGGACGGGTGGGGTGGGGGTGTGGAGAGACGCCCTCATCCCAAAGCAGGCACACCTGGCCGCGCTAGGCAGCGCGCCGGTCCCTGCCGCCCCCCACCCCCTCAGCGTGCCAGGGCTGTAATAATTACATCCTCATTATTTCTCCAGCAAACGTTAGCGAACAAGCCTGGAGAACAGCAACAGCCGCGGCCGGGGGAGGCTTAGTTACAAAATCCTGCACTGGGTAGCACCTCGCATAGCAACCATCCTTAAAAAAGCCCCCGTGCTCCTCGCACACACTTGGAAAGCGGGGCGGCTGCCACCCCCTCCAGGCGTGCACACCCGCGCGCAGCCCCTCCGCCCTCCCACCCCACCCCACCTCCTCGCGGAAACCGCTGCAACCCCGGCAGAAATCGCCCCCTGTCTCCCCCTCCTCCCCGCCCCACGACGACCACACGCGCAGCCTGGGCTCCCCCAGCACGTTTCATTCATTCTCAATTCCCGTCGGCGTTTTCCCACCTCAGCAATGGCAAGGATGTGGAAAGCAGGGGGTGGAAAGGGGGGGCGGATCTGTGTGGGGTAGGGAATTTTTTTTTTTTTATTTGAAATGCAGTTTGCTAACCTCCATCCCCACCCCACCCCCATACCCTCCAAGCTACCACCAGCGGTTTGAAGCCCCCTCGCTAGCCAGCTGTTCCTAGGTCTCGCCTGTTCCCTCCACCCCGCAGCTGGGAATTTCACACCTCAGGCAGCGCCGGGTTCCCTGCGTCCGGCTCGTTCCACACTATGGAGCCCAGGGTCCAGGAGACCCTCGCGCCATCACCAGCTACGTGCGCAGCCAGATCGAGTCTGGACCCGTGACGGGGGGTGCGGAATGAAGCTTCCCCTGTCCCCAGGGCCTGAAACCCTCCTCCCCCAGGGACTCCCGAGGTGCTTGGTGGCCGCCAGGCTGCCCTTCGGGGTCCTACTGCTCCCCGACACTCGCAGCGCTCGCTCCTGCAGCCCAGGACTCCTGGGACCCGCGGAGGAGACCCCCCGCGTGGCATCGGCGGACCCACGCTGCCCGGCCGCTCCGGGGTCTCCCGGGCTCAACTCCAGTCCCAGAGGGTTCGTGCGAGGCGGAGTGGGCAGCACATCCCTAATCCAGCCCGGGCGCCCCTGAGCCGCCACCCCCAGAAGGGGCAAAAGACGCCCACCGGCTCCCTCCCGAACCTCCGCACACCGCCCCCACTTCCCCGCGCCTAAGGCTCGCCACGATAGGTTTTCCAAGAGTCCTTGAGACTTTGCAGCTCCCAAGCTACACCAAACTGTGCCTGCTCCCGGTGCAAACTCTCAACGTGCCCAAGACGGTGACCAGAAGCCGGCGACCCGAGCACCATCGAACCCAGGGTGCTGCGCAAACCACCTCCTTGTGCCTCGACGGCACTCCCCAGCCCTGGCTACTTTCTCCCCATTTCCCCTCTTCCTAGGTTCCGAGGGCCCCTCCAGATGAATGAGATTCGTACCTTTCTCAGCGCTGACATTCTCAGGCATTACTATTTCAGCAGGTTCTAGGTGACATGGTGAGGTGGCTGACCCCCTCAAGCCAGGTAAGCCGGGAAACGGCGCGCGGCCGCGGGAAGGTAACGCTGCTGGCTCGGGGCTGGAGACCCCGCGGTGCGGGCGCTGAGCGGCGTCCGGCTCCGCTACCGCTGCCGCCGCGCTGTCCAAGCCGCACTCCGAACCTCGCGCACGGGTTCTCACGGTCGGCGCCTGCGCACACTCGCGCCCGGAGAGGCACCGGCGCACTGGGGGGGCCGGCCCGCGCTGGGCTCCATCTAGAGAAGGTCCGGAGTCATTCGCTCTCCTAGCTTTGAAACTGTAGCGCAAAAGCTGCGGCTTCGCTCCCCCAACCTGATTGGGCTACTGAGCATGCCCGGTCCTAGCGCGGAAACCCCCAGAGGAGCGTTCAAATAGGAGTTTTTTGCCGGAGCTACCGAATGGAAAGCGGCAGCGCTTCCAATTCAACCAACTGTTGCACAAGGAAGCGGGAAGGGTCACTCGGGGACAGAGAGGGAAGAGGGAAGAGGCGGCTCCCGAGAAGAAGCCACCAGCGCTGGTCGAACAGATTCAACCGCTAGAAGCACTAACGAATTTTAAAAGCGCTTTGAAAGTTAGCTCTAAAATTCTGTAAACGTACACCTCGGCCCTTGGAAAGATTCATCCTACTCTGGACTAAGATAAGTGACACGCTGGGCGCATTCATATGAGGAAATAATTTATACTTTAAAGTCTGCTCGATACCCAAGATGCCCACTTCGTCGAGAGCGTAGAGGAGCACTGAAAACATAGGAGAAGGCATTTACTTGCAAAGGAATTTCACTCTAAAGGTATTGCAGGTGCTATAACATTCTTCTATTGTGAATGTAATAAAACTTAGCCTCCCACTATTTCCACGTGCGAACTTTCCAGTGCATGGTATTTCCAAGTGGGGTCTTCCCAAGAAAGAAGGACACCATGACATTCCCAAACTCCATACGCATTCATTCTTTTTTAATAAACGTGGGTTGAAAGACAACACACCCATCAGATGGAATCCTGCCGCCTTACTGCTTTGATTATCGGCCTCATACAGATGACTCAAGCCAAGGAAAAAGGAAGAATTAATTCAGTAGAAGTTGTGTTAATAACCTGCGGTGATCTGGAAAACTCAGCAACATTGAACATATTTTGATAGAGCCTAATTAAATATATGGAAATATGCTTCCAAGATCTGACAGCGATAAGAAAAGAAAATTATATATTATTATATAGTGATAACCAGAGACCTATTTTTTTTAGTTCCTGGCTCTATCGCCTGATCTTGAGCAAGTCTCTTAGCACAATTTTTAATACAGATATTACAATGGATTTTCCATATCTCTGAGTTATTGTGAAGTTTAAATGAGATACAAGGTGTGAATCCATAAAAAAGTAAAAATACCTAGGTGAGAGTTTATAGAAAAATAATGGATAGGGGTTAGAGTAGGAAAGTGAATCAGATGATCAAAGATATTTGAAACAAGATAAACCAATCGTTTCCAAAGTTACAAGATCTTCAAAGAAAAACACTGTTGTATAAGATTTCTTCATATAATGAACACTCAAATATTAACCAATTGCAATTTATTTTCAAAACAAAGATCAAATACTGGGAGATACAAAGATGAATCTTGTGCTGAATTTGACCACAATCTAACTTCTCCCAAGTGTTTCTTTAAAACAACTTTCAATTCATCTCCACTTTTGGAAACAGATTGATGAATTGTGAGTGCCAAACCTCAACCAAAACTCTAAATTCTGGAAACGACTTTTTAAAATTGTAAATCCCTTTACTTTCCTCCTCCCCATACTTGTCCCCATCCATCTTTTTTTATTTTAATTTATTTATTCACTCATACATCAGCAACCACAAAAATGTATTGAATGCCTATCATATGCTCTCAATATTTATGTAAGATAGAAACCGAGAAACAGTCACTGGCCTTATGGAGCTTACAGTCTAAAAAGGGAGTCATTTTAAAATACTGCATAAGTGACATATATTTACAAATCCTTCTCTAAAAGAAAAGTACAGGGTGGTGTGGAGAATGTTAAAAGGACAATTATTTTAGCTTACAATATTAGGAAAGAACTCTTTGAGGAAGTCATATTTAAGTTAAATCCTTATTTTTCTTTAGGTTCCCCATGAGCAGATCCTGAGACATGGATTTGGGTTCAAGTAGTTTATTTGGGAGGTTGATTTCCAGGAACTGGAGAGTTGAAGTAGGAAAACAGAGTCGGGAAGGAGTGAAAGCTCATAAAGTGTGCATTAATAAGCTGGTTACTGTTGTGGGCAACTGGAGCTCAGTCCTGCTGGGTATCTTCTAAGAATGGTACAGAATGCACCTCAGAACTGCCTGCCTGAGCATTGGAAGGCTGGACATTTTTCAGCTAAATTACAGTCTCAATGATTGAGAGTTATTTCTCCTTCCTCCGTGGCCTCTGCCTACCCTGTTCCCCTGTGTTGAGAAAATTCCAAGGCTTCAGAGAAAGCTGAGAGACAGAAAATCTTGGAGACCTAGTAGGTGCTTGAAGTGGGAAGCAGACAAATGCAAGGAACTGTACACCATAGCTGCAGTTGAAGTCAGAGGTCAGGCATCTGGTATAGACCTAAAGTAGCAATAAGATTTAAGCAAGAAAGGAAAAGGAGTGGGAATGGAGAAAGACTGCTTCAAGTGGAAGGAAGAGCAGGTTTGAAGATCCTGGGAGAGGAAAGGACTTCGTGCACTTTTTCCCCCGAATGGCTAGAATAACTGGAACAAAGTGAGCAAGGAAGAAAGTAGCATGGAATGAGGCTAGAGAACAATTTAGGTGTTTTAAGGACATTTTAAGGATTTTGAATTGTACCTATACATAATGACATTTGTTGTAGGATTGAACTTGGCAATGTGATCTCATAAAGATCAATTTTTAATTCTATGAGAAGACTGGGCAGTGGGATAGTGTGGTGGTTTGGAGTTGTATATACCCCAGAAAAACAAATTCTTAAATTTAATCCATTCCTGTGGGTGTGAATCCATTGTAACTAGGACCTATTGATGAGGTTTCTTCAGTTAAGGTGTGACCCAGCCCAATAAGGATAGGTCTTAATCCCACTACTGGAGTCCTTCAGAATGGAATCCATTGTAACTAGGACCTATTGATGGGGTTTCTTCAGTTAAGGTGTGACCCAGCCAAATTAGGATAGGTCTTAATCCCATTCCTATATCAGAGGAATGAAATCCAGACAGAGAAGAAAGCCATGGAAACAAGAAAGTGAAGTTCAGCGGAACTCAGAAGAGATTAGAGAAGCCAGAAGACAGTGCCATGTAACAAACCAAGAAACAAAGATCACCAACAGCCAGCCCTAAAAAGCCACAGTCTTCAGGGAGAAAGCATCACTTTCATGATGCCTTGATTTGGATTTTTTCCCAGCCTCAAACTGTGCGGAAATACATACCCATTGTTTAATCTGACCCTTTTCATGGCATTTGTTTGAGCAACCCAAGAAACTAAAACAGATGTCATTGTTATATAATATGAAAAAATCTGTAGAAATACTCATGAAAAATGATGAAGACATGAACTACTAGAGGAAATAAATGTCAGAGGTGTAATATACTTGATGTGATTTCCTGGATGGGTTATGAGGAAGTGAAAGGAAAAGAGGAATCAACAATGACTCCCAAGTCAGGCTCAGAAATCAGATGGATGATGTTTCTGGGAGACCCCTGACTGTTACATCAAAACTGGTAAATGTGCACTGAGATGGGTGACATGGAGGTCATTGGTAACGTTAGCACAAGTAGTTACAGTGAAAGGAGTACAGGTAGAAGTCAGATGAACTGTGCAACAGAGTCAACTAAAAATATCAAAGTGGAGACAGATTTGTAGTCAACTTTTTCAAGATGTTTAAGTGTTAAAGAGGTTAGAGAAATAGGGCTCAAGGAGAATAGGGGTTCTTGAGAATATTTTTTTAAGGTGGGAAATTCCAGAGTAGGCTTGATTACTGATGGTAATGTTGAAGTAGAGATTCACAAATTGATAAATTGACCTTATCAAGGAATTATTCCAGTATGTATTCCCTCTCTCTCTTGCACTATTGATTTTTCAATCTCAATTTAATCAAGCCCTTCACCAGACAAATATGTATTTTCTATTTTTTAAAATACCTATTTGATCTCACATCCTCTCCAGCTACTACCCCATTTCACTTTTCCTTCTAAAGAGTGGTCTGTATTCAATGTCGCCAATTTCTGCCCTCTATTTCTCTATACTGAATTCCAATTAAACCTTTGCCTCTAGCATGCCAACAAAAGTACTGTAACCCAAGTCACTAATGACCTCCATGTTGACAAATCCAATTGTCAATTCTCTGTCCTCATCTTGACCTGTCAGCATCATTGAAGACATATAATCACTCCCTCCTCCTTGTAATACTTCAGAACAGCAGATCATCCTTTTCTTTTTTATCTGGCTACTTCTTCTCACGTTCCATAGCTGGATCCTCCTCATGTCTGCACTTTCTAAAAGGCACTTCTAAAGTGCCTTTGGACCCAAGGAGCATTTCTCTTCTCTGTGCATGCTCATTGCCTTCATGATTTCATAGGGTTTTATGGCTTTAAATAACATTTGTATGTTGACAAAATCCAACTATATATCTCTATTCTGGACCTTTCTCCTGAACTCTAAAATCATATTTAGGTGATCATTTGATGCTGATATATGCATGTTTAATGAGCATCTTAAATTAACATGTCTAAAACTCTATACTACCATACAAATATGATCCTCCAGAAGTCTTCATCTTATTAATGGTACTCCAGCCTTGTTTCCAGACCAAAGATGAGGAACCATTCTAGACTTTTGTTTTCCCTCCCATATTTGATCGAACAAAATTGTTTTGGTTTTATCTTCAGATATAGTCAAAATATGATTACCTCTTCCCATGACATCTACTGCTACCACCCTTTTCCAAGCCACAAATATCTTTCTTACTGCAATTGATTTAAACTGGTCTCCTTGCTTCCTTCCATTGAAATATATCCTCAGCCAGTGGCTAAAGTGACTTTAAAATGTAAGTCAGATAGTTTCACTCCTCTGCTCAAAACTCTCCAACTATTTTCCATCTCTCTCCTGGGAAAAGCCAAAATTAATATATCACCCTGCATATCTTGCCCTAACATTGTCTGACTCTTATTTCCTCTCTGATTTATTCTATTACTCTATTTCTCACTGTCATACTGGCCTTGTTGCTATTCTCCAAACACAAACATATCAAGAAATTTCCTTAAATATTTGTCCCTTCTACCTTCAACTCCCCACCTCCGCCTTTTTCGTAGATATCTTCAATGCTTGCTCCCTCACCTCCTTCAAGTCTTTGCTCAAATTACTTTCTCAATTAGGCCTTGCCTAACTACCACCATCTCCTCATATTTAACGACCTCTCTGCTCTATTTTTCTCTGAAGTGCTGATCTCCATGCAACCTTCTATTCATTTTACTAGTTGCTTTTTTGTGTCTCCGCTCACTAGACTATTCACTAATATTTCCCCTGCATCTGTGAAGTGCAAATGCTAGATTTAGACTCATTTTTTAAAAAATAAATTCAATGAAAAGAAGTAACCAATGAATCAAGGCCCCAAAGAAGGTGCAATGAGTTTGGACAAGAGCACATGTTGGAGAAATTCACTTGAATAGAAGAATTTTCTTCAGTTGTACATGAGAATGAGTGCAAACACATGTGAATTAGTGGGTAATTGTCCTGAGAACTCTTAGTTTTTCTGTAAGGTATAAAACAAGATTATTAGGTAAGAGTGAGGAGGAAACGCTAAGGTTTGAGGAGAGTAGACAGCAGGTGTGTGTGTGTCTGAAATAGTAGAAGAGTTCCTTAGTTCCTGAGAACTTGTTCCTTAAACCTCATCTCCTCTTAAATCTGCAAATTTTCTTGTTCCCCACAATTTCCTTTTTTGTCTTCATACCCTAAATTCTATTATTTTAGAATAAACGAATTCGAATAAGCACAAAGTAAGCTCTTCCGTCCAATGCTTCGATGCCTTTCAATGTCTTGACTTCTTTTTAAACTGTTCTTCAAACTTTGGTTCGCGACCGGAATAGAAACTGTTAGAGCGTATCATTGATAATAAAAACATGTATTGTGATGTACCTGGCAAATGCTTTCAGAAAAGTTTAAAAGTAACCTATTTTATACAAACACGCACCACCTCCTTTTCTCCTTTTTTAATTTACTCGCCTGATGCCAAAACCCCACAGCTAAACCTTAAAACTTCACATTTTCTCCGCGGCTCTCTAGCAGAATAACTGAGCATGCTCGGTAGTTAGCTCCCAGAAGGTGGGGTTTTAGAAACAATTTGGGACACTCGCAACAGCCTCCGAAAGAAGCCAATCTACGGCCACATTGCTGTTGATTGACAAGCCAGTAGCAGAAAATACCGATCTGGATTGGACAATACCAGCGTGGTGGGCGGGGCTTAGAAATGGAAACCCGGAAGCTACGAGACCACTAAATTGTTCCCGGGATAGTGTGTCTGGGGCGAGGTTAGGGTTCCTCACTGCCCTGGGTTCGGAGCTATGGCCAACAACAGGAAGCAAGGTAGGACAGAGCCTCTTCTCTAGTAAAGAGGCCTTTGGCGTTTTTGAGGACGAGGCCGCTAGCGCGCTGGTAGGCGCGGCAGAGCGCTGAGGGATGCCTCGCGCTCCCGCGCCGGCTCCCAGGCCCAGCTCCCTCGCAGATTGCGGGTTCTTGGTCCTCCGGGGCTGGGTTGGGGCCGGACTGGGCCCACTATCCCCTGGGGGGCAGAGGCCGCCGGAGTTCAAGCTCCGTCGCGAGGGGTGTATTCCGCCCTCCCTGATCCGGTATGTGTGGGACCGGTCGGCTCTGCCTGGGATTTCCAAGGAAACCTGGGGTGGCAGACAGCGCTGGCCTGCCCAGATAATCAATAGAGGGCGAGCTGTTGTAAAGCTTAGTTTCTCTGATCTAGATAGCAGCCTGGGCCGAAAGGAGTGCAAACTATTTGCTTCGGACAAGACCTTTTAATAAGTAAACATAAGCTTTGTAGCGTCCCTTCATAAAAAGTTTTGTAGACCTGTGGTCCTATGGATGTCGCTCTTCAGGAACCTATAATTTATAACCTGTCATTGTAGACATTTTAACTTTTGTCCCCCTTCGTTTTGAATAAAAAACAAAAACAAAAAAAAACCTCGCTGGGCTTCAGTACAATGAAGACAGTTTATTAAATGGCATTCGATTAAATGGCAGTAGTATTTTGTCAGAATCAAAGGCAGGAATAAATTAAATCTGTTAGCCTGGTGGTGCCATAGAATTGAAGTGTCAGAAGATAAATGGGACTCCTTTCTCATTTAAACCCCCAACAAACTATATCCCCTTTCTTTTTACCATTACCTGTTAATCATCAACATAATGAGAACGTTTTAGACAAGTATCTCATGTGAAGGTGGATTAGTTAAAGCTTTGGTTAATTTTTACCCTTCTCTGCGTTCTCAACTGTTCATCCTGTTTTTGCCTTTTGAAATGGAAAAAAACCATAATGACTATAGTTAATAATATATCTTTAAAAAAAGAATAAAGAAAAGAAAGCAAATTCCCTAGTAAGACAGAATATAGTGAAAAATAAATACAGCTCCAAACTGCCTTTTTAAGAAAAACATTGTGTCAAGGCTTCCCTTACTTTTTGGAGGACTACTGAGTTACAGTTTTCACTTAGTCAATTTTGGGGGGGTGGGGGGGCGGGGATCATGGTCTGGAAATCAAACCCAGGTCTCCCATATGGAAGGCCACCCTTCTACCATTGGTTCACCCATGCACCCTCACCTAGTCAATTTAAAAAAAAGAAATTATTTCTTTAAAAAATGACAGTTTCTAAACAGTCACTTTAGGATCTAAAGTGGACGTAAAAATATTTTAATGAGTACCAAAAAGTACCTTTTTTTTTAATAACTCTCCACAGAACTTGGATTGACATGCTCAAATAATTAAATATTAAGTTTCTTGGAAACAAACAGATTTACTATGGTAATTACCAAGATAATGTTCTTGACTGACTAAAATGTTACCTTCTGCTTTCGTAATCTTTGTTTGAAGATTTCTTGCTATTTCATAATTATGTCTTCTTGTTTTAAAGCACACCCACTCTTTTTCTCTTCATGCTTTGCTCATAGTCCTTCACATGTTTCTGACTGCACTAATCCCGGAAATTAAATGTTTTCCTCTGCAACAAATTATATGTAATATACCTTGTCAGGTTCTAATGTTCTTTCTCAACTCACTGAATTAAAATTAATGAAATATTTTCATTGGTTTAGTCACTTAATATTTTCCTTGAAACAGACCTCCTAATCATATTTGATACATGACAAAATTGTCATATAAAATTTAAGGACATTGTATTCAGAGGGATGGATTAATAAATTCTGAGGGCATAAAATGTAAGTGAGAAACAAAATACTAGTTTAATGTATCACTTCTTAATAAGATTACCTAAAGAATATTTATGCTGTGATGACACTTATGCTATGAGAAACCCTTAGTAGAGGTTTTAGTTGGGATAAAAATTCTAAACACTTATATTTGTTGAAGCATGCAACTGGAGCCAGTTTTTGTCTTCAGAACAGCTTTCACATCTTTTTGTGGCTTGTGATGAGTGTTTGGATAAGGAAAATGTGTGACAGGTGGAAAACATGATGGCTTGGTGCTAATTTGCATTGACTTTCTCTCTTCTTTCACAACCTAGCTGTTCTTCAGAGAATATTGGATCCCAGAATTAGGGGGAAGAGGCAATTGGGCCATCTGTATTTATGGAAGGGAAATTAACACAGATTGCACTATAGCTCAGGTGTATCTTACATAGAGTAAACCATGTGCATAATTCTGACTTAATCATTCATTTATTCTTTCAACAAATATTTATTGTGCACTTACTGAGTGAGTAGGCAGTGGAGATACAGCAGTGAATAAAACACAAAATTCCCTTTCCTCGTGACACTTAAGCTCTACTGGTGTAGGTCACGTAGCCCGTGAATTAAGGTAGCAGTTCCTGATAAAGATCATGGCATATCTAAGGCAGTCATGCTTTTTGCATTACATAGAAGATGCTCAGCTGTGTCATAGACCAAGGAAGCATGAAATGGGTAAGCTGACAGTCAATCTGAAGTGGTGGTTCTAAGATATTTTTTTTTCCTGAAAGTAGATTGTTAATGCAACAGTTTCCCCTATAACAATTTGTAGAAAAACTCTTCAGTGTTAGTAGGAAGAAGGTTTTGTTCAAAGCAGCACTACTGACTAAGAAGTGAATATTTTTTTAAATGTGCTATATTTTGTGTTGGAAAGTGTATGATCAGTACTAGATGGTGACTATTGGGCCACACTTTAAAAGCCTCTGGGAGTTTAACATGCAGCTCTGATAATAACTATTTTACCTAACTTAATTGAATCACATGAAAGACACCATATTTTATTTTATTTTTATTTATTTATTTTTTACATGGACAGGCCCCAGGAATCGAACCCGGGTCCTCTGGCATGGCAGGCAAGTATTCTTGCCTGCTGAGCTACCATGGCCTGCCCGAAACCATATTTTAAATGGTAGTTCAAGTAGCTTGTATTCTGTTTGCAGAGATTGGGTGAATAGCAGATATAAATTAAATATAAATCAAATAGGACTGTGTTTGGCGTTCAGGGGTGGCAGTGTTCGAAAAACCTGGAGCCTAGTCACAGCATTTAAATGGGGAAGGATATTAGGGACTGCACTGGGCCAGCTTCGCAGGCCCTTTCCCCTCAACAGAACATTTGTTCCTTCCAAAGGAGCCATGCGGCAATTGTCATTCTGATTCCATTCTCTTGTACACTGTTGGCCCATAGTAGCTGCTCAGTTAATTGTGAGAAAGAATGACTCTAACCAGCTCAGCAATGTTGGCCCATCCTTAACAAATGCTGCTCTAGCACCTTTCTGAACGTTTTCTGTTGCTAGGAGCATACTATTTCGTGAGATAACTTATTCCTTTTTTAGAAAACCTACCCTTGTTTTCCCTCTACTTGGATATAGTTTTGCCCTTCGGAGTATATAGAACAAGTCTTATACCTCTGCATCTGATAATTCTTCAGTGGTTTCACGCAGCTCTCTTGTTCTTCTTGCCTCCCTACTCCATGCTATGTACCTAAGTCAGGAAAGTGTTGTAGGGAACTAAAAACTAGAATTGGCCTTACAAGATAAAGAAAATACTTAAATGCTAATGGGGAGGAAAGCCTCAGTAGGAACAACATGAGGTCCTTGCTGTGGCCTGGTTCTGGATGAGGAACCAGAAAACTTGGATTTCTGTCCTGTTTCTGCCACTCATTGCTATGTACTATTGGGCACTAGAGAAATCACTCATTTTTCTGCTTCTTTATTTATAAAATAATTTGTAGGGTGGGGAGGGCTAAGTGAATGGATGTAAGTGCAGACTACAGCAGAGTGCCTCGACTCCAGCAATATATCCCTCTTTCCATCCAACACACCCCCCTTTAGGCCCATCATTTAGCTTTTTTTTTTTATTCTATGAATCCTTATCAAGACAGGAGTAATTATTCCAGCTTTATAGTATAATCAGAACTAAACAAGAGCATGCATATGATACTACCCTTAAATATCTTCTTGCTGTCTCTGTGGATTCTATAGTGAAGGTCACTGTGATTCTCCTTTGGATAGCTAAGATCACTCATCATCATCTTCTCAAAACAGTTCTCCATGCTGCACCCAGAGTGGACGGGTTGGCCAAGCACAGCTTGTCACTTGGGGGAATGCTTGCTGTAAGGCAGGGAGTTGCTTTTTAAGAGTTCCAAGACTGAAAGGACGCCCCTCCTGGAAAGTGTATGCCAAGTGAGAACACTGACACTTTAAACCCATCTGGGAGGAGGGCCCTGAGTAGTCAAGAGAACATGAACGGGTTATGTGTGGAATAAAGGTAAATCAACACACCTCTAGCCATATGATGCCATAAAGAAATTTGGCTTCCAGGGGCTCTCCCTGATAAAACCCTGAACTATAAGTTGACCCACTGCATTCTGGATTGCACTGTAAGCTTGCCATTTCCCTTTCCACTTATATCCTTGCCTCTTATGGAGTGGATTGTGGCCAATATAAAATGCTTCTTATTTCAGAAAACGTAGGGAAGCATCTTCCAGATCTTGTGGTAGGCAACATTTTCTTAGACTTTACCCCCGAGGCATAAGCAATAAAAGAAAAAATTAAAAAATGGGTACTCCTCAAAATTAAAAACTTTTGTGTCTCAAAGGATTGTATTATGAAAGTGAAAAGACAACCTACTCAATGGGAGAAACTATTTGGAAACCGTATATCCAGTAAGGGTTTAATATCCAGGATACACAAAGAAATCCTACAGCTCAACAATGAAAAATCAAACAACCCAGTTAAAACATGGGCAAAAGATTTGGATAGACATTTTTCCAAAGAAGAAATACAAATGGCCAAAAAGTGCATGAAAAGATGCTCAACATCACTACCTATTAGGGAAAAACGAATCAAAACCACCATGAGATACCATTTCACACTCCCTAGAAAGCTACTATTAAAAACACAGAAAATCACAAGTGTTGGAGAGGATGTGTAGAAATAAGAAGAGTCATTCATTGCTGGTGGAAATGTAAAATATGCAGCTCCTGTGAAAGACAGTTTGGCAGATCCTCAAGAAGTTAAGTATAGAATTACCTTTTGACCCAGCAATCCTACCAATAGGGATATACCCAGAAGAACTGAAAGCAGGGACTTGAACAGATGTTTGCACACCAGTGTTCATGGAGGCATTATTCACAATTTCCAAAAGATAGGAGCAACCTAAGTGCCCGTGAACCAATGAATGGATAATTAAAATGTGGTGTAGTCATGTGACGGAATGTTATTCAGCTGTAAAAAAGATTGATGACCTGATACATGCAAACCTGGATGAACCTCGAAGACATTATGCTGAGTGAAATAAGACAGGCACAAAAGGACAAATATTGATCTCACTAATATAAAACTAATTATAATAAGTAAATTTATAGGGTTAGACTCTAAAGTGTAGGTTACGGGAAATAGACTGGGGTAGAGAATGGGGAGCTGATGCTTAATTTATATAGAATTTCTATTGAAGCTGATTGTAAAGGTTTGGAAATGGATGGTGGTGATGGCAGCACATTATTGTGAGTGTAATTAAAAATGCTTTATGTTTGTGAATGTATTTGAAAGGGGAAGTTTGGGGTCATGTATGTTACTAGCGTGGGAAGAAGATAAAACGTGGGTGTGTATAACACAGTGAACACTGTTGTGGGCAGTGGGCTTGGATTATACACGTATAAGAATGTTCTTTCATGATTATAACAAACGTATGACACTAACACAAACATTAGTAAAAGGGTGTAATATGGGAAAAAACTAATTAAACTAAGCACTGTAATCAATAGTATTATTTTAATATTTTTTTATCGATTGTAACAAAGGTACCACGCTAATGCAGTGTCAGTAATAGGGGGTATACAGGACCACTGTATTTTTTAAAATGTCTTTTCTGTAAACCTGCAACTTCTCTAATTAAAAAATAATAATTTGAAGAGAGGAAAAAAATACCTTTTATTGTTGCTGTCCGTGGTCCTGGCGTTCTTGCAGGCAAGAATTCATGAAGCAGTGGTAGTCGTGGCAGGAGTGTGTGTGTGTGTGTGTGTGTGTGTGTGTGTGTGTGTGTGTGTGTGTGTGTGTGTTTCCCTGGTTATACCCTTGAACTTGCATGCACTGCAAGCAGTTCTCTTTGTAGTCTCAGAACAAGAGGGGATAGTATGTGTACATTTTAACTGGAAAGAAACCTTTTTCTTCTTTTTGGGGGATATGTATTTCTAGTGCTGGGTAGGTGCAAGGAGAGCTTTCATTCTGGTCATATCTGCAGAGCTTCTGGAGCAGAGTTAGAAATGCAGTCATTCACTGGCCCAGAGGGAAAGCCTGGCCTTATTCATCAGTACTTAAATATTACTTTGATGTTTTATCCTATATTGAGTTTGAATAATATATCCCTTTTCTTCTGGACTGGAGTTGGGTAGCTCTTTTCATTTATAGAAATATTAAAGGGTTGAAAATGTCCCTGTCCTACATGGTTTGGAAAGGGGGACAACTCAGACACCAGAGTGGCCACAGACAGGAGGAAGTCATGCCTTAGACATAAACTGGAAATCAGAGTTAGAACTTAACCTTATATGATCTTATCCTACCCAAGCTGGGGGATCACTCTGTCTGCCTTTGCGGATTAAAAGAGAACCTCATCCTTATGACCAGCAGGCAGGAATATTTGAAGTTTCTGGCTGAACAGTGAACCTGGAGGAGAGGTGATTTTATGTGGCATTGAGAATTTTCATAACCTGTAGATGTCTGTTTCAAAAGGAAGCCATGTTATTTACTCATTGTGGTAGGCTGTATTTCAAACAGCTCAGAAACTCAGGCTTTTTTGAGACTGACCACCTGAGTTCAAATACAGGCTTCACCAGTAAGTTTGAACTAATTCTTTATAATCCTCAGTTTCCTCATTTATAAAATGAGGAAATAATCACAAGGATGTTGTGAGGATTAAATCAGGTCATGTATATAAAGTGCTTAGGTCCATAATAAACAATCGTATGTTAGCTATTATTTCTTATCCTCACCCCTGGGTATGAAGGAGGCAGCATTCAGGTGAAATGGAGGCAGCAAATGGGGAACCTTGTTTGAATGTAAGAAAAGAATAGCACAGATAATGAGAAGTATCCACAAGGAGCTTGAGGATTTGCTGTTGTTGTTGTTCAAAATAAAGGAGATGTGTGCATACGTTGACTACAGAAGAGGAATAGCCAGTTCCTGGAAGATGTTACAAGATCCTGAATCCTGAATCAAAGAGGACACAAATGAAGGGATAAGATTCGTTAAGAAGAGGCAGGTTTACTTGTGTTGCTCAGATATGGCCTCTCTCTCTCGGCCAACACAACAAGCAAATTCACTGCCCTCCCCCTCTCTACGTGGGACATGACTCCCAGGGGTGTGGACCGTCCTGGCAACATGGGACAGAAACCCTAGAGTAAGCTGAAACTCAGCATCAAGGGATTGAGAAAATCTTCTCGACCAAAAGGGGGAAGAGCAAAATGAGACAAAATAAAGTGTGGCTGAGAGATTCCAAACATAGTCGAGAGATTACCTTGGAGGTTATTCATACGCATTAAATAGATATCACCTGTTTAGTTAAGGTGTAATGGAGAGGCTGGAGGGAACTGCCTGAAAATGTGGAGCTGTGCTCCGATGGCCATGTTTCTTGAAGATAATTGTATGATGATCTGGCTG
The DNA here is from genome assembly GCF_023851605.1 of Tamandua tetradactyla. Taxonomy (NCBI): domain Eukaryota; kingdom Metazoa; phylum Chordata; class Mammalia; order Pilosa; family Myrmecophagidae; genus Tamandua; species Tamandua tetradactyla. The sequence goes on from NC_135329.1 coordinate 41,827,826, forward strand.
TCACAGTGTGACTGTGTGATTGTGAGAGCCTTGTGTCTGATGCTCCTTTTGTCTGCCTTATTGATGGGCATGTAAAACATATGGATTAAAAATAAATAAATAATGGGAACAAATGTTAAATTTAGTAGATTGAAATGCTGGTGATCAGTGAAGGGGAGAGGTAAGGGGTATGGTATGTATGCATTTTTTTCTGTTTTCTTTTTCTTGCTTTTTCTGAATTGATGCAAATGTTCTAAGAAATGATCATGATGTTGAGTAAAAAAAAGAAGCAGGTTTAAAGAAGGAAAGGTGATTTTCGGCAACACAAAAGCTACCTCTAAGTGAGGAGGGACCATGGACACAGAAATAATGAGTTTCCCACGTCTTTGTTTCTTCCTCAGTATCACTCATAAACTGAACCAAATAACCTGCTATTGCAAATGTGACTGTTGCAGTTGTGGAATCTGTTTTTGTCATTCTCATGTTCTTTGGGTTGAATTAAAGATCTGTCTAAAGAAAAAACAAACAATGCTATTGAAACTGGGGTAAAAAAAAATTAGAGTAAAATGATAGTTTATCCTATAGCTCAGGTTAAAATGAAATAATTTTCTGAATTGTCTTCTCAATGGTATCTCAAATTCTTTTTTAGTCCTTTCCTAGTTCCCATCCTCAGCAGTCCTGTTTTAGTGAGACTCAGAATGCTTAGCACTTTCCCGAAGGTCACATCCCTAGTTAGGGCAATATCAACTCCCCCACATTGAGTAGTGTTTTTGTACTACTTCTTACCTCTTCCTATTAGGATATGTTTAGCAATCCCTAGTAAGTTTTAAATGCTTGTGGATGCTTAGTGATACATTAAGTGATACTAAAAAACTCTACAAGGAAAAATCTTAGACAAAGTTTTCCTAGAATTTTTTTCTTTTTCTTTTTTTTTTCGTTTTAAGTCCTAAAGTTTTAGAAGAAAAGGAATATTTATCATGTATCTAGTACTAAGATGCAGATACCACATCAGGTTAGTCATGGTGTAAGATTCTAATAATATTCCCTATGAGTATCATTTCTGGTTTTATTTTGAGTCATATTTTTCTTTTAATTAATATTTCAGAAAGCCTACTACCTCTTGTTTAAATCTTAGCTGATTATTTTTCCATTTACAATTCTGTTATGAAAGCCATTAAGAAACTCATTCTTTCATTGAATTTCAGACCTTCTTGTGAAGTGATATAGTGCTATTATCAGTTTAGTTATTTTTTTCCCTAGATTTCAGGCAAGAGTTAAATACTTTGCCTCATTCTAAGGATAAAATAAGAAAAAATGAATATCATATTTTATCAGACTTCTAGATAGACTGGCATATATATATATATATATATATATGTAGCAGGCATTGAGACATAGTTTTTACTGATAAGAGAAAATTCGGAATATCATAGCCTAAAAAATACAATGACCCTAAGAAAAAAGAAAATTTAAATTTCAAGTGCCTGTTAAAATGAGATAGGCCAAAGGGGAAAGAGAGAAATGAGACAAAATAAAGCTTCAGTGACTGAAAGATTTCAAACAGATTGGAGAGGTTATCCTGGAGGTTATTCTTATGCATTATGTAGATATCCCTTTTTAGTTTATGGTGTATTAGAGTGGCTAGAGGGAAGTACCTGAAACTGTTGAACTGTGTTCCAGTAGCTTTCGATTTGATTCTTGAAGATGATTGTGTAGCTATATGGCTTTTACAGTGTGACCATGTGATTGTGAAAACCTTGTGTCTGATGCTCCTTTTATCCAGGGTGTAGACAGATGAGTAAAAAGATAAGGACAAAAAATAAATAATGGGGGGGAGGGAAATAAAGGTAGAAAAAAATGGGTAGACTACAATTATTAGTGGTCAGTGAGAGGGAGGGTTTATGGGAATGGGATATGTGGTCTTTTTCTTTTGTCTTTTTATTTCTTTTTCTGGAGTGATGCACATGTTCTAAAAATAATCATGTTGATGAATACACACTATGTGTTGATATTGTGAGCCACTGATTGTGTACTGTAGATGGGTTGTATGTGTGAAGATTTCTCAATAAAAATAATTTTTAAAAAAATGAGATATGCCACATCCAGTCACCTACCTGTTTTTTTGTGGCCTACAAGTTCAGAATGGTTTTTACACTTTTAAATGACTGTGGAGAAAAGAAAAGCAAAAGAAGCAAAATATTTCACAGTGTGAAAATTATATGAGATTCATATTTCATTGTCCATAAATGAAGTTTATTGGAGCATAGAGTCATGCATATATGTATCTATGGCATATAATATTATATATTATTATTTTATTTTGAATTTTATCAATAAAAATTTTGTGGGAAAAAATGAGATAGGAAGATGTCAGGATGGAAAGGGAATAACTTGAGCTAGTATTAGTATTTACTGAGATAGAGTAATTTTTCATAGCTTTCCTGAAAATGATGAAATAATTTGGTTGAGTTGTTTTCTTTTTTCCGGTGGTGATATCTTGGAAGATTGTTTCTAATACTGTTTAGGCTAAAATGAGGAGAGAAACCCATCATTGGACTGGTCACGTGAGAGTTTCTACTCATCTCCATTTCTGGCTTTGAATGAAATGAATAAGAATTTTTCATTAAATATGATTTTTAAAAGTCTGCCAACTCTTGTTTTAAAGTCTAGGTGACTGTTTTCCCATTTGTAAGTCTATTAATCAAAAACTGTAAAGAGATGTGTCATAAATCTATTCTGTACACTTTTTCTCATAATGAAATATTAAGATGTCACATTTTAAAAGTTACTTATATTTTTGGCCTCTTATTTTTCATGTAATTCCTGTGAGCATATTGCTGCCATCAATTTTATTGCTTCCTATTAACATCCATTTTATGAAGTAAAGTTCTTTTTGAACAAGTTTCTTGCCTAATATCCCAGAATTAGCTGTATACATTTTTCCCCTCTGATAGTCCAATTTTTCACTGGTTTATAAATTTTTTGTAAATTTTAAAGACTCACAAATTAATGAACATCATTTGCAGTTTCTTCCATTACCAAAATCTTTCTAGAGCTATAGTATCTACTCAGGAAAAGTAATTTATAGTATGGCACAATTTTAAAAATAAAGTATGTGTGTGTATATAGATAGTGAGAGAGAAATTATTACTTTTGTGATAAAAAATCAAAGTGAATTTCTTTTAAGGTAAAAAAAATTTGTGGCATTGATGGGATAAACTTTTTTACTGGTCTTAAATATCATATAATGTATTTGTTTTCTTTCATACAGTTTGCTTTTCTCTTTCTGTAGCCAAGTTTTTTTCTTTTTTCAGAAAGGAGTACTATAGAAGAAAATATTCTTATTCCTTTTTTTCCTCCATAAGAGCCTTTTCAAATAGAATGCACACTCAAATTCCCATAATCAAGAAGCTTTACCTGGGCTATGATGTATCCTGGAAGGGATGCAGCACTTTCTCAATTCATTTATTTAGCCCTCTGTGCCCAGAGGAGCTTGTTAAACACTTCACAGCTTTCTTGGGTTTCTGCTCTAACCATACATAGCAAAATAGAAATAAAAAAAAAGAGTTCCTTGAAATGCTACTATTAACACCTTAAATATGGAGCAAAATCTTCCCTTTTTTTTTTTTTTTATATATCCTACTGTTGAATTTTAAATCAAGTGCATTGGGGAAGAAGTTAGAATTGAATAGATTTATGTTTTGTTTGCCTCCTCTGCATCCCACTGCTAAAGGGGAGATTCCCACACCAGGGTTCTGGGGGTGACCCAACACAAAAACTGGACAGTAGACAGGATGAGATCAACAGAAGTCTGTTAGTCGCCTAAGCCCGCAGTCCGGGAAGAGAACACCACAGGCCATGGAGGAACTTTAGGACAGTGCACTGTGGAGCAGAGTGAGAGAGGCAGGCTTGGTACTAGCAAAAGGTGAGCCCTCATGCCCGTGGCTGTGACTGGATCATTTGAATGATTTTGTAGGCTGGCATGGAAGGGAAACCCCTTAAGCTGAGAATCTGGTGGCATGAAAGTATTCTGACTTATAGGGGAGCTAGCTGGGTGGGGAGCCTTTCCCATTGGATTGGAGGGCTTGTTTAGCCAGATTAGGGAACCTCAGGGGTAGGCATTTGGGGCCCCATGAGGTTCAAAGATGTCAAAACAGCACATGAAGTTTCAGGCCTTAGAATAAAATTTAGCACCAGCAATAGAACTTGCTGTTTTATATTTCTTTGTGAAGTATGCGTATTTACAGCTTGTCCTAAATGTTTCATTTCCCAAAGATAACTTCACTGACATATTTTTATTTGGCGTATGCATTTAAATTGAACTAGCAAGTTTAGGCAAAGTTTATATCAAATACCTTAATTCCCCTGTGAAAAGGAGACAATTTCTCTGTTTGGTGTTTCAAAATATTAATTTTAGATGAGATTTTTTTCTTCATGTTGACCTTTTATTCTATCTATTATTTTCTAATTCTGATTGCCTCATCTACTTAGTAATTGTATTTATTTTCCTGCAGCTTATTTTATTTTTGGTTGGTATTACACAGCCATTCCCTTGCTTTTTTATTTTCTCGTGATTGCTTTTCTACAGACGCTAGAGTTTCAAGTTGGAACTTGCTCTTGCTGTTAGAAGAGGAGCACATTGATGAGGTGTAAGAAAAATGAGAACACAGCCTGTCCTTCAGTTTCTGATGAAGGTGTTTGCATTTCTGTTTTGACGATTAAGCAGTTTTTATTTGGTACACATGATAACACAGAGCTCTTGTGAGGTTAGATGTTATGTGACACTAAGTCTAACTTCAAGGACCACATCACTCAGTGTTTTGTTTTTTTTTAGCACTTTGGAAACTAACCAGAAAAGACACTTTTAACCCCTAAATCGATTTTTAAGCCTACATTTCATAGTCTGTAAACACTCCAGCACTCTTAGTCAAAAAGCAAGTATTTCAAAAATGATAAATGATTTTTTAAATGATATTTCGCTGCAGCCTGGTATCCAGAAAAATGATAGCTTTCATTTTTGTTCTGCTTTTAATATTAATTGCAGAGTAGATTTGGTCACTTAGACATATATTTTTAACTAAATTAAGTCAAAATTTATAGGAAACAGTCAAGCAGTTCACAGTATTTATATCATTCATAACTCTAAAGTCCTAGGTAGCATTGAAGATTTTTTTGGTCTCGAATAACTGATTGTTTCTCTTTAGATAAAGTGTTTGAACTCCATTAGTGTTAAGAACAGCAGTTCCTTTTCATCTTGCGATTTGTAGACTCGTGATTGGACAAATGCATTGTGCTACATTCTGCTTTATAAATGTGAAGGTACTGTTTTTCTTACAGTGGTTAATTATATGGGGAGGTGATGGTGGGGTAAGTTGAAGTGTGGGGCACTGAATGCTTTTTTTGTTTCACAAGACCAGTGTTAAAATATTTCAAAAAGTTTAGTCACATTTAATGTCCACCGTGTAGTCTTAAATGCTACCTCAATGAAGTGAAATTCATCAGTGAATCTTCCAGCAATATTAGTTGGTAAACAGTATTTATTGAAATGGAAAGACATCATGTATGCATGGATTGGAAGACTTATGATGTCAGTTCTTCCTAAAGCAACTGTGGATTTAATGCAGTCCCTATCAAAATTCTAGCAGACTTTTTTGTAGAGACAGGAAACTGATCTTCAAATTCTCTGGAATTACAGGAGTTACAAATAATTAAAACAATCTCGAAAAAAGAATAAAGTTGGAGGTCTCATGTTTCCAAATTTCAAAACTTACTACAAAGCTACAGTGTTCTAAACAGTATGGTACTACATAAGGAATCAATTGGATAGAACTGGGAGTCTGGGAATTAACCCATACATCTGTGGTTAATTGCTTTTCAGTGAGGATACTAAGACCATTCAATGGGGAAAGAATAGTCTCTTCAATAAATGGTGCCAGGGCAGATGGATATTAGCATGCAAAAGAATGAGACTAGACCATTTATAAAAATTAACTCAAAATGGATCAGAGATATAAATATAAGCTCCAAAACCATAGAACTCTTAGGAAGAAACGTCTTCATGACCTTGGCTTTCGCAGTGGATTTTTAGATATGAAACCAAAAGTACTACTAACCAAGGAAAAAATAGATACATTGAACTTAAAATTTAAAACTATCAAGAAAGTGAAAAGACAGCTCACAGATTGAAAGAAAAATATTTGCTGATCAAATAACCAATAAATTATCTAGACTATATAACCAATTCTTACAATTTGATAACAAATTAATGTCCACTGTGTAGTCTTAAATGCTACCACAATGAGGTGAAATTCATCAGTGAATCTTCCAGCAATATTAGTTGGTAAACAGTATTTATTGAAATGGAAAGACATCATGTATGCATGAATTGGAATACTTATGATGTCAGTTCTTCCTAAAGCAACTATGGATTTAATGCAGTCCCTATCAAAATTCTAGCAAGCAACCCAGTTAAAAGAATGGGCAAAGATTTTGATAACAAAAGGTCAGTGTGCACATGAAAAAATGCTTTAAACTGGTAGCTAGGGCGGGCCACAGTGGCTCAGCAGGCAGACTGCTCGCCTGCCATGCCTGTCTCTACAAAAAAGTCTGCTAGAATTTTGATAGGGACTGCATTAAATCCATACTTGCTTTAGGAAGAACTGACATCATAAGTCTTCCAATCCATGCATACATGATGTCTTTCCATTTCAATAAATACTGTTTACCAACTAATATTGCTGGAAGATTCACTGATGAATTTCACTTCATTGAGGTAGCATTTAAGACTACACAGTGGACATTAAATGTGACTAAACTTTTTGAAATATTTTAACACTGGTCCTGTGAAACAAAAAAGCATTCAGTGCCCCACACTTCAACTTACCCCACCATCACCTCCCCATATAATTAACCACTGTAAGAAAAACAGTACCTTCACATTTATAAAGCAGTATGTAGTACAATGCATTTGTCCAATCATGCCAATCGAACCCAGGTTCGATTCCTGGTGCCTGCCCATGTGAAAAAAAACAAACTGGTAGCTAAAAGTATTAAAGTGTATTTATCTGAAAAATTATATGTAAATGTTTGGATTAAATCAGGTCAATATATTCATAAAACTTTCTTGTTTTTTGCCTTCAGCAAAAATACTTTATAATGGGGTATCCATTATAACACTAATTTGGGATAATCTGTTCATGTGCCTGTTGTAGTATACTTTATAAATAATTCATGGACACGTGCATCAACCAGCTTTTGCCAGAGTCACTCCTTAGGTCCTATGCAAGAGAAATTGTGAATCAAATGCTCGTTTTTCCATAATAATATTTATAGTAAACAGTAAGGGGTAAAAATGAGCTTCTTGAACTCTTTCGTTTGGTAAGCATTTATGAAACACATGTATGCTGCTTGGAAATGGCTAGATATGAGAAATGTCCTCAAGAGATGTATATAGTCTAGAAGAAAAAAGATTATTTTTTGCTTAATGAGGTTTTAAGACATGCTAGTATAAGATGGAAATAATTTCAGCCACTTAGGTTTACAAGATACTGAAATGAGTTTACCTTATGATAATAAAAGAATTTCTGGTTTATTTTACAACTATGCTATAATTTTAAATTTTAAGAGTAAGAAAATTGTTTTTTCCCATTTGTTGAAATGTGAACCATACCAGCCTTCTTGGACTTTTATGAATTGGAATATTTGAATATTTGCAGTATTCATCCCTACTACCACCCTCCAAATAATAATTTGAGATTTAAATTTTAAACCTCAGAACTTTTAATTTAAATTGTCTTTAATTTTTTTTTTTGATATTTTTATTGATAAATCTTAACTTACAAACATTCCATACATGGCATACAATCAATGGCTCACAAATCATCACACAGTTGTGTATTCATCACCATGATCACTTTTTAGAACACTTGCACCACTCCAGAAAAAGAAATAAAAAGAAAAAAGAAAAAACTCATACATTCCATACCCCTTACCCCTCCTTCTCATTGACCACTAATATTTCCATCTACCCAATTTATTTTAACCTTTCTCCCCCCTATTATTTGTTTATAAATTGTCTTTAAATTTTATTGAAAAGAGATGGTAATTAATATTTTAAAACTTTAATGTTTGTGTGAGACTAAAGCAAAAATGTTTATTTGATACAAAATTTATATTTTTACTGGTGCATTTTCTAATATAACTTATGTGGATAGCTTAATCAACCACCATAGTACTTAGAACCTTGCGTAGGGCATGAGATTTTGTAGGTTTGTCCAGAGTGATGCCCAGTTAAATCCTTGAGTGATTTGAACAGTGAGTAGGGAAGTATTTGCAGAGTCCTCTAGGGGGAATGGTGAGAAAGGGGGACAATTCAGTTTCCCCAAGTGGAGAATTCTTGATATTCTCACAGGCAGTGGGGACAGCCAAAGCAATAGGGCGAGCCTCCAATCTTGGAGTTTGTTCATATGAAACTTAATCCCACAAAGAATAGGCTAAACCTACTTAAAATTAGGCATAAGAGTCACCCCCAAGAGAGCCTCTTTTGTTGCTCAGATGTGGCCTCTCTCTCCAGCCAACACAACAAGCAAACTCACTACCCTCCCCCTCTCTACATGGGACATGACTCCCAGGGGTGTGGACCTTCCTGGCAACATGGGACAGAAATCCTAGAATGAGCTGAGATTCAGCATCAAGGGATTGAGAAAACCTTCTCGACCAAAAGGGGGAAGAGCGAAATGAGACAAAATAAAGTGTCAATGGCTGAGAGATTCCAAGCAGAGTCGAGAGGTTCTCCTGGAGGTTATTCTTACACATTAAATAGATGTCACCTTTTTAGTTAAGGTGTCATGGAGAGTCTGGAGGGAACTGCCTGAAAATATAGAGCTGTGTTCCAGTAGCCATGTTTCTTGAAGATGATTGTATAATGATATAGCTGTCAAAATGTGACTGTGTGATTGGGAAAACCTTGTGTCTGATGTTCCGTTTATCTACCTTATCAACAGACAAATAAAACATATGGAATAAAAGTAAATAATAGGGGGAACAAATGTTAAAATAAATTTAGATTGAAATGCCTAGTGATCAATGAAGGGGGGGTAAGGGGTATGGTATGTATGAATTTTTTTCTGTTGTTTTTTTATTTTTTTCTGAATAGATGCAAATGTTCTAAGAAATGATCATTATGATGAATATGCAACTATGTGATGATATTGTGAATTACTGGTTATATATGTAGAACGGAATGATTGCAAATTAAGAATGTGTTATATATTTTTTAATTAATAAAAAAATTAAATTAAATTAAATAATATAAAAAATTGTCTTTAAATTTACATTTATTTAAATATTTTGAATGCACACATATTTTCTTAAATTGTTTGGATGCTGTTATTCAGTTCAATTATTGTGATTATCAATTTTATAATCTTAAATATTTATAGAAGGATATTAGCCTAGTGTAGATAGATGTACATCCTTTTTTTCTTGCTCATACACACTTCCCGTGCTTTTGATGTTGGTTACTATTTGTGCTACCTTCATTTACTTATTTATCTTCAAGGCTGCCAAAGAAGTTTCTCCCTCTCCAGCTGCTCAGTTGTGCAAAGTAGTTGGCAGTTTTAAGGAAATTATGAGTGTGACTAGATTTCTCTTCATAAAGTCAACTATTGTAGCAGTGAGCATATCTAGTGCTCAAATCCTGGTTTCTAAATATCAGATCTCCATGGAGAAATGGTTGATTCCAGATCTGGAGCAGAGAAAATGCAGGATGAGTCTGGAATGTCTTGTGGTGCTACAAAGTAGGGAAGTGCTCACGAAAGGATGAGGTTGCCTCAGTGGGACACAAGACCCAACCTGGAACACCCAGTGCCCAAAGTGGGAGCAGTTTGAGCAACAAAATAAGTAATGACAGTATTGGATTATAACCCACAGAATAAAATAAATATTCATGAGTCCATAGTTATAAATAATTAAATAAATTAATGTGAAGTAGGGACAGCTCTTCCTTATTGAATAATTCCAATTAATAAATGGAGAAGGAATTAGAGAGAGAAAAATCACCTTTTAGAACAGTAGGATAGTGATCGCTGCAGGCAGAATCCACCAACAGACACTAAATTTAGTGGATGAAAGTTTGTAGAGAAACAGGTTATTGACATAGGTCTCAAATTATCTCCCTGTAATATTTATTAATATACACAGAAAAATAGTAACTTTGCAATGGAGAAGCCCAGCAGATACCACTATAACCATGGTGATGATCAGGGGCAACATGATCAAAAGTAAGACATTGGCATTAAGAACCCACTGATAGAATGCACTGAGAAGGCATAGCACCACTTCTGTGGAAATCTTGCCCCAAAATTAATAATCTCAATCTGATCATGATAAAATCCAAATTAGGGGCATTCTGAGAAATAACTGGTACTGAAGTCATGAAAAACAAGGAAAGAATGAAGAACTGTCATAGATTGGAGGAAACTAAAGAGACATGGCAACTAAATGCAATATGGGATCCTGGATTGGTTCTTGGAACAGATAAAGGACATTAGTTAAAAACTGGTGAAATCTGAATAAGATCTGTAGCTTGGTTAATAATAGTAATGTACTATTGTTAATTTCCTGGCTTTGAGGATTGTGCTATGATTGTATAAGATACTAACATTAGGGGAAGCTGGGTATACAAGAACTCTCTGTACTGTCTTTGCAACTCTTCTATAAGTCTAACATAATTTCAAAGTGGAATGTTAAAAAAAAATAAGATATCTGTAAGCATTGTGGATGGCTGGTTATACATGGAGGGTAATTGAGAATGTGTCTAGTAAGGCTTTTGCAATAATCAAGGTAGTGACAATGATGGCCTGAACCTAAACCATATGATGAGTTTAGGGATGGAGAGAATGGGGTCTAGTTGTAGAGTGTTGGGACTGGGATGGGAGAGATGAGTCTAAGGATGGAATCAAAGGGAAAGGTTTCTAGCCTAAGGGACTAGGTACCCAATGGTGCCTTTAACCCAGAGGATGCTGAAGGAGGTGAGATGCCAGGTTTGAGGTAGAAAGGTGAGTTCAGGTTTTGAATTGTTAAAATACAAGGTGCTAAGGGAACATCAAGGTGGATATATCTGTTAGGTTATTGGAAATAGAAGTCTAGAACTGAGCACTCTAGATAAGATTTCACCATTTTAGTAAATAGTTGAAACCATGAGGAAATGAGATTAACCTGATAGAACATATAAATGAGGAGAAAATAACATGGACAGAATCCAAGAAAATCCAGAACTTAAAAAGTAAGATGAGAAAGGGAGCTAGCAAAAGAGTGATCAGCCAGGGGAATGAGAAACTATGAGAGTGGTCTGAGAAGCCAGGATACAAGTAATGTGTAGTATGTGCTAGCCAAACGTTTTATATGTATATATACAGAAAGATAGGTAAGTAGATAGATTTTTTTAAAAAATAATAAACTTTAGTTTTAGCGCAGTTTTAGATTTACAGAAATTATACAAAATGTGCAGAAAGTTCCTAGTTCCTGTATTTCTTCTCTCACACATAGTTTTCCTTAATAGTAACATCTCATTAGTGTGGTACATTTGTTGCAATTGGTGAATTGATATACATTACTAGTAACAATGACTGTAATTTATATTAGGATTCACTCTATGTTATACAGTTTTGTTGGTTTTGACAAATGCATAATGTCACGTATCCACCATTGCAGTATATCGAATAAAAATGCTGTGTTCCACCTGTTCATCCGTCCCCACCCCTCTACTTACAGCAGATCTTTTTACTGTCTACTGATCTTTTTACTGTCTCTATAGTTTTGCATTTTCCAGAATGTCATAGAGTTGGAGTCATACAATGCATTGCCTTTTCAGACTAGCTTCTTTCACTTAGCAATATGCGTGTAAATTTCCTCCATGTCTTTTCTTAGCTTGATAGCTCATTTCTTTTTATCACTGAATAACATTACATTGTATAGATATGCCACAGTTTGTTTATCCATTCACCTATTGAAGGGCATCTCAGTTGTTTCCAGTTTGGGGCAGTTATGAATAAACCCACTATAAATAAACATTTGCATGCAGGTATTTGTGGGCATCAGTTTTCAACCCCTTTGGGTAACTATCTAGGACTGCAATTGCTGGGTTATATAGTAAGTCTGTGTTTAGCTTTTTTTTTTTTTTTTTTTTTTTTTTTAAAGGAAAGACAGAGAGAAGGAAGGAAGGATAGAAGGAAGGAAGGAAGGAAGAAAGGGAAACATTTTTAAACATTTTCTTGTATTCTGTTTCTCCGTTTTTGTTACATGGGCTGGGGCCGGGAATCGAACCGAGGTCCTCCGGCATAGCAGGCAAGCACTTTGCCCGCTGAGCCACCGCGGCCCGCCCTGTGTTTAGCTTTTTATGACACTGCCAAACTATCTTCCAAAGTGGCTATAACATTTTGCTTTCCCCCCCAGCAATGAGTAGGAGAGTTCTTATTGTTCCATCACAAGAACTTCAAAAATATGTAGTTGAAATAGTTGGTTTCTAGCCATTTTAATAGGTATATGTGGTATTGTTACATATATATTTCATTTTAGCTTTGCACCATCCCTCTGTAGAAGATACATTTCTTCATTGTATGGATGAAAAGGCTGAGGCTCAGAAAGATGATGATAACTTAAGGCTTCCTACCTAGAAGTGGTAAAACTATAATTTCATTTTATTTCGTTTGACTCTTAAACCCAGACCTTTTCCACTAGATAAAGGAATTTCTTTAAGAATCACGTTATAGGTGTCTTACTTTGGTAAAGGGAAACAGAGTTGAATATCTGTCGGTTTGTACTGTTTTGAGTCATGAAGTATGAGAAGACATTGTACTCACTAAGCTACCTGCGATGGTTTGAAATGTATGTAGCCCAGAAAAGCATGTTCTTAAAGTTAATCCAATCCTGTGGGTGTGGACCCATTGTAAGTAGGATCTTGTGATGGGGCTATTTTAGTTATGGTGTGACCCACCTCATTCAAGATTGTTTTTAATCTTACTGGAGTCCCTTAAGTGGGGTGGATATATATAGAGAGAGAAAGCCATGGAAACAAGAAGTTGAAATAACTAAACCTGGAAGAGAAGGGCAAGACCAGCAGTTGCCACCATGTGCCTTGCCATGTGGTACAGAGTCAAGGATTGATAGCAGCTGTTCTTCAGAAAAAAAGCATGTCTTGATGATGTGTTGATTTGGACATTTTCATGGCTTCAAAACTGTGAGCTTGTAAGCTAATAAATTCCCATTGTTAAAAGCCAACCCATTTCAAGGTATATTGCTTTTAGCAACCTAGCAAATTAAAATACTCTACCCTTTTGTTTTAATGTTATAAAACTTACTTGGTAAAATTAAGCAGCTGAAATAATAAGTAGCAAGTCTTTGCATAAAACATGCTAGATTTAGTAAAAATAAATAAATAAATAAACCAGTTAGGAGACATCTCTTCTGCTGAGGCAACTTTGAAGCAGCTGACACTTCTGATGATGAAATGACTCAGCCTTGTTAACGTGTTTGGGGCTGCAGCAGTTGAATATTTCTTAGTTTGATATTCTGAACCTCAGCTCTTCTCAGCTTTCCCTGAAATAGGAATATCAGAAGCTATAGCAAGGGTTCTCAGCATCAGCCATGCTGCAGTCTGTCTGTTCAACCCATTTGTTGCCAGTCGTTCTATGGAACAGTGCTTGAGCAATGCATATAGCCCACTCAGGGACCATAGTGATTTTTTAAGAACTCCATCTACAATAGAGAGGTCTCTGTTCTTAGAACCTGGGTACTATCAGTTTTGATTTGGTTTGTCCACACTGGAGCATTAGGAAGAGGGTAGAAATGAGTGTTTTGCACTAATGAAACCCTTTATAATGAGTCTAGTAATAGGTCTAGCCCCTAAGCTGTGCTTAGTGCCCTAAAGTAGCCAAGTACACGTATCTACTAACCAAAGTTATTAAACAGAGCAGGAACTTTTGGGATCTCTGGGACACTAGTGTAGGAGCATAAGTTCAGGACCCAGCTTGGAATTAGCTGTCAGAAAAGGTGACCCACAGAAAGATTTCCTTGCAGCCGTTTGAAGCTTGCCTATGGTCTCTTGATATGTTCTGAATCTCTAGGTCTTGACTGAATCTTGCCCCTTATCAAAGGACTACATATCTTAAACCTTCAGACAAGTTGAGGCCCATTTTAGTTTGTTAACGCTGCTGGAAATGCAGTATACCAGAAATGAGTTGGCTTTTATAAAGGGAATTGATTAAGTTATAAGTTTATAGTTCTAAGGTCATAAAAACTAAGGCATTCAGGGAAGGATACATTGACTCAAGAAAGGCTGATGGGTCTCGAACACCTTTGTCAGCCGGGAAGGCAAGTGGCTGGCATCTGCTGGTCCTTTGACTTTTCGTTTCAAACAGCTTCCTCAGGGGCATTTTCTTGCTGCATCTCCAAATGTCTTTGTCTGTGTCAGCTCTGAGCTTTTTCCAAGATGAATCCCTTAAAGGACTCCTGTAAGCAACCCACCTTGAATGGGTGGAAACACACCTCCATGGAAACTACCTAATCAAAAGGTCTGACAACATACTGGTAAAGATCCCACTCAGCAATACTGAATCAGGATTAAAGCGGAAGGCTTTCTGGGGTACATCACAATTTTAGACTAGCACAAGGCCATCTGCAGCAATCAGGCAGCTCTCTCAATATGGTGAAAAACTGCAGATATCTAATAAATTCTAAATCAAAAAGGCGTTGCAATTTAATGGTCTTTGCAAGATGTTCTCATAAACTGATTCTGGAATTTATAGGTTGTATAGGATGTATGGATTGAGGTTACAATAAACATCTTCTGAAAGACTAATCAATATTACAAAAGACAATAATTATTATTTCCAGTATGGTCTATTTTGTGTTGATTATACTTTACAATGATGTATCTACCAACTCTCAATTTATCCAGGTATATTCTAACTAATTTTAAGTGTCTGACCTTTACTTCCATTTTAGAATTTTTATTATGAAAGTGGCCAGACATGATGATTCATCTGTATCAAAACTTTTCATTTGTAACATTAAATAAAATAGTATCAGTGGAAAACTACTGTTAGGTAGGCTGTAAATATAATTTATTTAGGGTGGTTAATTGAATTCATTAAAAATGTTTGCTCCTTAGCATGTTCTTAAACAATTTGGCTCTCAGTTCAGAAATCTATATTAGAAAGCCTTGGAAATGAGTTATATCACCTCAGACTCCTGTATGCTTTGATTCTTACAACATTGCTTTTTTCAGTTTTCTTAAGGATAAGATTTCTTGTTTGAGCAAACTGTGTTGTTAAATGATGACTCAGTTAAATCTTTTCCCAGTGATTATGCTTTTTTTCATAGTAGCTTGATCCATGTTTGTTTCTTTGTGGGATTTATGTGTTTTTATGTCAGATCTTTTTGGTCAGTGCAGGAATACATAGCATTGCCTGGTGTTGACCATTATCTACTATTTCTTTGTGGTATTTTCATACACACATCATACATACACACAAGGAAAGTGGAAAACTTTGGTTTTAGAAAGATTTCAACCAGCCTGACTGTATTAGCTGCCACCAATTTGGGTATGTCTTTTAAGCTCTAAGTTTATATATTCCTTATTTGTAAAATAGTGTAGTTGGTTAAGATTTTATCTTAAAATTCATTCTAATTCATAAGAATTCTTGTTTGTTGATACCTTATAAATAAAGTGTATTTTATACATCTTCTGTTTTCCCTAGAAATTAGCATTCTGGTCATCTGGAATAGAACATTTTCTTCTTTGTCATTTGATGAAATATATATGATTTACTTTTTATCCAAAATTTGGAAATCTTTCTTTTAGATATATTTTTTAGCACAACAGTATATTTTCAAAACCATTAAAGTAACCTGTCTCTTCCCTAAGTGCTTCCAGGTAAGGTGGTTATTCTGAGTTATATTACATATATGATCATTCACACTGTTTACAGGAGTAATCATAAAGCCAGGCAACATGTGAAACTTTCTATAGAGGAGGTTTAGAAACCTCTCACCTCAACAGATTTGTACCAAAACATACTCTGTGCAAGATCCTATGCTAAAGTAGGTGTTATAGACTAGGCAGAAAAAAAATAAAAGTGTATGGAGAGTATTTCGTTTACTGGATCTTGTCAATTGTAGTCTTAAATGATAATATTTCAGTTAACATTTTTCATTTAACTAGAGATTGTCTTCTTCCCATCAAAAGGAGCCTTCTTAATCACTGGGAGCTGCTGGGTTACAGAGATTCATAGCAGCTATATTATTCTATGAAGAATATTTGCATTCTACCTATTTCCATGGCTGAGCATTGTTTAGATTTTATGAGATTATCTGAGAGGGCCCCTGGAAGTTTTGGTTAACTTTTTTTAACCAAATAGCCCCCTTTAAAAAAAACAAACCTATTACAGCTACGAAAGGTCAAAGGGGGGCAATTTCTAACACATATATTAACTGAAAATATGCTGCGATTAGGAACGATCTGTGCTTTTTGACGTAGTGATGCCTTGAAGGACCAATTAATATTTTCCTACTTAACCTATAAGCCACTTCCAGTTTATTCTGATCTCATCTTATAAATTAGTACACACCGCTTCAGTTGTGTCTGAATTTGCATCTTCCACTGTGTAATCTCAAAGTACTAGAGCTCGCTCTTTAGGTATTCGTATTTCAGACTGAAAACTTCTGGTTACTTCAAAGCAGCTCTCTTTTTTTTTCCTTCTAAATTTAACAAAATTAAAACAAGTTCGTTTTATTAACCTTTTCCTCTCGCCTTTTCTAATATGCTATTTTGAGATTAGTGCCTGTTCACTAACCACACTTAAATCAGGACGGAAATATTTATTCATCATGACAGCTTTTTTCTTCCAGGAAAGAGAGAACGTAAACTAAAATAAAGTGAAAAACTCCACATACCTGTTAAATCCATGTTCGCTATCGCAGGATTGTTTCCTTAATTGTAGTTGTTGGTGTGTTCAGTTTAAACTGGAGAGAGATACAAAAAGATTGCTTTACCGGAGTTGTTGGAAACGGGCTACATTGTACTTGCCTTGCTGACCTTTTTCCTTGGAATTTGTCTTTCCAATGATGACTGCTTTGCTGTACCTGTCCGCTCACCTCTGTCGGAGCCATTCTGTGTGAACGGCACCTTTAGCCTACCCTTTCTCATAGCACACTTAGTATCCAGGGCCTCAACCCTCCCAGGTCTGAAACTCTCTATTTTACACAGAAAATCTACAAGAGATAAGAACATTAGGGTGAAAAATAGAATTACATGTTAAGCCCAATTACAAGCACCTAAGCTCATGTTATCCTTTTCCCTTCCTACCACCGGCTTCCCCTTCCTTGTGCCTGAAGGGTGGCCATCCCAGACTGCTTGCTTCTTGGAGAGAGGCTCCATCTAAAGCATGGTGCCCCAAGGCTCTCAGAGTGGTACTCTCAGGATATTTTTGTTTTAAGTTTAAAAAAAGCCATATGTAACCTCAAAACTGGCATCAATAATTCGTTTGTTTTGTTAATCCGTTGCCTTTCCAGTGTTTGTTGCCAAAGTGCTGAAGAAACTTTTTCCTAACGTTCCAAAAGGCCAAGAAAAAACTGCACCACTGATTCTCACCTCAGAAAAACCACCTGAGAAAGTGACACCTAAGAAAGCAAAGCTCGAGAGCATTCAGCCTTCTACAGGTAATTTTGTTTACAGGTAACGATAGGTTAAAAATGTTTATTTTAATCTCAAGCATCTGTAATTACTCTGGAGAATCTATGCTTTAAGCCCTCAGGCATCTATTTGGCAACACATTTTGCAAAGTTCTTGATTGCGGGTTGCAATTTGCATGGTGGGAGAGGCAGGGTATAGTTCATTTTACATACAAGCTTCTGGTGAGTGAGAAAATTGTGCTTGGGGAAGAGAAATGCCAATCTAAGTATTTCCCAACCAAAGGCTAGGCTAGAGTGTTCTTTTTTTTGTTTTGAGTTTATTTAAAAGTTGTTTTTCTGGAGCGCACAGGTGATTCAGTGGTAGAATGCTCGCCGTTCTTGCAGGAGACGCAGTTTCGATTTTTGGAGTGCAGACCATGCACTCCAAAAAAAAAAAGGTTTTTCTGAATTTGAAGGTCAGACTTGTTGAGTGGGGGTATTTGGTTCAGCCAGTCCTTGGCTGTCCTTTGATGAGAACACATACTTCTCCTTCTGACACTGTCACTCTCTCCTCAATCACATACTGGGCTCCACATAACTTTCTTGGCCCCTCATTTGCTTTGGTTCAATAATGGAAAGACCTCTGACTTGTCAGCTAGTCTTTAACAGGCATCCCAGTGACAACCTTACCCACA
Source organism: Tamandua tetradactyla (assembly GCF_023851605.1). Lineage (NCBI taxonomy): Eukaryota > Metazoa > Chordata > Mammalia > Pilosa > Myrmecophagidae > Tamandua > Tamandua tetradactyla. The sequence goes on from NC_135329.1 coordinate 41,846,170, forward strand.
GTCACTTGAGTGGCATAATTGTCCACAGTGACAGCTTCATTAACTGTAGTTCTCTAACCATGCAGCAGTGTAACACAGTGAGAGGCTGTTGTATGGAGAGACATGTAAAGAGACCACGGTGAAGTTATAGGAACACATGGTAGAGCCACTTGTGACTGGATAGATACATAAATACATAAAGCAAATGTGGATTTCTGAGTACCCTCTCCTGGGATCATTCCTATATCTCTCTGGGGACAGTCTCTCACTGGGCATTTGTTCTCCGTATTATTCTTTTCCGGAAGGTTTTTGGCTTTCTCCTACTGGCTCAGCTAAATAACTTTGAGAAAAAAGACTCCATTTAATTCCCCCTTTATCCATACCTCTTATAGCACTCACCTTACAGGATCTCAACAAGCAGGCCCAATAATGCAACAAATTTGTTTCCTGTCCTCTAGGTCACGTCTCTGTTTATTTGGAATACATTTACCATAGAAATAACGTTGCATATAGTACTTAGATTTCCAGGCAAGCCCCTGCAAAACCCTACTTAACCTGTAAAATAGTGGAAGGCTGATGGGCACAACTCTGGTTTCTGGTACCAATGGTATGTAACACCAGTGAAAAGGAAAAGAGTTTATTTCACCTCTTCTAGATACAGGGTTGCACCAAGAACACTTTTCATCTGGAACAAATCAGTGTTTTCCAGGTTCCCTTTCTTTCTCCTCCTCATATGCCTTTCTGTTTTCAAGGTGCCTTAAGCTCCCAGCCTAGCGTGCCACCAAGGCATCTCCTCTGAGCTTAGCTGCCTCTGTTCTGATATAGTTTCCAGCAAAATGGTAGGAAAGAACTAAAGCCGCTCAAGCTAATATTAAAGAAAAAATGACTAACTTTAAATGTATCTTTATTTTTTCACAGAATATACCTGTTGTACCTATTAGAAATTGACTTTTTTTTTTTAATTGGTATAAAAAAGTTTAAAAAGGTAGGTGATGCAAAGGTGTCACCATATGATAAGTAAGCTGTCCCTAATATTTCCTTTTTCTGTCTGAATTCGATGGCACCAACATTCTTAATTTTCTTGGAAATTTTGGCTTTTAGGATCTCATTGCTTTTTCTTCCTTCCTCCAAAAAAGTTTTAATAGTGATTATTCAATGATAACATAACTGATGGTAAGAAGAGTAGGTAAGATGGGACAGTTGAAGCTTTATTCAAGGATGGATTAGTTCTAAGTCAGAAATTGACTTCTATAAATTTCAGACCAATATATCAAATAGAGTTTCATCCTAGAAGATAAATAACTAATTTATAAATAGATAAACACTGCAGTATCTCATTTATCTTTCTGATTGTGGCTGAGACAGTTTTTAAAATTATTTTTCATGTTTTACTAAGATAAGATGCATACATATGTAGAAAAAACAAAGAACATCAGGTAATGATTATTTCAAGTTAGTATTAGAAGGTTTTAAATTTTTAAGCAGATGGGTTCATTTTGATTTTACAAATCCCTTAACTTTCTTTAAAACTGTTCATGATCCATTGAGTGATCCCTTTCCATAAAAGCTCCAGGGTTCAGTCACTTCATTTCAGTGACATTTTAAAATACCATTATTTAATATGAAGGCATTGAGTTAAAAATCAAAATATCAGTGTAAAGTTGATCTCAGAATGTGTTTATTGCATAAACAAGACTAGTTTAAAAAGTATACTCTCATTTTATCAAATAACTTTGACATGCTATGAGTGAATAAAAGGATTATTGAATGTAAATACGTTTTTTTTAATCTAGTCAGAAATGTTGTATTTACAAGAAGTCTGGGAGTTAGCATGAATGCATACCTCCGAGCCTGAGCTGTAATCAGAGCATCCAAGGGAACTGCTAAAGCTGGCTAAAACCATGTTCTGTGTGGCTAAAGTGCTTGCGCTTCTGTTGATCAGTTGGAGCATTGATCACAATAAATGCCATCGTCCAGGTGGAAGGGAAGGAGGAAGCGCTACGACTAGCAGGGAAGCCAGCAGCATCAAGGGGCACATCCCAAAGAAGAGAGTGTAAAGAAAGTGCAGAGTGAGAGGATTTAGGCAAGTCTCCTTGTCAGAAGGGTGGGGGTACTTGTAAGCTCTTTGGTTAATAAGCTCCTGAAACCATTTGGCACTGACTTAAATAAATAAAAAAAGGGAATTCATAATAAAGATACAGTGTTAAATAAAAAAGGGAATTCATAATAAAGATACAGTGTTACAAGTGTGACTCAGGATGAATTCCAAACCAGGACCTGGAAAAGCGTCAGGATTCCTGTTTCTCTCTCTGTGTGCATGCTTTATACTTCTCTTCCCTTTCACGGCAGTACCCTGCCTCTCTGAGAGGCCTGCAGTGTGTTGGGTGTTCTGGTGAAAACACTGTATGGGAGAGCGAAACTGTGTACCATTTCACATGATTTTAGGCAAACAAGCAGAAGTAGAGGTATTTTTGAGAGCTTTGTTATTGCATAGATGCTCCTGAGCTAACTTGTGTATCTGTATGAGAAAACCCCATATGTTTTGCAGCAACATTTTTTTTATTTAAATCCATATAGCAAAATTCATCACTTTAACCATTTTGAAGTATACAATTAAGAGGGTTTTTGTTTTTTTTTTAATGTATTCACAATATTGTTCAACTATCACCATTGTCTACTTCCGGGACATTTTTAGCACTCTTAAAAGAAACCTTATATCCATTAAACAGTCACCTACCCCCCCCCCCCATTCCTCCCTGTCTATAGCCTCTGTAAATCACTTTTCTACTTTCTGTCTCTATGAATTTGCTATTGTGGGAATTTCATATATGTTGAATCCTATCATTTGTCACTTTTTGTGTTTGGCGTCTCTCTCTTTAATGTTTTCAAGGTTAATTCACATTGTGGTATGTTTCAGTGCTTCATACCTTTTTTATAGCTTAATAATATTCCATTGTACAGATATACTACATTGCAGGGGATCCAAGATGGCGTCTTAGTAAGGTACATGCGTCTTAGTTCCTCCGACTCCAAATCAACTAATAGGTGAAGAGAAACAGTACAGAACAGCTCCCGGGGCTACAGCAGGGAATGGACACACAGCGTAACCAAGTCTGGGCTGGCTAGTCTGACTGCGAAACTTGGCTGCGGTGAGTGAGATCCCCGAGCGGCGGGCGATTTCCCGAGCAGCCGCAGCTGCGGCGGTCCGAGCTAATCCCTCCCTCCTTCCCGGGCTGGCTGAGAGACTCGGAGAGACAAGCTTCCCAGCCAAGGCGGCCGGCGCCACACTTTTGCGGGCGGCTGCGAGTCTCGGCTTCGAGTCCGCGACTACGAGTCTCGAATCAGAGGGCTATCCAAAGTCTGGGCTGGCAAGTCTGACTGCGAGACTTGGCTGCGGCGAGACCCCCGAGCGGCCGCAGCTGCGGCGGTCCGAGCTAATCCCTCCCTCCTTCCCGGGCCGGCTGAGAGTATCGGAGAAGCATGTTCCCCAAGCCGAGGCAGGCGGCGCCCTTCTTTTGCGGGCGGCTTTGAGTCTCGGCTTTGAGTCCGCGGCTACGAGTCCCGGATCAGAGGGCTATCCAAAGTCTGGGCTGGCAAGTCTGACTGCGAGACTTGGCTGCGGCGAGACCCCCGAGCGGCCGCAGCTGCGGTGGTCCGAGCTAATCCCTCCCTCCTTCCCGGGCCGGCTGAGAGTATTGGAGAAGCAAGTTTCCCAAGCCGAGGCAGGCGGCGCCCTTCTTTTGCGGGCGGCTTCGAGTCTCGGCTTTGAGTCCGCGGCTACGAGTCCCGGATCAGAGGGCTATCCAAAGTCTGGGCTGGCTAGACTGACTGCGAGACTCGGCTGCAGTGAGACCCCCGAGCGGCGTGCGATTTCCCGATCAGCGGCAGCTGCGGTGGTCCGAGCTACTCCCTCCCCCCTTTCCGGGCCGGCTGAGAGTATTGGAGAAGCAAGTTTCCCAAGCCGAGGCAGGTGACACCCCTCTTTTGTGGGCGGCTTCAAGTCTCTGCTTGGAGTCCGCGGGTACGAGTCTCAGATAGGAGGGCTATCCAAGCCGCGGAAGCCCCCCCCCCACGGGAGGCTTCCTGGTCCGGTGGGGAATCCCCCAGGCCCGCTGAGGCCCGCAACCAGCCACAGGGTCCCCTCAAGCCGCGGCAGCTGACACCCCCACCACGCGCGGCCCCTGAACCAACGGAGAGAATTGAATCCGAAATCCCCAGGCCACGGAGATCGGTGACTGGGGGAGACCCATTCCAAACACTTGAGACAAATGTGTGCCACGTGCGCCACGTACTGGGCAAGATAAGAAAAACAGATCCCAGAGATTTCACAGAAAAATCTTACAACCTTGCTGGGTCCAACACCCAGAGAAATCTGAATAAATGCCCAGACGCCAGCAGCAGAAGATAACTGTCCACGCTCAAAAGATTGAGAATATGGCCCAGTCAAAGGAACAAACCAATAGCTCAAAAGAGATACAAGAGCTGAGACAACTAATCCTGAATATACGAACAGAAATGGAAAACCTCTTCAAAAATGAAATCGATAAATTGAGGGAGGACATGAAGAGGACATGGGCTGAACATAAAGAAGAAATAGAAAAACTGAAAAAACAAATCGCAGAACTCATGGAAGTGAAGGATAAAGTAGCAAACATAGAAAAAATAATGGATAGCTACAATGATAGATTTAAAGAGACAGAAGATAGAATTAGTGATTTGGAGGATGGAACATCTGAATTCCAAAAAGAAACAGAAACTATAGGGAAAAGAATGGAAAAATTTGAACAGGGTATCAGGGAACTCAAGGACAATATGAACCGCACAAATATACGTGTTGTGGGTGTTCCAGAAGGAGAAGAGAAGGGAAAAGGAGGAGAAAAACTAATGGAAGAAATTATCACTGAAAATTTCCCAACTCTTATGAAAGACCTAAATTTGCAGATCCAAGAAGTGCAGCGCACCCCAAAGAGATTAGACCCAAATAGGCGTTCTCCAAGACACTTACTAGTTAGAATGTCAGAGGTCAAAGAGAAAGAGAGGATCTTGAAAGCAGCAAGAGAAAAACAATCCATCACATACAAGGGAAACCCAATAAGACTATGTGTAGATTTCTCAGCAGAAACCATGGAAGCTAGAAGACAGTGGGATGATATATTTAAAATACTAAAAGAGAAAAACTGCCAACCAAGACTCCTATATCCAGCAAAATTATCCTTCAAAAATGAGGGAGAAATTAAAACATTCTCAGACAAAAAGTCACTGAAAGAATTTGTGACCAAGAGACCAGCTCTGCAAGAAATACTAAAGGGAGCACTAGAGTCAGATACAAAAAGACAGAAGAGAGAGATATGGAAAAGAGTGTAGAAAGAAGGAAAATCAGATATGATATATATAATACAAAAGGCAAAATGTTAGAGGAAAATATTATCCAAACAGTAATAACACTAAATGTCAATGGACTGAATTCCCCAATTAAAAGACATAGATTGGCAGAATGGATTAAAAAACAGGATCCTTCTATATGCTGTCTACAGGAAACACATCTTAGACCCAAAGATAAACATAGGTTGAAAGTGAAAGGTTGGGAAAAGATATTTCATGCAAATAACAACCAGAAAAGAGCAGGAGTGGCTATACTAATATCCAACAAATTAGACTTCAAATGTAAAACAGTTAAAAGAGACAAAGAAAGACACTATATACTAATAAAAGGAACAATTAAACAAGAAGACATAACAATCATAAATATTTACGCACCGAACCAGAATGCCCCAAAATACGTGAGGAATACACTGCAAACACTGAAAAGGGAAATAGACTCATATACTATAATAGTTGGAGACTTCAACTCACCACTCTCATCAAGGGACAGAACATCTAGACAGAGGATCAACAAAGAAATAGAGAATCTGAATATTACTTAAATGAACTAGACTTAATAGACATTTATAGGACATTACATCCCACAACAGCAGGATACACCTTTTTCTCAAGCGCTCATGGATCATTCTCAAAAATAGACCATATGCTGGGTCACAAAGCAAGTCTTAACAAATTTAAAAAGATTGAAATCTTACAAAACACTTTCTCGGACCATAAAGGAATGATGTTGGAAATCAATAATAGGCAGAGTACCAGAAAATTCACAAATACGTGGAGGCTCAACAACACACTCCTAAACAACGAGTTGGTCAAAGAAGAAATTGCTAGAGAAATTAGCAAATACCTCGAGGCGAATGAAAATGAAAACACAACATATCAAAACTTATGGGACGCAGCAAAGGCAGTGCTAAGAGGGAAATTTATTGCTCTAAATGCCTATATCAGAAAAGAAGAAAAGGCAAAAATTCAGGAATTAACTATCCATTTGGAAGAACTGGAGAAAGAACAGCAAGCTACCCCAAAGCAAGCAAAAGGAAAGAAATAACAAAGATTAGAGCACAAATAAATGAAATTGAAAACATGAAAACAATAGAGAAAATCAATAAGGCCAGAAGTTGGTTCTATGAGAAAATCAATAAGATTGATGGGCCCTTAGCAAGATTGACAAAAAGAAGAAGAGAGAGGATGCAAATAAATAAGATCAGAAATGGAAGAGGAGACATAACTACTGACCTCACAGAAATAAAGGAGGTAATAACAGGATACTATGAACAACTTTACGCTAATAAATACAACAATTTAGAGGAAATGGACGGGTTCCTGGAAAGACATGAACAACCAACTTTGACTCAAGAAGAGATAGATGACCTCAACAAACCAATCACAAGTAAAGAAATTGAAGCAGTCATTCAAAAGCTTCCTAAAAAGAAAAGTCCAGGACCAGACGGCTTCACATGTGAATTCTATCAAACATTCCAGAAAGAATTAGTACCAACTCTCCTCAAACTCTTCAAAAAAATCGAAGTGGAGGGAAAACTACCTAATTCATTCTATGAAGCCAACATTACCCTCATACCAAAACCAGGCAAAGATATTACAAGAAAAGAAAACTACAGGCCGATCTCTCTAATGAATATAGATGCAAAAATCCTCAATAAAATTCTAGCAAATTGTATCCAACAACACATTAAAAGAATTATTCATCATGACCAAGTACGATTCATCCCAGGTATGCAAGGATGGTTCAACATAAGAAAATCAATTAATGTAATACACCATATCAACAAATTAAAGCAGAAAAATCACATGATCATCTCAATTGATGCAGAGAAGGCATTTGACAAGATTCAACATCCTTTCCTGTTGAAAACACTTCAAAGGATAGGAATACAAGGGAACTTCCTTAAAATGATAGAGGGAATATATGAAAAACCCACAGCTAATATCATCCTCAATGGGGAAAAATTGAACACTTTCCCCCTAAGATCAGGAACAAGACAAGGATGTCCACTATCACCACTATTATTCAACATTGTGTTGGAGGTTCTAGCCAGAGCAATTAGACAAGAAAAAGAAATACAAGGCATCAAAATTGGAAAGGAAGAAGTAAAACTATCACTGTTTGCAGACGATATGATACTATACGTCGAAAACCCGGAAAAATCCACAACAAAACTACTAGAGCTAATAAATGAGTACAGCAAAGTAGCAGGTTACAAGATCAACATTCAAAAATCTGTAGCATTTCTATACACTAGCAATGAACAAGCGGAGGGGGAAATCAAGAAACGAATCCCATTTATAATTGCAACTAAAAGAATAAAATACCTAGGAATAAATTTAACTAAAGAGACAAAAGACCTATACAAAGAAAACTACAAAAAACTGCTAAAAGAAATCACAGAAGACCTAAACAGATGGAAGGGCATACCGTGTTCATGGATTGGAAGACTAAATATAGTTAAGATGTCAATCCTACCTAAATTGATTTACAGATTCAATGCAATACCAATCAAAATCCCAACAACTTATTTTTCAGAAATAGAAAAACCAATAAGCATATTTATCTGGAAGGGCACCGAATTGCTAAAAGTATCTTGAGGAAAAAAAACGAAGCTGGAGGTCTCACGCTGCCAGACTTTAAGGCATATTATGAAGCCACAGTGGTCAAAACAGCATGGTATTGGCATAAAGATAGATATATCGACCAATGGAATCGAATAGAGTGCTCAGATATAGACCCTCTCATCTATGGACATTTGATCTTTGATAAGGGAGTCAAGCCAACTCACCTGGGACCGAACAGTCTCTTCAATAAATGGTGCCTAGAGAACTGGATATCCATATGCAAAAGAATGAAAGAAGACCCATATCTCACACCCTATACAAAAGTTAACTCAAAATGGATCAAAGATCTAAACATTAGGTCTAAGACCATAGAACAGTTAGAGGAAAATGTAGGGAGATATCTTATGAATCTTACAATTGGAGGTGGTTTTATGGACCTTACACCTAAAGCAAGAGCACTGAAGAAGGAAATAAATAAATGGGAACTCCTCAAAATTAAACACTTTTGTGCATCAAAGAACTTCATCAAGAAAGTAGAAAGACAGCCTACACAATGGGAATCAATATTTGGAAACGACATATCAGATAAAGGTCTAGTATCCAGAATATATAATGAGATTGTTCAACTCAACAACAAAAAGATAGCCAACCCAATTACAAAATGGGAAAAAGACTTGAATAGACACCTCTCAGAGGAGGAAATACAAATGGCCAAAAGACACATGAAGAGATGCTCAATGTCCCTGGCCATTAGAGAAATGCAAATCAAAACCACAATGAGATATCATCTCACACCCACCAGAATGGCCATTATCAACAAAACAGAAAATGACAAGTGCTGGAGAGGATGCGGTGAAAGAGGCACACTTATCCACTGTTGGTGGGAATGTCAAATGGTGCAACCACTGTGGAAAGCAGTTTGGCGGTTCCTCAAAAAGCTGAATATAGAATTGCCATATGACAATACCATTGTATACCCAGCAATACCATTGCTGGGAATCTACTCAAAGGAATCAAGGGCAAAAACTCAAACAGACATTTGCACACCAATGTTTATAGCAGCGTTATTTACAATTGCAAAGAGATGAAAACAGCCAAAATGTCCATCAACAGACGAGTGGCTAAACAAACTGTGGTATATACATACGATGGAATATTATGCAGCGTTAAGGCAGGATAAACTTATGAAGCATGTAATAACATGGATGGACCTAGAGAACATTATGCTGAGTGAGACTAGCCAAAAACTAAAAGACAAATACTGTATGGTCCCAATGTTGTGAATCGACACTCGAGAATAAACTTGGAATATGTCATTGGTAACAGAGTTCAGCAGGAGTTAGAAACAGGGTAAGATAATGGGTAATTGGAGCTGATGGAATACAGTCGGTGCAATAGGACTAGATACAAAAACTCAAAAATGGACAGCACAATAATACCTAATTGTAAAGTAATCATGTTAAAATACTGAACGAAGCTGCATCCGAGCTATAGGTTTTTGTTTTGTTTTGTTTTGTTTGTTTTGTTCTTATTATTATTACTTTTATTTTTTTTCTCTATGTTAACATTCTATATCTTTTTCTGTTATACTGCTAGTTCTTCTAAACCGATGCAAATGTACTAAGAAACGATGATCATGCATCTATGTGATGATGTTAAGAATTACTGATTGCATATGTAGAATGGTATGATGTCTAAAAAAAAAAAATGGTCAGATATACTACATTATTCTTATCCTCTAATCAGCTGATGGACATTTGTGTTGTTTTTACTTTGTTGGGTATTGTGAATCATGCTGCTATGAACATCCCTGTACAAGTTTTTGTATGAACATAGGTTTTCAAGTACCTGTGAGTGGAATTGTTGGGACGTTTAGTAAATCTGTGTTGAACTCTTTTGATGAACTGCCAGACTTTTCCATATTGGCTGCACCATTTTACATTCCCATCAGGAATGCATAAGGATTACAACTTCTCTATATCCAACCTTATTTTCTGTATGTGTTTTGTTTAGCTGTTCTAGTGGGTACACAGGGTGTCTTTCTATTTATTTAGCACTTAAATTTCTTTCAGTAATGTTTTGTAGCTTTCAGACTGTTAATTTTATACTTTTTTATTCAAAGTATTTTATTAATTTTGATGCTATTTGTAAATGGAATTGTTTTATTCTTTTTGGATTAATTTCATTTTTGGATTCTTAATTTCATTTCATTGCTAGTGTATAGAAATACTGCTGATTTTTGTATATTGATCTTATGTCCTGCAACTTTCCTGAATTCATTTATTATCTCTTATAGTAGTTCATGTGTATGTATGTGTGTGGATTCTTTAGAGTTTTCTCTATGTAAGATGATGTGATCTGTAATAGAGATAGTTTTACTTCTTCCTCTCCAATTTTGATGCCTTTTATTTTCTTTGTTTGCCCAATTGCCCTGGTTAGAATTGCCAGTCTATTATTCAGTGAAGTGGTGAGAGCAGACATCCTTGTCTTGTTTCTAATTGACTGAACTAGTTAGATTGTTCTGGATTTCCTTTTAAGACCTCTGTTCCATTTCCAACTAGTCAGTTAAAGGTCAAGGTTCACTTTTCTCCCCCAGGGATAGTACATTGTTTCAGTGGATTTGTTAAAGAATGATATTCCTCTACCAATTGAATTGGTTTTGTATCTTTGTCAAAAATCAGTTGAAAGTATCTAATAAAAAAACATATATCTACAATACATGATTAAGAGTGAACAGAATATCTGAATAAACACTTCTTAAAATAGGATACATGAACACCCACAAGACACATGAAAATTTGGTCTATATCACTGGCCATTAGAAAATCCAAGTTAAAACCAAAATGAATTGCCATTTCATACCCAATGGAACAAATAAAATCAAAAGTACTTGCAAACATATAGAATAACAGGAACCTTATACATTGCTAAGAAAATGGAAAATGATACCATTTGTCGGTTTCTGAAAATGTTAACCATAAACCTACCATTTGACTCATCCATTTCACTCCTAGAGATCTAACCCAGAAAAATGAAAATATATGTGCACTCAAAAACTTGTATTCAACTATTCATAGCAACGTTATTCATAGTAGCTTAAATATGAGGGCAAGGGCAGGGACCCATATGTCCATTAACTGGTGAATTAATAAATAAAATGTGGCATGTTCATGTGATGGATTACTACTTAATAGTAAGAAGGAAGTAACCAGTAATATATGCAGCAACATGAAGGAGATTAAAAAAAAAACTAAAATAAACTGAATTGAATAGACTCAGAAAACTATATAATATATGATTCTATTTATAGGAAATTTTAGAAGAGTCAAAACTAACTGAAATCAGATCATTTGTGGCCTGGAGCTTGGGCACTGGTGGGGTTTGACTACTGTGAAATGGTAGGGAATCTTTTGGGGATGATGATGATAGTGTTCTGAAACTTAATTTTTGTTAGGGTTGTATATCTGTGTACATTTTCCAAAATTCAGCAAACTACCTATTTTCTGAACACGAGTATTTCAAAGTAAAAAATTTAAAAAAGAATCAGTATACTGAATATACTTAAAATTAAAAGGTGAACTTTATTACATATAACTTATGTTTCCCTAAAACTGTAAAAAAGTATTAAAGATATATGTGTATGGTATTCATATTCTGTTCTTTTGATCAATTTGTGTGTCTTTACTCCAATAACAGATTGTATTGATTACACTAGCTTCATATTAAGCCTTGAAATCAGGTTGGTGATTGTTTTTTTAAAGATTTTATTGGCTTTTCTAAATACTTTTCACTTCCACATTAAATTTAGATGCATCTTTTCTATTTTTGCAAAATAGCATATTGAAATTTGGCATAGATTATGTTGAATTTATGTATCAACTTATGGAAAAGAGGTATTTTTTAACAATATTGAGCATTTCATTCCATTGACATGATAGATCTCTATTTTTTTAGTAGATCTTCCATAATTTCTCTCAGCACTCTTTTATAGCTTTCAGTATAGAAATCTTTCACATATTTTGTTAGATTTATAATTACATTAGTTTAAATGCTACTATAAATGGTATTTTTTTATTTTCCATTTATTTGTTGCGGTATTTGCAAAGTGATAGATTCTGTTAATTTATTGAGGAACTGCCAAATTGTCTCCCACAGGGGCTGCACCATTTTACATTCCCAACAACACATGAAGTTTCCTATTTATCCACATTCTCGTGAACATTTGTAAATTTCTGTTTTTATTACTAGTAGTAGTAGTAGTAGTAATATTGCCATCCTAGTGTATGTGAAGTGGTATCACAGCTTCTGATTTGCATTTCTCTGGTAATGAATGCCATTGAGCATCATTCCATTTGTTTATTAGCCATTGTATAACTTCCTTGGAGAAATGTCTATTTGAGACCTTTACCTATTTTTAAATTGGGTTGTTTATCTTTTTGTTGTTGAATTGTAGTTCTTTATATGTTCTAAATAGTAAACTCCTGTCAAATATGTAGTTTCTAAATATTTTCTAAATAATATGTAGCCTGTCATTTTACTTTCATGATAAAGTCCTTTGATGCAAAAAAGATTTTTAATTTTAATGAGGGCCGTGTATCTTTTTTTCCTTTTTATTCCTGTGTTTTTGGGTGAATAATCTAAGAACCCATTGCCTAATATAAAGCCCTGAAGATGCTTCCCTGCATTTTTTTCTAAGAGTTTTATTGTTGTGTCTCTTATATTTAGGTCTTTGATCCACTTTGAGTTGATTTTTGTATATGGTGTGAGGTAGTGATCTACCTTCATTCTTTTGCAGATTGAGATCCAATTTCCCCAGTCCCATTTGTTGAAAAGACTATTCTTTCCTCAGTGAGTGATCCTTGCCTTCTTGTAAAAAATCTATTGGGCATAAATGTGAGGATTGATTTTTCAGCTCTCAACTCCATTCCATTGATCTGTGTGTCAGTACATTGTGTTTTGATTATTGTGGTTTCATAATTTTTTTTAATAAAAATAAGAAAATTTATTGATGTACTGTATCACTTTGGTTTAAGAAACAAATACTCAGTAAAAGCAGAAAAAGCATTTGATGTGACTAAAGTCAACAGCCATTCATCATTTAAAAACAACAAGAAAAACACTTTACCAAAGTAGGATAAGAACAGATCTTCCTTAGCCTGTGGAAGGTTACCCACCAATACCCTATAGCAAGACTCATACTTACCAGTCAGACCTTAAGTCAGGAACAAGACAAGGTTACTGTCACCGTGGCTTCTGTTGACTTCTGCCCCTGTGATCCTAACTAGAACAATAAAAGAAACAAAAGACAGCTTCCAGAGTACAACAATGTTCAGTTGCTCCCAGGTCAGCAGAGGGGCAGTGAAAGACCCAGAAGAGGGAAAAACTAGTCAGAGAGATGAGAGAGAGGGCACCACCTAAGAGAAGGTGGGCACATACAGCTGATGATCAAATGTGGCAGGATAGGACTGAGGTTCCCCAGCAGTTCCAGGCCCTGGGAGTCAGAGCAGGGGTAAGAAGATACGGTGGCACGGCGGCAGGGTGGGGGAGGGGGGACAGTTGGGGTAGGAGCTGACCCAGTAGGGCATCAGAGTTGGAGACAGACTGTTACCAGGGGAAGTGATGCCATGCATCCAAGGTGGACAACTCCCCCAGTCTCCTACCCATGGGAACAGCTTGCTCTACAGCCAAGTATCCACCTATAAACATCTACATTTACATTAGAAAAAAGCTTCAGCCTTTATTAAATAAAAAGGAGGTAGAAGACAGATCAGAGAACAGGCCAGGGACCCTACCTTCTTCCTACACATACACAGACATACAAACAGAGAAATGGCCAAGTATAAGGCAAGGATAATTTAGGGGACAGACTGAAAGGAAGAGGGAGGCAGCACCCTCTAAGGGTGGGTCTGTACTCAAGGGTGGGCTGAGACCTGGGCCAGGAACAGCTGTTCTGAGCGGTTAAACTTTAGGAGCTTGGAGATGAGGTCCTGGGCTCCAGTGGGCAACTTCAAGTCCATTTTAATGATATGCCAGTACATCTTGTGGGAAGCACTCCCCAAGGGTGGGTTTCCCACCAGCAGCTCATAGTGCAATATTCCAATGCATCAGAGATCCACTTTCTCATTGTGAGTGCATCCCTCATGTCATCTCCTGGGGCAAGTAGTCCAGGGTACCACACATCATCTTCCTCTTCAGGGAGGGGGCATGCATGGACCAACTAAAGTCAGCAATCTTGAGCTCTGTCTGGAGCCCCAGGAGCAGGTTCTCTGGCTTTTGTCTCTGTGAATCACCTTCTTCCCACGGCATCCACCAACTCCTCCATGATCATGGCTGTTCACTGTTCATTATAAGTGCAACTCTTCTGCAGCTCCTTGAAGAGCTTCCCACAGGGGGCATACATACTCCAGAATCAAGTAGACTTTCTGCTGGTCATAGAAATAGTTGTAGAGACACAGGATGCTGTGATGTTGCAGATGGGCTTGGATCTCTGGATCTCCATCTCCCTGTGCAGCTGGTGCTCATCACCCTCCTTCTCTATCTGAGACTTGAGAAGTAACTTGAGTGCCACCATGGTGAAATGGCTTTTCTTCTCTCGAGCCAAGTATACGTTTCCAAACTTGCCTGTGCCCAGAGAACACCCACTCTCAAAGCTGTCATTTGTGAAGGATCGCATTAAGAAGCTGGGTGTCCCACTGCTGTTGTCCACTATCTTCTGACCAGCTGTAGGCTTGGCATTGGAAGGCTCTAGAATGGCCTTGGAGTGACTCATGAGGACAAGCATGCATGGGGTGGCAGGCTCCTTCCGGAGGCCTTTCTGGGCAGGGTGGTAAGGCCAGCCTGAGCTGTCTGCCAGCAGTAGGGCCAGGGGTGGGCATTCTCCTTCTGGGCCATCCTTGGAGGGAAAGGAGGCAGGGAGCTGCAGTCTGTGGAGCAGCTGCACGTCCAGCCTCCCGCAAACGACTGAAGCTGCCCAAAGTAAGTTTTAAGATCAGGAAGTGTGTGAGTCCTCCAACTTTGTTCTTCTTTTTCAAGAAGGCTTTGGCTATTCAGGGCCCCTTGCTTTTAGGTAAAAATCTGATGATTAGCTTTTCCATTTCTGCAAAGAAGATTATTGGAATTTTCTTTTTTTTTGGCATGGGCAGGCACTGGGAAACAAACCCGGGTCTCCGGCATGGCAGGCGAGAAATCTGCCACTAAGCAACTGTTGCACTGCCCAGTTGTTGGAGTTTTTATTGGGATTCCATTGAATCTGTAAATCACTTTGAGTAGAGTTGACATTTTAACACTATTTAAACTTCCAATCCCTGAACATGGACTGTCCTTCCATGTATTAGATCATCTTTGATTTCTTTTAGCAATATTTATGGTTTTCTGTGTACAAGTCCTTTATATCCTTGGTAAGATTTATTCCTAGATTTTGGTATCTTTCAGTTGCTATGATAAATGGAGTATTTTTCTTGATTTCCCTTTCAATTGTTCATTAATAGTGTATAGAAACACTACTGATTTGGGGGTGTTGATCTTTTACTTTGCCGCTTTGTGAATATGTTTATTAGCTCTAGGAGCTTTACTGTACATTTTTCAGGATTTTCTGTGTATAGGATCTTACCATTTGCAAACAGAGAGTTTTACTTCTTCCTTTTCAACCTACATACCTTTATTTCTTTTCCTTGCCTAATTGTTCTGGTTAGAACTTCCAGGACAATGTTGAATAACAGTGGTGACAGTGAGCATCCTTGTTTTGTTCCTGATCTCAGAAGGAAAGCTTTCAATCCTTCACCGTTAAGTATGATAGCTGTAGGTTTTTCATGTGTATTCTTTATCATATTGAGTAAGTTTCCTTCTATTCCTAGTATTCTAAGTGTTTTTATCAAGGAGTGCTGGATTTTTGAAATGCCTTTTCTACATCAATTGAGATGATCATGTGTTTTTTTTTTTCCCCCTTCATTCTGTTAATGTGTAGAGTATTACATTCATTGATTTTCTTATGTTGACCCACCCTTGAATAAAAAATCCTGCTTGATAATGGTGTATTATCTTTTCATCTACTATTGTATTCTGTTTGCTGGTATTTTCTTAAGGATTTTTGCATCTATATTCATAAGAGATACTGGTTTTAATATTCTTTTCTTGTATTATCTTTATCTGGCTTTTTTATTAGGTTGATGTTGGCCATGTAGAATGCTTCATATATATGTTAGCTGCATATATATTTATAATTGTTATGTTTCTTTTCGTATCTTCAATTTTGTGGAAAAGCTTGAGGAGGATCAGTGTTAATTCTTCTTGCAATGTTGCTAAAAGTCTCCTGTGAAGCCATTTGGCCCTGGGCTTTTCTTTTTTGGGAAGTTTTTTGAATTCTGATTCAATCTCTTTATTACATATTGGTTTTATCAAGGTCTTCTGTTTCTTCTTGAGTCAGTATAGGAAGTTTATGTGTTTCTAGGAATTTGTCCATTTCATCTAGGTTATCTAATTTGTTGGTGTACAGTTGTTATAGTATCCTCTTATATTCCATTTTATTTCAGTGGGGTTGATAGTAATATCCCCCTTTTCTTTTCAGATTTTAGTTATTTGCGTCTTCTGTTTTTTTCATTAATTTAGCAGTTTTATTGATCTTTGGTTTTGTTGACTCCCTCTATATTTTTAATTCTCTATTCATTTATTTCCCCTCTAATCTTTGTTATTTCCTTCCTCCTGTGCTTACTTTGGGTTCAGTTTGCTCTTCTTTTTCTAGTTCTTCTAGTTTTGAGATTAGGTCCTGATTTGAAATCTTTCTTCTTAAAGCATTTAGAGCTATAAATTTCCCTTTGAGCACTGTGTTCGCTAAATCCCATAAGGTTTGGTTTGTTGTATTTTTATTTTCAATTGCCTCAAGAGATTTCTGAATTTCCCTTGTGGTTTCCTCTCTAACCCATTGGTTTTTCAAGGGTACATTGTTGAATTTCCACGTATTTGTTAATCTTTCACTTCTTCCTTAATTATCCTAGTTTTATTCAGTTGTGGTCAGAGAAGACACATGATTTCATTATTTTTTAATTTATTGAGACTTTTTTTGTAACCTAGGATGTGGTCTCTCCTGGAGAATAATCCATGTGTGCTCAAGAAGACTTCTGTTCTGTTTTTTAATGATGAATTATTCTATATATGTCTGATAGGTCTAGTTGGTTTACATTATTGTTCAAGTCTTGTATATCCTTACTTATCTTCTGTCTGAATTTTCTATCCATTATTGAAACTGTGTATTGAAGTTTCCTGCTATTAATATAGAACTGTCTATTTCTCCCTTAAAATCTGTCAGTCTTTGTGTCATGTATATGTTAGGTACATATATAATTATTGCATTTCTTGTTGAATTGATCCCTTTACCATTGTATAATGACTGCCTTTTCCACTTAAAACTGTGTGTATTAGTTTGCAAGCTGCTGGAATGCGATAAACCAGAGATAGAATGGCTTTTAAAAAGAGGAATTTAATAAGGTTACAAGTTTACAGTTCTAAACCTATAAAAATGTCCAAACTAAGGCATCCAGGTAAAGATACCTTAATTCAAGGAAAGTCAGTGGGTTAGGAACACCTCTGTCAGCTGGATAGACATGTGGCTGGCACCTGCTTGTTCCTTGCTCCTAAACTCCATTACTTTTAGCCTGTGGTCCTGTGGGGTTCCTCACTTTCCTTCTCCAGAGCTGGGTTTCATCTCTTGGCTTCCTTTGGCTCTCTCCATGTTCTGGCTTGCTAAAGATCTCATGGCGACATCAGCTGAGCTCCAAGCATCTCCTGACATCTGTGTCTTTGTTCTCCAAGTGTCAGCATCTGTGTCAGCTCTGGGGCTCTGAAGTTTCTGTCAGCTCTGCTGTTTATGAGGTTTCTCCAAATGTTTCCCCTTTTAAAGACTCTGATAAACTAATCAAGACCCACCTGGAATGGGTAGTCACATCTCCATCTAGTCAAAAAGGTCACACCCATAGTCGCCATAGAGATAATCTAATCAAAAGATTCCAATTTACAGTCTTGAAGATCAGGATTAAAAGAAACAGCTGCCCCCACAAGACTGAATCAGGATTAAAACATGGCTTTTCTGGGGCACATAATACTTTCAAGCGGGCACACTGTATTTGACTGTTTTATCTGATATTTGTATAGCTACCCCAGCTCTCTTTTGATTTCTCCTTGTGTGATATATTTTTTCCCATTCTTTCACTTTCAACCTACTGCAACACTTAAAGCAGGCTGCCCTCCTCTATTTTTTCTTACCCTGTTTTCCTTATCTCAAGCTGCTTTTGCTTCTCCATTAAATTCAGGGAGGGGGGCCTGCTGAAGTGGAGTTTTTCAAGTCAGTCTTTTTCAGCCAGAACAAGGCCAGGGACCCACAAAGGGAGTGCTGGCCAACTCCAAGTTGCGCTGGGTGTGGGTTTGGTGGGGGCAGGAAGGGTGGTTGGAGTTTCCACAGCTGCTCAAAGCTGCTCTGTGCCTGTCTAGCAGATATAACACTTCACCTGTCCTCCACAGCTGTGAGGAAGCAAAACATCTTTTAGTCTCTTCCACTGCCTTTTTCCAGAGTGAATTAGGACAGTTGCCCCCCCCCCCCAACCAGGTCCCCAGCCCTCTGAAGTAGTTAATCAAAAGCAGCAGTTGGGCCCCATCCCCCCGGTATGATCTTGGAGAACTAGATTTTTATATCCCTCTCTGGCACCAGCAAACTCCACCAGGAGCTGGACCCCACTGCAGCCTGCTGAAGAATGGGACATGGCAACAGTAACTGCCACATGGAGAGAGGGATTTGCTGATATTATCCACTTTACCAGCCTCTTCTTTCTGCCTTCCCCTGGATGCTGCACAGCGTTCTGCTTTGCTCCAGAATTTCAGAACAGCCGGTTCAGGCAGTTCCAGCCTGTTAATAGTTGTTATGCTGGAAGAACTGATTCCCGAGCTTCCCACTCTGCCGTCTCCACCCAGTGCACCATGAAGGAACTTTCTGAGGTGATAGAAATGTTCTGATTTGGGGATGGTGGTAGTTACACAACTGTACATGTTTCTTTAGAAGCAGCAAACTATACACCTGAAAAATGGTGAATTTTGACTGCTTGTAAATGATACCTTGATAAACCAACATTCCCCACCGTAGTAGTTAGATTCAGGTCTCCGCTTGGCCAGGTGAAGGTGCCTAGTTCCATTGCTGTGGACATGAGCCAATGTCATGTGAACCTCATCTGTTGCTGATTTACATCTGCAGGTGGCTACGAGGCGTGCCTGCCGTAGTGAATGATGTTTGATTTAATTGGCTGGTGCTTAAATGAGAGAGCTTAACATAGCACAGCCCAAGCAGCTCAACATACCTCATCTCAGCCTTTGGAGATGCAGAAAGGAATCACCCCGGGAAAGGTTGTTGGAACCCAGAGGCCTGGAGAGAAGCAGAGATCGCTCTGTGCCTTGCCATGTAAGAAAGAACCTCAGTTGAAAGTTAGCTGCCTTTCCTCTCTGAAGAACTATATGTTAACTGAATAAATCCTCTTTTATTGAAAGCCAATCCATCTCCGGTGTGTTGCATTCCAGCAGCTAGCAAACTAGAACACCCACCACCACCAAAAGGAAAGGAATAGACTTTTAAAATTTCCTCTTGGAAATTTAAAAGTGATAGCAGAAATGATAAAGATGGGGAATATAAAATTGAGGAGGTGCACCTGAAAGTAGTACGTAGGAGAATAATTATATATAAAGCTACATCTTCTCAATAAAAGCCCAACTTCCAAAAAGAAAGAGAAAATGGAAGAGAGGAAATCATCAACATTGTCAAAAACTGAAAATTGAAGAGCATAAGTTTACAAATTCAGGAATTCTTTAGTCACTAGCCAATGGATGAAAATAGACTGACATCAAAGTGGTAGAATTTAAGATGAGTAATAAAGAAGATTTCAGTTTTCTAGAGGAAAGAGACAAGATCACAAACGAAGGACTAGGTGGCACAATGGCATCAAATTTCTCAGTAGTAATACTGAAAAGAGAGTGGAGAAAGCCCCTCCCCCAAACCTACCCCACAAAATTGACTTAACTTGTGATTTGGTAATAATAAGAGTTGAGAAGTACTGCTGAGAGTTTTTCAAGGGCTGCATGGAACACACAGTTTTAGGAGAATCTACTCTAGATCTTCACTTCGTGAAAGTTCTTTTAAAAGAGGACTCAGGTTGTGTGGGATTTGAAGCTTTATGCAATTCTAGAGGTCTCCTTTAAGGAAGAGAAAGCAACAGATTTTCAAATGCAAAAGTAGGTATTGGGTCTTTGCAGGAATCCATGAAAATGAGGAGTTCTGAAGCTTGGTCATCTTCTATTACTCTTTCCTAAATTTGATTTTCCTGAGAACCTGTCTGGGCATCCTGTTTTGTTTTGTTTTCTCAGTGCCACTTTCTTAAACTTTCTTCAACTTTTCTCTCACTTCACAAAAGAAGACCATACCTCTCATTTATCATGACCTTTTGAGATGCATCACCCTTGGATATAGATGCCACTGTGGGGTACCCAACAAAGAAACATTAGATGGGAATATTGCAGGTATGGAGAGAAAGTGAATTGTTCTAATGACTGGGTAACAGATCTCTTTGCAAGTCAGATGACTTCTATTTCTTTGCTTTCAGCAAAATTGAAGTAACTAATTGAGTTATCAGCTAATGGATCATTAAAAGTAATTTTTTTGATGATGGATTTCTCTGATTTTTGTTATGTAATTCAGAAGGAATTCAATGAATCAAGTGACATTTCTATTAAAAACACTTATACGGTCTTCTACTTATTTATGTGATCAAAGATTCTCAGAAATTGCCTCTACAGAAGTGAAAAATAAGAATAGAATTCATGTAGAGCCTTGTCTCATTGCAGCAAAAATAAATATTCTTTCAGGTTTATTAAGAAAACCCCAAATTCCTTTTTTCTCATTAAGAGAGTGACTTCCAATAAAATTTTACTTTTATATTGAACAATTATCAATATTAATAATTGCAATTTTGATCAAGTGCATACTACTTATAATAATTTAGAAAAAATATGTTCTTAGTGTTGTGAAAAATTTAAAAAAAATAAAATTTGATTAGTATAATATGAAAAAAGTCATTATTTTGTGTTAGAGTCCAAGGACAAAAAAGAATGGTATATATTTTTGAATAAACTAGGAACTTGTTTCTATGCTTTAAGTGAATGAAGCTGCATTTCAATTTATTCTGGTATGTAGAATCCTTTAGATACAAATGAAAGAGCGGGTATCGAGTGGGCCGTGGTGACTCAGTGCAGAGTTCTTGCCTACCATGCCAGTGATCTGGATTCGATTCCTGGTGCCTACCCATGTAAAAGAAAAAAAAAAGAGGGGACATTGCAAGTTCATTTTAAAATCTATAATATGGAAAAACTAAGTATTTTATATGGCAGCTTTATAATGTATATGGGGGTTCACAGTTTTAAATCTTTATTTTAGGAAATATATGTATGCTGGCCTAAACAAACAGATAAGCAAAATTGCTAGTGCCATCTGTCAGTAGAGGGCAGAGCTGAGTTGGTTCTGCACTGTTGCTGGAATAGCTTTTTACTGATCCATGAAAAGTGATTAAGTGAAGGAGCACTTATGAATATAATGGAGCTATTTATGAAAATATTGCAGTGTTCTTTTTTGGTAAAAACTGCAGTCAATTTTCAGTTAATATGTGAATAGTATCATGAATCATTGATGATAGTGCAACATATGTCCCTGAACCTTCCTCTCGCCAGATCTTTCGGATCTTAATATCTTGCCATATTTCCTTCATAGTGTTTAAGAAATATAACAATACCAATTTAATTCAAGTCTTTAATACCTTCTCCTAATCCCTTCTTCCATTCCCAGAATTTGATAATTAACATTTTCATGCAGTTTTGTACTTTCTGACATATATGTAAAAATATGTATATGTAAAATTACATAGTATCTGAAGTTTTTTTTACTTTATATTAATCATACTAAAATCTATTTACTTTTAGCTGCTATATAATATGCGCTGTGTGAATTTATTAAAATTTATCCTTTTTTCCATCTTAAGTGATTCAATTTTGATGTTTCTTGGTGAAGTTTTCTTCATATTTCTTTTGCTTGGCATTTGTTGAGCTTTTTGGAGGATCTGTGGGTTTATGATTTTCTGATTTATAATCAACTTTGTCACTGTTCCTTCAATGTTTTTTGCTATTCCCCTTTTCTATCATCTACTTTAGAGACTCCACTTATACATACATTAGGCCACTTGCGGTTGTCCCACAGCTCACTGATGCTGTGTTCACTTCTCTTTTTTTTGCATGGGCAGGCCCTCGGAATCGAGCCTGGGTCTCCAGCAGGCAGGCAAGAACTCTACCTACTGAGCCACCATAGCCCACCCAATTGTTTTTTTTTTTCATTTTCTTTTTCCCTGTGTTTAATTTTATTTCCATAGGACCATTTGAGTGCCCTTATAATATGGCAGCTGGTTTCTTCAAGAGTCAGTGATCAAGAATGCAAGACGGAAGTTACAGATGTGGTTTTTGTTTTTTCTTTTGTTTTGTTTTGTTTTGTTTTGAGTATTTATACATGTATATATAAGGAAAGTATGGTCTAAATATTTACAACATATAGGAAGCCTGAAGATAAGTTTATATAAAGCCAGCCTGCAAAGTATTCAAATGTACAGAAAGGACAGTTCAGTTTCTCAAACTATTCGTGGTTGGATATAGTAGCTCCTTCACTTTCACACATCAGTATTTGATACAAAAAAATTCTTTTGGCAAAACCTGTAATGCAAAGAAAAAGGACAAGTTTCAATTTCAGTCACAAAGTCCACCATCTTTGTGAGCACTCAGATCGCTCTATTTTAGCTGCAACCAGTTCTGAGAAAGACCCACTGTGCTTCATTTCTGTGGAGAGTTCTGACCAGATTTTGGCCAAGTAGTTTTCTCTGATCCAGTTGAAATACAGGGAGCTTAGTAGGGTAATAAAAAGAGCAATAGCCATCTGAGATAAGTGTGCCTGAAAGTTCCAGTTTTTAATCATCCCAATAAAACGACACTTTGAAAATATAAATTCACTTTCACAGCATCCAGCTATATCCAACAGTTTAAATTAATAAAACTGTATTTTCCAAAGCAAAAAGAATCCAAAAGTGAAATATTGGTGAGGATCTCTGAAAATTAAGTACTGAAGGAAAAAGATTAAAACCACTTCCCCACTAATAAATAGTAGGCTTTGTTTGTAACCAGTTATTATCAAAATTGACTAAACAATAGTAAATTATAAGCATGACTTTCTACATGTCAGAGAGCAGGGGCTATTTGTTGGACAAGGCAGTAGGTCACCTATATATAGAAATGACCCTGCTGAGATGCTCTGTTGAACAAGCACATTTCTTCTACTGTTAAAAAGCGTCATAGACAAATTTGTGATTCCAAGAAAATTTTAACAGATGCAGTGCTACTGCAGAAATAAGGATGCTGTTAAAAGAATGGAACCCCTATAGGAACCTGTGTTAGTTTATAAGCTGCTGGAATGCAATATACCAGAACTGGAACAGCTTTTAAAAAGGAGAATTTAATAAGTTGCAAGTTTCCAGTCCTAAGCCTATAAAATTGTCCAAACTAAGACATCCAGGGAAAGATACCTTAATTGAAGGAAGGCCAAATGGTTCAGGAAAACCTCTGTCAGCTGGGTAGTCATGTGGCTGGCATCTGCTGGTCCCTTGCTCCTGGGCTCCATTGCTTTCAGCCTCTGTTCCTGTGGGGGTTCCTTACTTTGCTTCTCCAGGGCTGGCTTTCATCTCTTGGTTTTCCTCGGCTCTCTCCAGGCTCTGGCTTGCTTAACATTGCATGGCAATGTCTGCTGGGCATCTCCAGACATCCATGTCTCTGTTCTCTGCCTGTAAGCTCTGCTCTGAAGTTCTTGTTGGCTCTCTGTCATTTCTGACTCTCTCCAAAATGTTTCCTTTTTAAAAGGATTCCAGTAAACTAATCAAGTCACATCTCCATCTAATCAAAGCTTATACCCGCAATTGGGTGAGTCTTATCTCTGTGGAGCTAATCTAATCAGAAGTTTCCAACCTACAGTACTGAATCTGGATCAAAAGAAACAGCTGCCTCCACAAAATTGAATCAAGATTAAAACATGGCTTTTCTGGACTAACTAATATTTTCAAACCGGCACAGAAGAGGATACTGCATCTCTAACTTCTGCAGAGATCCAAGATGGCTCCCAGTACAGGCCCCAGAGTCAAATCAAATGCATGTATTATTGCTAAAGGGTCAAAACTCTGCTCCACTGTTTCCTATGGGACAATCCAGAATGGCATCTGTTGTTTAGCTCTTGGCTGTAATAAAGGGCATTGATATGCTAAACTCCAGCCCTGTGGAAAACTGCTTGCATTTTTATGACCTCTGTGTTCCTCCTCTTCATCTGATGAATCTGCAGCATTAGCTACCAAGCCAAATCCCTTCTCCGTAGCTTTCATCCTTTTGACTAGATAATCATAGCTTCCTGTTAAGGTCCCAGATCCATTCCTTTCATCAGACTCTGTTTTTATTCCAGTCACTGGAAAAGCTGGTGGCGGCATCAACTGCCTGTCCCTCTCTTGCTGTTGGCCTGAAAAACTTGCCAGCTTCATTCCTGCACCTTCAGTCTCATTCTGAATGGAGAAACCAGTCAGATGAATGAGTCCGTGCTGGTATCCAAGAAGTCAAGATTCTCGTTCATCTGGCAGCTCATCTGTAAATTGCCTCTTCTGTGCCTTGGGTTGAGTTGAAATTTGGTACTGCAGCTGGGGTGGAGACTGGGGACCAGCAAGCCAGGCAGTTGCCTTGACAAGACACGAGCAGCAGGAATAAAAGGACCACTCACCAGTGGAGGCTGCACTTCAGTTATCGGGTATTGTGTCTGCGCTGGTGGGACTCCAGTGGGTTGTGCTTGCAAAACTTCATGTGCCAGTGAAACAGCTGGTGGCACTATGCTTGGTACTCCGTAAGGAAGCTGAACTGGCTGCTGAGGAGGGGCAACGATAGGGTAATGTGGTGGTTGAGGAGGGACACTACATACAGCAGAGGGTTGTGCATAGCCTGACAAAGGCACAATAGTATTAATCTGAATCACAAATCTGAAGTTTTCAGCATGAACTGTTTGCAAGAGATCCTCACAGAACTTCTTGGCAGTAGCCAGGCCTTCTGGTTTAGGATGAATCTTGTAAATATACATTGGTTCAAAAGCTTCTTGGCCAGTGGCTGGCTCTCTGTAACCTGAACCTT
This sequence comes from Tamandua tetradactyla, assembly GCF_023851605.1. Classification (NCBI taxonomy): domain Eukaryota; kingdom Metazoa; phylum Chordata; class Mammalia; order Pilosa; family Myrmecophagidae; genus Tamandua; species Tamandua tetradactyla. Next base: position 41,871,367 of record NC_135329.1, read on the forward strand.
TGCGCTGTAGGAAGATTTTGGCACCTCTTTCAATTTGAATGTGCTGCAAATAAGAGCATCCTGGGCCTTCTACCTTCTCCTTGACATTAAGAATGGCCACAGCATGTTCTAGACCCACAAATAATTTATCTTGAACATAATGTGTCTCCAACAGGAAGGGAAACTTCTGGCTGACAGCTGGAAAAAGCTGACCGATGGGTGCTGGCTAGTGATAGACAGTGACTGTTGCACCATTGAAAGTTGGACTCATCCCCGTGGCAGCTTTCAACTCCCCGTTGGTGATCATTTCTTTGATTCTGTCTATAGCTCTGTCCATTAATTCTCGGGCATGGCCTTAGATGTGAAGGTATAATGGACGATCTCCTGATCCCACTTTGGCCTTGTCCTCAGTTGTCATGACCATGCTCGAGTTGATACTGCTGCCCCACTAAGTCTGCTGATCTCATCTTGAGTCTGTCCTCGAGTCAGCAAGTTCCTACATGTGAAAGACACATCAGCTCCCACCAGGTCGTCCTTGAGGTCATGCCTTTGCCAGAGGCCTGAAGCTTATAGGCAGCATTTTGAGTTGGTTTCAGCTTTCCTTTGGCCATGAGCATGACACTGATATTGCCACCTACAGGAGCAGCAACAGCCAGGGCTCCTGGGGGAGCAGCTGTGAAGCCTTCAGGGATTCCCCCACGGCCAGTGACTGCCCTTCAGACCTGGCCAGTGACTCTGCCCAACCATCTGCCAACTACCTACCTACCACCTTCCCTGCAATGTGTTTTAATGGCCCAGACTCAGAAGTCAGTCTGACATTCATGCTGTATCCCATTCCACAAACTAGCCATATTCAGTGCAAAAGGGGTACCAGACGAGGGCAATAAATATCAAGAGGTGGGATCATTTGGGAACCAGCTTGTAAGCTGACTACACAACCTAGTTGAGCACTGTACATTTTTGTATTCCTGTAAATATTCTTGGTTATGTAAGAATTTGTTAAGTAACTTGGAAGCAATTTTGGTCTTTTCAAGGCTTATTTTTTGCCCCACTACCAAGTCAATAATCTTCTGAATACTCCACCTGAAACCCATGAATTATGAGGTTTTCCACCCTGGCTGCTGGGAATAGAACTATCCTAGGTCCCTGTGTCAACTCCAGAAATTATTCCCTCTAATCCTTTTGCGTAGTTTGTTCCCCAGCCTTTGGCAATTTCCTCGCAGGCATGCTTTCATCAGTACTCAGCTAAACACTCTAGGAGGACCTCTCTGCATTCCTGGTGCTCTCTCTCTGTATCTCTCTCCTCTCTATTCTGCTCTGTTACCTGAAGGCACCTTGGCCTCCCTGGACTCCCAGCTTTGTCTCTTCCACTGAGGGAGACTGCCAGGCTCTGCCTGGGTCTTACCCCACCTCTAAGCCCTGTGTTCTAATCTGGCAGCTCTTGGCCTTAAGCTAGAGCAGTCATAGGACTCACCACATTTGTTTTGTGTTACTTAAGGGCCACTGTCTTGCCCTCCCTGATGGTCCAGTGTCTGAAAACTTTGTTTTATATATTTTATCCGTTTTCTCAGTAGTTCAGGCCGAAAGGTAAATCCTTCCCCTGTTATTAGATCTTGGCCAGAAAGAAAGTTATTAATTCTTTTGACTCTGTAGTATTTTTTTTTCCTTTTTATCATCATGATGCAATGAACCTTCTTTTGCATCTTTGTACTCAGAAGTTTCTCTGTGTACCTACAGATTTTCTAAGTACCTACAGATTATTGTTTCTTTGATTATGCACACATCGCTTTCTTTATGTATTGTCAAATTGTTATTTAAAGTAATTGTGCCCCTCTACAGTCACTCCGGTAATGTATGAGTTCTTCATTCTCCAGATCCTAGTCATTAGTATTATTTAAAATTTTGCTAATAGAATGTAAAAAATCGATATCATGTTAATTTAGGTTACTGATTACTAATGAAATAGAATAATATTTCATATGCTTATTGACCGTATTTTCGTTGTTGTTGGGTTATTTGTCTCTGTCTTACAGAATTTAGGGGTTCTTGTATGTTTCAGTCCCAATTATTTGTCAATTGCATATTCTGCATCAATTACATATTGTGCAAATACGTCTCTCTGTTGAGTATCTCTTCATTTTGAAAAACAATGATGTCTTCCATTTTTCAGAACCTAACTTTGATGTAACCATATTCATTGACCTTTAAATTTGTGGTTTGTGTTTATTTGTGTCACATATAAGACATCTTTCTTTACCCCAGTAGCAGAGATATTTTACATTTTCTTCCAAATGGTATGTCTTTCACATTTAGATAATTTTTCTGTTCCAGATCTTTGTCTATGATGTGAGATAATGATCTCATTTTGTTCTTTCCTTATATGGATATCCAGTTTTCTCAGCACCATTTATTGAAGTGTGTGTCGGTTCTCCTCCACCTCCTCTGTAATAGGCCAGGTTCCCATTCAAGTGTAAATATGTGTCTGTACTCTCCAGTTTGATCCATTGATCTTGCTGCTGTCCTTCTCCCAATACCACACTATCATTTCTTTCTTTCTTTTTTTGTTGTGGTGATGCCTTTTATTAGACAATTTGTGGATTCACCAAACAGTCAGTTATAAAATACAGGATTCCCATATACCACACCACCCCCAATACCTCGCATTGGTGTGAGCATTTATTACTATTGATGATAGCATTTTTAAATAACTTTACTAGTTTTTGACAGTAGTTTCCTTTGTTACCATTGATGAAAGATTATTAAAATTGTACTATTATCTATCGATGGTAATTTACATTAGATGTGGTTTTCCCATATGCTACCCTATTATTAACACCTTGCATTAGTATCATACATTTGTTATAATTCCTGAAATAACATTCCTGTACTTGTGCTATTTAGTATAGTCCATCATCTACAATAGGGTTCACTGTGTTGTACAGTCTTATGTTTTATCTTTTAATATTTATTCTAGTATTAAATGCATCCTAATGTTTCCCTTCCAACCACATTCACCTCAGTAGTTCACTGCTGATGATTGCATGCACAATAATGTGCTACTATCCCCACCACCATTTCCACACCTTTGTCATTAACCTAAATAAAAATTTTTTAGGAGTTAAGTATCAACTACCTGTTGTCTATCACTGATCTATCTCCTAGTAACCTTCATTCTAGATTCTAACTCTGTAAGCTTGCTTGTGATAATTAGTTTATAACAGTGAGATAATACGATATTTGTCCTTTTGCGTCTGGCTTGTTTCACCCAGCCTAATACCTTGAGAGGTTCATCCATGTTGTCACATGCATCAGGACTTCATTCCTTTTTTTGGCTAAATAATAGTCCATTCTACATATACACCACATTTTATTTTTCCATTCATCAGTTGATAGTCATTTCCATCTTTTGGCAATTGTGAATAATACTGCTATGAACTTCAGCCAGTTCTCCATTATCTTAATCCCTATGGTTTTATAAAGTGTGTTAACACCTACCTGGTAGGGGAAATACATTCTATTTATTATTTTTTATGTTTTTTTACTTTTATATATAGCATATATACAAACAAAAGAAAGAAAAAACAATGACTTTCAAAGTTGACTTCAGCAATTACGGAATAGATTTCAGAGTTTGTTATAGGTTACCATTCTACTATTTTAGATTTTTTCCTTCTAGCTGCTCCAAAACACTGGAGGCTAGAAGAAACATTTTTTTCTTTTTTTGTGAAAAATAATATATATACAAAACAGTACATTTCAAAGCACATGGTAAAAATTAGTTGTAGAACAGGTCCATTTATTCTTCTCCAGAGTTTTTCTGTGTCCTTCATGGCCCTTTGTTTTTCCATATGTATTTTTAAATTAGGTGGTCCAGTTGTACACAAAAATCCTCTTGAAAATTCATTTGCATTTGTATCATATTTGTGGGTTAATTTAGGGAGGATTAACATCTTCTGTGATAATGGATGGGGCATCATTAGCTTGTATGCTTACTCTCAAGATTTCTATCCTTTCTTCATTTTTGTTTTCCAGGGATTATGCTTATTGTTTTGAGAGCTGAGCTAAATAGTTAAAGAATATTTGTATATTTTATCTGTGACATTTCTAGGGGTGTTGCAAGGGAAGTTTTCATATTCTCATCAGCCGTGTCACCAGAAATGGAAGCCTCTAATATATGACTGTTTTACCAAATATGTGATTAACTAGTGGAGTGTTCACAGAAATAGAACAGTGTGAAAGCTACAAGGAAGGAAATGGTGGTGTGCCTCAAGACCCAATAGTAATCCATTCTTATATCTAGCCCCAAAGTTTGTGTCTAACTCTCTCATTATGTTCAGTAGAGCAGCAAAAATAAATTTTGTTTTAAAATTGACATTTTGAGTGTTCAGGTATTTGTGCTTTGGGGAAATATTGTCATTAAAAAAAAAGGAAGTGCCTTTGAAAGCTAGCTCAGTTATGCAGATGTAGTTGTGCTAATTTAAGGTGGTGAAACTGATAGAGAAAATTTGAAACTAAAGGTGGGAAAAATTTTTGTGAGAGGATTATATTTTGGAGGTGGTAGGTAGATGACTTGTTCTCCATTTAAATAAAGAATGGCTTTTGAACATGTCCTGTTTTGCAGTTATTTTTTCAATGCTAAACGTTTTCAATTAACAGGTACAAGGCAGGGAAACTTTACTGTGCATAAGATGGCTGTAATGAAATTGTAGTTTGAAAGCTGGATAATAAGAATCAATCATGAGGAATGTATGGTTCTTTTTGCTTTTGTTTTGTGTGTGTGTGTTTATGTACTGAGATGTTGGATGCTGGACTTTGTTTAAATGTGATGAGACTCAGAAGGAAAATAAAAGCAATTATCCTTCTGTATTGATAGAATGTTTTGTTGATTAGTTCCTTGAGAAGGCAAAGAGAGTGACCAGCAGGAAGGTTGCAGGCTCCTTCAGTCTCCTTTGGGACATAAGCGACTTGACCTATTATGAGAAGTTTCCCTAACATTTGCCAACAACAGAAGGCTAGAAGCATAGCGTCATGCCCCTTTGAGCAGCGTTCTTGGCACATTTCTTTGGAGATTTTTACCCTGATTAGCTCATAAAACACTGCAAAAGAAACTGCTGTAATTTGTATCCACATCTTTATTTAAATCTGATTTCTTGAAATATTGCCAGGACACAGAACCTGTTACATGGTGTCAACTCTCCATTTCATCCTCATCTCCCAGGGTTGATACTCCCTGTACTAGCTTTTTGCCAGTTAGCCCATGTAGATAATTTCTTTCCCTGAGAATAATTGACCTAAAATATTTCATTTTAAGATAATCATAGCCATATTGTTGAATGGAATAGAGTAAGCAGTTGTGCTTGAAACTAGCTAATTGTCCCTCATACAAGATAATTGCTAAAGAGAACCTGTCCAATAATAATTTAAGATGTGCAGAAAAAGACAACCAAGCTTTCTACCTACCAAGTTGGTAAAGGAGTTTTTATAAAGTATGTTTACTACCTTGTCATTGAGAATTCAGGAAAATATATACTTATAAGTTCCTGGTAGAAATGTCCCTTATTACCTTTCTAGAAAGCTATTTTATAGTATGTATTAAAATATTACATTTTTATATCCTTTCTCCCAGTCATTCCCTTCTGCACAGTAAGATGACTCAAATGTATAACCTGTGAGCATTAGAGTGCCCCAACCCTCTTTTCTCACGTTTCTTCTCTTATCCATACCCTCTTCCTAGGAATTCTGTCAACTCTCATGACTTCTATTTCCATATATAGAGATACTTATGGGTCTCAAATTTATCTCTCTAACCTGGATCTATCCTCCAACCTAGAGACATTACCTCTGATATAGCTCATAGAGTACTGCATAAACAATGGCCTGCCAGTCACGTCTACTGAGAAATATGTCTGATGGACAGCTTACACCCCAGATGTCCAAATGAAAGCTCCTCCCCATCTCCGTAAATGGTGACTTCCGTCTTCCAGTTTCTCAAGCCCAAAGCATTAGTCATACTTTTCTACTCTTTTTCACTTAGGAACTTGTACAGAACCCACAAGCATACCCTGAGTCTGAATCCTCCTCCCAGGAAATTCTACTGTCTTTACTGCTGTGGTGGTAATTCCTCCCAAGGGGAAAGCCTGATTGAGCTGCTGAGGGCTTGGATATCTGAGGGTCCCAAAACATCTGTAAGAGGGTAAAAAGACTCTGCATGAGAAGCATGAAGATGGTGGGGTGGGGGGAGGATTTCCAGAATGGCAAAGATTATGCAGAACGTGACGTGACCCCTCCTCTTCCCCTCATGTTCCCAGTAAAATTACTCAACCATTGATGTACTTGGGGTAAGTGCATTGATTGTAGAAAAAAAAGGGCTTGAGTTTTACATCCAGTTGACAAGGAATAAAAGAGAAACCATGTGCACAGACACAGGAGCCAGGGACTGAGTGAGTGATGAAAAGTGTCACCTCAAGGATTTACAAAAATTGCAGGAGGCCTTTGGACTGTTGCAGGCCATGTAAATTGGGAGTCTGAGCCAAGTTTCTTTCATTCTCCAGTAGGAAGAAGGACATATGCTGACATTTGGTTACTTCTACAATAGCTAAAGGTTGGAGATGTGAATATTTAACAGTTGAACTTCGCTAAACGAATGGTACTACACTCGTAAGATGGACTGTTATCGAACCATTAAAATCATGCAGTCAAGAAATGTGTATGGGGGTGGGCCATGGTGGCTCAGCAGGCAGAGTTCTCACCTGCCATGCCAGAGGACCTGGGTTCGACCCAGTGCCTGCCCATGTTAAAAAAAAAAAAAAAGAAATGTGTATGGATATCACAAACGCCTTTGATAAAAAATGTCAAAACTGTATGAGCAGGTGGTGCGATGGTGGCTCAGTGGCAGAATTCTCACCTGCCGTACCAGAGACCCGGGTTCAATTCCCAGCGCCTACCCATGCAAAAAAAAAAAAAAAAAAAAAATGAGCAATCTGATTGCAACTCAGTTAAAAATATTTAATTGCATAGGAAAAAAATCAGTACACCAATTGTTAATAGTGACTGTCTTTTAAGATACTAGGTGGGAGATCCCAGAACTGGTAGGAGGTAGATAAATTGAGTGTGGCATGTTCATTTAATAGAATACTATAATAGAATGAATTGTCTATGTGTATCATCAGTAATGTGCAAAAGGATACATTTTTGCACAAAAGAGCTGTGTATTCCCATCCATGTTTTCATCCTATTACTACATATATATATGTAGTGGATATATATATATATATCCATCCATAAGTGTGTTGCATATCCTTTAGGGATTTAGTTGAAATTGTATTTAATCTCTAAGTAAATTTGGGAAGGACTGCCAACTTTATAATGCTGAGTTTCCCTTTCCATTTATGTGGTAACCTTCTCTTCTCACTAGTTATATACTATGTTACCTTAATTATTTCTGTCATAACCTTTTGCATGCTCTGTAAGTATCACGTTATTTATTTTCTATCATTTTAGAATGCCAGATCTCTGAAGGCTAGGACTTTGCCTGTGTGCTTGTTACCGTATCCCTAGGTAACTTTCACAAGTGGCTGGCACAGAGAAGGCAGCTCATAATGTTTGATTACCTCATGAGTAAATGTAATAAACTTCATTTTCAGGCTATCCAAGGTCTGAGGAAAGAGTTAGATGAAGCATATAATCCACAAATATTGAGGACTGCCATTCTGAACCAGCTTCAATTAAGCTGTAGCAGTAAAAGTTGATCTCCGAATTATATTCAGCTTGCAATGCCTCTTCTTTATTATCATACTAATTTTAGTTAAGTGTATTCTGTTGTTAGATACTGTGCCAAGTGCCTCACGTATTATTTCATTAGATTTACAAAATAATACTCTAAGTTAGATACTTTTACTTTAAAAATGAGGAAACTTTGGTTTAGGTCACAAGGCTCGTTATAGTTAGTAGAATGAACCAAAACTTGAACCCAGATGTGATTCTAGAGCTTGCCCATAATCTAATAACTATTGTACTGTTTTTGCCTTCCCAAAGTAATGCTTTAAGTATCGGGTTTATAAATTGTAAGCAGTTGAACTAGAGCTATAAAATCATTAAGGGTAAGTGGAGATCTGATCTGTCAAAGTGTTAGAGAAGCTACATTGGGAATAATGGTTCTGTCGATTTTTTCAGTGAATATATTGGGTGCCCACTGTTTGCTAGGCACTGCAAAGTGCTCATTATGGAATAGCAAAACAGAAACTTCCTACCACTGTCAACTTCACATTTTGGTTGGGGACACAATAAAATATGTGAATAAATAAATAACTGCAAAATGCGAAAAAATAAAACTGTGCCCAGCACATGGGAGGGGAGCAGATATTTTTTGAGTGTCTGTTAAGACGGAAATAGTGCGACATGGACTAATGGAGGTGTGGCAGGTGTCACAAAGGCCTTGTAATAAATCACTGAGAAGTCTCAGAAGTTGGAACCTTAAGGATCGAAGGAGCCTGGCGAAGAGGGCTTTCTAGATAGAACGAATAACCTGTGTACACACCTTTAGGTTAGAGAGAGTGTAGGTGAGTGAGGATTGAGCAGAAGGCAGACCGTGGTGTGCCAAGACAAGGATCTTACTCTAAGTGCTTTCAGAAGGCATTAGGGGATTTTTTAAGTATGAAAGTGATACGATGCCATTTGTTTTAAAAAGAGTTTGGCTGCTGTAAGAATGGATGGGCAGGGAGGGAAACAAAGTAGGGTGATCTGTTAGGAAGATCTGGCGGAAGTCCAGGGATGAAGTGTGGAACAGATTAGATTAGTGACAGCAGAGATGGCATTAAGTTCTCTAAGATGTATTTAGGAATTAAAATTGGCATTAACATTACTTTCTGCTGAATTGCAGGTAAAATAGAAAGATAAGTCTTGGATGACTTCCTGATTTCTCGGTCGAGCAGCTGAGTAGAGCTCTTTCTATTTTCTAAGAAAAGGCCCATTTTAAATACGCTGAAAGTTGTCTAGGAGATCAGTAATGGCATAATTTCTATTATAAAGAATTTTGAAGCAAAAATGAAATAATGAGCAGATAGAGTGGAAAAGGAACATCTAGGTCTCGGAAATAAAAAATAAATATTGAAATAAACAATGAGCAACTGTAGGCTGTAGAAAGTTTGTGAATTGAAGGTAGTACTGAAGACTGCTCAGTCAGAATCAGCACAGAAATACAAAGAGTTGTTATGTGTATAGAGAATTAAACAGCATTTGACATTTGAGACAGAGGAGATAGTTGTATTGAGAATTTTCCAAAAGAAAGAGACCTTCTTAGACTAACTAGACTTGTCCTAGATAACTGTAGAGTACAGAGAATATGGAATAATATCTTCCAAAATACTAAGGAAAATTAACTGTTGCTCTAGAACACTGTCCAATAAGGTACATCCACATATGGCTATATAAATTAAATATTAATTAATTTAAAAATTTAAGTTCGGTTCTCCAATCACACCAGCCATATTTCAGGTGCTCAATTGCCACGTGAGATTAATGGCTAGTGAGTGTATTGGACATACAGATATAGAATATTTCTATCATAACAGCAAGTCCTATTGGACTACCCTAATCTAGAATTTAATAAACAGTCAAGCTGATTACAGGAATAGTGGGGGAAAAGCCAGTAAATAAGAGCAGGAGGCAAAGATCAGTAAGTTGCGATTTATTTAATAAATATATTGCAGACAACTGCCTAGCTACCTGGGAAAAAGTAAATTATGTGGGGCCACACTCAAGTTCCTTTGGCCAAATTCCAAAAGGACCTGGGATCTAAATCTAAAAAATGGAAACCGCAAAGGTTTTAGAAGAACTTATGTAAGAAATCTTCCTGTGTAGAATTTCATGCACAATCCAGAGTCCCAATAAATACATTTATAAAGCTGAAATTTTTGCATGACGGAAAATGAATAACCTTTAGCAAAGTCCAAAGGCTAATAATGAAGTGAAAAAATATTGCAACTCCTAGCACTGATAAAGATTCATTTCCTTAATATATAAAGAGCTCCTGTATTAATAAGAAAATGATGAAATAGCTCAAGAGATAAATGGGCAAAGGAAAGTTGAGGCAATTCACAGAAACAGTATATAGGTGCTCTTTCAACATGAAGAACAGTCATTGATATCAAGAGAGATACAAATTGAAAGTATATTGAGATACTATTTTCATGAGTCAAATGGTCATACTTTAAAATATTTGTCAACACAGTGTGAGGAGAAGGGAACAGGCACTCCTGCATGGCTATTAGAAATACACATTGTACAGTCTTCATGAAGGGCAGTCTGACAATATCTGCCAAAATTACAATTTTTTTGTGTACCTTGGACCCAGCAATTATACCTCTAGCAGTTCTTGCCATAGATTAACTTAAATGTGTGGGAAATGACACGTTCAAGGTTATTCATTATAGCATTGCTCAGAATAAAAAGATTTGAAGAGTCTTAACTTTTCATTAGTAAGAGATTGGTTAGCTAAATTATGGTACATTTGTACAATGGAATTCTATATACCCATCAAAAATAGGAACAGTAGTCTTTTTGTATGACCAGAGTTAGCTCCCTGAGATATGTCATTAAGTGAAAAAAGCAAGAGGCAGTGAATAGAGTTTCCTACTGGATTTATTTTTTTTAAAAAGAAAAAAGAAAGAAAAAGAATAATATATGTATGTTTGTATGTACACAAATAGCCTTGGAAGAGAACACAAGAAAATGATAACATTGATTGCTTCCTGGGGGAGAAACTAAGTGGCTGGGGAACAGAGGCAGTAGGAGGGAGATTTTTAACCACATATACTCTCTGTATCACTTGAGGTATGTAATTTTAGTATCTAGTAAGTAAGTAAATAAATGTAATCTTTAAAAAGAGGCCAAACATACTTTCATACCTGCCAAAGCATAAGAGATTTCACCACTCTCAGGCCCTCACTGAAAGAACAGTAATGAATATATTTTAGCAAAAACAGAAGTGACTCTAGAAGGGGAAGCATGGGATATTGGAAATAGCAGTGAGCACAGAAATTTATAAAGATCTTGGTAGTGTAAATATCTACTGACTCCTAAAGAAGTAATAATTTTTATATCAAAACTTGAGCACCATTTAGACTTCAACAGGAGAGGCTGATTGGAGTGGTTGAGAAGAGAATGGGAGTAGAAGAGTTAGAGGTAGTAAGTATAGGTAGTTTTGCTTTCACAAAGGAGCATATTGAGTAGGTGATAGATGGGAGAAAGTGGGAACAAAATGTGTTTTTTTAAGATTGAAGAAATGACAGCATACTACTGAATACTGAGATGGAGTAGAGAAGAAAAATTGATAATGAAAGAGAGGAAAGAATTGCTAGCGCATTTTCTTTGACTTGGTGCAGAAGGGGTTGGGGTTGGCCATGAAATCTAGTGCATAAATGAAGGGCTTGGGCTTGGCCTTGGCCAGTGTGTAGACTAAAAAGGCCGTGTCTGATGATTACTCTGGTTTCAGGGGATGTGGTTGTAGGAGCCTGAACAACTGTGTTCTGATTTACTTTCCTAGTAAAGTAGGAAGCAACAGTCACTGAGAGAGTAAGAAGTATAAAATAGACGCTAGGAGAAAGAGAGAGAGGAACATGATTTTCAAGCAGCACCAAGAACTCATTTGAGATGAGCGTTCCTGCATTTGAAGTGAGAACAGTCAGCATGGCAGTGTGTTTTTCCATAACCACGTAACTGCCCAGAAGCAACACAGACTAGATCGAGAGTTTGAAATAACTGCCTTTGGAATATTGCCTGGCTATCATATAACAGGAGGAGAAAGAGGCAAGGAAACTATGGACATATGCAAAAGAGTACTTATTTATAATTGAAGAATTCTAAAATTTACGCTGGGAACACAGGTTATCAGGGACATGTCAGTGTAAAGGTAGTCGAATCAATGGATTGTAGTTCCTAATGAGGTTGAAGAATTAAATCAAGCTTAAATGACATTCTCCTACAAAACAAATGCCGGTACCAGAAATGCAGTGAAAATTCAGAACCAGTCAACCAACTAGAGCTAATTAAATTGTTTTCTTCTATTATACTTAGGGATTTCAAACCTCAATGACTTTCCTCTGTATTTTTCTGGGAATTTCAGTGCTTATGACTTTCATTAGCAAAGAAGGTGGAATTCTGATGTGCCATCTCTATATCTCTAACTGCTACACTGGAAGATTAGATCCCAAAGGAACTCTGCTCCAATTTAACTGCTGAGACCAGTAAATCCAGTGCTCCGTATGTGACAAGTGGAGAAGAAATCATGTGGAGTATCATATGGCTACTGGCTGTTCAATAAAGTATAATTGATTTTTTACTTGTTTACCACCTGAGCAATGAATATAATGTCTTACTCATAAAAAGTGTAAATGTCAAAACAATGAGCCATATTTTACCCAGAAAAATAGTATAGAATTAGAAATGGAAGCTATTATAGATTATCTGGTCACTTTAATTTACAGATGAACAAACTGAGACCCAAGACTATATTCTAATACCTTTACTTGACATCATTCATTAAAATAATATTGTCACTTATGGTTTAAAAGCCCAGCCTTAAAAGTCAATATGTGAATTCTTAGCATCCAAGTATTATTTGCCCAGCATATTAAATTTTTAATTCTTTTTCTTAAACATGTCATTATTTTTCATTGTATGAGTCATCTTATGTTTCACGTCTATGATATGTCCTATATTCATCCTAATAATTAAATGAACAATGACATTTCTAAGTTCTATTTAGCTTTCTTATTAAGAAAAATTTAGCTGATTAAAAGCTTCCAAAAATATCCTGTGAAAAATGATCAAACGTTGATGCTATCCAATAGAGGATAGTATACTTAGAAGAATGTCTCCATTCTGCCCTTGGTACTAGCAAGGAATGACAAAGTAATTAATCAACTGTGGTGAAACACATTAACTTAAGAATTAGAATTCTTGCATCTTACCTTAAAGAAAGTGAGATATGTTGATGGCAGAGAAATTTGAAAATGTTTCAAGGTTTTTGTATTTAAATATCTTAAAACCATACATTCTGTTGTGTATTAGTGATTTTGTTTAGTTTTTGTTCATTGTTGTTTTTAAAATCAAATAATCATTTATTATGTAAAGACCAATTATGTATGCTAAATACAAGAGAAGCACTGCTATATTTTAAGAGAAAATACAAAGGTTAAGAAGATGTTACCCAATATTGAAAAGAATATGGAGAAAAGAGTTATTTTTTTAGAGAGTATATATCAAAATCCTGTAAAAGATACATACTTTAAAAGCCAAAAATTCCATTTCCAAGAATTCATTCTAGAGAACTAAATGAACAAGTGTACAAAGTTATGTGCAGCAGTTATGGCCATAGTAACTTTTTATAGTAATGAAAATTTAGAATGAGCCTCCAGAGGGTGATTAAATTGTAATTTGCCCATAACCTGAGATATTATACAATTATTAAAATAATATGTAAAAAAATAATATGCAGATATAAAATACTTTAATATATTTATCATATATATTCACTTTTAAATGATATGCACAAATGTTTAATGATAAAATATATAGTATGATCCCTTTACCATCTGTATTTGTGTGTGTGTGTTTGTGTTTGTGTGTGTGTGTGTGTATGCCATGTGTGCACTTTGTTAACATATGGAGAAAAAAAATTCCACAAAGACTGAACCAAGATGTTAAAAGATTCATGTTGTGATAATGAGTATGTTATGTGGGTATTTTAATTTTCTGTTTCATATTCATGAATTAGTTATATTTTTATATCATGTCATAAAAACCCAGAAGTTTACATAAATAACTAACTTATGTGAATTTTTAAAATTACAGCTCATTCCATTTTTCCTGCCTAGATATATAGCTGACTTGCTCTTCTGGCAAAAGACTTGGCTTATTAAAATCGGTATTTATAATAGTGATTTGGTTTTACTGTGCTATTTTATTTCATGTATTCAATGAATTTAGTTGGGGAAAGGATGTCAGGGTAAATAAATGTCTGGTTACATCATGTAATATTTATAAGTCGTGTTATTTTCTCCTTCTTTTTATTTTTCTCCTTCGTTTCAGGTGGTGGCATTGAGATCCAGCCTGAAAGGCGGCTGTACACAGTGAGTCTGCCTCCTGAGGGATACAGCCCATGTTTGTCAGAGTTGAACAGTTGCACAAAATCTGAGAAGTCCTCCAGCAGTGATGACGCAGAAGGTAAAAAGTAGACCCTTTGAGGGTGGGAAGGAAAAATTAGTATCTTTACAGATAAAGCATTGTTTTCCAATCTTTCGGTAGTGTAAATTAACTTTGTCTAAATTTATAATTTGAAGTGTATGGGTAAGCATTTCATTCTGTAACCATACAATGTACTTCTATTTATATCATAAAAGTGATTATAAAAAATTTGTATTAAAGGGGAAAAAACACTTAGATTGGGGCCAGTATGAGGTTGGAATATGACTATAACCTCGTTTCTTAATGCATTAAAAGTCTGGAATAAAATCAAAATGTTGATAGCACTTATCTTTAGTAGAGCTTCCCCCCTCCCCCAATTTTCCAAAATTTTCAAGTTTTCTCACAATGTATGTCAATTTTGTAATCATGAGACCATCTTATTCTACATCCGTTTTGGGGGGAAAATTTTATTAATTATGTTTTCTTTTATTGCCAAATATTTTATGAATGAAGGAAAATAGTCATCAGAGGAGAGAAAATAGTATAACTGTAATAAATATATGGTTAATATGACCATAATAAATATACAGTTAAGTGTGGAAGTACTGATATTGTACATTAAACTTTTACTTTGAAAATTAAAATGCTGTTTCCCAAACTGGTTCTGTCAGGGATTAAGCTAGAGCAATGTCAAAACATGAAGTAGAAAGGTATTTATACTAAATAAACAAATAATTCTCTTGCAAGCAGGTCTTTCTTAAGGATTATGTGTACCTGAACACCTGCCTCTCTTCTCCTGTTTCCTTTTTCCTAGGCTAAGGAAGGGTAGGAGGGGGCTAGATGCAATATGACACCAGCCACTGCTCTACCAATTTTATATTGGTTAGAGCGAAGCCTCATTTCTGTAAAAACAAACAACATAAACCTGCAAAGACTCCTTCATAAAAGAAAAGGGAAATTGAATAAGATTAAGATGCTCTCTATTTAAATTAATGATAACCTTACTGGAGTAACTTTTATTGTAAGTTTGATAACTTTTATTCCAAGTTACATTTTTCTTTAAACATTTTATCGTAGGAACATATATACAGCTCAAAATTGCCCATTTTGACCACTTTCAGGTGTACAATTCAATGGTACTGATTACATTGCCAATACTGTGCTGCTATCACCAACATCCAATATCCAAACTTTTCTTAAAAAAACTTTTTTTATTGTATAATATAACATATATACAAAGCAGAGAAAGAAAAAAGCAATAGTTTTCAAAGCATTGTTTAATATGTATTTATAGGACAGATCCCAGAGTTTGTCATGGGCTTCCATACCGTCTTCTCAGATTTTTCCTTCTAGCTGCTCCAGAACATTAGAGGCTGAAGGAATATATATTTTTATCATCACTTGTTTTTCTCTTTTTGTGAAAAATAACATACATATTAAAAAGCAATAAATGTCAATGCACAGCACAATAATGAGTTGTAGAACAGATTTCAGAGTTTGGTATGGGTTACAATTCCACAATTTTAGGTTTTACTTCTGGCTGCTCTAAGATACTGGAGACTAAAAGAAATACCCATTTAATGATTCAGCAATCATGTTCATTTGTTAAACCCTACCTTCTCTGTATAACTCTACCATCACCTTTGATCTTTCTTCCACTCTTTAGGGGTTTTTGGGCTATGCCCATTCTCTTTTTTATGTTGGAAGGGCTGTCAGTAGTAAGGGGTAGGGAGATAGAAGTAGCTGATGTTCTGGAGAGGCTGGCCCCTCTAGGTTTCAGGACTTAACTGGTCCAGGGACCCATCTAGAGGTTGTTGGTTTCCAGAAAGTTACCCTAGTACATGGAACCTTTGTAGAATCTTATATATTGCCCTAGGTGTTCTTTACAGTTGGCTGGAATGGTTTCATTGGGGTTTGGCAAGTTATAATAGGTAGTAATGTCTAACTGTAGTTTGCGTAAGAGTGACCTCCACAGTAGCCTCTCGACTCTATTTGGACTCTCAGCCACTGATACCTTATTCCTTATACTTCTTTTCCCTGTTTTGGTCAGGATGGCATTGTTGATCCCACAGTGCCAGGGCCAGACTCATCCCTGGGAATCATCTCCCACACCACCAGATAGACTTTGACCCCTGGATGTCATGTCCCCTGTAGGATGGAGAGCAAAGACTTCACTTACAGAGTTGGGCTTAGAGAGAGTGAGGCTACATCTGAGCAACAAAAGAGGTCCTCCAGAGGTGACTCTTAGGCACACCTATAGGTAGGCTAAGCTTTTCCACTACATATATGAGCTTCACAAGAATAAGCCTCAATATCAAGGGCTTGGCCTATTGATTTGGGTGTCCCTAATGTTTGACACAATATCAGGGGTTTCCCCTGTGGTAAAGTTTCATAATTCCATATTTTTTCTCCTATCTCTCAAGGAACTTTGCCAGTACTTTTTGATTATCTGCTTAATACCAATATCCAAACTTTTAAATCACCTCAAACAGAATCTCTACCCATGTTAAACAATAACTCTCTATTCCCCTCAATACCTGGTCCCTAGTAACCTGTAATCTACCATATGTCTCCATGAATTTGCTTATTCTAAGTATTTCATATAAAGGATTTCATCCAATATTTGTCATTTGTGCCTGGTTGATTTTGCCATTTGACAAAGAGATCATTCCTTCCCCAATTAATGCCCTTGGTACCCTTGTGAAAATCAGTGGACCATAGTAACCACACTTTTTTGATTATTACACCTTTTTAGTAAGTTTTCAGATCAAGAAGTGTGAGACTTTCAACTTGGTACTTTTTCAGTATTGATTCAGCTATTCAGGTTCCTTTTGATTCCATATGAATCTGAAGATTATCTTTTCTCCATTTTTGCTGGGATTTTGATAGTTGTTGTGTTAGCTGTAGTTGTCTATAAAAATGTCCAAGTTAAGGCAACAACAAGAGCTTACCTTCACTCAAGAAAGGCCAATGAAGTTCATCATTTTTCTCTCAACTGTAAAGGCACATGGCGAACATGGCAATGTCTGCTAGCTTTCTCTCCAGGCTTTTTGTTTCATAAAGGTCCCCCACGGGTGTTTTCTTTTTCATCTCCAGAGGTGTCTGGCTGTGTGTGCTGGATCTTGTCACTCTCTGGTTCTGTTGGCTCTCTCCAAAATGTTTCCTCTTTTAAAGGATTCCAGTAAACTAATCAAGACCCTCCTGGAATGGGTGGAGTCACATCTCTATCTAATCAAAAAGTTAATATCCACAATTGGGCATGTCACATCTCCATGGAGATAATCTAATCAGAAGATTCCACAGCCTGCATTATTGAATAGGGATTAAGAGAAAAGGTTGGAGATTGGGCCAAGATGGTGGCTTAGGGAGGTGTGGAATTTAGTTTGCCCTCCAGAACAGCTAATAAATAGCCAGGACCAGCATAGAACACCTGCTGGGGCCACGTCAGTGACTGGACACATAGCCTACCCCAGTCTGGACCAGCTGAACCAGCTGCGAGCCCACCCAGAGTTGAGAGTTCCCCAAACCATGGTGGCTGGTGCCTCTCCACCACAGGCTGCTTCCCAGAGGGGAAAGGAAAGGTACTTTACCAGCAGCAGGGGCTGAGCCAACCAAGCTCCAGCTGTGGAATTAACTAACAAATTCTGACTACTAAAAATAGGCCCCCAGCTCAGCTGAACCTTGAGTCAAAGCGGAGGTTGCTGGTTTTTGCCCCAGTGCAGAGGGGGCAGGGCTGATGGTAAAAAAATAAAAATAAAAAAGAAACAAGTTTTTTTGATCAGACAGCACATAATACTTGAAAGAGTCTGGGCCCTGAAGGAAAGGAGGGGACACATAGGACCTGAAGATACACAAAGCAACGTACCAACTTAAGCTCTTGATTGGCAAACCCGAGGAATGAGGGTCATACTCTGAAAAGGACTTTTCTTTTTCTCTTTTGTGAATGTATTTCTACAGCTTGATTACTCTTTGGATACAGCTGCAAGGCTTCTCCGGCTCCAACTGCCCCAGGCATAGGCAGAATTAAGCTTGTTTGAGTGTCTGGAGACCGTGCCTTCCCCAGGAGAAGGGTGGGGGCCAGCTCAGTTGGAACCCCTCCCTCAAGCAATTCAGACCCCAGGGTCTGGAAAAGTGAAGCGATTAAAGCCAGCCTACAACGTTTCCTCTGTCTCAACCGTGCAGGCAGAGTCTGGTGAAGCTAAAGGTACCACAATACCTTATGCTGGTGGGACCCACAGGCAGAAAAGTGCCACATACTGGGCAGGACAGGAAAAACACAGAGTCCAGAGGCTTCATAGGAAAGCCTTTCAATCTGCTGGGTCTCACCCTCAAGGAAAACTGATGCAGGTGACCCTTTCCTCCTGACAGGAGGCCAGTAGACCCTCCTAAGGAGTGGGGGAGGGGAAGGGGGAATGCACCATACAGGCAGGGCAAGAAACAAGAAAACAAGAACTGAAAAATTCTGATCTGTTAAACAAAACCTAAGCTAGAGGTCTAGAATAAGCTGAACTGAATGTCAAAGAACAGGCAACAAAGTCATCCAGCAAGAAAATCCCAGGGGAAAGAAGTGAAAACAATCACCAGAATAAACTAATTAAGGTAAGATAATTAAATGCCTAGACCCAGCAAAAAAATAACAAATCATACTAGAAAAATTGAAGATATGACCCAGTCAAAGGAAGAAACCAATAATTCAAATGGAATACAGGAGTTGAAACAATTAATTCAGAATATTCAAATAGACATAGAAAACCTCATCAAGAATCAAATCACTGAAGTGAGGGAGGATATAAAGAAAGCAAGGAATGAACAAAAAAAAGAAATTGAAAGTCTGAAAATAACAAATCACAGAATTTATGGGAATGAAAGGCTCAGTAGAGGAGATGAAAAAACAATGGAAACCTGCAATGTCAGGTTTCAAGAAGCAGAAGATAGCATTAATGAACTGGAGGATGAGGCATCTGAAATCCTACAAGCAAAAGAAAATATAGGGAAAAAAGTAGAAAAATATGAGCAGGGACTCAGGGAATTGAATGACAACATGAAGTACATGAATATACATGTTGTGGATGTCCCAGAAGGAGAAGAGAAGGGAAAAGGAGGAGAAAAACTAATGGAGGAAATTATCACTGAAAATTTCCCAACTCTTATGAAAGACTTGAAATTACAGATCCAAGAAGTGCAACGTACCCCAAACAGAATAGATCCAGATAGATGTACACTTACTAATCAGAATGTCAGAATGACAGATGTCAAAGAGAAAGAGAGAATCTTGAAAGCAGCAAGAGAAAAGTAATCCATCACATACAAGGGAAACCCAATAAACTATGCGAAGATTTCTCAGCAGAAACCATGGAGGCAAGAAGACAGTGGGATGATATATTTAAATTACTAAAAGAGAAAAACTGCCAACCAAGAATTCAATATCCAGCAAAATCTTCCTTCAAAAATGAAGGAGAAATTAAAACATTTTCAGACAAAAAATCACAGAGAATTTGTGACCAAGAGACTGGCTCTCCAAGAAATACTAAAGAAAGCACTAGAGGCAGATACAAAGAGACAGGAGAGAGAGGTGTGGAGAAGAGTATAGAAACAAAGACTATCAGTAAATGTAAAAAGAAGAAAAACTAGATATGACATATAAAAGCCAAAAGGCAAAATGGTAGAAGAAAGTACTACCCGTACAGTAATAACACTAAATGTCAATGGATTAAACTTCCCAATCAAAAGACATAGACTAGCAGAATGGATTAAAAAACAGGACCCATCTATATGCTGTCTACAGGAAATATATCTTAGACCCAAGGATAAACATAGGTTGAAAGTGAAAGGTTGGGAAAAGATACTTCATGCAAATAACAATCAGAAAAGAGCAGGAGTAGCTATACTAATATCCAACAAATTAGACTTCCCATTTAAATATAAAACAGTTAAAAGAGACAAAGAAGAGAAAAGGTTGTTCCCACAAGATTAGATCAGGATTAAAATATGACTTTCCTAGGGTATATAATCCTTTCAAACCAGCACAGTCATCTTCTTTCAGAATTCTAGGAAAGTTGATTCTGGCAGATTCTACCTCAGTGTTTCTAAGGGAAGGGAGTTTGTTTGCTAGGGGCATCTGACTCACATCATCTCCCACAAATTACATTTTTAAAATTTGTTTCATAGGTACAGTTTTCCTGTTCACATATTATTTCCTTTGTTATCTTGTAAGTGATAGTAGTAAATTTTCTGAGAGCCTTAAAGGTGCTATCTTCTCTTTTTCAGAGGCAGGTAATTAGGGGCAAAGGTAATAGAAACAAGGATGCATAAGAATTGACCAGATCCCTCTCCCTCAAAAGAGAGAGTGAAAAGATAAAATAAGGAAGTTGGCTTAGGACCAACAAGTAAATTTGGAGATTGCACCAACAGGGGACAACTGCATTCTCTGTTGGTTAATTCTCTCAGGTTTGTGTATTTTTTATCCTTTTCTGGCTTCTTATACTTTGCGCTCCATATTTTTGCCCTAACTTTGCATTTACATTCCAGCTCCTGATGTGCTGATTTCCAGTTATAAAATTTGTGTGTGTGTTTTGTACATTGTGGCATTAATAGCTATTTCTAACTCTCTGCAAAAGATTCAGTTTGAAGTTTTTATCTTATTTTCCCATTGTTGTGCCATTCAACATCATTCATTGACTAAATAGCTTATTTCTACTTTATGGAATTGGTTCCTTCAAGGTAGTCTTTTAATTCATTTAATAAGTTAATGCTAACTTAAAAAATTAACCTACATTTCTAGAACTTAAAAATTCAGGTTTGGAAGTGCATATCTTTAATTTTTATTTTTTTATATTTTGGTGAATAATCCTTTACTTTTGTATATATCCTAAAAAATACCCTACAACTATATCAATGGTTATTAACATACTATATTTTTCACATTTAATAATTTAATTTTACTTCCACAGATAAATGGTTAAATATGCTTAGACATGATTTTATAACTTTTGTAACTTTTACTTTTTAACGTTTTACTAGATAAATTAAACATTTGTGGTAGGAAGTTAGAAAATATAGGTGAGTTTAAGAAAAAAAGGAATCTAAAACCACATAATATCCTATAATCAACATTCAGCTTTTATCGTCTACATCTTTCTTTTTTTATCCCCCCCATTATTTACTCATAGTATCATTGTGGTACATTTGTTACTGTTGATGAAAGAATATTGAAATATTACTGTTAACTATAGTCCATAGTTTTCCAGTAGTCTTTAAATTTTGAAGACCTCTAACTTCATTTATAGATGTTTGATTTGCTTTATTGCTATCTCTTGATTTAAATTTTTTTTTCTTAATGTAAACCCCATGGGGGGACATTATAAGAACATTTGAAATTATAACCGTGGGGAAAAATGTTTTAATCATACATTGTTTACTCAGATTTCCTAGTTTTATTCTCTGAAATGAAAGAATATCAAGAAAAGGACCAGAGTAGCATTGCATTCAGTTTGATGGTTATGAGATCAAGTTGAAACTTGTACTACAGCACCTCTTGCATTCCTGTGGGACCTCTCTCCCCGGCCCCACCATCAGCACCCTCCCTTTCCCATACTCTCAGAAGTGAGGAAGAAATTCTGTCATGACCTTGAAGGCCTCTAAAGGGTAGATATGAGAACAAGGCTTAAAGAGCAATCAGGAGTGAGAGGGAGTTTTAAAATCTTTTCAGTTACAGTTTTAAGCTAAAAAAAAAAAAAAAAGTAAGAGCTAATGTTGGAAAATAAGAAAAAGTTCAATTGTTAACAACTTTTCAAGGAAGTACTTCCAGCTGTTAAATTTCACTTTGAACACTTAGTACCAATTCATCGATTAAATAGTAACTTCCAGAAAATTACAGGCAAAAGGGACTCATTGAATTTCTGCATTTACTACCATTGAATGCTCGTCACTGTACTAGCAACTTTACATACATTCTCATTTAAGCCTCCCCACAGCCCTACTATATAGATATTAGACCACTTATGGATAGAGAAACCTAGACTCAGAATAATAATTAACTTGCCCTAAAGGCTAGCAGTTTGCTAGCTGCTGGAATGCAACATACCAGAAACAGAATGGCTTTTTAAAGGGGGAATTTATTAAGTTCCAAGTTTACAGTTCTAAGGCTGTGGAAATGTCCAAATGAAAGCAAGTCTATAAAAATGTCCAAATTAAGGCAACAACAAGATGTTACCGTCACTCGAGAAAGGGCAATGAAGTTCAGGGTTTCTCTCTCAACTAGAAAGGCACACGGCAAACATGGCAATGCCTGCTAGCTTTCTCTCCAGACTTCTTGTTTCATGAAGCTCCCTAGGGGCGTTTCCCTTCTTCATCTCCAAAGGTCTCTGGCTGCGTGGGCTGTGGTGGTTCTTGTAGCTCTGAAGCTTTCTCTGAAATGTTTACTCTTTTAAAGGATTCCAGTGAACTAATCAATACCCACCTGGAATTGGTAGGGTCACATCTCCCTCTAATCAAAGGTTAATGCCCATAATCGGGCATGCCACATCTCTGTGGAGATAATCTAATCAAGTTTCCAACCTACAGTGCCGAATAGGGATTAAAAGAAAAGGGCTGCATCCACAAGATAGATCAGGATTAAAACATGACTTTTGGGATGGGCCACGGTGGCTCAGCAGGCAAGAATGCTTGCCTGCCATGCTGGAGGACCCGGGTTCGATTCCTGGTGCCTGCCCATGTTAAAAAAAAAGACATGACTTTTGTAGGGCACATATTCCTTTCAAACCAGCACAGCATCCAAGTAGCAGGTAGCAAATCTAGTATTTAAGCCTACTCCTGTAAGACTTTAATGCCAAAACGATGTTCTTTATCTCTTTATCCTCGGTATCTGGCCTAGCACCTTGTAAAAAAAATCAAAATTCAATATTTATAAACTGTATCAGTTTGTTCTAGAGCCTGAAGATATGTGTTATGAAGATAAGAATATCCTGCAGAAATTAGAGCAGACTTGAAGTAAATTAGATAATAAACCTAAGTATCAATCATTTGTTTCACTCTTTATCAGTCCTATCTTTGTTTCATTCTTTGGGCAATCTCTCCAGAGTGGCCTCTCTGAATATAACAGATACTGACTTTGAATTCTTTTAGGTCTAAGACTTGTTAGGAATGGGTAGGAAGGAGTTGTAAGAAAGGGAATTAATATTATTAAACTTAAATTCCAGTCTTAATGAATAAAACATATGGATGAAAATAAATAAATAATAGGGGGAAAAAATGTTAAAATAAATTTAGTAGACTGAAATGCTAGTGATCAATGAAAGGGAGTGATAAGGGTTGTGCTGGTTTGAAAGGATGTATGTACCTGTGAAAAGCCATGTTTTAACCAAAATCCCATTTCGTAAAGGCAGCCATTTCTTCTAATCCCAATTCAGTACTGTATGTTTGAAACAGCAATTAGATCATCTCCCTGGAGATATAATTTAATCAGGAGCGGTTGTTAAGCTGGATTAGGTGATGACATGTCTCCACCCATTTGGGTGGGTCTTGATAAGTTTCTGGAATCCTATAAAAAGAGAAAACATTTTGGAGAATGAAAGCAATTCAAAGAGAGCAGAGCAGAACAACATAGCCATGAGAAGCAGATTCCACCAGCCAGTGACTTTTGGAGATGAAGAAGGAAAATGCCTCCCAGGGAACTTCATGAAACAGGAAGCCAGGAGAAGAAGCTAGCTGACTACACCGTGTTTGCCATATGCCCTTCCAGATGAGAGAGAAACTCTGACTGTGCTCGCCATGTGCTCTTCCACTTGAGAAAGAAACCCAGAACTTCATTGGCCTTCTTGAACCAAGATATCTTTCCCTGGATGCCTTTGATTGGACATTTCTATAGACTTGTTTTAATTGGAACATTTCCTTGGCCTTAGAACTGTAAACTAGCAACTTATTAAATCCCCCCTTTTAAAAGCCATTCTGTTTCTGGTATATTGCGTTCTGGCATCTAGAAAACTACAACAGGGATATAGAAAAAATAGGGGAAACAAAGGCTAAAATATATTGGGTAGATGGAAATACTAGCAATCAAGGAGAGGGAGGGGTAAGGAGTATGGTATGTATGAGTTTTTTTCTTTTTCTTTTTATTTCTTTTTCTAAATTGATGTAAATGCTCTAAGAAATGATCATGGTGATGAATATCAACTATGTGATGATATTGTGAGTTATTGATTATCTACCAAGAATGGAATGATCATGTGGTAAGAATGTTCATGTTTGTATGTTTAAAAAAAAATTTAAAAATTAAAAAAATATATTCCAGTCTTAAATGGCAGGACGTTGGGCTTTATTCTAGGATCTTTCCTCACTTATATTCAACTGATTAAAGTAACTGGGTACAGCTCTAGATAGAAAGAAATATATCTTCCTTCCTGCCTTAGAAATCGCAAATATTTCTCTTTATGTTGTTAACATAATGCTGCATATTGTTCTCAGGAAGCCAGTAAACCCTTGGCCTATTACAGATAGAACGACTCAATATATATTATGCCAAAAGAAAGCATCCTTTCTGGCAGACATTCAGTGGTAAATGCTAAACAATCTTATTTAGCATGTTAACTCATTTATCTTGTAAGAACACATCATTGGGAATGCTGCCATACATGAAGTTATATAATCTATTATAGTAATATTAAAATTCCTCTGTGGCACTTGAGATAAGTAATATTTCTCTTCATAATAATACCAAATGATACAGAGGGGCCAGCCTCTCCAGAACACCAACTAGTTCCATCCCCCATCCCAAATTATCAACAACCCTTTCCAACAAAAGTATGCATAGCCCCAATATCCCTAAAGGGTGGGAGAAAGATTAAAGGTGATGGTGGAATTATACAAAGAAGGTAGGGTTTAGTAAATGAGTATGATTGCTGAATCATTGTATTGATATTTCTTTTAGTCTCCAGTATCTTAGAGCAGCTAGAAGTTTAAAACCTTAAATTGTGGAATTGTAACCCATACCAAACTCGGAAATCTGTTCTACAACTAATTGTTGCAATGTGCTCTGAAGTTTATTACTTTTTAATATATATATATTATTTTGCACAAAAAAAAAAATGTCTTCTAGCCTCCAATGTTTTGGAGCAGCTAGAGGAAAAAATCTGAAATAGTAGAATGGTAACCTATAACACACTCTGAAATCTGTTCTGTATCTACTTACTGAAGTGTACTTTGAAAATCATTTCTTTTTCTTTGTATATATGTTATATTTATGACTACTTTTTTTTTTTTTTGACATGGGCAGGCACCGGGAATTGAACCTGGGTCTCCGGCATGGCAGGCAAGAACTCTGCCTGCTGAGCCACCATGGCCCACCTGTATATATGTTATATTTAGCAATAAAAGATGTTTAAAAAATATATACCAAATTACAGTCATCTCTTTTATGAATTATGTTACAGGATTCTGTGGCTTCAGTTGACTACTAGTTGAAATACTTAACAGACATGGAACTGGTAATTAGAAAACATCCCACCCTTCCTACAGGTAGCTAGACCTTGTCCTTGAGCAGTTAAGGAAGAAACAAGATGTGCCATTCAGCTTTTAGAAGAAAGTATTTATAGCATCCCCCACATGCCTATTTTTCCTAGGTTTTTAAATAGTACACACTGCCCAACAACTTATATGTTGGCATGCTATCATGCCACTTGACAAAAGTAGACCTGGAATAGTTATAAGATATGTGGGGAGGGACAACCAGTATTTAAGAGTCTAGTTCAAAGAAAACACAAATCATTCAGTACATTGGATTTTGCAAATGCGTTTTTTTCTAATTTTTATTCTAGCAGCATATATATATGACTTAAAATTTCCACTTTTAACCATACTCAGTATATAACTCAATGCTGTTCACAATGTTGGGCTACCATCACCACCATCCATTACCAAAACTTTACAATCAACCCAAATAGAAATGGTACCATTTAAGCATTAACTCACCATTCCCTCCCTGTATCCCAGCCACTGATAACCTGTAATCAGATTCTGATTGTGAGTTTGCTTATTCTAATTATTTCATATCAGTGAGCTCATACTTGGTCGTTTATGTCTGGCTTATTTCACACAACATGATATCTACGAATTTCATTCATGTTGTTGCATGAATCAGAACTGCACTCCAGTTTAATGCTGTATAATATTCCATTGCATGTATACACATTTTATTTATCCCTTCAGTTGATGGACACTTAGGTTGCTTCCATCTTTTGTCAGTTGTGAATAATGCCGCTATGAACATTGGTATGCAACTATCTTTGTTAGTCTATGTTTTCAGTTATTTTGAGTATATACCTACTAGTGGAATTGCTGAGCCATGTGGTAATTCTATACTTAGCTTTCTGAGGAACTGCCAAACTGATTTTACATTGCCACCAGCAATGAATGAGTGTTCCTATTTCTCCATACCCTCTGCCACACTTGTAATTTTATTATTATTTTTTATGGTAGCCATTCCACTTGGTATGAAATGGTATCTCAGTGTGGTTTTGATTTGTGTTTCCTTAATGACTAATGATGTTAAGCATCTTTTCATGTGCTTTTGGAGAAACATCTCTTCAAGGTTTTTGTCCATTTTTAACTGTGTTGTCTGCCTTTTTTATTGTTGAGTTGTAGATATTCTTTGCATAGTCTGGATATTAAGCCCTTATTAGCTATGTGGTTTCCAAATATTTTTTTCCCGTTGAGGAGGTTGTCTTTTCACTTTCATGATAAAGTCCTTCAATGCAGAAAAGTTTTAGATTTTTATGAGATTCCAGTCATCTGTTTTTTCGTTTGTTCCATGTGCTTTTTATGTAAAATCTAAAAAACCATTGCTGAACATAAGATCCTGAAGATGCTTCTCTATGTTTTCTTCTAGGAGTTTTATACTCCTAGTTCTTACATTTATTCAGGTTTTTTATCCATTTTGCATTCATTTCTGTATATGGTGTGATATAGTGGTACTTCTTCATTCATTTCCATATGGATATCTAGTTCTCCCAGCACCATTTCTTGAAGAGACTGTTCCTTTCCAATTGGGTGGACTTGGTCAAAAATCAGTTGGTAAAATAAATAAATATAATTTAAAATTTTAAATAAAATTGCATTGATTGAAATACTAGTGGTCAATGAGAGGGAGGGATAAGGGGTATGGGATATATGAATATTTTTTCTTTATTTCTTTTTCTGGAGTGATGCACATGTTCTAAAAATGATCATGGTCATGAATACACAACTGTGATGATATTGTGAGTCACTGATTGTATGCTGTGGATAGGCTGTATTATGTGAAGATATCTCAATAAAAATATTTTTTGAAAAAGGAGGAAAAAGAGCATTAAAAGCAAAAGATTTAAATGGGATCTTGGTAAACACAACGGGAAAACTTTCCAAAAAAAAAAAAAGAAAAATCATTTGGCTATAGATATGAGGGTTTATTTCTGAACTCTCAGTTCAGTTCCGTTGGTCTGTGTGTTAGTTTGCAGGCTGCCAGCATGTGATATACCAGAACTGGAACAGCTTTTACAAAGTGGAATATAATAAGTTACAAATTTACAGTTCTAAGCCTATGAAAAATGTTCAAGCTAAAGCATCCAGGGAAAGATACCTAAATTCAAGATAGGCTAATGGATCTGGAACTGCTTGTATCAACTGGGAAATCATGTTGCTGGCATCTACTGGTCCCTTGCTCCTGGGCTCCATTGCTTTCAGCCTCTGTTCCTGTGGGGGTTCCTCACTTTACTTCTCTCTTGGCATCCCTTGATTTTCTCCCGGTTCTGGCTTGCTTAACATCTCATGGTGACATCTGCTGAGCTCTAAACATCTCCAAACATCGATGTCTCTGTTCTCTGAAGCAGCTGTTCTCCAAGTATCTACATCTGCTCTCTCTGTCAACTCTGAGGCATCTGTCATTTCTGTCATTTCTCCAAAAGTTTCCCCTTTTAAAGTCTCTAGCAATCCAATCAAGACCCACCTAGAATGGGCAGAGTCACATATCCACCTAATCAAAGATAGCACCCACAATTGGGTGTCCCGCATCACCATGTACATAATCTAATCAAAAGATTCCAGCCTACATTATTGAATCAGGATTAAAAGAAATGTCTGCCACTACACGATTGAATCAGGATTAAAACATGGCTTTTCTGGGGTACATAATACATTCAAACTAGCACAGTCTATGTATGTATCCTTGTCCAGTGCCATGCTGTTTTGACCACAGTTGCTTTGTTATAAGCTTTAAAGTCAGAAAGTATGAGTCCTCCAACTTCGTTCTTCTTTTTCAAAATGTTTTTGCTATTGGGGGCCCCTTACCATTCTAAATGAATTTGATGATTGCCTTTTCCATTCTGCAAAGTAGGCTGCCAGAATTTTTATTGGGATTGCACTGAATCTATAAATCATTTTGTGTAGAATTGATGTTTTAACAATATTTAGCCTTCCAAGCCATGTGTGTAGAATATCCTTTCATTTATTTAGATCTTCTTTGACTTCTTTTAGCAAAGTTTTGTAGTTTATCATATATAAGTCCTTTATGTCCTTGGTTAAATTTACTCCTAGATGTTAGATTATTTTAGTTCCTATTGTAAATGGATTTTTTTTTTCTTAACTTCCACCCCAGATCGCTTATTGCTAGTATATATCAACACTCCTGATTTTTGCATATTGATCTTGTACCCTGTCACTTTGCTGAATTCATTTATTAGCTCTGGTAACTTACTTGCAGATTTTTCTGGACTTTCTGTATATAGGATCACGTTATATTGGACAAAAAAAGTTTTACTTCTCCTTTTCCATTTGAATGCCTTTTATTTACTTTTTCTTGCCTAATTGCTCTGGCAAGAACTTTCATTACAATGTCGAATAACAGTGGTGACATTGGGCATCCTTGCCTCATTCCTGATCTCAGAGGGAAAGCATTCAATTTTCCACAATTAAGTAGTATGTTAACTGTGAGATTTTCATATATGCCCTTAATGATATTGAGGGAATTTATTTCTGTGCCTAGTGTTCTAACTGTTTTTATCAAGAAAGGATGCTAGATTTTGTCAAATGCCTTTTCTGTGTCAAGTAATACAAATACATTTTATATGAAGTCAGAGCATAAGAAAGCTCTATACCTAGTTTATAATACTAGAGTTATTCTACTCTATAATAATATCTTCTTGGAACTTCATTTTTTTCATTGATTTTTATTTCATATTAATTAAATACATGGATAATATTGTTAGTACATATTTTGGTTTTGTGGGGGGGGTTTGTTTGTTTTTACAAAGCTATAAAAATCTTGTTCCTCATTCACTGTGCATTCACTATTATTTATATTAAAATCCAGATGAAATGCTCCTTTTAGAGTTCAGTGCTGGGAGAAGGTTTTGTTTCCCATATCTGGTATGCTCCTTATTGAGTAAGAAATGTTATTCATTGATACACATTTTGCTTTAGCGTCCACACACAACTCAAATCTCAACATTTTATTGTTCTTTTCCATTGCAGTTTTCCTTGAATTCCATTTTCTGGTAATTATCTTTCCCCACTTCTCAATTGCTTTTCCTTTTAGGTTCAGTATTTTTAGATTATTTTAATATTTTATTTAGTCCTTAAAACATTGATTTTTCTGAGCTACCTTATACCCTTTTTGGAGGTAAACAGAGTAAACAGTGTTCAACAAATAATTCACTTCAACAAATGGTTTTTAAATGTTGGGTTAGATAGTTGGCTTACATTTTAGGAAAAAAAGATGGTAAGTAGGGCCCTTTGCCTTTTAGGAGCTCATTCTAGCAGGAATATTCATGTGTAAGAAATCATAATACAGTTTGATAAGTTGTCTAAAAACTAAGTAATAGTGCTAAGGGAACACTAAGAAAAAATTAATTTTGCCCGAGAATACTGAGGAAGGCATTATAGAGTGTGCCATCTGATCTTATTCTTGAAGTGTGAGTATTTAGCAGGTGAAAGAAGATAACAGAACTGTTTATAGTTGGGGTTTTCAAGAACCAGAGGTGTAAAAGAAAAACATGATGTGTTCAGGAGTGACAGGCAATGTACGCTTAGCATAGCAGAGACTGGACAGATTGTTGGCCTTGGGTGAACTGGTGGTAGATAGTTCAGAACCATGGTTTGAAGGGCTTTGGACAAAGAAGCTTGGAATTTCTCACATAGTTGTTATACAGCTCTGCTGGCTGATGAATCTGAGGGGCTGTGTGGTCAAATTTGATGACTCTAGAAGTGAAGTGAATGAGAAAGGGCATCAAGTAGAGAGAGACTGAGATTAGACCAGTTAGGAGACTATGACAATTGACCTGAACCATGGCAAGTGATAGAAGGAATAAAGAACAAGTTTGAAGGTTTCTGAGGCATAACTAATAAGATTTGCTGACGTTTTGCCAGTAAGGTGAAGGAAAAGAGATTTGAGAATGACACTGGGGCTGCTAACACTGTTCACTAAATGAAATGACATCAAGAGCTGAGATAGGGAATACAGAGAAATATATAGAGAATATAGAGAGATCAGAATTACTTATGGGAGTTATTCCTCTTTGGGGTTGTTTGGTTGGTTTTGAGGTATGTATATGCATGATGGTATTGAGGTACTGTATTAGTTTGCAAGCTGCTGGAATGCAATATACGAGAACTAGAATGGTTTTTAAAAAGGGAATTTAATAAGTTACAAGTTTACTATTATAAGCCTATGAAAATGTCCAAGCTAAGGCATCCATGGAAAGACACCTTAATTCAAGAAAGGCTGATGCATCTGTAGCACCTCTCTCAGCTAGGAAGGTACTCTTATGCCTTGCTGGTCCCTTGTTCGTGGACTCCATTGCTTTTAACCTCTTTTTCCTCTTTGGGTTCTTCACTTTGCTTCACTAGGGTTGGGTTTCATCTCTTGGCTTCCCTTAGCTCTCTCCAGGTTCTGGCTTGTTTAACGTTTCATGGCGACGTCTGCTGGGCTCCAAACATCTCCAGACATCTATGTCCCTGTTCTCCCAGTGTCGGCATCTATGTCAGCTCTGCTCTGAAGTTTCTATTGGCTCTGTCATTTCTAACTCTATCCAAAATGTTCCTCTTTTAAAGGATCCAGGTGAACTAATCAAGACCCACCTGGAATGGGTGGAGTCACATGTCCATCTTATCCAAAGGTCGCACCCACAATTGGGCATGTCACATCTCCGTAGATAATCTATTCAAAAGTTTCTGCCCTACAGTATTAAATTAGGATTAAAAAAAATGGCTGCCCCCACAAGATTGAATCAGGATTAAAACATGGCTTTTCTGGGGTACATAATGCTTTCAAACTAGCTCAGGTACTTTCACAGCATGGAAGTAAGTAGCTGACAAAACAGATCTCAGTTTTATGAAACACTGCTCTTCCTTTCTGTTTTCCACTCATCTTTGAACTAGTTCTAGTTTAGTATGTTACCTGATACTTAGCAAGAGCTTAAAAAATTTTTTTTCAGTTATTAAAGCAGAAAAAGTATTTTGGAAACTCTGTGAAATCAAACAAATCTGAAAATTTCTGAGAACTATATGATGTGCCCCAATTATTAAGATATTCACATTGTAGGTAAAAATGTCTTCTCTGAATTTCACTATGGCAAATCGATTGACTAGAGTCTAGCAAGTCCAAATTTGGGCTCACTCCTCTGAGCATCTCTATTGAGATTTTTGGGGTTTTTTGTTTTTGTTTTTGAGTTTCAGACTCTTCCTCACACTGAAGTGGGGAAGAGAGATTTCATTTACTTATTTATTGTTTAATAGAATCCTTTAAATATTTACATATTCTTCATGCCAGAATTGTCATCTACCTCCCCCATTACAGATAGGTTCCTCTTTTCTTGATTATTTTAAATTTATATAATGTCATTGCTTCTGTTGCATATCATAGTATTTGATTTCATGGGAATTTACATGACAGCCCTAGTCCTTGCTGTCTGTTCTTTCTTAGGCTACTCACTGCTGCACCTCCCTCCTTTTTTCTGGGGCTATTTCCATGGGCTCCGTTCAGGTTGCAATTCCCACTAAGCCTTTGCCATTAAGTTGTTCTTTTCCTTTCCTGAATTTCAAATACTCCTCATACTGGCTCATAGATTATCTACGGAGATGTGACATGCCCAATTGTGGGTGTGACCTTTGGATAAGATGGACATGTGACTCCACCCATTCCAGGTGGATCTTGATTAGTTTACCTGGATCCTTTAAAAGAGGAACATTTTGGATAGAGTTAGAAATGACAAAGCCAATAGAAACTTCAGAGCAGAGCTGACATAGATGCCGACACTGGGAGAACAGGGACATAGATGTCTGGAGATGCTTGGAGCCCAGCAGATGTCACCATGAAACGTTAAACAATGCTCTGTCCTGTCTTATTGATATATGTATATATTTTAACTTGTCTATGCTTTATTTTTTGATGCAATTTTATTGATATGTATTCATATATCATATAATCATCCAAAGTGTGTGATCAGTGGTTCACAGTACCATCATATAGCTGTACAGTCATCATCACAATTGATTTTTAGTTTTATTTTTTGGGATTCATGGGGCAGGAATCAAACTTAGATCTCGCACATAGCAGGTGAGCATTCTACCATTCAACTACCCATGCATCCTACAGTCAATTTTTGAATACTTTCAATACAACAAAAATTTTTTAAAAAGAATAAAATTAAAAATAAAAGTAAAGAAGAATACCCCAAGCATCTGATAACTCCCATATCCCCTATTATTTATTTATTGTCTTTATTTTCTTATTCATCTGTCCATACAAGGAAAAAGAGAGGGTCAGTCACAAGGTTTTCACAATCAGAATAGTTATACCTTAAAAGCTATGTAGTTATCTACTTAAAATTAGGCCTAAGAGTCACTCCCAGAGAACCTCTTTTGTTGCTCAGATGTGGCTTCTCTCTCTCTCTCTCTTTCTCGGTCAACACGGCAAGCAAACTCACTGCCCTTCCCCCCTGTACATGGCGCATGACTCCTAAGGGTGTAAACCTCCCTGGCGATGTGGGACAGAAATCCTAGAATGAGCTGGGACTCAGCATCAAGGGATTGAGAAAACCTTCTTGACTGAAAGGAAGAGAGAAATGAGAAAAAATAAAGTGTCAGTGGCTGAGAAATTTCAGACAGAGTTGAGAGGTTATCCTGGAGGTTATCCTTACACATTATATAGATATCCCTTTTTTAGTTTAAGGTGTATTAGAGAGGCTAGAGGGAAGTGCCTGAAACTGCTGAGCTATGTTCCATTATCCATGTTTCTTGAAAATGAGTATATAAGGCTAACTTTTGCACTGACTGTATGATTTTGAAAACCTTGTGTCTGATGCTCCTTTTATCTATGGTATGGACAGATGAGTAAAAAATATGAATTAAAAATAAATACTGGGGGGAAAAAATGTTGAAATAAATTGAGCAGATTGAAATACTAGTGATCAATGAGAGGGAGTGGTAAGGGCTATAGAAGAAAAATAGGGGGACTGTTCAAGTTTGCTAGCTGCTGAAATGCAACACACCAGAGGCAGATTGGTTTTTTAATAGGGGATTTATTTCATTAAAAGCATGTAGTTCTTCAGAAGAAAGGCAGCTAACTTTCAACTGAGGTTCTTTCTTACCCGGGAAGGCACAGGGTTATCTCTGCTGTCCTTCTCTCCAGGCCTCTGGGTTACAACAACTTTCCCTGGGGTGATTCCTTTCTGCATCTCCAAAGGCCTGAGCTGAGCTGTGAGTACTGAGATGAGGTACCAGTACGCTGAGCTGCTTGGGCTGTGCTACATTGAGCTATCTCATTTAAGCTTCCAGTCAATTAAATCAAACGTCATTCATTGCATCAGGCATGCCTCCTAGCCGACTGCAGATGTAATCAGCAACAGATGAGGTTCACATGCCATTGGCTCATGTCCACAGCAATAGAACTAGGCCCCTTCACCTGGCCAAGTTGACACTTGAACCTAACTACCACAGGGACCAAAGATTAAAGTATATTGGGTAGATGGAAATACTAGTGGTCAGTGAGAGGAAGGAGTAAGGGGTATGGTATGTATGAGTTTTTACTTTTCTCTTTTTTTTTTTTCTGGAGTGATGCGAATGTTAAAAAATGATCATGGTGATAAACACACTATTATGTGGTGATATTGTGAGCCATTGATTGTACACCATATATGGAATGTTTGTATGTTAAGAATGTTCTTGTTTGTACGTTGTTTTAGTTTGTCAATAAAAAAAAGAAAAAAGTGGGGAAAAAAGCTATACAGTTATGCAATCATCTTCAAAAATCAAGGCTACTTACAATTCAGCAGTTACGCATATTTCCCTCTAGCTACTCCAATACACCAAAAACTGAAAAGGAATATCTATATATTGCATAAAAATAAACTCCAGAATTACCTCTCAACTCTATTTGAAATCTCTTAGCCACTGAAACTTTATTTTGCTTCATTTCTCTTACCCCTTTTGGTCAAGAAGTCTTTCTCAATCCCATGATGCCAGGGCCAGGCTCGTCTCCTGTAGTCATGTTCCACTTTGCCAGGAAGTTTTACACCCCTGGGAGTCATGATCCACGTAAAGGGGAGGGCAGTGAGTTCACCTGCTGAGTTGGCTTAGAGAGAGAAAGGTCACATCTGAACAACAAAAGAGGTTGTCTGGAGTGATGCTTAGGCATAATCATAAGTAGGCTTATCTTCTTCTTTACAGGAATAAGTTTCATAAGAGCAAGCCCCAAGATTGAGGGCTTCCCCAGGCGGGGAGGTTTAATATTTCCTTCTTTCTCCCCAGTCCCTCAAGAAGACTTTGCAAATACTTTTTTGTCTTCTGCCCAATTTACTCCAGTATGTATCAAGGTATCATACTAACCTGTACAAAACAAGATCTCACTCCCTATTAAAAGATCTATGTAGTTATGGTGTTCAAATAAACTGACCATACAAATTGAGTTAGAGATTGTGCTACCAAGAATATAAATTTTGAACCAAAAAACATCTCTTCCTTTGGTCACACACAGAAGTTGAAAATTTAATACACATTTAATATCATCCTTTACCCTTTAGTCTGATTTACCTTAGTCCTAACTAAGTCACTTCATTCAGATCTCTAATTGAAATGTGATCACTTTTTCAATGTTTTTAACATTTGCTGTCTGGGGTAATGCTGACTTTCATAACTACAGAACTCTAGCTCTGAGTCTCAGGTGTCACACAGATACCCAAAGTTCCTGCGAATGACCAGGTTATATATAAACAGCTACTCATCACAGAATTTAGAAAAAACAGTTATAACTCTGATATAGATGTGCCTGCTGTAAGAGCTTACAAACTAGGAACTTTTACAATATGCTTTCCCCTGATAACCCTGTTCTCTAATTCAGTTCTCAGACTTTGCACATTATAGCTAGTCCACATTAGTGAAGCATTATATTTGTTTTTTCATTTCTGACCTATTTCACTGATCATACTGTCCTCAAGGTTCATTCACTTAGTTGCATGCCCCACAATTTTATTCCTTCCTGCAGCTGCTCAATATTCCATTGTATGTATACACCACAGTTCCTCCTTCCATTCCTCAGTCGATATACCCTTAGGCTATCTCCATCCATTGCAAATTGGGAACTCTGCTGCCATAAACTCAGAGTGCAAATGTCCCTTCATGTCCTTGCTCTCAGTCCCTCCAAGTATACACCTGACAGTGGGTTTGCAGGATCATATGGCAACCCCACCCCTAGCCTCCTGTGGAGCCACCACCCTGCCCTCCAGAAGGGTTGCACCACTGTACTTCCCTACCAGCAGGTAATAGGTACATTTCTCTATCCACATTTTCTCCCACACTTGTATCTCTCTATTCCTTTTTAAACAGTTTTAGTCACAGACTATACAATCCAAACTAAGTAAAATTTCAACGGTTCCCCATATAATCTACATAATTATGGCTTCACCACCACAAACTATATGATAACATTTCCATTTCTTCTGCAAAGACTCCCATACCCCTCCCTCATATACCTTGCTTATTGACATTTAGCTTTGGCATATTGCCTTTGTTACATTCAATTAAAGCATATTACAATGTTACTGTTAACTAAAGACCCTAATTTGCATTGATTGTATTTTTTCCATTCTACTTTCAGCACCTTGCAATGTTGACATTCATTTGTTCTCCCTCATGCAAAAATGTTCTTATATTTGCACATTTAATTACCATCATTGTCCACTCTAGGCTTTGCTAAGTTATACCATCTGTCTTTATCCTCTCTCTTTCCTTCTGGTGTCATACATACCCCAGCCCTCCTCCCTCAACCATATTCACATTCAGCTTCATTCAGTGTACTTACGTATCTTGTGCTACCATCAGATTATGTTGCACTATCCATTTCTGGATCTTTATAGGCAGTCCTATTGAACATTCTGTACTTCTTCAGCATCAGATGCCCAATGTCTGCTTTCTTTCTATCTCCGAAAAACCTGTATTCTCAACTTCAACTCTCAAAATTCCCTCATTAATGTTAGTTCATATTAGTGAGACATACAGTATTTATCCTTTTGTTTCTAGCTAATTCCCCTCAGCATAATGTCCTCAAGGTCATCCATGTTGCTGAATGCATCATGACTTTATTATATTCTATCATATGTATATGCCACAGTTTCTTTAGCCACTCATCCTTTGATGGCATTTGGGCTGTTTCCATCTCTTGGCAATCATGAATAATGCCACTATAAAGATCAGTGTGCAAATGTCCTTTCATGCCCTTGACTTCAGTTCCTCTGAATATATACCTATCATGGGATTGTTGAATCATATGGCAACTTTTTTATATATTTTTATTGGCCACTCTTCACACACATACAGTCTATATATGGTGTACAATCAGTGGCTCACAATATCATCACAGTTGTGTATTCATCACCATGATCATTTTTTAGAACGTTTGCATCACTCCAGAAAAGCAATAAAAAGAAAAGAAAAACTCATACATCCCATACCCCTTACCCCTCCCTCTCATTGACCACTAGTATTTCCATCTACCCAATTTATTTTACCCCTTATCCCCCCATTATTTATTTATTTGTTTGTTTATCATTTATTCATTTCTTATCTATGTTTTTACTCATCCATCCATACCCTGGATAAAAGGAGCATCAGACACAGGTTTTCACAATCACACAGTCACATTGTAAAAGTTATCTTTATATAGTCATCTTCAAGAATAAAGGTTACTGGAGCACAGATCAACAGTTTCAAGTACTTCCCTCCAGCTGCTCCAATACAACATAAACTAAAAAGGGTTATCTATATAATGTATAAGAATAACCTCCAGGATAACCTCTTGACCCTGTTTGAAATCTCGCAGTCACTGAAACTTTGTCTCATTTCTCTCTTCCTCCTTTTGGTCAAGAAGGCTTTCTCAATCCCTTGGTGCTGGGTTCCTGCTCATCCTGGGATTTCTGTCCCACCTTGCCATGGAGATTTACATCCTTGGGAGTCATGTCCCATGTTGCGGGGGAAGAGAGCAGTGAGTTCATCTGCCAAGTTGGCTTAGAGAGCGAGAGGCCACTTCTGAGCAACAAAAGAGGTTCTCTGGGGGTGACTTTTAGGCCTAATTTTAAGTAGGCTTAACCTATCCTTTGCAGGAATAAGTAAAAATAAGGGCAAACCCCAAAATCCAGGACTCAGCCTATTGATTTGGTTGTCTTCACTGCTTGTAAGAATTTCAGAAATTCTCCAGATGGGGAAGTTGAGTATTTCCTCCTTTCTCCCCAGTCCCTCAAGGAGACTTTACAAATACTTCTTTATTCTCTTCCACATTTACTCTGGTATATATTGGGGCATCACACTAACCTGAAAAAACCAACAACATCTCATGCCATAGATTTCATGTACTTGTTATGGTGTTCTCTAAACTGACCCATACTAATTACATTAGGTAATATACTACCCAAAATGAAAATTTTGCACCAAATATCTCTCCCTTTGATCTCACACAGCAGTTGAAGTTTTAAAATATGGACAATATCATCCTTAACCCTGTATTGTGCTGTACCTTAGTCCTATTCAGATCAGGTTCTTTCAAATGTCTAGTCAAAGTCTGTTGCTTTTTTCAACTTTTTAAATAGTTCCTGTATGGAGTACAGCTGACGTTTGTAGCTTCAGAGCTCTTAATTCTGAGTCTCAGGTGTTATATAAATACCCAAAGTTTCTGGGATGGGCCAAGTTATATACAATCAGCTCAATATCTCAGAATTTAGAAATAATAATTACAACTCCTGAATATATGTGACTGCTATAAGAACTTATGATCTAGGACCCTTTACAATAGGCCCCAACCTGATAACCCATGCTTTCAACTTCAGTTCACCGATTTTTTATGTTATAGCTAGTTCATTGAGTGAGGCATGATAATATTTGTTTCTGACATTTCATTCAGCATCCATTTCTTGAGGTTTATTCACCTAATTGCATCCCTCACAACTTCATTCGTTCTTGAAGTCGCTCAGTAGTCCTTTGTATGTATTCACCAAAGTTCCCCCTTCCATTCCTTAGTCGTTGTACCCTTAGGCCACCTCCATCCATTGTGAGTCATGAAC
Source organism: Tamandua tetradactyla (assembly GCF_023851605.1). Taxonomy (NCBI): domain Eukaryota; kingdom Metazoa; phylum Chordata; class Mammalia; order Pilosa; family Myrmecophagidae; genus Tamandua; species Tamandua tetradactyla. Next base: position 41,910,102 of record NC_135329.1, read on the forward strand.
ACTGCCACCACAGATACCAGTGTGGATCCATTTGTGACCACACTCACTTCCTTCAGGTAGATACTAAGCAATGGGGTTTCAGGATATATACAACTCCACCCCTAGCCTTCTGTGGAACCACCACACTGCCCTTCAAGGAGCTGCACCTCTGTTTCCCTAACAACTATGAATAGATACATGTTTCTCCACATTTTCTTAGCACTTATTTCTCTCTGTTCATTTTTAAACAGTTATATTCACACATGATACAATCCAACGTAAGTGTAAAAACAGACTTGCCTTTGTTGTCATATCTATATGAAGGCATTTGCTTTTCTTCCACGAAGCATCCATACATCTCCCCTATGCCTCCTGCCTGTTGATGTGTAGTTTTGGCATAATGCCTTTGTTTGGCATATTACAATGTTACTATTGACTATAGACCGTAGTTTGCATTGATTGTACTTTTTTTAATATGCCATCCATTTTCAACACTTTGCAATGTTGACATTCATTTGTTCTCCCTCATGGAAAAATTTTTTTTTTTAAATTTGTACATTTAATCACCATCATTGTGCCCTGTAGGCATTCCTAAGTTATACCATCTCAATCTGTATCCCCTATTGTTCCTTCTGGTTTCATATGTGCCCCAGCCCTCCTCGCGCTCATACTCGCATTCAGCTTTATTCAGTGTTCTCATATTATTGTGCTACAACCAGGTAGTATTATGCTATCCATTTCTGAATTTTTACAATCTATCTTGTTGTACAAACTGTATTCCTTCAGCACCAAATGCCCAGCTTCTACCATATTTCTATCTCCTGATAACCTGTGTTCTTAACTTCAACTCTCAAAGTTTACTAGTTAGTGTTAATTAACATTAGTGAGACCATACAACATTTATCCTTTTGTTTCTGGCTAATTTCACTCAGCATAATGTCTTCAAGGTTCATCCACATCGTTACATGCTTCATGACTTTATTCTGTCTTAGAGCTGTGTAATATTCCATCATATGTGTATACCACAGCTTGTTTAGCCACTCATCATTGATGAACATTTGGGCTGTTTCCATCTCTTAGCAGACGTTAATAATGCTGGTATAATTATTGGTCTGCAAATGTCTGTTTGTATCCTTGCCTTCAGTTCCTTTGCATATATACCTAGTAATAGGATTGCTGGATCATATGACAATTCTATAGTTAGCTTCCTGAGGAGCCACTAATCTGCCTTCCAGAGTAGTTGCACCATTCTGCATTCCACCAACAATAAATAAGTGTGGTTCTTTCTCCATATACTCTATAGCACTTGCAGTTATTTTTTTTTAATTTTATAATGGTGATTCTAGTAAGTGTGAAATGATATTTCATTGTGATTTTGGTTTGCATTTCCCTAATTGTATTAGGGTTCTCTAGGAAAACAGGACCAGCAGGAGATATCTGTAAATATAAGATTTATAAAGGTGTCTCATGTAACCATGGGAATGCAAGAGTCCCAGATCTGTAGGGCAGGCTGTGAGACTGGCAACTCCACTGAAAGGTCTTGACAAACTCCACGGAAGAGGCTCCCTGGCTGAAAAAGCAATGAAAATTCCTCCTTCCTCCTTAAACATCTTCAACTAATTGAATCACATCTGACTGACTGGGTTATCTATTTTGTGGGAGACGTCCTCTTAGTTTATGATAGATGTAATCAGCCACAGTTAGAATCAATCGACTGATGATTTAATAAACAAGCCTTCTGGTTTGTCAACCAGCCATGAAATATCCTTCCAGTAATGGTTAGGCCAGTGTTTTTCTGACCAGAAAACTGGGGCACCATCAACTGGCCAAGTAAATACTAGAACCTAACCATCACACTAATCAAAAATGAGCTTGAGCAAATGTACTAAGAAACGATGATCATGCATCTATGTGATGATGTTAAGAATTACTGATTGCATATGTAGAATGGTATGATTTCTAAATGTTGGGTTAATTTCTTTTTTTCCGTTAATTAATAAAAAAAAAAATGAGCTTGAGCATCTTTTCATATGTTTTTGAGCCATTTGTATTTCCTCTTTGGAAAAGTGTCTGTCCATATATTTTGTCCATTTTCTTTAGTTGAATTATTTGTCTTTTTGTTATTGAGATGTAGGATCTCTTTATATATTCTGAATGTTAAACCCTTATCTGATGTGTGGTTTTCAAATATTATCTCCCATTGTGTAGGCTGCCTTTTTACTCATGGCAAAGTCCTTTGATGCACAAAAGTGTTTAATTTTGAGGAGATCCTGTTTATCTATTTCTTCTTTCATTGCTTATCCTTTGCGTGAAAGATTTAGGAAATCACCTCCTATCACAAAGTCCTTAAGATATTTCCCTACATTTTCTTCTAAATGTCTTATGGTCTTAGCTCAAATGTTTAGGTCTTTAATCCATTTTGAGTTAATTTTTGTGTAAGGTGTGAAATAGGGGTCCTCTTTCATTTTTTTGGATATGGATATCCAGTTCTCCAAGCACCATCTGTTGAAGAAGTTACTCTGTCCCAGTTAAGTTGACTTGACAGCCTTATCAAAGATCAGTTGGTAAGGTGATAGATGAGAGAGTCCACCTCTGCACAATCTGTTTGATTCCACTGGCTAATACATCTGTCTTGATGCCAGTACCACAGTTTTGACCACTGTAATTTTGTAATATGCTTCAAAGTCAGGTAGTGTGAGACCTTCCACTTTTCTTCCTTGAGGTATTTTCAGCTGTTTGGGGCACCCTACCCTTCCAAATCAATTTGATGCCTGATTTTTCTATTTCTGCAAAGTAAGTTGTCAGGATTTTAATTGGATTTGCACTGAATCTGTAAATCAATTTAGGTAGATTTTACATCATAACTCTATTTAGTCTTCCAATCCGTGAACATGGTATTTCCTTCCATTTACTTAGGTCTTCCTTGATTTCTTTTAGCCATGTTTTTGAAGTTTTCTGTGTATAGATCTTTCATGTCTTTTAATTTATTCCTAAATATTTGATTATTTTGGTTTCTATTGTAAAATGTTTTTCTTGACTTCCTCCTCATATTGTCCATTACTGGTGTATAGAAACACAACTAATCTTTGCATGTTGATTTTGTATTCTACCACTTTGCTGTATTTGTTTATTAGCTCAGGCAGCTTTACTGCAGATTTTTTGGGATTTTCTATGTATAGGATAATGTCATCTTCAAACAGTGAAAGTTTACCTCTTCCTTTCCAATTTACAAGCCTTTTATTTCCATTTTTTGGCCTAATTGCTCTAGCTAGAACTTCTAGCACAATGTTGAATAACAATGGTGAAAGTGGGCATCCTTGTCTTGTTGCTGATCTTAGAGGGAAAGCTTTCAGTCTTTCTTCATTAAATATGATGTTAGTTCTGGCTTTTTGACTTATTCCCTTTATCAGATTGAGACATTCCCTTCTATTCCTGTCCTTTGAAGTGTTTTCATCAAGAAAAGATGTTGAATTTTTTCAGATACCTTTTCTGCATCAATCAAGATGACCATGTGGTTTTTCCACTTTGATTTAATGATGTGGTATATTACATTAATTGATTTTCTTGTGTAGGACCCACTTTACATACATGAAATAAATCCCACTTAGTTGTGGGATTTTAATATGCTGCTGGATTCAAATTGAAAGTATTTTGTTGAGGGTTTTACATCTATATCCATTAAAGAAGTTGGTCTGTAATTTTCTTTTCTTGTAGTATTTTTGTCTGGCTTTGGTATTAGGATGATGTTGGCTTCATAGCTTGAGTTAGGTGGCTTTCATTCTTTTTAGTTTTTTTGAAGATTTGAGCAGGACTGGTAGAATTCTTTCTTGAATGCTTAGCTTCATATGTGAAGCCATCTAACCCTGGACTTTTGTTTGGGGGAGCTTCTTGATGACTGATCGAATCTCTTCAGTTGTGCTTGGTTTGTTGAAGTCATCTATTTCTTCTCAAGTCAGTGTTGATTGTTCATACCTGTTCTAGTTTGAAAGCTGCCAGAGTGTGATATACTAGAAACAGAATGGCTTTTATAAAGGGGAATTTATCAGGTTGCAAGTTTACAGTTCTAAGGCCATGAAAATGTCCAAATTAAAGCAAGGCTATAGAAATGTCTGATCTAAGGCATCTAGGGAAAGATACCTTATTTCTAAAAGGCTTGTTACTTTCAGGGTTTCTCTCTCAACTGGAAAGGTACATGGTGAACATGGCAACATCTGCTAGCTTTCTCTCCAGGCTTCTTGTTTCATGAAGCTCCCCCAGGAGAGTTTTCCTTCTTCATCTCCAAAGGTCTCTGGTTGTATGGGCTCTGGGGTTCTTTTGGCTCTTAAGCTTTCTCCAAAATGCTTCCTCTTTTAAAGGATTCCAGGAAACTAGTCAAGACCCACCTGGAATGGGTAGGGTGACATCTCCCTCTAATCAAAGGGTGAATCAGATCTCCTCTCGTGGAGACAATCTAATCAAGTTTCCAACCTACAGTACTTATAGGGATCAAAAGAAACAACTGCCTCCACATGATGGCTCAGGATAAAAACATGGCTTTTCTAGGGTGTATAATTCTTTGAAACTGGCGCAATTGCTTTCCTCTTTCTGCTTTCAGAATTCTCTCTTTGTCTTTGATCTTTGACAATGTGCTTAGTAAATGTCTTGAAGTAGGTCTATGAAGATCTATTCTGTTTGGGATACACTCAGTTTCTTGAATCTGTAATTTTATGTCTTTCATAAGAAATAGGAAATTTTTTAGTGTTTATTTCTTCCATTATTCTTTCTGCCCTTTTTCCCCTCTCTTCTCCTTCTCAGACACTCATAACATGCTATATTCATGCACTTCATGTTTTCATTTAATTCTCTGAGACCCTTCTCATGTGTTTTCTTTCTTTTCCCTATCTGTTCTTTTCTGTGTAGGATTTCAAATGTCCTGTACTCTAGTTCACTAAACGTTTCTTCTGTTTCTTCGAATCCACTGTTCTAAGTCTCCATTGCTTTTTACATCTCTTCTGTTGTTTCTTCCCATAAGTTCTGTCATTGGATTTTTTTTTCTTTTTTCTTTTTTTTTTTTTTCTTGCATGGGCAGGCACTGGGCTGCCATTTGTTTTTGAAGCTTTTGATTTCTTTCTGTTGCCCAATGTCTTTATCCATCATATATTTTTCCCTGTCTTCCCTCAATGCATTGATTTGACTTTTTAATTCATTTTTCATGTTTTTTTAAAAATTGATAGTTTTAACTCCTATATCTCATTTGAAGTGTTAGTTTCTTCCTTTGACTGGGCCAAATCTTCATTTTTCGTAGTGTGACTCGCAAGTTTTGTTATCTCAGCATCTGATTTCCTTGATTAGTTTATTCTGGAGGTTTTTTTCACTCTTTAACCTAGGATTTTCTTGTTGGTTGGCTTTGTTTTCTATCTGTTCTTTGACGTTCAGTTCAACTTATTCTAGACCTCTAGCATAGTTTCTGTTTAACTGATCAGAATTTTCCAGCTCTTGTTTTTCTGATTCTTGCTCTGCCTAAATGGAACGTTTTTTTTTTTTTGAGGAGAGTCTCCCCAAGTGTGATCCACCCCAATTAAATTTTCCCTGATAAGACAAGCCCAGCTCAGGAGGATGGTATAATCAGTATCAAGTTTCCCTGAAGATGAGACCCAGCAGGTTGTCAGAGATTCCTGTGAGGCCCCTAGGCTCTGTGTTTTTCTTCTCCTTCCCAGCAGGTGACACTTGTCAGCCCACAGCTCCCCACTGACAAAAAATGGTATGGTGTCTTTAATTCTAAGCAGACCCTGTACCTGCCAGGGGCATGGTTGAGACAGAGGCTGAGGTAGTAGGCAAGCTTAGGGCTTAGCTCCTTGGGTCTGAATTTTCTGATTGAGGGCAGCCACTGTAGCTGGGCTCTGCCCACCCCCCTTTCTTGGGAAAGATAATTCCTTTAGGGAATTATCTCTCAATTGACTCATTACACTGTCTTTTAGATGTATCTTAACTCCATCCTTCCTAAGTCAGAGCTGACAACTGAAAAATGACTGAAGCTTTCTCTAATGAGCTACTTAAAATAACTTAAATAAAGAAAAAAGAAGATGAAGGAAAAAAAAAACCTCTTTTCAGAGACAATTCCAAGCTCCCAAAATTCATCTATCAAGGCCCAGAGTTGGTAGCCAGCTCTGTGTGCCTTTTTCTTGGCACAGCCCTTTTCCAATAGCCTGAGCTTGGCCACCTTCAAAAGTCTTGTTTTAGTTTGTTTGTTTTGGTTTTTTTCATCAGCCCCACCTCTTCTCTGCCAGGAGAAACTGCAGGATTCCTTTCAGCTTGCTCTTATCTGTGCTTGGAGCTTGTGTTTACCAGGCCAGATATGTTTATTACAACAACAATTGGAGCTTGACTGAGCTACCCTTCTTTGCTCCCAGCAGAGATTGCTTTTTTTTTTTTTTTTTTCTATGGGGGACTTTCTCCAAGTGAGGCTGCCATGTCAGTAGGGGAGGAGTGCCGGCCTCCAGAGTTTGAGGGCTTTACTTTCAGTTCCATTCTGTGAGCTCAGCCCTTCCACCCATTCCAGACTGGAATATGATGTGTGTTTAGTCAAGCAGTTGTTCCAGGCAGTACCTAGCTATTTACTAACTGCCTTAGGGGACCACACTAAATTCCCTACACTGCCATATTGCCCCTCTTTGAGTTTTAAAGACTATTTCTTTCCCTTTCAATTTCATAACATTTTAATCATCACTCTTCTCTACTACTGAAGTTATCAGGAGAATTTTGAGTGCTCAGACCTATGCAGAATTAACCATTCAATGATATGCCCTCACCTATACAGTTTACTCATAACTGGCCAGTGTAGCAAATATAATAAATGCATTTGAACACATTATAACTGTTACCATCATTAATAGGCATAGTCATTCCCATATACCAATACTTTGAAATGCTGTGATGGTTAAGTTCATGTGTCACACTGTCCAGGTTTTTGGTCAGGCAAGCACCGGCCTGATTATTACTGTGAGAATATTTCACAGATTTAAATCATCAGTAAGTTGATTGCATCTACGGCTCATTACATCTACATTCAACTGAGGAGATTGTCTCCAATAATGACAGAAGTGTCATCCACGCAGGTGAAGGCCTTTAAAGAAGTGATGAGGGCCGGCCATGGTGGCTCAGCAGGCAAGAATGCTCGCCTGCCATGCCAGAGGACCCGGGTTCGATTCCCGGTACCTGCCCATTTAAAAAAAAAAAAAGAAAAGAAAAGAAAGTGATGATTTCAGCAGTCAGGAGAGAAGAATTTCCACCCCTCCTTCAGCCAGCCACCTTTTCCTGAGGAATTCATCGAAAGCCTTCATCTGAGTTCTCAGCTTGGGACCTATTCTAAAACATTTGGCCTTGCCCATCCCCACACTCATGAGAGTCAAGTCCTATTTTTAAAATTTCATAATATTTACTATGTATCTATATATATATATATATGTATACACATTCACACACACACGTGTGTATATATAAATCTACTGTTTCTGTTTCCCTAGAGAACTCTGACTAATACAGATGCCTCATCAAGATTAATGAAATTTGTATTTTTCATACCTAAAAGTATTACTGTGAGTCAGGTAAAGGAGATCAACATTAAAACTGAATTTAATACTGCATTTCCACTGTTAAGAGTTCTTCATTTTATAAATGCTGATTTCCTTTTGATGTGAAACTATTTTATATGAGTCAAATAGCTAATATATTTTAGGTTCTAAACCAAATTTCTCTTTACGTTTCTTTTGTAAATTCTGGTCTTTTCTAGCAAGTCTTAATTTTAAGCTCTATAGACCTTCAATGTTTTATCATCCCTTTCAGTATTGATGCTCTGTATCAATGTCTTATATTGTATTAACTTTATAACAAAATTAGCCTTTCACATTTGTGTCTTTTATAACTCAGTTTCTGTCCTTCATGTCATTTCCTTTTTGCCCCACGTTTTGTTAAACACACTGAGTAGCTGAACCAAGAATTCAGCTTTCAGTGGATAGCAACAAGCCCTAATAAAAAGCTCCCTTTCCCCCATGTTTCCTTAGAAACAGAAATGTAACCATGGTCTCATAATTTCAATTTTAGCTCTACGGTAAACCTTCAAGCAACTGTTGGGCCTAATGCCTTGCATGTGCATTATTGAAAATATAAGTGATCTTGATTAATGACAGCTTAAAGTGCATTAAACTACTTTGAAATTCACTTTTTATGACTACCATTTTCTACTCTTTAATCTCCTCCTCTTTTTTCCTTAAAGTAATTTTCTTATTAACCACCTTCTTCCATTTTCTATTTTTTTATTTTAAATGTTATTCCCTTCCCTTATTAGCAAGCACTTGTCATTTGAAAGAAAGTGTACTGAGTCATATTTGCCAAAGCCCCAGATGCAGGCTTGATTGTAGCCAGAGGTACACTTACGCATTCGGCAATGGCATTTTTCCTACTACCCATTCATAACAGTGACCTCAAAAGCTTTGGAAAAGATCCTTTTACATAATGAAAAGAGTATAATTACCTATCTACCAGTGGCAACAGATTAAATTCTCGAACCTCTACACAGAAATTTTTAAAATGGGAACCTTAATTTTTAAACTGAAAAACAGTCTTTAGGAAAGAGAGCTCTCCCTTTTCTGTATACTCTGATCTTTGGTATTTTGTTTTTATTGACCACAGAAATTCTTTTTATAGAAAAGTCAAACATTTTAGAAGCTACAAAACTACTAGTCAGAGACTTTAGTAAACATTTTTTAAAACCTACTCTGTATATTATATGCACACATGCAGATTTTATATAATTTGTACCATGTTATATGTACTATATTAGAAACTGCTTTTTTTGCCCTTGATGTATTATGGAAGCTTTCCCTTTCCAATATATATAGATATATTCATATCATTGTAAAACATAGCTGAAATCTATCTAATGAATGCACCCTGGTTTATATAGCTTACCCTCTCCTCCCCCCCCCATTGATAAACATCCAAAAAGTTTCCTTAGAATTGCAATAAATATCTTTACAGTTGTCTGATTATCTTCTGAAAGTAAATTCTTCAAAGTGTCAATATTAAGCCTAAACATATATATGTATTTCTAAATTTTGAAACATATCAACTCTTTCAGAAAGTTTGTCCCAGCTTACATTCTTACAGGCAGTCTAAGAAAGTTTTCTTTCTTCCATAGGCTGGACGTTTTCAATCTTTTTAATATTTGCTACTTTTTTTGGACTATACGTCTCTTATTTTGCATAAAAAAATTGTGCCTGGAAAAGTTTTTTCTAAGCCTAATAGCTTAATTGACAGATTTGACTATGAAGAAATTTAAAGTTTATTTATGGCAAAGGACACTATAAACAAAGTTAAAAGAAAAAGGAACAAAATAGAAATGATAATTGTACATACATAGTAAATAAAAATTTCCTCAAAATATAGCACCCTTTTAAGAAATACAAACAGCTATAATAATAAACATATGAAAGCATTCTTTTATGGTCCCTTATTTTTGCTTTATTCTTCCATGAAATACTTAACCAATCTTAAATATACTTTGTTAGAGAGAACAAAGTACAGATCCATCTTTTTTTTAAACAAATAGATCCACCTTTTTTGTTGTTGTTGTTGTTAAAGAAGTTGTAGGTTTACAAGAAAAATCATGTGTAAAATTCAGAGTCCCCATATACCACCCTATCATTAATACCCTACATTAGTGTGGTGCATTTGTTACAATTAATGAAAGAACATTTTTATAATTTTACTTTTAACTATAGTCTATGGTTTACATTAGGGGTCACTATATTATACAGCTCTATTGTTTGCTTTAATTTTTATTCTAGTAACATGTATATGCCCTAAAATTTCCCCTTTTAATCATATTCAAATATATAATTCAGGGCTCTTAATAACATTCACAATGTTGTGCTGCCATCACCACCATCCATTACAAAACCTTTGCCATCGCCCCAAATAGAAATTGCACCATTTTAAGCATTAGCTCCCCATTCCCTACACCTACCCCAGCCACTGGTAACCTATAGTTGGGTTTCAGAATGTATAAATTTGCTTATTCTAATTATTTCATATCAGGTGATCCCTTTTTTTAATCCAACCATTTTTAATTTGTTAAATTGAATTATCTATTAATTTTCCTCACTAATTAAAAAAATTTTATAATAGATTAAATTCCCATTTATATTTACATCTTTTTCTTGGATCTTATCTTCATTAATCTTCCTAGACTTGCATTTCTTCACAGCTATACTGTTGCCACGTAGGACTGGAGAGTCCTTCGCAGTGCAGGACTTCCTGCTAGTACATGTAGTAGACGACAGTTATATATCAAAGCTAATGGGATAGCCAAAGAACACAATCATATATTTGCAACTCACCCCTTCCCCCTTCAAGGAGATATTCAGGTCCCACGGAACCAAGCAAAGATTAGGAGCTTGTTCCAGTAGGCACAAGTTTATATTGTATCATAACAAAGTAAGGACCTCAGGCCTTTATTTTAGAACTCTAAGTTTTCCCCCAGTTTGTGTGTATGTGTGTTTGTGTGTGTGTATGTTTGCATAGAAGTAGACCTCTGTTATCTTGGGTAATTTCCAGTATTTCCAGAATGGGCTCATTCTCCCAGCTTCTCCTGTCACCCTGAATTTCTTTCACTGCCATTCTTGTTGAATTCATTATTTGCTCTCATCACTGCCTCCTCTGGCCTATTGAAGTCGCCTCTTGAACTGGTTCCTGTGCCTCTGGTTGCTCAGTGTTAATCCCTGCTCTCAAAGATTCTGCTAAATTACTCGTCAGTCACATAGCTCTGTGTCATTCAGTGATGCTTACTACAAAGTCTCCTTAAAACCTCTAGTCTTTTCTCATTATTTGCGGACTGACCTACATTGAGATTCATCAGTTCATCTTTCTAAGACTTGCCACAGTATGCTGCAGCCTACCTTTGCAGGCTTACCTCCTTGTTCCAGCCAAATTAGACAGCTTATGGTTCTCAGATCATGTGTTGCACTTCCTCACCTTTGTTCTTTTGCTCAGGTTATTCCATCAATGGGAACGTCTTTCTCCTCCCCCTTTCTTCTTTCCCTGTTGATAGAACTTCCACAAATAGGTACTTTACCTATCCTCACCGCAAATAAAGATATGACCTGTCTCCTTTTGGCTTCTACCCTGTGTTATAATTATTTGTATAATTTTTCTATCCTTTCTTCCTCACCCACAAGTCCTTGAGTACTGAGGGGGTTCTGACTTGCCAAGCAGCAAATATTTGTGTAAAGGACATTGGATTTGCATTTGCAGCTTTATCATTTACTATTTGTGTGGTCTTTCTTGAACTTCAGTTTCCTTGTCTACCTAATGGGGATAATAATACTGGCCGCACAAACTTATGTGTTTGTTGGGCTGATCAAATTAGGTTTCCTGAAAGCTAATACGAATGTAAGGCATTGCCAGCTTTTTATTCCCTGAGACACCCCAGCCCAGTCTGTGCTTTGTCATAGTTAACTCTTCAGTCAATATTTGGTGAATAGAGTTGAATTATTATTTATAAAAACAGCCTGTTAGGCAAGTATCAGTCCTCCTTCCTAGTACATAGTCACAAGAGGTGTTCACTGTATTTACATAATTTTTGTGCTCAGATCAAGTTGTAGAGTCATTAAAATCAAGTCGTTTTATGGAAAACTATTATGACTATTATTCTAATAGCAAGTGCAATTTGAAATGGTTATTAACTTCGTGGCTTTTGGAAGCATGAACTAAATACACAATTCTAATGTGGATTCAATGTGAATAAAACATGTGTCCTTTAAATGTGTTTTGACAGATTTAAGCCTTAGTTCTAATGTAGATGATGTAGACAGTTTTCTGATTTTATTGGCACCATCCTTTCCACAGTTCAGTTTTTATATTTGCTGAAGAAATTCTGATCCATAACTTCTTTCAGCCATTCTAGAGTGATTATTGTAATGCATAGCTTGGCATTCCAGCTCATTTAACCAATAAGGTGCAATTATTACAAAATGCAGCAAGAATCAACATGGAGCTCGTAGGTTCTCTCTTCGGCCTGTAATCACATGATGACTGGTAATATTCCACATACAACACACTATTTGAGAGTGTTATATTTAGAAATGTTCATGATAGTCTCTTGAAAGAGAGACTAAGTTATCATCAGAGTTGGGACTTTTTCATTTTTTGCTATAATTGATTATTGGAATGAGATGCTTAAACCATTTAATTAAAACCTTCCCTTTCTCACAAGTTAAAACCAGGTGGTTTTGAGGGCTATTGGAATCTGGAGTCAATCTAAACTGCTCTTATTTTTCTTGATAGACTGTAAGAATTCTCATTTAGATTAATTTTGTTTCAGCTGCCATGCAATCTATCAAGAAATTAAAATAAAGAGCTAGATACAGAAAAGACTTCATGTATTCCTAGGCCATCTAAAAATGACATGTGATCATGTTATTACTTCTTTGGCATTTTATTACCATTCATATCTGGTACTCTGAATTCCTCTCAGTCTCAATGAAGCAAGCATAACTTTAGATATATGTTAGATTAAAGACTATATGGGTACGGGATATTAGTATGTTAATTTTGAAATAATTCACCCATAGAATATACACAACTCTAACCTGCTTTACAAAAAAAATGCAAGTAAATAAAAGTAAAATAAAATAATATATTTATTGCAAGTGCCATTTATTTTCTTTAAACATACCTAATCTCCAAACCATTTTTGACACATATTCTTAAGAAATTTGGGTTAGAGGAATATTTATATTTTGGTCAACCTTTACACCACTCTTAGCTTTAAATGAGTTCATTATAATAACAGTGAATTATGAATATTTTATTAGATACTAATTAATTCTTATTCAAATAATAGAAATTCTAGAAGGAAACAATTCGAAAAGAAAATACGAAATTGTCTAAGAAATAACATGAGAATTTCCACCAGCCACATACCACAAGTCTCAAAAGATAGACATACTACCTACCATAATAATGAAAAAAAGACACATCCAGATGTATTATTATGAAATGTCAAGATACCAAGAATCAAAAGATGTGAAAACATTCCACAGACTACTGACTGAATATTAAACTGAATGCTTCGGACTCTTTGGTATCCTTTGTGACACCATTTTAAAACCCCTGAATTTAGTGATCTTTAGGTTAGTTTTCAACTCTAAAATTCATGACCCATATCCAAAAAGAGTAATTTACATTTATATAACACTTCATAGTTTTCAGAGTCTCCCACATACATGATCTCACTTGATTCTATGGTCATCATGCCTCTGCATATAACATTTAGTTATTTCATTAAATACAAAGTCATTAAGCGGAAAAGGAAATCATATGGTGCTTCACAGTAGGAGGCAGCATAATGAAATGCAAGGAATAATATGCTGGGAATCTGGAAATTAGAGTTTTTTTCCCATCTCATTTCTGTAATCTGCAGGTCTCCTGACCCATCTGGGTCTCCTTTTTCTAATCTGTGAAATTAGGAGTTTAAACTAGATGCTTTTCCAAATTCTCTTCTTGTTTTAAGGTTGAGTGAATTTAGATTTCCTTCAGCTAATTGTTCTGTAAAGTAATACTGGGTTACAATGATTAATTAAAATAGTTTTAATTCTGAACTAGTATATTTGAGCCCTTACTTGGGTGAGACATCCATCCAGGGAAAGATACCTTGGTTCAAGAAAGCCGATGAAGTTCAGGTTTTCTCTCTCAAGTGAGACGGCACATGGCGAATACAGTCAGGTCCTCTCTCTTGGCTGGAAGGGCACATGGCGAACACAGCATCATCTGCTAGCTTTCTCTCCTGGCTTCATGATTTGAAGCTACCTGGGAGGCATTTTCCTTCTTCATCTCCAAAGGCCTCTGGCTGGTGGACTCTCTGCTTCATGGTGCTGCAGCATTCTGTGCTCTCTGAATCTCCTGGCTTTCTCTCTTGTCGCTCTCTTTTAAGATCCACCCAAATGGGTGGAGACATGTCTCCACCTAATTCACCTTAAAAACAACTCTTAATTGAGTCACATCTCCAGGGAAATGATCTAATTATAGATTCAAGCATAGAGTACTGAATAGGGATTAGAAGAAACGGCTGCCTTTACAAAATGGGATTAAGGATTAAAACATGGCTTTTCTAGGGTACATACATCCTTTCAAACCAGCACAATTAGTCATCATCTTCAAGATTCACATTTAGTAAAACAGAACTTATGCCTTTATTCCTCTATTCTTACACATTCTGTCTTATTTCTCGTGGAAACAAATTTGGTTACTGGTTGTACTTGGCTTCACATGAAATCTGTATAAATTATTTTCAAGGGTATCTATACCTTATTCTTATGAATTATCCATGAAATAAGCAATGGAAAATACTTGCAGACATGGGACAAATTTGTATAGTTGTGATGATCAATTTAGGGACACTGTAAAAATGGAAATACTGAATTAGGGATTCTTCTGTACTCTAAAATGATACAGGATCAGAACCCCATTCATTTTTCATGTAAATTCCATTGCATTCACAGTCAATAAAACTCTTAATCTCAAGGTATTCAGAGAATAAGAAACATTGCTTTGCCTAAAACTTGACATTGTGAAATTGCAGTTGGTCGTGAATGAACCGAGTTGATAAATCTATTCTCCTCCAGTTGGATGACTATCCTGATGAAAGGTGACTTTACACTCCAATTCCACGAGATGGCTCTCATCTTCTAGCTTGGTTTCCTTAAGGGCTGCTAATGGCTACCAGGTTCTCTTGGGATCTCCTTGGGAGTCTCACTGTTTTGTGTTGGGGTATAGAAATCGGTGTGCAGTGTATACCTATTGAAGTGAGTGGCCTGGATTAATTTATTGATAATCCAAGAGATTCCCTTTTTTGTACAAAGTGAAGGAGACTTATATTTCTTGCCTAAATTTACCATAATTAATCAGATTTGGAAGGAATACCCTTAAAAAGAGACTGCTTTTTTGGCGATATGAATACCAAGAAGTAACCGATGACCAGCAGATTTAAATGGACCACGTGTAGCTACTACTTTGGGCTCCAAAAAACAGTAGGTCCATGTTTGTGGAGAAGATAAACAATCAACTTTTGCCTTTGAGTTTCAGAGTACAAGGAATTCTGTTCTCTAATCGCACTCTATTTCTACAGCTTGTCTACAGTGCTTAGTTAGACACTGGATTTACAAAAATGACAACAATTTGATCCTTAATCATGTAGAAGATTTAGGTTAGTAAGTGGAATCAATAACAATTTTTATGCTATGTGTTATAAATTATATGGGCCAAGTGCTGGGGAACACAAAAAATGGAGTAACTATCTTTGGGGTATTTTGGAATACTTTGGTATTTTTCTGGAAAGAAAAAAGTTGGCTGGTAAACAAGAGGAATGATTTAGTTTTAGGAAGAGAGAAGGAATAATCATGAAAAAGTGTGCTGTGTTCATGGTGAAAAATTTGGAAAGGGTCAGATTGATCATTTCTCCTTATTTTTATGAATCGTTTAACTTTATTAAGAGCTTTGCATGTACCCCAGATATATTCTAGTCTTTTTAAAAATAACAATATTCATATTGTGTAGCCAATGTGTAAGATGCGTATTCTTTAGCTTTTGCTGGAAATGTAAATACTTAACATAAAAGAAGAAAATAGAAGGATCTTTATGTTGATTGAATTGCCTATATATATCTTGTTAACATTATTATTTTTTAAAAGAATTTCAAACCATGTCTGTATCTAAAATAACTACAAATTCCTAAAGTTAAATATGAAATTTTTTTCCTTTAGAGAAATAATCTCTAAGCATCTGGCTACCATGATAGATGTAAGAAGATGACCAGCTAAAAGAAATTTTAAATAGTAACCAATATAAGAAGAACAAAGGATGTGACTTGAGAGCCAAGGACAAATATGCAGTCGTAAAAGGGGTTTAGGTAACTGGTATTTCTTCAAATTAATTAATTAGTTCTATCAGTTCCCATGAACAAGACACCAAAAATGCACTTTGAGAGTCTAGCATCTATCTAATAATGGGAACATATCAAATATACTTTAATTATGCCCCATTATTTATTACGCAGTCCAAAAAGCATTATAAAGCCCAGTTACATCCTAAAAAAAAAAAAGAAAGAAAAACTCTTCCAATATTGTAAAACTTTAAAATCTTGGATTCCTCCAGAGTGTTCGGAACAAAGAATCCCTAGCAACTCTGAGGAAGGGACAGTTAAAAGCCATCAGTGTTCTGATTCTCTAACTAGCTCCCTTTGCCTGGGCATATCTATTAATTTAGCTCTATTTTTTACCTATGACTCTGCCGAAACAGCAGATTCTTTTAGTCGAACATGTTTTCATATACCTTAATTAGTATCTTTATAGGAAGTGTGCAGTAGGGACCCTGGCATATCCTGCTTTGTTCTCCAACTCAGGAAAGGACTCTGTGAAATGAAGAATTTTATCTTGCTGAGCACGCATACGACCTGCCTGCTTTTGCCTGTAGTTTTCCTCATTTTTAAAATTTTCGTTGAAGATATGTTTACTCTATTTAAAATATTCAGTAGCTTTGTATTTATTGAATAATTTGAACATTTTCCCCTGATCTATATTGTTTTACTTTCCTAACATTTCCATTCTTTAAATTAAAAAAAAAAATTTCTGATTTCAATTTAATGATTTGCTTCATGATTTTAATATTTAAGAAAGTTTAATATTTTGTTGCCCTATTTTAAACTATGTATTGTTACTTATAAAATTTTTGGCACTTTCTTGGTCATTTTATTGAAAGCTATTATAGAAAATTAATAAACCTATATGTGAATTGTTTGAAAAATATATGCCAAGTATTTTTATGGGTGAGACACTAATTAATTATTCTTCAACTAAGTGTGTATATATATATATATTTTAGAGAGAGATATATAATTTAAGCCTATTCAGAACTAACCTAGAAAATTTGGATAATATTTTAGTATCACAACCTGTTTCTGGAAAGAATGCAGAAACTAATTTTTTGAAGATTATTAAATAATATATATATTTACCATAACAGATATTTAATTTAGCAACAAAGAAGAACTTATCATAGCAAAATCAACTTTTCTTTAGATGATATCTGATTATTTTCAGGTAACCAAATTTAAAATCATAAAAAAATTCATTAACTAGATTGCTGTTTTTTTAACTCAGGCCCCCACCCTTTTTTTTTTTTTTAGCATGAAGGTATCTGCTAAAAGCATGTGCTTTATTTTTTTAATTTCACAAATTTTTTTTTATCATCACAGTCAACTTATTTTTTCTTTTTTTGTGTGTGAAAAATAACATATATTCAAAAAAGCAATAAATTTCAAAGTATACCACAAAAATTAGTTGTAGAACAGTTCTCAGAGTTTGGTATGGGTTACAATTTCATAATTTTAGGTTTTTACCAGTAGCTTCTCCAAGATACTGGAGACTAAAAGAAATATCAATAGAATGATTCAGTGATCATACTCATTTGTTAAATCCTACCTCCTCTGTATAACTCCACCATCACCTTTGATCTTTCTCCCGCTCTGTAGGGGTATTTGGGCTATGCCCATTCCAATTTTTTCATGTTGGAAGGGGTTGTCAATCCAGGCCCCTTTTTAATAACATTAAAGTTTCATATATATTCTTTCCTAATTATTTTGAATTAAGAACTAAACTAAATCTTGTAAATGAAATGAAGCAGTGTTGCAAAAATCTGCTATGTTTTCAATTTTTACAGCCTTTCTCCCCTTGATCTCTTTGAAATTACTGCTCTAGCTATACAGAATTATGCACTTAAAAATAAGTTGACTGTCATAGTTATAGGAAACTGTATTATTTACTCAAAAGAGCAATCTGACATCTTTGCTAAGTAGTTAAACTGCTCCTCTGACAAGGAACTCCACTCTCCAGTGGCAGCACATTTCATCTTTGAGTCTCTGTGTTAGAAGATTCTGTCCTAAGAATAAGTTTGGTCCACGTTTTGTTTTCAGAGGTCAAACCTAATAAGATAATAAGTCTTCCACATGGCAGCTCTTCTGAAACTGAAGACAAGTACCATGTCCATCCATCCACGCCCCCCTACTCCTGCCCTTTCTGTGCTAATCTAAAACTCCCCAGGTCTTCATATGACCTTTTCTCAGGACCCCTCCCATACCTAGATGTGCTTCTCTCAGCTTGCCCCTTTTTGCCCATGTCTGCGAGACCTAATTTTTACTGTATTAAATGTGTGTAATCAAGGTGGGTTTATCACAAGATTTTGTGTTGCGTTTTAGGCAAACGATAGAATACTAAAGTAATTTGAAGCATTTTATGTCATTATATTTTAAAGATTTACTTTCATTTATACTATTTAAATTGAAATTAAATGTTTGCTACTTTTTATTTACCATCCAGAAGACAGTGATAGCTTAAGGATAATTATTAGATGCAACATGTAGCCTTAGCTTTCAATTTAGAATAAAGCTCTTATTGACTTTGAAATGCTTATTTTATTTTAATGTAACATGTTACAGCTTGTGAGAATTGGAATAATCTAAAGACTCTGGCTATTTTTGGTATCTTACTCGTTCCACTACATTAGTTCATCAGAATATAGGTGCCAAATAGTACCTGAGATAATTTTGACAAATTGTGATTATTTTTTAAATTAGCATGTCTTAAGGTTATGTTTTGGGAATTACAGCTTTTCAAAATTAGTGTGCTTCTCAGATTATAAATAGTCAAGCCTCTGATTTCCTAATATAAATTTGTCTATAGCTTTTATTGTACTGAGGGCATGAAGAAAGTAAGATTTGGGCTTCTTGATAGCCTTTGAAGATTTGAAAGTTCTAGAGTCTGTGGTAGTGCTATTGTTTTGGAAAAGTTACTTCAGGGAGGTGCCCCTCAATTTAGTGGCCCATGACAATGATTATTTTAAAGGGAGTGGGGAGGGAAAGGAGGGGAGGGGGATGGGAGAAAAAATATAAGAATGCATCATACGTACAAATGGTATTATTTCCTCAATTGTATTTGGGTTGTGTGTGTTTGTGTGTGCGTGTTCACTGAGCTGAATTGTGAATGGAAATGATTACTGTAGGCTCTGGGTTAAGTGACTTGCCTGAGGCCACATAGCTAGTGATTTATGGA
This sequence comes from Tamandua tetradactyla, assembly GCF_023851605.1. Taxonomy (NCBI): domain Eukaryota; kingdom Metazoa; phylum Chordata; class Mammalia; order Pilosa; family Myrmecophagidae; genus Tamandua; species Tamandua tetradactyla. The sequence continues at coordinate 41,929,220 of NC_135329.1, forward strand.
ACCAGAGTTCAAAACCAGACATCTACATCTGGAGCAAAACAGTCAAGACCTCTAAACCAGCACTGTCCAGTAGAAATATAAAGAAAGACACATATGTTATTTAAAGTTTTCTAGTAGCCATATTAAAAAACTAAAAGCCATATAATTAACTTTAATGATATATTTAATTTAACCCAACATATCAAAAATATTTCAGAATGTAAGAATTTTTAAATAAATAAGCCAATAAGGTCTTATTAATTAGAGAGGTCCCAGTAAATTATTATTTTAAGTACTTTATATTGTAAAAGAACTGCTTTTGAGGAGCAAGGCCTCTTAAAGAATCGAAGAAAAATAGCAAACCAAAGATTTCAAAGTTGTTAAGATAAAACTTTTCAGTGTTGTTTTCTACTTGACATTCTGGGCTGAGTTTAAGGCAGGAATACAGACCCTAATACCAGGCTGCAAGGTAGTGCGTGTTCTTTTCCCATTATGGTATTTTTAACAACCAAAATTAGCCCCCACAAAGGACAATTCAGCTTAATATGACACTGATGATAACTACGTTGGAAGAATGACATCTGCATTGTCAGCAGTAATTGCTTCTCTTGCTTTTAATGACTGCTCGAACATGTTGGCACAATTTGGGGAGATGTGGGGAGGGATAACAAATGTGTAGCCATAAAGAGGTAGGATGGGGACATGGAAAGTTTGGACCATTTGCTCATTCAAGGGCTAGTAGCTAGATCCTTTTGTCATAGATCACTGTCCTATTCCAAAATCAAGAAAAATGTGCATAGAAAAGTAGAGCAGACATTTCATCAAGTAGAGCATAGTGACTGTCACTGAAATTCAGTAAATTTACAGAGTATCTCTGGGTACCACGCACTGTTTTACGTCCTAGGATATAAACATTCATGACTGAGTCTCTTGTCGTACACTGTGTAGCCACCTGATTTTTACAGAAAACTGAGGTAGGAAAAGAAGGGTATTATTTCCATTTCACAGATAATGAGATGGAGACCCCAAGTAATTAAATTTCATTGATTGGCGTAGGGTGAGAGCATAGCCCAGTTTTATGTCCGTTACTACAACATATGTATAATAGTACCCTCTTTCATTGTCACTGTCTTTGACTTTCAAAAATGTTCAGTGTTGATACTGCCTTTTATTTTGTCCAGTTTGGGCAGTAAATTATATGGTCACCCAAACCTGTGCCAGGCACTTGTGATAAGCAGTAGAAGTACAAAGAAGAATGACACACAGTCCTTGACTTCCAGATGCTTATAATTTAGTGGGAGAAAGAAACTGTTTTATAACTACCTAGAAGTTTCAGGATAGATTGAGACATAGGATTTTATGGGCACATGGGAGAGAGGCCATGTATATATGTTTGTATAACATATATACAAAAAAGCAATAAATTTCAACACACAGTGCAACAGTTAGTTGTAGAACAAATTTCAGAGTTTGATATGGGTTACAATTCCGCTATTTTAGGTTTTTACTTCTAGCTGCTCTAAGATACTGGAAACTAAAAGAAATATCAGTTTAATGATTCAGCAATCATACTTGTTTGTTAAACCCTACCTTCTCTGTACAACTCCCCTATCACCTTTGATCTTTCTCCCACTCTTCAGGTATATATGGGCTATGCCCATTCTAACTTTTTCTTGTTGGAAGGGCTGTTGGTAATAAAAGATAGAGAGATGGAACTAGCTGATGTTCTGGAAAGGATGGTGCATTTAGGTTTCAGGACTTATCTGGTCCAGGGACCCATTTGGAGGTTATAGGTTTCTGAAAAGTTATCCTAGCGCATGAAACCCTTATATAATCCTATATATATTGCCCTAGGTGTTCTTTAGGATTAGCTGGTATGGCTTTGGCTAGGATTTGGCAAGTTATGATAGGTAGCAATGTCTAACTGAAGTTTGCCTAAGAGTGACCTCCAGAGTAACCTCTTGACTCTATTTGAACTCTCTCAAACACTGATACCTTATTTGTTACACTTCTTTTCCCCCTGTGGGTCAGGATGGCATTGTTGATCCCATGCTGCCAGGGCCGGACTCATCCCTGGGAGTCATCTCCCACACCACCAAGGAGACTTTCACCCCTGGATGTTATCCTCATTGAATCTTAAAGATTAAATAGGGCTGGGGCTCACCAGTTTTGGGAAACAGGAAATTGGAGGAAGGGTTGCAAAGAAATTCTAGATAGAGTCTGGCCATGGCGGGGGCTGAGAAGAGATGGAACTGGAAAGCAGACCTGGGCAAGATGATGAAAGGCCGTGGTCGGAAGGACTTGGGTTTTATCTCTAGATCACTGATTCTCAACATTTTTTCTTTTCTTTTTCTCTCCTTCCTTCCTTTGTTTTCTCCTTTCTTCCTTCCATCATTCATCCATCCACCCTTCAAGCCCCTGCGGGAAAATCTGTTCATTGATGTTAATTGCTAGTTGATCTGTTAACAACTTAGAAGTTTAAATTGGGAGAAAGAATGGATGAACAGACAGATAACTCTTGAAGAATGACTGTCCTGTGGCCTCACCACTGCTGCCTGTATGTCTGTCTGTCACTATCTGCCAGCTTCTTCAGCTAAACATTTTAAGAGGGATAAGGGGAGAAAAATTCCTAACAAATCAGACTAATAGAAAAGAAAAATGTTGTGGAAGAAGTTAAAAAAAAAAAAATCAGGCTTTGCATCAGGCTTTTACTAGGACTCCTGATCAAGTCTGCCTCTTCCATTTCTAATAAAATATACAGCTTATACCCAAGGGAGAGCAAAGACGGTATACACTATTAATATGTGATCTTTCTAGCTCCCTAGCTAATGTATTAATTAGATTGTATTGAAGGTCTAATTATACAAAGATCAGCTATACATATTGGGTAGCCCTAACTATGCAAGCAGGAGTGGCAGCTGTAATGCAAACTTAGGATACTGAGATATGCAATTAGTTATAACCTTCTGCCTTAACAGTGTCCTCTAAGTTGGTGACCAGATCTTCTCCTCAATCATTTTAAGCTTTATGTGAAGCTCAGTTAAAGCAAGTAGGGGCGCACTCCTAAGTGGCTGGATGACTGAACTTTCCCCAAATACCACTAAACACTTTTAAATATATATAATAATCTTCCAAAGATCTCTGCATCATATAAAACATTTAAAACCCCAGTTACCTAATCAGTTTTAATTTATTTTAGATGTATTTGTGTCTAGTATTCAAAGATATGGGATCAGAATTTCATTTTCTTTAAATTTTTGTGTGTACATTTTAATGTACATAAATAATGAAATGATATTAAAAATAATATCCACATAGAATCTCCACTTAGTAGTGACCCCATCTGGCAGAAGTAAAACCTGGCATCCATGCAGCGTTAAAACTCATGGAAAGGGTAGGGGAGGCGATAGCAGTGATGTGCAACTCTAGTCCTTGATAAATGGCAGTGATCAAATACAATGTACTCAACACACGGCAGATTTTTACAGGTTCATGCACATGGATACATTATCTGGAGGGGGGTGGAGTTGATTCAGAAAGTATGTTGGGATAGAAATTATTGCAAGTTATTATGGTGACTATTAAATAATGAAAGTTCTAATAGTACCCATTCACCCATTTATCATCTTTCTCTTTATTTTTGCAAATCATGCTTTCTCTATTCATTGCACCCATTTTTCTCTTATGAGGCATTCTGAGTAATTAAAGGCCTTTAATCAAGCCTTTTATTAATTAATCAGGCCTTTAATTTATAGGGTATTGTATTAGTTAGGGTTCTCTAGAGAAACAGAATCAACAGGGAACACTTGCAAATATAAAATTTATGAAAGCGTCTCACGTGACCGTAGGAATGCAGAGTCCAAAATCCACAGGGCAGGCTGCGAAGCCGATGACTCCAATGGATGGCCTGGATGAACTCCACAGGAGAGGCTCACCAGCCAAAGCAGGAATGGAACCTGTCTCCTCTGAGTCCTCCTTAAAAGGCTTCCCATGATTGGATTTAGCATCACTAATTGCAGAAGACACTCCCCTTTGGCTGATTACAAATGGAATCAGCTGTGGATGTAGCTAACGTGATCATGACCTAATCCTATGAAATGTCCTCATTGCAACAGACAGGCCAGCGCTTGCCCAATCAGATGAACAGGTACCACAACTTGGCCAAGTTGACACCTGTCCCTAACCATGACAGGTATACTCTATACCCTATAAATTCAGGATGCTGTCAATGCTATGATAACTGAATAATGTTCTCAGAAATAAGTCCTATAAAAGCTCATATAAGGGTATTCCAGAGGACAGTATTTAATGAGTGATATGAGTAAAGCCACCAAAGAAAATAATAACCCTTTTATTTACAGTTTACATATTTTTCATAAACATTACATTTGATCCCTTCAACAAGCCTATGAAATGGGTAGGGAAGGCATTGTTCTCATTTCCAGACAAGGAGGCCAAGGTTCACGTGACTAGTCCAAGGTCATAGAGTGAAGTTATGTCTCAATCCAATATCCTCTAATGCCAGGTTCAGAATTTTTCCCTTTATTTTACTCTTCTGCATAGCTCCCTTAGGCAAAAGATCCATCAGCAAGTGGATAAGAGCCAGACAAATGACAGAAAATCAGAGATCTGTCCCCAAGTAGACAGGCAGGCACAAACCTCTCTGGAGGTATGAGGTAGGGGACACTGCTTGGCTTATTACAGCTGTAAAGGAATGAAATGACCTGCCTGGGAGTTCAACATCTGTTCAATCAGTCAGGATGTCCAACATTACCCTTATTTCTGTTAGCACAGATAATTAAGACTTAATGCTGCTGGCGTCTTAAACCCTCTAGGTAGACTTGGATTTTGTCAGTGTGCTTTTTTGAACCTTTTATGAATTAGTCAAATGAAAGGCTAGGATAATGCATTAGTGTCAAGTTCTCTATGCGACTAATTACTCTAAATTTGGAGGCCTGGAGACCCGCAAAAATGGTACCCTGGAATTCTGATCTTGCTCCTTATAGCACTGGGAAATAAATTGGGAGGGGGGTGGAAAAAGACAGGATTCCATGTTGACTCTTTAATAGGATCAGGGTTGAGTTCATATACATTTTCTAACAAATGAGGCCCATTCTTTCAACTTTTATCCGGTGAATCTCAACAGCCTGTGGGTCTCATCTGACTTTGCAGCAGATGTACATTATAACAGCACAGGTTGCTGATCCCTGGTAACTTAGACTAAAGACTTAATTTTCACCTGCAGACAAGGAAAAATGATCCTGTCAAGTTCCGAACTACCTTTTAGAAGGTATTACAGCTTTTAATTGAATGTGATAGCTGCACCTTCTTGTAATTTAATGATCTGTATAATTAGTCATTACTTAGCTATTTTCATAGTGGAAAAATGCACTTTAAAACAATGTTCAAGTACCCATTTGACAGTTTTAATAAGAATGACTGCAAGTGGGATTAAAAGCTTGTATTTTTGACACTAGAGGCAAATCATGATAGAATGTACACTAACAAAAAATGTGATCACTGTGGGGCCTGGGATATATCAGAGATGTCTTGAACACCTTTAAATAAACTCTGTTGAAGTTATTGACTTACTTTGGTCTCATATCCTTTTTTTCCCTCTCTGTTCACTGGTCAATCTGCCTAGAGTGTGCTTCCCACCCTCCCACCTTTGTTCATCCTGTCAGATGTTCAGTCTGTCACCCTTGCCTTTTTTCGCATCTCATCTTGTACTATCTCTGAGAAACCTTTATTGAAGCACCCTATCCACCGCTGCCCCGGGCCCAGCATAGCCCTCCTGCATACCTCTTTATTGCTTATGAACAGTTCACTGCCATTGTGCATTTGCTTGTTTCCTTACTAACCGGCCAGCTCCTCATGGGCAGGGACCTTGTCCTCCTCCTTGTTGTATTGCCACCGTTGAATCTGTGCCTGACATACATCAGCATCTCATAGGTCAATGAATGAATGAAGATTATGATGATTTGACTATGGGAAGATCTTTAAATTAGTAGAACCATCTCCTGATTCTTTTCTTGTTAGAAGGACAAAAATATAGGAAGCTGGTTGTGGTAGTTAGATTCAGTTGTCAACTTGGCCAGGTGAAGGCGCCTAGTTCTATTGCTGTGGACATGAGCCAATGGTACGTGAATCTCATCTGTTGCTGATTACATCTGCAGTCGGCTAGGAGGAGTGCCTGCTGCAATGAATGACGTTTGACTTAATTGCCGGGTGCTTAAATGAGAGAGCTCAACGTAGCCCAGCCCAAGCAGTTCAGCATACCTCATCTCAGCACTCACAGCTCAGCCCAGGCCTTTGGCAATTCAGAAAGGAATCACCCCAGGGAAAGTTGTTGGAACCCAGAGGCCTGGAGAGAAGGCCAGCAGAGATCACCCTGAGCCTTCCCAGGTAAGAAAGAACCTCAGATGAAAGTTAGCTACCTTTCCTCTGAAGAACTCACAAAATAAATACCCTTTTATTAAAAGCCGATATGTCTCTGGTGTGTTGCGTTCCAGCTGCTAGCAAACTAGAACACTGCTGATACCAGAAAACTTCTGACCTTCTTCCTGGGCACTTGGAATGGCAGTATAGATACAAGGTCAAACCTCTGTCATTTGTGGTAATCATTCCATGTAGCAATAATAAGAAACAACTATTTTTTATGGTTCCTAAAATAATTTTATCAGGTGGGCTTTGTATATAAACTTCTTTCTCTTTTTTTTCATACATCTTTTATTTTGAAAATTTTCTTTAGATAAATTAATACAAGATGATTCATATAGTTTTCAAATAATACAAATACTTTACTTAAGGAGGATAGTGTTGCACTAGTTTTTGGATCTTACACAAATATTTGCATAGAAATTAACTAACGTGTGTGTAAATGAACTAACAAAAGATTGAATATGAGTATTGAAGCCCAAATTTGGAAATAAGTGAATCAAGATTTACTGAATCCAATAGTGGTCGTTTTTATCCTCCTGTGTGGTGACCCTGTGTTTCTAAATTTCTGTATTTATTGCCTTTTTCCTTTTTAAAGTATCTGCACATTCTTATTCCATTCAAAGAGTTTTCTGATATGGTATCTTAATTTAGAAAATAGTAAAGAAACATTCAAATGACACCTCTTTTCAAGAATCCTTCCCAAACTCTTCCCAGGTAATCAATTAGTCCCACTTTAGTTTTTTCCAGAACACTGAATTCATACTTCCAGTAGAATCCGTACCCTTTGTATTACAATTTATCAGTATGAAATCTGTCTTACTTGCTATTGTGTGAGCTCCCAAATAGGAAGGATCCATGACTTATGGGTCTCTGCCTGTGAAGTACCTGGCACAGTGCCTGGCTCATCCCAGTACTCAAATGTTTGATGAATAAATTAACGTTATGGCTCTAAAGGATCATCTCATTTTCCCTATGATAGAGGAACAAACAGTAATAAAAGAAGGTAACTGTTAATCTTCTGGACTTTTTAAATATCCTCTTAGGTCAGTATTTGCCCATCAAGTAGTCAATAACAATGTCATTTAAGGCAAAATTTTCTTTAAATATTCATAGAAATTGCAACTAGCAATATAATTTATAAAATGAGGTTTTCCATTTTATATCTTCTATTCAAATCTATTTTATAAACAGACACTGTATGTTTGATTAATTTATATTGTCACTCAGTTTCATTCCCTTGTATATTCATATTTTGTATTCATTACAAAATATGTTTTTATCATTTTGTCATTATAGAGAAAAATGCAATTTTTTACTTAAATGATTTGACTTTAGATGATGAATTACAATTGAATAACTGTTTACACCATATATTTATCAGTTTGCATTTTTCATATTGGAAGTTGAACATTTTATGAGATATTCTCTTTACCTAGTGACTCCTGAAACTTGTCATTTGAGTATGAAAGTATAAATACTATAATTTGGAAATCAGCAGTTTTCAATAGAACTTTTTAAAATAGATCTAAATCTATTATTTCTGTATTTAAATGGAGAAAAGGCATCAACTTTGAAAACTGTCATGTAAAAATCTGAGAAGTCTATAAAGTATTCCTTCCTTTGATATAAATATTTTCTAATGAAATTTTTCACATATAATATATGTAAACAAATCTCTATATTATAGTTAGGCATACAATGAATTTTATAGGTTCTGTCTGTAAAATATAAACAAAACAAAATCCAGCAGCTATAACAACAACCTTCGAAAATGACAGCTTAATCAGATATTTTGAACTGTACCAATGCGAAGCTAACAAAACAGTCACAACAGACAGGAGAGAGGAGAGCCATATCAGGATTCAGTAGGTGCTGTATCAGTTTTTAAGCTGCCAGATGCAATATACCAGAAATGGAATGTCTTTTAAAAGGGGGATTTAATAAGTTGCAAGTTTACAGTTTAAGCCAATAAAAATATCCAAACTAAGGCATCCAGAGAAAGATACCTTGGCTCAAGAAAGGCCAATGGGTCTGGAACACCTCCGTCAGCTGGGAAGACTCATGGCTGGCATCTGCTGGTCCACTGCTCCTGGGCTCCATTGCCTTCAGCCTCTGTTCCTGTGGGGGTTCCTCACTTTGCTTCTATGGGGCTGGCTTTCACCTCTTGGCTTCCCTTGGCTCTCTCCAGGTTCTGGCTTGCTTAATATCTTATGGAAAGGCATGTGGTGGTGTTTGCCAGGCACCAAGCATCTCCAAACATCTGTGTCTCTCTTCTGAGCTCTCCAAAGTGTTTTCTCTTTTAAAGGACTCCACTAAACTAATCAAGACCCACCTGGAATGGGTGAAGTCACATCTCCGTCTTATCAAAAGGTCACACTCACAATTGGGCATGCCACATCTCCATGGAGATAATCTAATCAAAAGTTTCCGCCCCATATTGAATCAAGATTAAAAGAAACGGCTGCGCCCACAAGATAGGATCAGGATTAAATCATGACTTTTCTGGGGTACATAATACCTTCAAACTGGCACAAGTGGGGTTATTGCAGTTACCTAAAATGTATTCATTTCTTCAAAGCTTAGTTCATTTTTTGCATCTTCCCTGAAATCAGGAACTGTTCCAACTGGATGATACCTGCTTTTCTGTATCCTTTGTGTATATATTGTTTGAATTTTTAATTGCCATTGTGTCATTGCCATATCTTGGTGATTAATCTTTATCTTGATTTTCATTGTAAACTCTTTGAAGTAGAGGAATTATAGTTTATAGTGATTTCGATCAGCACATAAATACCTTAGCTAATGAGCTCCGTGAGGGCAGAGAAACCATGTCCGTCTTGTTACCACTATATTCTCTGCAATTTGCACCTAGAAGCCATTCAGATATTTTTGGAATGATTGTAGTATTGCTACTCTTGGACCACATGCCTGAGAGACAGAGATAAAAAAAAGCTTGTTATAGTGTGGTGGGGAAGAAAATTAAGACCAGGTGACAAGGGCTGTAAAAGAGGTATGTAAAGGGCACGTGGGGAGCAGGGAGAAAAGGAATCTGATGCAGTTGGCTCAAGGCAAACTTGGTTCCCATGAGGACTAACTTCTGAGCTGGATCTTAAAGGATACATTGGAATTCGCTGGTCATATCCCCTTCGAGGCCTTTTACATGGTAAATGTTTAGGAAATATCTTCATCTTTTTAATGTGTGCTTCATTTTGATTTTTGAAGTTATATAAAGTGAACCACATTTTTGATAGGATGCTAGATTAATTCAATATTTTTAAGCACTATGAATTGAAATACTACCTTATACTGTAATAAGATGTAAAAGAACAACAAACAAACCAAAAAAGAAAACAGGGTCTTCAGCTCTGAAACAAAATCCACAATCATAGCACTGCCAACCGAATGGACAACAATTAATCCCCTTGGCAACAAAGCACACATATCTTGCTTCACTGTAGCCACCAAATGCTGCATTAGACCCTCCTGATATACAAAGAGCAGAAATTTTAAACTGTCGTTTTTGAAAAACAGAAACTACAATATTTTATTACTCTGCTTTCAAAGGCTATAGTGCATATAAATAAGGTTGATTATAATTTTCTTTTATTTGTAATCAAATAATACTACTGGCCTACCATCACTAAGTCACTCTTTAGAGAGCTGTCTTCTCAGTACTACTGTTGATTTCCATGGCACTGGTTTTTTTTTCCCTCCATTCCAGTCCTCCAGTGCAGGACAGGCTGTCAGCTGGCTGCATAGGATTAGAAATTCAACCTTTTGGATAGCAAGCTTTGATTGTTTTCTTATATGATTTCAAAACAGATAAGATATCTGAACATGTGATAAACTTTATAATGTATTCAGCAAATACTTATTGAATCTTTACTTTTTGCCCTGGAACCCTATTAAACATTGGAGATACAGTGATAAACATGTCACAGAGCACCTGTCCTCTGGACTCTATTCAGTGCAGTTGCCACCAGCCACAATGGGCTATTTACATTTAAATTGTATTGAATTAAAATTAAATAAAATTGAAAATTCAGTTTTTTGATCACACAAGCCATGTTTCAAGTATCCTGTAGCATATGTGGCTAGTGCTTCTTTATCAGAAAGTTCTCTTGAACAACCCTGATTTAGAGACTTATGGATTAGAGGGGAAAACAAAAAGAGAGGGAAAATATTTGTACAGTGATAAAAGGAGTACAATAATAAACAATGATAAGCATAAGCAAGTGCTTATGCTTATAAGGGAAGATAGATGCAAAATGCTGTTAGAGCACAAAGTAGGGTTACCTTGTGCTCCTTGATCTAGTTTTAGGAGGTAAGGGGTGGCCTCCCTGCCGAAGGCCCCACTGCAGCAAGGTTCACCTAGCACAGGGCTGAATGAGAGGAGAGCGTTCCCAGGAGTGCGGTGGGTCTGCCTCTGTTAAGATCCCGGGACAGCTGCAGGTGGTCACTGCTGTTTGCACAGAGAAATAGCAGGAACCAGATCTGCTATGCCAAGTTTAGACTTCAGTTTAAGGACTGCAGATAGCCACTGATACATTTTAAACTGGGCATAAACATGAGAGATTTGTATTATTAAAGGCTTATACTGGCTGCCAAATTGTAGATGACTTGGAGGGAGAGAATCCTAGAGAGACTGGTTAATACTTAAATTAATCCAGGCTACAGCAAATGGTGGTCTAAGCGAAAGGCAACGGCAGTAACTAAGCATCTCACAGATGGCAACTATTATTACTAAGAAAGTCTGCTTCTTTCTACAAACTGTACTTTCACGGTTCCTTCCCAGGAACTACTCTGCTCAACCAGTAGTTCTTTCCTGTCTGCCTCCCCCATGGCCAAATGCTTGCATTTTAAACTGGCCTTTGAGACCACAGAGAACCTGTTGTGGAATAATTTCTTTCTTTCTTTTTCCCGTCTGGTTTTTGGTTTTTTCTGTAGAAAACTGATTTTCCCAGATAGGAGTCAAACCTATGAACTTGACTTCCTTCTTAGGCTAACTGAATGAAATGGCCAATCACAGGTTATAATGAAACAGTTAGAACATATATGATTATGAAAAATTAAATTATCTGAATAGAACATAAGAAGAAAGAACCAGATCACTACTTTTCTTAAATAGCCAGATTCGTTCCCACAAAGAAATCCTTTATACAGTTATTTGCATTAGACATATGAACCCAAAACAAGTGGCTTTAGGGTTCTATAAGCAATATAGAACGTTGTGTCTTTTGTCATTGTGTCACCAGGTCTTCAGAAAACTTAAAGTTTGTGAGAGAAAAAGGCTATCATAGACGAATTAAACTTTTTTTTTAATCTGTACCACTATCCTTCAATTTCTGATTTTGGCAAGTAATCTTTTATGCCCCCCCCCCTTTTTTTTGCTAACTCGGAGAACATTATCACAGTGAACGTATTCAACTTTTACGTGTGTAACTGTCTGTTATATCACAGATGTCCTGCCACCTAGATTTGAATGTGAGTGTTGCTCAGTAAATACTTTCTAGTTTGGCAAGAAACTGAGCATTATAATGATCATTATAAAGAAACCGGTATGTCTGAATAAACAGAAGTTCAGTAATTGCAAAATAAATTAGTTTTGTAGCTTATAATAGTCAACCTGCAAAAGTTGACTCTGCTTGCCTAAATTTAATTGTGAAACAGCTATGGAATTGTATTTAAAATTAGTTTCTCCAAGATACCAAACTTGCATTTATTCTAATAGGTTTTCTTTGACTCCAGTCCACACAGAAACATTTTTTCCTTCATCACATAGGTGAAAATTATTCATAAAAATCTTTTTCTTAATTGCCAAATATGTGTAAGCCAGTATAAGTCACAAAACACTTGTAGACATGTATCTTAAATAAGGTAGACTTAGGGTGTATTATTTTACTATATGAACTGATATGTAGATTTTTTCATGTTTCATTCTCTGGAATCATTAGAAACTTCTTCACAAGGTGGCATTATGATCTATGAATGGGAATTGCCATATATGTGCAAATTAAAATGAAAGACCGCTGAAATACCACCTATTTTAGTTTGCTAGCTGCTGGAATGCAACACACCAGAGACGGATTGGCTTTTAATAAAAGGGGATTTATTTTGTTAGTTCTTCAGAGTAAAGGCAGCTAACTTTCAACTGAGGTTCTTTCTTACGTGGGAAGGCACAGGATGGTCTCTGCTGGCCTTCTGGGTTCCAACAACTTCCCTGGGGTGATTTCTTTCTGCATCGCCAAAATCCTGGGCTGAGCTGTGAATGCTGAGATGAGATATGCCAAGCTGCTTGGGCTGTGCTACACTGAATCTCTCATTTAAGCACCAGCCAATTAAGTCAAACGTCATTCATTGCAGCAGGTACACCTCCCAGCCGACTGCAGATGTAAATCAGCAACAGATGAGGTTCACTACCATAGGCTCATGTCCACAGCAACAGAACTAAGTACCTTCACCTGGCCAAGTTGACAACTGAATCTAACTACCACACCACCTAACTAAAACATCCACACTCTTGTGCAGATGCGCCACACTTACTGCATGCTGGGCATGTTCTGAGTGCTTTATGCATACAACTCATAGAAGTGTCATAACAACAGCCCCATGAAGGAGAGCTTATTAACATCTCCATTTTACAAATGGAGTACAAAAAGGTCATAAATGGCAGAATCAGGGCACACCCAGAAAGTCTGGCTGTAGAGGACATCATCTATTTTTAATAGTTTTGTGAGGTATAATTCACATACAGTAAACAAATTTACAGTTTGATAAGTTTTTGACACCCATGAAACCCTCATCACAGTCAAAATAATTGCATATCTCTATCGCCACCAGAATCCCATTGTGCCCCTGTAACCTCCACTGTCCCTCTCTACCTCTGCCACGTGCAGTGATCTACTTTCCATCTCTATAGCTTACCCTGTATTTTTTAGAATTTGTGTAAATGAAATCATATTGTTTGCTCTCTTTTTTGGCCCATTATGTATGACGTTAGCTGTTGGGTTTTTACCAGATTTAGAATTTTCCTTTTTCTTTTTAGTTTGATAAGAGATTTTTATCATATGTTGGTGTTAAAATTGATCAAATAATGTCTATCACTGAATCTGTTTTTTTAATACTTTGCTTTAGAATTTGTATATCAATATTTGAGAGATGGGCCTGTAATTTTCTTTTCTCTTTTTGTAATGTCCTTGTCAGGTTTGGGTGTGAAGATCATGTTTATGTCATAAAACAAGTGTAACTGGTGATTGTTTTTCTACTGTCTGGAAATGTTTGTGAAAGATGATGTTAGTTTTTTCTTCAATGTTTAGTGGAAGTCACAGGTGATTCCACTGGGCCTGAAGCTCTTTTGTGGAAACATTTTCAATTATAAATTCAATTTTTAAATACATAGGGAGCTCTATTTTCTGTTTCTTCATTTGTTTGTTTGGGTAAGTTGTGCTACTCTCAGAATTATATACTTCATATAAATTAACAAATTTATTTGCATAAAGTTGTTCATAATATCCTTTTAACATATGCAGGATATATATTGATAAATCCATTTTATGCCTCCTCTCTTGTTCTTGACTAGTCTTATCTTGCTTTTCCACTTTCTTCAAAATTTCAGTGTTTATTGACTTCTCTCTACTGATTGTTTTTTCTCTTCCTTTATTTTCTGCTGTTATGTTTATTATTTCCTTCCTCCTACTTTTTATTTTATTGGATTTAATTTGCTAGTCTTGTTCTAGCTTCTTGAGATGAATGCTTACATCATTGATTTTTTTAGCCTTTCTTCTTTTATTGGTGTAGATAAAGCTATAAAATACCTTCTAAGCAGTATTTAGTGGTATCCTATAGTTTTAAATGCCATAAGTTCACTGAGTTTAAAATAACAAGTTTTCCATGTTATACAAACAGTATCTGTTTAATGCCTTAAACTTAGAAGTCCAAAAAGTACAGTGAAGAAAGCAAAAACAACCTAAATTTACAACAACCAGCGGTAACCACAGTTAACATCTTGAAATGTGGACTTCCAGTTTTTTTTAAAATACATCTTCAGTGTTCGCCTTAAAAAGAATGCACAATCATACACATATACATGCACACAAACACACACACAAATGAAAAGTATACCCACTATCATTTTGTAGCCTCTTTTGTCATACATACCCCTTTTAAAATTACTATTTTATTGTCCTTAAAAAAATACCTGATCAATAGTGCAATCATTCTCAACAGGGCAGTAATTTCACTGTAGTGTTACCACTTACAAAGAGAAATAAATCAGAGAATGAAATTGTCAAGTACTTGCATAGACTGGAAGAGCATACAAAGAAGAAAGATTTTCATAAAGAAACTAGAGAATAAACAAAGGAAGCCCTCAGTTTGTTGTTCTTAGTGGACAATATGGATACATCCCCCCACCCCTCACAAATATTCTGCTGTGTTGGTTCCAAGAGAGTTTATTTGGATGATAAAAATCCCATAGCTTATATTTTTTCAAACTCATTGAAGCCAAGTGCACACTTTTTTAAGAAACACCAATATGGAGATAATTAATTCTGCCTTTTTAAAAAACTAAACCTTAGAAATTAAAAAAAAAAAAAATCCACACACAAACATCATGTTTTTGACCATTAGTATTTTTAAAGACCATCTCATGCTCAGCTTAGTTAGAAGATGTTAGTGAGTCAGCGTTGGTGTATCAGCTGGTTATACTTAAGAAGTCCCTAATATTGACAACACTCATAAATGAAATAGAAAAATACCTTATCAAAAATCCATAAGTTATTGAGGTAAGAGGTAAAATATACTGATTATAAACCGAACAGCAATCTTATATCATGCTTTTGTGAAGAGTAATTTTGTCATGTTCAAGAGAGCTGTAGGTTTCATAGATATGGTTGCAAACTGTATCAAGAGAAAAATGAGAAATGTCACTCAAAAAATAGAAGTGGTATTTTTTCACCATTTCCAAAACACAATATCTTATTTGACAGTGACACAAACTGGGGATAGCAAGTGGGGAGATGGGAATGTCTATGTCACATGAAAGAGATGAAGTTTAATACTTGTTAAACTTTTTGATAACAATATTTTCAGAGTAAGATAACCATGATGTGACTGCTTAATCAAAATAATGGCAGTTCAGCCTACATAAATAGGCTCCCAGTGTCCAAGACAAGGGAAGAAGTAGCCTTTATTGATCAGAATACCTAGAGCATTGTTACAAGTAGGTTTTATATCTTAGGCACACTTGTTCACATGGCCACCTGGAGCCTGTGCTGCCTGGAGCATTGTTGAGACTATTAAAAAATTAAGAAAATTTCAGTGACCTATGAAAGCTACTCTGAAGAACTACAATATAGAAGACAAATTAGACATATTCTGTCTAATTACAAAGGGCAAAATCAATGTCCCTGCATAGAAATTACAGAGAAACAAGTTTTTATATAAAACACTTAATACAACATGTGCTGGTTTGAAAAGATGTATGTACCCTAGAAAAGCCATGTTTTAATTAAAATCCCATTTCATAAAAGTAAAATAATCCCTATTCAATACTGTATTTTGAAATTATACTCAGAACCTCTCTCTGGAGATGTGATTTAATCAAGAGTGGTTGTTAAGCTGGATTAGGTGATGACATGTCTCCATCCATGTGGGTGGATCTTGATAAGTTTCTGGAGTGCTATAAAAGAGGAATCATTTTGGAGAATGAAGAGATTCAGAGAGAGCAGAGCAGAACAATATAGCCACGAGAAGCCAAGTCTACCAGCCAGCGACCTGTAGAGATAAAGAAGAAAAATGTCTCCCAGGGAGCTTCATGAAACAGGAAGCCAGGAGAAGAAGCTAGCAGATGATGCCATGTTCACCATGTGTGCTTCCAGATGAGAGAGAAACTCTGACTGTGTTCACCATGTACCCTTCCACTTGAGAGAGAAACCCTGAACTTTATCAGCCTTCTTGAACCAACTTATCCTTCCCTGGATGCCTTAGATTGGACATTTTTATAGACTTGCTTTAATTAGGGCATTTTCTCAGCCTTAGAACTGTAACTACCAACTTATTAAATTCCCCTTTTTAAAAACCATTCTGTTTCTGGTATATTGCATTCTGGCTGCTAGCAAACTAGAATGCAACATTTCACAGATTTCATATACATTATTTAATTCTGATTTTTTATGATAATTTTTGATAGATAGTTATATGCAGCTCATAAAGATCTAATAAGAGCTTTCTAAAAAAGAGAATTATCAAAAAAAAACAAAAAAACACCAATCATTGCATGGTACAGTATCAACTTTTGCTATTTTAGATTTATTCAAATAGAGGCCAGAATCTTTTGTTGGCAATGACCCTGAAGGATGGGACCGAGAGTAGATCTGTACTCTTAATCAGTGTACTTACCACCGACAGTAAACTGACATGGTTTAGCTGTAATGCAAGGATTTTATATATTTTTTCTTTCAATCTCCATATCCACCCTCAAGTGTTACTTGCCGTCTTCTGTCAACCTGACCTGATGCCGGTTATTCATTTGAGATGGTTTTTGACCATGCCTGTGGTATCTTACTCCCTGTGTGTTTCTCCTCTGTGCTTTCTCTCTAGTGTATTCTCCCTGGCCAAATCCTACCAGCTTGTAAAAACTGATTATGCAAATATATTTCCATTGGGTGTTGTCATATTGGGAATATTTATACTGGGGCAATCAACTCCAATCAGGGCATTTTTTCCCCCAGAGTGCTAGTTGTAAACTCTTTACCAGCAGATCACTAACCTATTTCATTTATATACCAGCATCTGCTAACCTTGTGCACAAACTTAATCCTCATTTCTTGTGATTCCTTGGTGATTCATTGATCAAGTCATTATTTTTTTATTCTCACTCACACAAGTAACCCTTGAAAGGTGCTAAAGTAAAGTTTTTTAAACTTAAGAATTCATGTTATTCTTTTTCAAAGCTATAGGAATGAAGTTGTATTCACAGTGAAACTACAATAACTTTTATATCCTTAAAAACAAATCATGGCTGGAAGATGGCGGCTTAGTAAGACGCGCGGATCTTAGTTTCTTCTCCAGGACACCTACTAGGGGAGTAGAAACGATACAGAAAGCGCCCAAAGCCACAACAGAGATAAAAGAGACAGCGTACCCCATCCTGGAACGGCTGGCTGGCTGAGAGAAGCAGCTCGGGTGAGATCGCCGAGGCGCGCGGGCCTTACCGGGCGGGGTGGCAAGCGGCCGGAGTTACTCCCTTCCCCCTTCCCGGGCCGGCTGGGAGAATTGGAGAGGCGGTCCCCTGAAACAAAGACGGCTGGCGCCCACACCACGCGCAGCCCCCGGACCAACTGAGAGAATTGGATCGGAAACCCCCAGGCCGCGGAGAATGGTGACGGGTGGGGGAGGCCCCTTCCAAACCCGTGACTCCCGGGGAACGTGCATTCTCTCGGGCGGGCCGCTGCCGCTGGCGCCCTCCCGCCACGCTTGTCACCCAGGGCCGACTAGGAAATTCGGACGGGCTCTTTCCCTGGCTGCGGCGACCAGCAACCCTCCCTGCGTTCGGACCCCGGGCCGGCTCAAGCCGTTTCGGCTAGCGAATCCCCAGGACGGCGAGAGTTTTCCAAAGTTTAAGGTCCCACAGCACCTTTTACTGGTGGGACCCGCAGACAAACGGGTGCCACGAGCGCCACCTACTGGGCAGGATAAGAAAAACAGAACCCAGAGATTTCACAGAAAAATATTACAACCTTGCTGGGTCCAACACCAAGAGAAATCTGAATAAATGCCCAGACGCCAGCAGCAGAAGATAACTGTCCACGCTCAAAAGATTGAGAATATGGCTCAGTCAAAGGAACAAACCAATAGCTCAAATGAGACACAAGAGCTGAGACAACTAATGCTGAATATACGAACAGAAATGGAAAACCTCTTCAAAAATGAAATCGATAAATTGAGGGAGGACATGAAGAGGACATGGGCTGAACATAAAGAAGAAATAGAAAAACTGAAAAAACAAATCGCAGAACTTATGGAAGTGAAGGATAAAGTAGCAAACATAGAAAAAATAATGGATAGCTACAATGATAGATTTAAAGAGACAGAAGATAGAATTAGTGATTTGGAGGATGGAACATCTGAATTCCAAAAAGAAACAGAAACTATAGGGAAAAGAATGGAAAAATTTGAACAGGGTATCAGGGAACTCAAGGACAATATGAACCGCACAAATATACGTGTTGTGGGTGTCCCAGAAGGAGAAGAGAAGGGAAAAGGAGGAGAAAAACTAATGGAAGAAATTATCACTGAAAATTTCCCAACTCTTATGAAAGACCTAAAATTACAGATCCAAGAAGTGCAGCGCACCCCAAAGAGATTAGACCCAAATAGGCGTTCTCCAAGACACTTACTAGTTAGAATGTCAGAGGTCAAAGAGAAAGAGAAGATCTTGAAAGCAGCAAGAGAAAAACAATCCATTACATACAAGGGAAACCCAATAAGACTTTGTGTAGATTTCTCAGCAGAAACCATGGAAGCTAGAAGACAGTGGGATGATATATTTAAAATACTAAAAGAGAAAAACTGCCAACCAAGACTCCTATATCCAGCAAAATTATCCTTCAAAAATGAGGGAGAAATTAAAACATTCTCAGACAAAAAGTCACTGAAAGAATTTGTGACCAAGAGACCAGCTCTGCAAGAAATACTAAAGGGAGCACTAGAGTCAGATACAAAAAGACAGAAGAGAGAGATATGGAAAAGAGTGTAGAAAGAAGGAAAATCAGATATGATATATATAATACAAAAGGCAAAATGTTAGAGGAAAATATTATCCAAACAGTAATAACACTAAATGTCAATGGACTGAATTCCCCAATCAAAAGACATAGATTGGCAGAATGGATTAAAAAACAGGATCCTTCTATATGCTGTCTACAGGAAACACATCTTAGACCCAAAGATAAACATAGGTTGAAAGTGAAAGGTTGGGAAAAGATATTTCATGCAAATAACAACCAGAAAAGAGCAGGAGTGGCTATACTAATATCCAACAAATTAGACTTCAAATGTAAAACAGTTAAAAGAGACAAAGAAGGACACTATATACTAATAAAAGGAACAATTAAACAAGAAGACATAATAATCATAAATATTTACGCACCGAATCAGAATGCCCCAAAATACGTGAGGAATATACTGCAAACATTGAAAAGGGAAATAGACTCATATACCATAATAGTTGGAGACTTCAACTCACCACTCTCATCAAGGGACAGAACATCTAGACAGAGGATCAACAAAGAAATAGAGAATCTGAATATTACTATAAATGAACTAGACTTAATAGACATTTATAGGACATTACATCCCACAACAGCAGGATACACCTTTTTCTCAAGTGCTCATGGATCATTCTCAAAGATAGACCATATGCTGGGTCACAAAGCAAGTCTTAACAAATTTAAAAAGATTGAAATCTTACACAACACTTTCTCGGACCATAAAGGAATGATGTTGGAAATCAATAATAGGCAGAGTGCCAGAAAATTCACAAATACGTGGAGGCTCAACAACACACTCCTAAACAACGACTGGGTCAAAGAAGAAATTGCAAGGGAAATTAGCAAATACCTCGAGGCGAATGAAAATGAAAACACAACATATCAAAACTTATGGGACGCAGCAAAGGCAGTGCTAAGAGGGAAATTTATTGCTCTAAATGCCTATATCAGAAAAGAAGAAAAGGCAAAAATTCAGGAATTAACTATCCATTTGGAAGAACTGGAGAAAGAACAGCAAGCTAACCCCAAAGCAAGCAAAAGGAAAGAAATAACAAAGATTAGAGCACAAATAAATGAAATTGAAAACATGAAAACAATAGAGAATATCAATAAGGCCAGAAGTTGGTTCTATGAGAAAATCAATAAGATTGATGGGCCCTTAGCAAGATTGACAAAAAGAAGAAGAGAGAGGATGCAAATAAATAAGATCAGAAATGGAAGAGGAGACATAACTACTGACCTCACAGAAATAAAGGAGGTAATAACAGGATACTATGAACAACTTTACGCTAATAAATACAACAATTTAGAGGAAATGGACGGGTTCCTGGAAAGACATGAACAACCAACTTTGACTCAAGAAGACATAGATGACCTCAACAAACCAATCACAAGTAAAGAAATTGAATTAGTCATTCAAAAGCTTCCTAAAAAGAAAAGTCCAGGACCAGATGGCTTCACATGTGAATTCTACCAAACGTTCCAGAAAGAATTAGTACCAATTCTCTTCAAACTCTTCAAAAAAATCGAAGTGGAGGGAAAACTACCTAATTCATTCTATGAAGCCAACATCACCCTCATACCAAAACCAGGCAAAGATATCACAAAAAAAGAAAACTACAGACCAATCTCTCTAATGAATACAGATGCAAAAATCCTCAATAAAATTCTAGCAAATTGTATCCAACAGCACATTAAAAGAATTATACATCATGACCAAGTAGGATTCATCCCAGGTATGCAAGGATGGTTCAACATAAGAAAATCAATTAATGTAATACACCATATCAACAAATCAAAGCAGAAAAATCACATGATCATCTCAATTGATGCAGAGAAGGCATTTGACAAGATTCAACATCCTTTCCTGTTGAAAACACTTCAAAAGATAGGAATACAAGGGAACTTCCTTAAAATGATAGAGGGAATATATGAAAAACCCACAGCTAATATCATCCTCAATGGGGAAAAATTGAAAACTTTCCCCCTAAGATCAGGAACAAGACAAGGATGTCCACTATCACCACTATTATTCAACATTGTGTTGGAGGTTCTAGCCAGAGCAATTAGACAAGAAAAAGAAATATAAGGCATCAGAATTGGAAAGGAAGAAGTAAAACTATCACTCTTTGCAGACGATATGATACTATACGTCGAAAACCCGGAAAAATCCACAACAAAACTACTAGAGCTAATAAATGAGTACAGCAAAGTAGCAGGTTACAAGATCAACATTCAAAAATCTGTAGCATTTCTATACACTAGTAATGAACAAGCGGAGGGGGAAATCAAGAAACAAATCCCATTTACAATTGCAACTAAAAGAATAAAATACCTAGGAATAAATTTAACTAAAGAGACAAAAAACCTATATAAAGAAAACTACAAAAAACTGCTAAAAGAAATCACAGAAGACCTAAATAGATGGAAGGGCATACCGTGTTCATGGATTGGAAGACTAAATATAGTTAAGATGTCAATCCTACCTAAATTGATTTACAGATTCAATGCAATACCAATCAAAATCCCAACAACTTATTTTTCAGAAATAGAAAAACCAATAAGCAAATTTATCTGGAAGGGCAGGGTGCCCCGAATTGCTAAAAACATCTTGAGGAAAAAAAACGAAGCTGGAGGTCTCGCGCTGCCTGACTTTAAGGCATATTATGAAGCCACAGTGGTCAAAACAGCATGGTATTGGCATAAAGATAGATATATCGACCAATGGAATCGAATAGAGTGCTCAGATATAGACCCTCTCATCTATGGACATTTGATCTTTGATAAGGCAGTCAAGCCAACTCACCTGGGACAGAGCAGTCTCTTCAATAAATGGTGCCTAGAGAACTGGATATCCATATGCAAAAGAATGAAAGAAGACCCATCTCTCACACCCTATACAAAAGTTAACTCAAAATGGATCAAAGATCTAAACATTAGGTCTAAGACCATAAAACAGTTAGAGGAAAATGTTGGGAGATATCTTATGGATCTTACAACTGGAGGCGGTTTTATGGACCTTAAACCTAAAGCAAGAGCACTGAAGAAGGAAATAAATAAATGGGAACTCCTCAAAATTAAACACTTTTGTGCATCAAAGAACTTCATCAAGAAAGTAGAAAGACAGCCTTCACAATGGGAGACAATATTTGGAAATGATATATCAGATAAAGGTCTAGTATCCAGAATTTATAAAGAAATTGTTCATCTCAACAACAAAAAGACAGCCAACCCAATTACAAAATGGGAAAAAGACTTGAACAGACACCTCTCAGAAGAGGAAATACGGATGGCCAAGAGGCACATGAAGAGATGCTCAATGTCCCTGGCCATTAGAGAAATGCAAATCAAAACCACAATGAGATATCATCTCACACCCACCAGAATGGCCATTATCAACAAAACAGAAAATGACAAGTGCTGGAGAGGATGCGGAGAAAGAGGCACACTTATCCACTGTTGGTGGGAATGTCAAAGGGTGCAACCACTGTGGAAGGCAGTTTGGCAGTTCCTCAAAAAGCTGAATATAGAACTGCCATACGACCCAGCAATACCATTGCTAGGTATCTACTCAAAGGACTTAAGGGCAAAGACACAAACGGACATTTGCACACCAATGTTTATAGCAGCATTATTTACAATTGCAAAGAGATGGAAACAGCCAAAATCTCCATCAACAGAAGAGTGGCTAAACAAACTGTGGTATATACATACGATGGAATATTATGCAGCTTTAAGACAAGATAAACTTATGAACCATGTAATAACATGGATGGACCTAGAGAATATTATGCTGAGTGAATCCAGCCAAAAACTAAAGGACAAATACTGTATGGTCCCACTGATGTGAGCGGACATTCGAGAATAAACTTGAAATATGTCATTGGTAACAGAGTTCAGCAGGAGTTAGAAACAGGGTAAGACAATGGGTAATTGAAGCTGAAGGGATACAGACTGTGCAACAGGACTAGATACAAAAACTCAAAAATGGACAGCACAATAATACCTAATTGTAAAGTAATCATGTTAAAACACTGAATGAAGCTGCATCTGAGCTATAGGTTTTTGTTTTGTTTTGTTTTGTTTTGTTTTGTTTTGATTTTACTATTATTACTTTTATTTTTTTCTCTATATTAACATTCTATATCTTTTTCGGTTATGTTGCTAGTTCTTCTAAACCAATGCAAATGTACTAAGAAATGATGATCATGCATCTATGTGATGATGTTAAGAATTAATGATTGCATGTGTAGAATGGTATGATCTCTAAATGTTGGGTTAATTTCTTTTGTTCCGTTAATTAAAAAAAAAAAAAGAAAAAAGAGAAGGGATAATTGGAGATGAAGGGATACAGACTGTACAACGGGACTGGATATAAAAACTCAGAAATGGACAGCACAATACTACCCAATTGTAATGCAATTATGTTAAAACACTGAATGAAGCTGCATGTGAGGTATAGGTTTTTGGTTTTTGTTTTTTTTGTTTTTTTTCTTTCTATTATTGTTTTAATTCTTATTCTGTTGTCTTTTTATTTCTTTTTCTAAATCGATGCAAATGTACTAAGAAATGATGAATATGCAACTATGTGATGTTATTAAGAATTACTGGGCGGGCCGCGGTGGCTCAGCGGGCAAAGTGCTTGCCTGCTATGCCGGAGGACCTCGGTTCGATTCCCGGCCCCAGCCCATGTAACAAAAACGGAGAAACAGAATACAATAAAACAAGAAAATGTTTAAAAATGTTTCCCTTTCTTCCTTCCTTCCTTCTTTCTATCCTTCCTTCCTTCTCTCTGTCTTTCCTTTAAAAAAAAAAAAAAAAAAAAAAAAAAAAAAAAGAATTACTGATTGTACATGTAGATTGGAATGATTTCTAATTGTTTTGTTAATTCTTTTTTTAATTAATAAAAAAAAAAGAAAAAAAAAAAGAATTACTGATTGTACATGTAGATTGGAATGATTTCTAATTGTTTTGTTAATCCTTTTTTTAATTAATAAAAAAAAAGAAACAAATCATGTTATTATAATTGTAATAACTATTAGTTTGTATATATCTATGCATGTCTATACATGCTTTTCTTGGGGAAAAAAAAGGAGTATCTTAAGGTTAGTTCCAAGATCTTTGATAATAGTCTAGGTCAAATCAAGAATAACTAAAATAAATAATCTATTCCTTTTCTCCTTGAACTATAAAATTCTAATGGAAATATTATTTAGCCTAACATGTTTGTATGTTTCCATTTTACTAAAAGTTACTGCATTTGATTTTTCTTTTACAGATCAGGATCTTGATGATCAACCAAGAAGAAAAAGAACTAGGAAGCATAAATCAAAGAAAATTTTTGAAAATCCCAATAGTGCCCATGTAGAACAAGCGGGGTTAGAAAAAAAGAAGAGTCTTTTACAAGAAAAATTACAGCCACAGCACACAGATGGCAGCACAATAAGCAAAAATAAAAAAAGGAAACTGAAAAAGAAACAGCAGATTAAGAAGAAGAAAGCAGCTGGCTTACTAACAAAAGCCTTTGGCATCAATTTCATGTACCAGCCTGAGGAGAGCAACAGTGAACAGGAAGATGTAAGGGACACTGATGGAGAAGATGCTACAGACACCAAGGAGGAAGCAGTCAAAGGCTCCAAGGAGGAAGGCAGTAACGATGCCAATGAAAAGGCAGATGCTATCCTAAACTTCCTGAAGTCAACCCAAGAAATTTACTTTTATGATGGTATGGTTTTTCATCAGTGTTTCTTTAGAATAGCGGTATCCACTTGAAAAAAAAGTAAGCAAAATATTGTAAAATATTTCAAAAGAAATATACAGATTGGAGGGTTTGATTAACTCATGTTCATTTTCATAAGCTAACCAGGAAATTAAAGAAGCACAACTATCTCCTTTAGAAACCATTCTGTTTTACTCTTCCACATATAACTTACTGGTTTAAGATTTTTCAGTAAACTATTTTTGAGCAACTGTTATTTGTATTGCTGTAGTAGATGGAAAAGTAAAAGCAAATTTATTTTCGCAGGGGATAATTCCTTAGATCTGTATTGAACTTTATTAACTGTTTATTAATCCAACAGTAGAAAGAAGAAAATAGTAAATGGGAGCCAGTATGGTTGCATCAAAAATAGAGGCACTCAAAATAAATTCTTTTCCTATTTTGATTGCATTGCTACTAGATTCAGGGGGATATGGTGAGTTTAGTATTTCCAGATTTCAGCAAGACATTTGACAATGTTCTTGTGAATAAGATTGAGAAATATTGGTTATATTATAATTTGGAAAATACATAACTGATTTAACAATGATGCAAATATATCATTATTAGTAGATCAGTTTCAACCAAGAAAAGATGATTACAGGTGACTTTCCCCCATTCCTCTTTAGCATGTTTTCCAGCAATTTGTATCAATAAATTAAAAACATACTTAAATATTCAAATGACACAAATGAAAAGTCATGGCTAATATCCTGCAAAACAGAAATAGGATTCAGAAAGATCTCAGTAGATTTTCCATTCTGTGTATGATGGAGTAGCTTATAGTAGATCAGCAGTGCTGCCAAGAATAACTAGAAAAGCTAGATAAAATACAAAAAACCAAACCAACAAACAAAAATCCTCGGTTGAAGAAATCTAAGCATTGCTGAGGAAATCAGCTCATGAGAGGACAAAATCCCAAAGAAAGTAAAACCACTTGGGGATGAGAGCAGATATTCTATAGTTACGTTATTCTTAAAGATATTTGCCAGTTCTGGCTGCTCAGGGTATTAAAGGAGTATCTAAGAAAAGGAGTGGTGGGCCACTACTAAAAGACAGAGAAATCTGCAGTTTTTTGCTATCTCGCAAGTCCAGAGAGACAAAAAGTAGGGAGCTCAGGGGCTGGCTGATTCTGATGAGAAAAGAAGGTCAGAGAATGAAACCAAGCATTCTGCTGGTTTTCCTTTCAAAACATCTGCCCAATTCCAAAGCTGTAGGAAGCAGCCTCTGAAAATCAGTGGACTTTTTGACAGTCTTAAGGTGCTAGAGAAGTAAGGGTTAATTTTGACCTTCAAGCAGACCACCTAAAGGGCAAAGCAGAGGTAAATGATCCTTGCACAAACCTCCAACCCAGGTTCTGATCATCTCAATCCCTAAATGAATCAAATTGATCAGATAATCTTCCTTATCTGCCTAACAAAAGAAAGGATGAGCCCTCTCTGGAGGAAAATAGCATCTAAGATCTGTACAATTTTTTTTTTATCCACATTCAATAAGAATTTACCAGGCATCTCAAGAGCTAGAACCATGAAACCAAAAAAACAAGGGAGAGAAAAAGAAAAAACAGTAGAAATATATCACAAATATGTAGGATATTAAAGTTATCAGACAAGGAATTTAAGATAGTATGATTTTAATGTTCAAAAGCAAGTAAAGGAGAAATAAGATGAAAACTGGAGAATTACATGAGATAATCTGAATCTATTAGGATAATCAAATGGAAATTCTAGACCAGAAAAATTAAATAACAAATTAAGAACTCAAAGATACTCGAATTTAAACCTCAGATTAGATTCAACATGAAAGAGTGACTTGGAAAACAGGTCAATGAAATATCTGAATGAAGAAAAGAGAAAAAAAGTACAAAAAAAAAAACCATAACCTACACATGGAGCACAGTAAAAGGATCTAACATGCATGCAGTTGGAGTCCAAGAAGTTGAGGAGAGAGAATAGAGCAGAAATAGTAAAGAGATAATAGTTAGGAATTTTTTGAAATTTTAAAGTACATAAAGTCACAGATTCAAGAAGTTCTGTAAACTCCAAACAGGATTACTACAAAGGATACGTTATTGTCAAGTTGCTGAAAACTAGGGATAGAAATGATAAGAGCAGCCAGAGAATAAAGACACACTAGCTTTATAGGAGCGACAATGAGACTGATGGTTGACTTAGCAAAAGAAAAGCCATTTGTTATGGTCATAGTTGTCCCTGCTTTATTATAGACCCAGCAGTCTTACTCTTTTCTTTTTTCTTAAATACATGGCATATAGAGAGAGAACTTAGTTCCATTGCCCTGTTTACACCACTGCTGCTCATGAGTTTCAATCACATATTATATTTGGGAAGATATAAAAGATCAGAAATATTCCTACAGATAAACAGATATTCAAATTTCCGTCGTCATTCATGAGGTAGTATTTATGTTGTCTTGTTTACTTTTCAAAGTTCTACTCTGATTATCTCTCCTGATAGTTTTTTATATCCCAAGCATACCACTCTAAGTAGGAATGTATGTTGAGGTTTTCCTTAGGAAATGAAAGCATGTCTTTAGATTTAAAAAATCAAAATATATTTCTAAGTGGTACTGATTTTGTTTAGGTATCTCCGAAGATTCAGATTCAACTGTCTTTATGGAAACCACCAAAGAGCTATTTAAACGTCTTGAATCTCACAGCATGTCTCCCTCAGATGTGTTCATTCTGGATCACATGAAAACACTGTTACTTTTGCAAGATATTGAAAGATTGAAAAGTGCTCTGGAAATGTTCCCAGAACATTGCATGATGCCTCCTGGTATGTACTGTACAATTTATTCGTTATGCTGCTTAAGATACTCAAGGTTTGCCTCTGAAAATCTTACACTCCACCAAAACAGTAATGAGTCAGAAAATATAACAATGCACATATGGCCTGAAGAATAGAGTCCCACAGAGGAATATGCTTCTTGTATCTCTGCTTGATATAAAAATATTTCACATTATATATGCAGCAATACATGTGCTATCCAATTTTCCAGCCTTGTGAGTTATCAAATCTCAAGGCCAAATTTTTGTAAGTTTAAACAGAAGTGAAAAAGACTAATTTCTTACCTTGTTTTTCCTTTTCCTCTACTAGATTGGGAGAAGATAAATTTTTTCTGTCTTCCGAACCTATTGGTATACCTTATCAAACCTTATAGTTAGAATGAGAGTTGAATTATTATGGCGATTGTTCTTTTGTTTACTTGCTCAACTTTTATTGGATACCCAATCTTTGTAAACAGGAGTGTCCTGGAGAGCTGATTAGTTGCCAATTGTGCTTGTTTCTTCCCACCTCTGTATTAAGTGACATCACATTGGTAGCTTAAAATGGGCTTGAAATAGGCCCTGGTGGACATATTTAGATTCTGGAAATCTGCGAACACTGATAATCAAGGCTCTTTTGGGAGAACCACTTTACCTGCACACCACTGTCTGATCCAGAATAGATGCTTGAGAAATTTTCAACTGAATGAAAGATATCCTGCAGATGACTTTTTAAGGAAATTTCAAAATAAGTGTAATGCAAAGTCTCCATCCCCAAAACCTTACAATATACCAAAGAATAGAGGCTAACCTAGTATTTAAAAAGCCAGAGAGCAATTCATGTTAAATAACAATGAAGCTATTACGGTATGTTACAATAATTAGCAAGTGAATGACACAGATAATACTTTGATTCCTAAGTAAAAGAGATCATTGTGGGTTGGGGTAACCAAGAGGGACTGCCTCACATGTATGTTAATTAATTTGTTAAGAGGATATTTATTGCATCTCTAACTTGTACCAGGCATTATTCTGGGTAATGGGGATTATCAGTTAATGCAGATAGAGAGCCTGCTTAAGTTTTAGTAATGAGACGGAAAATCAGCAAGAGAAATAAGCAAAATATATAGTATATGTGATAGACAGAAAGAAAGAAAAAATAAAACAGAGAAGGGTAATACTCTTGCAGCCAATTGCAAATGCTCTGCAAAGGGCATGTGTCTAACTTGTTTAAGAAATGAAAAGATGGTTAATATGAGGAATTGCCAGGAGACCAGTGTGGGTGGGGCAGAGTGAATGGGGAATACAGTATTGGAAGATGAAGTAAAAGAGGTATCAGGAGGACCAAGTCATGTTGGCCCCTGGAGGTCTTGATGAGTTGTTGGCTTTCACTTGGAGAGAAATGGGAGGTTGCCAGAAAGCTTTGAGCAGAAGAGGGACATGGTCAGAATGTTCCTGGCAGGATCTCTCCAGCTGTTGTCTTAACCATAGATTGAAGGAGGGGGTCAAGTGCAAAACAGGAGACCAGCTGGGGTGGGGGCGGGGCTATATAAAAATCCTGATGAGAAATTGCGGTAGCATCAGAGTGATAGTAGTTAGTATGGCGAACTGTGGTCAGATTTTAGCTACATTTTGGAGGTACAGCCAGTAAGATTTGCCGACAGACCAAATATGGGATGTGAGAGAAAGAGACATTTTTGGTCTCAGTAGCTGGAAGAATTGAATCACCAATTATGAGGTAAGAAGGTCTGCTAGAAGGAGCAGATTCAGGGGGTGAGCGGACATACCAGAAGCTCTGTTTTAGATGGGGTAAATCTGGGATACTCATCAGATATCTGATAGAGATTTAGAATTGTGAAGTCATTGGTCACTTTGGCAGAACAGTTTCAGAGAAGTGTTGGAGGAGAATGTGGCAAAAGCTTTGTTAGAATGGGTTCAAGAGAAAATAACAGAAATTGGAAACAGTAAGGAAAGATAACACTTTCAAGAATGTTTGCTGTAAGGGAGGAAGAGAAATAAGACAGGAGGAAAAAATGGAATCAAAAGGCTTTATTCTTCTTAGTGGGACAAAGAGTAACATTGGCCCCTGATGGGATGTAGGAGAGATGGGAGAACTGCTGAAGAAATATTAATCCTATTGAAAATGGAAGCTGGACATTCAAATGTTTAAATCAAATAGGTTTCTCTGAAAGATCATCTAACTCTAATCCCATATTTGTTGTTGTTGTTTTGGGGGGGTTGTTTCTATTCAGGGTTTTCCAATTCCCATCTGGCAAGTTAGAATAGAGCCCAGGAGCGTGTACTCTCTGTAGTTAATCATTTTAGAAGTATTGGAAGTCCATTATAAACTAAATTCTGGGAAAATTTTTTTGAATAATTTCTTTTCTTTTTTTTTAACATGGGCAGGCACCGGGAATCGAACCCGGGTCCTCTGGCATGGCAGGCGAGCATTCTTGCGAATAATTTCTTTACAAGTTAAAATAAAGCTTGACATTTGAGGAGAATCTATTCACAACTATAATTCTTCCATGAAGCAATAAAAAGGTTGGCCAGTGATGTCAAAAACAGACTTTGTCCACCTTATAGTTTACAGTTGGCTACTCCTGGTATAGCAAAAGCTTTCATGAAATGTGAATGCTATGCGATCATTTTATTGCATCACTTAAGATTCTACTTTTACCTTTTTTTTTCCCTAGTTTGTTCCTCTTTGTGAAATAACTTCTATTTCCATTTAATTTGAGTTTGTGTATACTTTTCTTTCAGATCTGCTGTGATTTCATTAAGTTCAGGTCTAATAGAACTTGGAAACCTGTAGGACTAAAATAAAGTAAAATACAAATATTCAGGATTTACCCATCGTTTTTGCCACATTTGTTATGTAAGGTGTAATTCACAAGTGTGATATGTCATTAGCAACATCATTTTTAACACCAAAGTTGTATTTTATTAAATTGTTTCACAGTTTACTTTAGACCCAAAAGCTAACATCTGAAAAAATATCAAAATAATAATTTGTGTGTTTTATGTGATTATTTTGCTTTGCTTTCCAGAACAGGCGAGAGTAATCTCTATTCTCTTTAATTACTGGATTACACATATTCTTCCAGAGAAAAACAATGAATAAAATCAGTATGTCTACTTAAGAAGAGATCAAATTTAAGAAGAAAATATAAAAGACAAACATGAAATGGGCTGAGACTTAATTACTGTATTTACAAAGAAGGTAAAATTTCCTATTTTTTCTTTGTAGCCCAAATCATGTGAACTTTGAAGACATTTGTGGCCATATTATTTATTCATGTGTTTGTATATAATGGGCAAGGTGTCATCTGAAACATTGACAAATTGGAATAAAAATTGAAGTATTTCATTTGCAATTGTATATGTCTTGAATTGCTACAGAAAGATTGTCTTTCTAATTGCTGTAAAAATTGAAAATAGACATGCTGTTAAATTGAATAAACTGTATAGTTTAGGGCTGCTATATATTTTTGTAAAGTTTTAAATCACCTAGTATTTGAAAGTTTTTATTTTAAGACTGCTTTATGAAAATTAAAATGTTCCGGTTTAAGTAATTTGATTATAGTTGAATTTATTCTTTTCTTCTTTATTCCCTTTTCTCTAAAGAAAATTGTTTTTCCTGTGTGATCTTTCTTTTTGTGTTGGAAGCAACTACCAGTTCCCATTCTGAGATTTAAAAACATCATTCAGTTGGTATAGCCTTTTCAGAGAGCATTGACTTTGTCCATGAAAATGTTAAATTGTACCAACTCTTTTTTTTTTTATTAGAAAAATTGTGGATTTAAAGAAAAATCATGTGTAAAATACAAGATTCCCATATACCACTGCATTACCAATACGTTGCATTGGTGTGGTACACTTGCCACAATTGATGAAAGCACATTTTTATAATTGTACTATCTACCACTGACCATGGCACAACTCAGGGTTCAATGTTTGTATAGTGCATATTCATGGATTTCTTAAAATTTCTTATCCTATTAACATACATACAATTTAACATTTCCCCTTTTAACCATATTCGGATATATATTTCAGTGCTGTTAGTCTTGTTCACAGTGTCGTGCTACCATCTCCACCAAACACTACCAAAACATTTCCATCATTCCAAATAGAAGCTCTGTACATTTTTTAAAAAGAAAATAAAGTAAAAGAACACCCAAACCTTTCCATCCCCTCTGTACTCCATTATTGTTTATTTTTTTATCTTTTTTCTTACTCATCTGTCCTTGTACTGGATAAAAAGAGTGTCAGTCACAAGATTCTCACAATCACATGGACAAACCTTCAAAAACACTATAGTCATTCAAGAATCAAGGCTGTGATGGTTGGATTCAGGTGTCAACTCGACCAGGTGATGGTACCCAGTTTGTTGGTCAGGCAAGCACTGGCCTAACCCTTACTGCGAGGATAAGGGCTTGTCTTCTACAAACAAAGTAATCCAATCAGTTGGATTTGCTCTAATCAGTTGAAAACTTTTAAGGGAGAAGAGAGAACTTTCACTGCTTCTTTAGCCACCGGACCTCTCCTGTGGAATTTGTCAAGACAATTATCAGAGTTGCCAGTCTCAAAGCCTACCCTATAGATTTTGGACTCTTGTATTCCCATCGTTGTATGTGACACTTGTATAAATTTCATATTTACAGACAGCTCCTGTTTATTCTGTTTCTCTGGAGAACTCTGACTAATACAACTTGGTACCAGAAGTGGGATGGTTCTCAAGAAACAGAATCTTAAAAATGGGTTTTTGTAATTGGCTTTCTATTCTTATTAGACTCAAAGGCACTAATGACTTTATTTCTGATAATCAAGATGACACTGACAGTCCATGACATGAGTTGGCAATAAAAATATGCAAATTATCACCATTTGATTCTGCTAATTGTACACTTACATGAGTCAAGGCTCTGAGTAAGAGTGTTTTTGACACCTTTATGGAGTTTTATGGAGTTAAGAGGTATAATAATGATATTGGCTGGTTCTTCTTAGAAATTCTGGATACAGTTATGAGGGAAAGGGATAAGCTGAAGTCTTCAGATTTACAACTTAAATACCATATGAAAGATGTAAAAGTTTCTATGTGTGTCCTGGAAGAAAATCTTATATCCTGTGGTTGCAAACTTGAGATCTCTGAAAAAAATACCCAACGTCTCATTGTGCAAGTAAGATTTACAATGTGTGTTAGTTTATTAGCTGCCAGAATGTAATATACCAGAATGGCTTTCTTAAAGGGGAATTTAATATGTTACAACTTTACAGTTCAAAGGCAATGAAAATGCCCAAATTACGGCACCTACAAGAGGTTACCCTAATTCAAGGACGGTCCATGGTTTAAGAACACCTTTATCAGCTGAGGTAGTCATGTGGCTGGCATCTTCTCCAGGGTCTGGCTTGCTTAACGTCTCATGGCCATGTCTGCTGGGCTCCAAGCATCTCCGAACATCTGTGTCTCTGCTCTCTACGTGTCTGCATCTGTATCAGCTCTGCTGTGAAATTTCTGTCAACTCTGAGGTTTTGTCATTCCGCCAGCTCTGTCATTTCTGACTTGCCAAAATGTTTCCTCTTTTAAAGGATTCAAGTAATCTAATCAAGACCCACCTGGAATGGGTGGGGTCACATTTCCTTCTCATCCAAAGTTAATACCATGTAGAATGGAATGATTGCTAAATGTTGTGTTAGTTAATTTTTTTTAATTAATTAAAAAAAAAAGTTAATGCCCACAATTGTATGTGTCACATCTCCCTGGAGAAAATCTAATCAAAAGATTCCAACTTACAGTACTGAGCAGGTATTAAAAGAAACAGTTGCTCCCATAAGATTGCAATTAGGATTAAAACAAAGCTTTTCTAGGGTACATAATAATACTGTCAAACCGGTACACAACATAAACTAAATTATCAAACTTGTGGGGTAGCAGCTGTTAAAGTAAAGGCTTTGACTGGGAAGGAATGGGATCCTGAAACTTTGGGGTGGGTGCATTTGGGTTGATAATGACGGCAATGGGAACACAGAAACCCTGGATTCTGCTGAGATAGGCCTGGAATAGTCTGTCCTGAGGAAAGAGCCACCCCATCTCCAGCCTGCCTTGAGGAGACAGCTTCTTGGCCTCCTGACCTGAGGAGTCTGCCATCAAACCTCCACCTAAAGAGATTAGTCCTTCAGTGTCTGCTAACCCTGTAACCATCTCCCCTACCAAGACAGCCCTCACTCTTCTGCTGGAGTGATTAATCCTGTTTCACCAGATGAAACTGCTACAGAATGCCCTGAGGTAACTAGCTTGAAAGAAACGTCTAAAGTTTTTCATGACCTACCCCCACCACTGCTCTTTTCTTCAAGACCTAAAACTAGACTGAAGTACCAACAGGCGCTGAAAGGTGAGGCACGTGTGACCCATGAGGAAGTATGCTATACTCTAAAAGAACTGCATAAATTTTCCAATCTATATAAATAGAAATCAGGGGACTATGTATGGCAATGGATACTAAGGGTATAGGATAATGGTGGAAGGAATATAAAGTTGGATCAAGCTGAATTTATTGATATGAACCCACTAAGGAGAGATTTTGCATTCGGTCTTGTAGCTCCAGGGATTACAAAGGGCTTTAACAGTTTGGGTGGTTGATTGAAACATGGATCAAAAGGTAGCCGACATTACCTGAGGTCAAAATACCAGAACTGCCAGAACTGCCCTGATTTAATGTAGACCAGGGGATCCAAAAACACTGGAATGTTGGAGTGGATTTTTCATAGAAGACCTGCTTACACACCCCAGGAATGTCCTGATAACATGCCTTTTACCAGGACTTTGAAGAATAAATTTGTGAGACTAGATCCATTGTCCCTGAAGAGCTCTGTAGTTGCCCTTCTCTGTAAGTTAACTATTACTGTGGGAACTGCTGTTACTGAACTGGACTCTAAACACAATGGGGACAGATCCCAAGTTGACAGAAGCCATGTGGCAGTTGATCACATAGACAAGGTGGGTATGGCCACCATAATGGACAGCAGACTCAAAGCAGCAGTTAAAATAATCTGACTTGCAGAAACTTGTGGCCTTGGTTAGTAGATCATGGGGTACCTAGAAGTATAATAGATGGGCAGTCTACTAAATTCTTGTTTGAGCTATATAAGCAGAAGTGTTCTAGGTTAAGTGAGCAGAAGTCTAACTTAAATTACAGAAACAGAAAGTTACGGCCCCTTAATCAATTCCCAGACTTGAGACAGTTTACAGACCCAGAGCCCCTTGAATGAGGGGAAGGCTGAGTACCCTTGGTGAAGGACCCTGTTGAACTGCTGCAAATTTACACTGTTAACCTTCATCCCAGCCTTCCCCAAGGAGACCTATGGCCTTTTACTAGGGTAACTGTGCATTACGAATGATCAAATATTTCATGGATTACTAGACATTGGTTCAGAAGTGACACTAATTCCAGGAGAATCAAAATGGCACTCTGGTTCACCAGTCACAATAGAGGTTTATTGAGGTCAGGTGATCGATGGACTTTTAGATCAGATTCAACTCACAGTGGGACCAGTTGGTCTCCAGACCCATTCTTTGGTTATTTCCCCAGTTCCAGAATGCAGAATTGGAATCAGTATACTCAGCAACTGGCCGAATCCCCACATTGGTTCCCTGACTCATGAAATGAGGGCTATTATGGTAGGAAAGGCCAAGTGGAAGCCCCTATCTAGCAAAATGGTAAATCAGAAGCATATTGTATTCCTGGAGGGATTGCAGAGATAAGTGCCACTCTTAAGGACTTGAGGTTTGCAGGGGTGGTGATTTCCACTACAACCCCATTCAACTTTCCTATTTGGCCTGTGCAGAAAACAAATGAGTCTTGGAGGATGTGCTGGTTTGCAAAAGCTGCCGGAATGTGCTATACTAGAACTGGACCGACTTTTATTTTGTTATTTTTTTTTCCTTTTTTTATTTTTTATTTTTTTTTAACAATGTACAAACATGAACATTCTTACCATATGATCATTCCATTCTTGGTATATAATCAATAATCCACAATATCATTACATAGCTGTATATTCATCAACATGATCATTTCTTGGAACATTTGTATCAATTCAGAAAAAGAAATAAAAAGAAAAAAAACTCATACATACCATACCCCTTATCCTCCCTCTCATTGATTGCTAGTATTTCCATCTACCCAATATATTTTAGCCTTTGTTTCCCCTATTTTTTTCTATACCCCTTATTATTCCCTTTCATTGATCACTAGCATTTTAGTCTACTAAATTTATTTTAACATTTATTTTTAATCCATATGGTTTACTCATCGGTCCATACCATAGGTAAAAGGAGCGTCAGACACAAGGTTTTCGCAATCATACAGTCACATTCTGAAAGCTATTTCATTATACAATTATCTTCAAGAAACATTACTACTGGAACACAGCTCTGCATTTTCAGGCACTTCCCTCCAGCCTCTCCAAAATACCCTAACTAAAAAGGTGGTATCTCTATAATGCATAAGAATAACCTCCAGGATAACCTCTCGACACTGTTTGAAATCTCTCAGCCATTGACACTTTATTTTGTCTCATTTCTCTCTTCCCCCTTTTGGTCTAGAAGGTTTTCTCATTTCCTTGAAGTGAGTCCCAGCTCATTCTAGGATTTCTGTCCTTCGTTGCCAGGAAGGTTTACAGCCCTGGGAGCAGGACCAGCTTTTATAAAAAGGAATTTAATAAGTTACAGGTTTACAGTTCTAAGGAAGTGCAAGTGTCCAAATTTGAAGGCACCAACAAGAGATTACCTTCACTCAAGAAAGGCCAGTGGGTCAGTAACACCTCAGTCAGCTGGGTAGTCACGTGGCTGATATCTGCTGGTCCCTTGCTCCTGGGCTCCATTGCTTTCAGCCTCTGTTCCCATACAGGATCCTCACTTTACTTCTCCAGGGAAGGCTTTCATCTCTTGGCTTCCTTTGGCTCTCTCCAGGTTCTAGTTTAACATCTCATGGCAACGTCTGCTGGACTCCAGGCATCTCCAAGTATCCGTGTCTCTTTTCTCCACGTTTCTACATCTGTGTCAGCTCTGCTGTGAAGTTTCTGTCATCTCTGAGGCTTCTGTTGTTTTCTCTAGGCTCTATTATTTCTGAGGTTTCTCCAAAGTGTTTCCTCTTGTAAAGAATGCTAGTAAACTGATTAAGACCTACCTAGAATGGGTGGAGTCACATCTCCATTTAATCAAAAGTTAACACCCACAGTTGGGCATGTCACATCTTTGTGGAGGTAATCTAATCAAAAGATTCCAACTAACATGATTGAATCAGGGTTTAAAGAAAATGGCCACCTCCACAAGATAGAATCAGGATTAAAACATGGCTTCTCTGGAGTACATAGTATTTCCAAACCAGCACAGAGGATGACAGTAGGTTATTGTAAACTTAACTGGGTGGTGGCTCCAATTACAGCTGCTGTGCCAGATGTGGTATCATTGCTTGAGCAAATCAGCACATCACTTAGTACCTGGTATGCAGCTATTGATCTGGCAAATACTTTTTTCTCAATAGTTGTTAGTAAAGACCAACAGCAACAGTTTGTTTTCAACTGTCAAGCCAGTAGTATACCTTCACTGTCCTACTCTCCAGCCCTATGTCGTAATCTTGTCTGCAGGGAACTTGATCATTTCTCCCTCCCATAAGACATCATATTGATCCATTTTATTGATGATATCATGCTGTTTGGACTTACTGAGCAAGAAGTAGCAACTACACTAGACTTATTGGTAAGGTATTTGCATGTCAGGATGGAAGATAAATCCAACAAAAATACAGAGGCCTTCTACTTCTGTGAAATTTCTAGGTTTCCAGTGGTGTCGGGTATGTCAAGATATCCCATCTAAGGTGAAAAATAAGCTGTTGCATCTGGCCCCTCCTGTGACCAAAAAAGAGGCACAATACTTAGTTGGCCTCTTTGGATTTTGGAGACAACATATTCCTCATTGGGTATGCTACTCTGCCCATTTACCAAGTGACCAGAAAAGCTGCTAGTTTTGAGTGGGGACCAGAAGAGAAGACTACAACAGGTTCAGCCTGCTGTGCAAGCTGCTCTGCTGCTTGGGCCATATTATCCACTAGAAAAATTTTTGCTTCCTGTCCCTGAAACCTTAAGCTCTGCTGTTCTACAGGTCTTAGTTCTAAAAGGAGGAGTCCTCCTACCAGAAGATGCAACAATGATTCCATTGAACTGGAAGCTAAGACTGCCATCTGGCCATTTTTGGGCTTCTCATGCCTCTGAATCAACAGACAAAGAAGGAGATTACTGCATTGACTGGGGTGATTGATTGATCTTGACTATCAGGAGGAAATAGAACTGCTACTACACATTGGAGGTAAAGAAGAGTTTTCATGGAATACAGGTGATCCCCTAGGGCATCTCTTAGTACTACATGTCCTGTGAATGGAAAACTAAAACAACCAATCCAGACAGGACTACCAATGGCCCAGAAACTTCAGGAATGACAGTTTGGGTCACCCCACCAGGCAAAGACTCACAGCCAGGTGAGGTGCTTGCTGAGGGTAAAGGGAACATGGATTGGGTAGTGGAAGAAGGGAGTGATAAATATGAACTATGACCTGGTGGCCAGTTACAGAAACAAGGACTGTGACGGTATGAATGTTTCTTCCTTCCTTTGTTATGAGTATGTTTGTTTGCATCCCGGGTAGCTGATATGAAGCCCAATAACAATCTGATATTACCCCTTTGTGGGTGACCTGTTTTTCTCTCTGAAAGCTTTTACGATAGTCTTTGGAATGTTAATTTACTGAAATTTTATGTAAGTGGGACTGAGTGCAGGGCTTTTTCATTTGCTGTTTTGGACATTCAGAGGGTCCTTACATGCTGAAAGCCAGTTTCTCTTTCGCACGGGGAAAGCTTTTTTTATTTCTTTTCTTTGCTAATTCCCCCATTTCTTTGATAATACTCCCACCACCAGTACCACCATAAGATATTTTCCATCACTTTTGTAATTTTGCTCTACATTCTTACATATTTTCTCACCTTTCTCATTTAGCACTTTTATTGATTTATTCTTCAATTATAGATTTCCATTTCCAAGAGTTTTTTTTTAATTCTCTGTTACATTCTATTCTTTTATAGATACCACAACTTCCTAAATCTCTCTAAAAATATAAGTATCAATCTATTGTCTCCTCTCTACACCTTCACTCTCTATAGCTAAGCTGAAAGTGTCACTAATGTTCTGCTGAGAAAATCAGCTCCCACTTTCACTTCGGCATTTGGGTACCTTTATTCTGACCTCTGACCTCCTCCACTGATTGAACCATCAATATCCTCTTATAAGCATCCCATCTTCAAAGACATGGTTAATATCTCTCATTCACTGATGAAGCCCCCAGCCCTCAATCCCTACCTTTTCCATTCTCTTGGCTGTTATGGGTTTATTTCATTTTCTCATTCTGTCATTTCAGTAGGATTTGAGGAATTGGAATGTTGGTTAGCAGAAAATGCACTTGTACATTCTATCATCTTGAGCCAGAACTTCTTGACAAATACTGAGGAATAATGAATTTGAGATAATATTACCTGTAAAATACCAAAAGAATGCTCACAGTTGAACAAATAATATTATTCCTTAATAGAGGAACCAGGTTAATATTTTTTTTATGTGAAACTCTGAAAACTCAGCAAGGACAAGTATTGAGGAGAAGGCCATCCAAATTTTTCTCAGAAATTATTTGATGGAGCTGCTTCTCAGAATATTGTTGCAGAACTACTCTACCACACATTTGATATGTGCAATTGAAGCCTCAGCCTCTGACTCCTGGTAGGTATTTGGTATTATTCAGTTGACAA
This sequence comes from Tamandua tetradactyla, assembly GCF_023851605.1. NCBI lineage: Eukaryota > Metazoa > Chordata > Mammalia > Pilosa > Myrmecophagidae > Tamandua > Tamandua tetradactyla. The sequence goes on from NC_135329.1 coordinate 41,968,806, forward strand.
TGGCATGAAAAAACTGGGCAGCATAGTTAGTCTGTTGCCCTTTAGACATATGGTAAAACTTGCAATGCTGTTCAGGTTCATAAGAACAGCAAGTGGGGGCTTCAACAGTTGCCTAATCCATCTTAATGGATGCATCTTTATCCAATAGTGGCAGTGCTCCAAACTTCAAAATTCTAAGAAGAGGAAATCCTAAGTAACATCTCAGGTGCTTTCCAAATGGCCCTGGCTTCCCTCATGGTTTCCCTCTAAGTTACTTAAAAGATATCTCCCCCAATAATTAGAACCTTTTGGCAACAGATGGAAATAGAAAAAGATCCCTAATGGTTCTGGAGATAGTTAACTTGTTACTAGTTGCTTTGTAACACCCTGAGCTTAATATAAAGGTTGTTAAGTGGAACAGCCAATCAGAACTGGGTCGTAGACTGGTTTCACCACCCTTCCAGTGGGGCCATCCTGAGAATGAAACTGTCGTGGGCAAAACAGGGTTTATTTTCTGAATAAATAAGTGCACAGTTTGAATACAGCTGAAACAGGATGCAAAGAAGTTATTTGGAGAAAAAGTAACAATTGGAAGTGGAAACAAGAAGCACCACCATTCCATTTTCTTTATAGTCTTAGTCTCATTTCCACCACTTTAGGGAAGGTGTTGTCCACTTTGGAATGTCCTACCTGTGCACTGTCTTCCTTCTTCCTTCCCCCTTTATATTGAATGTAGAATATCAGTGTGGTCAGAGACTTAAAGAATCATGCGTCCCAGAATCACACAGATGAGGAATCTGTGCTTCAAGGACCATTGGTCCCTGATCCATCGTCACAGAGCAAGCAGCAAGACGCTGGGTTTCCAGAATCCCTGCTTCCTTTTAACATTTCCTGCCTCCTGGATGTGCCTTATGAAACCTTGGTACGCTGGTATACCAGATTGAAATCCTTTTCATTAGTAATGCATTTTGACCAGTAGGAAAATCAATTTATTGACACATTCATAATTTTCTTATTAACCTGAACATCCAATTTGTGTCTCTCAATTATGAACAATTTACATCTTTTGCATGCCCAACAAATTAAAACATCGTTGGTAGAGCTGGGGGATAAAACTCTAATTTGTAGATCTGATAAGACCTTTTACTTGATTTTTTTGGGTTCTCAGCATAGAACTGTAAATTCTAATCTGCCTTCCATAATCTCAATTGATTTTAGTTTGTGACATTTTCCCCATCCATACTTTTGAACCCCACCTAAAATTATAAAAGACAATGGATATCATTAGGACTGGTGGAATGACTCAGCTTAATTAGTTTTCTGAATCATTCTAATTTCTAAACGAAAAATGCTTTCTCTAGAAAATCAAAGGAAATAAATCTTGTCTCTAATGTGCCAGCAGAAATATGATAATCTGTTTATCCCACTGTGATTGAAGTTGGATAAAATTAAATCAACTTATCTTTTACAATGATGCAAAATATTCAGTCAATGTAATTTAAATATTCAGTCAATGTAATTTATTTTCTGTAAATCATATCAATTAAGATAAACAAGGAGAAAGGAGCTCTCAAAAATGTGAGGAATTTTTATTAGATTGACAATATTAAAGCAATTGTACATAAAAGAAAAAAAAACAGCAACAGTATTTTCTAAGCCCGTCAACAATTGACTGCAATCTTATGATCTTAGTATTATGTTTCCTGGCAACTTGAAGTGGTGAGAGAGCACATGCATGCAAGTGTTTCTTTGTTTTGTTCCCCTGACCCAGTTGCTTCAGTGTTTTCAGAAAAACATCGTCCTAAATTCACTGCCACCCAATGCCCATTTTGTCAAGATAGGATTTTTCTTCTCTGTCCAACGCTTGCTTGTGCCCCAGAGTATTCTCTAGAGAAGTGTGTCTTCTCATTTCAAGGCTCCTATTCTTTAGAGAACCTGATAAAAGCATTGGACTCTCTCCACAGTAAGAAACATATACACACAAAAATATTGTGTACAGCTTTAAACAGGTCACAAATGCCATGAAACCCTCAACAATGTATTTGTTTTCTATTGCTGCATAACAAGTGACCACAAACAACACACATATATTATCTGACACTTGCTATGGGTCAGGAGTGGGCACAGCTTTGCTGGGTTCTATGCTCAAAGTCTCATAAGGCTGCAGTCAAGGCATGGCCAGGCTACGTTCCTTTCTGAACCCAGGGTTCTCTCCCCGGCTTTCATGATTATTGGCAGATTTCAGTTCCCGAACATGCTGGTTCTCAGCTAGGGGCCACTCCCAACTCCTGAGGCCACAGGGCCTCACAGGCTCCCTCAGAACATGGCAACTTCCTTCTCCCAGACCAGGAAAATCTGTCCAGACACTCTTTTAAAGGGTTTGCCTGCTTAGGTCAGGCCCAGTCTCTTTGGGTCAACTTAAAGTCAAAAAATTATAATTCCATCTGCACAAGCCCACTACAGTGATATCCTATCATATTCACAGGCCCTGCCCATGCTCCAGAGAAAGGAGTTACATAGGACATGTAAACGAGGGGGTGGGCCTCTTTGGAGCCATCCTCGCATCCTGCCTTCCACAAACAGCCAGGAAGATTTAAGAATCAAAACATAAATCTGCCTCTAAATTGAGGGAAGAGACTGCTCAAAGTCCCCTTTCTCAAGAATTCAGCCAGAGCCCTCACCAAGTCCACCCTTCATTTCTGTTCATAGTCCTCAATGGGTTTTTTTGTTTTTGTTTTTGTTTTTTTACAAACTATATCTGGCACAGTGGTAATGATTTTATTATTTAGAATGGATTCAGAAACTGGTGATTGTCTCTGTGCTTTAGCATAACAGGCACTATATCTTAGGTTGGCTTTCTCTAGGTTGAGGATTTCTTCCTCAGATTGAGGATTCGTGTACAAGGGATTTAGTAGAGAAATGCTCCCAGAAGAAACCAGTAAGGTTGTGTAGGAAGCATGAAGGGGTGGAGAAGCAGCAAGCAACAGTCTGATTTTAGGTCAAGTTCCCCAGAGGGAAGCTTTAGCTAATCCTGCAGAGGTTTAGTGGAGTATAATTGACCTCTCAGAAGTTGTATCAACCCACCAGTTACAGGCTAGGTGTCACCCTGGAGAGCTTTAAACTCTCAGGCAGTTGTGACTCCTGCCAAGGCTGGGCATAGTGTCTCCAGTAGTCCCAAAGCAGTCCACCAAAGAGGAATCACAGTGGCAGGAATTGGATGCAAAAGCACATCAAAGCCATAGGAGGCTTGCACAGAAACAGCAAAGGGCATCCTTTGTTCAGTATCTTTTGAAATTTTTTGTACATTGGGTATATCTTCCATATCAAAGCTGTTTGAAAATAAAGTTTAAGAATTTAATTACCGGGTGGGCCACGGTGGCTCAGCAGGCAAGAATGCTCACCTGCCATGCCAGAGGACCCGGGTTCAATTCCCAGAGCCTGCCCATGTAAAAAAATAATAATAATAATTTAATTACCGCTAATGGAAATCAGAGTCTAATTAATAGAACAAAGCAAGGTTAAAAGAACAACTTTAGAGCAAGGGTCAGCCAACTTTCTCTTTAAAGGGCTAGAACATAAATATTTTCTGCTTTGTGGGCTATACCATCTCTGTGGGTCTTCACTGCAACTACTTAATTGTGCTATTATAGTCCAAAACCAAATACAGACAGTTTTGGTTTGCTAAAGCTGTTAGAATACAATATACTAGAAATGAATTGGCTTTTACAAAGGGGATTTATCAGGCTGCAGATTGTGCTGGTTTGAAAGGATTTATCACAAGATTGAATTAGGATTAAAAGAACATGGCTTTTCTCGGGTACATAAACTTCAAACCTGAACACAGATAATATGTAAATGATGGACATGTTTGGATTTGGCCTGGTGGATTAGATATGGCCCTTAGCCTATAGGTTGCTGACTCTTGCTGTAGAGGAAGAATAATCCAGGAGATAAAACTGATTTCAAATCTCCTAGTTTCCTTCTAATTCTACCAAAAAAAAAAAGAAATACATTTTTTTCTTCCCTCAAAGGTCATGCTCATTTTTGTGAAATATGACTTTGAAACTTTTAAGGAAATTCAAAGAAGGGGAGTAGCTGGTTGAGCAGACAGGGAATGAAGAGAGGGAGAAGAATAGGTAAAGGAACAAAAGGAAACCATCAAAGAGCTAAGATAAGTGGGTGAGCCACAAAACATAGGCACATATTTAAGAAATTAAATAGGAAGCTAAATGATGAAAGACCTTTAATGTTGGGGCACAATGCTTGAAATAATAAACAGCTCTGTTATTTCAAATGGTTTATGTAACTGTGTACCCTCACCATTTGTTAAGAATGAATATGTTCCATTTAAGAAACACACTTGAGAATCAGCATACTTCATGTTTCCAGTAATAAAGACCAAAAATGTATCATGAAAGGACACATCTCTTTAAAGTGCTGTAGAATGTACTATCTTTGTTCAACTTGATCTACTCTGGAGGAAGCATAGTATAATGAAAGTAGCAAAGAATCTGTAACCAAAACACTTGAATTCAATACCAATTCACTATCTTTATGATCTCAGGTAAGTCATTTAATTCTCCAGTATTTGGTTTCCTTGAATATATGAAATGATGGTAATAAAATATACCTGTATCTGTTAGTGTTCTTTATACTAAACAAAAGAAATTGATTCTAAATTAAGCAAAACAAAAAAAATTAGAAAGACTATGGAGTAGCTCATAAAGTCAAAGAAAAAGCATATAAGAACTAGGCTACCTTGTATAATGATACAGCTTTTGCAGTGTGACTGTGATTGTGAAAACCTTGTATCTTTTGCTCCTTTTATCTACAGTATGGACAGATGAGTAAAACATGGATTAAAAATAAATAATAATAGGGGGTACAAATATTAAAATAAATTGAGTGGATTGAAATACTAGTGATCAATGAAAGGGAGTGTTAAGGAAAAAAATAGGAGAAACAAAGGTTAAAATGTATTGGGTAGATGGAAATGCTAGTGGTCAATGAGAGGGAGGCGTAAGGGGTATGGTATGTATGAGTTTTTTCTTTGTATTTCTTTTTCTGGAGTGATGCAAATGTTCTAAGAAATGATCATGGTGATGAATATACAACTATGTGATGATATTGTGAATCACTGATTATATACCAAGCATGTGAACATATGTTAAGAATGTTTGTGTTTATTTGTTGTTATGTTTTGTCAATTAAAAAAAAAAAAAAGAACTAGGCTACCAAAAAGATAGGAACAGTGCTACTCTGTGGCAAGTGCTGGGGGTTGGGGATGATGGCTACCCTCTAAGGTCTCTAACTATAGGCGCGTATGAGCTCTAAGAGTTTCCAGTCATCGCATGTCTTTATCAAAATTCTTATTCAAGGGAAGGTGGGTCTGACTGTCCTGCTTGGGTCACCTGCCCATAAAAATGTCAAGGGAAGGTAGGCTACCTTGGGTGGTGTGCCAGTTTGAAACTGTTGTGTAACCCAGAAAAGCCTTGCTCTTTAATCCACATTCAGTATTACTGGATGGGATCTTTTTTATTGTTTCCATGGAGATGTGACCCACCCAATTGTGGGTAGGAACTTTTGATTAGATGGTTTCCATGGAGATATGTCTCCACCTATTCAAGGTGGGGATGCTTACTGGAGCCCTCTAAGAGGGAATCATTTTGGAAAAATGCTTTAGAGCCAACAGAGCCCACGTAGCCAGAGACCTTTGGAGATGAATAAGGAAAATGCCCTGGGGAAGCCTTATGAATTGAGGAGAGAGAACTAGTAGATGTTGCCAGGTGCCCTCCCAGCTGAGAGAGAAACCCTGAACTTCATCAGCCCTCTCTATAGTTAAGGAATCTTTCTCTGGATGCCTTAATTTGGACATTTCCATAGCCTTAGAACTGTAAACTGTAAACTTGCAATTTAATAAATTCCGTTTTTAAAAGCTGTTTTGTTTTAGGTATATTGCATTTCAGCAGCTTATGAACTAAAACAGGTGGCAAACCAATTTTTAAAAAGAAATCTTTTGGTACTGGAAGTTCTAGTCGCAGGGATTGGACAAGAAAGAGAAATAAAAGGTATCCACACTGAAAAAGAAGTAAAACTATCCGTATTTGCAGATGACATGATCTTATAAATAAAATCCTAAAAATACAAATGCAAAAGCCCATTAGAAAAAAATAAATGAATTATGAAAGTTGCAGGAAAATCAACATGCAAAAATCAGTTGTATTTCTCTACAACCACAATAAACAATCCAAAAGAGAAATTAAGAAATCAACAACATTTACAATAGCATCTAAAGAATAAAATACCTAGGAATAAATTTAAGCAAGGAGGTGAAAAATTATAAATGAAAACTAAAAACATTGCTGGAAGAAATTTAAGAGGACCCAAATAAATTGAAAGACATCCTATATTCTTGTGTTGAAAGACTTAATATTGTTAAGATGGCAATAGTATTGTTAATATTGTTAAGATGGCAATATTGTTAAGACGGCTCCATGGTCTCCAGGTTATCTGTTGCTGCTGCTCTTGCAGGAGCATGTGCTGCCACACAGTCGCCATAGGGACTTGCTGTCTCCATGGAACACAATGGCTTCTGCCTCCCTCCTGTCTCTCGGTATCTCACAGGTACCTCCCATGGGCAGCCCCTTCAGCAGAACCCATCTAGCAAGGGAATCTGAGAAATTTTCAGGATTTTAGCCACACCACTATAGAAGAGAGCATAGAAAGAAAATGTAGGTTAATAATATCAGTACAGTGATTTTTACCATACATGCCAAGATATGATTCCATTGTCTCTTTAGCGCACTCTTTGATGTTGAATGTAATGCTGGTTAATTAATCTACCAAGTAGACATTTCCCTAAACTTAGCATAGTTGGAGAGGAAGAATACAATGTAACAAGTTTAAGAGTCCCCGTTCACCACTATATCCCCAGCACCTATCACAGTGCTATACAAATAAAAGATACCCAATAACTATTAAGTTAATAAATGAATGTTTCCTTCCCAGCAAGCATTTCCCTTTTAGTCACTCTTTTCAGTCCCTCAAACTTACTAGTTTTCATGCTGATGGGAATGTAAATGGTATATTCCTTTTGAAGGGCAATCTGGTAAGATATGTCAAAACCCTTGAGGAGGAAACACATGTTCTGTGACCCAGCAATTCCACTTCTACAAATTTATCCTAAGGAAATAATAAAACTAATATGTAAAAATGGCACATTTATGACAGAGAAAACAGAAAAATGTTTTCCTTAATAAGGAATTTGTTAAATTATGATATATTTCTAGAGTGAAATATTATGCAGTAATTTAAAATGATGGTAGTTTTGATTGACAGAAAAAGTTAATAGTATTAGTGACTGAAATATTTCAGAAGTGTGTGTATATTTTCTTAATTTTGTAGAAGTTAAAAAATAAAGAAATTGAGTGTGTAAAAAGAAAAAAAAAAGATGGCAATAGTACCCAAAATAATTTACAGATACAATGCAATTTCTATCAAAATTCCAGGAGCCTTTTTGCACAAATGAAAAACCCAATCCTCAAATTCATATGGAATCACAAGGGACCTTGAACACCTAAACAATACTGAAAAAAAAAAAAACAAGTTGGAGGACTCACACTTCCCAATTTCAAAACTTACTACAAAGCTACAGTATTCAAAACAATGTAGTACTGGCATAAGGATAGACGTATAGGCTAATAGAATGAAATTGAGTGTCCAGAAATTAACCCATAAGCAGTTGATTTTCAACATGGGTACCAGTTCAAACCAAGGGGGAAAGAATAGTCTCTTCAACAGATGATGCTGGAACAACTGGAAATCCACATGCAAAAGAATGCATTTGGGGGCAGGCCACAGTGGTTCAGTGGCAGAGTTCTCCCTGCCAGGCTGGAGACCTGGATTTGATTCCTGGTGCCTGCCCAAAAAAAAAAAAAAGAATGCAGTTGGATGACTGCCTCACACTATATAAAAAACTTTACTCAAAATTGATCTACTATGCAAGTGCAAGACTAAAACTCTTTGAAGAAAACATAACATAAATCTTCATGACCTTGGTTGAATTTGGCAATAGATTCAGCAATGGAGTCTTAGATGTAACACCAAAAGCACAAACAACAAAAGAAAATATAGACAAATTGAACTTCATCAAAACTAAAACTTTAATTTGAACGACATTATCAACAAAGTGAAAAGACAACCTATAAAATAAGAAAATATATTCACAAATCATATATCCCATACCTAAAGAACTCCTACAACTCAACCATGAAAAGATAAACAACCCAATTTAAAATGGGCAAAGGATTTGAATAGATATTTCTTCATAGATTTATGAATGGCCAATTAGCACATTAAGAAGACTCAAGATCATTAATCATTAGGGAAATGCAAATCAAAACCACAATGAGATACCACTTCACACACCTACTAAGATGGTTATAATAATTTTTTCAAAAAAAAGAAAAGTGTTGATGAGAATACAAAGAAAATAGTAACTCCTATATATCACTGGTGGGAATGTATAATGGTACAGCTGCTGTAAAAAGTATTCTGGCAGTTCCTCAAAAAGTTAGACTTGGGCTTCCTGTGGGACCCATGGAGGAGGCACCCATAGCTTGTGGGGTACTTGGGCCACGTGCAATTCTTTTATTAAAAAATTATTCTGGGTGACTTCCGGAGAAGATGGCAGCTTAGTAAGGTGCGCGGGTCTTAGTTCCTCCTCCAGAACAACTACTAAAGAACTAGAAACAGTACAGAACAGCTCCCGGAGCCACAACAGAGACCAGAAACACAGTGTACCCCACTCTGGAACTGCTGGACCAGCTAAGAGACTCTGCTGCGATGAGGTCCCTGAGAGGCACGCGCTTCCCCGGGCCGCGGTAGCTGGCGGCCGGAGCCCTTCCCTCCCTCCTTCCTGGGCCGGCTGGGAGATTTGGATCGGCGGTTTCCCAAGCCACGGCGGCCGGCGCCCCTCCCCACGCACGGCTTCCTGGGCTGGCTGGGAACCTTGGATCGGCGGTTCCCCAAGCTGCGGCGGCCCTCCCACACGTGGCTTCCCAGGCCAGCTGGGAGCCTCAGAACAGCGGTCCCCCAAGCCGTGGTGGCCGGTGACCGCAGCCCCTTCCACACACGTGGCTTCCCAGGCTGGCTGGGAGCATTGGAACAGCGGTTCCCCAAGCCGTGGCGGCTGGCAACCCTCCCCCACAGGCGACTTCCCAGAGGGAAAGGAAAGAGTCTCCAACAGTAGTAGAGACTGAGCCCAACCTAACACCAATAGTGGCATTAAGGAACAACTTCTGACTACTAAAAATAGGCCCTCAGCTCAGGCGAAACTGATCAAGGCAGAAATCGCCAACTGGGCTAACTGAAAAAGAGGAAAGGGGGCGAAACAGAGCCTTCTGCGGATGTTTCTATGCAGGCTTTGTTGCCTCTAGGCTCAACGCTGGGATTACATAGGTTACAACTGCCCCGAATGCAGAAACAGGCTGCTTTCAGGGCTCTCTACCACCTGAACCTTCCCCACGGGAGGGGTGAAACACAACTCAGGTGGAATCACTCTCTCAAGGAATTCAGATCCCAGGACTTCACAATTTGAAGCCATTAAAACCAACCTACAACCTTTCTTCTGTCTCCACCACACACACAGCAGCAAGAGTCTTCCAAAGTTAAAGGAGCCACAACATCTTTTGCTGTTGGGACCCGCAGACAGACAAGCACCACATACTGGGCAGGATAAGAAAAACAGAGCCCAGAGACTTCACATGAAAGTATTTCAACCTGCTGGGTCCCACACTCAGGGAAATCTGATTAAATGCCCAGATGCCAGCAAAAAATAACGGATCACACCAGGAAAATTGAAGATATGGCCCAATCAAAGGAACAAACCAATAGCGCAAATGAGATACAGGAGCTGAGACAACTAATTCTGAATATACGAACAGAAATGGAAAACCTCATCAAAAACCAAAACAATAAATTGAGGGAGGACATGAAGAAGGCATGGGATCAACAAAAAGAAGAAATGGAAAGTCTGAAAAAAACAAATCACAGAACTTATGGGATTGAAAGACACAGTAGAAGAGATGAAAAAAACAATGGAAACCTACACTAGTAGATTTAAAGAGACAGAGGATATAATTAGTGAACTGGAGGATGGAACATCTGAATTCCAAAAAGAAACAGAAACTATAGGGAAAAGAATGGAAAAATTTGAACAGGGGATCAGGGAACTGAATGACAATATGAAGCACACAAATATACGTGTTGTGGGTGTCCCAGAAGGAGAAGAGAAGGGAAAAGGAGGAGAAAAACTAATGGAAGAAATTATGACTGAAAATTTCCCAACTCTTATGAAAGACCTAAAATTACAGATCCAAGAAGTGCAGCGCACCTCAAAGAGAATAGACCCAAATAGGCATTCTCCAAGACACTTACTAGTTAGAATGTCAGAGGTCAAAGAGAAAGAGAGGATCTTGAAATCAGCAAGAGAAAAACAATCTGTCACATACAAGGGAAACCCAATAAGACTATGTGTAGATTTCTCAGCAGAAACCATGGAAGCTAGAAGACAGTGGGATGATATATTTAAATTACTAAAAGAGAAAAACTGCCAACCAAGACTCCTATATCTAGCAAAATTACCCTTCAAAAATGAGGGAGAAATTAAAACATTTTCAGACAAAAAGTCACTGAGAGAATTTGTGACCAAGAGACCAGCTCTGCAAGAAATACTAAAGGGAGCACTAGAGTCAGATACGAAAAGGCAGAAGAGAGAGGTATGGAGAAGAGTGTAGAAAGAAGGAAAGTCAGATATGATATATATAATACAAAAGGCAAAATGGTAGAGGAAAATATTATCCAAACAGTAATAACACTAAATGTTAATGGACTGAATTCCCCAATCAAAAGACATAGAATGGCAGAATGGATTAAAAAACAGGATTCTTCTATATGCTGTCTACAGGAAACACATCTTAGACCCAAAGATAAACATAGGTTGAAAGTGAAAGGTTGGGGAAAGATATTTCATGCAAATAACAACCAGAAAAGAGCAGGAGTAGCTATACTAATATCCAACAAATTAGACTTCAAATGTAAAACAGTTAAAAGAGACAAAGAAGGACACTAATAAAAGGAACAATTAAACAAGAAGACATAACAATCATAAATATTTATGCACTGAATGAGAATGCCCCAAAATACGTGAGGAATACACTGCAATCACTGAAAAGGGAAATAGACACATCTACCATAATCGTTGGAGACTTCAATTCACCACTCTCATCAATGAACATAACATCTAGACAGAGGATCAATAAAGAAATAGAGAATTTGAATATTACAATAAATGAGCTAGACTTAACAGACATTTATAGGACATTACACCCCACAACAGCAGGATACACCTTTTTCTCAAGTGCTCATGGATCATTCTCAAAGATAGACCATATGCTGGGTCACAAAGCAAGTCTTAACAAATTTAGAAAGATTGAAAACATACACAACACTTTCTCAGATCATAAAGGAATGAAGTTGGAAATCAATAATAGGCAGAGTGCCAGAAAATTCACAAATACGTGGAGGCTCTACAACACACTCTTAAACAACGAGTGGGTCAAGGAAGAAATTACAAGAGAAATTAGTAAATATCTCAAGGTGAATGAAAATGAAAACACAACATATCAAAACCTATGGGATGCAGCAAAGGCAGTGCTAAGAAGGAAATTTATTGCCCTAAATGCCTATATCAGAAAAGAAGAAAAGGCAAAAATTCAGGAATTAACTGTCCACTTGGAAGAACTGGAGAAAGAACAGCAAACTGACCCCAAAGCAAGCAAAACGAAAGAAATAACAAAGATTAGAGCAGAAATAAATGAAATTGAGAACATGAAAACAATAGAGAAAATCAATAAGACCAGAAGTTGGTTCTATGAGAAAATCAATAAGATTGATGGACCCTTAGCAAGATTGACAAAAAGAAGAAGAGAGAGGATGCAAATAAATAAGATCAGAAATGGAAGAGGAGACATAACCACTGACCTCACAGAAATAAAGGAGGTAATAACAGGATACTATGAACAACTTTACGCTAATAAATACAACAATGTAGATGAAATGGACGGGTTCCTGGAAAGGCATGAACAACCAACTTTGACTCAAGAAGAAATAGACAACCTCAACAAACCAATCACAAGTAAAGAAATTGAATCAGTCATTCAAAAGCTTCCCAAAAAGAAAAGTCCAGGACCAGACAGCTTCACATGTGAATTCTACCAAACATTCCAGAAAGAGTTAGTACCAACTCTCCTCAAACTCTTCAAAAAAATCGAAGTGGAGGGAAAGCTACCTAATTCATTCTATGAAGCCAACATCACCCTCATACCAAAACCAGGAAAAGATATTACAAAAAAAGAAAACTACAGACCAATCTCTCTAATGAATACAGATGCAAAAATCCTCAACAAAATTCGAGCAAATCGAATCCAGCAACACATTAAAAGAATTATACATCATGACCAAGTAGGATTCATCCCAGGTATGCAAGGATGGTTCAACATAAGAAAATCAATTAATGTAATACACCATATCAACAAATCAAAGCAGAAAAATCACGTGATCATCTCAATTGATGCAGAGAAGGCATTTGACAAGATTCAACATCCTTTCCTGTTGAAAACACTTCAAAGGATAGGAATACAAGGGAGCTTTCTTAAAATGATAGAGGGAATATATGAAAAATCCACAGCTAATATCATCCTCAATGGGGAAAAATTGAAAACTTTCCCCCTAAGATCAGGAACAAGACAAGAATGTCCATTATCACCACTATTATTCAACATCATGTTGGAGGTTCTAGCCAGAGCAATTAGACAAGAAAAAGAAATACAAGGCATCAAAATTGGAAAGGAAGAAGTAAAACTATCACTGTTTGCACATGATATGATACTATACGTCGAAAACCCAGAAAAATCCACAACAAAACTACTAGAGCTAATAAATGAGTACAGAAAAGTAGCAGGTTACAAGATCAACATTCAAAAATCTGTAGCATTTCTATACACTAGCAATGAACAAGCGGAGGGGGAAATCAAGAAACAAATTCCATTTACAATTGCAACTAAAAGAATAAAGTACTTAGGAATAAATTTAACTAAAGAGACAAAAGACCTATACAAAGAAAACTATAAAAAACTGTTAAAAGAAATCACAGAAGACCTAAATAGATGGAAGGGCATACCGTGTTCATGGATTGGAAGACTAAATATAGTTAAGATGTCAATCCTACCTAAATTGATTTACAGATTCAATGCAATACCAATCAAAATCCCAACAACTTATTTTTCAGAAATAGAAAAACCAATAAGCAAATTTATCTGGAAGGGCAGGGTGCCCCGAATTGCTAAAAGTATCTTGAGGAAAAAAAACTAGCTGGAGGTCTCACGCTGCCAGACTTTAAGGCATATTATGAAGCCACAGTGGTCAAAACAGCATGGTATTGGCATAAAGATAGATATATCGACCAATGGAATCGAATAGAGTGCTCAGATATAGACCCTCTCATCTATGGACATTTGATCTTTGATAAGGCAGTCAAGCCAACTCACCTGGGACAGAACAGTCTCTTCAATAAATGGTGCCTAGAGAACTGGATATCCATATGCAAAAGAATGAAAGAGGACCTGTATCTCACACCCTTTACAAAAGTTAACTCAGAATGGATCAAAGATCTAAACATTAGGTCTAGGACCATAAAACAGTTGGAGGAAAATGTAGGGAGATATCTTATGAAACTTACAATTGGAGGCGGTTTTATTGACCTTAAACCTAAAGGAAGAGCACTGAAGAAAGAAATAAATAAATGGGAGCTCCTCAAAATTAAACACTTTTGTGCATCAAAGAACTTCATCAAGAAAGTAGAAAGACAGCCTACACAATGGGAGACAATATTTGGAAATGACATATCAGATAAAGGTCTAGTATCCAGAATTTATAAAGAGATTGTTCAACTCAACAACAAAAAGACAGCCAACCCAATTACAAAGTGGGAAAAAGACTTGAACAGACACCTCTCAGAAGAGGAAATACAAATGGCCAAAAGGCACATGAAGAGATGCTCAGTGTCCCTGGCCATTAGAGAAATGCAAATCAAAACCACAATGAGATATCATCTCACACCCACCAGAATGGCCATTATCAACAAAACAAAAAATGACAAGTGCTGGAGAGGATGCGGAGAAAGAGGCACACTTATCCACTGTTGGTGGGAATGTCAAATGGTGCAACTACTGTGGAAGGCATTTTGGCGGTTCCTCAAAAAACTAAATATAGAATTGCCATACGACCCAGCAATACCATTGCTAGGTATCTACTCAAAGGACTTAAGGGCAAAGACACAAACAGACATTTGCACACCAATGTTTATAGCAGCATTATTTACAATTGCAAAGAGATGGAAACAGCCAAAATGTCCATCAACAGACGAGTGGCTAAATAAACTGTGGTATATACATACGATAGGAATATTATGCAGCTTTAAGACAGAATAACTTATGAAGCATGTAATAACATGGATGGACCTAGAGAACATTATGCTGAGTGAGTCTAGCCAAAAACTAAAGGACAAATACTGTATGGTCCCACTGATGTGAACCGACATTTGAGAATAAACTTGGAATATGTCATTGGTAACAGAGACCATCAGGAGATAGAAATAGGGTAAGATAATGGGTAATTGGAGCTGAAGGGATACAGACTGTGCAACAAGACTGGATACAAAAACTCAGAAATGGGCAGCACAATACTACCTAATTGTAATGTAATTATGTTAAAACACTGAATGAAGCTGCATCTGAGCTATAGTTTCTTTTGTTTGTTTTTTATATATATTTTTTGTATTTTTTATTTTTATTTTTTTCTCTATATTATCATTTTATTTCTTTTTCTGTTGTCTTGCTATTTCTTTTTCTAAATCGATGCAAATGTACTAAGAAATGATGATCATACATCTATGTGATGATATTAAGAATTACTGATTGCATATGTAAAATGGAATGATTTCTAAATGTTGTGTTAGTTAATTTTTTTTAATTAATAAAAAAAAAAGTTAAACTTGGAATTTCCATAAGCCCCAGCAATTCCACTCCTAATTATATACCCCATCCCCAAATTGAAAGCAGGTACTCAAACAAATTCTCCTTCACAAATGTTCATAGCAACACAATTCACAACAGCCCAAAGGGGAAACAACCTAATGTCTGCCGACAAGTGAATGGATAAATAAAATGTGGTAGATACGTGCAATGGCATATTATTCACCCATAAGAAGAATGAAGTGCTGATATTTGCCGCAGTGTAGTTGAACCTTGAAAACATTAGGCTAAGTGAAAGAAGTCAGATGCAAAGGTCACATATTCCATGATTCCATTTATATGAAATATCCAAGATAGATAGATCCATAGAAACAGAAAGCAAGTTGGTGGTTGCCAGAGGATGAGGGGGGAGGCAGGATGGGAGTGATGGTTTTATGAGAATGGGGCTTTCTCTTGGAGTGATGAAACTGTTTTGAAACTAATAGAGGTGGTAGCTGCACAACATTTTGAGTGCGCTAAATACCCCTTTAAATGGTTAGTTTTATGTTATATGAATTTCACCTTGACTTATAACTAATTAATTAATAACTAGACCCAATTGACTGTGATAGTTCCCCAAAGCAAAATGGGGTGTTTACAGAAGATGGAACCAATTAAGCTGGCAGAAAAGAAGTGGTTACTACATAGCCCAACAAGGATTTTGTGAAAGTACTTTATAAACTGTAAAATCCCATACAATTGTTAGTCATAAGTCCTGCTGGGGGTGACAATTATTCTAATTGTCCTTGAAAAGCAGAAAACATTTTCCAATGATAGGAGGGAAAAAGTGAATCAGAGAAAATGAGCTCATGCTTATGATCTAAATGAAATTAATTAAATTCTCCCCTGCTTGTTTCCTTTTAGTCAGATTCTTAAGGAAATTAGGGTTGGTCACATAAGACATTTGCTAATGTTCTTTTCATTTAAGCAAGGCGTCATAGTTCCAGCCCAGTACAACTCCGAGACCAAAGAACATTCTGGGCAGAAAGTTAGCCATGTGTTGTAATTAGGGACTTATGAATAGGATAAAATTTTACCCAATGGTGGCCAGTTGGGAAATGAAAGTCAGCACTCCACCCAAACACAAGAGAGTGCCAAGGTAGGGGCAAGCTTATACAGTTTAACAGTCCAGCAAGATTTGGTTACAACAGCGTTTCAGCAGACTCTCATGAGATTTTGTTCAGCAGAGTCTCATGAGAGCTGGTTACCAACAGTGATTAGGGGAAAGGAGTTTCATACAGGCTGGTCATGCTTCCCAAAGGGAGGGGGTTGGTGAGAATGCAGAGAAATTGATAACTCCTATACATCATTTGACCCAGGGTTGCCATGGGTCATCAACAAAAATAAGTAAAATCTGTAAAAAGATAAACATTTTAGCCAACCCATGTCTATTAATTTAATGTGCCAAACTTAATGAATTCTCTATGAATGTTTGAAACTTCTACGTTTCTCTGGTAAACTTGCATATACTGGGGCACACGCATCCAGGCAACTTCATCCAATTAATTATGGCCCAACTGCTCCATAAATGGCAAAGCCAATCAACCTTTGCATTGTGCTTCTTAATCTCGGTTGTAAAATGTCTCCTTTTAAATTTTTTTATGCTTTCTTACAAACATGGCATCACTTTTGCCTTCTGGCCTCAACTTCCTTACTTGTGAAAAGAAGGTAATAATACGATGTACTCAGTAGGATTGTTGTGAAGAGTAGACATAATTCATATAAGGAGTTCCGAACAATGCCCAGCTCATACAGAGCAAAAGTAAACATTGAGTGCTATGATTATTATTTGTGGTAACTGAGAGTGGTCAAGGATTATACCATTTATGCAGCCGGGACAATCGGGAGGCAAGTGGTATCTTTCACTAATGACAAGCACAGCAAGAAGAGTAGGTGTGGGTCAGGTGATGGGGGAAGGAGTGGGGTGGGGAGTAGGGATGGTGGGTGTTCTAGTTTGCTAGCTGCCAGAATGCAACACATCAGAGATGGATTGGCTTTTAATAAAAGGGGATTTATTTTGTTAGTTCTTCAGAGGAAAGGCAGCTAGCTTTCCACTGAGGTTCTTTCTTACGTGGGAAGGCCCAGGATGGTCTCTGCTGGCCTTCTCTCCAGGCCTCTGGGTTCCAGCAACTTTCCCCAGGGTGATTCCTTTCTGCATCTCCAAAGGCCTGGGCTGAGCTGTGAGCACTGAGCTGCTTTGGCTGTGCTACGTGGAGCTCTCTCATTTAAGCACCAGCCAATTAAGTCAAACATCACTCATTGCAGCAGGCATGCCTCCTAGCCGACTGCAGATGTAATCAGCAACAGATGAGGTTCACGTACCATTGGCTCATGTCCGCAGCAACAGAACTAGGTGCCTTCATCTGGCCAAGTTGACAACTGAATCTAACTACCACAGTGGGTTAGTACAGTTTTGCCTATGTTTGGTTGTCAGTACATATATATCATACCCGGTTGGAAATAAGCTTCTGCTGCCCAGTAAAAAGATTTGCAGACTTGGATATAGGTAGCCCTGTGTATGATGAGTATGTAGATGGTAGCAGAAACCATATGAGTTGATGAGCTTGCCCAAGAAGAGCATGTAGAGGAAGAAGAGAACCTAGGATGGAGAATCTGATGGCCATGCAGAGAGCCCATAAGGCAGCTGAGAAATAGAGAGAAAACCATGCGACAATAGTGTCACAGGAGCTAAGGACACCATCTAAAGAAATGGGGGAATTTCAGGAAGGGTTGCTCTATAGTGTCAAATGCTACTGAAATGTTAACCAAGGACAAAAGGTGTCATAGGTGGATAAGTGTCAAAAGGTAGACATTAATGACCTTGCCAAGTTTCCGGGAGTCCTTGAAAGCAGGAGCTGATCTGACAGAAAACTCAGAGTGTTAAAGAAAGGAAATCTCTCCCTGAAAATTGTGGCTATGTGCTCTGAAATAACCACCAGTGTCCTGGATCAGTGCTTCTCAAACCTGGGGATCTTGTTGAAATGCAAATTCTTATTCTAGAGCTTGGATGGGGTCTGCATTTCTAACAAGCTTCCAGGTGCTTTCTGACACTGCTAATGCTCAGACCAAGGCCCTGGGTGTCTGGGAGTAATGCAAGAAAGGCTCAGCAAGAGACGCATTGCAGCAGAGAAGATCTCAGCAGGAGAAACTACTCGATTCAGAACTCTAAATGGCCTAGGATACCTTTTTAGGGCAAACAAGTGGGTGGTAGAAACTTCCTAAACTAGGAACAACCTGTGGCGAGGAGGCTTACTGATTTTTTTCTTTCAATTAAAGTGCCTCCTAGCTTATTGTAGTGAAATGAAAAGAAAAGAGTGCTAAGCATAATGAAGTGTTTTTTCCAGGATTCTAAGAACAGTTTAAGGAAGGGGTTGGCAAACTGGTAGCAGGTTAGACAGTAAATATTTTTGACTGTGCAGACCATACCGTCTTGGCCACAGCTAATCCACTCTGGCTCTGTGGTGTGGAAGCAGTCATAGCCAACACAGAAACGAATGAGTGTGGCTGTGTTCCAATACAACTTTATTTATAGATACTGAAATGTAAACTTCATACAATTTTCACTTGCACGAAATCTTCTTTCTTTCTTTTTTTCTAAACCTTTAAAAATGCAAAAACCATTCTTAGCTCCCAGGCCATACAAAAACAGGTGATGGGCCAGCTTTGGCACATGGGCAGTAATTTTCTGACTCCTGGTTTAGGAGAATAATGACAAACACTCCAAAGTGACGATTAAAGAGAAAGGAAGAAAGAGAGGTTAAGGTCATGGATAAGAGGAAGACGTGAAAACATAAAGACAAAAATAGTTCTGTAACTGAGAAACTAAGAATGAACAAATGATTATGATTACCAAATCATTATATAGATATTTTTCCTTTCTGTATTGTAGAAAAGGCAGAAGTTAATACCTGAAATTACTGGAAACTCAATTGGTCTCAACCCTGAGTATACTTAACATTGTAAAGGTTACTCTAGCTTGGTCTCAGCTTTGTGTATACTTATTATTATAATGGTTATTATAGCTTGGTCTTACCCTTGTTGATACTTACTCTTGTAATGGTTATTCTAGCCAAGTCTAGCTCTGTTTATACTTGATATTGTAATGGTAACAACTCCATTTCCCCTTGTTTGAATCCATACAAATCTTAAACTCCTTGGACTACTGTAGACAGATTTTGGGGTCAATAGGCCATCTGATCTCCTGCTTCATACATAGCAATAAACTGTTTCTCTCCTTGAAACCCCAGTGCCATGGATTGGCTATGATGCACAATGGGGCAAGAACCCCTCATTTGTTCAGCATTAGTTTGAACACCGAAGTAATTAAAACACTATCATTTTAAAATAAAGCACATAAACTTTTCAAGGACATTTTCTGTGTTTCTTTTCAACTTAGTGCTCTACAAGGAACATTTGGAGGTACTCATTAAGTATTTATTTTAAAAAGACTGAGCATTGGCACAGCATTCTTTTAATTCTTTTCCTTAGAATGTCCCTGTCTTTTTCGTTATCACTTTGAGATAGGCTGCCACGGTTGGGTTATGGATAAGCTCTGTTTTCAGATGCAGTGAAGGGAAAACGTTGGAGCTGTTCAGTTTCCTCCCTGAAGGAGGTTCTTCCATGCCCTTGTAGGAATGACCAGCCTGAACCTGGCTGCCCTGTATCTGCTGCCTGAGCAAAGCTGTCACCACCTTTTCCAGAGATGTTGCCCCTCATATGGAAGTAAAGCAATCATGTGAGGTTGAGGGTATAGGGGAAAGGATCTAGTTGCAGCCATACTGCATGAGAGACAGATTGTGCTTCACCACCACGTTCTTTCCCAGGGGACTAACTACGTAGGGCCATGGGGTGAGAACTGAGATACTCCCAAAGTGCCACTTCCAAGCATAGTACACTCAGAACATCTTGCTCCCAGCACCATTTTCCCCTAATTGAACCTATGTACTGATGTATGAGAATCTCTGGAGCTGCTGTCAGGGAGCACAGTGGGGGAAATATTGCTGAAACCAGTCACTGAAACTTTCCTGGCTTTTAGGGGAATAGTTACCATGGGACTGTGACAATGTGAGAGAAGCAGTCTGTGTAAGGGACACTTGCTGTGTCTCAGAGCCATGGGATCACATCCGAGCACCCCTCCTTTCTGATGCAGAGAAAGAGAGAAGCCCATCACTATAAGGGTAACTGGTTCAAAAGACCCAGAGATGGGGCAGGTGAGCCTGGGCCTGACAAACACCAGTCACAGGTAGCAATATGTTCATGCAAAGTCAGCTAGTCCTCAGGTTTTGATAAAGGAATGGTTGCTCTGAACACCACAGAGGGCTGGGAAGAAGTGGTGTAATGTAGAAAGTGCAGTCCTTGAACTAGGAACATGTGGGTTCAACTTGGCTCTGCCAGTTTTTAACTGTGTGACCTTCAGCAAGACACTTCAAACTCACTGAGCTTCAGTTTCCTCGTCTGCAAAATGTGGGTAACAATCCCTATTTCATGGAACTAAGAGGATCAGATAAGTTACTGTTTGTAGATATCTTAGTAGTTTCTGGCTCCGTATTATTAGATTCTGAAGGGAGTTGCATTAGGGTAAAGGCTATTGTAACAGACTTCTGTCCTCCTCCTGACCCCCATAAAGTGGCTTAAAAGTAGAGGTTTGTTTCTCTCTCCTGTGCTGGTCTTGAGAAATCAGTCCAGGTTAACTGGGCACCTCTGCTCCATGCGAGCAAGCAATAGGGACCCAGGTTCTTTCCACCTTGCTGCTATTCTACACAGCTGAAGCTGGTTCATGGGACATACGTATCCAGCTTCTGGGAAGGGACAGATGACTTTAGGGCAGTGGCTTTTCTTTTAACTTGGCGATGATCATGTCGTTTCATTTGCCTCTTCTGCTCACATTCTGTTTTCTGACTTAGTCAGCTGCCTCTTCTAGCTGGCTGGGAACTAGGGCTCTAGCTGGGTGGCCATGTACCCAGCTAATCTCTATTCCTGGGGTGGAAGGAAATGTAGGTTTTGGTGGACAATCTACAGCACCTACCCCAGTAATCATAAAGGTCTCTGTCCAGAGCTATAACAAACCTTGCCAAATGAGGTCATTTGAGAGATTCCAATGCATGGCACCTCATATCTGCTCCATAAATATCAGTTCCTTCCTGTTTATGAACAGCAACAACAAAACACACAAACACACACAAAAAAACAAACAAAACAAAAAAAACAAAACTGAGATTCCTTATCTATGGTTCTTTACCCTCAACTATGATTCCTAAATTATGGCAATGAATCCTCATAATTCTCTCAGTAAAATATTCTTGTTATACTCTAGCTGTTAATGAGGAAACTAAGGACAGAACAGGTTATCTTGACCAAGGTCATCCAGCTGGTGGGTAGGAAAGCCCAGATTTTAATTCGCCCAGGCCAACTCCACAGCTTGTACTCTTAGCCACTGTCTAATATTCAAATAAACCATGATACCTGCACATGGGAAAAAGAGGCATGAACAGTGCCCAGGAAAGGATATTAAAATTGTTGCACTAGGATGGCAGATTTTAGTATGTTTCTTTTTGTTTTGTTTTATTTTTTAAAAATCTCTTTAATTAAAAAAATAAGCAATGTCTTGTCACTTCGTTTTGTTTGGTTGTTAAATAGCAATGACTCCTCAGTGGCACACAAGCCTCTGGGCCTGCTGGTAGATTGCAGAAATGCTAAGGGTTGGCCTCTTCCTCTTAGCCAGGAAACAACCCTCATAGCTGTGTATTTCTTGGTTATTCCAACAAACTATTCCCTGGTGCTGAGAGAGAGGTAGCTGGGAGGCACCTCAAAGTTGAAGTGAGAGGAGGAAATAAAGAGAAGTGCAAAAGTGAAAGAAAAAGAGAACTGAGAAGGAACTCAGAAAACTCAAACCACCTGGCCCTTGTTTACTTCTTTGGCCTCATGCAGAATTTATTCACACTTACTCTCCAGCACCTAGGCACGGAATGCAAACCACTTTCAAGTTCTCAAACCCCTTTTCCTTCCAGGAATTTGTTTATCCTTTTGACAGAACATTTCCCACCACCCTTTCTCTTTCCCATCCGTTTCACCTAACTAATGTCTACTTTTCCTGCTGTTCTCAGCATTTATAGCACTTCCTCCAGGAAGTCCTCCCAGATCTGCGTGGTCTGAGTGAGTGTACCTTCTGGGTGCTAACCTAACACGGGGTACCTTTCCAGTCACTGGCTTTCAGCTTGTCTTGAAGGTACCTACTTACTTACCCTCCACCATCACCAGATTCTAGTACTGTGAGAGGTCTGTGGCAATGAGAATGTCCATCTGCTCTGCCATTGTATCCCAGCTCTAACACCAGACCTGGGGCACAGCAGGGACTCAATATTTGTAGAGTGAACAAACAAAGAAATGACATAGTAAGGGCTTCCAAGAAAGGCTGGTGGAGAAGAGGTCTAGCCTGCAGGAAGAAGATAAGTATCCATTTAGACATGCTTCCCATACTGACTTTAGAAACTATGGGAGAGAAGAGGTTGGAAGGCAGAGACAAGAGAATGGAAGACAAGGGAGGAATGGAAAGGTCAGGTAGCAAAGTACCCTTAATACATGGAAGAAGTAAGCACTGTGTTTCCCCTTAGTATGTAGCAAATTCTAATTTCTTTCATCTATTTATATTTATACATTTAATTTGTATTTATTCCCTGTCTACTTTAAAAGGATTTGAGCTATAAGTTAAATACCATTAAAGTTAATACTTTATGTTTTCATCATCCTCAAGACCACTGACTCTCTATTTGTGCCAGGCACTGTTTAAAGTACTGTATGTGCTTTGCTCTGTTGACCCTCACAGTGGTTTTATGGTGAGGTGCTACTGTTACCTCATTTTCCAAATGAGGAAACAGAGGCTCAAAGAGGTTAAGAAATGTACCCAAGGACACACAGCTAGTAAGTGGTGGAGTCAAAATTCAAAACCCAGACAGACTAACTCTGGAATCTGCACTCTAAAAATAAAAAGAACACTTGTCAAATAACAAACTAATGGAGAAGGAGAAATATTTTAGAAATCTCTGGCTAAAGGCTATTGAAAACTTAGCTGTAAGCTTCCCAGCAGGCAGGACAATAACAAATATATAAAGAGATGCTTAAATTATACTCTCTACAAAAAGAAAGTATTCCAACTAACTATGGATGGAATTATAGAAAATTTGTAGTCAACCAGCTAAAAATGTGGAGCCAGGGCTTTGTCCCCTTCTCCCAAGCACTTGTCAAGCCCTCTCTGCAACCCAAGCCTCTTGCCTCCCTGCCTTCATCATCATTCTCCATAAATGATCATTTTCCTCCTTCACATAGAAATAGAAGCTAGAAGAAGGGAATCGATTAACTTCTTGAAACCGTTCCATAAACCTACCTGCATCCCTGTACATGCCTCCTTCTCTCCCTCCTGTTTCATTTGAAAAGGACTCTGTCTGCCTGTGAGCAGTTAGTCTCTCCACTTATATCCAGGACTGCCTCACTTATATCCTCCCACTGCCTCAGGGGCCTTGATGTATTGATTATCGACTCCCTCCAATTTCTGCATCTCTCACTCTCTCATGACTGCTTCTCATCAGCATGTAAACATGATAAACTTTCTGTCATCTTAAAAAAAAAATCCATGCTCAAGCTGAGGCCACTTCATGCTACTTTTCTATATCAATCCCCCATCTTCCCTCTAGAACCAGAATTCTTGGCCCAGTTGTCTACACTTGCCGTCTCTGCTTTCTCACCTCTTTTACACTCCACAAACCACTTCAGTCTGACTTTGACCTCTGCCGCTCCACTAAAACTGGTCATCACATGGCCACCCACAATCTCTTTGCTATTAAACCTAATGGACAATTTCTAGTCTCTGCCCTATTTAATCTCTGCAGACCGCCCCTCCTTCCCAAGGCTCCTGGGACTCCACCCTCTCCACCTGTCTCTATTTCTGATGGGTCCTTTTTAGTCTCCTTTGCTGGCTCCTCTTCTTCAGCCTGTCCCTTCAATATTGATCTTCTTTGGGAATCTGACTGGGCCTTCTTCACCTTTCACTCTGTACGTATTCCCGGTGCTATCCCACCCATTCCTGTGTCTTCAATTACTGCCTCAATGCTAGGGACTCCAAAATATAAATTTCCAGTTCAGATCTCTTCCCAGAGCTTCAAACCCAAGGATATAACCATTTCTACTAGAAGGTCACAAGGGCATCTCCAACCCAAACCTAAACCAACACAGAACTCTTCATCTTCCCCCACCCAAACTTGATCTCAGTCCTGGTTCTTCATCCCAACGAACCACGCCACCATACTCAGTTGTCCAGGCCAGAAATCTACTTTATTCCTCCAGCTACATCAAATGGATCACTAAAGCATATCAGTTTTAATTCTATATAGTTCTTGAAATGGTCCACTTCCTTTGTAAGGTAAGGAAAACGTCACATTGGATCTTTAGGATGGGTACATTACCAGACTGAACCTTCAGAAATGCAACTTTGATCACATAAGTCCCAGTATAACTACCTTAATGACTTCTCGTTGCCTACAAAAGGCCCATAAGACATTCCATGGTCTGGCCCTGCTCACCTCTGCAGCCTCCTCTCTCACTGTACTCCCTCTCCACTCTTCTCCCTGCTCTTTCTATTTCTAATGCTTAAACATGCCATGTTTCCTCACCAACAGGCTTCTGCATGTATGATCACCTCTACTTGATTTTTCTGGTACCAAACTCGTATGCATCCTTCAGCTCCAGGCTTATGTATCCCTTCCTCCAGGAAAACTACCCTGATTCCTCAAACTTGGATTAGAAGCCTGTGTTCTGTATTCTGTCACAACATTGCTACACTGTCTATTTTTGTCATTAAATTGCAAGGATGCCATCTTGTTCATCTTGTAAATGAACCAAGAATGCCTCTCCTCAAATATTTCAGGAAGGGAGAAATTAGATTTATCTGAGCCTTTGGGAAAAGTGAAAGGGAAAAGACTCTCTTATGGATTTGAAACCTATTCCAAGTGGCTAACAGGCAGGAGGAGTTGAGAACAGGAAGTCAAAAGACTTTCTTGTTTCACCAGAGCTTGGCTGGGTTGTAGCCAGAGCTGATGGCTGCTGGACTCAGTGGACTTTGATGCTCACAAACAGGCTTCAGTGTGATTTTGAGGATACCTGAAAGATTCAGTGTCCTGACAGAGCAAAAAGGGTCTATGATAAATTTAGAATGAGAAGTAGGAAGTGGATAGATACAACCCTAGAATCCTGGTTATTTCTAGTAATCCCCTATGTATCTACTACAGCTAAAAATGTTGAAAATATTACCTAACTTCTTGAGTAATAAAAATTTAAGGTAACATATATCATCATCATAATACTCCTGTCAAAAATATTCCAACTCAATTTAATCATAAGGAAACAATAAGGCAAATCCATCTGGCAGGACATTCTACCACACAAATGGGTTGAACTCTTAAAAAATGTCAGGATCACGAAAGACTAAGCAAGTGGGGAGATTGTTCTCGGACGGAGATTAAATAAACATCTTAATGAAAGGCAATGTGTGATCCCTAATTGGATCCTATATTGAAAATAAAATGACATTTTTGAAATCATTTGGGAAATTTGAATACGGTCTGGATGTTAGCTATTATATTAATATTAGATTTGGGAGGTGTGACAATGGTCCTATGTCATGCAGAGGAAAGTCCGTGTTCTTAGGAGAGGTATACTAAACTAATTAGGCATGTAGTGTCATACAGCCTGCAACGGACTTTAAAAAATATATGCTTATACAAAATAAAAAAATATATATATAGTAAGCTATAGTGTGTGTGTGTGTGTGAGAGAGAGAGAGAGAGAAAGCAAATGTGATAAAATATTAATAACTGGTGAATATAATCGAAGGGTAAAACCTAGGGCCAGGACTGGACTAGGATGAATGAAGCACCAGCTTTGGGCACAATCCTTTAAGGGGTGTCAAGAACTCAGTGATTCGGAGGTCCGGGTTTGATTCTCAGTGCCTACCCATGCAAAAAAAAACACAAAAAAACAAAAAAACAACTCAGTGATCAAGGTAAATAATATTTTATCTCAATAATTTTTTAATCAAAATTAAGCAAAAAAATCCATGATGAACAAGACATAAAAATTTTTAATATAGACAAGATCAGTATTATTGATTTTTCCTTTTGCCTCCAGCTCCAATAAGGCTCAGCATAGCACTAGGTATAATAGTATTCATTGTACTATTCTCTCAACTTTAACATTTTCAAACTTAAAGGTTGGGGAGATTGTTACATTAATCTTAATCTTATATTACTTATTCTTATATAAATCTTAAATATAGTAATATATTATTTTATATATGTATTAACCTTGTTATATGAATCTTAATATTAAAAATAACAAATGTGAAACTATCTCTGCCTTCAAGGAGGCCATAGCCTAATCAATCACAGCACATGGAAGTGAATACCGGAGAGAGGTGAGAGCAAGATACTACAGGGGGCAGGCAACGGTGGCTCAATGGCAGAGTTCTCGCATGCCATGCTGGAGACCCGGTTTGGTTCCTTGTGCCTGCCCATGTGAAAAAAAAAAAAATACTACAGGAACACAGGAAAGGGTCTCCCTTATCATGGGCAAGTTTTTAAAACCTTCATGAGCCTCTTCGCATTTTTGGCTTCTATCAACCCAAAGAAAGCCAGCTCTGTTATTAAAAAGGAATATTTTATGAAGAGTTATTCCCCCCCACACTTCTTTTTCTTTGCCCTAAAGTCACTTCTTTGAGCTTTGAGGGTACTTCAGTTTCTAGCATATTTTTATAACACTATGGACCCCAGACCAGGTGATGTGCTACAGGGCCAAATTCTGGCCACTAGAGAGAAGGCTGCTTTTTTATTCATACGAAGGACCCAGTGCTGACCATGTCCTCTGAACGTCTTCCTGATTAGAAACAACTTTCTAATATGAACTCTGGATAGGCTAAGATTTGCTCTGTTTCACCCCATCTCAACATTTGTATTTTATCCATTCATTCATCCATTCATTCATGTTTTCATATGTTGTGTCAGTTCACTATATAAAAAACAGATGCCAAGAAGGGATGAGACATGCAAGAGACTTACTGGGGGAAACACCTATGAAGGAAGAAGAGAGAGAGAGCAGAAAAAGAAAGGAGAGCCTTCATCTCATGACACAAGTCTGACCTCTGTGAAAGGAGAGTGGGAGAAGGATTAGGAAGGAAGTGCGCAGGTGGCAACACAGTCCTGAGAAGCTCAGCCAGGCAGATGAGGAGTTCTTGGGCAAGAAAAGGTTTCCCATTAGGGGAGCTGCATCTGGCAAGAATGACCCATCTCTTTCTCTCTCTTTTTTAATGTAATTTTATTTTGATATATGCACACACCATACAGTCCATCCAAAGTATTCAATTAATGGTTCACATTATCATCATATAGTTGTGCGATGTTCAAAAAATGAACATTTGCATTACTCCAGAAAAAGAAATAAGTAGAAAAAAAGAAAATTTCAAACGTCTCACACCCCTTTTCCCCACCCTCTTATTGATCACTAATATTAGACCCGAACCAGTTTTAAGATTTACAGTAGAGGTAGGATAACTAAGACAGTGGAGTATTGACAGAAATATATATATGTGTAAATATATGCATATATCTGTGCAGTGTGTGTACATATCTATATATAATCAGTGGAACAGCACAAAACATTCAGAAGTAGATCCACACAAACATGGGCAGCCAACTGTGTGTGTGTGTGTGTGTGTGTGTGTGTGTGTGTGTGTGTGTGTGTGTGTGTGTGTGCAATTTTACAGTCATTAGCAAAGACCAGAGCTACTTGATTACAGTTCAACAACTTCAGGCATTTCCTTCTGGTTAGTCTAAAACACTAGACACTAAAGGAGTATCCATAATATGATGAGTCAGTAATTACAGTCATTTGTTAAATCCTAATTTCTCAGTTACACATCCTCCCTCTCATTTGATCTTCCTCTCAATCTTCAGGAAAGATAAACTTACTAAAAAAAAAAAAAGCTTTCGTAGAGCCTATAGGTAGAGCCTAGAGCACCCCATAGGATTTTTAGAAATACTGTTGGCTTGGGGCTTGGGATACTGTGATAGTTTGAAATATCTGGCCGAAGCTTGCATAAGAGTAACCTCCAGAATGACCTCTCAACTCTATTTGAAATCTCTTAGCCACTGCAGTGTTATTTTGGTCAATTTCTTTTCCCCCTTTTGATCAAGAAGGCATTCTCCATCCCACAGTGCCAGGGCCAAGCTGATCCCTGGGAGTCATATCTCACACTGGGGTGGGGAAGCAATGAGTTTATTTACAGAATTGGCTTAGAGAGAGAAGCCACATCTGAGCAACAAAAGAAGCTCTCTGAGGGTGACTTTTAGGCATAATTACAAGCAGGCCTAGCTTTGCCGTTACAGAAGTAAGTTTCATAAGGGCAAGTCTCAAGATCAAGGGCTTGGTTTACTAAATTGGGAATCCCTAATGTTTGACAGAAGAATTAATCAGGTGGGGAAGGTTAATAGTTCCTCATTTTCCCCAATCCCTCAAGGAGACTTTGAAAATACTTTTTTTGTTTGTTTGTTTTCTGGCCACACTGCTCTAGAATGTATCTGAATATTACATTAACCTATACAGCATAATGTGGCCCATCTCTTGTCTCTCCGCTGGTTTCAGTTGCAGGTTACAAGCAGCTTGGGGGAAGCTTGGTCTCAGCGTGACAGATGGTAGATCTGTAGTTATGGTAGCTGCAGGCTGTCAGTTAACTAGGCCCTCACAGCAGGTTCTCTGGATGGAAGATATGAGCAGTGCAGCTCACAGCCACCACTGATAAACCCTCGAGAAATATTTGTTGAATTATTAGTGTAAGGTGCTGCACTATGTACCATGGGGGCGGGGGTGTGTGTGGAAAGTTACCAGAAGGAGAGTGCTAAGTGCCACATGTACATATTAAATGCTGCGGATACCCAACAAGGGAGATCCTTGGCATAGAATCAGGAACTTCATTCTTGAAAGTGGGATTTGAATTAAATTTTGATAATAGTTTATCCTTTTATTTGATAAGTATAACCACTTTCATGTAGCCAAATTAACCAAGCAAGAGGAAATAGGTATGAGATTGGCCAAACGGGTTGGCCTGTTTCCAACACTGTATTTATCTCTAATTTTCTGAGTTTATGATCTGAATAATCCATTATGGAACTCTAGAGAGTTTGCATCATTTAATCTCTGCCCTCGGGGACCCACCACTCACCATACTTTCACCCCGTACCACCTATTCATGAACCATCAGTTTGCCTGGCTTGCATGCAACAGTTTTTGTTTGTGGTTTTTGTTTGTTTGTTTGTTGCTTTTAGTATATTACTAGAATGTATTTTTGACCGCCCTGCCTACTCTTGGAGAGCCTTGCACATGTCTCCAGGAGTGATCTTCTTACAGTACCGACTTAGTAGTCACAATGAACTCATGCTTGTCCCGAGGCAGACAGGCACAGGAGCAGCATCCGAGGACAGCTGGGCATAGCACAAGAGCTGGAGGAGAAGAGAAACAAGTGGTTTGAACATCACAACCTGAGAGAAATAAAGCCCAGCCAATTTAGACTTGTTAAAAAATGGTTTATGGAGTGGTGCAATGGTGGCTCAGTGGCAGAATTCTCTCCTACCATGCCAGAGACCTGGATTCGATTTGCAGAGCTTGCCCATGCCAAAAAAAAAAAAAAAAGTCTAAAAAATGGTTTATGATGACAGCAATTACCTCTGGGTAGGGCAATTAGATGTATGATTGGGTGAGAGAAATGCCTACTTTTAATTATATATACTTTTGCACTATTTACATATTTTAGGCCCGTATTATTTTTAAATGTTTTATAGGGGAAAAAAAGAGAGGGTTTAATGTTTAGACATATTATTTCATGGAAATTCATAACTAAGTAACTGAAAGAAAAATGAAATGAAGGTGTTTTAAAAAGACCTTCAATTTGGGCAGGCCACAGTGGCTCAGCAGGCAGAGATCTTGCCTGCTATGCCGGAGACCTGAATTTGATTTCTGGTGCCTGCCCATGTTAGAAGAAAAAAAAGGCATCAATTTATTAAGGGTTTTAAGATTTGGGGGAAAAAAAATTGCCAAATGTTATCTAACTTTCTCCAATTAAAGAAAATAATCTTCAGAAACAGATTCACT
The DNA here is from genome assembly GCF_023851605.1 of Tamandua tetradactyla. Lineage (NCBI taxonomy): Eukaryota > Metazoa > Chordata > Mammalia > Pilosa > Myrmecophagidae > Tamandua > Tamandua tetradactyla. Next base: position 41,999,102 of record NC_135329.1, read on the forward strand.
CAATTTCAAACAATTCAACAATCTGGATCTAGGTTACTAAAAACTCATTGAGAAAAAGTCTTAAAAAGTCTTAAAAAGTCAAGAACTTCCATATGATCAGAGTCATCATTTAATGTATTACATGGGTCATTCATCCTTCATTCAAATTAAAAAAAACAACAACAACTCATTGAGAAACAAAAACTCTCAAACTACTTTGCACCAGGTACTGAGATTAGGCGCTTTACTATGTGTTAATCCCACATAATATTTATGACATGCCTGTGAGGTAGGGGTCATCCCCATTATACAACTGAGAAATGAAGGATCCGAGAATATAGGTAACTAACTCAATCATAGCTAATAGATAAGAGAACTGTAATTAAATCCAATTCTGACTCCAATGCGAAGTGCTTTCCTCTACACCACACAAAAAGAAAATGTCACTTCCAAACTGGGATCTGTGATATTCAAAATGTCTCCTATACTCTAAGTCCTTGACTCTCAGACGTTGTGCTCAGTCAGGAAAAGCACTTGCCAGTATTTCCACAGAACAGCTGGGACACCACAGATTTTGCTGTTGTAAATCATCCAGGTGTTAAATCTCTAAGGTTTTTATGATAAGTCTGAAGAATAGAAAATAAAAAGAAACAGAAATAATGGCTGAATTCAAGAAAAGCTATTACTGTACTAGCTAACATTTGGTAGGGTGGTATGCTGATTTAAAACTATTATGTACCCCAGAAAAGCCATGTTTTAATCCCTAATCTTGTGGGGCCAGACCTATTGTTTAGAATGGAAACCTCTGATTAAATTGTTTCCATGGAGACTGACCCACTCAATTGTGATTTGAGTCTTTTGATTACATGGAGATGTAACTCTGCCCGTTCAAGGTGGGACTTGATTAGTTTATGGGAGTCTTTAAAAGGGGAAATATTTTGGAGAAACCTCAGAAGTGAGAGCCGGCATGAAACCCAGACTTTTGCAGGTGCAGAAAGAAAACACTCCCGGGGAAGCTGTTTGAAACCAGGAGCCAAAGACTCCAGCAGACACCAGCCACGTGCTCTCCCAGCTGACAGAGGTGTTCCGGAACCAACAGCCTTATTGAGTGAAAGTATCATTTTCTGGTTGCCTTAGTTAGGACATTTTTGTGGCCTTAGAACTATAAACTTTTAACTTAATACATTCCCTTTATCAAAACCATTTGGTTTCTGATCTATTGCATCCCAAAAGCTTTACAAACCAAAACAGGTGGTCTTTCTAGTGTTGCTTTTAAATTCTCAATCAAGGGAATAAGAATACATATTTAAAAGAAGCTTTTAACTTGAGTGTCATGGACCTTTCTTAGGTGAGTGAGGGGATTTTGTATAATTGAGCCTCTGCCTCACTGAAGACTCAACAGTCTGCCTGTGCCCAGCAAGAAGCTGAGCTTGTTCAGATTCAAGTAACAGGCTTTTCAGCATTGAAGAGTAGAAACTGGATTCCAGATTCTTTCCACATTCTGATGGAAATAGCAACCACAGCAATGATGAACTTTTTGAGCGTTGAATATGCATCAGGTACAATCCTAATCAGCAGAGTAAATATTATCGCAGCTATGTAATCCCTTTTCCTTAATTCCAATATCATAAAAGTTCTGAAAATGCAAAGCCACCTTGGTGACAAAACCTGATCTGACCTATTACGTCCTGAACTCACTGAGCAGCAAAACCTGAGCTGGACTACCAGAGCTACTTATGTTCTTTATTCATAGGATTATCTGAATGTTTTGTGGAGGAATATTCATATATTTTATTAAAAGATATTGCCTGCCCCAGACCCTGCTTTGGAGTGTTCCACATGATGCAGTATATGTATTATAAAATAACATTTTTCTAAACTCTGAAAAACTCTGTAAACCATCTCTGCTGATTTGAAGCTATTATATACTCCAGAAAAGCCATGTCCTTTAATCCTCATTCAGTATTGCTGGTTGGGAGCTTTTAGATTATTTCCATGGAGATGTGACTCACCTAATTGTAGGTGGTAACTTTTGATTAGATGGTCTCCATGCAAATGTGTCTTTACCCATTCAAGGTGGGGTTGCTTGCTGGAGCCCTCTAACAGAAAACCATTTACTAAAAAGTTAGAGACCCACCAAAACCAACAGAACCAATAGGATGGGCAGAACCCCTGGGAAGCCATCGAAGATTCCTGGAGCGAAAGCTAGCAAACGTTACCATGTGTCTTTCCAGCTGAAATAAAAACCCCAAACTTCATAGTCCTCTCTTGAGTGGAGGTAAACACTTGTTGGTGCCTTAATTTGGACATTTTCATGGCCTTAGAATTGTAAACTTGCAACTTAATTCCCCTTTTTGTTTACTGGTATATCATATTCCAGCAGTAGTACGATACTAACTAAAACACCATCTGACTGCCGAAGTTTAATACTTGCATTATTCAGGGATACAGCTAGAATTATTAGGATAATTAAAAGAAGGTAGGGGGTTTTAGTATAAGAAAGTAAATAAGGACATGTAACATTGGTACATTGTTAAAAAAGTACCAGTTTAAGCCTAGGCATATTTCTTAACATCTTACACCAGATGATCATGTAAACTTTTTTTCCAAATATTTTTTTAAAAATTAAAGTTATATTGAAACTCCTATTTACAGTATTTTTATAAAAGCATATTTCACAGAATAAAATTATAAATTAAGAGCCTTGGTCAAAACCTTTATCAGGTCTTTTAAGTTATCTCAGTTACCATTTCTAGGGAATCAGAAATTTTAGTAAACTATCTTGTACTTGAACAGTGTACACAATCACTTGAAGGAAACATCCAGATGCAACCTACTGACCTTTTAATCTAGACTTACCTGACCTCACTCTGCAGCTCATGTGTCACCTGCTTTGTTGGTGAGACATGGTGAAACATAATTCCCTGTATCTTCATTGAACTCTACGCATTCTCTCCTATTTCTCTGAGATACTAGGATGCCCTTCCTCACTAAAACTGGGGATTGTTTTACACTTAACCCAATTTTGTGGTAGTAATAGACCATACAGCACCTCTCTCATAGCATTTTTTTTTATTATGAACTTTTAATTTTTGAAATACTTTCAAGCTTACTGGACAGTACAAAAATAATACAAACCCCTTACAGAGAACTCCAGCATACATCTATCCCCCCAGAAACCAAGATCTACCAATTTTAATATTTTTACAACATTTGCTGTTTCAGCCTATCTATCCAGCAATCTATCAGTCAATTTATCTATCCATCTATCAATTCATTTTCTGAAAGCTTGGGTGTGGGTTGTATACAGAACACTTCTTGAACACTTGATACTGCCATGTACATTTGCTAAGAACAAGAATATTCTGTCACCACTATTAAAAAAAAAAGAATATTCATGATGTAACCACCTTAAGTGCAATTATTAAGATCAAGAAATTTAACTTTGATATAAAGCCTACAGTCTGTATTCCAGTTTTTGCACATCCCAATGCTTATAGTCTATATTCCAATTTTTGCATATCTCAATAATGTCCATTTTTCTTATTAGAGGAGTTGTGGGTTTACAAAACAATCATATACAAAATACAGGAGTCCTTTACCACGCTATTATTAACACATTACATTGGTGTAGAACATTTGTTACATGATAACGCGTTTTTATAATTGTACTATTAACTATACTCCATGATTTAAAGCAGGATTCACTGTTGGTATAGTATGGCTCCATGGAATTAAAAAATCAATTTTATTCTATTATCATATATATATACTCTAACATTTCCCTTTTTATCACATTTAGATATATATTTCAGTGTTGTTAATTATGTTCTTAATTTTGTGCTATCATCACCACCATCCATCACCAAAACATTTCCATCATTCCAAATAGAAACCTGTGCATTTTAAATCTAAACTTCCAATTCCCTATCTCCACCCCTGGTAAACTATATTTTAGATTCTCACTCTAAGAGTTTGCTTACTCTAATGGTTTCAAATCAATGAAATCATAAAATATTTGTTTTTTTTGTCTGGCTTATGTCACTCAACATGATGTCTTCAAGATTCATCCATGTTATAGCATGTATCAGAACTCCATTCCCTTTTATGCTGAATAATATTCCATTGTGTGTGTGTGTATATCTATATATATAGATATACACACACACACACATTTTATATATCCATTCATTGGTTGAAGGACACAGGTTGCTTCCATCTTTTGACAACTGTGGAAAATGCCACTATGAACAGTGGTGTGTTCAAATCCCTGCTTTTAATTTTTTTGGTATATATATATATATACACTAAATATATATATATATATATTTTTAGAAAAGGAATTACAGATCATATGGTATTTCTTTACTTAGATTTCTAAGGAACCACCAAACTATCTTCCACAGTGGCCTGTACCATTTTACATTCCCATGAGTTATTAAAAAAAAGGGAAAATAAAAAGCATTGGAGATGATGCAGGGAAACAGAAACACTCATTCAATAATGTCCTGTTGAGCTTTCTCTTCTGAGTTAGTTCTCACCCAGAAATGTGTGTTGACTTTGTCATTGTCTCTTTAGCAGCTCTTTATTTATTTTTTACTGTGAACCTATATACAATGTAAACTTTCCCATCTCAACCACTCCGAAGCATTCCATTCAGTGGGATTAATCACATTCACTATATTGTGGTACCTTGACCACCTTTCAATACTAAAACTTTCCCATCTCCCCAAACAAATACCCATTTTGCATAAACTCTCCATTCCCCTGCCCCCCACCCTTAGGAAATTATACTCTTAATTTCTGTCTTTATGAATTTGCATATTCTCCAATATTTTCTTTGTAGTAGCCACAGAGCTTAAATTTAACATTCTAAATCTGTAAAATTATTGTTTGCTTTGATACCATCTTAAATCCAATAATACGTACAAACTGTATTCCTATGCCCGTCTATCCCCCCACCTTTGTGTATTTCTTGTTACAAATTATATGTTTATATACTATGAGTCCCAAATCATGGGTTATGATTACATTTTATGCCTTTCCCTTTTAGATCCTGTAGAAATTTAAAAGTGGAGTTATAAACCAAAAATACAATCATACTGGCATTTATATTTAATGTCATTACCTTTACCAGAGATTTTTATTTCTTCATGTGGCTTCACTCAGTTGTCTATTATTCTTTCAACTTGCAGATTTCTCTTTATTATCTTTTGCAGGGCCTTTCTAGGGGCGATGAACTCCTTTAGCTTTTGTTTATCTGGGAATGTCTTAATCCCTCCTTTAGTTTTGAAAGTCAGTTTTGTCAGATAAAGAATTCTTGGTTGGAAGTTTTTTGCTTTCAGAACTTTAAATACGTCATTCCATTGCTTTCTTGTCTCCATAGTTTCTGATGAGAAACTGGCCCTTGATCTTTTTGAGGCTCCCTTGTACATAACATGCTGCTTCTCTCTTACTGCTTTCAGAATCCTCTTTTTCTCTTTGGCATTGACAGTTTGATTATAATATCCCATGCTTTGGGTCTATCTGGGTTTATCCTGTTTAGAGTTTGCTGTGCATCTTGGATCTGTGTTTCATTAAGTTTGGGAATTTTCAGCCGTTATTTCCTTGAATATCCTCTCTGCCCCTTTCTCCCTTTCTTCTCCCTTTGGGAGACCCACAATGCATATATTGGTACACCTGGTGGTATCCACAGGTTCCTCAGGCTCTGTTCACTTTTCTTCATTCTTTCCTCTTTGCGTTGCTAGGACTGAATGATTTCAACTGTCCCAGCTTCCAGTTCTTTGTTTCTTTCTTCTGCCAGCTCCAACCTGCTGATGAATTTTACAACTCTGTTACTGTGATCTCCAGCTCTGTTTGGTACCTTTCCACAATTTCCATCTCTATTGATATTCTCCTTTTAATCATCTATCACTTTCTTGATTTCCTTTAGTTCTTTCTCTATGTTTCCCTTTAGCTCTTTGAGCATATTTAGGGCCATTTTTTAAAAAAGTCTTTGTCTAGTATATCACAGGTCTACCTACACACTGATGGCTTCTCATGCTTCCAACTTCTCCTTTGCCTGGGCCATTGTTTCCTATTTCTTTGTATGATCTGTAGCCTTCTGGTGAAACCTGAACATTTTAACATTTTAATGTATTATTGTTAGACTTTGGACTCTTCAGCATCTATTCCCTAAGCTTGTATACAGCTATTGTCATGACAGAGCTTTCCTTGAATGCCTGGAAGTAACAAAAAGAAGAGGAAGAAGGAAGAGGAGGAGGAAAAAAAATAAGACACTGCCTTCCCCATTCTTCGCAGATTGTCCTGTGGGATTGCTCTCCTTCAGGGCTTATCCATACAATGTGTTTTAGAGAACAGCTCCAGACCAAAGAATAGGGCCCTTTCTCATACTTTCTGCAAGTGTGTCTTGTCTTGGGCATGCAGCCCCTGGAATGTCCTCTTTTCCTTAGAAAATAGTTTCCTCATAGTCCCAGGCCTACCATGAATGTTCTACAGCCAGCAATCCCTTACCCTAGGCAGCACAATTTGACTGCTCTCCCACAGTGTTCTGCAGGAAAACTCAGTAAATCACCTTCTATAATCAAAGCAAGTTTTGTGGTGACAAGTCCCTCAGGCCACCACCAGACAGATTGGACCAGACATACATGCTCCCAATATGTGCACAGAGGTAACTCTGTTCCCTCTGGAATCAGGACCAGAGATCCACATAGGGAGCATGGGCTGGCTCTGGCCTGAGCCAGTGAGGGGGACCAGCCAGGGCACCATGAGGTCTTCCCACTTTTAAGCAACATTTTTCTTGATTTTGTGCTTGTCCTTAGGGTTCTCTAGAGAAACAGAATCAACAGGGAACACTTGCAAATATAAAATTTATGAAAGTGTCTCACGTGACCGTAGGAACGCAGAGTCCAAAATCCACAGGGCAGGCTGCGAAGCCGATGACTCCAATGGATGGCCTGGACGAACTCCACAGGAGAGGCTCACCAGCCAAAGCAGGAATGGAACCTGTCTCCTCTGAGTCCTCCTTAAAAGGCTTCCCATGATTGGATTTAGCATCACTAATTGCAGAAGACACTCCCCTTTGGCTGATTACAAATGGAATCAGCTGTGGATGTAGCTGACGTGATCATGACCTAATCCTATGAAATGTCCTCATTGCAACAGGCCAGCGCTTGCCCAATCAGATGAACAGGTACCACAACTTGGCCAAGTTGACACCTGTCCCTAACCATGACACCCTTATAATACAGTCATTTAATGAGTTTCTAGAGCTTTGAGAAAGATGTTTCTGCCAGTTCTCACTGGTTGTTCAAGGTGGAAATGTGTCCTGAAGCATCTCATTCCTCCATCTTGATGGGGGTGGGGCTCAAAGGTTTAAGGCTATCAAAAAAGTAAAGGTAATGGCAAGGTGTTGGAAATGGCCAGGGATGGCACAGAAACCCAGGTTGGTAGCAGAGGCTCTATAGCTATAGATTATACCAAAGGGACAAGATATAAGCAATTATCAGAACCTTACAGTAGAGAGTTGTACAGCAGTGGTAGATAGTGAGAAAAAATGGCCTTTGATGGAGGGGAATGGCCAGCCTGAAGCTAGCTATAAAGGACCCCTACTTCTCTACTAATTTCCTATTAAGGCCTCTGTTGACTGCTGATGCCAGAAGACAAGGGATTCTCATTAATTATTCCATGCAGGTCACTCCTGGTGTGGAGCAGGGTGGAGATGGAAGGAAGGTGCATGGGGGATGGGGACAATGAGAAGTTTCCCAACCCAATAAGGAATAGTGGGGATGTGTCATTTCCATTTTACAGTACTTTACTACAGTTGCAAGCCTAGTGAATGGCAACACTGGGATTTCAAACCAGGCACTATGACTCCAGAGTTTGTGTCTTAATTACTATTTTGGTTTCTTAGGCTGCTCAAAGAAATAGAATGCAGTGGTTCATCTTAAACAATTGGTGTTTATTATCTTTCAGTTTTGAGGCTAAAAGAAAGTTCATATCAAGGCATCATTAAGGTGATGTTTTCTCCCCCAAAACTCTAGCACTCTGAAGCTGGCTGCTGGTAATCTTTGGCTTCTCTGTCACATGGTGACATCTCCTGATTTCTCTCTTCTCCTCCAGATTCCATCAATGTCTCATCCCTCTCTCTTTGTCTGGATTTCATCCCACTTATAAAGGACTCCAGTAATAGAATTAAGACTCTTCCTGATTGAGGGGAGATTGCAGCTTAACAAAGTAACCTCATCAAAAGATCAAACTTACAATGGGTTCACATTCACAGGAATGGAAAAGATTTAAGAACATGTGTTTTTTCTGGGGTACATATAACTTCAAACCACCACAACCACCATTCTATAATTCTGCTTTAAAATAGCTGTGCGTGGGAGTACAAGGGTAGTTCTGTGGTAGAATCCTTGCTTGCCATGTGGGAGACCCAGGTTTGATTCCTGCCCTATGCACTTCCAAAAACAAACAAACAAACAAACAAAAAATTCAACAAATGGTGCTACAATAATGGGATACTTACATGGAAAAAGAATGAAATGTGACCCTGCCATACAGCACACACAAAAAAATTTAAAAATAAAAAGAAATAGCTGTGTGTGCTATCTTTAAAAGAATGCCTAGTCTTTGCCTACACTCTGCACTAAATTTGAATTTGTAGCTGATATTCTCTTGAACATCATGGTTTAACACTATGCACTATGTTTCTTGCTTAGATGAGGAACCCACAGTGTGTGTGTGTGTGTGTGTGTGTGTGTGTGTGTGTGTGTGTGAGTGTGGTAGGAAGGTTCTCCCCAAAATGGTGAAACACTTTTGAAAAACCAACTTATGTAGTTATGTTTAAAAATTCCTTACCTGACTGGAAGTTCAGTCCAGATTAACCTCAACATACTGCAGTTAGGCCAGAGGCAGTGTGGTGTACTGGAAATGGGCCTGAAAGTTTAAATAAGAGATGAGAGGTTCAATCTGGTTGTCATACCATCTGGCTGTGAATCTTGAACAAATCTCTTTACCTTTATGGCCATAATATCCTTTTGTTTGCCTACTCAACTTCCATTCTGCGCTCCATTTTCCCATCGTATTAGCACCCAGGTTTTTCTTTGGGTATCTGTGCCTCCCCCTAAGAATCTTATGCATGTTATTCCAGGTGAGCTCATCCTTTCCCTGACTGCTGCTTCTTTCTGACCACAGGGGATCCAGCTCTAAGGTCAAGCTGACACTGTGTCAGCAGAGCAGAATGACAGAATTAAAACAGGCTTTAATGGCTGTCGTAGACAGAATTCAAATATGGTTCCTAAAATTCTCACCCCTGGTGAATACACTCTGTATACTTGCCTCCTTTTGAGTGTGAACAGAATCTCTAAATATGTTGGGCTGTCACTCATCTGTGAATAGGTTATACTATATGGGAAGACAAAGGGATGTTGCAGATGTAATTAAAGTTCCAGATCAACTGATTTTTTTTTTTATGGGCAGATTCTAGGAATTGAACCTGGGTCTCTGGCATGGCAGGTGAGAATTCTGCCACTGAGCCACCATTGTGTCACCCCAGATCAACTGATTTTAAATTAAGCAGAAGGGAGATTATCCTGGATAGGCCATCCTTATCAGGCAAAACCCTAAAGAGAGTAACTTACCCTTTCCTAAAGAGAGAGCTTCTCCTGCTGGTTTGAAGCTGCCATGTTGTGAGAGAGCCTGGAGGAGGCAAAGACCTGAGGTTGGTCTCTGGGATAACCAGCAAGAGGATGGGGACCTCAGTCCTACAACCTCCAGGACTGAATTCTGCCAACCACTATATAAGCTTGAAAAAAGACACTGAACTCCAGAAAGGTACATGGCATGGCTGGCTCTTGATTGCAGCTGTGTAGACCCTGAGCAATGGACCCAGCCACAGACTCCTGACCCAGGATAAGTAATGGATATTTCTGATACGTTTTTGGTGATTTTCACTCAGCAATAGAAAATGAATATAATGACATCATTGTACCACGGGGCTAAACAACCTTCAATCTCCCCCGACATCAATTGATAAAGCTTCTTGAGTCTTTGAGCCACATACAGCCCTAACCAACCAGGTCCTTTTCCCTAAAACGAGGGGTGAGAACTAAATGACCTACATTCGTCTAGTCCTTACTGTAATTAGGAATCCTAACGTGTCCACAGATGAACTGATGTTCCTAATCAAGAAGCTTTTCCCTTAATAATCTGTAGTCAGTAGAAACTTCTAAGTCATTCTTACTGGGGCTCTTTAAGTACAGCTTTTCATTTTATTTTCTGGAGAATTTAATTCTTACTCTTTTCATGCCTCAATCTAAAATTAGAAGTTATATTTTGTCAAAGGGTTATTGTGATTCATGCATACGTGTGGAATAAAATACCTTTTCATTCATTCAAGTATTCATTTTAGTGTGCAGTCCATGAAGTCCAATATGCAGAATGAAGTGTATAGTGTACAGTATAAAGTATGTATAGTAGACAGTGTGTAATATACAGTGTGCAGTACAAGTGTATAGCATATGGCATGTGGTGTGCTGTACTATACAGTACACAGAATGCAACATACAGTGTGTCGAATGTGGTATACAGTATGCACTGTGTAATATATGGCATGCAGTACAGGTGTACAGTATGAAGAGTATAGTATACAGCGGGCAGCATACAGTTTGTGCTATGCAGTATGCAGCATACAATGTGCAGTATACAATGTGAGGTATTCAGAGTGCAGTGTTCATTGTGTGGCACAGAAAGAGGGTCAAGAACATGGCTTTAGAGCCAGACTTGCTTTCTCCAGTCCCAACTCTACCACTCATTAGCTTTATTAGTACACTTTGGGCAAGTTTGTAACCTCTTGTTTCAGTTTCCTCATCTGTAAAGTGGGCATAATAGTGGTTACTTTATAGGGTCGATAGAATGATTAAACAAAATCTTGGATAAGATAAGAAATGGCACCTATTATGCGATGAGTATTATGCTCAAAGTATTAACCCATTACCTCCTCACAGTATCCCAGTGGAAGTGAGGCGAGAATTCACTCGGTTGTAGAGAAGAGACCACGTCCATAAAGCTCTTAGCGATATGGTGGAGACACAGGAAATGGGAGCCATAGATAGTGTTGGTTGTGATCCACAAACCATTATTTTAGGCCTATGGAGAACCAAGACTTTTGATAATGCTTTCACATCTAGTTTATCTTTCTCTTTAGTAATGGAAATGGGATAAGTACAGAGTCACCACTTACAACTGGCCAGGACTTAGCCGAGTATACCTGTCACCAATGGCCTGCTGGCCAAATTCAGGCCACAGAGAGGATTAAAGGCCTGCAAAACATTAAACAAAAAGTTTCTAAGCAGACAGACAAAGATGTAGGTACTTCAGGAAAAACCTTGATTTCCAGCTTCTCTTTAAAAACTGCAGGCTGGCCTGGCTTTTATCTGCTGGATGTGAGGAGCTGCTGCTCCTTTCAGCCAGAGAGAGTTTGCCAAAGTCCCAGGGCTCAGACAATGGGAATAGGTGAGGTGTCCTCATTTACCATCTCCAACCTGGGCTCCATGGATGTCTGAATTGTGTAGTCTATCCCCTCTCATTTTGCATAAGAGAAACTGGTGATCTGAGAGTTTAGGTGGTATGCTCAATGACATACAGCTCTCTCTCAAGGGTGTAGTGAGGTGAGCGAGGTGTGGATGAGAATGTATGGATGATATGTTTTCAGAAACCAGGAAGAGAGAAATAACTTTCACAGAGGAATCAAGATAGTAAGACAACTTCATAAAAAGTGATACTTGAGCTGTTTCCTAAAAGACAGATAGGATTAGAACATCTCAACATACAGGAGGGAGGGGGAGAGGTCTGGGAAGTGACAGAGGAGATGGGAGAGGGTACTTGGTTATTTGTCACCTGTTTTTTTTTTGTTTCCTTTTTCTGGACCAACAGGGTATCTTCAAATGAGTAGCTGTAAATCGATGCAAATGTACTAAGAAATGATGATCATGCATCTATGTGATGATGTTAAGAATTACTGATTGCATATGTAGAATGGAATGATTTCTAAATGTTGTGTTAATTTCTTTTTTTACTGTAATTAATAAAAAAAAAATGAGTAGCTGTGTTGTTACCTCCAAAAGTTAATACAACTTTCTTGGAAAATATCCCCAAGTATATCTCCTATTCCAGTTTAATCTCTACCAATTTTGCTAGAAATGTGCCTGTCCAAAAATAACAAATGTTTGGCTAAGGGATTAGAACATTTGAACATGAACATAGACAGTAATGGGTGGCAGCTGCAAGGAATCAACCATCTGAGGAAATTATCAAAGAATATACCAAAGTAAATATGTCTGCAGAAATCCGAAAGATGACCTCATCTACTCACACTTACAACAAATTGCAATAAAATCTATTTTCTTATCTGAGTGATGTTTTTCACTTCAAATTTGTATATTCATCAAATTTTAACTTATATTCATACTGTAGAATAAAGAAGAAAAGAAGAACTAATATTGGGTACCTGCTCTGTGCCAGGCATATGATAAATTCCTTGCATATATTATCTTTTTATTATCCCTAAAACCCATTAAGGTTTTAAGAATAATTGTCATCCCCTCTTTACAGATGAAGAAATGTTTGCTTGACCTTAATTAAGGTCACTATCATCCATGAGTAATAAACACGTTAGAATTTTTGTCGCTAAAGTTAATGCTTATCCTCTCTTATAGAGGTATACATCATAGTTTCTCAGTCTTTTGGCTAAAATCAAGTGCAGAGGTTTGCATCAAACTTGGCCTTCTCAATTTTCCGATTGTTTTTTTTTTACCTGCTTTTGAAAATAGTCAGTTTACATGGTGTATATATTCAGACCCATAGTTTCACATGACTTGTGATAAAATAAGTTGCAGAGCACTCACACAGCACATGATCTGAGCAGCACACTTCATGCATTTGATGAGCTAGTCTTAGAGCACGCTCAGTTTCATGAATGGCCTTATGTAGAACAAATGAGATACTGATTTTTCTATATGAGCTCTGAGGTTCTTAGATATGAAGTGTATTTCCCAAGGTCAGTGTCCTGGGAGAAAGTCAGATCTGGAGCTCACTAATTCACTTGTCCTGTGGCAGAGCCCAGGACCAATCTTGTCACTATTGCTTATTTCTGGTTTTTGTTTTACCTGTGAAGATAACAGCCCACTGCAGCCCTGACCAGCAATGGGTTCTGAAGGCCTTCATCTTGCAGGCCTGAGATGGCCCCTCCATCAGGTGAAATTTGCAGCTCCAAACTGGTTTCAGTCCTTGAGAGTTCTCACACCCATCAAGCTGCAGCTGTTCTCCAAAGCCCACTGGACTGCTCTGGTTCCTGCTTGCCCTCCTGTTCCCTGCTGGTTCTGGACCTGGCCCTGTCTGGCTGGTACCTGAGGAGTCAGCCCCTACCTCCCCTCTCTCGCTAGAGAACAGGATCCTAGCCCTCTCCCCCAGCTCCTGGGCAGCATGCTGCCTCAAATGAAGAAACAAAGGACAGAATCCGAGATCCAGACCTTCATGTGCCACTAGTTTGGCAGCAGCCCAGAGCCTCCTGCAATCATGCACTTATTTAATTACCCATTAAAAAATATTTTCTGGGTAACCACAGTGTGCCAGGACTTGTGCTGGACACTGAAGATATGAATGGGCTCAAAGACAGACGCGGTCCCTCTTCTCATGCTGCACACAGGCTAATGGGAAAGACAGACCTAAAATAACATTGCTGATATAATTAACTACCATTTGGTAAATGCAACATAGGAAATTTTTAGGATATGATGGGAGTCCTAGGAGAAATTTTTGGATGCTAGTGTTAGCTGTTTATCTAATTTGTCCCCCTAATTTTGACTCCAAGTAATTTATTCATCTTTCAAGGATTTAGAAAGCACTGAATACCCACTATGTTCCAGGATTGTGTTGGGTTGTGTGCCTACAAGGATGAAAAGTGGAGTCTTGGCCTTCAAGGTGTTTATATCCTGGGGTCAGCCTACTACTGTGCATCATAGCCAAGCATAGATGAGTCATATCTATAACTCTAAGTAAATTAACAAGAGTAAGAGTGGTCTGCCTCTAGGCAAAATTAGTAGCTGACAAGGTAGAGTGATTTAAGGCCATCAATAAATAATCTACTCTTTCTTGATTGCCTTCTCTTCGCCCTGTTGCTGAGGGAGGGATTCCCACCCTGGGGTCTGAGGAATGGCTGAATACATGACCCATGACACTGGACAGGTGAGCTCAACAGCAGTTTATTAGTCACGTAATAAACCCAGGAAAGAAGAACACCACATGCCATACAGTGCAACTTGGGGGTTGCATCTGGGAACAGAGTGAACCAGCAGCTGCTGCAGGCTTTGTTGTATCAAGAGGTTGAGGTGCTCCTTGGTTCCCACGGAGGATGTAATTGGCTTGTTTGTGTAATCTTGCGGGACAGCCTGCTACTCAGGGATAAGCAAGAATTGTGTTTGGTTTATTTGATAAGGGGGGTTGTTTGGTGAGGTAATCTAATCCTTGGGAAAATCAGGAGGGGAACTTGCAGCCAGGCCATTCAAGGTCCTCGGGGTTTACCAGATGTTGATGCAGCACATAACATTTGCATTTTAATTTCAGGCCTTATACCATACCATCTGTGGTGGTTTGAAGCTGTATGTACCCCAGAACACATTCTTAAAATTAATCCATTCCTGTGGTCTGAACCCATTATAGGTAAGACCTTTGAATGAAGCTGCTTCAGTTAATGTATGATCCATCTCATTGACAGTGGGTCTTTATCCTATTACTGGAGACTTTTATAAAAAGAAGCAAGAGAGAAAGAGAAAGCCACGGAAGCAAGAAAAAGCTGAAATCACAGAAGGAAAGGGAGAGACCGACAGACATTGCCATGTGCCTTATCATGTGGCAGAACAGCCAAGGATCGCAGGCAGCCAGTCTTCAGGAAGAAAGCATCACCTTGATGATGACTTGATTTGGACATTTCCCCAGATTCTAACCATGAAGGAATAAATTTCCATTGTTTAAGCTGAATTATTCCATGGTATTTGCTTTAAACAACCTAAAAAACTAAAATCTAATCCAAAACTATCTTTGATGTACCCTATGGTACAGCTAGGACCTAAAGGGTTAATCATACCCTAGCCTCTTTTTTTTTTCAGTGAAAGACAGATGAAGGCTGTGAAGCAGATTGATTTTAGAAACATTTCCACTGGGAAGACTCCCAGCAGGGAGGGCAAAATCCAAGTGAAGCCATGCACAGTCATAAGCAGAAAATGAGCCACAGAGTAGAAAAGAACCAAGAAGACCATTACTTACAGCAAACAGACCAAGAAAAAGTTACCAAGGGCAGGGGGGTTGGGACCCAGATGGTCAAGGATCTCTGAAAGACGAACAAGCCAAGGTAGATGATGAAAATACAGAGGAGAAGCCTGGAATCCAAAACCAGGTTTTCAGACCACATAGCAAAAAGAAAAAGGCAACCACAGAGCAGTTAGAAGGCAAATAACCCCATCAGCCTGATGACCACCAAAGCCAGGCTTTGAGGGTCCAGACCCCACCCCTTAGCTTCTTACAATGGCAACCCAACAAGACCCCAACCAGAGGAGTTCAGCACATCTGTAATAGAGGCTCAAATGGAATTTTTTAAATTGTTTTTAAGTGATGATATTTTTTCATATTATTAAAAATTCATGCAACACCTAAACATACAAATAAGAAAGTAAAATGTTTACTATAAAATCTCACCACTTAGGAATAGAACTCAAGAATGTTTGCTTAACATCAGCATAGGCATTTTGAGAGATAGGAGCATGGATAGACGATAAGGTGGATGGTCAGGAAGAAGATTATAATAAAATAATCAAACAAAGATGTTTATTAAAAGTAAAAGTTATTACATTTAATTTTACTTCAATTTAACAATTAAACTGTAATTAAATTAAGGGGGCTGGCTGAAATTTATAGAAATATTTTTCACCAGAATATATATTTGTTCCTAAAGGATCCTTGCAATAGTTCTAGATGGTGTAGTAAAAACACCCTCAAAGGAAGCTTTAGAAATATAAGGGGGATATTTTGGGGTGTCAGGATGATCGGCAGTTCCAATTGGTATTCAATCATCTTGCAACACACAGGACAGTTCTGCATGACAAAATGTGTTATTATATGCCATTTGACCTTCAAATATTCCACCTGACATTAATGTAGGCAAAACAACCTGTTTATAATTATCTGAGCCTACATTCAATTCTGTTTTATATATAAACACAAGGCAATTTTTTACACAATTTTAATATTTACCCAATATTTCAGGAATACAACTGTCTGTTGCATAAGTTGGGGGTTATAGTACTTGTTTTGTACCGAGAGCTGTTTGTCTTTTCAGAAAATTGCATTCTTAGTGGCAATATCATTCATTTTACTTGAATCACCAACACACAGACCATCAGCCAGGGGCAGGGGGGAATACTGAGAAATCATAACAAAAAGGAATAAATCATTGTGCCACAGTTTCTAAGGACAAAAAACACCTATTTGTAATGGACGGTACATACCTAGCATAGGATTAAATGATCAATAATGACTTTGCTTAAAATTTCTCACTCTTGGCCTTTATCAAGGACCATTTCAAGGATTCTGGCACCTTGTAAAAAGTAAGTAGGGACCTTTCTGTTGTCGTTCAGAATAGTCTGTTTTTGGACAAAACTCATGAAAGTCATCAGTCATTTAACAGAACCACACAGACGGTGAAAACTGATTTTGAAAGAAGACTGTGGAGGAAAATGCAAAGGTAAAGTGTGTGTCTCAAGGACAGAACACAGAATTATTTGTTAAATCTGTGGATTTACCAGCACACCTAGGTCACAGACAAAATGCTGTTAAAACAAAACAAAACCAAAAAACCCTCTTAGAATGCCTTGAAAAAAAAAGTCTGTAAATATTTCTTTCCAGGTTCTCTCTCAACCTGAAGAATCTCTCAATGCTACACCCCCTCCCCACAACCTGCTTTACAGCATAAATAACCCCATTCAAGCTCTGCTCACATAAAAGGTGATTTTAACAGCCTTGTTCTTTGGCTGAAGTAACGCTTTAGCAAACCAATATAAGCAAAAATGAGAATTGACCTCGTGCGCTATTCATCGGTAAAATTTGGCCAGATTCTAATTATTCAAATGAACTTTATTCAGTGCATGCATCAGATACCGTGATATGCGGCAAAGAGTAGAAAGTGTGATTGCTGCTTCTAAAACCTTCAGACCTGGGTGTGGGCATCCCATAGGGATAGAGGAGGAAAGAGATCAGAAGATGCTTCCTGAGGAAGGGCAGCAGTTCAGGAAAAGCCAGAGGATGGATGACAGTCACAAAGGAAACTGGGAAGGAGCAGTAAGAGAGTAAGGAAACAACCATTAGAAAAACTGTGCCTGAGAAGAAAAGAGTGGGGGGAGTTTGGGAAAAAAAGAGTTGGTCAATGTGCCAGATATTCAGAGATGTCAAGGGGAATGAAGTCTGGGAAGAAACAGCTGTCTAGACTCATCTCTGAGGCTTTATGCCAGATTAGATGATGGTGTCTGTGGTAGATGGAATTATGAACCCCAGCAAATGCATACTACTGATTTTAATCCATGCTCTTGTAGGTGTGAAACCACTGTAGACAGTTGCTTTAAAACATGTTTTCCTTTAGTTAAGGCATGGGTAACTGAAGCAAGATGGGCCTAAATTCATACTTCTGGATGTCTTATAGAGAGGACCCAGAAGTCACAGAAGACATAAAGGAAGCAGAGATACAAGCCAAGGAACCCCAAGGATTGCCATGCTACTGTCCTTGGGGAGAAAGCAAGTGTGGCCCGTGTCTTAAATTTGGGATTCGTGCCTCCAAACCGTGAGCCAATATATTCCTGTTGTTAAGCCAAAATCAGTTTGTGGTATTTGTTATAGCAGCCCTGGAAAGCTAACAAAGCCTTTTTTTTCACTGCTTCAGCAGTTGAACCTTTACTCCCTCACCCTGGAGTCTCCTACCTCCCAGACACCCTGGGGAGTTCACCCCTGACTTCTGGAGGCACATGGCCATTAAACTTCTCTTTAAGGCCCCTGAAGGATAAGAGAACGGTTAGTTTCTCCATCCTGTCTGCAATTATATCTCTCACCTTTGAAATATGAAAACCTTTTTGACAGCCTGTTCCAACATGAAAGAGTTAGAATGGGCACAGCCCAAATATCCTTAAAAATTGGGAGAAAGATCAAAGGGGAGGGTGTAGTCATGAAAGAGAAGATAGAATTTAACAAATGAGCATGACTGCTGAATATATAGATAGATAAATAGATAGATATATTGATATTTCTTTTAGTCTCCAGTGTCTTGGAGCAGCTAGAAGGAAAAACGTGAAATTGTAGAACTATAAACCATACCAAACTCTGGAATATGTTCTACAAATAACTCTTGCTGTGTGCTTTGAAATTTATTGCTTTTTTGTATATGTGTTATTTTTCACAATAAGAAAAGAGAGAGAACCTGGCCCTTTTGAGCCACCAGAACCTAAGGCTTGAAGGAGTGTCACTCAGTTACCCAGCGCCGTCTCTCTCCCAGTTACCTGTGAATGAAGAGGAAGAAAGGGTAACAAGTAACATAGCGAGAGGCTGGGACCTCCCAGAGGACAAGTCAGTGAGAAATTCCCTGTGATGAGAAGAGGAAGATCATTCTGAATTTGGACATGATTCCTGTCTGCTATGTGAATAGTCATTGTTATATACACCAAACCTTCAGTCAATGTCTACTGCCAACAACAGTCTTGTGCCTTGGGAGAATGAAGTGAAGACGGAGAGTCTGTGTTTTCAGCTAAAGGTGAACTTGGGTGCCGCACAAAGAACAGCAGTGGCTGAAGCTGAGAGGGGATTAGATGCCAGAAAACTAGGAAAAAGGAGGCTGCAGCTTAAACTGGTCTGAAGAATGCAAGCTTCCCAATCATCCATAGAAGTATGGGTGGAGGGTCCTTCCTGGACTTCCCATGGTATATGGTATGGTGGGTTGAGCCATTGTATTTGGACGTTAAAGCCAGGAGCCAAAGCTTGGAAGTCTTAAGCACAGGGTTCTTAGGCAGAGAATCCTAAAAGAGAAGGAATGAGTGAATGTCCATGACTACTGCAAAAAGAGCAGTCGGAAAGAATCTTGGGAATCAGGGCTAATGGGAACCGTGCCTGGTGGGCAAGGGACGAATAGTGAGCTGTCCAATCTTTTCCCCAACTTATCTCCCAAATGTGAAGTTCCTCTTGGAGTCAATGAAGAATTGCTGGCAGAATATTTTGAAAAAGGCACCCACGCAAACAAAGGATAATTGGGCTCTTGGGAAGAAAAAAAAAAAACTAGCAGGTAGAATTCCCTCTGGGTTCTTAAAGTTGACAGCAGTTATGGGAACAGCAGAAAAAAAGAACATGAATGGAACACTGTAAGGCAGTAAAATGTACAATGAAATTTAGCTGGTACACGCTAATGATATGCACAATAATTATAGTGTATATGATAATTAGCCACAAATGGTAATTCTCATAAATGACTGTAGTGTAAATTTTTTTACAAAGTTTTTACTTTTTTTACATCTTATTATGGTTTGTAACTATACAAAACAACGGAAGATTTTCCTCATACCCATCATTAATTGAGTCCTCATCAATCACACACAGCCACTTACACACTCACACATAATTTTTACCCAACAAAAGACTGACTGTGTGTATTAAGTTCTTACTGCCTATTTGGCTCTTTGCTAAATGTTTAAGATGCTGAGGATGTAGAGACAAGATGTCATGTGGCTGTGTGTGACCTTGAGCCTTGGTTTTCTCATCTCCCTTCCTTTTAGAATTGTCAGGTGGGACAAATTGACCCAAGTGTAGAGATACTTGCATTATGACTTAAAACTTTTACAACTCCATTTCTTTGTGAAATTTTCATTAATGGGAGGGAACACTTTTGTGAAAGTTAAAAAGGAGGTTAATGTAAGATGTGAAAATAAACTTAGAAAATATTTGACTCTTGACCAAAACGTGTTTGGCCTGAACGCCAGGACTTTGTGGAAGCATTTATCTATCGAGGACTGATGAAGATACCCGGGCATACTATTTAGCAGGTTTAAGGATCTCCTGTATTAGCCTACGATGCCTTTTATGAAGGAGATCAACTTTTCATGGAATTACCACTCTATGGTGAAGGATGCAAAGTGCTTTTTAAAAGGTTATGCCTTTTTTTTTCAAATGCTTGAACCTAACAGGGAAATTAATATCTCCAACAATTTAAAATAATTTTTTCAACTATATATATTTTCAAGTGAAAATTTGAAATTTTGGAAAACTTGTTTACAGCACTATTATTGATATGGTTTCAGATTCCACTTTGCAACTAACCTTTAAGAAATTACAACTTGGGCGGACCATGGTGGCTCAGTGGCAGAGTCCTCGCCTGTGATGCCGGAGACCCAGGTTCGATTCCCGGTGCCTGCCCATGCCAAAAATAAATAAATAAATAAATACAACTTGTTGAGATTTGCTACACTATGAAAAACAACTGAAAAAGCTATTAACATATTCGTCCCTTTTCCAGCTCTATAGTAAATTTGCTGGAGTTTTTTTCTTTTTTTTAAGTTTTTTATTTTGAAAGTTATAGTTATTTTTCATTAATGTTTTTTATATTAACACATGATGGGTTAATTATTATTAACTTAAAATGAACTAAAAATTTTTTTCATTTCTGTTTTAATTTTAATATGGTAAATATAGATAGATAATACCACATAAGCAAAAACTTTTTATGTTCCTCAATAATTTTTCATAGTGTAAAAAGATCCTGAGGCCGAAAGGTCTGAGAATTGCTAAATACCATTCTCCAATAAATTAACCAGGACTCCTTAGAAAAATGGCTAATTCCAGATTTGAAGCAGGAAAAGTACAAAATGAGTCCAGAATATCTTATTATTCCAGGAAGCAAAAGTGTTCAAGAACTGAAAAGAACTTATCAATGTGACACAGAAAAGCCAGCATTAAGGGCTCCCACTGGCCAAATTGGGAATAATTTAATCATCAAAATGATATGAATGGAAGATAACATATTAAATAGAAAAAAATTGCAATCCATAATGATATTTAAGAAAAGATGGAGAAAGAAATAGGGAGAGGAGAAAGTTCTTTTTTTAAACAACAACAAAAAGGTGGCTGTTGAATATAGAAAAAAAAATAAATTATGAAAGTACATTTGCAGCCTCCCAATGTAATAACTGATTCAGACAGTGATCTCAAGGGATGCTAAAACTATTAGTGAGCTTTTTGGGGGAATAGGGAGTCATATAGTCTCAAAATACTACCTCACAGATTATTTATTAATTACAAACAAGAAAGATATATTTACAGTGGAGACACATCTAGCAGACACCACTGCTTATTTATTAATACAAGAGGGAAAGGACATATTTACAGTGGGGAAATCAGGCTGATACCACCTAAACCACAGATCATTAGTAATGGAACCACTGATATCCTTCACTGAGAAAGGCATAAATCACCTATGGCTTGTTCTTGACAAAAATGTTAAACCTTAATCGAATCAGAAGGAAATGATCAGCAAGTTCAAGTTATGGGGCATCCTACAGACCAACTGACCTGGACCCTTCCAAAATGTCAGTGGCATGAGAGACCAAAAAAAGGCCAGGGAATTATTCCTGAATAAAGGAGACTAAAAGAGAAACCACAAAATGCAATGTGTGGTCCTTAACTGGATTCTGGATGTAGGAGGCACCACAAGAAGTCCAGGACTCCTATCTGCCCCAACTTGCTGCTGTCCCACCTGCAGGGACCCCCCCACCACCACCACTTCGACCTTGTGATGTTTTACCCTGTAGCAGCACTGGACACGCTTAGCTTCCTCCCATACCCTTTGTGAAACAACAAACTCTTCCTTTGTTGCCCAAATATCCCACCCTTCTTAATTTTTTTCTTTCCCTATCACCCCTGCCTTTTCACTTTCTTTCTTTTCCTTCTGTGCACTTGCAATGCACTTCTGTCCCCCTAGAAAAAGATTGGCCTTTTATTTCCCTGGAGAACTCCCACTGGCTCTTCTAGAATTTGGAAAACCTTCTCTGAGCCCTCAGACTGTTGTTGCTCTTAATGAGATGTATGTGTACTTCAGTTAAGGCAATTCCAAAGCTGTGTTGTAATTAACTTTAAAAAAATATTTATTTTTGTATGATGCAACATATATACAAAGCAAAGAAAGAAAAATGTAATAGTTTTCAAAACACTCTTCAACAAGTAGTTACAGGACAGAGCCCAGAGTTTGTCATGGGCTACCATACCATCATCTCAGATTTTTCCTTCTAGCTGTTCCAGAACATAGGATGCTAGAAGGAATAAATATTTTTTTTTATCATCCAATTCCTTTTTTTCTTTTTTGTGAAAAATAACATATATATGAAAAAGCAATAAAATTCAAAACACAGCACCACAATTAGTTGTAGAACAGATTTCAGAGTTTTGTTACAATTTCATGATTTTAGATTTTTACTTCCAGCTGCTCTAAGATACCAGAGATGAAAAGAAGTATCAATGTAATGATTCAACAATCATATTCATTTGTTAAACCCTACCTTCTCTATAACTCCACCATCACCTTTGATCTTTCCATCCCACTTCTCATGGGTATTTGGGCTAAGGCCATTCTAAATTTTTCATGTTGGGAGGAAGGCTGTCAATATACAGCACAGGAAGATGGAACTAGCTGATGTTCTGGAGAGGCTGGTTCCTCTAGGTTTCAGGACTTATCTGGTCCAGGAACCCAACTGGAGGTTGTAAGTTTCTGGAAGGTTACCCTAGTGCATGGAACCTTTGTAGAATCATATATATTGCCCTAGGTGTTCTTTAGGATTAGCTGGAATGGTTTTGGGTGGGGGTTGGCAAGTTATGATAGGTAGCAAGGTCTAACTGAAGCTTGCATAAGAGTGACCTCAAGAGCAGCTTCTCAACTCTATTTGAACTCTGTCAGCTACTGATACTTTATTAGTTACACGTCTTTAGTTGTTGATCCCATGGTACCAGGGCTGGATCATCTCTAGGAGTCATCTCCCATGCTGCCAAGTAGACTTTCACCCCTTGTCATGTCCCATGTAGGGAAGAGGGCAACGATTCTACTTGCAGAGTTGGGCTTAGAGAGAGTGAGGCCACATCTGAGCAATGAAAGAGGTCCTCCAGAAGTAACAGTTAGGCATACCTATGGGTAGGTTAAGCTTCCCACTACATACATAAGCTTCACAAGAGCAAGCCTCAAGATCAAGGGCTTGACCTTTTGATTTGGGTGTCCCTAATGTTTGACACAGTATGTAATTTATTTTTATAAGTCTGCCTCCCACAGTGGCCACTCTTAGCTCCTATGTAGGAACCAGGAGCTCACTCACCTTTCTATTCCTGATTTCTAACCATGCCTGGCAAATAGCATTCACCTAAACATATACCCAGTTTATAAAAGATTTTTTTTTTGATCAGTTGAAGTGAGTAGAAAAATGCCTCCCAAGTGTCTTAAGCTACATTTCAAACATGACTACCAGGTAAATAACATAAATGTAAAAGAATGGCATAAAGTATGAATTTTAACAAATCTGATTTGTTGCAGTAACTTAGAGTAATTCAATTCAGCAGGAGAAATCGGGAAGTGAGAACCACCACCATGTTCTTCTTTGAGACAATATGACAGGTAATCTTAACTACTTATCTTTTTGTTTCCTGCTGTAAAACACTGTTTCATCTTCTCACAAGTAAAATCAGATCATTTTAATTCGTTAAAGTCCCTTTCAGGAATGGAAACTGCTTGGGAGCTTGCTCCTCTATTTAGAAGCCTCAGGAAGCTGGTTCAGCACTGCCTGTTGAGTGAAAAAATAAACCTGAGTTCAAGTCTTGCTGAGCCACTCACTGACTGCATGATCTTGGGCAGATTACTGAACATTTCTGCTTCCTAATCTGTCATATGGTGACAGAAATACCCATTTTTAGATATCTCATGAGCATTGAATAGGGTTAAATCTTTTTGAAGTTATGTGACACATAATAATCAGTTCTTACTGTTTTGAAAATATATGGTCAATCTAGTAAACTTCATAAAATGTTACCTCTTGTCAAACACTTAGGAAGCATGTAGCTTAAACCCTTCCTCTTAGAGATGAAAAACAAAAGCCCAGTTTAAGTGACTGCACATGACAAATCCTTAACCAACCCCAGAGAAAAAGTTTAGGTGTCAGTGAACTGGCCCTTTCCTTTTGGCTCATGCCAAAAGAAGTAGAGGGGTCTTTTTGTGATAGGATAGATTTATATTGCCAAAGGTCAAACATTTTTTTCTACCTGTCCACAATTTGCAGAGAATGAAGAAAGTTATTCTTTACTGAAGGCTAGAGTATTTGTCCTCAAGCTCCCTCCAAGGGAGAGTCATATACAAAGGGGGAGAACCCAACTATGGTGGATTGAATTATGTACTCCAATTTAGACAGTGTTTTAATTTGTTAAAACTGAAGAAATGCAATATACAGAAATAAGTTGGTTTTTACAATGGGGATTTATTAACTTACAAGTTCAATACTGAGGTTGTGAAAATGTCCAAATCAGGGCATCAACAGGATAATACCTGGATTCTGAAGACTGGCTACTGGTGAGGTTGGGCTCCTTGTCAGAAAGCAAGGCACGTAACAAAGTCTGCCAGTCCTTCTCTCCTGGGTTTCATTGTTTCCAGCTTCTGTCTGCAGGGGCTTCCCCTCTGAACTGCTGTGCGTTTTTCTCTTTTAGCTTCTCTCTCTCTGTTAGCTTCTGTGTGTCTTTTCTGCCTTTTGTCCTCTTATATAGGGCTCCAGTAGGAGGATTACAACCTACCCCAGGGCACTCCTCAACTGAAATAACCTAATCAGATGTCTGCAACCACTATAGGTCTGTATCCACAAGAATGGGTTTAAAAGAACATGGTCTTTTCTGGAGTACATACAGCTTCAAACCATCACAACATCCTCTTGGTCTTGGTCTGCATTCTGGTCAGTGTGTACTCATTGTAAATAAGATCTCAAGATGTTACTTCAGTTAAGATGTGGCCCCGTTGAATCAGGTTGGTTTTAATCTGGATTACTGAATTCCTTTACAAGCAAAGGTGAAAGACTGAGAGAAGCCAGGAGAGGCCACTATGTACATGTGCATTGCCAGATGACAAAAAAGTCAAGGACCAAGGATCCCATGCAGCCAGCCCCAAAACGCCACCATCTTCAGGGAGAATTGCTGATGTCTCAACTTAGGACTTTTAGTTCAACACCATGAACCAATAAATTCCTATTGTTTAAGTGAACCCACTGCATGGTATTTGTTTTGGCATTTGGGAAACTAAAATACCTACCAGGCCTCTCTGTAAGGAAACCTGGAGAAAGGCAACAGTTTTTGTCATAAAAGAAACCATTTGAAGGGTCCAATATTGAATGTAAGGTTTGACTGCACACAGTTGTAAACCAGATATTCTGATGCTTCTCCATCCTTGAAGGGTTTCACACTGAGTTCCAAACCTGTATACCCTAACTGGATATCAGTTAGGAATCCCTGGGTGCTTGAGATACAACCATGAACAAAGCAACATGAATATCACTGCCCTTCACGGGGTAGACTAAGGAGGGATAAGCATTAATCAAATAGTCACACAGATGGCTGTACAGTAACAAAGCTTTGCACTTCATAAATGTTTGTTGAAGGAATGAGTACATTGATGGATGATCCATCCCTTTAAGGCCCAAATAAGTGTTGTCTGATTTCTCAACTTGCTTACAGTCAAAGATTTTTTCAGGTTCCATCTCCAGGTATTTCTGGGACTCCAAAAGAATTTTGGGATGGTCTAAAAATTACTCTGTCATCACCCTAGCCAGCAACAAACAGATCTTGTCTCTCCTCTTGGTCACTGTTAGTACCCAAGCTGCTTCTATTCCTCCTAAAAGAAGGTGCTTTCCCTGAGGTGAGCACATGCTAAGACTAGGCCAGTGATATTTAAGAAAAGTTTGCTGAGGGCTTAAAGATAATAGGAAGCAATTGAAAGCCAAGGAGTAACAACAAAAAGAAATGCAAATCTGAAGACAGAATAGCAGGTATAATGGCTTTTCTATTCACGGGGGCAAGTCCTTTCATGGGGTTCCTACTGAGCTTGTCTGCTGCCATGTTGCTGGGAAGAGCTCCTTTCCTGAGCTTCCTTAATCATAGGGTCTTCATTCAGTGTCCACTCCAACTCACCAAGCCCTGAATGGTTGTGGGGAGCAGTAGTCTCCTCACCACCATTCTCCGGCCAGACTCCCCTGTAAATGTAATCTCAAAGGTGCAACCCCACGCCCAATTGAGTGGTTCTTTTACGTTACGTAGAGACTTTAACTGCTTATTTTCTTAAACTTTTTAATTATAGAATAGAATGTTACCTTTACCTTTGCCTAAGAAAAAGCCTCAATGAAATATTATTTTCCACACCCACGCACAAAGCCTTTCTGTCCTTAAATGTGAATTCAAATGCAGAAATCTAGAGAATCCAAAGTCATTTTGATATAGTCCTTTTCTCCATGCTTCTAGCATTCAAAAAAATACTGGACTCCAATCTTGGCTAAAGCTTACCATGTACTATGTGCTCATTACATTGAACATGGCATGTGAACAGAGCACATTAGCTCCATTACTCCTCTTGTTTCCATGTTTCTTGCCTACTTCCATCTGTAAAACTTTCTAACTTTCTCAAAGTACCCTTCCCTAAATTACATCTCTCCATTATTTTCTGTTCTCCTTTGGAAACAAAATAATTATTTGTTTTCTTATGTTTTTCCTGGAGTTCAGTGGAAGAGTGACCCCTCCAAAGGACCCCCTCTAAATAACTGTTTTGCCTGAAGAAGAGAGTACTGCCACTGAGATTGATCAAGAAAGATGTCAAAACACTTGTACAACAAATGGACTGATCTGCTATGCCTATGTAGAAATATATGGGCTAATGGAAATGGAAAGAGTAGAAGAGATCTTTGAAAAATACATGTCAGACATCTAAGGAAAGATGGTAGACTGAATAGCTACTTGCCTCCTTTCTGAAATCCTACTTAAACACAGAAAAGAGATTTTCTAAAGGTATAAACTCATGACTTACACAGAAGAATAGGAGAGGAAACAATAGCACCAATATATGGTGAAATAAGTGAAAGCTCTTAGCACATTTGGAAAACCAAATCTTAGGCTATCAGTGCAGAAAACTAAGAACCAACACAATTTTTTGGAAAAACACCCCCCAAAGCTCAAGATTTGTAAACAACTATCTTCAAGAAGAAAGATGAAGGTAACTGCTAAATAAGGAGGATCATCCTGACAATCAGTTTTTGAAGAAGCTGTTGGATCTCCAGATCCCCTCCCCAATTATATACATTATATTAAAAAAGGTGAAGTTTGGTAACTTCACCTTTCTTATCCCAGCAAAAGATGGAGTTTATGTCTGTAGAGAAGGGAAAAGGGAGAGTCCTTGGAATGGGGAGCCCTAGGCACAGTTAAAGACAGGACTCCTATGCTATTATGGGGCAGTTGTCACAGATGCTCTTTCCCCAGATTCTTTGCATGATCAACTGCTGTTCATCTTTCAGGCCCACCTCCTCTCTCAAGCTTCCTTGGATTTTCAAAGATAGTTTCCAAGCTCTGATAAAACCCTCAACTATTCCTTCAAAGCACTTGTCACATTTGTATCTACATGCTTATTTGTGTGATTTTATCTGTTCTTGTCCACTTATAGATTATAACAATCTCATAAGGTCAGGGGCTGTGTTGTTTGATTTGGTTTACAGCAGTATACTATTCTCAGTCCTACAGCCCAGTGTTTGGCACATAATAAGATTCAATAAATATCTGTTAGTTGAATGAATATTTGAATAAAGGAAGTCGTAGGCTTCAGTATAGTTCATGTGAAGAGAAAGCAAGAGGTGTATATGTGAACTGGAAGTGAGAGAAGAGACCCAGGAGCCAAAGGAAAGTACAGGATGGAAAATCAAACCAGAAGAGGACTCAATGATAAGTTCCAAAACATAGGAAGTAAACTACACAATGGTTCCTTAGTGTTGATTTAAACTTCCGGAGCTGAACCGGAGAGAACTTTCCAAGGATTTGGGGATAAAATAATAGCAACATTTAGAAAGCTGGACAATGCCAGGATTTGGTAGGGATTTGAGGATATGCATTGCTTGAGGAAGAGTGTACTGGTGCAACCATTTTGGAGAGCAGATAACAATTACTTTAGCCAAATTAAGTTTAGGTCTACTGTGGTAGTTTGAAGTTGTTATGTACCCCCAGAAAAGACCATGTTCTTTTAATTTGTTCTTGTGGGTGCAGATCTAATTGTAGGTGGGACCTTCAGGTTCGGTTATTTCAATTTAGATGTGATCTGCTTCATTCAGGGTGGGTCTTAATCCCTTTACCAGAGTCCTTTAAAAGAGGTGAGATTAAGAGAAAGCCCAGAGAAGCTGGATGGAAACAGAGAGACAAGGACACACCCACAGAAGCTTATAGAAGAGGCCACCGAAGCCAGAAGCTGAAAGCAAGGAAACCCAGGAAAGGACCAGCAGAAGCCAGCCATGTGCCTTCCCACGCGGCAGAGGTGCCCCAGATGTCAGCAGACCTTTTTTTAGAGAAGGTATCATCCTGTCAATGCCTTAATTTGGGCAGTTTCATGTTCTTAGAACTGGAAATTTGTAAACGAATAAATCCCCATTGTAAAAGCCAACCCATTTTTGGTATATTGCATTTCAGCAACTTCAAGTAACGGAAATACTTACCTTATGCTTCCACAATTATCCTTCCAGGTATTTAGCTCAAGGAAATTCTGTTGTAGGTCCATACATTTGCATGCACAAAGATGCTCATCTCAGCTTTATTCATGGTAGCTAGAAGTAGGAGACAACCTGGCTATCCATCACAGGGAGAAGTAATAGGTAAAATGTGATCGGTGCAGCATGGGATATAATGTTGCTGTTAGAAGCAATAAATTAGATGTATGCATAGCAACATAGGTAGAACTTTAAAACAGTGTGCTTGGTGCTGAAAGTAAGAAACATGATCTATGAGGCATAATGTTCTCAAAAAATTAAAAATGCATGCACATAAAGCAATAATATAAATATTGCAAGAGAGTATTAATATAAAAAGCTACAGAGTCAAACGTCTGCTTATGGCAGAGGGAGGGCACTGGGAGTGGGGAATAGAGAAAAAAGGAATGAATTGAACGAATGAATGAATGAATGTGAATAATAAGAAAACAAGCAAAAGAAAAATGCACAGACCAATAGTCATAATGTGTGATCAAGTGAGTGGCATGATTAAGTGAGCAACTGGAGTCCAAACAACAGCCAAAAGCAACCAGACAACCAAACAAAGAAATCACAATAAAGAAAGAGAAGAAAGAGCTACCTAATGGGGGTAGGTGTACCAGTGCACCCACGATTCAAAACATGAAATCTATGCTTATTTAAAAATTGAAGTCTATATGACAAAAGGGCAAAAAGAAAAATAATGAAAATGCATATTAGATTTTTTAAATGTCAAAAGATTGCGAGGGAGTCCTGGGTATGCTAATACACAAAAATATTCTCTACAGGCTTAATTATTATTTACAGTATTTGATTTACTTAAAACATGCCTGTGGCTTTAGGGTGTTTGAGTGTAAGAATAAAATGGAATTTAAGATTGTAATCATATAGCTCAATCTCCTCTCTAGAGACAACAAAAGTCTTATCTGTTAGAAAATGCAAGGCCAAGCTGAAAAAAACAAATCAAATACTGCTCCTATTTCTAAGACACTTAGAAGACAGCATTATATGACAGGGAGCTCGGTCTATTCTGAAGTCTAGTCATATATACTGGCTCTGAAATGACAACTTGTATTTGTTCTTCTAGTTTATTGCTTTCAAAAGCATTCTATTGTTATTTAGGCAAAAAGTAATTTGTAACTGATAATAATTAAAGTACCCAAGTTGACAATTTGATTAGTTTTCCAAAAAAAAATTCCATCAAATTCACTCATATTTTCAATATGCATTCTTTTCTTGACAAGAATTTTATCTATGCAAATATTTTGAATTAGGAAAAACTCAATGTTTATTTATAAAATTTTTAATCAGCATTGCAAAAAGTATTTAGAGAGCCACTTTTTGTTAACAAAATAGGGAAGAAGAGAAATTCCAAAGACATCGGATGAAAAGTTCCAAAGGCACACACACCAGTTTAAACATCTGCAGTTTAGCCATGGTTGCATAACAGGTTATATTCATCCCTTCATTTTTTACAATGTTTTTTTCTTATATTTTTCTTTCTCTTTCCCAACTTGTTAAGATTCGGTTTTTACGTTCAAGATTTTTTTCTGACCCTTGCTCAATTTTACCCAGAGGATAATCACGAGCCTGGGAATGGCCTCTCTCATGGTCAGCTTCATGTGTCAACTTGGCCAAGTGGTGGTACCTGTTTGTCTGGTTGGGCAAGTGCTGGCCTGTCTGTTGCAATGAGGACATTTCATAGAATTAGATCATGATCGTGTCAGCTGCATCCACAGCTGATTCCATTTGTAATCAGCCAAGGGGAGTGTCTTCTGCAATGAGTGATGCTCAGTTTAATCCCAGGAAGCCTTTTAAGGAGGATTCAGAAGAGACAGTCTCTCTTCCTGCTTCAGCTGGCGAGCCTCTCCTGAGAGTTTGTCCAGACCCTCCAGTGGAATCGTTGGCTTCACAGCCTGCCCTGCAGATTTTGGACTCTGTGTTCCCACGGCAAGTGAGACACTTTTATAAATTTTGTATTTGTGAGTGTTCCCTGTTGATTCTGTTTCTCTAGAGAACCCTAACTGATACAGCCTCATTATAGGTAGAAACTGAGAGACTATGGCCCAGGTGGAAGAAATGCAAGAGACAAAGCCAGAGCTGCATGTTGAGTAGCATACAGATGTGGCATGCATATTATTATGCTTTTCGAAAACGTTGGTAACTACCTTGAACACAATTAATATTTAGAAAATACTCGTTGTGGTAAGGAGATTGTGTCTTCTGGCTCCTCATGAAAAGCCGTTCACCTGTGGTGTGGCCTAAAGGTGGGCCCTCCAGGACAACAACTTAAAAGAAGAGAGAGGGCCATGTGCTAGAGTGAGATGGGAGAATCAGCCCAGGGAATAGACTACTTGAGGGCAGGCCGATTCACCTGGCTTTGTTGGGGAATTGTGTTGGTTGAAGCTAAGATGTCTGCAATGTCTAGAAGCTCTTGTAAACATTTTCAAGAAGTCCAGAGGACTTTGGGCAAAATACAGAAAATTAAGGAGGAAGAAATATTATATCTTCTGAAACAGTCAAAACTAACAAGACCAGACTCTCGGGAAAAACGACTCATTGCCAAGATGTCATTTTTCTCTAATTTTGAATGATTAAATACATAAATAAGAACAAATAGACAAATAGGATAATCCCCCAGCGAATGGCCAGAGACTGATTATAGACTCCATGTCAATAAGACAGCCGGGACCTGTGAAGTTTACTCTGTTCAGGGACTGTGCATGCTCTCAGCTCTCTGCACAGTGTCCAGGGGATATCAGCACGAGGATGCAATTCCCTAGGAAGTTGGCATAGAGCCAGGAGATGATTGTTTCCACTAGCACAGCCACTCATTTGACCCATTGTTGTATGCTGAGCCAGATGCTGCCTGCCATGTGCCAAACCCCCTATTAAAGGAGGTTGGGCCCCTCTCCTAGAGCAAGTCCCATGTGGCTTTCAACAAGACTGACACCTGCATGCCTCTTCAAAGGCTAACAAGAAAGAGGGAGCCTATGTGTGTCACTCCACTGAGCATCTGCCAGTGAATTCCAGCCTGCACCAGGTGAGACTGGCATTTACCAGAGCCCTTTGCTGCATTTCACTGAAGCATAATCCAAGTTACTGTTAGGTGGCCTATTTTCTCCCATCTTTTTCCTCTGGCAGATATCTTTACATCGTTGTCATTACAGTAGACATAATTTTTCCTTTTTTTATTAACAACTTTTAGTAAACATTTTTATGATGATAACAAGTCATAATTTTATATATAAAATCCATAATTTTATATATGGATTGTATCATTCATTTTATGAAATGAATTATCACAAAATGCAGGCACCCCCTTAACCAGAACCCAGACCAAGAAACACAAAATTAACACCACCCTAAAAGCCCCTCTCATGGTTTATTCCTATCTCTACGCCTTGAGTATATAACATGTTTTATTCTCTTATCAAGTTTCTAAGTAATCTTAATAACCATTCACTTTAATGATTCCAGAATTTCCTAATAACTTAATGTGCCATAGTTAACTTAGCTATTCCTTTGTTGATGAGCAATTAAGTTGCCTTAAGGTTAACAGGGTCTTTAAAAGTCTTTAATATGTGTGCTGGTCTGAATTTGTGGTGGACCCCAGAAAAGCCATGCCCTTTAATCCTCATTCAATATTGCTGGGTAGGAGCATTTTGATTGTTTCCATGAAGATGTGACCCACCCAGTTGTGGGTGGTAACTGTTGATTAGATGATGTCCATGGGGATGTGTCTCCACCCACTGAAGGTGGAGTTGCTTACTGAAATCCTTTAAAAGAGGAAACATTTTGGAGAGAGTCCCTTCTGGTAGAGCCACGAGAAAGCCAGCAGACGCCGCCATGTTTGCCATGTGCCCTTCCAGCTAAGAGGGAAGCGTTGAATGTCGTCGACCTTCTTGAACCTAGGTACCTTTCCCCGGATGCCTTAAATTGGACATTTCTACAGACTTGTTTTAATTGGGACATTTTCTCAGCCTTGGAACTGTAAACTAGCATCTGATTAAATTCCCCCTTTTAAAAGCCATTCCATTTCTGATATATTACATTCCAGCAGCTAACAAACTAGAACAGTATGTTTTGCATTATTTTCTTAGATGATAAGACCTGGGGTTACTGAGTCAAAGGCTATCAACTTTTTATAAACCAGCTCTGTATCATATAAGCTCTGTGACCTTGGACTCTTTAGGTAGCTTAAGTTCTCTGTGCTCCATGCATCTTCTAAGAATAAAGGCATCCTCATAAATAAACTCAATACCACTGTTCATACTTAAGAAATAACAATAATTCCCAAATTTCTGACTGATCTGAGTTGACTAATTAGACTGATCTGACTAATTTCTGAGTTATCATTCAAACCAGGACAACTTTCAGCATGAAAGTGGTGGTATTAATAACCTTGCCTGAATAACAGGCATAAACCTTAACTCTTGTAAAACATCAGCTACATTCAGTCCATATCAGAATTTCCCCAGTTGTTCAAAAAATGGTTTTCAAACCAGGTTCCACTCAGTTTATGCTTTACATTTGATTAAGTCTCTTAAATGTCCTCTTCCCATTACATTGACTTTTGTTGTCTGTGAATGGCCCACATTCTTGATTTGTCTGATTGTTTCTTCATTATGTCATTTAGCTTTTCTTCTATCTCCTATGTTTCCTGTAACTAGAAGTTAGGTCTAAAGGTCATTAGATGAAGATTAAACTTTGTGTAAGAATACACCATAGATACTGCTATGTGCTCCATATGGCACCACATCAGCATAGAATGTCAGGATGAGCCCCTGTGAATGATGATCCCATCATTTATTTAAAACAATAACTGTCAGATCATTTACTTTGCAATTAGCCAGTAAATCTGTAGGATGATACTTCAGGACCAGGCAAATACTCTATTCCCCAGAGCATTTTTCCCTAATTGTTTTTGTGTTTATTAGTGAACCTTCCCAAAATCCATGATTTCATTTGGGTTGCAAAATAGTTGATTTTCTAATTCAATCATTCCTTCCACATTCATTGTTAAGCATCTTTTTGTGAAGAAGGTCTTTTCCTTATCTACTGAGATGAACCACATTTTCTCTTATGAAGACAAGGTAAGTGTTAAATTTAAACCTTTTAATTGCCAATTTCAGAGTAAGGAGTTAACATAAGTCATCTCGAAAGGGAGCAAATGAGTTTCTCCTGCTCCTCACCCTCCCCCGCCACACACACACACACACACACACCATGGACTCATTAATTTTTCTTTGGCCAATGGGAGCCTCTATAGGCTGGCTTTTATATCTTTTTGACATGCCCCCATTTACCTTTGAGTACTTAGGTGCTTTCTGAAAGCATCAGCTGTCCCAGAGTCATTTATACTTTCTATGTCCCAGACCTGGGATCAGCCATTTTTCTAGGAGCCCTAGAGTGCTTTGTAAAAATATAGATTCAGAATTAGAATCTGAATTTTAAAACTAGCACTCTCCCCCCATGCAGTTTTTAATATTTAATTAGGTTTGGGATGCTTTCACTAATGTAAGACCTAGCACAATTCCTGGCATACAGTAGGTGCTCTAAAAAAAAATTCATTTTCTTTCCTGCCCCTAGACTAGAGACTTGACTTAAACTCAAGTATGGATTCAGACCCAAAATAAGTTGCATTAATTTGCAACATTTAAATTCAATTAAATTAAAATATCAATTTTGTTCTAAATCAAGACATAGAAAATTCAATAAACCAGGGTACCATGGCTTACAAGCTAATATATTTATCTAAAACCACTGAACCTGAGCAAGACCAGAATATCAAAGTTTTTCAATGAGTGAATAAACTAATATTTTATTTGGCTTCAATTACTTCCCTTCATTTCTGAAGTATTTTCACAACACCCTAGAGATCATATCTTAGATCTGTTTCTAAATCATGCCGAAGCAAATTCTGCTGTCTCCTTTGATAACATATTCCTGTGTTTTAATTTAGGATCTTTTGATCATAAATCAGTACATTTAAAGACATGTTCCAATTTTATCCATTTCTCTCTTTCTTTATCAAAAATGATCATGGCTTTCCAAGTGCTCTGTAAACTGTACAGTGATAGACAATACAAGGATTATTATCATTCACATCAGACACAGAGGATAGCTGGTTACTTCAGTAAACATGCCCCAATATGTGAAATTTCATTTTATCACCACTAATAAAATAGTAGCCCTGCCATAAATATCTGTTGAATGGATGAATTAATTGATAGCCCACCCTTGCAAAATGTTTCACAGTTTACAATGCACTTTCACACCTCTTTCTCATTAGATCCTCACAGCAATCAGTGAGTTGAATATTACCATCATGCTCATTTTATAGATAGAATAACACTGAGGAGGCTCCTATGAGTTAAAGGTTTTAACTATGATTTGAGCTCACATCCTGTATATTATGTCTTCCCCTCACTGTTAGCTTAAGAGGACTATGCCAACTCCATTTGGAATCTGAAGATAATAGATGCCCAAGTTCATTCCTCCTGGCAAAAACATGGCTGGGTTTAGCTACTGCTGCTGATTGCCCTATTAGTGCTTCCAGGCCAGCCTGGGGGCAAAATTTGCTAACAGCCCCAGGGAGAAGTGGCAGGAGGAACAGACCTGCCTGGAGGCCACCCACTGAATACCCTCGCTTCAGAATACACTACTCTCCAAGCCCATTATACTAGGTATCTCATGATGTGAAAATATCATACAGAGAAAAATAACTGAAATGGAAAGCCAAAGTTTAAACTGATTAGAGTTATTTTGGCTTCATAATCAGCCATCCCCTAAAAGTCACATTCTTGAGTCAGATATCGGTCCCCAAATGCATGAAAAAAAACAAACACTCCCTTCATGCATAACTCATCAAAATATGTCACTAAGATTTAAAACAAGGTTATAGAGGATCCGTGTGCCTTAGAGATAGATCCATTTGGGACTAAATCCTGGCATTCACACTAACTTGATCAAAGTCGCTTAACCTCTCTGGGCCTCAATTTACTAGTCAATAAAGCCAGATTAGGGATCCCTCGTAAGATTGTAATGAGGAATAAAAGGGACTACATCATGGACTTGCATATATTATATTTAATTTACACAAGTTCACACCTACATGGTTTCTGCAAAAAAGGCAAATATTTGAAGACGTCTTTGGGTCTGTTAGAGTTTCCTTGAGTACCCCAACCATGATTATTTTTCTGGACAACTTTGTTTCTTTTGTAAACTGTGCAACAGAAGTCTAGTAATTCATAACAAAACAGAGTACTTACCTTGCTCATTCTGCAATATCTCCTTAGGTTAATCCATCAGAAATGGCCTTAATTTTTACTACAGCACCATTCACCTGCTTCCCACATCCCCCTGGTGTTCTCTTGTCAAGCCATATCTCTTCCTTCTGCCCTTGTATGGTTGCCTTTATTCTGATCCTTACACTAATCCCTAGAAATTTCATCTTGAAAGGTTCCAGTTTGTTGAGGAGCTTTAAATCCTGATGATGT
Source organism: Tamandua tetradactyla (assembly GCF_023851605.1). Classification (NCBI taxonomy): domain Eukaryota; kingdom Metazoa; phylum Chordata; class Mammalia; order Pilosa; family Myrmecophagidae; genus Tamandua; species Tamandua tetradactyla. The sequence continues at coordinate 42,035,439 of NC_135329.1, forward strand.
CTTCCAACCTATTTGTCATGCCTCCCTGCCTTATGTCTCCCACAACTGGATAAATCATCTCCCAGGTGTCGATGACGGTGCTGAGTAGCCCTGGGTCCTGACGTCTACACTGCTCCAGGTGAAAGGTCCAGGGTGAATGGTCCTTCTTATTTAGCCTTCTTCCTTCCAGGATGGAGGGTTTTCAAATCACAATCGGAAGCAATCAAATGAACCAGAGCTGGTTCCCAGGTGGCAGAGAAGAGTCCTTGTAGGTCTTCAGAAGGTGGGATTAACAGTAACTGGACCCACCTTTTGCCAACAAAGGCTGCTTCTTTAACCACGGGACCCTGGTGACACCAAACCTTTAGTGTCAGATATCGGACCACTGTGGAAAACATTCCGCAGAAGCATACAGCACCCATTTGAACAGGAACTGAGTTGGCCTTTGTATTAGTTAGGATTCTCTAGAGAAACAGAATCAACAGGGGACACTTGCAAATATAAAATTTATAAAAGTGTCTCACGTGACCGCGGGAATGCAGAGTCCAAAATCTGCAGGGCAGGCTGTGAAGCCAATGACTCTGATGGAGGGTCTGGACAAACTCCACAGGAGAGGCTCACCAGCCGAAACAGGAAGAGCCTGTCTCTTCTAAATCCTCCTTATAAGACTTTCAGTGATTAGATTAAGCATCACTCATTGCAGAAGACACGCCCCTTTGGCTGATTACAAATGGAATCAGTTGTGGATGCAGCTCACATGATCATGATTTAATTCTATGAAATGTCCTCATCGCAACAGACAGGCCAGCACTTGCCCAACCACCACTTGGCCAAGTTGACACATGAACCTGACTGTGACAGCCTTGAAGGGAGCAGAGAATCAAAGGAGACCTTGTTCTTGGTTGAGAAGGCAGTTTACCGTATAATGAATGTAAAAGCCATTTGAATGTAAAACCCATTTGAAGGATTAAGTTTTCATATGTCACTATAAACTCCACTCATCATTTTCAGGGTGAAATTCAAAAACAGTATTTTATGTACATTATTTTAGCTATTCTAAAGAAAGCAACAAGGGAATAGATATAACATCTTCTTATCTTCCTGAATATTGGTAGATGTGAGTAGAACAATATTTGGAGCTTTAAATCCTCCTATGTCTAAATTCACTGGTTCCAATACTATAACCTCTATGTTTATGTAGGTATGCAGTAATTCAGGCCAGTAATTTCAAAGTGGTTTATGGTTAGGCAAAAATCCTGTTACAGGAAGAATATTTGAATAGATTCGGTCATTCATCCTGCTAAGCTTTAAATATTTGCACCTGTATGCAAATCTCCCTGAACACACCCATTGGAACTAATCCACTAAAAATATGCAAAAAGATTATAAGCAGGAAAATATTCTTTATACATGTAAGGAATAATGACAAAGCAGTATTCTATTTTGCCCTTCAGAAAGTTAGACTCCTGCTATTTTTGCTATGAATTTACTATCGTTATACAACTGTTCAATCCCCCTTTCATTCTCTTCTTTGAAATGCAGGTTTCTCCCAAACATTGAAATAAAAAAATAACTTTTTTCAATCACTTGTGAGGAGTCCTCTTCTTTCCAGCATTTTCAAAATGTAAAACATAAAGCAAAATTTGCTGTTGTTCTGTGTTTAAAATTCACTTTAACAGCAGCAGTGTCAAGCCAGTAACTGTGGGAAACAATATCAAACAGAGATGAATCAACTTCACACTGGGACCAAAAGGAAAGGAAATTCAACTGGCTAACTTCCCAACTTTATATTTGGGATTGATTAAAAACCCTTTTATTCCAGATATCTATTTTATTTCCTTTTGCTTTATTCTTCTTTTCTTTTGTGACTTCTGATTCAGGGAACTGTGGTAATCCTACTTCCCCGCTCAGGGCACACCACCATCTTGCACCATGCAGGTTCTCTCTCTTGTTTCATTATTATTTTTTCCTTTCATTCCCATGCTTCTCCCATATCACCACCATAAAAGAAAGTATCCACTCTGTGTGTTTTAGACATATATATATGAATATGTATATTTACGTTAAAGTATTAATATTGCATTGAATGTATGTTTCAAATTTGCCTAAATAGTATTGCTGTTATGCCTTTGATTTTCTTTCTGGTTTCCCTTAGTAGCATTTTGTCTTCATTAGAGACATTGTGAGTTTACAGAACAATCACGCACAAAATACAGGATTCCTATATACCACCCCACGGACAACAACGTGCATCAGTGTGGAACATTTGTTACAATTGATGATAACACATTTTTAAAATTGTACTATTAATTAAAGTCCATGATTTAAAGCAGTGTTCAGTATTTGTGTCGTGCAGTTCCATGGATTTAAAAAAAATTTTTTTTCTTCTACTACCATATATCCAATGTAGCATTTTCCCCTTTTAATCACATTCATATATATATTTCAATGCTGTTAAGTGCATTCAAAATGTTGGGCTACCATCACCACCATCCCTCACCAAAGCATTTCCATCATTCCAAATAGGGACCCTGTACATTTTAAGCCTTAACTTCTCATTCCCTGTCCCCACCCCATCCCCTGGTAACCTATATTCTAGATTCTGACTCTAGGAGTTTGCTTATTCAAATTGTTTCAATTCAGTGAGATCATATACCATTTGTCCTTTGGTGTCTGCTTATTTCACTAAACACTATGTTGTCACATGTGTCAGGACTTTCATTCTTTTTGAAGGCTGAATTCTATTCCATTGTATGTTTTTACCACATTTTATTTATCCATTATTCGGTTGATGGACACTTAGATTGCTTCCATCTTTTGGCAATTGTGGATAATGCCACATTGCAATCAGTATACAAATATCCATTCAAGTCCCTGTTTTCAATTCTTTTGGGTATATACCTAGTCGTGCGATTGCCGGGTCATATGGTAGTTCTACACCTAGCTTTCTGAAGAACTGCCAAACTGTGTCTTCTACGGCAGCTATATCATTTTATATTGCCACCAGCAATGAATAAGTTTATCCTATTTCTCTGCATTCTCTCAAACACTTATTTTCTGTTTTTTTTTATAGCAACATTTAAAAAGTGCTTTAAATGTGAAATGGTATCTCATTGTGGTTTAAATATTCATTTCCCTGATGGCTAATGATGTTAAACATATTTTCATGAGCTTTCTGCCCATTTGTATCTTCTTTGGAGAGATGTCTGTTTAAGTCTGTTGCCCATTTAATTGAGGTTGTTTGTCTTTTTGTTGTTGAGTTGAAGGACTTCTCTATATATTCTGGATCTTAATCCAGTCAGATATGTGGTTTCCAAATATTTTCGCCCATTGTATAGTTTGGCATTGTATTTCATGATAAAGTACTTTGAGGAACAAAAGTTTTAAATTTTCATGAGGTCCCATTTATCTATCTTTCTTTTGTTGCTTGTGCTTTGCCTAACACAAGGTCCTGAAGATGTTTCCATATGTTTTCTTCTAGGAATGATATATATGGCTCTCATATGTAGGTCTTTGATCCCTTTAGAGTTGATTTTTGTAAATGGAATGAGATAGGATACACCTTTCTTTTGCAAATGAAGATCAGCGTTCCCAGAACCATTTGTAAAGGAAACTATTTTTTCACAATTGAGTGGTATTTGCCACTTTGTCAAAAATCAGTTCGCCATAAATATTAGGGTTGATTTCTGAGCTCTCAGTTCTATTCTATTGGTTTAAAAATCTGTCCATTTACCAATGCCATGTTGTTTTTTTTAATAGGTTTTTTTTTTGTTTGGAGGTGCATGGACTGGGAACTGAACTCGGGTCTCCCACATGGTGAGCAAGCATTCTACCACTGAACCACCTGTGCACCCCATGGTGCTGTGTTGTTTTGACTATTCTGGCTTTGTAATAACTTTTAAGATCAGGAAATGTGACTCCTTCAACTTCCTTCTTCCTTTCAGAATGGCTTATTTATTCAGAGCCCCATACTGTTCCATAGAAGATGATTAGATTTTCCATTTCTTCAAAGAAAGGCCAATGTCTGTCATATGGGAAGGCACGTGGCTGGCATCTATTGGTTTTTGATCCCAGTTCTATTGCTTCCAGCTTCTGATGCCGGTGGTATCCTCTCCAAGCATCTGTGGGTCTTCAGTTACTTCCTTTGGGTCACAGCTCTGGGTTCTGGATTGCTAAGCATCTCATGGGAAGGCACACAGCAACATCTGCTGGCCTCTGCATCTCCAGACATCCCTATCTAGGCATCAGCTTTCTCTGTCAGCACTTCAAACATCTCCAAATGTCTAATACATCTCTGTCAGTTCTGAAGCAACTGTTCTCCAAGCATCTGAGCTTCCTTCAAAATGTTCCCTCTTTTAAAGGAGCCCAGTAAACTAATTAAGCTGATAAACAGAACTGACAGAAATGACAGAAGGCTCAGAGCTGACAGAACCTTCGCAGCAGAGCTAACACAGCTATGAGCACATGGAGAACAGAGACATGAATGCTGGAGATACTTGGAGCCCAGCAGATGTCACCATGAGATGTTAAACCAGCCAGAACCTGGAAAGAGCCACGGGAAGCCAAGAGATGAAAGCCAGCCCTAGAGAAGCAAAGTGAGAAACTGCCACATAGACAGAGACTGAAAGCGACAGAGCCTAGGATCAGGGGACTGACAGATGACAGACACGTGACTTCCCAGCTAACGGGGGTTCCTGACCCATTGGCCTTTCTTGAGTGAAGGCAACCTCTTGTTGGTACCTTAATTTGAACACTTTCACTTCCTTAGAACTGTAAACTCGTAACTTATTAAATTCCCTCTATAAAAACTGTTCCAGTTCTGGTATATTGCATTCCAGCAGCTAGAAAACTAACACAAGCAACATCATACTACTTTTATTAATATGGCTTCATATTATCTCTTAATAAGAGATAGAAACATTTCCTCATTTGCTTCTATATTTTAAAAGTGACTTCTCTTGATCTGGATAGAACTAAGGTAAATCAGAATACGGGGTAAAGGATGATATCATCCATATTGTAAAACTTCAATCTCTGTGTGAGACCAAAGGGAGAGATGTTTATTTGGTGCAAAACCTATATTTTGGGTAGTGCATTTCCTAATTTAATTTGTGCGATCAGTTTAGTTGAACACCATAGATATTTGGAATCTGGATTATGGCATGAGACTTTATTGGTTTGTCCAGGTTAGTGTGATGCCCTGATATATCCCAGAGTAGTTTGGAAAGTGAATAAAGAAGTTGCAAGATTCCTATGGGACACTGGGGAGAAAGGAGGAAATATTCAACTTTGTCATTTGGAGAATTTCTGATATTCCCACAAGCAGTGGGGACAACCAAATCAATAGGCTGAGCCCTTGATCTTGGGATTCACCCATTTGAGACTTATTCCTGCAAAGGATAGGCTAAGCCTACTTAGAATTAGGCCTAAGAGTTAACTCCAGAGAACCTCTTTCATTGCTCAGATGTGGCCTCTCTTTCTAAGTCTACAAGGCAAATGAACTCACTGCCCTCCCTACTGTTACATGGGACTCCCAGGGGTATAAATCTCCTTGGCAATGTGGGGCAGAAATTCTGGGATGAGCTGGGTCCTGGCATCAAGGAATTGAGAAAGCCTTCTTGGCCAAAAGGGGGAAGAGAGAAATGGTATAAAATAATGTTTCAGTGGCTGAGAGATTTTGAACAGTATTGAGAGGTTATCCTGGAGGTTACTTTAATATATAAAAACATATATATATATATATATATATATTCTTATATGGAGTGGCTGCAGGGAAGTACTTGAAACTGTTGAACTGTGTTCCAGTAGCCTTGGTTCTTGAAGATGATTGTATAAAGATAGAACTTTTACAATGTGACTGTGGCATTGTGAAAACCTTGTATCTTTTGCTCCTTTTATCCTAGGTATGGACAGATGAATAAAAAAATGTGGATAAAATTAAATAAATAATAGGGGGTCAAAGGGTAAAATAAATTGAGTAGATAGAAATACTAGTAGTCAATGAAAAGGAAGGATAAGGGGTATGGTATGTATGAGTTTTTTCTTTTATCTTTTTATTTCTTTTTCTGGGGTGATGCAAATGTTCTAAAAAATGATCATGGTGATGAACACACAACAATGAGATGATAATGTGAGCCACTGATTGCACACCATGTGTGGAATTTTTGTGTGTTAAGATTTAGCAATAAAAACATAGATTTTTTAAAAGTGACTTCTCTAGTCATGTTATTTTTTCCATATAAATTTCTAATGATTTCTTTCAGTATATCTAAAATTCCAGCTGGAAATTTTGTTTTCATTGCAAAGAGTATATTTGAGTGATATTGACATCTTTGCAATGTTAAATCATCCCGTCAAAAAATATATGTCTTTGCATTTGTCCATATCTGCTTTTCTGTCTCTTAGTAGAATTTAAAATATTTCTCTATAATGTCTACTGCATTCCTTCTTGGGTTAATTCTTGATTCCTCATTCATTAGGCATCCATTCCTTCAATACCTATTTATTGAGGGCCTTTCACTATTATTAACACTGGGAAAATAATAGTGAAAAAGACAGACAAGGTACCAGCCCTCATCGAAGTAATATCCTATATGAATACATGGAATATAAGCATAAATTATGATTTTATATGTTATTCCTTATCTTTAGTATGTAATTGCATAGAAAGCAAAGAGATATTTAAGTGCTTCTATTTTTACTGGTATAGCAAATGTTATATTATTTGCTAGATTTTCTATCTGATTATTGTTGGGGTAGAGAAATAATACTGATTTTGTAAGCTGATCTTACACCCTTGCTGAATTCTGTCTTAGTTCTAAAAGTTTATTAATTTTATTGGGAGTTCTATGTATATGATCTTATCTACTACAAGAGCAATTTATCTCTTTCTTTCAACCTTTATGCTTATTATTTTGTTCTCATATCTTACACCTTTGGCCAGAGCATCTGGTGCTATGTTAAACAGTAACAATGATAGCAGGCATCCTTGTCTTGTTCCCGAATATAATAGGAATTATCTAAGCTTTATCACTGAATATGATATCTATTGTAAACTTTTGGTATATTGTTTTTCTCAAGGTAGCACTTTTCCTTCTATTCTTTGTTTTCTGAGGCTCTCTTTTACATAGATAGAGGTTAAATGTCATTAAATGAATTTTCTGCCTCTCTTGATAACATAATCTGATTATTAGTGTGCTGGTTTAACAAAAAGTGGCCACAAATTGTTTGACAATTCTTCCATTGAAAGATTATATCTCTGTTCCCGCCCCTTAAATCTAGGAAGACATGATTTATTTGACCAATAGAATATGGTGCTATGTGATCTTCAAGTCCAAAAATGGCCAAGCAACTTCTTCCTGAATTTCTTCAATTACTCACTCTGGGGGAAGCCAGTTGAGCTGTCATCTAAAAATTCTGATTACCCTAGGACTGTTGTGCCCAAGAGGCCAAATGTAGGCACTTGGGTTCAACTCCCAGTTGAATTCCCAGCCATTAGTTAGCATCAGCCACCAGCCGTGTGAGTGAATAAGCTTAGACATCTGGCCTAGTTGAGCCTCAGAAGCCTGTAGCCCCATTGACATCTGATGGCAACCACATGTCTTCATGAGCAGTCTTCTCAGATGTCTGACCCACAAAATCTTGAGTAGTATAAGCTGCTGAGCTTGAAGGTAGTTTGTTATGCATCAAGAATAACTGGATCATATGGTTCATTTTTAATAGATTTTCTAACATTCACTTATCCTTACATTGATGTGATAAACTGTATTTGACCATGATGAATTTTGTATATCATCTTGAATTTGGATAGCCATATTTATTTGGGACCTCCAAATTTATATTCACAAATGATGTGGGCTATCTTTTACTTTCCATTTCCTTTCTGGAAATACGTTGCTCAGCTCTCCTTCCAGGGAACTTCAGGGAGTATAGTTGACTGACAGCCCCATTTGTTGCCCCTTTGAATCCACTACTGCACATAGTCTAAGGCTCCCCTTCCTTCTGGCTGCTCCCAGCCAATGACTGAGCACAGTGGGAGAACCAATTCTGGTCTATTCCTTCCAAAACTAGGTATCCTCTAACAAGCAACTTTTGCTCAGGTGTCCTCCTTGGCCTGGCTGAAATTTTCTCAGAAATGTGATGCTTTCTGAGGCTCTTCCTACATTACGTTTTGAAGACTCTCCTTGCATAATCCTGCTCTCTCCCTCTTCCTACTTCACAAATGCTTCCTCCAATAAATCTCTCATGCCTCTAATCCCTTTTTAGGGTTTGCTGCTCAGAGGGCTAAAGAAGCAGAGACTTAAAGTGACTGACTCTAAGACTTTTTATTATCTTAGAGTGAGCAGATAATCATGTGATAGACTGAGTTTTCATACAGAGGAAAAGAAAGAATGACCTCCAGAGGAAAAAATCTAAAGGAATAGTAGTAGATAAAAATAAAGATAATTTCCATGATATCTCATGAGCATACTTCTAAGGAACATTAGGGGTGGGATTTTTTTTTCTATTTGCACCACTGATCCAAAGAAAAACATAGCTGAATATTCACAATAATAAAAGCAACTTGATTTGAGTTCTTCCCATGAACATTAAATTGGTATGTATTCAATCTAAGTGCTTTTCCAAAGAAGAGTAGAGAACTGAACATGCATTTGTAAATATAATGAAGCAAGCGAACAAAACTTTGCTCTACAATATTGTCAGCTAAGATACAGAGAAAGGAGAAAATGAAAGGAGCAAAAGTGAACAAGAGAAAGGGAAGGAAGAGGTGGATCCAAAAAAAAAAAAAAAAAATGGACAAGGAGAAGAGAAACCAAGAGGGGCAAGTAACCAGTCTTTCTCTTAAGTGAATGTCATTTGGTGATCTCACTGGAGGCACACATAACTCTGGAGCAGGTGATATCTGTTTAAAATTCCATTTTGAAATGTTGGTTAGTTGCTTAGTTTTGTTCACAGTTTATCCCAGTTCACTTCCTAAATGATTAATATTCCCTTTGAAGGAAAGGTCAAAATAGTTACCTATAGTTACAATGATTTGGGGTAAGGGAAACTTAAAGTGATGACCAACATGATGTCATTTGTATATGATGTAAAAGCCAAACAAGATGCCTCTGTGAATAAGTCACATAATTATTCACAATAGGAAGCAGAGATTTAGGAAGCTTATTTGACCTGGCTTATAATATCTGTCACAATATAAATCTGTGTAAGGAATTAGGGTAACATGAATATTATTCCTTGGCTCTGCTATCAGTAAGCTGTGCGGCCATGGAAAACGCAACCTCTCACAGCCTTGTTCTTTATATGAAATGAAAATATTATTAATAACACTTATTCCTGAGGGTTGTTTTGTAGATTAAATCATTCCACCATATGGTTGATGCTAGTGTACGGTTTTGTTAAGTACTGAAATCAAAGAAGACATGACAATAAATCAGGTATGGGTGAAGGACATCTCTATTGCCCTGAATCTAAACATAGCACTGGAGGAAGATCCGAGCTGTTGGCGAGCCATTTTGAAGCTTGTGTTCTTTCATAGTTCTTCTATATTTCTTTATGATCTGTAGTAAAATCACTTACTGGGTTGGTGCATCTAAATCAATTTAAAGGCAAATAACTGGGAGCTTAGTTTGTCCTTCCAAAGGCATTACCTTTCATGAGAGAGTGGTCCAAATATTCACTGCAGGGCCTGTGGCCCGTGAAGCCACAGTAAAAGATGACAGATTTACTCTCAGATAGGGAAGGAAAGAGGAAACTCGCCTGCTTAAGAAATGTCATAGAAAACAGAGAAAAAATTTTCAGGTTACTGGCAATACAAATTATAAATCTCTGGAGGTGAGGGATTTGGGGCACGATAAAGAAAATGTTACTTTTCAGTGACAGTGTTTAAAATATTTAATTTCTTGAGCAAGTTACGTGTTTAGTGTTTGATAAGCTCTTAAAGCATTTTTCACATTTAAAAATATTGAAATAAATCCTGCATATGCTGTTATTTCAAGGAAGAAAGTTGGATCAAAGGGTTTTTCAGCAACAGGAAAAGCTGTCTCTTAACAAATTCCAGTCTGCTAATAGTGTTCATGGTGGTTTCTGGTGACTTGGAAAATATATAAATTGAGATATTAGCAGTTCATCAAAGTCTGTAATGAGTCTTTTTAAATGCATGTCATTTTTTCATTTGGTCTTATATAGATATCATTTTTAACACCAGAAACTGAAGATTTCCACTAAAGGCATTTGTTTTAACTTGTTCATGCTGCCCGAAATGCAATATACCAGAAATGGGTTGGCTGTTATAAAGGGAATTTATTAAGTTACTAGTTTACAGTTCTAAGGCCATAAAAAGTCCAAACTAAGGCATCCAGAGAAAAATGCCTTAACTCAAGAAAGGGCTGATGACGTTTGGGGTTTCTCTGTCAACCAGGAAGGCACATGGTGATATCTGCTAGCTTTCTCTCCTGGTTTCTTCCTTCAAATGGCTTTCCCAGGGGTGTTTTTCTTATGCATCTCCAGGTATCTCTGTCTGTGTCAGCATTGAAGCCCTTTCAAAAATGGTTCCCTCTTAAATGGCTCTAGGAAGCGACCCACCTTGAATGAGTGGCGATACATCTCCATGGAAACCACTAAATCAAAAGGTCCCACCCAGTTTTGGGTGGGTCACATCCCCATGGAAACAATTTAATTAAAAATCCCACCCAAGAATACTGAATCAGGATAAACGAATATGGCATTTCTGGGGTATACAACAGTTTCAAACTGGCACAGCATTTCAAAACCATTTTAAAATTTTCTCTGTGCAAATGTCTAGCCTGGAACAAATTCAATTTGTCAAGGTAGTTAAATTAAATTAAACTCTGGGCCAAACTCTCCTTTCAATCATGCTACATGATTCTGAATTTCATTCAAGTCATACCATTCCACAGTTATTTGGTTATTGCTAATCTTTATCACTGATAAAATGTTCATTAGGAATAGTAGTGGTTGTGAGATAATAATAATATGTTAACTTACTTAGATCAAGTGTCCCTGCAAACCTAAAAAATCTATGACACCATAATGCTTATATATAATTTTGCTCCTTTCTGAAATCAGTACTTGTAAGTGAATGCCAAGAACACTGAGAGACTTGAGTATCAATTACATCATATATGTGAACAGGTTACTTAAACTTATCGAGACTCAGCCTCTTCATCTAAAATTTAGGACAACAGTAGCATTTGATAGAACTTTGATAAGGATTAAACAAGCCAACCTATATGAAAGATAAGTGCTTAGTAACTAAAGTTGAATTGCTTTGCTACTTTACTTTTTACTGTTATATATGAATGCTTTGTTTTCCAGGCAGGACTAGAATGTTTTGAAACTGTTCAGGCATAACATGACTTTGAAACCTCTAGAGTATTTGTTCAATCTATGTTCATAGCATGTACTTAGGAAATAGTTTGATGAATTAATTTATTGCCTATATTATGGTTAACAGCATGTACCACCAAACCCTCTCTTGTCACTGTTTTTCTTCTTGATAAATAAGTGATGTTTTAGAGAAGCTCAGGGACACTGATTTATTTCTTGATGGATTTAACCCTTAGCAAAAGAGTGGAATGGTGGATGTGCCTTGCCCCATGCCTTAGTGTTAGGGCCTTCCTCAGGATGCAAGCCTCACAGAAAGATGGTTTTTCATGGTTTACTCAAATGAGATTGCTATGGTATTAAGACATTAAAGTCTATAGGACTTATGAAAATAATTGTACCGATAGGAAACATATTTGTTTGGGACCATATATTACTTCACTCTAATAGCCGTTTTCTTACTTTGGAATGAAGAGTACTGTACAAGTCCACATTTTATTCTGCATTTCATTAAATGTCAATTTAAGCAAATTTCCCAAGTTTAGCCTTTGTGAGATCAGAAGATTTTTCTGGTGCTTTCAACATTACACTTGATAAGATCATTTTTTATCTGTGGTGGATTACCCTGAATACATAAGGTTGCTAAAGGTAGGAAAAGATATTCTAGCTCTTTCTCTGTTTTAATTAGAGCTTTTGAAATCCTGTATCGATTTTGCTCAAAGTCATTCTTGCTTGTAATATTGGAAAACTAATTCAAGTGAACATTGGTTTCTCCTGGTTAAGTCTCATAATAGTTCATGAAAGTCTTAATTAAGCATCTGCTAAAAAGTAAATGAGTTATGATAATTTTGATAATGGCTATCATTTCGGAATAGCTACAGCCAAACATTTGGAGGAAGAATTATAATAGCTCCCACTTTAATTAAATGATAAACATTTTTCCATTAGACTTTATATTGGAGCAACTGCTCATTGAAGAGATTGAGGAAATTTAAAAATGAGAGCTGCCCCATGCCAAAAGAGTCAGATCAAAGTATTTTAACACCTTACAGACTGAAGTATGAAAATGCAATTCAATTAGAGTTATGCAAATAAGCACAGAGCCACATTTCTTAAACAAACAGAAAGCAAGGGGAAACCAAGCTTAAATTTGATAGTTAGGGCTAGAATTACAATAAAGAACAACATGAACTGAAATTTCTAAATGTTCCCAATTTTCTCACCAACTCCTAAGCTCCTAATTTTAACATTCTTCTGCCATCAAGTCAGAAAACACCCTACGTACGGGTCCAAATGAAACAGGAAAATCACAGATGATACAACCATTGGAAAACTTCCATTTAGGGATCAAGGTGAAAAGAGTAGGTCTAACATTTCAGGGGGAAAGGTATTGATTTGTCAGGAATATTTGTATCTGTCTTGTAGTGGAGTACTTTGAAAAAAGCATTCTGTGTCTGTTTGTTCGTTTGGTTTTTTTGTTTTATTTTTTGCATGGTAAGGCACCGGGAATCAAGCCCAGGTCTCTGGCACGGCAGGTGAAAACTCTGCCTGCTGAGCCACCATGGCTTGCCCTCTGCATCTGTTTTTGTAAAGGCTGCATCTCCTGGTAGGAGAATGTTTACCTAAGAGTTGACTGGTTATTGACCTAAAGGAAAGGAGAGGACTGATGTGACAGGCTTTCTTATCTAAAGACAGCAGCTTTTCTTTGTTTCTACTTTTCTACCTCCCTCTTCCAGTGAGTGGAACTTGGGTTGTACTCTGTCTCAGATTTGCCACTGAAATCTTCTAAACCTGACTCAGGACATTGGCAAATAATTCCTTTTTTAAGGCAGAAAAGAAGAGAAATCATGGTAGAAACTGGCCAGTGGGAAGAATGGAATCTTAATATTTCATGGCATAGAGGGTCTCCTTCACCTCTTGCCTCAAAGACATCACATAAGTATGTGGTGCCCCACTTCCTGGCAAGTATGCAGTGATTGTTAAATATACTGGGAAGTGGGTGCAGAACTCATTCCAAAAAGCACATATACATGTTACTGATCATTTTTAGCTGCAAGAAAACCTTGCCAAAATTAATACACACAAAATTATCTCCTTGGCAACCCTTATGACCTATTTCTTTGAGGAGTTAGAAAATATTTTCACTGGTGAGTGATAAGGATATTATAAAACATGTCATGGCTCCCCTTTTGTCATGCTTCCTTCTTAAAACCAACCATCTGGGTAGATACTAAAGGATACAACACAGATATGAGCACGTGGCACAACCCAGCTCCTGGGAATGCATAGAATCAGATTGTCTTGCTACAGTGCCCATCAGTAGACCCCAGCAAAGAGTAAGACCTTAACATATTGATCAAGGACACTCATAACAAGAAAGTGTGATTGTATTCAAGGAAGTTAACATTTCCCTTGATGTGTATCAGAACCCTCTTATGCTTTACTTACTCTGAAGGAACGATCTTGACCTTTCTGTATTTTGTTCAAGCACCACTAGAGGACAATGAGAATAGTTGTTGCCACTCTGCACAGATTTTGATAAGGCAGTCTGACAGCACATCTTCTTGTGCCCATACCTTATACCTTCTGCCCTGGGACTTCCCTGCTGATGACCAAGTATGCTGATGACCACACGACCTGCTCACCACCTCGGCAGAGCAGCCCTGAAGTGTGGGGGAAGGAAGATGCTTCCCCAGTCTTTGGGCAATGGGGGATGAGAGATGGTGGATAAATTCTTAATCCTTTCTATAGTGAAACACCATTTATATGGCTTTTCAGAAAAAGGTGCTGAGAAATGCAACAAGTAACTGCACTTGGTAGCCAGCTCAATGTTGCATCCTTGTACTTCCTTGTCCCTCCTTTCCTGCCTTGTCCCTCAAGGTTGCTCTCTGAGAAAGCTCTCCCTAACAACGGTAACACTTAACACTATGCCTGGAACTCTGTTTTGTGGGAAACTCAGATCAAAACAGTATTTCTCTGGTGTTATTTCAAATGGCAAGGGCATTCTTAAATGAAAGAATACTGACATTGCTAGGGTAATCAAAGGCCATCTCTAGTCCAACCTTCCACCAGATGTAAATTCTTTGGTTTCTCTTCAGAAGGTTTCCCAGGAACAGCTGATCTGGGATGCCTGATGGTAACAGTATCATGTGTGTTTTTAGATAGTCCCTGGTAGGGAGAGATGTCGACAAGTTTTGGAACAAGCCTGAAAATCGAAAGGGTTTGATATTGGTCTCATTCATTAACTACTGCAAGATTTCCTCTAGGCTGCCTGGTGCTGGGTGAAGGGGAAGCGAAGGTACAGAGGGAACAAGAGGATTAGGAAAGGTACAGCACTCCCTGTTTCCCCAGTCAAGCAGCCCACATGCTCCATCCTTACCTAGATTCCAGTATTAATAACTAGTTACCTTGAGGGAGACCCGGGTTTGGTTCCCAGCCCACGAACTCCAAAAAGCAAACAAAAAAACACGTTCAATAAATGGTGCTGTTATAAGGGGATATTCACATGGAAAAGAATGAAATGTGACTCTCACCACACAGCATACAAAAAAGTAAATAAATAATAACTTGTCATATTCAGAGTCTGCTGGTCCCAGGCCCTGAGACCAGGCATGGAAGAGCGAGGCAAAGAAGTGGAACTCTTCACCCCACGATCCACCGCCAAGTAAGTCAGGCATTTGTCTGCTGCCCCGCAGCCCGGTGCCCACTCTGACTGAGGAGTGATTGAGCTTCTTGGTGTCCATGCCTCCCTGTTGAATCCCCTGGGTGTTGACCGCGTGGCTTGCTTTTCTGAGTTTTTTCCCGGTGTTTTCATTCCCATGATGGGCATGGAGCTGAGCTTCCAACTTTGGAATGAGCAGCTGGAGCCCTGGTCCTCTCTCTAGCCTCCTTCCCAGAAAACTCCCCCCTCCCCCCAACTGCTGCCTGGTTCCTGCTTTGTTTATAAGAACCACCACTTCTCGTCTCCCCAGGGCAGCCAGTCATAGAACTTTGTGCCGAGGACTGTGAAGCCCTTACTTCAGGACTAGGATACATGGCTTAGAACATCATCCTTAACTCTATCAAGCAAAATATATGCTGATTAAGATAAATATTAATGCAATGATCGATGCTGCACATATACAAAGGGCAATAAATTATTCTTCCTCTTTCTTTTCTTTGCAGTCTGTAAAAATATGAGTCATTTAAAATAATATTGAACATGTATTAATTTTGATACTTCTCATAGAAAGAGCTCATATATTGGCATACATTATCTCTTAAACCTCTTTATCCTTGCTATGAAATAAGTATACTGATACCTACTTCCCAGAGTTATGAGGATTAAATAAAATGATTTAGGTGAAAAGAAAAAAAAAATGCTGTAACCTGTAAAAGAACCATACAAATTTAGTTCTTTATTGTCATATTGATTTTATTGCAGCTCCAGAGGCAGTGAGGATAGGTGCTATCATATTCATATATCAAATGGCAAAACTAGACTAGTGAGTACAGCATTGAATAAGAATATATTATTCAATAAGTCTCCTGGAATATAGCAGACAGTCAGTATGATAATTATTATTAGTTTATTATTGTTAGATGGAGCCACATAAAGCATAGCTGAAGGACAGTGAATATCTACATCTTGCAAGAGTAGAGACTTCTTGCAGGGGAAAGGCAGCACAAGTTGGAATGTTAAGACAATCGGTCTCAAGTCTTTTTATTCCAGGTATTCTCCTAAATGTCAAATATTTTCTGCCTTCCCCTTTGCAATCCTGAATATAACAATCTACTTATACACCCGATTTCCAAGAATTAATGCAATGTCCTAACGAAAGTAACAAGGAGAAATAAGAAGAAAGTGATGTTTAACAAAGCAGCATGCATTTCGATATATAAATGTGTGAGCCTGGTTATGCTAGAAAGCATGATGACATAGGTACTTGTATAATGGACATATATAAGACACTTCACCCAACAAAAACAATACCTGATATGACAGTTATAATGCAAACTGTATAATGCAGTGGGCTGTATTGATTGGCAATTCAAATACTACAAATGGTGTTGCTTGTGATGGTAACATTTTCCAAAATATTTAACAACACTTGATAAACTCCAAACAAAACTCTATCAGTCAAATAGTGGTAAGTGGTAAATATGGCACATCCAAATTGGATAAATCAAAGAGTGTTTAATAGGAATGCTGCTTTACACAGAAGGATTGTGGGAAGAATCAGCCCCCCCACCAGAATAGCAGTTAAACAGGCAGGAGCTGCCTAAGCCAACTATTTTGAAACTCGAAAGTCCAGCAGAACACTGTACAACATCCAGAGAAGAGCAGGAGGAGGCCGATAAATTACGGTAATATTAGTAAATTGCTCTCTCTGTAGAGTGGTTACATCACTTAGCCCCCATTTTTGTAGCAGGCAACAGCAGTGTCAAGCCCTGGTGTAGGTTGCTGGAGCCAGAAAGAAACGTAACAATCCACTCCCCAAGATCCAGGATGGGGCATGGCCTGATCACTGATCATGGTTTTCGATTAACTATTTCAGATTAGTGGGAGTAGGTTCAAAGTGAAAGGATTAGGAAAAATATACCATGCAAGACGTAATACAGGAGAGCTGGGGTGCCTGTATTAATATAGGATAAAATAGACTTCAAGTCAAAAACATTTATGAGGGACAAAGATGGTCATTCTATGCTGATAAATGGGTCAATTCAACAAGAAACATAGTAATTATAAATATATATGCACCCAACAGCAGAGCCCCAAAATGTATGAAGCATATAACAACAGATTTGAAGAGAGAAGTTGACAGGTCTACATTAACAGTGGGAGATTTTAATATACCACACTAAGTAATGGAGAAACATCTGGATAGAGATCAATAAGGAAATACAAGATGATATTCTAAAGTGACTAGACCTAACAGACATATATAGACCACTTCAGCCAACCAAAACAGAGTACACAGTGGGTGCGAGGAATTTTGCTTTTTCTGTAATTCATCTCATTCAGCTCAGTGGTAGAATTCTTGCCCGCCATACGGGAGACCCAGGTTCAATTCCTGGCCCATGCACTTCCCAAACAGACAAACGGAAGAAACCAACAAAAACGAACAAACAAACAAAAATTCAACAAATGGTGCTGCAATAACGGGATACTCACATGGAAAAAGTGTGAAATGTGACCCCCCCCCATACAGCATACAAAACAAACAAACAAAAAAACCAAAGTGCACATTCTTCTCTATTGCACATGGATCATTCTCCAGGATAGACCATATACTTAGGTCACAAAACGAGTCTCAATAAATTCAAAAATACTGAAATCATACAAGGTATATGCTCCAACCATAACAGAATTAAACTAGAAATCATTAACAGAAGGAAAATGAATAATTCACAGATATGTAGAATTAAACAACATACTCTCCAACAACCAGTGGGTTAAAGAGGAAATCAGAAACAAAATTAGGAAATATATTGAGGTGAATGAAAATGAAAATACAACATACTAAATCCATTACACACAGGCATGCAAAACACATTTATTAACTTGAATGTACCATTTTGGGTAAGTGAGAATTCTACAAGGGCCAGAGCAGCACTTTATAGATTACTGAAGAGTGGTGCATTTGTGAGACAAACTAAACGAAAACTAATTACAACATATGCAATTGAATTGATTACTATGATATTCTCAAATGTGATTGCTATAGCTTTAAAAAAATCATTTCCACACCATAATATTCTTTTTAAGGACTTAGCACAATTCTGCCTTATGAGATGAATTACAGCAAAAGCAAAATACATCAGCTGTGAGGCTATTGGAATCAGCCTAAAATCTTAGCATTGTGGATTTCATACTCTGGAGACTCTAAGCCACACCAGTGTATATACAGTCACCTAAAGTTCCATGAAAATATTTGCATAATCGTATATGTCTAAGTCATGATTTTAAAACTTTCTATACAAACATGCACACACACACTAAACACACACGCTATACACACACATTCACTAAAAAGTAAATCATCTTTCTGAGCTTTTTCTATGCTTTCATTTAATTAGGGACTTGCAAGGGCAAACACCTAAACTGACTTTCAAAATCCTTGCAGCCCCTTTTCACACATTGTCTCCTCATTATTCAGAATACTTGGCAGTCGTAAATCTATTCTTCAAACATTTAATAAATGTCTCCTTATGAAAAGCTATTGTGCTGAGACCAGTGGAGACTAGAGGAATGAGATGTCTCTCTCCTGGGGTTGCAAAATAGGAAAAAATGCTGCAAAAGTAGTACAGTCCAAGTTCTGTGCCTGCACAGAGCAGAGGCATTCATTTGGATGGGAAGTGGGTAGAAACTAGAGAAAGCTTCACAGAGGAGGTAGCATTTGAGATAGGCCTAGAAAAATGATAAGAATTTCAAAAGATGGGGAAGTTAGGGGGTGAGTGTGGGGGTCATCCATGAGAAAATAGGAGCAAACGCAAGGAAGTTTGAAAGGCAAGTTTCCCTTGACTGAATTAAAACAAGCTCCAATGTGACACTCTTCCCTCTGTACAATTAATCAAATAATAGTATTAAATTATAATGTGAATCATCTTTGAAAAAAGATACTGTAGATGTGGAACGAGAGGGACCTTTTAAGAGACGCTTTAGGGTATAAGCTATTAACCTTTACCAAGCTAATTAGAGCCATCCAGAGTTATAATTGTATGTAAATGTAACTTTGCTTTGCATCACTTTCTTCCAAGATTACTGCCTCAGGGAATTTTTTTTTCTACTTCCAACAATTTTGAAAATGATGCCCTGTCAACACTGTTTAATTTAGCCACTAAGGAGTATCCTAAACAAGTGTTTTTTTTAACGTTAAAGATTATTCATTTGAAATTATTATGAATTATAATCAAATTTATACCATATTGCTGATATTTTCCTTCACAAGAACTAATTAAAAGGAAAGTAAAAATACGAACTTTTGGTCAATTTCCAACAAATCACCATCATTTTCTACAAATGTATCTATTTGAAGGTAAAATTATAGACCGAACAAATTTTCAATCATCTGTCTTCACTTGTCAAGGGAAAATGAGAAAACATTAACCATGTGCAAAAACATGAAGCTGAGAGTGGCTCTGGGAAGTATTTAATTGTGCTAGTTTTCTTAATAAAGGCAAAGATTCAAGGCAAATCCCAAACTAGGCTGAAAGAATAAACTCAACTATTTTGAAGTGTTTTATTGGATTTCATGACTCCTTAAATGCTCACTGAACCCTGGAAAAACTTGTTTTAAAGACTTGGCTCAAGCAAACTGGGATTTTTAAGAAAAATAACACAATTTCTGGTATTTTAAAATGTGAACCTTTTTTTATTGGCCTGTTCTAGTTTGCTAGCTGCCGGAATGCAATGTGCCAGAAATGGAATGGCTTTTAAAAAGGGAAATTTAATAAGTTGCAAGTTTACAGTTCTAAGGCTGAGAAAATGTCCCTATTAAAACAAGCCTATAGAAATGTCCAAACAAAGGCATCCAGGGAAAGATACCTTGGTTCAAGAAGGCCGATGAAGTTCAGGGTTTCTCTCTCTCAAGTGGAAAGGTACATGGCGAACACAGTCAGAGTTTCTCTCTCATCTGGAAAGGCACTTGGTGAACATGGTCAGGGTTCCTCTCTCGGCTGGAAGGACACATAGTGAACATGGCATCATCTGCTAGCTTCTTTTCCTGGCTTCCTGTTTCATGAAGCTCCCCGGGAGGCATTTTCCTTCTGCATCTCCAAGGGTCGCTGGCGGGTGGACTCCGCGTCTTGTGTCTGTGTCATTCAACTCTGCTCTTTCTGAATCTCTCATTCTCCAAAATCTTTCCTCTTTTTATAGGACTTCAGAAACTAATCAAGACCCACCCAAATGGGTGGAGACACATTTCCCCCAATCCAGTTTAACAGCCACTCTTGATTGGGTTACATCTCCAGGGAGATGATCTAATTACAGATTCAAGCACACAGTATTGAATAGGGATTATTCTGCCTTTATGAAATGGGATTTACGTTAAAACATGGCTTTTCTAGGGGACATACATCCTTTTAAACCAGCACATGGCCTCTGTCAAAAATTATTTGGAAAAACTTCAGTCCCAACTGAGCACAGAGTGAAAAAATATTTCCAATCCAGTTCCCAAGGAACCAATACACTTAACACGGAATTTAAGAATTTTGTAATCTGTATTTAATATACCTGTTAGTGGTATTCAAGTGTGTGCATCCCTCGCCACTTGGAATATCCGGATTCTTGGGCATGGTGTTGAGCTAATTTACTGTTAATTTAATATGGTAACCTACTTCTATAGCCTCCCTGGCATCATGTTAAATTTTCATTACAAATGAAATAATTAAAATATATACTAGTATGGAATTTATTTTTAGGCTGGAAAACAGCAATTTCGTGGAGCTGAGAAATGAATTTTACTGTTTCACACTTAGGAAATAAGAGCAAATATCCCCTTTTATAGTAAAATCTCATCTAGGCATGTTTCTTGGGTTGACTTTTTTTTTAGGAGCACAAACAAGAAAACATTATAAGTATAAACAGCCTAAATACCTGGAATATTCATGTTCATTACATTGAAGAGGTTAACTAGAAGAAAAAATTCATCAAGATTAGGATGATGGGATTGGATTTCTGGGTATATTTCTAACCTTTTAGATTGTCTCCACTGGTACTCTAAGAGCCAGGCTAGAAAATAGGGAAGCTTGAGCAGAAGGGGTTAGTAATTATGAAGCTTTAATGACTAAGGGTGCTCCGTGGCTGCCAACTACCAATTGTGATTTTTGTGTCAGTGGCTCTAGACAAAAAGTTGGGCAGTGGAAATTTCAGCCAAAATACAAAGAATTCCAAGTTATGGGTCAAAAAAAAATCAGCTGCTATTTCATGAGCATTCATCATGTATAGGTTTTTTGTTCAAGCAGTGAATTATTCAAAAATCTATTGTTTAACTCCAGGTTTTGCCATTTATTATTTGTGTGTCTAAGGCAAGTTATTTAACCTCTCTCATTTTTTCTTCTGTAAAATGGGGATGATAATCATAGCTCTTTCTTACAAGGTTGTTGTGACCATAAAATGAGTCACTGCCTGTAAATTTCTTAGAATGTCAGGCACAGAGTAAAGTTCTCATCAAATGTTAGTTATTATTCTTTGAAACCTCTTGAGAACCATCACAGGAAATGGAAGCTCAAAGCCTAAGAAATTTAATTAAGATCAGACAGTTAGTAAACAATAGAGTTGGGGTTCAAAAACAAGTTTATTTCTAAATTCAGTGCTCTTAATCATTTTTGCTAAACAACTTCTAACAGGTTTGATAGTTTCCTCCTAATGACAGACTAATTATTTGATCTGCTGTGGTGTGCCTGGAGCTATAATAACAGAGACTCTAAATTAAATTCTTAGCGCAAAGTATTGTTCAAACGCATTGCCTCATTTATTTCTGTATCAATTCTTCTAGGGAGATATTTTATCCCAATTTCACAGATCAAAAATTTGCAACCCAAGGTGGAGTATACAATATGGTCAAAGTAACACAGACACTAAGTGATGGAACTGAATAAGGACATAAGCCCAAGTTTCAGGACTCTACACCCTGAAAGTTTATTTTGGTGTCATGCCTCAAGAGCATGATGACTATGTCTGCCCCCTGCTCTTTGTCAGAATACAAAAAACAGAAGAACCAAGAATCAAAGCCCTGGGGACATTTGCAAAAAAAAATCAGCTGCTATTTCATGAGCATTCATCACATTTAGGTTTTTTGTTCAAGTAGTGAATTATTCAAAAATCTATTGTTTAACTCCAAGTTTTGCCATTTATTATTTGTGTGTCTAAGACAAGTTATTTAACCTCTCTCACTTTTTCTTCTGTAAAATGGGGATGATAATCATAGCTCTTTCTTACAAGGTTGTTGTGAAGATAAAATGAGTCACTGCCTGTAAATTTCTTAGAATGTCAGGCACAGAATAAAGTTCTCATCAGACCCACGTGACTGGGTCCAAGGGCCATAAAGAAGGTGATAGGAGAAGACTGACAGTTATCTCACACTGCAGCATAGTAACAACTTTGGTGGCAGAGAGGCACATGTTCTTCAATTAAGAGAATCACTTAAGATATGACTTTCATAGAAACACTTTTGGCATGTGGCTCATGCCTGGAAGAATAGTAATTGCTGAAATGCCAAAATGCCTGGGGAAAATAGGAGAATTGTTGGTTCAAAATAGTCTAATCAGAATAGTCTAATCAGGTTGAGGACTCAGTTGAGAATGGAGTGTGGGGCAGGACAAAGTCCAGGTATAGCAAGCAGGGTCTGCTTCTGAGATGACATCCACTGGACAGGGAATTGAGCACAAGGGGTGGAATTTAACTGCTATGACCCTGTTCTGTGGTGACACCAAGTTAATGTTAAAGCAAGAATACTCTGGTTGATACCCAACACATTGAAAAGGGTGACATTGCTTTGGGTATAAACAGGTTTCTTTTTTTAAAAAATATTTTTATTGAAATACCTTCACACACATACAGCCCATCCAAAATATATAATCAGTGGCTCACAATATCATCACAGTTGTACATTCTGTGATCACTGTGATTATTTTTAGGTCATTTATATCACTCCAGTAAAATAAATAAAAAGAAAACAACGGATACACACCATACCCCTTGCCCCTCCCTCTCACTGACCATTAGTATTTTACTCTACCCAATTTATTTTACCTCTTATCCCTCTACTATTATTTTTTTTATCTTTTGTCCTTATTTTTTTACTTATCTGTCTATACCCTGGATAAAAGTGCACCAGACACAAGGTTTTCATAATCACACGGTCACACTGTAAAAGTATATAGTTATACAATTGTCTTCAAGAATCGGCTACTGGAATACAGTTCAATAGTTTTAGGTACTTCCCTCTAGCCACTCCAATACACCATAAACAGAAAAGGAATATCTATGTAATGCATAAGAATAACCTCCAGGATAACCTCAACTCTGTTTGAAATCTCTCAGCCACTGAAATTTTATTTTGTCTCATTTCTCTCTTCCTCTTTTGGTTAAGAAGCCTTTCTCAATTCCATAGTGCCAGGTCTCAGCTCATCCTAGAAGTCATGACCCACATTGTCAGGGAGATTTACACCCCTGGGAGTCATGCCCCACATAGTTGGCTTAGAGAGAGAGGCCACATCTGAGCAACAAAAGAGGTTCTCTGGGAGTGACTCTTAAGTATAATTATAAGTATATATTCCTTTGCAGGAATAAGTTTCATAGTGCAAAGCCCAAAATTACAGGCTCAGCCTATTGAATTGGTTGCCCCCACTGTTTGTGAATTGCAAGAATTGCCCATATGGGGAAGATAAGAAGTTTTTCCTAAACAGATCAATAATTTTTTTATTGTAGGAGGAGATGGCAATTACTTGTAATAAGGCAGGAGATTTTTTGCAAAAAAGTGTTTTCAGAAATTTCCGTTGTGAAACCATTTTGCCATAATGAAATGAAGTCTGGGACCCTGAGAAAGCCTGAAATTACTGATATAAATAAAAGACAAGAAACTCCAAGGCCAAGGAATTTTGTTATCCAATATTTGGTTACTATGACTTATAGCAGTTAAGCTCTGCTCTTCCTTAGCAGAGAGTGTTTACTACCCTTCTTGATGAAACATGATAAACTTCAAGTCAGACTAATGCCACAAAATCATTTCAAAATAGGAATCTCATTTTCAGACTTCCAGAAGAAAAGACAGGGGCATTCATTCATTATTTTGCTTTCTTACCAAATCCTAGAAACCACTGGTCTTCAGAACTTAGGTAGTATTAGAATCACTAGGGTTTGTTAAAAATGCAAAATTCTGTGTACCTACTGAATCAAAATCTCCAACAGTAAGACTCAGGAACCTATAGTGTATATAACTGCTCTAACTCTAGTGCAGATGATCTCCAAGCTATAGGTTGAAAAACACTTATCTTGAACCTTATTCTATTTGTTCTGTCCTGTTACTGTAACCTACTGACTGCAGGGTTGGGGTTTGGACAATAAGCAAATGCAGATTTATCCCAGCTATATAATTCACCAACTGAATATGCTTTCAAATGCTTCTGTGGAAGAAACTTCTAGCTATTCACCAAACTCTTCTTCTTGAGCATACAGCAAGAATCTACTTTCTAGACTCCCATGCAGTTTTTTTTTTATTAATTAAAAAAAGAATTAACAAAACAATTAGAAATCATTCCAATCTACATGTACAATCAGTAATTCTTAATAACATCACATAGTTGCATATTCATCATTTCTTAGTACATTTGCATCGATTTAGAAAAAGAAATAAAAAGACAACAGAATAAGAATTAATAATAGAAAGAAAAAACAAAAACAAAAACAAAAACAAAAAACCTATACCTCACATGCAGCTTCATTCAGTGTTTTAACATAATTGCATTACAATTGGGTAGTATTGTGCTGTCCATTTCTGAGTTTTTATATCCAGTCCCGTTGTACAGTCTGTATCCCTTCAGCTCCAATTATCCCTTCTCTTTTTTTTTTTTTTAATTAACGGAAAAAAGAAATTAACCCAACATTTAGAGAGCATACCATTCTACATATGCAATCATTAATTCTTAACATCATCACATAGATGCATGATCATCATTTCTTAGTACATATGCATTGGTTTAGAAGAACTAGCAACATAACCGAAAAAGATATAGAATGTTAATATAGAGAAAAAAATAAAAGTAATAATAGTAAAATCAAAACAAAACAACACAAAACAAAACAAAAACCTATAGCTCAGATGCAGCTTCATTCAGTGTTTTAACATGATTACTTTACAATTAGGTATTATTGTGCTGTCCATTTTTGAGTTTTTGTATCTAGTCCTGTTACACTGTCTGTATCCCTTCAACTCCAATTGGCCATTATCTTACCCTGTTTCTACCTCCTGCTGGACTCTGTTATCAAGGACATATTCCAAATTTATTCTCGAATGTCTGTTCACATCAGTGGGACCATATAGTATTTGTCCTTTAGTTTTTGGCTAGACTCACTCAGCATAATGTTCTCTAGGTCCATCCATGTTATTACATGCTTCATAAGTTTATCCTGTCTTAAAGCTGCATAATATTCCATCGTATGTATATACCACAGTTTGTTTAGCCACTCTTCTGTTGATGGAGATTTCGGCTGTTTCCATCTCTTTGCAATTGTAAATAACGCTGCTATAAACATTGGTGTGCAAATGTCCGTTTGTGTCTTTGCCCTTAAGTCCTTTGAGTATATTCCCAGCAATGGTATTGCTGGGTCGTATGGCAATTCTATATTCAGCTTTTTGAGGAACCGCCAAACTGCCTTCCACAGTGGTTGCACCCTTTGACATTCCCACCAACAGTGGATAAGTGTGCCTCTTTCTCCGCATCCTCTCCAGCACTTGTCATTTTCTGTTTTGTTGATAATGGCCATTCTGGTGGGTGTGAGATGATATCTCATTGTGGTTTTGATTTGCATTTCTCTAATGGCCAGGGACATTGAGCATCTCTTCATGTGCCTTTTGGCCATTTGTATTTCCTCTTCCGATAGGTGTCTGTTCAAGTCTTTTTCCCATTTTGTAATTGGGTTGGCTGTCTTTTTGTTGTTGAGATGAACAATCTCTTTATAAATTCTGGATACTAGACCTTTATCTGATATATCATTTCCAAATATTGTCTCCCATTGTGAAGGCTGTCTTTCTACTTTCTTGATGAAGTTCTTTGATGCACAAAAGTGTTTAATTTTGAGGAGTTCCCATTTATTTATTTCCTTCTTCAGTGCTCTTGCTTTAGGTTTAAGGTCCATAAAACCGCCTCCAGTTGTAAGATCCATAAGATATCTCCCAACATTTTCCTCTATCTGTTTTATGGTCTTAGACCTAATGTTTAGATCTTTGATCCATTTTGAGTTAACTTTTGTATAGGGTGTGAGAGATGGGTCTTCTTTCATTCTTTTGCATATGGATATCCAGTTCTCTAGGCACCATTTATTGAAGAGACTGCTCTGTCCCAGGTGAGTTGGCTTGACTGCCTTATCAAAGATCAAATGTCCATAGATGAGAGGGTCTATATCTGAGCACTCTATTCGATTCCATTGGTCGATATATCTATCTTTATGCCAATACCATGCTGTTTTGACCACTGTGGCTTCATAATATGCCTTAAAGTCAGGCAGCGCGAGACCTCCAGCTTCGTTTTTTTTCCTCAAGATGCTTTTAGCAATTCGGGGCACCCTGCCCTTCCAGATAAATTTGCTTATTGGTTTTTCTATTTCTGAAAAATAAGTTGTTGGGATTTTGATTGGTATTGCATTGAATCTGTAAATCAATTTAGGTAGGATTGACATCTTAACTATATTTAGTCTTCCAATCCATGAACACGGTATGCCCTTCCATCTATTTAGGTCTTCTGTGATTTCTTTTAGCAGTTTTTTGTAGTTTTCTTTATATAGGTTTTTTGTGTCTTTAGTTAAATTTATTCCTAGGTATTTTATTCTTTTAGTTGCAATTGTAAATGGGATTCGTTTCTTGATTTCCCCCTCAGCTTGTTCATTACTAGTGTATAGAAATGCTACAGATTTTTGAATGTTGATCTTGTAACCTGCTACTTTGCTGTACTCATTTATTAGCTCTAGTAGTTTTGTTGTGGATTTTTCCGGGTTTTCTACGTATAGTATCATATCGTCTGCAAACAGTGATAGTTTTACTTCTTCCTTTCCAATTTTGATGTCTTGTATTTCTTTTTCTTGTCTAATTGCTCTGGCTAGAACCTCCAACACGATGTTGAATAATAGTGGTGATAGTGGACATCCTTGTCTTGTTCCTGATCTTAGGGGGAAGGTTTTCAATTTTTCCCCATTGAGGATGATATTAGCTGTGGGTTTTTCATATATTCCCTCTATCATTTTAAGGAAGTTCCCTTGTATTCCTATCTTTTGAAGTGTTTTCAACAGGAAAGGATGTTGAATCTTGTCGAATGCCTTCTCTGCATCAATTGAGATGATCATGTGATTTTTCTGCTTTGATTTGTTGATATGGTGTATTACATTAATTGATTTTCTTATGTTGAACCATCCTTGCATACCTGGGATGAATCCTACTTGGTCATGATGTATAATTCTTTTAATGTGTTGTTGGATATGATTTGCTAGAATTTTATTGAGGATTTTTGCATCTGTATTCATTAGAGAGATTGGTCTGTAGTTTTCGTTTTTTGTAATATCTTTGCCTGGTTTTGGTATGAGGGTGATGTTGGCTTCATAGAATGAATTAGGCAGTTTTCCCTCCACTTCGATTTTTTTGAAGAGTTTGAGGAGAATTGGTACTAATTCTTTCTGGAACGTTTGGTAGAATTCACATGTGAAGCCATCTGGTCCTGGACTTTTCTTTTTAGGAAGCTTTTGAATGACTGCTTCAATTTCTTTACTTGTGATTGGTTTGTTGAGGTCATCTATGTCTTCTTGAGTCAAAGTTGGTTGTTCATGTCTTTCCAGGAACCCGTCCATTTCATCTAAATTGTTGTATTTATTAGCGTAAAGTTGTTCATAGTATCCTGTTATTACCTCCTTTATTTCTGTGAGGTCAGTAGTTATGTCTCCTCTTCCATTTCTGATCTTATTTATTTGCATCCTCTCTCTTCTTCTTTTTGTCAATCTTGATAGGGGCCCATCAATCTTATTGATTTTCTCATAGAACCAACTTCTGGTCTTATTGATTTTCTCTACTGTTTTCATATTTTCAATTTCATTTATTTCTGCTCTTCTTTGTTATTTCTTTCCTTTTGTTTGCTTTGGGATTAGTTTGCTGTTCTTTCTCCAGTTCTTCCAATTGAACAGTTAATTCCTGCATTTTTGCCTTTTCTTCTTTTCTGATATAGGCATTTAGGGCAATAAATTTCCCTCTTAGCACTGCCTTTGCGGCATCCCATAAGTTTTGATATGTTGTGTTTTCATTTTCATTTGCCTCGAGGTATTTACTAATTTCTCTTGCAATTTCTTCTTTGACCCACTCGTTGTTTAAGAGTGTGTTGTTGAGCCTCCACGTATTTGTGAATTTTCTGGCATTCCGCCTATTATTGATTTCCAACTTCATTCCTTTATGATCCGAGAAAGGGTTGTGTATGATTTCAATCTTTTTAAATTTGTTAAGACTTGCTTTGTGACCCAGCATATGGTCTATCTTTGAGAATGATCCATGAGCACTTGAGAAAAAGGTGTATCCTGCTGTTGTGGGATGTAATGTCCTATAAATGTCTGTTAAGTCTAGCTCATTTATAGTAATATTCAGATTCTCTATTTCTTTATTGATCCTCTGTCTAGATGTTCTGTCCATTGATGAGAGTGGTGAATTGAAGTCTCCAACTATTATGGTATTTGTGTCTATTTCCCTTTTCAGTGTTTGCAGTGTATTCCTCACGTATTTTGGGGCATTCTGGTTCGGTGCATAAATATTTATGATTGTTATGTCTTCTTGTTTAATTGTTCCTTTTATTAGTATATAGTGTCCTTCTTTGTTTCTTTAACTGTTTTACATTTGAAGTCTAACTTGTTGGATATTAGTATAGCCACTCCTGCTATTTTCTGGTTGTTATTTGCATGAAATATCTTTTCCCAACCTTTCACTTTCAACCTATGTTTATCTTTGGGTCTAAGATGTGTTTCCTGTAGACAGCATATAGAAGGATCCTGTTTTTTAATCCATTCTGCCAATCTGTGTCTTTTGATTGGGGAATTCAGTCCATTAACATTTAGTGTTATTACTGTTTGGATAATATTTTCCTCTGCCATTTTGCCTTTTGTATTATATATATCATATCTGACTTTCCTTCTTTCTACACTCTTCTCCATACCTCTCTCTTCTGTCTTCTCGGTTCTGACTCTAGTGCTCCCTTTAGTATTTCTTGCAGAGCTGGTCTCTTGGTCACAAATTCTCTCAGTGACTTTTTGTCTGAGAATGTTTTAATTTCTCCCTCATTTTTGAAGGACAATTTTGCTGGATATAGGAGTCTTGGTTGGCAGTTTTTCTCTTTTAGTAATTTAAATATATCATCCCACTGTCTTCTAGCCTCCATGGTTTCTGCTGAGAAATCTACACATAGTCTTATTGGGTTTCCCTTGTATGTGATGGATTGTTTTTCTCTTGCTGCTTTCAAGATCCTCTCTTTCTCTTTGACCTCTGACATTCTAACTAGTAAGTGTCTTGGAGAACACCTATTTGGGTCTAATCTCTTTGGGGTACGCTGCACTTCTTGGATCTGTAATTTTAGGTCTTTCATAAGAGTTGGGAAATTTTCAGTGAAAATTTCTTCCATTAGTTTTTCTCCTCCTTTTCCCTTCTCTTCTCCTTCTGGGACACCCACAACACGTATATTTGTGCGGTTCATATTGTCCTTGAGTTCCCTGATACCCTGTTCAAATTTTTCCATTCTTTTCCCGATAGTTTCTGTTTGTTTTTGGAATTCAGATGTTCCATCCTCCAAATCACTAATTCTATCTTCTGTCTCTTTGAATCTATCATTGTAGGTATCCATTGTTTTTTCTATCTTTTCTACTTTGTCCTTCACTTCCATAAGTTCTGTGATTTGTTTTTTCAGTTTTTCTATTTCTTCTTTATGTTCAGCCCATGTCTTCTTCATGTCCTCCCTCAATTTATCGATTTCGTTTTGGAAGAGGTTTTCCATTTCTGTTCGTATATTTAGCATTAGTTGTCTCAGCTCCTGTATCTCATTTGAACTATTGGTTTGTTCCTTTGACTGGGCCATATTTTCAATTATTTGAGCGTGATCCGTTATCTTCTGTTGGCGTCTGCGCATTTAGACAGATTTCCCTGGGTATTGGATCCAAAAGTTTGGAAGATTTTCCTGTGAAATCTCTGGGTTCTGTTTTTCTTATCCTGCCCAGTAGGTGGCGCTCGTGGCACACGTTTGTCTGCGGGTCCCACCAGTAAAAGGTGCTGTGGGACCTTAAACTTTGGAAAACTCTCGCCGTCCGGGGGGGTTCGCTAGCCGAAGCGGCTTGAGCTGGCCCGGGGTCCGAACGCAGGGAGGGTTGCTGGTCGCCGCAGCCCGGGAAAGAGCCCGTCCGAATTTCCTAGTCGGCCCTGGGCGACAAGCGTGGCGGGAGGGTGCCAGCGGCAGCGGCCCGCCCGAGAGAGTGCACGTTCCCCGGGAGTCACGGGTTTGGAAGGGGCCTCCCCCACCCGTCACCGTTCTCCGCGGCCTGGGAGTTTCCGATCCAATTCTCTCAGTTGGTCCGGGGGGCCGCGCGTGGTGTGGGTGCCAGCCGCCTTGGTTTCAGGGGACCACCTCTCCAATTCTCCCAGCCGGCCCGGGAAGGGGGAAGGGTGTAACTCCGGCCGCTTGCCGCCCCGCCTGGTGAAGCCCGCGCACCTCGGCGATCTCACCCGAGCTGCTTCTCTCAGCCAGCCAGCTGTTCCAGGATGGGGTACGCTGTCTTTTTTATCTCTGTTGTGGCTTTGGGCACTTTCTGTATCGTTTCTACTCCCCTAGTAGCTGTCCTGGAGAAGAAACTAAGATCCGCGCATCTTATTAAGCCGCCATCTTCCAGGAAGTCCTCCCATGCAGTTTTATGTGGCCACGAGATACAGTCTAACAAATGGAATATGAGCAGAAATGAATGTCCAGACCTGGTCCATAAAAGGCTTTCACACCTGTTTCTATATGCTCTTTTCCTTTGAATTTAGCTGTTTGTAGATATTAATAAGCACAATGGTAAGACAGAATGAGCCTGCGTCCCTGATTCATTTTGTTCAGGGATGCTACCAGGAAGACACCTTACTTGTACTACTATGTGAGCAAGAAATAACTCTCTATTATGCATGACCGAATATACATTTTGGGATCTATTTGTTAGCACAGTTAACTAGTCTAAGCAACCTGAAAATAGGTACAGGAAGCGGTAAGCTGCCCTAATAAAAACTTGAAACATGCAGGATTGACTTAGGGTCAGGTGGTCAGAGGGGAGGAAACAAAGATGGCAGGCTGGAAAGAATATCCACCCAGACAATGGCAAAACATTTGATACAATTGTAGCTTAGAATGACTTGGAAGACCTACCAATGTTGTGGGAGAAGAGATCAGACAAGGCAGCATGTTAGTGTCTAATGGATACTTGACTGCACTGTTCAAGAAAGAATAGTCTTCAAGATGTTTAGCTGAACAAAGGAATTGCTCTCTATGGTAAAAATCAGATTAAAGATGTAATCTACCCATCCAAGCCTAATGTTTCAGCTAACCACAAGCAATATGTTTAAATTGACAGACAAAGGCATGAGAACGTAGAAGCAAAGGAATAGAGCAGACTTAAAGAAGCCTTTATAAGAAAAAACATTGCCACAAGGAACTCAGTGGAAGAGAAGAGCTCAGAAGCCTAGTCTTTTAATTTGCTAAAGCTGCTGGAATACAATATACCAGAAATGGAACAGCTTTTAAAAGGGGAATTTATTAAGTTGCAAGTTTACAGTTCCTAAGGCCATGAAAAGGTCCAAATTAAGGCATCCAGGAAAAGATACCTAGGTTCAAGAAAGGCCAGTGGATCCAGAACAACCTGTCAGCTGAAAAGGCATGTGGTTGGCATCTACTGGGGTCCCTGGCTTCTTGTTTCAAACATCTTCCCCAGGGGAGTTTTCTTTCTTCATCTCCAAAGGTCTCTGGCTGTGTGGGCTCTGTCAGCATTGAAACTTTTTCCAAAATGGTTCCCTCTTAAAGGGCTCCAGTAAGCAACCCCACCTTGAATGGGTGGAGACACATCTCCACGGAATCAATAGCCACCACCCACAACTGGGTCGGTCACATTTCTGTGGAAACAATCAAAAAGATCCCATGCAGCAATATTGAATGAGGAGTAAAAAGCATGACTTTTCTGGGGTACACAACAGCTTCAAACAGTTTCAAATCAACCCAGCCTAATATATTTTTGAAGTCTAAACCAACCCTTAGGAACGTGCATAAAGTAGGTTAAAATATGCAAAAAATCTGAGGGTGTTTTCTCCAGTGCTTAGTGCAAAAAAAGTCATGGATTATAATGGACAAGAGGTCAGAATCAGGCACCTAGGGTAAGATGGGCAAGGGGGTTCCTCCTAGAGAGCAAATTTAGAGTCTAATTAAGAAACGATTTCAGAAAAAGCAAATTTACAGAGACAGAAAGTAGATCAGAAGCTACCAAGGAATGTGGAGAGGGAGAAAGGAGGAATTTTCACTTGAAGTGTATAGAGTGTAAATAAAAATTAATTTTAAAAAACTTATCACATAGGCAGGAATAGAATTGCATATGTGATTTTTTAAAAAAGAAAGAAATATGCTCTGCTGCTGGGGCAAGGTCTTCATTCCTGCCCAGTAGATTCTATCATCATTATGAATCAATGTTTACTTTATTTGCACTAATTTTTATTGCAAACATCCTACCCCTTCTTGATCCACCATTTTATTTTTGATAGGATGGGGGTTGGAGTATACAAGTAACTTGTGTTTTGTTTATATGCACTGGGCCATGAACAATTATTTTTGAATCTAAAAGGAGGGGCTGCATATTATGGAAATATCCTAAATTTTGCGCTTAAAGCATAAACAGGCAGAAATTTTGTGCTGTCTCCCTTGAGAAGAGAAAAGTGTGCTTTCTATGTGGAAGGAAAAGTAAGTGAGGTTTTTGATCACCAGATGGATGGTGTGCTGGTTTGAAAGGATTTATGTAACCTAGAAAAGTCATGTTTTAATCCTAATTAATCATGTGGAGGCAACTGTTTCTCTTAAACCCTATTCAATGATGTAGGTTATAAACTTGATTATATTATCTCCATGGAGATGTGACCCAATTGTGGGTATGAACTTTTGAATAGAGGGAGATGTGTCTCCACCCATTCCAGGTGGTTCTTAATAACTTGACTGGAAACCTTTAAAAGAAGAAGCATTTTGGAAAAGGTTTGAGATTCTGAGAGAGCAGAGAATGATGGGAGAATGGAGAGAAAACTGGAACCAACAGAGCCACGAGGCTGAGAGTCCACCAGCCAGAGACCTTTGGAGATGAAGAAGGAAGATATCCCTGGGGGAGCTTCAGGAAGAAAGAGGCCTGGAGAGGAAGCTAGAAGACATCGCCATGTTCGCAATGTGCCTTTCCAGTTGAGAGAGAAACCCTGAACTTCATTGGTCTTTCTTGAGTGAAGGTAACCTCTTGTTGTTGCCTTAATTTGGATATTTTTATAAACTTGCTTTAATTGCAACATTTTCTTGGCCTTAGAACTGTAGGCTAGCAACTTATTAAATTCCCCTTTTTAAAAGCCATTCCATTTCTGGTATATTACATTCTGGCTGCTAGCAAGCTAGAACAGATGGTCTGTAGCAGAAACTGCTAGTTATTCCCCGAAAGCCAATTTATTGCCTAGCAGGCAGCTAGACTTCATTTCCCAGCCTCCTTTGCATTTAAGTATAGTCATGTGAGTGAGTGCTAGACAATAGAAGACAAGCAGAATTAAAAAGTTAAGGTTTCAATGGAATCTGGTTAAGGGAATGAGAGTGCAGACTTTTAATTAGAACTTACTAGATGGTAGACTCTGTATTATACAATTTTCATACCATATGTCATTATCCAAATATGGCTCATAAAAATTTCCCTTTTATGCTCTTCCATGCTTTGATCTTTCTTCTGGCTAGATCCATATGATAACTATAGTCTTTTAGGAGATGGGGAACCCTCCAGGTGAAATAATCCAGATTCAGTAATCACCATGTGAAGGAGAACTACTCTCTGGCCAGAAACAACAGCCTTTGGTCTATTACCTGAGAGAGAAATAAATCCTCACTACTTTTGAATCATTTTATATCCCAATTTGTTACATTGGTTCATCCTTCCAAGTTTCTACAAACCAAGTTTGGTTTCCTCATCTGTAAAATGGGAATAATAACAGCACCTACTTCATAAGAACCCCCATGGAAATTAAGTGAGATAAGACATTTGAAAAGCTTACAAAAATGCAAAGGATACAGAAATTCATGTTCAGTTACGGTGGCTATTAAGATCATTCTTTTGTATTTAGGATAGCCTTGCCGCCTTCTGCTTAGTGAGAAAAAAAAAAATCCTTGAACATGGCATCAGTACACCCAGGCTTTAGAAGTGTAATGAAGTGAGGGAGATACAGGATTTTATTGATTATTTACTTGCTGCTAGGCTCTAACCTGTGTTCTTTTTATGCATTATTTCACAACATCCGCAGAAGACAGGTCCTGTATCGCCCTTCTCCTCTCATGGACCTAGAATTGTAAGCAACGACATCCAGACTATATGGACTGCAGTGAAGGCTGTTAACCCAGAATTATGGCATCCAGGCTGACAGTTCCTATTAAGTAAAATGAAGGGTTTGTACTAGATGGTATCTTCAGTTTCCCTCCAGTTCTAACATTTATGAGACCATGGTTTATTATTTTAACTTTGAAGTTATTGGCAATTTATCAACAATTTGGCCTAAAGAGAAAGCCAAACCTAGGAACCAAGCACTAATGTTATAAGGCTAAGTCAACATAGTTAATATTTCAGAAATTATTCTCATAGAAATATATTTATTTGGGCACATGCTTTGTTAGTATAAAAAAAATTACCTCTTAAGAATTGCATTATAACACTCATCTATTTGAACAGGACAATGTTTGTACATATTGGGTTTTCAAAGCATAAACACATCCCCTTTATGAATATATTTTGTGGTTTATGAAAAAAATGGCTTTGCAACCATAATGTCCTACTTTTATTTTTTCTTTTTATCTCCTCAAGTTGAGATTTGTTAGACGATGGCTAAGAAAATCTAATCAGAAATGAGATACTTTTATATAGCATAATGCTTTAAACAATAATCCATCATCACATGCAAATTTTGCAAGCTAGTTCACAAGAAAGTGGCACAGGTAAGTCTACATTTAGGTTTTAACTTTTATCCTGGCCTATGTATCTCAGTTCTTCATGTACCACAATTCATTTGCACAGACACTTGGTTAGGAAATTCAGTGTCTTCTCTATCTTGCCTCATAAAAGGAGAATTTTCCTAGTTGTAAGAGGGAAATCCTCTACTTCACGAGAAAGAGGTGTGCTTTTCCCTTCAGATCCTGAAAGTTGTGTAACTTAGCATATACTACTCTTCCTTGACAGCCAGAAAGCAAATCGGGGACCCAGTTACTGCAAGTGTGTTCATCTTTATGTCCGGCGTGAATGCCTCCCCCATCCCTTTTAACTGAGATATAATTTACATGTAGTAAAGTGCTCAAATCTTAAGTTTTTATTTATTGAATTTATATATGCACTTATTATTTCCCTAAACCACTTGAAACATCTTTAAAAAATGTCTATAGTAAGAAGAATAAAATGGGAATAAAGGGTTCCCCATCTCCTAAAAGACTATTTATCATCTGGATCTAGCCAGAAGAAGGGTCAAAGCATGGAAGAGCATAAAAGGGAAATTTTTATGAGCTCTCGTGGGATAATGACACATGGTATGAAAATTGTATAATACAGAGTCTACCATCTAGAAAGTTCTAATTAGATTCCATCAAAACCTTAACTTTTCAATTCTGCTTGTCTTCTATTGGCTTTAAAAAGGAGGGCCTGGAGTGAATGAAAATCAAGAGATGGGTCTGATTAATGGTTGTATACATAAACTAAATATGCATACAAAAATATAATACGTAAATATATGTATATATAAAGTGTATGTATACATAAACTAACTGTAAAATAAAAGCGAGTCAATTCTTAAAGCTCCAAACAACACAGAGGTGATCACCAGACCCTCAGAGGACACCCAGGTGCTTGCACCAAAATTACAAGAGAGACGGTTAGCCCTGGCTGCTGGGACTGCTGCTTACTTGCCAGGCTGACAGTGGAAGATGTTGTTTCAAAACCAGTCTACCCCAGAGAGACCCTAGGCACAGACTAGACTCTGCTGCAAGATAACAATGGCAGCAGTGACAGCAGCTAGTACCCGTACATCACCTATTGTGGACCAGCTAGACAATGCTGTGTTTTTATAGTTATACTTTCTATTTTTCCTAACAAGTCTGCAAGGAGGTATTATCTCACTATTTCAATCATTTACTCATTCACTCATTTATGGCAACTGTGTCCTGATTTTTGCAGGCTGCTGTGGAATTTTTAGTTAGTGGAGGAGCCAATACTGCATGAGTTTACCTCCGAGTTTGCTTCATTTCATACACCTTCCCATTTCTCATCCAGCCACACTGGACTTTCAGCTTCTTAAAATGTTTCTTTGTGCCTCAGGGTCTTTGCACATACTCCTACTTCAGTCTAAACTGGTCTCCCCACTGTTCTTCACTGGCTTAACTGCTCATTTACCCTTTAGCATAGCTACATCACACTTCCTTGGACAAATTTCTCCTTACTCCTAATCTTTAGAATAGGTTTCCCTGTCATGTGCTCTAGTGGAACATCTTCCTTTCTCTCAGAACATTATCCTAGGTGGGGATAATTTTCTTCTTTGGACTCATGTTCATCTTCCTCTAGACAGAAATTGCATGAAAACTAGGAATCATGATTGTTTGTGTTGAACCCATGTTATCCCCATTACACTGAATGAATAATGACATGACCTGTAATGACAGGTGGCAACTCAGCCTTGAGTAGATGAAGTAGAGGAAAAATCAAATGCCAGCTGGCCCATAAATCCTACCTTGAAAAATTCAGACATTTAGAAAAGAACAAACAAAAAGAATTACCAAAAACAACAAATAAACATAAAAGTTCAACTATGTAAGGTATTTAAGAGGAGAAGTATGGAATGCAATAGGAGCTTAAAACAAAGGAAATCCGTGTTATTGGAGATTCAAGGGTAGAAGTACAAGGTATGTGGCTTCCTGAAGACTGAAAAATTAAAGAGTAAATAAATGTTGAATGAGTGAAAAATTGTAAAAGGAAGCAATTTATGAGAATGCCTGTCCCCGGGAAGCATTTGAAAACTGAAAAAAATCCAGTATGAAGAAGTGAGTTCATGGTGTGGCGGGAGAAAGGCTCAGAAAACAAGGTGTTTCCATTTACTAATGCTGCCAGAATGCAGTGTACCAGAAATGGATTGGCTTTTACAAAGGAATCTATTATTTACAAATTTACAGTTCTGAGTTCATAAAAAATGTCCAAATTAAGGCATCAACAATCAATGAGAGTATAACTTCACTCTAGAAAAGCCAATCACTTCCTACATTTCTCTGTCACATGGAAAGGCACATGGCAATGGCTGCAGGCCCTCTGCTCCCAGGTTTTATTGCTTTCAGATTCTGGTTCCTGTGGCCTCATCTCTGAGTTTCTGTGGGCCCTCACTTAACTTCTCCAGGGAAAACACGGTTGCCATAAATGAGTGAATGAGTAAATGATTGAAATAGTGAGATAATACCTCCTTGGAGATTTGTTAGGAAATGTAGAAAGTGTAACTATAAAACACAGCATTGTCTAGCTGGTCCACAATAGGTGATACGGGTACTAGCTGTTGTCACTGCTGCCATTATTATCTTGCAGCAGAGTCAGTCTGTGCCTAGGGTCTCTCTGGGGTAGACTGGTTTTGAAACAACATCTTCCACTGTCAGCCTGACAAGTTAGCAGTGATCACCTCTGTCTAATCAAAAGGTCACACCACAATTGGGTGGGTCACATCTCCATGGAAACAACCTAATCAAAAGCAGAATCACTAAGAGAGCAAGCTGAGGGCCACATTGCAAAACTGGCTTTAAGTACTATGGAACAAACTGTTGAACTGTGGTCTCCAGTAACAAAATTATACCCAGAGAATTAGTGGTGTCACCAAAATGGTGACATTATTCATTCAGTGTAATGGGGATAACATGGGTTCAACACAAACAATCATGGTTCCTAGTTTTCATGCAATTTCTGTCTAGAGGGAGATGAACATGAGTCCGAAGAAGAAAATTATCCCCACCTAGGATAATAT
Source organism: Tamandua tetradactyla (assembly GCF_023851605.1). Taxonomy (NCBI): domain Eukaryota; kingdom Metazoa; phylum Chordata; class Mammalia; order Pilosa; family Myrmecophagidae; genus Tamandua; species Tamandua tetradactyla. The sequence goes on from NC_135329.1 coordinate 42,073,748, forward strand.
TCTGAGAGAAAGGAAGGTGTTCCATTAGAGCACATGACCGGGAAATGTGCTTAGCATAGCACCTCCAAATGTCTGTATCTGAGCTTTCTTCAAAATGTTTCCCTGTGTTGGCTCTTTTAAGGACTCCAGTAAACAAATTGAAACATACCTTCAGTGGGGTGAGTTCACATTCTGTCTAATCAAAAGGTCACACCACAAATGGGTGGGTCACATCTCCATGGAAACAACCTAATCAAAAGGCCTCACCCCACAATAGGTCTGCCCCCACAAGATTGGATTAGGGTTAAAAGAACATGGCTTTTCTGGGGCACATGACAATTTCAAACACCAGGTATTATGGATTGAATGGTGTCCCCCCAAAAGATATGTTCATGTCCTAAACCTAAGTCTTGTGAAAGTGATCCTATTTGGAAATCAGATCTTTGAAGACGTTGTTAGTTAAGATGAGGCCAAACTGGATGAGGGTGAGCCTTGATCCAACATGGCTGGTGTACTTAGATAGAGAGGAAATTTGGACACAGACAGACAAACAAAGAGAAAATGCCCATGAAATTTTCTGAGATTGAGTTATGCCACAAACCAGAATACTGGGGATTGCGACAAGTCACCCCCAGAACCCTACAGATTTCAGAGGAAAGATGATCCTTCATACTTCTAGCCTCCAGAACTGAGAGCTAATAAATTTTTGTTGTTTTAAGCCATCCAGCTTAGAGAACTGTGCTACAGAAGCCCTAAGAAACTAAGACATAGGGCAAATCCTACCTGTAAGTCTTCCAGGACTAGCATTTCTCCCATAAAGCTAAGGAATCAGGAGGTTCCAAGCAACATCAAAGGGAACCATGGAAGCACAGCACACATGCATGGAAACAGCACAGAAAATGTGGCAGTGCAGAGGTCAGTTAAAACACGATCTGTGTCTTATGTTATGGGCACCATAGGGGCCTGTAGAGAGAAGCAGAATCACTAAGGGAGCAAGCTGAGGGCCACATTGCAAAACTGGCTTTAGGTACTGTGGAACAAACTGTTGAACTGTGGTCTCCAGTAACAAAATTATACCCAGAGAATTAGTGATGTCACCAAAATGGTGACGTGAGATACTCCAGGGTTCTATCCACCCACGGAATGTTTGGGTCACAAGCAAAAACTGGTAGAGTCATTTTTCTCAGCGTTCCAGAAAACTGTTAAATGGTTTCAGTTACTGAGCAAGTGCCAAATCAAGAAAAAAGCAACTTAAAATGGTAGGAAAACCTTGTGCTTTTACTGGCCAACCTCTTCCTCAGCTTGATGTGGAGCCAGCCCATGCTCCCAGTTTGGGTTTCTGGTTCAATAATATTGACAAAACTTTAGCTAGACTGACAAAGGAAAAATGGAGACAGGACACAAATAACTAAATTATCAATGAAAGTGGGGCATTACTACCTTTAGTACAGAAATGAAATGGAGGAAAGGATATAGTGAACAATTATATGCCAATAAATTAGATAACTTAGATGAAATGGACACATTTCTAGAAACACACAATACTACCCAAAATGATTTGCAGATGCAATGCGATAACAATAAAAATTGCAACCATCTTCTTTGCAGAAATGGAAAAGTCAATCAGAAAATTCATATGGAAAAATTTGGGGGGCAAAGGGCTCTAAATAGCCAAATGAATACTGAAAAAGAACAATATTGAAGGACTCACACTTCCGAATTTCAAACTTATAACAATGATTACAGTAATAAAAACCATGCTGTACTGGCATAATGACAGACACATAGACCAAAGAAATAGAACTGAAGTTCAGAAATAAACCCACTCATTTATGGCCAATTGATTTTTGACAAGAGTGCCAAGTCCACTCAATGGGGAAGAAACAGTCTCTACAACAATGGATGCTGGGAAAACTGGATATCCACAGGCAAAAGGATGAAGTTGGATTCCTGCTTCATACCATATACAAAAATTAACTCACAATTAATCAAAGACCCAAAATAGAGCTAAAACCATAAAACTATTAGAAGAAAGCAAAAGGGAATATTTTCAGGACCTTGTATTAGGCACTGGGTTCTTAGATGCAGCATCAAAGGAAAAACTGGATAAAATGGACTTCATAAAATAAAAAACTTGTGTGCATCAAAGGTTATTACTAAGAGTGAATAGACAAACTGGAATGGGAGAAAACATTTGGAAACTGTGTATCTGAAAAGGGCTTAATATCCAAAATATATAAAGAACAACAATAAATATATATTAAACAACAAGTCAATAATAAAAGGACAAATAACCCATTTAAAATATGGGATAGGACTTGAATCTAAATTTCTTCAAAGAGGATATACAAATAGCATTAAGCACATGAAATGATGCTTAACATCATTAGCGATTAAAGAAATGCACATCAAAACCACCATCAGATATCACTTCACAACCACTAGGATGGCTATTTTTTTTTAACTTTTCCTACTGTACAATACAACATACACACAAAGCAAAGAAAGAAAAAAGGAATAGTTTGCAAAGCATTCCCCAGCAAGCAGTCACAGGACAGATCCCAGAGCCTATCATGGGCCACCACAACATCCTTTCAGATCTTTCCCTCTAGCTGTTTCAGAATACGGGAGGCTAGAAGGAACAAACACCTTTTTATCATCACAATCAACTTCCCTTCCTTTACTTTTGTGAAAATAACACACACACACAAAACCAATAAATTTCAAAGCACAGCAGGACAACTAGTTGTAGAACAACCTCAGAGCCCAGCATGGGTCAGAATTCCACAATTCTAGGTCCCAACCTCAAGCCACTTCAAGATACTGGAGACCAAAAGAAGCAGCAACCCAATGATTCAGCAATCATATTCGTCTGTTAAACCCCACTTTCTCTGTATCACTCCACCATCACTTTTGATCTTTCCATCCCACTCTCCAAGGGTATTTGAGGCTACTTATTCATGTTGGAGGGGCTGTCAACAATATGGGGCAGGGAGATGGAACCAGGTGATGTTCTGGAGAGGCTGGGCCCCCCAGGTTTCAGGACTTAACTGGTCCAGGGATCCATCTGGAAGCTGCAGGCCTCTGGAAAATCACCCTAGTGCATCGAACATCTGCAGAATCTTATACATTTGCCCTAGGTGTTCTTCGGGATTGACTGGAATGGCCTTGCCATCACAATAGGCAACAATGTCCAACTGAAGCCCGCACAGAAGTGACCTACAGAGAAGCCTCTTGACTCTATTTGAAATTTCTTAGCCACCAATGGAGTGTTACCATTAGTTACACTTCTTTTCCCCCTTTTGGTTAGGACAGAACCATTGATCCCATGATACCAGGGCCGGGCCCATCCTTGGGAGATGTGCTGGTTTGAAAGGATGTATAAACCCTAGAAAAGCCATGTTTTAATCAAAACCCTATTTCGTAATGGCAGAATAATCCCTGTTCAATACTATATGTTTGAATCTGTAATTAGATAATCTCTCTGGAGATGTATCCCAAACAAGAGTGGTTGTTAAACTGGATTAGGAGAGATGTGTCTCCACCCATTTGGGTAGATCTTGATTAGTTTCTGGAGTCCTGTAAAAGAGGAAACATTTTGGAGAATGAGGGAGATTCAGAGAGAACAGAGCAGAATGACATGGCCATGAGAAGCAGAGTCCACCAGCCAGTGGCTTTTGGAGATGAAGAAGGAAAACACTTCCCGGGGAGCTTCATGAAACAGGAAGCCAGGAGAGAAAGCTAGTGGATGATGCCATTCTTGCTATGTTTCCTTCCTGCTGAGGGAGAAGCTGTGACTGTGTTCACCATGTGCCTTTTCAGATGAGAGAGAGACCCTGAACTTCACTGACCTTCTTGAACCAAGGTATCTTTCCCTGGATGCCTTTGATTGGACATTTCTATAGATTTCTTTAATTGGGACATTTTCTTGGCCTTAGAACTTTAAACTAGCAACTTATTAAATTCCCCTTTTTAAAAGCCATTTTGTTTCTGGTATATTACATTCCAGCAGCTAGCAAACTAGAACAGGAGACATACCCCATGCTGCCAAGAAGATCCCACCCCTAGATGTCATGTCCCATGTAGTAGGGAGGGCAATGATCTCACTCACAGAGTTGGGTCCAGTCAGAGTGATGCCACACTCAAGCAACAAAAGAGGTCCTCCAGAAGTAATTCTCAGGCACATGCATAGGTAGACCAAGCCTTTTCACCACCTACACAAGCTTCACAAGAGCAAGCCTCAAGATCAAGGGACTGGCCCATTGACTTGAGCGTCCGCAATGCTTAACTCAGTATCAGGGGATTCCTTGATAGTAATGTTTAATAGTTCCACATTTTTTTCTCCCATCCTTCAAGAGACTTTGCCAATACTTTTTGATTATCTGCTTAATATATTCTAGGATGTACCCAGGCATTACATTAAGGTATACAGGATTAAAGGACCTCTTTCTTATTCTGGGCTCCCTGTGTTTCAGTTGTTCAAATAAGCTATCCAGATAGATTGAGTTAAATTATGTGCTACCGAAAATTTAGGTTCCAGGCAAAATAAACCCTTTTTCCTTTGGTCTCAATGGGTACATGCGGTTCTAAAATATAGACAATGTCTTCCTTACCCCTGTTCTGAATTACCTTAATAGAATGGCTATTACTTTTTTAAACAAAGGAAAATAACTAATGTTGAAGAGGATGTGGAGAAATTGGAACCTTGTACATTGTTTGTGGAAATATGAAATGGTGTAGCCGCTATGGAAAGCAGTTTGGTATCACTTCAGAAATTTAAATATAGGATTTAGCTTACAACCTGGCAATTCACTCTTAGGTATATACACTAAATAATTGGAAGCAGGGACTTCCACAGATATTTGAACAACAATGTTAGTAGCAGCATTATTCACAATACCCAAAGGAAGGAAGCAATCCAGTGTCTATCCACAGATGAATAAACAGAATGTGGTATATACATACAATGTTATATTATTCATCCATAAAAAAGGAATGAAGTCCTGATACATGCAATGACAGGGATGAACCTTGAAGACGTCCTGCTGAGTGAAATAAGACAGATGAAAAAGGATGAATATTGTATGAGTCCATGCATATGAAATACCTAGAATATTTAAATTTATCGATGCAGAAATAGATTACAGGTTACCAGGGACTGGGGCGAGGTTGAGAAGGAGTGGGAGGTAATGAGGAGAAATGGGTACAAAGTGTCTGTTTGGGGTGTTGAAAAAGACCTGGTAATGGATGGTATGTAAAATGATAGCACAACATTGGGAATGTAATGATATTACATTGAGTTATATTTAATTGGAAGTAGGAAATGTTTTGTTGTACATATGCAACTACAATAAAGTATACCTGGAGAGGTGTCACAAATAAATACACTCAGGGAGATGTCACTGCCTGTGTCACCAGTTCCAGATGTGGAACACAGATGACATATATGAGATATGTGTCTGTATTTTCAAAATCATGCACAATGGGTGATTTGATATAATAACATGGAGAAGCTATGGTCTTGTTCTAATGAGGGCACCATTGCTAAAAAATGTAAAAGGATTCTTATTTAGGAGCTCTTTCATCATCAATATTGTAGACCCCTGAACCCAAATGCCTAGCATAAAGCAGGAATTCTGGTATGATAGGTGAAAGTGTGAGTAAATGAAAAGAATGAAAATCCTCAATGGGACAAGTCAGCATTCTTTGAAGAGGGCTTTCTTGTTTGAAAATGGCTAACAGTGCTTTGGCAGTACTGAGCATGAACTCTGCAGCCAGACCTTCTGGGTTCAAATCCCAACTCAGCCATTTAGTAGCTAAGTGATCTTGGGCAAGTCATTTAAGTAAGAGTCACTGATAAGCCGGGTGAGAACATTTGGTGTTAATGCATAAGATTTAATGCTCAATGCTCAGTATGCATTTTGGGTATCACAATAAACTCTTTTATATGATGGGGATAAATCAGCAAGAAATAAATGAATTCTTTCTGTATAGACTACACACACAATTTGATATAAAATTGTGAATTGGGGCTTGTGCTCTTATTTAATGGCTTTACCATTTTAAAGCATTTCTATAGCTCTTTCCTTGAAGCAGATAAAGTTTGTCTTCTAGGGCTTTCCCTCTGCCTTGTCTTCTGTTCTCTCTCCTCTCTTGTGCCATTTTCCACCAGGACCTTCATGCTGCCTACTGGGTACCCAGACTCTCAGTATAGCATCCCAGTCTTCCTAGTCCATGTTCCAGTCCTTCCAGATCTCCTAATCAAAACTGTCCAGTTGAGTGGACAATGGTGGCTCAGTGGCAGAATTCTTGCCTGCCATGCTGGAGACCCTCCTGGTGCCTGCCCATGCAAAAAAACAAAAAAAAAACTGTCCAGTCCTGTCTTCTCTTCTCTTGGGTTCTTGCTCCCTGCTCCTTGTCCTGATTGCTAGTCTATGTCAAAGCTTTATTCACAAGTAAGTACTTAATAACTTCCTTTAATTGCAGGAGGATTTGGTGCCCTAATCCCAAGAGCGAATGATGTTTTAACTCAAGGAAGAGCTACTGGCAAGATATATTTTTTGTCAGCAATTGCTTTTGTCATTCTTTGTATTTCAACCTCTCTGGTTTAACTCAGCTCTTAGATTTTCTACATGTGCTGGGATATTACACAGTGTCATGGAATAGATCTTTAGTAGGAGATTTGTAGGCACTTTGGATCATGACATTTGTGAATCAAAACACCACTTTGCTTATTGGTGACAGCAGTTCTGGCCATATACCAGAATTCCTCCCAGATACCTTCCAGCTTAAAGTGAATCATACCTTCCTCTCTGATCCTTGCATATACTTTGAAATGCTTCTATCAAAATGCATTACAGTGACTTTTTTTACTTATTTGCTTACCACAATAGTTGGTGAGTGCCTTGAGAGGAACATCCATTTCTTATTCATGTTTGAGCCTCTAGTAGATAAAACAGTGGCTGGCATGTGGTAGGAACTCCACACATCTTCATTGAACTCCACTAAGCTAATTTTCAATGATCTATTAGTATAAGCCAAAGTTAGTGATTTACAGATAAGACCTCTGAGACCTGTTACCATGCTTGAGTGAAAGAAAACAAAAATGGACTCAGTCACTGTGGCCTATGCTTTGTTTTGACCCAGTGTTTAATTTAAAAAGGAAGACTCATGTTCACATAATTAATTTTGACTTTTAAATAAATGAGTAATGACCAAAAAGAAAGGGGAAATGTGATAAATTTTCTCTCAGATATATTGTTTCTTTGTGAGATGGCTTTCAATCAGTCAACATAAGCATTTAGAGTGCTGCCTAGCATTTAAGCCTGTAATTGCCCTACTGTTAGCAGCCAAGCCTTTAAGTCTAAACTGTTAAAACAGTATTCTTGTTGAACAGTGTTAAATCAGTCACTTGTGCCCACAGGGTGGAAAATTTCATCTTTAAGCATCAGTGGTGGATTAGCAGCAGCAACTTTCACTTTCATGATAGAGAAAGAAAGGAAGTTTGGTTTACCCACAAACTACAGCAGGGCTTGAACTCAAAGGAAATTCCTGTTCAAGCAAGAATCACCTTACTTTTATTGCTTTATCTTGCTTTAGGGGCTGAAACAGCAGAAAATACAAGAGGATAAGGGAAAGGTGCTCAAAGCTAAGGAAAATAAAACTTGAACACAAGCTAGTTTATTTTGGAAGGCAGTGAGTATAGCTTTATTCAAAGAAATCACACACAAAAAGGAGAAAATATGAAAAAGGGAAAGAGCATTCAAAGAGAGAGTTTTATCCAAATGGTATCACCACCATCAGGGCCACACACTGTGGTCAGCATTACAGGGTTGTTGGTGACACCCTCAACTATAGCAGCAAAGGGGCTTTTAGAAGGAGATGGACCAGTCAGTTTTCTATAGGACATAATCTGAGGGTCACTAAAGAGAACCTCAGAGCCACTAAAGAGACCTTCCTTCTCCCTGGAAAGAGGGTGCCAGGCTACATTGCGTCAGGCCCTATTGGATTGGGAACAGCCCTGAAGGTCTGGAGCCAAAATATACATAAGTTGTTAATTCTGGAAGCCAGTCAGGGCATAGTTCATTCATTTGTTTATTTAATAAACATTTGTAAGTGTCTCTTAGGTGCCGGACGCTGGAGATACAAAGATGGGTAAGATACTATACCACCTTGGGGTAGTAAGGAGAGGCTTCTTAGTGTTGTCAAATTGAAGAGTTATGGGGGAAAGGGGTGCATTCCAAGTAGAGGTCTCAGTTTTGGGGAGTCTGGGAAGTGAAATCTATTTGGTAATTCAGGTCAAATGCAGGCAGTAGGGAGAGCAGATTCCACAGTGCTAGATGCTCAGATGGTAGAAAAGCAAAAGTATAAGGCTGAAAGAGAAGCTATTTAGGTATGCATTTGGCTGTGAGTAATAGAAAATCCAACTATATGGGCTTAAACAAATGTAGTTTTTTTTTTTTTTTTTTTTTGGTCTCATGTAGCAAATTGAGAAATAAGCAAATGCTGGTATCGATTTAACTCCTCAGTAATATCATATGAAACCCTAACTCTTTGTATATTTCTACTCTTCTGTCTTTAGTATGTTAGCTCTTGTCCTAATTCTTGATAATTCATTGTCAAAGGATGACTCTGTACCTCCTTATATCCCATCTGCTTTCAGGATATGAAGAATGGGGAAGAAGAGTTGACTCAAACACATCTATCCTCTATTGTTAGGAAAACAAAAACTTTTTCAGAAGTGTCCAGCTGATTTCTTAGGTTTCTTTGATCAAAGATGGGTAATATGACCACTCTTAGCTGCAAGGGAGGCTGAGAAAATTGGGAAAAAATTACTGTGATTTTCTTAGACCAATTATGATGTACTTCTTGGGGCTGGGCAAAGCACAGATCCCAAAAGACAAGGTTTGTTTCAAGAAAGAAGAGGATATAGAAATTGGGTAAGGCAACTTAAGGAGTATGGTGTCATATGATTCCATGTCAATAAAATCATATGCATCTTATCATTCTATGGATGGAAAAACAAAGGCCTACTTCACAACTTTGCAAATTTAAGCCTGCTCTTCTCTCAACCTATGCTTAGCTTGGCATGAAGAACCATTCATTTTGTTTGGAGGTTTCCATCCTAGCCTGCCTGTGGTTTGAACAAAGAAAATTACAAGCTATTTTAACAACCTTCTGGTACAAGATCTCAGGCAGTGAGTTCTAAAAGTAGTACTGTATGTTGAGAGTCACCCTTGGGTGTTAGAATAGTTGGATTCTTTACTTTTTCAACTGCAAGGGTCCTTTTATTCTCTACTTCACTCCTGTAGACCCTACATTTTGAAAGATATTGTTTATAAAGTGATTAAAAATCAATTGAGTTTCCCATTTATAAAGATAATTAACATAACTAATTAGATCACTTAATCAACATGTTAACCAGTTTTATCACCATGAGTGGACATAATTGTGGCCCTAAAATATCATCCCTATGTTGAAAAGGAGCCTGTGCTTCCTTTCATGGCTGAGTATATGATTTCTGTTAAATTCATTTAGTTAAGTTTATTCTGTTAAATTAATTACTATCTATTGTGATGTCCATTAAGTTCCCCAATTCTATTCACTCAGTCTTCCAAGTTGCCAGGAATCAGCTCAACAACTGCTATTGAAGATGCTACTCTCCAGCCAATGGCGTGACTGTGCCAAGTCATGCATCCTCTCCAAACGTCAGCCTTGTCTTCCATAAAATGAGGTTATTGAGCAAGATATGCTTTAAAATCCCTTGTGACTCTGAAACTCCATGATGCCATGAAAAGTGGAAAGTGGTGAATAATATTTATGTATAATCAGAGAATATCCTGCTGGTGTCTTCCTCCTTCTACTTGCCACCAAATTTCTGTCAGGTTAGCCAAAGCAACTTATCATCCATGTTCCATGCATACTTTCATCTTAAGCAAAAATGACATCTGTACCATGTTAGAAAAGCATGTTAGCAACAAACACACATGATAGAACATAGCATAAATAAGAAAATTGTGGACATAGTCTTCAATCATCTCTTTTCTGTGTTTTACAGCTCTTCAAAGGAGCCTTTGCCTCTAACATCTTTGACTTCTGTTTCTCCTTCTTTTCCTCTCATTTTCTGGCTCTTACTTACTGTGCTGGCACCCGCTGATTCTTCACAAAACAGGGAATCGCAGAATCAAATTTCCTTCTTTCATCTTTAACTGAAATGTGAATGTTTTTTCCTTTTAGTTTCATGCACTCTGTATCTGAGGTCACCACGAAATGTTTACAAAGGAGAGAAAAAGAAACCAAGCCACAGAGAGAAACATAAGCAAAGAAAACCCACTCTTAATGAAATGCTCCTTTTTAGCTAAGTTACACTAGCAATCCCACATGCCAATTTCCAGGAGTTTCGAAAACCTCTGTGTATGCTAAGGTCCTGAACTCAAAGAGTGCTTTGAAATAATGAAAAGACTGGTGGCTGCAGGAGATAACTCAGAAGAAGACTACTTCAATCTCTTCTTCTTGATTCTTTCCCCAGAAAAACACCAAAATAACATCTGGTCTGATCCCTGGGGGCTGCTCCTGGGGCCTTTGGTGGACCTTCATTCTGTTACCTGATTCCTGATAGGTGAAAGGTTACAGAGATTCAAAATTCTCAAGAAGCAAAAAAGAGAATTTCTCCCTCTCTTTCTTTTCCCTGATCTGGGGCTGGTTAGCAAAGTTGGTTGAATAGGCTGCTGAAGCATTCCAAGGTCATGAGCTCATTCCCCATGTGAGATGGTTAGCTTAATCATCTCCTGTTTCTAAAGGCTGGGTCTCAGGACACTTCTGTTGTACTTCCTGGGTGACAAGCTGAGAGCTCAGGGATGGCTTCCCCTGCCCTTTCTCATATCTGGTTAAGCCACCCAGAGAGCCTACTCCTTGGCAGGCCCAGGAATGCCAGGCCTACTTTCCTCTGCAGACAGCCTGTGAGTACCTACCACAGCCAGATGCTTGGTGCCGGGTACTAGCCAGAACAAGCCTGGATTTGAAGGTGCTAGCCTTCAGATATTTTCCTTTGGTATAAGAAGACATACACATAATTAATACAAAAAAAAAAAAAAGAAGAAGAAGAAGAACGTTTTGGATAACACTTAATGTGAGTTCACTTTTCTTTCATCCATTCTGACCGGCCCCTGTGAGCCACCTGCGGGCACAGAACCCTTCCCACCCCAGTCCTACAAGGAACTCAGAGTCTCATGGCTGAGTATATTAATGACCAGCTGAACAACTGTAAAATCCTATAAACCTTGAAGACTGGAGAAAAAGAGTTGGTAATTTAATGTAAATTAATAGCATTACCTCATATGAAATTATTCAGTTCACTGGAAAGGGAATTGGAATCTCGGCTTTTGTGAATTCAGTTAGAAAATTATAGAATGTTGGAAAGTTCACATGACCTTAGTGCTGAAAGAGAATTTAAAGAGCATTTACACAGGACTTGTAACAGTTGATTCTTTTTTTAAAGCAAAGGAACCATATTTCCAAGATCTTGCAGAATCCCAGTTTAACAGCATAATAGAAGCAGAACTGTTCTAATTGGATTTTGAAGATAAAACCTGTAATCCCAGAAGGAAAAAAAGTCAATTGTGATGAGAAAAAAAAAATATTTAAACCTTCCAGCCTCCTATATTCTGGAGCAGCTAGAAGGAAAAAATTTCTGAGAGGATTGTATGGTAGCCCATGACAAACTCTGGAATCTGTCTTGTAACTACTTGTTGAAGAGTGCTTTGAAAACTATTGTTTTTTTCTTATTTCTTTGCTTTGTATATATGTTATACTATACCACAAAAAAGTTAAAAAAAAAAAAAATCACCTGTAGTCCCCAACTCAGACTCTCCTACTTTATACTTCTCATGGATGTGGGGATGATGACTGGGACTCAGAGAGGTTATTTGTCTGAAGTCACACAGTGAAAAAACCCTTGCTTATTTCAAGAATGATAGTCTTCCTTTTATTTTTAAATTTTAGCATAAAAGGTTTCATATGTATCAAAGAGTATAAAGAATAATATAATCAACACCTGGGTAGCCATCCTCCAACTTAAGAAATAAAACATTAACTATTTTCCTGTATTTAGTGTTTATATTCCCTTGCAATGTATTAATAGTTTTAGGTCAGATGTGTGTATCCTTAAACAACAGATAATATTGTTTTGAGGGTTTTAAAACTTTCTATAAATGTGATCATACTTTTGGAGGGATGACTTTTTCTTCTCAATATTAACGTTTGTGAGATTTACCCATGTTGATATGTGTAACGGTGTTAGTTTCCTGGCTACTAAAATAAACTCCATACAGTGGGTCAGCATAAACAGCAAGAATTTATTGGCTTATGGTTTTGAGGCTAAAAGAAGTGCAAAATCAAGGTGTCAGTGAGACTCAGCATCGGGGGATGGAGAAAACCCCTAGAATGAGCTGAGACTCAGCATCGGAGGATTGAGAAAACCTTCTTGACCAAAAGGGGAAAGAGCGAAATGAGACAAAATAAAGTGTCAATGGCTGAGAGATTCCAGAGTCAAGAGGTTATGCTGGAGGTTATTCCTATGCATTAAGTAGATGTCACCTTGTTAGTCAAGATGTAATGGAGAGGCTGGAGGGAACTGCCTGAAAATGTAGAGCTGTGTTCTGGTAGCCATGTTTCTTGAAGATGATTGAACAATGATATAGCTTTCACAATGTGACTGTGTGATTGTGAAAACCTTGTGTCTGATGCTTCTTTTAGCTACCTTGTCAACAGATGAGTAGAACATATGGAATAAAAATAGATAATAGGGGGAACAAATGTTAAAATAAATTTAGTTTGAAATGCTAGTGATTAATGAAAGGGAGGGGTAAAGGGTATGGTATATATGAATTTTTATCTGTTGACTTTTTATTTCTTTTTTGGAATAGATGCAAATGTTCCAAGAAATGATCATGATGATGAATACGCAACTATGTGATGATATTGTGAATATATAGAACGGAATGATCAAAAGTTAAGAATGTTCACGTTTGGTGTTTTTTGGTATTTTTAAAAAATTTAAAAATTTAAAAAAATTTAAAAAAGATCATAACATAGAATCAGGATAAAGACAAGGTGACTCTTTAAAATAGTAAAAAAAAAATCAAGGTGTCAGTGAGATGATGCTTTCTCCCCAAAGACTGTGGCCTTTTGGGGCTGACAATCCTTGGTCCTTGCTTTTTCTGTCACTTGGCAGTACATGGCAAGGTCCTTCCAATTCTCTTCTGGGTTCCATTGACTTCCAGCATCTGGCTGCTGCCTGTGGCTTCCCTTTGTGTCTAATTTCCTTTGCTCATAAGAACATCAGTCCTGTTGGATTAAAGCCTGCCCTTATTCAGTCTGTGTACACTTTAGCTAACAGAATCAAGAGTTGGGACCTGATTATGTCTTTTGAGGGGGATGTGATTCAATCCCCAACAGTACCCTAGTTTATTCAATTTAATGCAGAATAGCATTACATTATTTAAATATATTAAAATGTGTTTATCCATTACTCTTAATTATGTCCCCTTGTGCTTGATTATGAGAGTTTCCTAAGTTATAAACCTCAAACTGGAATTGCCAGATCAGAGGTGTTTCAGTTTGCCAATGCTGCCTGAATACAATATATTAGAAACGAATTGGTTAATACAAAGGGGATTTATTAGGCTACAAATTTACAGACCTAAGGCCATAAAAATGTCCAAACTAAGGCAACAAGAGTATACCTTTACTCTAGAAAGGCCGATTGCATCCTGATTCCACTGTCACAGGAGAAAGCACATGGTGACGTCAGCTGGCCCTCTCTCCCAGCTTCTGCATTCAGATGGCTCTCTCAGCTCTTAACTCCAGTGGCTTTCACTCTAAGCATCTGTGGGCCCTCACTTAGCTCCTCCCGGGGAAGCTCTGGTTTTGTCTCTTAGCTTAGCATCTCCAAACGTCTGTGTCTTGGTTTTCTTTCTCTGCTCTCCATATTGGTTCTTCAAGCATTTCCATACATCTGCGTCTGTTCTGTGTGACAGATCTCCAAGCATCTGAACCCTCTGCTGTCTGTGTTAGCCCTTTTAAGAACTCTGGTAAACTAATTAAAACACACCTTTAATGAGGTGGATTAAAAGAACATGACTTTTCTGGGGTACATGACAGTTTCAAACCAGCACAATAAGGTATGCACATCTTCATCTTTAACAGCTAATAGTATCAAATTGGCCTCCATAGTGGTTATACCAATTTGCACTGCTACCAGCATTGTCCAAAAGTTTTAATTAAATGTCATTTCCGCTAATGTTATCTCAGAGTTTCTTAACATCAGAACCATTGATTTTGGGGGCTGCCCTCTGCATTCTAGATGGCAGAGCAGTATCCTTGGCCACTACCCATTAAATGCCAGCAGCATTCCCCAATTGTGACAATCAAACATGACTGTGGATATTGCCAAATGTGGCCTGGGAGGCAAATCATCCTAATTGAAAACCACTGATGTATCTTAATTTTTTATCAATTTTGTAGTAATAAATGGTATTGTTATTTTAATTTACAGTTCTCTAACTATTAATGAATTTTAACGATCTTTGCCTGGTTTTTAACCTTTCATGATTCCTCTTTTGTGAATTTTCTGTTCATAAATTTTGTCCATTTTTTTATTGCACTTTTTGGTCTATTCTTATTGATTTTTATATTCCTTAAGGATTTTATATATTTATCTTTTGTTGGTTATTCCAGTGGTCTTTCTACACCAAAACAATGTTCATAAATTTCTTGTTGTAGAAATGGAATAAAGTATATTGAATTAATAAAACTAAATGCATTTTTAGATTGATGGTCTCTAAGAATCTCTGGGCAATTTATACTTTCACTTTTCTTGGCCTTAAGTGAGCAGAGACAATTTTAAAAAAATTTCTTTCTGGCTTATCATTAGTTTTTCGTACTCAAGTTCTGCCGCTAATCAGCAATTGTTGTCAAGACTTTGGATGAAATCAGCTATAGTTTGGAGAAAAACCATTTCAGAGAATTTTTTCTCTGAACATTAATTTAATGAAAGTAATTAATATAATTAATTATAAAATCAATATAATTAATTATAAAATATTAATGATTTTTTTCAGTGTAAGGATTTGGTGTCTTTTTAATTAATATTTTTTATTCTGTTCAACAAACATTTATTGAGAACTGGTTGACCAGAATAAAATGCTTTATTAAAAACCTACAAATTATATGTTAGTGACATTTATTCAGTAAACCTTTCTTCTGCCTGTTCACAAAGATTTTAGTTAGGGTCCCTGCTCTGGACAGCTCGGTTAAGTGGAGGAGCTCAGAGTCTTTTTTCATGGAAGTAGGTTGTGGAAGATATAAAAAATTTAAATGTGGAGAGAGAGCTTCTGATGTAACCTTTTTAAAAATAGGTAGAGTTTTCTGGAAAAAACATAGAAGGGCATTCTGGAATTTAGCAAAGACTGTTAAATGTTTATCTCATAAATGTAATTGCTACATTGAATTGGGCAAAGGGTACAGGATAGAAATGCTTATACACTTAGGAAACTACAACTATGGGACACCCTCTGGCTTCCTTTAAGTTCCTTTACATTGTCTCCTACATGATCATACTACAAAATTAGTCAGAGGGTATAAAAATGGAAGCTCTTGAATGATTTTTTAAGAGAACTACAAAGAAATACATTTAGGTTGGCCATCTCAAATTGAAAATCAAATTTTCCAAGTTGTTATCTGATGAAGAAGTAGTGTAACCACGGTGGGGGGTGGGGGTGGGGGGTTCCTTTTGAAGACTTAGGAAGATTAATATAGGCTTCTTTTCTTCTTTTTTTCTCTCTTTTTTATTTAGAACCTGCAGCTCAAAGAGGAATAAGTGGCTGGCCAGCTTAATATTTCAGTGTGTTGGATGCCTGTCACCATGGGGGTTGACACACTTCTGTCCTGGGCTTTGAATGGGTTAACTCTCAAGCTTATTCTAAGAGGCAGTGTCATCACACTCCAGGGTGCTGTGACCTGAAGCAAGCTATGTGCTGAGAAGGGGATGAAAAAGAAAGAAAAGCACAAAGAGCAAGAATATGTCTGCAGCCAATGTAAATACCTGTGGTAAGTGGGAATAATGAATCTAATTTAAAAACCAGAACAAGCAAGAAGCTGAAACTAAAAGTAATCTTTGCAGGTTCTTTTTTGGGGAGTGTGGGGTTGTATTGTCACTATGTTTTTGTTTTAAAAAAGAAACTGTTTCCCTTTATTTAAAATACTGAAGATCATTTCAATTGTATCAAAGACTTTCTGGTATTTTCTGGTAATCCTGTCCTCTTGTTGTACTTTCTTCCCACTTAAATAAATTTGTCATAAATGTAATTAACAAGGGGAACCTTATGGAACTTTGAAAGAACTTATGCAACTTTTAAGATACAGAGTGCCATGGAGATTATTTTATGACACTCCCATTACTTCATAGTAGAAGAAACTCAGAAACCTCTGTTCAGCAAGTTTTTCATGAACTGATACTAGAACTGAGCCTCCTGACTCTAATCTAGCACTCTTCATTCTACAGAATCCTTCCTATCCATGGAATATATGCAATAAAAGTTTTTTGAAATACCATATGAAGTTGAGATAGTCCACAAGGCACAGAATATTTAAGAATATGCTGTCAGACCTTTACACTGTCTTATTATAGCCTCTATCCTATAAGAAAAATATTACTATCCTCAATTTATAGTTGAAGAAAACAAAGTTTAGAGAGGTGGAGTGGATTGCTTAATATGACACAGCAAGTAAATGACCAAATGTGGACTCAGACCTCAGTCTCCCGCTGTCTATTGTCTGTTATTCCTAATAACTATTACCTTGACTGATACCATGCATCCAGGAATATCTCTGTCCAGCTGGAGCACCTACAGCTCTGAAACCTGGCCAACCAACCAGGAAGAAATTTAGTGCTAGGCACATTACCAAGTTGTGCCACTTTGAAGTTGTTATATAAACCAGAAAAGCCATGTCCCTTTTCCTGATTCAATCCTGTGCAGGGAGCCATTTTTCTTTTAACCCTGATTCAGTATTGTGGGGTAGAAACTTTGGAATGTTTCCATGGAGATATGACACACCCAGTTTGGGTATGACCTTTGATTAGATAGAGATGTGACTCTGCCCATTCAAGGCAGGGCTTGATTAGTTTTCTGGGATCTTTTAAAAGGTAAAACATTTTGGAGGAAGCTGAGACACTTGGAAAATAGTTGCTTCAGCGCTGACACAGACACAGAGATTGGGAAATGCAGAAGCCCCAGGAGACTCCAGGAGCTGAGAGAGCTGACAGAAGCTATCCAGGAACCAGAGCCCAACAGGCATTGCCATGTGCCTGTCCATGAAATGCTAAGTTAAGAGATGAAATCCAGAGTTTTGTCCCAGAGCTAAGTCAGTACACACAGATGATTAGAGAGGAAATCTATGGGATCAGAGTCTGAAAGCAATGGAACCAGGAACAAGGACCAACAAATGTTAGCCATGTACCTTCCCATGTGACAGACATTGGCCTTTCTTGAGTCAAGGTATCTTTCTCAGAACACCATAGTTTTGGCATTTTTATGGCCTTAGAACTATAAACTTGTAACTTAATAAATTCCCTTTTTAAAAGCTGTTCCATGTCTGGTATATTGCATTCTGGCAGCATCAGCAAACTAAAAGAGATCTTGGTACCAGAAGTGGGGTGCTGTGGATTGCAAATACCAAACATGTTGGAGAGACTTCTTTAATGGATAAGGGGAAGAGTCTGGAAAAAATTGTGAGAGGTTGATAGAGAAGGCCTAGAATTCTTTGAATAGACTGTTGATAGAAATGTGAACTCTAAAGATACCTCCAATGAGGCTTTAGACAGAAATGATGAATGTGTCATTGCAAAGTGGAAGGAAGGCAATCTTTGTTTTAAAGTGACAGAGAATTTGGAAAAATTACGTGCTGCTGCTGGAAGTTAGAATTTAAAGGCAATGATTGGGGTACTTAGCTGAAGAAATTTCCAAATTAAATGTAGAAAATGCATCCTGGCTGCTCCCTACAGGAAATAGTTAAATTGAGAGCTAAACTCTTGGGTACAAAGGAAACAGAAATTCATGGTCTGGAAAATTCTGGACTTTCAGAAAGTGAGACTCCAGTGAATAGGGACCCACATGAGGATTAACAAAACATGGAAGCAGTCAGTCATTTCAGGACAAGCAAAGATTGGAGATGGAACTATCCAGAAAAGATTTGTGGGAAGTCCTATTGTCTGATGGCTATGATCCCTGTATATTGCATGGAAAACCAAGAGATTTCTTGCAAGATCTGTATTGAATTAAACCACTGCCAGTCTGGACTAAAAAGGACAAAAAATGGACAGAATGAAGGAAAAATGGCTTCAAAGGTAGATTCATGGAAGCTAGTCTGAAGCCAAGAATCTTGGGTCAGGAGAGCAGATCATCCATCCATGTGGGAAGGGTGAGTTTGCCTTGGAAGCAGAGGACAGGCCTTCCACCTCAATGTTCCAGAAGAGTTTTGGTGCCCCAGGTCTTGAAGATGGTGGAGCCCATAAACTGGAGATTGAAGGAACCTAGCAATTGCCCCATTGATCTAGAGGGTTTGGATGTGTGCCCTGGAGATGATAGAGAGCCCAGATGCTACCCCAATGCTTAGAGAGGATGGAGCTGAGAGGAAGATGGTCCCCTCAATATGCCCCAATGTTGCAACCTTCAACCCAGCAATTGGGAGAGCAGAACCACTGCATGAGCCCTTAGAGGGGATGGGACTGCTGCTCTCTGAAGCCCCAAGGAGAAACCATCATTCTATGAATGACTCTCAGAGTTTCAAATACAAAGGAACATGCCCGTAAGGTTTTTGGAACTGTTTTGGTCCAGTGACCCCTGTTCCTCTTTCAATTTCTTCTAATGGCAATGGGGACATGTAACATGTACCCTATAACTGTTCCTCCTTTGCATATTGGAAGCAGATAACCGGGAATAAGGACCAGCAAATACTAGCCATATGCCTTCCCATGTGATAGACATCAGCCTTTCTTGAGTCAAGGTATTTTTCTCTGGATGCCTTAGGGACATTTTTATGACCTTAGAACTGTAAACTTGTAAAGTTAAAAAATTCCCTTTTTAAAAGCTGTTCCATTTCTGGTATATTGCATTCTGGCAGCATTAGCAAACTAAAACATAAGTCCTCAGTAATTATTAAACCAAAATGTATTTTCCTCCTTCAAAGAGGAATTGGATCTTAAATCAGAATGAGAGGACCCCAAACAGTCCTTAAATTAAGAGTGCATTGCAATAAGCAAGTACTTATAGCTAGGTTCTGTTCTTCCTTATACAGTCTTCTAGATCAGGAAACTAAAAAATGCCATGTTGTCATATAAGATGATAAAAGAAAGAAAGAAGGAAGGAAGGGAGGGAGGGCAGAAGGATGGAGGGAGGGAGGGTGGAAGGAAGGAAGGGGAGAAGGAAGGAAGGGGAGAAGGAAGGAAGGAAGAAAGAAAAGAAGGAAAGAAAAAGATAAGGAAGGAAAGAAGGAGGGAGGGAGGGAAAGAAAGAAAAATAAAGAGAAAGAAAGAAGGAAGGAAGGAAAAAAAGAAAAAGATTTCCTCTTCTGCAATGGGGTTAAAGTTAGAGATGATATGAGGATACAAGAGGTATCCATCATGGGAAATCTTCTAGTCAAGGCTATTGGCCATATTTTCCTTGTATAGGAGGATCTTAGACGATATTATCTATAATAAAATTATTCCAGATGAAAT
Source organism: Tamandua tetradactyla (assembly GCF_023851605.1). Taxonomy (NCBI): domain Eukaryota; kingdom Metazoa; phylum Chordata; class Mammalia; order Pilosa; family Myrmecophagidae; genus Tamandua; species Tamandua tetradactyla. The sequence continues at coordinate 42,093,501 of NC_135329.1, forward strand.
CTTATTTTTCAATGGGAAACGTCACGCTGTTCATGTTTCATTACAGTAAGTAACATTCCTTATTGCCTTTTTCAGTTTGTGTGTCTTATTTAGTTTTGTAATCTTGCTCATTATGGTGCCTTTTTAGCCCATTAGCAGTTTCTATAATTACAGTGTTATATTTATGTCTCAGGACTGAATTAGTATGTATTTCTTCATCTAAAGCCATATGGAGCATAAAAATCATATGGCAGCATTCAGAAATGGCCATCTCACATATGCTTTGTCAATTGGCGGAAACGTTAGAGAATTGGCAAAAAGTGATAGGAAGTGAGGTCTTAAGAAAAGTTACCACATGTCATTTTCTTTTAAAAATTGAGTGTGCTTAAGCTTCGGTATTTGGCTCTGAGAAAGATGATTGGAATGAGCTTTTTCAAAATATCACAATTTCTAAACAGACTCAGGCTTAATTACAGGCATTTTACATAGTTAACTATACAAACAATTCAGGGCAGTACATCTTTACTCTTGGTTTAAAACAATTGCAAAAATAAAAGAGGCTTGCTTTTCTTACAAGGCCAAGGTGGATATAGAAACTCAGTTCACACATCTGAAAGATTTATATGTATAGAAAGGAACAGTGGGGTATGAAATACATTTCTTATTGTAGAATGGAGGAAAATTGAATAAAAATTATACTACCTGCTAGGCAGAATATAAATTCTTTTAAAAAACATGACCATTGTTTTATGGGACAGAAAAATCTGGACCAATTTTCAAAATAGCATTTCAACAGCAAACCTTTGAAGTAATCATGGTTTCTTAGGCCAAGATAAAAATTATATTGCCTGAGAGAAAATGCAACCATGAGTCAAGGTGTACATCCCTGGACTAGAAGAGAGACCAAATCAAGAACTCCAGAAAACTTTAGAAGCAGGCTTTAAAATTGCGCATCATTAGGAAACAAGTTTTAAAAACATTTGTTATTAAATATGGTAAAGTTCCTCTCTAAAATGGATGTCTCAGTCCTGTCCTTTACTTTTTAAAAAACAACTTTGAGATATAATTCACATATCATAAAATTCACCCCTTTAAAGTATGCAATTCAATAGTTTTTAGTATATTTAACATAACCAATACTGCAATCCATTTTAGGACATTTTCAGTACCTCCAAAAGAAATCTCAACACTTCTGGAGCTCATCACCCTCCCTCCAACTCTCCCATCTCCCCAGTCCTAGACAACAAACAATCTACTTCCTGTCTCTATAGATTTGCCTGCTCTAAATATTTCACATACATGAATGCATCTAATATGTGGTTCTTTGTGACTGGTTTCTTTCTTAGCTTAATGTTTTCAGGCGTCATCCATGTTTTAGCATGCATTAGTACTTCATTTCTTTCTATTGCCAAAAGATATTTTGTTGTGTAGATGAACCACATTTTATTTATCCATTCATCAGGGGAGGGGCATTCGAGTGGTTTCACTTCGGGTTATTATGAATAATGTTGCTATGGACATTCATGTGCAAGTTTTTGAGTGGACATATGTTTTTACTTTCTTAGGTATATGCAGAGGAGTGGAATTGCTGGATCATTGATGGTAATTCTATGCTTAACCATTTGAGGCTATTTTCCAAAGCAGCTAAATCATTTTACATTTCTATTAGTTGTGTTTGAGAGTTCCAGTTACTCTATGTAAGTTTCTTGATGGCATTTATTAATTTTTATTATTATAGCCGTCCTAGTTGGCATGCAGTGGTATCCCACTGTGGTTTTAATGTGCATTTCTTTGACAGCTAATAATGTTGAGTTTATTTTCATTTGCTTGTTGGCCATCTGTGTACCTCCTTTGGAGACATGTCTATTCAAATCTCTGCTCATATATATATATTTGTTTATCATTTTATTTTAATTGAACTGTAAGAGCTCTTCATATATTCCTGATACCAGTTCCTTATCAGATATATGATTTGCAAGCATTTTCTTTCATTCTGTGGTTGTCATAACTTTCTTCATGGTACCATTTCCAGCACAAAAGTTTGTAATATTAATATAGTTCAATGTATCTGATTTTTTTCTTTTGTTGCTTGTGCTTTTGGTGTTGTATCTAAAATATCATTGCCTAATTCAAGGTTATAAAGGTTTACTTCTATGTTTTCTTCTAAGGATTTTATAGCTTTAGCTTTTCCATTTAGGCCCATAATTAATTTTTAGTTTTGTTTATCATGTAAGAAAGGATCAAACTTCTTTTTTTTTGGTATATGGCTATCTAGTTATTCCAGAAAACAAATTTTTTGTGGGGGGAGGGGTGCATGGTCCAGGAATCGAACCCAGGTCTCCCACATGAAAAGCAGGCATTCTAACCACTGAACCACCCATGTACCCTCCAAAACAATTTTTAAAAAGATTTTCCCTTTTGTATTGTCTTGGTACCCTTGTCAAAAAATCAACTGCACATATATATAACCATCAAGTTGAGGATGCTTCCTTCTAATCCTAGTTTGTTCATAATGGCATAGTGTTGGATATTGTCAAATACATTTTTTCTTCATTTACTGAGATGATTATATGGTGTTTCAGTTTGGTAAAGTGGCTGAAATGTGATACACCAGAAATGGATTGGCTTTTAACAATGGGGATTTTTTTAAGTTACAAATTACAATTAGAAGACCCTATGGAAATGTCCAAATTAAGGCATCAGCAAGAGGATACGCTCACTGAAGAAAGGCCAATGGCATCCAGGTTCCTCTGTCACATGGGAAGGCACATGGCAATTTCTGCTGGACCGTCCCTCCAAAATGTCTCTGAGCTTCTATAGGCCCTTGTTTGTTTCTCTGGGGTGTTTCTGTCTAAGCGCTCTCTCTCTCTGTGGACTCTCTTAAAGAACTCCAATAAAAGATTAAGGACCACCTTAAACTGGGTGGGTCACATCTCCATGGAAACAACCTAATCAAAATGTCCCACTTCCGCACCAACAAGAATGGCTCAAGAGAACATAGGCTTGGGCAGTGCAATGGTGGCTGAGTGGCAGAATTCTCCCCTGCCATGCCGGAGACCCAGGTTCGATTCCTGGTGCCTGCCCATGCAAAAAAAAAAAAAAAAAAAAAAAAAGAACATAGACTTTTCTAGGGTACACAACAGATTCAAACAAGCACATGTGATCTGCCCCATTATTCTATTAATGTGGTGTATTACATTAATATGGAGTAATATTTGCTGTTAATCACCCTTATATTCTCAGGATAAATCCTACCTAGTCATAATGTGTAATTCTTTTATGTGCTGTTACGATCTGCTTGCTAGTATTTGCATTTTTCTAGGAATTTTTCATTTCATCAAAGTTACCTAATTCGTTGGTATACAATTGTTTATAGTGTTCCTTTGTGATCTGTTTTATTTTCTGTAAGCTAAATAGTGATGTCTTGACATTGGTAATTTGAGTCTTCTCTCTTTTTCCCTTGTTCAGTCTAGGTAAAGTGTTGCCAGTTTTGTTGACCATTTGTTCTAGTTTGCTAGCTGCTGGAATGCAACACACCAGAGAAGGACTGGCTTTCAATAAAAGGGGATTTATTTAGTTAATGTATAGTTCTTCAGAGGAAAGGCAGTAAACTTTCAACTGAGGTTCTTTCTTACATGGGAAGGCACAAGGCAATCTCTGCTGGCCTTCTCTCCAGGCCTCTGGGTTCCAACAACTTTCCCCAGGATAATTCCTTTCTACATCTTGAAAGGTCTGGTCTGAGCTGTGAGTACTGAGATGAGATATGCTGAGCTGCTTGGGCTGTGCTACGTTGAGCTCTCTCATTTAAGCACCAGCCATTTAATCAAACATCACTCATTGCAGCAGACATCCCTCCTAGCCAACTACAGATGTAATCAGCAACAGATGAGGTTGACATGCTATTGGCTCATGTCCACAGCAATAGAACTAGGCACCTTCACCTGGACAAGTTGACACCTGAACCTAACTACCACACCATTTTAATGAATCAACTTTTGGCTTGGTTGATTTTGTTTTTCCATTTGTTTCCACTCTAATCTTTATTATTTTCTTCCTTCTGCTTGCTTTGGAGTTTTGTCTTCTTCTAGTTTCTTAAGATATAAAATTAGGTTATTGATTTGAGATCTTTATTTTTTAACAGACATTGATAGCTATAAATTTTCCTCAAGCACCTCTTTACCATAACCTTATGTCCCATAGGCTTAAGTAGGCTGTTTTTTTATTTCCATTCATCTCAAGGTATTTTCTAGTTTACATTTTGATTTCTCTTTGACCCATTGATTATTTAGGGGTGTGTTATTTAACTTCCACATGTTTGTTAATTTTCCTAAATATTTCCTTCTGTTATTGACTTCTAATTTAATTCCATTGTGCTTGGAGAACATACTTTGTATGATTTCAGTCCCTTTAAATTGACTGAAATTTGTTTTGTGCACTAACATATGGTCTATCTTGAACAATGTTCCAGGTATCCTTGAGAATAAGGTATACCCACTGTGTTGGGTATAGTGTTCTATAGATGTCTGTTAGTTCTAGTTTGTTTAAAGTGTTGTTCAAGTTTTCTAATTCCTTGTTGATCTTTTACTTTTGTTCTAAGAATTATTGTAATTGGTATATTGATATCTACAATTATGGTTGAATTGTCTATTTCTCCCTTGAATTCTGTCAGTGTTTGCTTCACATATTTTGGACTCTGCCATTAAGGACATTTGGGTTATAATTACTATATTTTCTTGATAGACTGATTCTTTTACCATATGAGATGTCCCTCTTTATCTCTTAGTAACATTTTTTGTTATGTCTCTTTTTTTCTGATGTTAGTATAGTCTTTCCAACCTCTCTTATGGAGGTTGTTTGCATGGTTTATCTTTAGTTTCAATCTGTTTGTATTTTTGGATTATACTGTGTTTCTTATAGGCTGCATATAGTTGGTTTCTTATTTTTTTTAATCCAATCCAATAATTGCTGCCTTTTGATTGGAATGTTGAATTGATTCATATTTAATGTTATCATTCATATGGTTGAATTTACACCTGTCATTAGGCTTGTTGCTTTCTATAAGTCTTATGCCTTTTTAGTTCTTCTGGTCCTCCTGTTCTGCCCCTTCCATTTAAGTGGATATTTTCCAGTGTAAAATTTTAATTCCTTTAATGATTTTTTAAACTATATGTTTTTAGTTATTTTCTTAGAGGCTATTCTGGGGCTTTTAATATATGTCAATATCACAACCTACTTCAGATTTATACCATAATCCCATTGAAATGTAGAAACTTTACTCCTATATTGCTTCATTGCATGGACCCATTTTGTGCTATTATTTTTTATATATATCACCTTTATACATGTCACAAACTCACCAATACATTGTTATAATAATTGCTTTATATAATCCAATGTCTTTTTTTTTTTTTTAACTTGGCAGGCACTAGAAAAAGAACCCAGATCTCCTGCATGCAGGTAAGAATCCTGCCACTGAGCCACTGTCACACCACCCATAATCTATTGTCTTTTAGAGAAGCTGAGAGGAAAAGGGAGACCAAGTTTTTATTTGTAAAGAGTATTAGATTAACCTTCATAATTACCATTGATGATTCTCTTCATGTCCTCCCATGGATTTGAGTTGTCTTCTGGGGTCACTTCCTATTCTAGTACAGCTTTTCTCCCACCCATCTCTTCTGTCCTACTTTTATCAAGTATCTTACACATCCATGGTATAATTCCAATAATACAATTCTATAAGTATTATTTTATGTAATTACTGTGAAAATCATTTAAGAGAAGAAAGAGGAAGAAATATGCTGTTATATTTATTACCTATGTAATTAATTTTAATTTATTTTATCATGTGAATTCAAATTACTGTCTGGTAGCACTTGTTTTCAGCCTGAAAGACTTTCTTTAGTATTTCCTATAAAGCAAATATGCTAGCAACAAATTCTTTAAATTTTTCTTTATCTGGAAATATCTTTATTTCCCCTTCTCTTTTTTAAGTTGTTTTTATTTTCACCTTCATTTTTGAAAGATAGCTTTGCTGAAAGTAAGATTCTTGGTTAAAAGTTTTTTCCTTCTAGCACTTTGAGTGTGTTAACCCACTGCTTTCTTTCTGGCCTTCTTTGTTCCTGTTTATAAGTCAGTTCTAAAATGTATTGGGGTTCTCTTGTATGAGATGAGTCATTTTTCTCTTCTTTCTCTCAGGATTTTCTCTTTATTTGGCTTCCAGCATTTTGACTACAATATGTCGAGTTGTGGGTCTCTTTGCTTTTATCTTATTTGGCATTCTTGGGCATTCTTGGATGTGTAGATAAATTATTTTCATCAAATTTGGGAAGTTTTCAGTTATTATTTTATCAAATATTGTTTTCTGCCCCTTTCTGACTCTGTGCTCCTTCAGGTAGTCCATCAAACATTTGTTGGTGTGCTTAATATTGCCCCACATTTCTCTGATGCTCTTTTTACTTTTCTTCATTTTTTATTCTATCTGTACTTAGTTTACATAATCTCTATTGATCTATCTTCAAATTTACTAATTGTTTCTTCTACCAGCTCAAATCCACTGTTGAGCCCAACTATTGAATTGAATTTTTCATTTTGATAATTGTACTTTTCAACTCCATAATTTCCATTTTGTTTTTTAAAATAATTTATACTTCTTTATTGATATTCTGTATTTGATGAAACATTGTTATTGTATCTTCCTTTTTTTTTTTTCAGCTTTTAAAAAGTGGAATTTATGAAATTGCAAGTTAACATGTTCTAAGGCTGTGAAAATGTCCAAATTAAGGCAAGCCTATCAAAATGTTCAATCTAAGGCATCCAGAGAAAGATACCTTGGTTTTGAAGGCCGATGATGTTCAGGGTTTCTCTCTTCACAGGAAAGGCATGTGGTGAACATGATGACATCTGTTAACTTTCACTCCAGGCTTCTTGGTTCATGAAGCTCCCCTGGTGGCGTTTTCCTTTTTCATCTCCAAAGGTCTCTGGCTACATGGTCTCTGTTGCTTCTGGTGGCTCTCATGGCTCTTTCCAAATAGTTCCCTCTTAAAGGATTCCAGTAAGCAATCCCCACCTTGAATGGGTGGAGACACATCTCCATGGAAACCATCTAATCAAAAGTTACCACCCACAATTGGCTGGGTCACATCTCCATGGATAATCAAAAAGCTCTTACTCAACAATACTCTATGAGGATTAAAGGACATGGCTTTTCTGGAGTACACAACAGATTCAAACCAGCACATCCCTCTATTATTAACTCTTTATACAAGAGCAAATCTTTGAAGTAGTTCACTCAAGAACTTATTTATAATTATAGAGTTATTCAGTGGAATACATAACTCTGTACAACCCCTTTCAAGCATATTCACCTTCAATATGGCAATGTTACTTATTACCCCACTAATGAACCATTCTTGGTGCCCAGCTATTCATGGTACCCAACAGTGTGCCTAGTCCCAGTGGGCCATGAAGGATCTTTCATTTCCTTACAGAACCAGATTACTGGGCCTGTGCAGGAGGGGCACCAGCCACCATGGCTTGGGAGACTCCCAGTTCTGAGTGGGATCTCAGCTGTGCCATCATTTCTGACTAGTTGTTGAAGCTCCCCAGATAGTTGCTCCACACAGTTACCTACCATTCACCAGCCACCTTGAAGGATCGGCCAAATTCCATTTCTCACCACACTGCCATCTTGCCCCTCTGAATGAATAAATGATTTTTTATGTCCAACGGTACCTAAAACAGTGCTATATGCATGATAGGTGATCAATAAATGGTTGTTGATTTGATTATGTATGTGAAAAGGATATTTATGTTGCTTAAATTGTAAGTTTATGGTGGCATGATAAGACATTCACTCAAGGAATATGTATAATTTAAGGTGAACAATTATTTTATGAAAATTTATGAACAATTGTCAGGTGAACAATTATTTTATGAAAATTTATGAAAGAAAAAATATTGCTGCTTAAACCATGACCCACCATGAATTGTAAAACACATCTTGACTGCAGGATTTTAAGAATGTGAAATTGTGTAACTTCAGAATTGAATAAATATGGTGTATACTATAGCGTTTTCTTTCTACTTAAATTAAATTCTGTAAGACCTTCTGTAATACCTCTCCCTCTTGATGGAAGTGTTAAACTAAGTAGCATCTGAAAGAGCATTAGTCTAAATTTTTACCTAGTGCTAATGCAAACATTTGGGCATAGAACAATAAGGATAATATTCAGGCAGCATTTGAGATGAGGGAAAAGATGAAACTGAGCTGTTTTCAATCCTTACCACTTTATCAGATTTTGGGTAGACATTCTTATGAAAAGGGAGAAAGAACAAGCAAATTAAGAAGGGAATGTGGTGGGAACTCACTCAGAATCTTCCTTTATTTTTATTTATTTATTTTTTTGTTGCTGTATGGCAGGGGTCACATTTCATTCTTTTTCCATGTGAGTATCCCATTATTGCAGCACCATTTTTTTAATTTTTATTTGTTTGTTTGCTTCTTCATTTTTTGTTTTGGGGAAGTGCATGGCTTGGAATGAACCCGGGTCTCCCATATGACTGGTGAGAAATCTACCACTAAGCTACCCTTGCATCCCTTCCTTATTTTTTACACTTGGTCTCCTTTAATTCTTTGAACATATTTTTAATGGCTGCCTTTATGAGTCTTTATGTTAAGACCAACATCTGGGCTCCCTCCAAAGCAATTTCCATTGCCTAATTTCCCCCTATGTATGGATGACACTTTCCTGTTTTATTTCATGCCTTTTAATTTTCATTTATTTATTTACAGTCTAGTGACTAAATAGTGTACCTGGTGACAAAGTAGTGTTCCAAATGCACAATGGTATTTACTTAATCTTTATACTTTGTTTTTTTATGCTCTCGTGTATGCCCATATATAACTTCATTCCTTTATCATCTATCTAACAAATATTTATTTAGTGCCTATTATGGCCAGGTAATGTCCTAGGCTCAGAAGTCCCTGCTCCATAGATCTTACATTTTGGTTCAGTGGCCCACAATAAACAAATGTGTCTTACAATTTCTTTGTTGATAATTGGGCATTTAAATGAAAAATAGAAAGAACTTCGGATTCAGATGCCCTCCTAGCTTCTCTCCACAGTTGCTGTTGCTGTGGTTTGCTTGGTCACTTATTCAATTGTTTAGTGACTTGACTGTACTATTAATTACATTTTCCCTGCCATATGCAACCTCTGATGTTCTACTCAGATTTTTTTTCTTGTTTTCTTTTCTTTTAGGTGTCTGCTTAAGGGTCACCTCTGGGTGGGCATATCATTATTAGTCACAACCCTCTTTGTCAATTGGAATTTTACCCTTTACCATTGGATATTTGTTGGCTTAGAGACCGCTATTACAGTTCAGGGACTTTACTTTTTTTGCCCCACATTCAGCCAGGGACTAGTTGTTTGGATTTTCTCTCTCAATCACTCCTAAGAGGGCATGGCCTTGGGATGCACATGGTCTTCCAAATTGCTAGGAATGCGTATGATTTTATTTTTAATCCTGGCTTCCTAGGAGCTGCTCTTAGATCAAAGTAGCTTATTATTCAGCCAGTATTTGTTCAGAGTTTGCACTTAAGCCTCTAATGCCAGTGAGGCTTGAGCCCTTTGATGATGGATCTGCATGCCTCCTGGGAAATTTTTTCAAGTCTGCTCTGATTGTTCCTGAGTGATTACAGCTTGGTGCAGGAGCACAACTTTCTCTTTCCTCAAGAGTTTATTATGATCCCAGAAGGACTCTTCTTGGCTTTTCTTTCCCTGATTCTCTGTGTTCTCAGGTTCTCTGATTGCTCTGCTGTTTTGCTGATTGCTATGATCACCCTCTTATTGCTATCTATCAAGATCACCATTGTTTTTGACAAAGTGTTTAGGCATGGAATTCTCCATATTCTGTTCCAAATTAAGTCAAAACTCTCAAACAAAATATGGCACTTTTTAACATTACAGTCTGGTCTCTCCTGGGCAGAACCTCAGTACCACTGCAGAGCAGCTAGGAGCAAGGACAATAGACTACTTCTCTTGAAGCATGGGGAGGGGGTTGGCAACCCATGGCCTTCCCTACTTGCTTCATAGGGCATGGAACCTCTGACCTACCAATAATCTTGGGAAGGGGTTATTTGGAACCCAGCTTCCACACTAAGAATGAGGGCTGGGTGGGGAAAGGGAAGCCAGCCCTCTCTGACATCTTTGCCAAGAATAGAGCTGGAATACTGTGCTGGGAGAGAAGAGAAATGCAGGTGGCTATGTCCTCTTGGAGTTAAATTTTAACCTTAGACAGGGAGTATGGGGAGTGGGAACACAGTTATTGACCCCATCTGTACAGAGTAGGGACCCTATATTAGTTTCTGTAAAACAGAGTTTGGTGGGGGAGGCAAGTTGTCACTCAAATGCCACAGTTTTACTATTCTTACTAACTTTTAGTAGATTTCATTGAATGAATATTTCTCCATTTGCTGTATGCCCTTAGGACAACTTCAGAGACTTTAAATGATTTTTTTTTAATTATTACTTTCTCTAGTTACGTTATTATTTGTTGGGAAGAAAATACACTAAGCTCCTCCCTCTGCATTCAGCATTTACTTATGAAAATTCCATTGCTAACTTGCAATTGGGGCACATTTTTGAGGCCTCCTTCCTCAATCCAATGACTAGTAATAAAGTTTATTTTGATCCATTTTGATCTATATTCTCTCTAGAATGATCTTTCCAGTAACCATGTGATAGTTAGGATCAGGTATCAACTAGGCCAGGTGATGGTGCCCAGTTGTTTGGTCAGGCAAGCTCTGGACTAACCATTACTGCAAGTATATTTCATGCCTGGTTAATAAGCAAGAACGCTGGTTTATTACCATAATTTAGTTGATTGCATCTGTGACTGATTACATGTACAATCAACTAAGGGCATGCCTTCCACAACAAGATAATCCAACCACCTGGATTTAATCCAGTCAGTTGAGGACTTTTGTTATGGCTTGTAAGCTGCCATAATGTAATATACCAGAAATGGAATGGCTTTTAAAAAGGGAATTTATTAAGTTGCAAGATTATGGTTCTAAGGCCATGAAAATGTCCAGTTTAAGGCATCCAGAGAAAGATACCTTAACTCCAAAGAAAAGGCCAATGAAGTTCAGAGTTTCTCTCTCAGTTGGGAAGGCATATGGTGATGTGTGTTAGCTTTCTCTACTCATTTCATAAGGCTTCCCTAGGGGTGTTTTTATTCTGCTCCAAAAACCTGTGTGGTCTTTGTTGGTTCTGAACTTTTTCCAAAATGGTTCCCTCTTAAAGGGCTCCAGTAAGCAACCCCACCTTGAATGGATGGAGACATATCTCCATGGAATCCATCTAATCAAAAGTTACCACCCACAATTGGGCAGGCCATGTCTCCATACAAGCAATCAAAAGGTCACACACAGCAATATTGAATGAGGATTAAAGAATTTGGCTTTTCTGGGGCACAAGACAGTTTCAAATACACAACGTTTTAGGGAACAAAAAGAATTTTCACTTTTTTTCTTTCAGCCAGCCAGCCTCTTCTGTAGAGTTCATTGGGGTTGCCAGCCTTGTTGACTGCCCTACAGATTTTGGACTCTTGCATCCCCGTGGTTGCATGAGACATTATTGTCTGGTCAGGAAAGCATTGGCCTAACCACTTCTGCAAAGATATTTTGTGGCTGGTTACTAAACCAGAAGTCAGGTTTATTTATAAGTTATAGGATATCAAGTTTAAGAGTGAATGTTACCTCAGGACTTGTACCCTATTCTGGAGAGATTTAGTGCATTTCTGGTTGTATGCAGGACAGTTAAGGATTTATAAGATTTATGATTTTAATTAGTTAATTTTAGTAGTTCAGTATCAATGATTTTGAAAGCCAATGCTTTCCTGACCAGACAACTGGGCACCATCACCTGGCCAAGTTGACACCTGAACCTAACTATCACAGTCCACCCTTTGTCAACTTGGCAGCTATACATATCACCTTCAACCATACTTAATCTCTAAATAAAAGACATTAAATTACCAGTCAGTTGATTATATCTGTGACTGATTACATCCATTATCAACTAAGGATGTCTTTCATAATGAGAGAATCTACCAATTGTATTTAATACAATCAGTTAAAGACTTTTAAGGGAGAAGATAGAATTTTCACTTTTTTTTCCTAAAGCTAGCCAGCCTCTCCTGTAGAATTCCCTGAGGAACTTCATCAGGGTTTCCAGCCTCTCAGCCTGCCCTATGGATTTTGGACTCTTGCATCCCCACGGTTGCGTGAGGCACCTTAAAAATCTTGTATTTACAGATATCTCTTGTTGGTTCTGTTTCCCTGGAGAATCCTGACTAATAAAAGCCAGAAGTAGGAAATTTTAAAATTGCACTTAGAAATACAGTTTTTGATAATAAAATTAAGCAGTATTCTAAAAATTAATGTTCATTCAGTGCTTAAAATGTGCAGGCAGTCCTTCCAAGCCCTTTAGATGTAATAATTCAGTGAACCTAACCAAAACCTAAAGAGCAGGTAAATTAGCACACCCTTTTTATTGCTGAGTCTTGGAAGTGTTAACTCTTGTCCAAGATCTCCTGGTGGGTGAGGTGAGTGCTGCCAGGCTGGAGAGACCATGAGCAGCACCACCACATTCTGTTGCTCTCTGCCTCTCCCCTCCCCCAGTGTACCAACTGACCTATGCAAGGAGCAGACCCAGAACTGGCCCCTGCTTCTCTACTCTTTTCAGGTACAGCTCAGGCATTGGTTATCCCTAAAGCAGTCAGTTGTTTGTCTACTGCCTAATGGAATGACAGCCAGTTGTAAGAAAAGAAGCCCAAGAGTCAGATGAATTCAGACTTTAATCTTGGTTAATTCATTCATTCCACACATATTTTATTAAGCTCCTCTATGTTTCAGAAAACACAGAACACTCAAAATTTCTACTATCATAGAGACTACCATCTAGTGGGGTAAATACAACAAACAAATGAAAAAATGAATATGCCCCATAATGTTAGGTGGTGATAGGTGCTGTGAAGAAAATAAAGTAGGTTAGGGAGACAAAGAGCTTGGGATGATGTTTTAGATAAGGTAGTCTGGGAAGGCCTCTCTGAGGAGGTAGCATTTGAGCAAGTCTGTCAGTTCAAGAACATTTTGGTTTATGGAACTTTCCCAGCATTTGGAGTAGTTTCTACTTTCTATACATAACTTTTTTATTAATATATCTGTGCCATTCTCAGAATAGTGTGGCTCCCATTGCAGAGTTATAATACGATCTGGCCATGAGAGGTAAAAGCTGGTCAAACAGTGTCAAAGTTAATTGTAAACCCTACACAATTTTTTCAGCATCTTTGAGTCTGAGTTTTCTCATCTCCAAAACTGATTAACTATCCTACGGAATTATTGATGGACTAGGACAAAGAACTAGCAATCTAGGAGCTGGAATTACCCTATCTCTTCTGGCCTGCTGTGCTGGTTTGAAAGTATTATGTACCCCAGAAAAGCCATGTTTTAATCGTGATTCAATCTTGTGGGGGAAGCCATTTCTTCTAGATCCTAATTTAATATGGCAGGCAGAAACTTTTGATTAGATTATCTCCATGGGAGATGTGACAAGCCTAATTTTGGGTGTGACCTTTTGATTAGATGGAGATGTGACTCTCTCTTTTCCAGGTGGGTCTTTATTAGTTTACTGGAGTCCTTTAAAAGAGGAAACATTTTGGAAAGGGTAGAGCTGACACATACGCTGTCACTTAAAGAACAAGGACACGGATGTTTGGAGATAATTGGAACCCAGCAGACATCACCATGAAATATCAAGCAAGCCAGAACCTGGAGAGAGCCAAGGGAAGTCAAGAGATGAAAGATAGCCCTGGAGAAGCAGATTGAGGAGCCCCCACAGGAACAGAGCTGAACACATTGGAGCCCAGGAGCAAGGGACCAGCAGATGACAGCCACGTGATTTCCCAGCTAACAGAGGTGCTCCTGACCCATCAACCATCCTTGAATTAAGGTATCTTCCCTGGATGCCTTAGTTTGGATGCCTTAGTTTGGACATTTTTATACACCTTAGAACTGTAAACTTGTAACTTATTAAATCCCCTTTTTAAAGGCCATTCCATTTCTGGTATATTGCATTCTGGCAGCTTACAAACTAAAACACCTGCCTAATGGCATTTTTCCTTCTGAGCATTTGCCCCTTCCCTCTCTTTTTCTCTCTTATTATCTTTCTCACTCCTGCATGTGGACATTTCTGTCCTCTTCTGGCCTTGTTTGATTTTCAGGCCCATTTACCAAATGAATCAATTATGGTCTCTGTGTGTATCAGTTCCAAATTCCTGGGAAAGAGACTGTGCAAATTCGGATCAGTTGTCCAACCCTGAGGCCATGAGAGGTAGCAGAAGAACAAGTTCATCTTAAACTAACATAGGAACTCTGTCTACCCTTTTGCCCCCAGCTATGGGAAATGTAGATCTGTCAGAGAAGAGGTGTGGGGCCGCACAGGTACCACGAAGTACTCTCTATGACCTGGCTAATCATAATTAAATTTCAATAAATGCTAAGTCCTACCTTCTGTCCTTCTCCACCTTCAATATACCAAATAAATATGAAAACATAACAAAGATTTGTGCCAAGAGAATATATTTTCAGAGGGGGAACCATGGTGATTCATCATGTTATATCATTATGACCACAATTTTCAGGTTATGGAATTTGTTTAATTTGCATACTTGAGTTTAATATTTAGAATTTATTCATACAGAGAAAAATACTTACAAGAAATACAATGTGCTTTTAAATGGCTTTCTCCTATTGTACGTTCTGGATGACAGGGTATGTCGCTAGTATAGATTGAGTTGCGTATCTTCCCTAACAATTCCCAAACATTTAGATCTTTTAAGAAAACAACAATCTAAGTCATCTAGAAAATCTTAGGTTGGCAATTAAAAAGGATAATTTACTTATTTTCTCTGCCTTGCATGAGACCATAGCATATCCATTAAAGAGAAAAATGAAATATTGATAGAAAAGAGGGGTTGGTAATTTGTAACAGGATGTTCCCTCAGAAAATGAAACGTAATTTTCTAGCTTATGCAAGCTATTGTCACGCAGGTAACAACAGGTACCTTCTCTCATTCCACTTAATTCTCATTTGAGTAAACCTCAAAGTAATAGAAAGCATGTTAGCTTTCATATTTAGACAGCACTTATTCAACGTTTCCTAGACACATACCTTAAATTGTTTTCCAGTGCATTGATTGATCAGCACACATTTCTCCCTCTACCAACACTGGAAATAGTTCCCTGCGTTTGCCCAACAGCTGACTGAAGCCAAAAAACCACAATAGTCATAAGTACCCCTTATTAAACATGACTTTTTTTCTGGAATAGCATCATCTCACTTAATCTTTGTCGTGATAATAGCCACCCAAGATTCTATTGTGATAATTGTTCTTGTCATTTTCATCATTTTTATGGCTGAAGAAACAAAGGCTTAGCATGATTAATCTTAGTTATCTCTTTATCCCCAGCAGTTGGCTCATATTTGGGGATCAATAAATATTGAATTAAAAGGGTAAATTCAATTGATCTCGCTTAACCAGATGTTTCTAGAATTCCTAATCAGATCTAAGACCATCAAAATAAGAGGATAAAAGAAAAAGTTACCACCTGGACTTTGTGGAGCTGATTTCAGCTATTCTTGGTTAAAACCGACTTTGACTTTCCTTAGATTTGTTTTTGTTGTGGTGGTGAGTTTTTTTGTTTGTTTGTTTGTTTGTTTTTGGTATAATGTGAAACTATATTAGGAATGATCAAAGAATCCAAGACTCTATAAATGCAGTTAGCTCCATAAGGTGAATGAGAGCCAAAATTTTCAATGACCACTGAATTTCAGACTTTGTTGGAATCATGACTGCTTATCCACTCCAAAATGGGTTTAATGGAGACATCGATCTAGTAGTTCTGACTAGTTAATGTGGGCCCACAATCAGATATATCCTTTGTTATTCTCTTCCTATATGCAATCCCCAAACACTTGTACCTTGGTTTTATACAGCTGAGGAATTGGTAATTGGGTTGTGCTCTAAATTGACTTCCATCCACAATGATGAAGAAAGACCTTTTCAGATAAACTAATCTCTTTCTCTATCATAGTGCCGGTCAGCACAGATCCAGGCATCAATAAATGTTTGCTGAATAAATGAATGAATAGATGAAACAAAAGGAATAGAATGGGCAAATATTGTTTGAACACTCCTTCATTTCTACTGTTTAGTTCTATATGAAATGCAAATGGAAAATAATAGTCCTTACCTACAAGGTACTCATAATTTGGAAGGAGACATAAGACCTCCACTCACATAATCTTTAAAGAGCTTGACACTTGAACACTAATAGCCTATCAAATCTAATAAAATACTACATTGTGTGGTCCCAGTGCCTGTGTAGACAAACACAAAAGGAGGTGAAGTAGGCCAGGAGTCAAATGAATCAATACTGTACAAATGTAAACATTGTCCCAAAACTGAAAAAGATTAAATACCTGTGAAAACCAAAACCCTACCAGATGGTGTTGGCTTAATGAAAATGGATGCCAATGTTCTTTTTTTTCATTTCTGAAAAAAGGTCTGGTCCCAAGTCCCAAAATAAATGAGTTTCCAAAGGGTGTGAGACATTGTCCTTCAAACTCCATTGCTCAGGATGATTGAGAAATTGTATGTGTGGGAACTGCCACAAGAACAGAGACAAACTCCACTATTGCTATTATGGGGTAACTGGAGGTGCTGGAGACAATGGAGAGATAATGATCAATTCATGAAGGATATATATAAACTTTGGTCTTCTGGTTTTAAGGAATGAATAGCCCAAAGTTCCAAGTGGTTCAGGTACAGAAATGAACTAGATTTCAGATGTGTAGTGAATCACCTTGAAAGGGTTTCAATGTTGTTGCTTCAAGGTTACTGTTGTTGGCGTGTCATAGTATCTGCACTATAGCAGTACCAATACTTCCTGGAAATCCTGCTTGAGTTTTTTGGGATTATTCAGATTGGAAGGAATTCCTTTCCTCCAAGGATATACCTAACTGGCATTACCCCTTGTTTCTGCCTCTGAGTGAGGCCTGCTACCTTGATAGCTAAACCAAAATTAATAGAAAAGAAATCTAGGAGCCAGCTAGAGGGGGCCTAGAAATTCTCTTTCATGATACATATGGCTAAAAATTAAAATCCTAGTGCTAAGATTTCCAGATGTTTGCTGTGGGACCTTCGGAGAGCCTCTCTGATTCCAAATTTCCATGACCACCCAATTGCCCTAAATTCTTGGAAGGTTAAAGAAGAAATATAAGTATTGTTTGGCCTGGGGTATTTGGTGTTTAGTTCACTGGTTATCTATAGCCATGAAATAATAAGGAAATCCTGATTGAACAAACTTATTGGAAGTCTTCTTGTCTGAGGAAAAGAAATGAATTAATAAGTGGATTTGATCAAGGGAAAAATCAAATATTCTAAGCATCTTTATAACTAATACTCTGCCAGTGCATGTAGTAAAGTACTTGCAAAATATTTACTGAAAGAATAAATAAACTCAATATAACTTTTTAATATTTCAAGTCAGTTTAGGGCTTTATTCTACTTTGAAAACCCTTTCACAGATAAATCAACTAAGGCACAAAGAAATTAAGGTATAGGAGGAACTTGGAGATCTTTTTGGCTAAATGTTTATTATTTTATTAATCAATTTTGACTTAAGATTTTATAATTTACTCACTTAATTTGGCATAATTTTTCCTTTTTATACATTTCCTAGATTGAGTCTCATGAAGTTTAATTTCCATTAAAAAAATTGGTTGTGCCCATATATATAAAATTTGATTATTAAGGATTCTTTTTTCATGTGTGTGTTCCAATAAAACTTTATGAACACAAATTTGAATTTTGTTTAATTTTCATGTGCACACAGTATTTGTCTTCTTTTTTTTGTTCCACCTATTATTTATTTATTTTTATCCATATGTTTTACTGATCTGTCCATAAGGTAGATAAAAGAAGCATCAGACACAAGGCTTTCACAATCACACAGTCACACTGTGAAAGCTATATCATTATACAATCGTCTTCAAGAAACATGGCTAGTGGAACACAGCTCTAAATTTTCAGGCAGTTCCCTCCGGCCTGTCTGTTACGCCTTAACTAAAAAGGTGGTATCTATTTAATGTGTAAGAATAACCTCCAGGATAACCTCTCGACTCTGTTTGGAATCTCTCAGACATTGGCATTTTATTTTGTCTCATTTCTCTCTTTCCCCTTTTGGTCAAGGAGGTTTTCTCAATCCCTTGGTGCTGAGTTCCAGCTCATTCTAGGATTTCTGTCCCACTTTGCCAGGAAGATCCACACACCTGGGAGTCATGTCCCACATACAGAGGGGGAGGGCAGTGAGTTTGCTTGTTGTGTTGACTGAGAGAGAGGGAGACCACATCTGAGCAACAAAAGTAGTTCTCTTGGGGGTGACTCTTAGGCCTAATTTTAAGTAGGCTTAGCCTATCCTTTGCAGGGTTAAGTTTCATATGAACAAACCCCAAGATCGGGGGCTCAGCCTATTGCTTTGGTTGTCCCCACTGCTTGTGAAAATAACAAGAATTCTCCACTTGGGGAAGTTGAATTTTCCTCCTTTCTCACCATTCCCCCAAGGGGACTTTGCAAATACTCTTTTATTCACTGTTCAAATCCTTCTGGGATTTATCAAAGCATCACTCTGGACAAACCTGCAAAATGTCATGCTCTACTCAAGGTTCCATGTACTTATGACGTTCAATTAAGCTGTCCACATAAGTTATATTAGGAAATGCACTAGTCAAAATATAAATTTTGTACCAAATAAATATTTTTTGCTTTAGTCTCACACATATGTTAAAGTTCTAAAATATTAATTACCATCTATTTTAAACACCCTGCAATATTGACATTATTGTGTTCTTCCTCATGCAAAACATTTTTAAATTTGTACATTTAGTCACTATCATTATACACTCTAGGCATTCGTAGATTATACCATCTCAGTCTTTATTGTATATCTTTCCTTCTGATTTCATTTGTGCCCTCAGGCTTCCTCCCGCTATCATTCTCACATTCAGCTTCATTCAGTGTTCTAACATTATCATATTACAGTTAGGTAGTATTATGCTATGCACTTCTGAATTTTTACAATCAGTCCCATTGCACAATCTATATCCCTTCAGTTCCAATTAACCAATATCTACCCTATTTCTATCTCCAGATGACCTCTATTCTTAACTGAAATTATCCAAGTTCATTCATTAATGTTAATTCACATCAGTGAGACTACACAGTATTTGTCCTTTTGTTTCTGGTTAATCTCACACAGCATAATGTCCTTAAGGTCCATCCATGTTGTTACATACTTCATAACTTTATTCTGTCTTACAGCTGCATAATATTCCATCGTATGTATATACCACAGCTTGTTTAGCCACTCATCTGTTGATGGACATTTTGGCTGTTTCCATCTCTTGGCAATTATAAATAATGCTGCTATAAACATTGGTGTGCAAATGTCCATTTGTGTCCTTGCCCTCATGTCCTCTGAGTAGATACCTGGCAATGGTATTGCCAGGTCATATGGTAGTTCTATGCTTAGTTTCCTGAGGAACCACCAAACTGCCTTCCACCATCTGACATTCCCACCAACAGTGGATAAGTATGCCTCTTCCTCCACATCCTCTCCAGCACTTGTCGTTTTCTGTTTTATTGTTAATGGCCATTCTGGTGGATGTGAGATGATATTTCATCGTGGTTTTGATTTGCATTTCCCTAATAGCCAGGGAAGTTGAACATCTTTTCATGTGCCTTTTGGCCATTTGCATTTCCTCTTCTGAGATGTGCCTGATCATTAAAGATTCTGAGAACCTAAATTTTCTCACATAAGTATGCTAACACAATAAAATATACCCTTGCTGTAAATTTTTTACTCTGCCTAATAAAAATGCTCTATTTCACACTTGGAATAATTTTCACTACAGATACATTTTATCCTTAGAATGGGGTTCACTGCATTTTCATTTTGTGCATCTAGGTATATTATGCATGTACATATGAAAATACTTTACTGGTCCATGCATTTCATTCACTATCATGTCATTTTAAATAAAAATTAGAAGCTAAATGAAAATAATCTTTTTACTTCAGTGATGTTAGTATTAATAAAAGATACACTAGATTTGCAAAGATTTTATTTATCGATAGAACTAGTGCCTTGAAATAGCTGGATAACACCCTTCAAACTTTGCTAGATATTTTGCTAGACTAACAATTCATGTTCAAGTATCCTGTACTTTTAACACCTACATCTTGAAGGTAAGCATTGACTTGTAATGCTTTTATGTTTTAATTCTAGATTGCAGTTGCCTTTGAGTATTTGTTTAGAATATAAAGACATTGGGTTCTATAGCTAAAAGCTTGTACTTCAACCTGACTGAAAAAGATCAGATTTGGCTTATCCAAAAGATTTCCATTCATCTTAATGTTTTGCTCTTCCCTTTTACTGATTATAAGAAACTGAATTTTAACAGGAAAAAAAATGATAAAACAAAAACTATTTCCTCTATATTCTTTTGTTTTTTGTTTTATTTTGG
The DNA here is from genome assembly GCF_023851605.1 of Tamandua tetradactyla. Taxonomy (NCBI): domain Eukaryota; kingdom Metazoa; phylum Chordata; class Mammalia; order Pilosa; family Myrmecophagidae; genus Tamandua; species Tamandua tetradactyla. The sequence goes on from NC_135329.1 coordinate 42,114,131, forward strand.
AGAGGGAATGTTTTTGTGCTGCAGAGACATTATTCATTTTGTTCTCTATGGGGATTAATGATTTAAAGGGATCAAGAAATATTCATTCCCATAACTTTCAGCCATGAAGTGTCAAGTTCACGGATTTAGACAGGCTTACATGTTTATTGCCATTGTGGTGAGTTGGAACCCCTTGGGGTCTTCAATAGCAAACCTCACTCAGGCTGCTTTGAGAAGCCAAGAGGAAAGCCCTGCAGCTATAAAGATGTCTTTTCCAAAATTCTTACCCAGAAAATGGATGTCCACTCACCCTCCAAGACTCAGCTTTCTCAGGAGTTCTGTGGGACTTCCTGTAGGGCCACTCAGCTCACTCCTTGTATCAATCTTGGGACCTCTCCTGAGAAGTCTTCACTGATCACATCACCTCCCCTCTTATGTGTTCTCACCTCTAAATGCATAGAAGATAGTGACTGTCTACCTTAATATAGCACAATACTTGGCATATAATGTAGCCTCAAGAAGTTATGCTGACGGAACCTTGAATGGGACATGAGATTTTGTAGGTTTGTCCAGAGGTTTGCCATGATAAATCCCAAAGTGATGCCCCAATAAATCCCAGAGTGATTTGAACAGTGAATAAAGAGGTATTTGCAAAGTCCCCTTGGGGGAATGGCAAGAAAGGGGAGAAAATTCAACTTCCCCATGTTCTAGTTTGTTAGCTGCCAAAATGCAATATACCAGAAACGGAATGACTTTTTAAAAGAGGAATTTAATAAGTTGCTAGTTTACAGTTCTAAGGCTGAGAAAATGTCCCAATTAAAACTAGTCTAAAGAAATGTCCAACCAAAGGCATCCAGGGAAAGATACCTTGGTTCAAGAAGGCCAATGAATTTCAGGGTTTCTCTCTCATCTGGAAAGGCACATGGCAAGCACGGCACCATTTGCTAGCTTCTTCTCCTGGCTTCCTGTTGCATGATGCTCCCTGGCAGGCATTTTCCTTCTTCATCTCCAAAGGTCACTGGCTGGTGGATTCTCTGTTTCTTGTGGCTACATCGTTCTGTTCTCTCAGAATCTTCCACTTTCTCCAAAATGTTTCCTTTCATAGGATTCCAGTAAACTAATCAAGACCCACACCTCCACCTAATCCAGCTTAACAACCACTCTTGATTGAGTCACATCTCCGGGGGATGATCTAATTACAGATTCAGGCATACAGTATTGAATAGAGATTAGAAGAAATGGCTGCCTGTACAAAATGGGATTAGGATTAAAACATGGCTTTTCTAGGATACATACATCCTTTAAAACCAGCACACTCCATTTGGAGAATTACTGATATTCTTGCAAGCAGTGGGGACAACCAAATCAACAGGCCGAGCCCTCAATCCTGGGGTTTGTTCCTATGAAACTTATCCCCACAAAGGATAGACCAAGCCTACTCAAAATTAGGCCTAAGAGCCACCCCCAGAGAACCTCTTTTGTTGCTCCTATATGGCCTATCTCTCTCTCAGCTAAAATGCAAGCAAACTCACCACCTTCCCCCTCTCTACATGGGACATGACTCCCAGGGATGTAAACCTCCCTGGCAATGTGGGACAGAAATCCTAGAATGAGCTGGGACTCAGAATCAAGGAATTGAGAAAACCTTCTCAACTGAAAGAGGGAAGAGAGAAATGAGACAAAATAAAGTTTCAGTACCTGAGAGATTTCAAACAGAGTTGAGAGGTTATTCTGGAGATTGTTCTTACGCATTGTATAGATATCCCCTTTTTAGATTAAGGTGTTATTAGGTTAGAGGAAAGTGCCTGAAACTGCAGAGCTGTGTTCCAGTAGCCATGTTTCTTGAAGATGATTGTATAATGATATAGCTTTCACAGTGTGACTGTGTGATTGTGGAAAAAAAATAGAAGTGATGCTGAATGAATATAAAGCAATCAGGAATGTGCCTGGACCTGTGTTCTGACTGCCTCCAATTATTTCCCCTGCACTTGACTTCAGCCATTAATTCTCACAGCTGCTCACTCTTCCTTGGTATGTGGAACTGCTTCTTCTGTGATATCTTGTAATTAAACATCCCACATTTTACCACCTGTCTATTCAATTCTCTTCTCCAGTTTCTCTCACTACATTTATCCTTCAACCTTATATGGAACTTCAGCCCATAATCTTTCTATTCTCTTCCCAATTTCTATGCCTTCTGATTTCTATTCCCTGTCAAGACCACCTGGACTCCACGACTTCTTACTTTTAACCACACTTTGGCCAAATTCCCTGTTAGGTTTTTAATCATGTCCCCACAAAGACATGTTCAAGTCCTAATCCTGAGTCAAGTGGATGTGAACTCATTTGTAAATAGGATCTTTGAAGATGTTATTAGACAAGGTGAGATAAAACCGAATCAGGGTGAGTCTTAAAATAACTGGTATCCTTATGAGCGGAGGAAATAGGAGTCAGCTGGAGACAGATGGGGAGAGAGATGGCTATGTGACGGAAGCAGAGATTGAGTCATGGCTTGCCAACAAGCCAACATCAGAATGCTGCAGACTTCAGAGAAGGTGTGGCACTGCCTACACCTTGATTTTGGACTTTTAACTTCAAAAACTGTGGGATTATGAATTCCTGATGTTTAAACCAATTAATCTGTGGTTAGCCCTGGCAAATGAAGATACTGCTCAATCCCTTGTTTTATCATCTCTCCTTTGGTCTTGTCCCAGATCAATGCAGTTGATCTCTGCTCCTACAGCTAGGCTGCTAAGTATAGCCTCCTATATCAAACAGAAAATATAAGCCATAGGAAAGACAATTCCTCAATGTCCTGCTACTGCATGCAGCCTCCTGTTCTTTCCTCACAAAGGAAAATATTTCTCCGTGTAGACCAAACCCTGTTTTTCACTCAAGACCCCGTAACTTCTTGCATGTAAGAGACCCTAATATTAACTCCTTCCTCAGTATCTCCTTCATCTTCCTCTCCATCTGATGGAGATGTACCATCTACATGTGGAAGTTTCTTCTACAACTCTACCTCTGCTTCATCTTCCCTTCACAGCCAGACTTCTGTCTTCACTTCCTCAAAAAGTTAAGGATAGAGTTACAGTAAGACTCAGCAATTCTACTTCTAGGTATGAAGCCAAGAGAATTGAAAACATGTGTTCACACACAACTTGTATGTAACTACTCAAAGTAGCAATATTCATAATAGGCAAAAAAGGGAAACAACCCAACAAAGTCAATCAACTGAAGAATGCATAAACAAAATGTGAAATATTCATATAATGGAATGTTATTCATTCATACAAAGGAGTGGGGTACTCAAGTGCTTTACAATGTGGATGAACCTTGAAAACATTATGCTAAGTCAAAGAAGCTGGAATCAAAAGGCCATATGTTGTCTGGTTACATTTTTATGAAATATCTAGAATAGAAAAACCTATAGAGGTAGAAAGTAGATTAGTGGTTAGCAGAGGATGGAAGCAGAAGGGAATCGGAAGCTAAGGAATTTCTTTTTGAGGTGACAGAAGTAGTCTAGAATTAGATAATGGCAATGGTTCCACTAACATTGTGAGTAGATTAAAAGCCACGAAATCGAACAATTTAAAATGTTTAAAATAGTGACTTCTATGTTATGTCAATTTTATCTTAATTAAGATAATTATTAATTATAAGCAATTAATTTTAATATATATGATATGACACCTGGAAAAAATCTGGTATACCATTTGAAATTCTGACAATTGGGAGAATTTCCATTCCCAACTTCTACCTGTTATCAACAAAAAATAATCAATTCTGATTATAATAAGAATTATCCATAATCTGGGCTCAAAATTTTCTTCCTTGGATACTAGGGCATAAGGAATTCTCCAAAAGGCAATACGTGTTTGTGCTAGTTTGAAAGGATTATGTGCCCTAGAAAAGCCATGTTTTAATCCTCATCCAATCTTGTGGGAACAGCTGTTTCTTTTAATTCCTATTCGAAAATGTAGGCTGAAATCTTTTGATTAGATTATCTCTGTGGAGATGTGAAGCGTCCAATTGTGGGTATTAACTTTTGATTAGATGGAGATGTGACTCCACCCATTCCAGATTGGTCTTGATTAGTTTACCGGAATCCTTTAAAAGAGAATGCATTTTGAAGAAAGCTTGAGAATCATGAAAGAGCCATAGAGAGCCATAAGAACTGCTTGGCCCATGTGGCCAGAGACCTTTGGAGATGAAGAAGGAAAATGCCCCAGGAGGAACTTCATGAAACAGGAAGCCTGGAGAGAAAACTAGCAGACATCTCCATGTTCACCATGTGCCTTTCCAGTTGAGAGAGAAATCCTGAACGTCATCAGCCTTTCTTGAGTGCAGGTAACTTCTTTTTGGTACCTTAATTTGGATTTTTTATAGACTTGCTTTAATTGGGACATTTTCACAGTCTTAGAACTGCAAACTAGCAACTTAATAAATTTCCATTTTTAAAAGCCATTCCATTTCTGGTATATCACATTCTGGCAGCTAGCAAACTAGAACAGCGTTGTTTGAGTAAACAGTGGCAATGAAGTGCGTGTATGCATACTGGGAATGTCACTTATACCTTTTGTCACTTTTGGGTTCTGTTTGACAGATTGATCTCTCAGTAATGATGTACTAATAATGTAAATAAGTGTTTCATCTTGATTTATCAACAGCTCACCTTCTAATGTTAACAGGATTGTCACTATCTTCAAATCAGTTACCCATCCCAGCTTTCCTTTGCTTAGGAATCTGTTGACAGCAACCACTCCTTGTACCGGATTGGTATCAATCAGAGTACAATTATAGGGAACAGAATTTACTTAAGCTAGCTTAACAGAAAGGGATTTATGGTAGGAACATAAGAGCTTACAGAATCAAAGAGAAGACTGAAAGAGCAGACACTCAATTAAGTCTACAGGAATAGCTCCCAAAGCTCCACCTCAGAACTGAGCCTCCAAAAAAGCTGCCACCATGTTCAGGGAGCTGCTTTCTGACCTGGAAAGCCCTGGCTACTGCTGTCATCCCAGAGCCATGCTGCTTCTACTACAATATACACTTGCAAAAATGAATGCCTCACTCTATACCTCTCTTCCATTTTTATAGCCTTAGAACTGTAAACTTGCAACTTAATAAAGTCCCTTTTTAAAAGCCATTCCATTTCTGGTATGTTTCACTCCAGCAGCTTTAGCAAACCAAAACAGAAACTTAACAGCAAAGGAATTTGGGAAAAGCAGTTTTTAGTTTCTGCAGTACAGGAAGGCATACCAGAAGGTGAGGGTAGATACTGGAGGTTAACTGGAATTGGTTACTTTATCCACCACACAGAAATAATAGCTATGTTTTATAATAAAATCTGTTGTTTTTTCTTGACTGTAAATGCAATTCTATGTTCTGCTTGTTACTTCATTCAACAATAAATTATAATCATCAAATGATTCTCAGCAATATGATTTTTCATAATTAGATACTGTTGTATTGTATGGATATGCAATAAATCCCTCTTTTTTTTTTTTTTTTTGCTTCTAAAAAAGACGCTATGTCTCTTTATTCTTACCCAGGGCTATGTCTAAAACCTAATTTGAATTAGTATGCCAGGTTAGATTGTATTTTTACTAAGACACCATGTACTTAAACCTTAGTAAAAAGTACAATCTAGCCTGACATACTAATTGAAATTAGGTTTTAGACATAGCCCTGGATGGGAATAAAGATGCCTAGTTGTGCTATGTATTTATTGTATGACTTGAACAAGTCACTGGGCCTTAGTTTCCATAACTGTAAAGGAGAAACCTGGATGGGCCATTCTATCATTCCCACCACTCTGGCTGCAATGTGATTATTCTGTTTCTTCAAGAATAGCAGAGGCCAGGAATCCCACCAAATCTGTGGTTCCTAGAATTTAGGGCCAGTTCACTGCCAGGACTACAGCCCATAGTCAGCTTAATAAAATTAATAAAATCAGCTATCTGTCCGCTTCTCCATGACAAAAATATTATCTAACACTTGTACCACATCTACTGTGTACTTGTGGTTATTCTCAATGCACATTTCTCAACTATTTTTGCCTTGAAAACAACTCCATGAAGTTGTAACTATTATTTCCCATATTTTACAGATGGCAAAATTGACAACTAATTAGAATCTTCTCCTCTAACTTTTTTTTTGCTATATGGCAGGGTCACATTTCTTTCTTTTCCATTTGATTATCCCGTTATTGCAGCACCATTTGTTTGTTTGTTTTTGTTTTTGTTGGCTTCTTTGCTTGTTTGGGAAGCGCATGGTTCAGGAATCAAACCCCGGTCTCCAGCATGGCAGGCAAGAATTCTAGCACTGAACTACCCTTGCACCCCTGCTCCTTCTTCTTTAAATAAACTGGCAAGAATAAACAAAAAATGTTGATGTGAGATGTAGAAATAGAGGCAAAGCCACAACTCTCATAGTCTCTCTCCATAGTCATAACTTTCAAATTCTGAACTTTTCTGTGGGTTAACCAGGGCTTGTAATGAGTGTTACTAAGCTTTCTATTCTGAAAAAGCATAGAGCCCTTAGAATGACATTTTTACATAAAATTTGAGATACCTATCCCCCAATCCCTTAGGTGTTTCATACTTGGGCCTTCACTATAATTGCCTGTCACAATTTTGGCAGCATAATTCTGGTAGCAAACAACATTTTAGAATAAAGGACACAGAGTGATTTGTGGCATGATTTTACCTAATCTCCAAATGTTATTCTTAGGTCTTAACTATACAAAAGGAAATAAAATAAACAGAAGTTGAAACATAGTTTACTTGAGCGCACAGAAAACAAACAGAAAGTCACTGGTATCCTAGGTTTCTAAAAGTCTATAAATGTGCCGCATTTAGACCTCTATTTTCTGGTAATCACTTCAGGGCACTTCCCATATATTTTGAATTTGAGATTAATTTTATTGTGTCGATTTTGATCCAAACCAAATGCTCCTTGAAACATTTGTAGGTAATGTCTAGAATTTTGCAATCACATAATACTCAATCTCTACAAATAAAAATGTCACACATACAAACATCTACAAATCAGAAGACATGGTGTCAGTGACTTTTCAATTTAGGGCACTCAGAAAGATGGAAAAAAATTATATACAGAGCTTAAAGTGTGGCATATAATGACATATTGTTGTAAGTTAGATAAGCATACTAGTTTTCTTTTTAAAAATTCATTTGAAGATAAAATAATGGGAATTGGGTTTTAAAACAGTTCATCAACTCTAATCTGTTTGAAGAACTAATTGAAATAATTGAATATATGCTTCATAACAAGGTATTTTATTTTAGGAGGTGAAAGGTATAATTAGCACTTATTCTAATGAGAAAAAAAGGGTTAGACTATGGTTTTTGGTAATTCTGCATTTTGGGAAAAGGTTGAGTTTTTGTATCTAGTCCTGTTGCACAATCTGTATCCCTTCAGCTTCAATTACCCATTGTCTTACCCTGTTTCTAACTCCTGCTGAACTCTGTTACCAATGACATATTTCAAGTTTATTCTCGAATGTCCGTTCACAACAGTGGGACCATACAGTATTTGTTCTTTAGTTTTTGGCTGGATTCACTCAGCATAATATTCTCTAGGTCCATCCATGTTATTACATGGTTCACAAGTTTATCTTGTCTTAAAGCTGCATAATATTCCATCGTATGTATATACCACAGTTTGTTTAGCCACTCTTCTGTTGATGGAGATTTTGGCTGTTTCCATCTCTTTGCAATTGTAAATAACGCTGCTATAAACATTGGTGTGCAAATGTCCGTTTGTGTCTTTGCCCTTAAGTCCTTTGAGTAGATACCTAGCAATGGTATTGCTGGGTCGTATGGCAATTCTATATTCAGCTTTTTGAGGAACCGCCAAACTGCCTTCCACAGTGGTTGCACCCTTTGACATTCCCACCAACAGTGAATAAGTGTGCCTCTTTCTCCGCATCCTCTCCAGCACTTGTCATTTTCTGTTTTGTTGATAATGGCCATTCTGGTGGGTGTGAGATGATATCTCATTGTGGTTTTGATTTGCATTTCTCTAATGGCCAGGGACATTGAGCATCTCTTCATGTGCCTCTTGGCCATCCGTATTTCTTCTTCTGGTAGGTGTCTGTTTAAGTCTTTTTCCCATTTTGTAATTGGGTTGGCTGTCTTTTTGTTGTTGAGTTGAATAATCTCTTTATAAATTCTGGATACTAGACCCTTATCTGATATGTCATTTCCAAATATTGTCTCCCATTGTGTAGGCTGTCTTTCTACTTTCTTGATGAAGTTCTCTGATGCACAAAAGTGTTTAATTTTGAGAAGCTCCCATTTATTTATTTCCTTCTTCAGTGTTCTTGCTTTAGGTTTAAGGTCCATAAAACCACCTCCAGTTGTAAGATCCATAAGATATCTCCCAACATTTTCCTCTAACTGTTTTATGGTCTTAGACCTAATGTTTAGATCTTTGATCCATTTTGAGTTAACTTTTGTATAGGGTGTGAGAGATGGGTCTTCTTTCATTCTTTTGCATATGGATATCCAGTTCTCTAGGCACCATTTATTGAAGAGACTGTTCTGTCCCAGGTGAGTTGGCTTGACTGCCTTATCAAAGATCAAATGTCCATAGATGAGAGGGTCTATATCTGAGCACTCTATTCGATTCCATTGGTCGATATATCTATCTTTATGCCAATACCATGCTGTTTTGACCACTGTGGCTTCATAATATGCCTTAAAGTCAGGCAGCGCGAGACCTCCAGCTTCGTTTTTTTTCCTCAAGATGTTTTTAGCAATTCGGGGTACCCTGCCCTTCCAGATAAATTTGCTTATTGGTTTTTCTATTTCTGAAAAATATGTTGTTGGGATTTTGATTGGTATTGCATTGAATCTGTAAATCAATTTAGGTAGGATTGACATCTTAACTATATTTAGTCTTCCAATCCATGAACACGGTACGCCCTTCCATCTATTTAGGTCTTCTGTGATTTCTTTTAACAGTTTTTTGTAGTTTTCTTTATATAGGTTTTTTGTCTCTTTGGTTAAATTTATTCCTAGGTATTTTATTCTTTTAGTTGCGATTGTAAATGGGATTCGTTTCTTGATTTCTACCTCAGCTTGTTCATTACTAGTGTATAGAAAAGCTACAGATTTTTGAATGTTGATCTTGTAGCCTGCTACTTTGCTGTACTCATTTATTAGCTCTAGTAATTTTGTTGTGGATTTTTCTGGGTTTTCTACATATAGTATCATATCGTCTGCAAACAGTGATAGTTTTACTTCTTCCTTTCCAATTTTGATGCCTTGTATTTCTTTTTCTTGCCTAATTGCTCTGGCTAGAACTTCCAACACAATGTTGAATAATAGTGGTGATAGTGGACATCCTTGTCTTGTTCCTGATCTTAGGGGGAAAGTTTTCAATTTTTCCCCATTGAGGATGATATTAGCTGTGGGTTTTTCATATATTCCCTCTATCATTTTAAGGAAGTTCCCTTGTATTCCTATCTTTTGAAGTGTTTTCAGCAGGAAAGGATGTTGAATCTTGTCAAATGCCTTCTCTGCATCAATTGAGATGATCATGTGATTTTTCTGCTTTGATTTGTTGATATGGTGTATTACATTAATTGATTTTCTTATGTTGAACCATCCTTGCATACCTGGGATGAATCCTACTTGGTCATGATGTATAATTCTTTTAATGTGTTGTGGATACGATTTGCTAGAATTTTATTGAGGATTTTTGCATCTGTATTCATTAGAGAGATTGGTCTGTAGTTTTCTTTTTTTGTAATATCTTTGCCTGGTTTTGGTATGAGGGTGATGTTGGCTTCATAGAATGAATTAGGTAGTTTTCCCTCCACTTCGATTATGTTGAAGAGTTTGAGGAGAGTAGGTACTAATTCTTTCTGGAATGTTTGATAGAATTCACATGTGAAGCCGTCTGGTCCTGGACTTTTCTTTTTAGGGAGCTTTTGAATAACTAATTCAATCTCTTTACTTGTGATTGGTTTGTTGAGGTCGTCTATTTCTTCTTGAGTCAAAGTTGGTTGTTCATGTCTTTCCAGGAACCTGTCCATTTCTTCTAAATTGTTGTATTTATTAGCGTAAAGTTGTTCATAGTATCCTGTTATTACCTCCTTTATTTCTGTGAGGTCAGTAGTTATGTCTCCTCTTTCATTTCTAATCTTATTTATTTGCATCCTCTCTCTTCTTCTTTTTGTCAATCTTGCTAAGGGCCCATCAATCTTGTTGATTTTCTCATAGAACCAACTTCTGGTCTTATTGATTTTCTCTATTGTTTTCATGTTTTCAATTTCATTTATTTCTGCTCTAATCTTTGTTATTTCTTTCCTTTTGCTTGCTTTGGGATTAGTTTGCTGTTCTTTCTCCAGTTCTTCCAAGTGGACAGTTAATTCCTGAATTTTTGCCTTTTCTTCTTTTCTGATAAAGGCATTTAGGGCAATAAATTTCCCTCTTAGCACTGCCTTTGCTGCGTCCCATAAGTTTTGATATGTTGTGTCTTCATTTTCATTTGCCTCTAGGTATTTACTAATTTCTCTTGCAATTTCTTCTTTGACCCACTTGTTGTTTAAGAGTGTGTTGTTGAGCCTCCATGTATTTATGAATTTTCTGGCACTCCGCCTATTATTGATTTCCAACTTCATTCCTTTATGATCCGAGAAAGTGTTGTGTATGATTTCAATCTTTTTAAATTTGTTAAGACTTGCTTTGTGACCCAGCATATGGTCTATCTTTGAGAATGATCCATGAGCACTTGAAAAAAAGGTGTATCCTGCTGTTGTGGGATGTAATGTCCTATAAATGTCTGTTAAGTCAAGTTCATTTATAGTAATATTCAGGTTCTCTATTTCTTTATTGATCCTCTGTGTAGATGTTCTGTCCATTGATGAGAGTGGTGAATTGAAGTCTCCAACTATTATGGTATATGTGTCTATTTCCCTTTTCAGTGTTTGTAGTGTATTCCTCACGTATTTTGGGGCATTCTGGTTCGGTGCGTAAATATTTATGATTGTTATGTCTTCTTGTTTAATTGTTCCTTTTATTAGTATATAGTGTCCTTCTTTGTCTCTTTTAACTGTTTTACATTTGAAGTCTAATTTGTTGGATATTAGTATAGCCACTCCTGCTCTTTTCTGGTTGTTGTTTGCATGAAATATCTTTTCCCAACCTTTCACTTTCAACCTATATTTATCTTTGGGTCTAAGATGTGTTTCCTGTAGACAGCATATAGAAGGATCCTGTTTTTTAATCCATTCTGCCAGTCTATGTCTTTTAATTGGGGAATTCAGTCCATTGACATTTAGAGTTATTACTGTTTGGATAATATTTTCCTCTACCATTTTGCCTTTTGTATTATATATCATATCTGTCTTTCCTTCTTTCTACACTTTTCTCCATGTCTCTCTCTTCTGTCTTTTTGTATCTGACTCTAGTGCTTCCTTTAGTATTTCTTGCAAAGCTGGTCTCTTGGTCACAAATTCTCTTAGTGACTTTTTGTCTGAGAATGTTTTAAATTCTCCCTCATTTTTGAAGGACAATTTTGCTGGATATAGGAGTCTTGGCTGGCAGTTTTTCTCTTTTAGTAACTTAAATATATCATCCCACTGTCTTCTAGCTTCCATGGTTTCTGCTGAGAAATCTACACATAGTCTTATTGGGTTTCCCTTGTATGTGACGGATTGTTTTTCTCTCGCTGCCTTCAAGATCCTCTCTTTCTCTTTGACCTCTGACATTCTAACTAGTAAGTGTCTTGGGGAACGCCTATTTGTGTCTAATCTCTTTGGGGTGCGCTGCACTTCTTGGATCTGTAATTTTAGGTCTTTCATAAGAGTTGGGAAATTTTCAGTGATAATTTCTTCCATTAGTTTTTCTCCTCCTTTTCCCTTCTCTTCTCCTTCTGGGATACCCACTACACGTATATTTGTACGGTTCACATTGTCCTTGAGTTCCCTGATACCTTGTTCAAATTTTTCCATTCTTTTCCGGATAGTTTCTGTTTCTTTTTGGAGTTCAGATGTTTCATCCTCCAAATCACTAATTCTATCTTCTGTTTCTTTAAATCTGTCATTGTAGGTATCCATTGTTTTTTCCATCTTTTCTACTTTATCTTTCACTTCCATAAGTTCTGTGATTTGTTTTTTCAGTTTTTCTATTTCTTCTTTATGTTCAGCCCATGTCTTCTTCATGTCCTCCCTCAATTTATCGATTTCGTTTTTGAAGAGGTTTTCCATTTCTGTTCGTATATTCAGCATTAGTTGTTTCAGCTCCTGTATCTCATTTGAACTATTGGTTTCTTCGTTTGACTGGGCCATATGTTCAATTTTCTGAGCGTGATCCGTTATCTTCTGCTGGCGTCTGGGCATTTAGTCAGATTTCCCCGGGTGTTCGACCCCACAGGTTGAAAGATTTTTCTGCGCAGTCTCTGGGTTCTGTTCTTCCTATCCTGCCCAGTAGGTGGCACACGTGGCACACGCCTGTCTGTGGGTTCCACCAGCGAAAGTTGCTGTGGGTCCCTCAACTCTGGAAAACTCTCGCCGTAGGGGAGGTTCGGCAACCGAAGCGTCTTGGAAGAATGCCAGCCGGCCCGGGGTTCCAAACGCGGGGAGGGTCGCCGGCTGTCGCAGCACAGGAGAGCGTCCGGCCAAATTAGCTAGTCGGCCCGGGGCACCAAGCGTGGCGGGAGGGCGCCAGCTGTCGCAGCCCGGGAGAGTGCACTGCTCCCAGCCGACGGGGGAGTCACGTGTTTGGAAGGGATCCCCCGGTCACTGTTCTCCGCAGTCTGGGGATTTCCGACCCAACTATCTCAGTTGTTCCGGGGGGCCTCGTGTGGTGGGGGCACCAGCCGCCGCGGCCTAAGGGGACCGCCTGTCCAATTCTACCAGCTGGCCTGGGAAGGTGGAAGGGAGGGACTCCGGTCGCTTGCTGTCCCACCCAGGAAAGCCCGTGCCCCTTGGTGATCTCACCGGAGCTGGTTCTCCCAGATAGTCAGCCGTTCCAGGATGGGGTACGCTGTCCCTTTGATTTCCCTCGTGGCTCCGGGAGCTGCTCTGTATTATCTCCACTCCCCCAGTAGTTGTTCTGGAGGAGGAAAGGTGAGGGCGGCAAGGCTGTCGAGGCTGGTGGCGGAGGAGCACGGTGAAGGCGGGGGAAGAGGGCACCGTGTTGGTTGGAGAGCAGCCGGAGCAGGAGGGGGAGGAGGGGGAGAGAGGGGGTAGGGAGGTCGGGCGGCTCGGCTGCTGCGGGCGCGTGCGCCGCGCGGCGGTCCGGCGGAGAGAGAGAGGGGGTAGGGAGGTCGGGCGGCTCGGCTGCTGCGGGGCGCGTGCGCCGCGCGGCGGTCCGGCGGAGAGAGGAGGGGGTAGGGAGGTCGGGCGGCTCGGCTGCTGCGGGGTTATTTTTAAAGCCTTTTTCCAAACAGATGCTAGTTCTACACAAACGTAAATCAACAGAAAGTTAAATAAATTAGACAACCAACTTCCGTTTGGGTGTTGGAAATTGACCCATCAATTTGCCATTTGCAGACAAATGTGATGCTAAATATTTATTACATCTCATTAGATATCAGATTATTAGTTAATTTTAAGAAGTCATGATTAAATTTCAATAAGATTTTTTAACCTTGGTATGTCTGCTTTCATCTACTAATTGGTTTACAATTCCTTGAGATATGTAGCTCTACAAACAATGAATTCATAAAACATAACACTATGAAGACAGACTATTACGGATTCAATTATGCCCTCCAAGAGACATGTTCAAATCCTAACTCTTGGTCCCATGAATGTAAACATATTTTAAAATAGGATCTTTGAGTATGTTAGTAGTTAAGATGAGGCCAAACTCCAGGTGATGTGCCCAGTTGTCTAGTCAGGCAAGCACTGGCTTGACCATTGCTGAAAGGATATTTTGTGGCTGGCTGATATACTGGAAAGCTGGATTATTAAATCTTCAGTCAGATGATTCCATCTACAGCTGATTATATCTGCAACCAACTAAAGTGTTTCCCCCTCAATGAGATAATTCAACCAGCTGAAGTCTTCTAAGAATAGCCTTTAATTGCTTCTTCAGCCAGTGATCCTCTCCTCTGGAGTTCATCCAGACACTTCATCAGAGCCACCAGGTTTCACAGCCTGCCCTGCAGACTTTGGACTCTTCCATTTCCATGGCTGCATTAGACACCTTTATAAATCTCACATTTACAGATCTTTCCTGTTGGTTCTGTTTCTCCACACAACTATGACTAATACATCTTCCAATTTGGATGAACTATAACTTCTTTCTCCAATTACTTTGGCTAGTCTTCTGTACAATGTTGAACAGTGTTGATCAAAACAAGCATCTTTGAAATGTTCCTGATTTTAGTGGGAGGAATTTCAATATCTTACAATTAGTTAAGATGGTAGTGTATGTTTTTCACAAATGTCCTTCATTCTTTTGAAGAAGTGAACTTCTGTACTTTTTTTAAAGTGTATTTTAATCATGACAGTGGTGAATTTTTTCAAGTTACTTCCAATTCAGTTAAGATGTTTTTTCTCTTCATTCTATTAATGTGATGTATTATATCTACTGAATTTCACACACTGAATTGCCCTTCCATTCTTCAAATACATAAATCCTTTCATTTTGTAAACTAATTTTAATATGCTGTTTGTTTTACTAGTATTTTACTGAGGATTTTTGTATCCATAATCATACAGAATATCAGTTTATAGTTTAATTGTGATGTATTTATCAGGCTTGGTATGTACTTGGTAAGTACAATTGTTCATAGTATTTTCTTCCAATAATTTTTATTTCTATAAGGTGCTAATAGTGTTGCCACGTTCATTTCTGATTTGTTTTTTGTGTTCCATCATTGAATAAATTTTGTAAATTTTATAATATTCTATCAATTTTATTTATTTTTCACCTAAAAAATTCTGAGTCTATGGTTTATTTGGTTTTATTCTGTATTCTAATTACCTCAACTCTATTATTTATGGTTTCCTTCTTCCTTCTGTATGTGGGCTTACAAATTTCATCTATTCTACTTCATAAGGTGAAAATTCATTACTTTCAATGATCTCATAACTTTCTTTTTTAAATGCCAGCATTTACACTTATAAATATGCCTCTTAATATCGCCTTCACCACAACCCATGAATTTTGACATGTTGTTTTTCACCTTCATTCACTTTCAACAATTTTCTAATTTTCATTGTTTATCCTTTTATCTATTATTGTTTAAGAATGTGTTGTTTAATTTATACATATTTATGAATTTTCTTATTTGACTTCTGTTATTGATTTCCAGCTTCATTTTATTATTGTTATAAAACATACTTTGTACATATTTCAATCCTTAAAATTTGTTTATACATTTTTATGACTTAACATATGGTCTCATATTTAGAAATTTCCCTGTGTACCTTAGAAAAAGGTGTCCTTTTGTTGGACAGAAGTTGTCTCTATCTATCTGTTAAGTCTAACTGGTTAAATTTTTGTTCACATCTTCCATTTCTTTAGTGGTCTTCTTTTTAGAGGGTCACCCATTATTGAAAGTGTTGTATGACTGAATAATATAATTCTTCATTTACTTCTTTCCATGTTTGCTTCCCATATTTAAGGGCTCTTTTGTTCAGTCCATATGCATCTATAATTCTTAAACATTCCTGATGAATTTACACTTTTATCAATTAAAATGTCTTATTTTGTTTTGTAGAAAAAAAAAAAAGATGAGGCCAAACTGATTTAGGGAGGGCTCCAATCCAATATGACTCAGTCAGAGACAAAGATGGCAGATACAGAGACAGAGAGAAGGAGAAGGGCATGTGGCAGAAGCAGAGATTGATTGCCAGCAAGCTACCACCAGAACTCAACAGACTTCAGAGGAAGCATGGCCCTGCCAACACCTTGATTTCAGATTTCTAGTCTCCAAAACTGTGAGAAAATTGATTCCTGTTGTTTAAGCCAACTAGTCTGTGGTACCCTGTTACAGTAGCCCTAGCAAACTAAGATAGTTTCATTATCAGGAGTGGGTGCTCCTGTAACCAACACATAAAGATGAAGTGGTTTTGGAATTGGATAATGGGTAGAGGCTAGAAGAATTTTGAGGCACTTGCTAGAAAAAACAGATAGCCTTGAGAAGATTGTTGGTAGAAATATGTCTGGTGAGGCCTTACAAGGAAATGATGAATATGTTATTGGAAACTGGAAAAGAGGTGATCTTGGTTATAAAGTAGAAGAGAAGCTGGTGAAAGCATTTTCTGATGTCAGATAGACAGCAGAACCTTTACGTGGTAAACTAGGATATTTAGCTGAGATTTCCAAGCAAAGTGTAGGAGATGCAGCCTGGTTTCTCTGTGCTGCTTATGGTAAAACGTGAGTGGAAAAAGAGAAATTGAGGGATGAATTATTAAGTAAAAATGATCTTGCTCTTTTGGGAAATTCTCAGCCTACCCAGATAATACGCTCTGGAATCAAAGCCAAGGGTGTGTCTGATCAACCATTTGTTAAAGAGATTAGGAATATGAATAGCAGATATACTCAACCATCTCAAAAAAAAAAGCCAAAAATAGAGATATGCTTATCCATGAAAGAACGGTGGAGGACCCTCTTGTATGAGGGCTTGGACCTCTATGATTTGCACAGAAGACTGACAAGGTTTCTTAAAATTTCACATCAGCAAAAACACTGTCAACCTGTACTGAAAGGGACAGATGGGTTGAAACACTGAAAGAATGATTCCAAGAGTGGAACTATGGCTTAATTTAAGGGGCTTCATTCAATCCCACAAGAGCCCTAGGAATTAAATATCATTACCCATCTAATAGACAAAGAACTGAGGCTTAGAAAGTTCTTATTCTGTGATTCATTTACAGAAAATAGGAAACTCACACAACCACCACGTAGAACCTTCTTTCACACATCTAATTGTACTTTAAATGTCCCACTCTCTGGATATTCAATGCCCACCTGACCTTTAAGGAATGCTTCTAACATTAAAAACAGGCTAAGGCAGACAGAAAAGAAATTTGGAGGAAACAGTAACAACTCAAGGAACTGATGACATTAAGTAAAACAAAGTAACAGAACAAGAAGTTGGTTAAACAAATAATGTTGGATGCATATAGTAGAATGGTAGGTAGACATCAAAAGGATTATTAAATGCTCAGGATACAATTTTAAGCAGGAAAAAAACTACATTTCAGTTCATTCTGACACAGAAATCAGCTTGACCTAGTTTAAGCCAACAAGGGAGGGAGGAGAGGGTGATATTATAAAAACATAAGGCTGTCTTAGGGAAAGCAGGCAGCAGGCACAGGGACTGAATCTCTAAAGCCAAGCATAGGAATCTCTAAAGAAATTTCTTTCTTCCTCATTTCCTACTTTTCTCTGCAGGTCTGCTTCAAATTCTCCTCTTTCTCAGTATACATTTTGAAAAGTGACTAGAGAATGATGGGTGTATTTTAGCCAAAATTCCCAACTCCTATGAGAGAAAATGTGATTGGCCCAGCTCTAATTCACTTACCATTGTTATACTAGAGACAGGGGAGATTCTGGAGAAATATGGCTTGTTCTATCTGCGGAGTCATTTGTGGAGTAAAACAAGTTGTGATATATGGTAATACATATAGAAGCATCATTAAATTCATCCTAGCCTAGAATTTGGCAGAAGGGAATCCACCTGTCTCTTATGAAGGAGGAACATAATTCTCAAAGAAAGGAGTCAGTTCATCAAGTAGGAAGAGAAACCATTAAAATACTATTTATATATATATATAATATCAGTACAATTTTAAATGTAATATATAATTGTGAGCCATTGATTGTTTACTACGAAAGGTCTCTCTCTCTCTCTCTCTCTCTCTCTCTCCCCGGGGTGGAGGTCATCATGGCGGGTGAGGCCTTGGTTCAGCTGGGTCTCCAATCTAAGCAGGTTTGGATTCAGTTCTACCCCTCGAGAAGAACGTGGAGTCAACAAGAACCTTCCTCCAGGCGGTGTGCAGGGAGAGGTTCTTCTACCAACCTCAACTGCTTCGTGACACCAGATGCGAAGCACGACTGCTCCAAACCTCACGTGGACTTGCTGTTCCGAGACCCCCATTACCTGATCAAGCGCAGCACCCAGCTCACTGCCCTGTAAGTACTCATTGTCTTCTCCTCCAAAGCCAGCCCGGGGATTGGCGGGGAGCAGGGGCAGCCCAGCCCACTGCCCCGGAAGTGCTCATTGTCCTCTCCTCCCACAGCCGGGCCAGCCCAGAGCCAGGGCAAACCTGTGAGCCGTTACGATGTTGGCGACGCAAACGAGGCCAAGAGGAAGATTTTAGCTTGGGACTGGGACGTTTACTTAAGAAGATTCTGCCTTAATCACTCATATCACTATCTGGAGGACTGCACAGCACCAAAAGAAAAAAGAAAAAATGCCCTGTAACTGCAACTAGTGTTTCTGTGGCGAGACTTGATCGAGAGGAGTCTGGATGATCATTAACTTATTTCACTTTTTACCAACCCTTGCTGCTTAACCCTTTAAACTTAGCTTCTCCAACCACTCATCGAAGGTACCTCTTACTCATATTAGTCACATTCAGTGGTGTTTTATCAGTCCACATCTTTCCATCTCAGTTTCCACTCTTAATTCACCTCCTGTGGAATCTTTCCCCCCTTACGTCCTTTTCCTTCTCCCAACCTTAAAGTGTACCATCCCCATCTTTCCCTGCTTTCCTTCTCACTATATCCTTGAACCCTCTCATCTCTCTTAACTTTCACTATCCTATTCCAACTTAACTCCTCCATTTTGTTCGACTCTAATACCACCCTCTGTGTTACAGCTTCACAGTTCATTTTACCTGCTGTCAGTCTCCCCCAAATCTCACCAACGCTCTTTGTTTAAAGTATAGTGGATATTGGTACATGCATGTGTATTTGTTTCTCTCCCGACTTACCAATCCTTTTCAAGCACTTCATCTAGGCTCGAAACCATAGCGTAATTTCTGGTTCTTCTCTCTCCCTTTCTCTGCATATCCTAATTAGTTCAGAATATTCTGTTTTGAATAAAGCTCCTGAGATGTTTTCTCCATTCCATTCACTCTCCTGTATCGTTGTTGCACTCCCTACTTGGTCTCTCTTAATCATTTTTGCTGCTGCTTGATTTTATCTTTACAAAATACATCTCCCGCTTCCACCTGTTAGAGAAAACAGTGGCGAAAAAATTTTTTTTCATGCTGGTTTACCACCTCTTAGCGTGGATCATGAAATCAGTTTAGGGTGTTAAAGCAACCAAAAAAATATGGAAAAGAGTAAAAAAGTATTACAGTGTAATATAAAACTATTGCATATACAGAATATGGTCTAAATTATATGTATAAATATTAGAAACAAAACATCAAAATTTTAATTATGATTGCTTCTGAATAGTAGATTATGGATTGTGTTGATTTTATTCTTTATACTTTACTGAATTTTCTTAATTTTATGCAATGAGAATAAGATTCTTTTAACTTTAAAAAAGAAACAGTAAAAGTGGTTCATTTTGCTTTACTTAAGATACATGTCTCACAAGTATAACTGTACTTCAGGGATAATAGAACAGAATGTTTAAATCTGTAACTGTCCCACATAATCCAGGGATGGTGTTTTCTGTTATTACATTGAGCATCAACACACATTCCCCAAGGAACTGACACTAAAATGGGAATAAATGTTGGAAAAATTATTGGGTATCTCTAGCTAGTTTGAGGCAGTGGAATTTGTAAAAGTAATAAGTAACATTAAGAAAAGGATATGAGAAAACACTTTGCAATTGTTTCAATGCCAATGTCATGGAATAATCTCCCATGATAAAATCAGTACTAAGGACGTATTTGACTTTCTTAAATTCTACTGAATACTGAAATGTGTGTCAGGGGATAACATGATTCTAGTCCATCTGTAATTTCTCTGATTCTCTATTTAGCATGAAGCAGTATTTCATGAATTTTCTTTTCCTCAAGTAATCAATATATTGCAAGGATTAAATGGGTTTTTGTCGTTGCTGCTGTTGTTGTTTATAATAGTTTTGTGGGAGGTGAGGGCCTTAGGCAAGAGTTGTCTCTGTTTTTATTTGGAGCTTATCCAAAAGGAAAAAAAGCCTTTGATTTTTCCAAGTAAATCACATTTCCTTCAGAAAGTTGGACAGTAGTGTAGAGTAGATGCTTCTGTGTAATTCCTGAAACTCTGTATTTTTTTGTCAAGTAGGAAACTGGGGCATTTATACCAGCTGACTGGTGATGGGACACACCTGTACCCTATGGTGCCAGTGAAGACCATGTGGGAAGCCTGCTGAATGATTGTGGTAAGTGAGGGGCCCTTATCTTGGTATAGCTTGAGTTCAGGGTAAGTTTGGGCAGGAAGCAAACTCTTGCAGCAATGAAGGATGATCCATTGCCAGCAGCAGTCACAGACTTTGTGGTAGGTGGAGGGGGTGAAGCTGGTGACCTTAGCAGTGCAACTCGAAAGGCCTAAGGGATATCTAACTCGGTGGTAAAGGGAAGCAGAAGTCAACTGGTGAAGATTACAAGACCATCCACTTCACTGCCTAGACTTGGCTGTCCCAAACCACTAGCTCTGTGACCTTGAGTAAATTGCTGCCCTTTCTGGATACTCAAATAAAATGAGGGAGTTGGATTAGCTCCGTGGTTTTCAAATTGTTTTTTTTACCCTAAGGCCCTGCATTTAAGTGAAATATCACATTTTTAAAAAAGCATAGAAAGGAGATAAAAGAGTAACTACTGTGTTTAAAGCAAGGGTGGTACTCCTGAAATCCTGGTATCCCTCCAGTTCCTAAGGAACCTAAGTAGGATGAAGTTTAAACCCTTTTTATTATATGATGTCTAAATTTCCTTCAAGCTGTAACATACCTTGGAGGAAAACATTTATGTTATATATCAATCTTGTAGCTTCAACATCTAGCTAACCATACATGTTTTTAAAAAAATTACCTTAATATTTCTTAAATATTACAAGAAGCAAATTAGGGCAGAAGATAAAATGGTATTTTAGGTGCAAGGCAGATGGGGTTATTCCTAATTCACCCACTACCTAGGTGTTCTGACCTAGGACAGATGGCTTCAGCCCTCTCAAGCTTGAGTTTTTCTCTGTAAAGAGGAAATAATATTGTATCTTGCTAATGTTACAGAGTTGTGGAGAGGCTCAACTCAAATGAAAAAATGTGATGAAGCAGTATTTGTAAATTAAATTCAATCAAAATCTGTACTGCTTTGGATAATGTGCTGGGTACAAAGAGTGTTCAGAGATCATTAAGATATGACCCCAGATGTGAAGTAGCCTCCCATTAGGAAATCTTTGTAAATGTAAGGCACTGTCTTTATTTACAAATCAAAATGTACAGCACAAAAACTCTTCATTTCATGAGTTTAAACTGCAATCTTACAGAAAGTGGAAGAAAATTTGGAGCATTTGTAGAGCTGTTGTCAGGGAAGGATTCAATCCCCAGATAAAGATTGTATTACATAAGCAGCCAAAAATAAAATATTTATATTTCTTAAAAGATCTCCATCATTTATGATATATCCTTGTTTTTAAAGGACCCTTTGCTGAAGGAGAGGCAACTCTGATTTCTTTCCTCAAAAAATGAATTACTAGAGTTTCAGGAAGATGGCAGAATAGGATAGATCAAACTCAACCCTGCTCCAAGGAACAGCTAGAGAAGGGACTGGAGGGTGACTGAGATGGCAGTTGCAGGGTGTAGGTGACCTGGGAGAGTCTTCTGCACCACATAGGGGAGCCCTAGTTGTGAAAGCTGAGGAACTGAAAAGCAGAGAACAAGAGACTGTCTGGCTGGTGCAAACAGCCTAACATGGAAGCCCAGAGGCCTCAGGAGTCTATGGCCGGGGAGATGGGGATTAGGCAATAAACCAAACTGCATTCTTTGAACACACTACCCTCACCAGGACACTCCATGACCCGCAACTCACCGCACACCCCATGCACCTGAACCCTGTCACCCACCTCACTCCCCATCCTCCCAGCGCCCCCAGCCTGCCAAACCCTGGTGCATGTACCTGCCTCACAAACCCACCCTAAGCAGACGCATGCCTGCCACAGCCTAAGTCACCTCTCCTGTGCAGTCACAGTCTTGTCCTGCCCCTCCGAGTCTCTGCCCCTTGCAAGCAGTTGCCAGTGCATAAAGGCTGCAGCATTTAACTCCATACCCAGGCTACACCTGCCCCCAGCCCATATAGTCGCACAACCACACCCCTGCCCCCCTGAGCTCTGTGCACGGGTACATCAGTTTGTGGCATTCTCAGATCCGCACAAGCATATGGCTCCCAATCACACCACCAGCTCTGGGAAAACGCTGACCTGTGCAGTCAGGCCACATTTGCCCCCAGCCCATGCACATATAACACTGACCCACTGACCTAGCTCTGTGCATGCATGCAAAGGGACCCACACCCTAGATCATTTCTCTTCTGGTGGGGGTCCATGCTCACAGGCACCAGTGTAGCATCCCCAACCTGTGCCTATATCCTCGCTGCAATGCATCACTACACTGTTGTGCCGCGCCCCTTGCCTTGCATCCTGCTCCACGTTCATCCAGCAAATGCAAGTCTTTAGACTACTGAAGGAAATCATTTTCCAAAGTAAACCAGTCATGTAAACCAAACCATGCCATGAAGACAGCAAAAGAGCACTAAACATATCATGATGCAGACAGATATAGCCCAGCTTAATGACCAAATTAAAACATCAGAGGAGACACAGATAATGGAAAAACTAATCAAAGATGCTCCTATAACTCTACTAAATAAAATAAATGGGATGGCTATGTCATAGAGGAGATTAAGAAGACATTAGAAGAGCATAAAGAAGAATTTGAAAGAATAAATAGAAAAATAGCAGATATCACAGAGATAAAAGTTGCTGTAGACCAAATAAAAAATATACTCGAAACACACAACAGCAGATTTGAAGAAGCAGGAGAAAGAATAAGTGAACTAGAGGACAGGACAACTGATTTTGAACAGTCAAAATAGCAAATAGCAAAAAAATGGAAAATTTGAATTGGATCTCGGGGAAATGATGGACAAAACAAAGCATGCAAATATAAGAATCATTGGTGTCCCAGAAAGAGAAAAGGAGAGTAAAGGGCTAGGAAGATTAGTTGAGGATATAATGAGGAAAACATCCCAACCATTCTGAAGGACGTAAATATACAAGTCAAATAAGCTCAGTGAACTCCAAACAGAATAAATCCAAATAGACCTTCCCCAAGACACATACTAATCAGTTTGTCAAATGTTGAAGAGAAGCAGAAAATCCTGGAAGGACCAAGAGAAGAACAATCTACTACATACAAGGGAAAACCACATAAGACTGAGTTCAGACTACTCACCTGGTACCAAGGAGGCAAGAAGACAGTGATATGATATATTTAAGATCCTAAAAGAAGAAGACTTCCAGCCAAGAATTCTGTACCCAGCCAAGTTGGCCTTCAAAACTGAGGGAGATATTAAAGTGTTCACAGACAAACAAATCCTGAAAGAATTTGTCAACAAGAGACCGGCCCTTTAAAAAATACTAAAGGGAAGTCTGCAAGTTGACACAAAAAGACAGGAGAGGGAGGTCTGTAGGAGAACACAAAATTGATGAGTACTAGTAAGGGTAACTTAAAAGAGAAAGAGGGAAAAGAATATATAGACCTGACTAATAAAATCCAAAAATAAGATGCGTGGCTTCAAGAAATACTTTTCAGTAATAACTTTAATGTTAATGGACTAAACATACCAATTAAAAGATAAAGATTGGCAAAATGGATTAAGGAATGAATATAAACCAGCTATATGCTGCTTATAAGAGACTCATATTAGACACAAGGATACAAATAGATCAAAAGTGAAAGGATGGAAAAAGATGTTCCACACAAGTTGTAACCAAAAGAAAACAGGAGTAACTATACTAATATCAGGCAAAATAGACTTTAAATGTAAAGACATCATAAGAGACAAAGAAGGACACTATATATTAATAAAAGGGACAATTCACCAAGAAGAAATAACAATCATAAATGTCTATGCTCCCAATCAAGGAGCTCCAAAGTACATGAGACAGATATTGGTAAAACTGAAAGGAGCAATAGATATTTCAACAATAATAGTAGGAGACTTCAATATATCCCTATCCTGTATAGATAAAACCATGAGACAGAAGGTCAACAACGAAATAGAGAAGTTAACTTGATAAATGAATTAGGCCTAACAGAAATATATAGGTCATTACACCACAAAACAACCAGGTTATACATTCTTCTCTAGTGCTTATGGAATATTCTCCAGGATAGATAATATTCCGGGGCACAAAACACATCTTAATAAATTTTAAAACTTAGAAATTATTCAAAGCACTTTCTCCGATCACAATGGAATGAAGCTGGATATCAATAACCACCAAAGAATGAAAATATTCACAACTCTATGGAGATTAAATAACACACTCTTAAACAATCATTGGGTTAAGGAAGAAATTGCTAGAGGAATCAATAACTATCTGGAGACAAATGAACATGAGAATAAAATATATGAGAATTATGGGATGTAGCAAAAGCTGTGCTGAGAAGGAAATTTATTGCTCTAAATGCCTACATTAAAAAACAAGAAAGAGTAAAAATCAAGGACTTAACAGCAAATCTGGAGGAACTTGAGAAAGAACAGCAAACAAACCCCAAGCCAAACAGAAGAAAAATAAAGTTTAAAGCTGAGTTAAATGAAAGGGAGAACAAAAGAACCATAGAAAGAATCAGTTAAACCAAAAGATGGTTCTTTTAGAGAATCAATAAAATTGATAGGACACTAGCAAGCCTTACAAAGAAAAAAGGAGAGAGGATGTAAATAAACAAAATCTGAAATGAGAAGGGTGTGTTACCACAAACCCTGAAGAAATGAGAGAAATCAAAAGAAGATATATAAACAACTATACGCCAGCAAACAAGACAACTTAGATGAAATGGGCAAATTCCTGGAAACAAACAAGCTACACTGACTCAGGAAGAAATAGATCTCAACAAACCAATCACAAGTAAAGAGATTCAATCAGTCATCGAAAATCTTCCTACAAAGAAAAGCCCAGGGCCAGATGACTTCACAGGGGAATTTTATCAAATATTCCAAAAAGAACCAACACCAATCCTGCTCAAACTTTTCCAAAAAAATCAGGAAAAAGGAACACTACCTAACTCATTTTATGAAGGTAATATCATTTTAATATCAAAACCATGTAAAGATGCTATAAGAAAGGAAAACTACAGTCCAGTCTCCCTAATGAGCATAGATGAAAGATTCTCAACAAAATACTAGCAAATCAAATCCAACAACACATTAAAAGAATTATACACCATGACCAAGTGGTGTTTCTATGAGGAATGCAAGAATGATTCAACACAAGAGAATTAATACAGCACATTAACAAATAGAAAGGGAAATATCACATGATCATCTCCATTGATGCTGAAAAAGAATTTGACAAAATTCAACATCCTTTTCTGTAAAACACTCCAAAAGAGAGGAATCAAAGGCAATTTCCTCAATATGATAAAGAGCTTATATGAAAAATCGATAGCCAGCATCATACTAAAAAGAGACTGGATGCTTTCCCCCAAAATCAGGAACAGGACAGGGATGCCCACTGTTATCATTATTATTCAACAATGTACAAGAAGTTCTAGGTAGAGCAATCAGGCAGGACAAAGAAATAAAAGTCATCCAAATTGGAAAAGAAGATGAAAATTTTCATTATTTGCAGATGATATGATACTAAGAAAATCCTGAGAAATCTACAATAAAGTTACTTGCTCTAATAAATAAATTCAGCAAGGTGGTGGGATATAAAATTAACATGCAAAAATCAGTAATGTTTCTATACACAAGCAATGACCTAAGGAGTCAGTTAAGGAAAAAAATCCATTCAAAATAGCAACTAAAAGAATCAAGTACTTAGGAATGAACTTATCTAGGGATGGAAAGGACTTGTACAAAGAAAACTGCATAACAATGCTTAAAAAAATCAAGAAAGATCTAAATAGGTGGAAAGACATCCCCTGCTCTTGCATAGGAAGGTTAAATATAGTTAAGATGTCAGTTCTACCCAAATTGATCTACAAATTCAATGCAATACCAATCAAAATTCCAACAACCTACTTTAAAGACTTGGAAAAGCTATTTACCAAATTAATCTAGAAGTGATAGAGACCCCCAAAACCTAAAACCATCCTAAAAAAGAAGAACAAAGTGGGAGGATTAACAATTCCTGACTTTAAAACTTAGTAAACAGCTACATTGGTCAAAACAGTGTGGTACTGGCACAAAGATAGAAGTATTGACCAATGGGATCAAATCGATACTGCAAAAATAGACCACCAAATCTATGGTCAACTGATTTTTGACAAGTCCCCAAAATCCACTGAACTGCAACAAAATAGTCTTTTCAATAAATGGGCATGGGCGAACTGGATATCAATAATCAAAAGAATGAAAGAGGACTCTTACCTTACATGCCATACAAAAATTAACTCAAAGTGTAACTCAGAGTGGATCAAACACCTAAATATAAGAACCAGCACCATAAAACTTCTAGAAGAAAATGTAGGGAGACATGTTCAAGACCTAGTAATAGGAAATAGCTTCCTAAACTTTACACCCAAAGCACTAGCATCAAAAGCAAACTCACCACCCTCCCCATCTATGTGGGACATGACTCCCAGGTTGTGGACCTTCCTGGCAATGACAGGGACAGAAATCCTAGAATGAACTAAGACTCAGCATCAAGGGTTTGAGAAAACCTTCTCGACCAAAAGAGGGGAGAGAGAAATGAGACTAAATAAAGTGTCAATGGCTGAGAGATTCCAAAAGAGTCGAGAGGATATACTGGAGGTTATTCTTACACATTAAATAGATATCACCTTGTTAGTCAAGATGTAATAGAGAGGCTGGAGGGAACTGCCTGAAAATGTGGAGCTGTGTTCCAGTAGCCATGTTTCTTGAAGATGATTGTATAATGATATAGCTTTCAAAGTGTGACTGTGTAACTGCGAAAACCTTGTGTTTCATGTGCCTTTTATCTACCTTATGAACAGACAAGTAAAACATATGAAATAAAAATAAATAATAGGGGGAACAAATGTTAAAATAAATTTAGTAGATTGAAATGCTAGTGATGAATGAAAGGGAAGGGTAAGGGGTATGGTATGGATGAATTTTTTCCTGTTGTCTCTTTATTTCTTTTTTCTGAATTGACGCACATGTTCTATGATCATGATGATGAGTATACAACTATGTAATGATATTGTGAATTACTGATTATATATATAGAATGGAATGATATATGTTAAGAATGTTCTTGTTTGTTGTTATGTTTTTAAAAAATTAGTTAAAATTTTTTTTTTAATTTTTGAAAAAAAAGAACAGAGGTCATCAGGAGATAGAAATAGGGTAGATATTGGGTAACTAGAACTGAAGGGATACAGATTGTGCAACAGGACTGATTGTTAAAATTCAGAAATGGATAGCACAATACTACCTAAGTGTAATACAATAATGTTAGAACACTGAGTGAAGCTGAATGTGAGAATGATGGAGGGAGGAGGCCTGGGGGCACAAATGAAATCAGAAAGAAAGAAAGAAATACAATAAAGACTGAGATAGTATAACCTAGAAATGCCTAGAGTGTATAATGATAGTGACTAAATGTACAAATTTTAAAATGTTTTGCATGAGGAAGAACACAATAATGTCAATATTGCGGGGTGTTGAAAATAGATGATAATTCATATTTTAGAACTTTAACTTATGTGTGCGACTAAAGCAAAAAATGTTTATTTGGTACAAAATTTATATTTTGACTAGTGCATTTCCTAACATAAGTTATGTGGACAGCTTAATTGAACACCATAAGTACACGAAACCTTGAGTAGGGCATGAGATTTTGTAGGTTTGTCCAGAGTGATGTCTCGATAAATCCCAGAAGGATTTAAGCAATGAATAAAAGGGTATTTGCAAAGTCCCCTTGGGGGAATGGTGAGAAAGGGGGAAAATTCTATTTCCCCATGTGGAGAATTCTTGATATTTTCACAAGCAGGGAAACAACCAATGCAACAGGCTGAGCCCCCAATCTTGGGGTTTTTTCATATGAAACTTAACCCCACAAAGGATAGGTCAAGTTACTTAAAATTAGGCCTAAGAGTCACCCCCAAGAGAACCTCTTTTGTTGCTCAGATATGGCCTCTCCCTCTCAGACAACACGACAAACAAACTTACTGCCCTCCCCCTCTCTACTTGGGACATGACTCCCAGGGGTGTGGACCTTTCTGGCAACATGGGACAGAAATCCTAGAATGAACTGGGACTCAAAGCACCAAGGGATTGAGAAAACCTTCTTCTTTTTTTTTTTTTCCATCATTTACTTTATTTTTTAGCTTGACCTTCTAGTAAATCCTTAGCTTCATTGATTTTGGCTGCTAAATAAGGAGATCCTCCCTTGTCCGGGTGATTTAAGAGCATAATTCCTTGATGAGCATCTCTTATTTTTCCTTTATTGGCAGTCGGGCTTACACCTAGTATTAATGCTGCTTCCCGTTTTGTCATTTTGGGTTCAAACCCACCTCTGTAATAGCCGCCACTGAAGGCAGATTTTGGAAGACTTTGAAAAACTTGTTTTATTTGAGGCTCCATATGCTTCATGGCTTGCAAAACATAACGGCCTGCAAATCCTGCAGCCGCAATGGTCAGTCCAACGGCTACTACTGTACTTGCGTCTGGCTCCGAAACACTTCAGGAGAACAGAGCAAGAGGAGAAAGGCCCAAAGATGTTCAGGAAACGGTGACACCATCAGCACGAGTCAGAGCGACAGAAGGGCCCTCCAAAGCAGAGCCAGCGCCACGAGTGTATTGGGGCAATGGCGGGTATAATCGAACGCGTCTCCCCCAAGTCCGGAGTCCCTGGCCGCTGCTGACTTTTGCGGGCTGTGAGGGGAGCGCTGGGGCAGGCGGAACAGGGGCCGGGGCCTCTGCCGAACCGCCCGGAGGGGCAGGCCAGCGGCTGTGTCCTTGAGGGTCCAGAGCCCCGTCGACACCAAGGAGACCCATGCAGTCCTCTCCTCCCAGGCCCGGGGCCTCAAGAGACCGCACGCTGCACTCACCATGGCTCCGGCGCCGGCTCCCCTACCTCCAGCGGGAGCTTACTCATCACAGCTGGCGGCGGCTGCGGCCACAAACGCGTGCCTCGGCCAGAGGACCGCGAAATCCTCGGCCACCGCCCAGAAAACCTTCTTGACCAAAAGGGGAAAGAGAGAAATGAAGCAAAATAAAGTGTCAGTGGCTGAGAGATTCCAAACAGAGTCGAGAGGTTATTCTGGAGGTTATTCTTATGCATTAAATAGATATCGCTGTTTTAGTTAAGCCCTAACAGAGAGGCTGGAGGGAACTGCCTGAAAATGTAGAGCTGTGTTCCAGTAGCCATATTTCTTGAAGATGATTGTATTGTATAGCTTTCACAGTGTGACTGTGTGATTGTGAAAACCTTGTGTCTGATGCTTCTTTTAATCTACCTTATGGACATATGAGTAAAACATATGGGTTAAAAAATGAATAATATATGCTGAGTATGATTGGCCAGAAGCAAAAGGACAAATACTGTATGGTCTCACTGATATGAACTGAAATTAGAGAATAAACTTGGAATATTTCCTTGGTAACAGAGACCATCAGGAGATAGAAATAGGGTAAGATAGTGGGTAATTGGAGCTGAAGGGATACAGACTGTGCAACAGGACTGAATATAAAAACTCAGAAATGGACAGCACAATATTACCTAACTGTAATACAATTATGTTAAAACACTGAATGAAGCTGCATGTGAGAATGATAGAAGGAGGAGGGCTGGGGACATACTTGAAATCAGAAAGAAAGATAGATGGTGAAGATCGAGATGGTATAATCTAGGAATGCCTAGAGTGTATAATAATAGTGAAATGTACAATGTACGAATTTTAAAAATCTTTTTGCATGAGGAAGAACAAAGGAATGTCATTATTGCAGGGTGCTGAAAAATAGACGATAATTAATACTTTAAAATGTCACCTATGTGTGAGACTAAAGCAAAAAATGTTTATTTGTTACAAAATTTATATTCTGACTAGAGCATTTCCTAATATAACTCATGTAGATAATTTGATTGAATGTCATAAGTACTTGGAATCTCAGGTAGGACATGAGATTTTGTTGGTTTGTCCAGAGTGATGCCCTGATGAATCCCAGAGTGATTTGATCAGTGACTGGAAAAGTATTTGCAAGCCCCCTTCGGGGAATGGTGGGAGTGGGGAGAAATTCAACTTCCCCAAGTCGAATTCTTGATATTCTCACAAGCAGTGTGGACAACCAAAGCTATAGGCTGAGCCCCCAGTCTTGGGGTTTATTCATATGAAACTTAACCCCACAAAGGATAGGTCAAGTCTACTTAAAATTTAGGCCTAAGAGTCACCCCCAGGAGAGCCTCTTTTGCTCAGATGTGGCCTCTCTCTCCAGCCAACATGATGAGCAGACTCACCACCCTCCCCCTCTCTGCATGGGACATGACTCCCAGGGGTGTGGACCTTCCTAGCAACGTGGGACAGAGATCCTGGAATGAGCTGAGACTCAGCATCAAAGGACTGAGAAAAACCCTAGAATGAGCTGAGAATTAACATCAAGGGATTGAGAGAACCTTCTCAACCAAAGGGTGAAGAGTGAAATGAGACTAAGTGTCAATGGCTGAGAGATTCCAAACAGAGTTGAGAGGTTATCCTGGAGGTTATTCTTATGCATTAAGTAGATATCACCTTGTTGTTCAAGATGTAGTGGAGAGGCTGGAGGGAACTGCCTGAAAATGTAGAGCTGTGTTCCAGTAGCCATGTTTCTTGATGATGATTGAACAATGATATAGCTTTCACAATGAGACTCTGTGAATATGAGAACCTTGTGTCTGATGCTCCTTTTAGCTACTATATCAACAGAAGAGTAGAACATATGGAATAAAAATAAATAATAGGGGGAACAAATGTTAAAATAAATTCAGTTTGAAATGCTAGTGGTAAATGAAAGCGAGGGGTAAGGGGTGTGGTATGTATAGTCTTTTTTTTCTCTATTATTTTATTTCTTCTTCTGTTGTCTTTTTATTTCTTTTTCTAAATCGATGCAAATGTACTAAGAAATTATGAATATGCAACTATGTGATGATATTAAGAATTACTGATTGTATATGTAGAATGGAATGATTATCTAAATGTTTTGTTAATTTTTTAATTAATAAAAAAGATCAATTAAATTTAATTTATTAATTAAATAGCCCATATGTAGAAGTCCTTTTTCTTATATTTCCCCTAGAAGTTTTCAATATTGGTTTTCCTAGGTTTAATTCCAAACAGCTAGAATAAATCAGTGAAAAAGAGAACTTTATAAGGTCCCATCTAGTACAAAATAAGTGTAAGATACTGTTTCTGTGAATAAACAGATTGTAATACAGCTGGGAAGGAAAAGAGAATGAAGTTAGATCAATACATTATTGTAAACTGGAATAAAATATCCAGTTTATATTTGACACTTTATCATTATTTCCAAAGCTAACTGTTTATCAGAATGACCCCAAAATGTTTTAGAAATCTGTATTCTTTTTCACCAAAGCAAAATCTCTGAGGGTAAATCCTCAGAATATGAATCCTTAACAGGTGGTTCAATTAATGCATATGCAAATTATAATAACAATCACTTGGGAAATGCATATATAAGCAAAATGAGAGCAATTGGACTGCATGCTGCACAGAGTTCTATCCATGTCCAGGGCATACTTAAAAGGGCATAAAAATGATCAAAAGCACTTTGACATTTGGGATTTTTATAATACTTAGTTTTTACTGTTCCATTCTTTTTTAAAAATGTGGTAACAGATATATAATGCAAAATATTCCATATTAACCACCTTATTTGTACAATTCAGTAGACTTAATTATATTCACAACATAGTGGTACCATCATTTGCATCCATTATTAAAACTTTTTCATCACCCCCAAAAAAATTTTTTTTTAATTAAAAAAATAAATTTAGTTTGAAATGCTAGTGGTAAATGGAAGCGAGAGGTAATGGGTATGGTATGTATAATCTTTTTTTTTTCTCTGTTATCATTTTATTTCTTTTTCTGTTGTCTTTTTATTTCTTTTTCTAAATCGATGCAAATGTTCTAAGAAATGATAAATATGCAACTATGTGATGATATTAAGAGTTACTGATTGTATGTATAGAATGGAATGATATCTTAATGTTTTGTTTGTTAATTTTTTTTAATTAATAAAAAAGTTAAAAAATGAATAATGGGGGAACAAATGTTAAAATACATTTAGTAGATTGAAATGCTGGTGATCAATGAAAGGGAGGGGTAAGAGGTATAGTATATGAATTTTTTTCCCAGTTTTCTTTTTATTTCTTTTTCTGAATTGATGCAAATGTTCTAAGAAATGATCATGATGATGAATATACAACTATGTGATGAAGCAAAAAGAATGTTCATATTGTATGTTGATTGGTTTTATTAATAAAAATTTTTTTTAAGTGTGGAAAAAAAAGAACAGGTCATCAGAAGATATAAATAGGGTGGGTATCGGGTAATTGGAGCTGAAGGGATACAGATTGTGCAACAGGACTGATTGTAAAAATTCAGAGATGGATAGCACAATGCTACCTGATTGTAGCACAATAATGTAAATACACTGAATAAAGCTGAGTGTGAGAATGATAGAGGAAGGAGAACTGGGGCACATATGAAACCAGAAGGAAAGAAAGATGATAAAGACTAAGATGGTATTATCTGAGAATGGCTAGAGTGTACAATGATAGTGACTAATGTAAAAACTTCTTTAATTTTTTGCATTAGGAAGAACAAAGGAATGTGAGTATTGCAGGTTGTTGAAAATAGATGGTCATTCATATTTTAAAACTTAAAAAAAACCCTGAATTACTGAACCCTTATTATATAACCTTCTCCCATCTAATTTTGAAAGAAATTAGATATAATAAAATATTACATATACCTGATTCTAAAAATGCATATTGTTTGTTTAATCTAGAAATCCTAAACTCTCAAGGGTTGTCATTGTGAACATCAGTTGTCATTGTACCATTTTAAACAACAACATTTTTAGCTTTTTAGTGCCTTGGAATTCATGTAAATTAAGGAGCCCTATTCCTATCTCTGTAGGAGACATTAGAAGAATCTACAATTAATTTTTTCTGTAGAGTCACACTGAAGTCAAATATATTAATTGTGGAGAATTGCAATGGACTGGCACATCATTGAAACCCGCAACACATTCTAGCCTAGAATTTAGTAGAAGTCAAATCCATCTCACAAGGGATATCAGTCCTGTTGTCAAGTATGTAAAAGGCTGTTATAGAAAGAGGGATTAGACTTCACTGAGCTTCACAGGGCAGAGCTAGAATCAATGAGTCATATTAATAGGAGAGGATGAGGGTATTTTTGCCTCAAAATAAGAAAACTTTCAATGATTAGAGCAACACAAAGTGGAGGGAAGCTGCAGAATGAAATAATGAGTTCTGCTGATAAAGTTATCAAGTCAGGGCCTGGCTAGACATTTGTGAGGGAGGTGGTAGAGTCCTGCCCTAGGGTGGAAGGCATCAAATCTCCTTGAACCCTAACTTTCTTTAATTCCCTGACCTGAGCCTTTGTTCATAAGAAAATTACTGGATTTTAGACTGCTAACGTGAGAGTCTTGAGGGCAGGAAATGTGTCTTTTTGACTATCTTCCTGATAGCTTAATATTGAATCACACACATAGTGGGGATGTTAACATTATTAAACCATATTTTGGCTCCCGATTTGCCCACCATATGCCTCACTCCTCTTCCTGATGACTGGTTTTCAGTGCTCCTCTTTTCTTCTTTCCTCCGGAACCCACGAGGTGGTCCTATTGGCTTTCACATACACTTCATAGGACTTGCCCAGTGAATGGGAATCAGTTTCCTTTAGACTGAATGGCACAGAAACTGAGGTTTATGAACTAGTCTTCATTCTCCAGTTATCTAATAGAGTGATATTTAGGAATACAGTATATGCCTTCCATCTTCCTTCCAAATCCAATGGACAAATGTATTGCTTCAGTGTTTACTGATAGCTGAATGATGGTGAGGAGGAATTAAGGATAATGAGATACTCTCTCTCATGGTGCAACTGTACAGGTTTTGCAAGCTCTGAGAATTATACCAGCACCAAGCATTATCACATAGTAGTAAAGCACATAGTCTGTGAAATTAAATTACCCCGTGCAAATCCTGGATCTGCTTATCAGTGTGATCTCAGGCAATTTACTAAACCTCTCTGTGCCCAAGAATCTTTACTTGCCAAAGTGGGATGATAATAGTAACTTCCTTGTCAGATCATGTGAGGATTAAACATTTAGATGCGAACACGTTTAGAACAATACCTGGAATATAATGATGAGTTATTAGTCATCAGTAGATTCGCATGGTAGAATATGCATCAGCCTGGCCTTTTTCCTTCTCTTCAGTCAGTTCTCTGAGGTGACACAGCACAGAAGTAAATCCACAGGCTGCACTGGAGCTCTTATAATTTGCTGGGTTGACTAATGCCCATGCTTTATGGTTGGTGGAAGTGCTAAAGACTAAAAGAGATGGCTGGCTGAATAAAGAAGTAGGGAATATTGCAAATAAGGGCTTAATTTACAGTTGGCATTTATCCATCCACTGTCTGTGGCAGTGATCTTATTACAACCAGTGGTGTTTATTGCCCTTTTCAAGGAGATATTTTGAATAGAATCTTATTATGCTAATGCACAATTTATTCAAAATGTGAAAGTTAATCTAGCAAAGTATACTCCTCCCTCCCTTCTCCTCAGTTTTAGTTAACACCCCCATTTAGCATTTAGAGATGAAGCCAGCCAGACAAGAGAGACTTATTCCTTTAGTGCATTGTGTTTTACAAATTGTGGTATAAAATGTTAGTGGGTTGTGAAATCAACTCAGCCTGTCTGGATCAGCATGTTTTAAAATGAATAAAATAGAGGAGAAAATATTAATATACAAAATGGTTTACTTAATGTGTTCCTTGGTCAAAAGAATTTGAAGCCACTGCTTTAAATTCTCCCAAGAGAGTGTTCATTTTAAGTACTGTCTCCAATGTGTCCCTATCCAGTCTCATGTAAGAGGGCTGTCCACCCATTGGCCCAGAGCTATCCAAAATCTTAGGAAGCTGAAACAGGTAAGAGCTCCTTTCTGTAGTCATAGGGCTTCCCTGTCCCCCCACTGAAGTCTAAATCAGAGTTACTTAACCAGGGGTTCACATCAGAATCACCTAGAGTGTTCTCAAAATGTTCCCGTCTGGGCCCTGATCTCCAGGGATTCTAATCCTAGAGTTCTGGGGTAACCTAGCCCTCCTTCCCATCCATGCGCAGGTGATTCCATTGGAAACTTTCATTTAAGAACTCCTGATCTGTGTTCTTAATGCTGCCCATAAGTGGGGTGGAGAAAGAGAGACAGCACTTAGTTTTTGTGGGGAAGTGTGGACTACATTGTCAATAAAAACACCATTTCTTTTTCTCTTTTCTCTACCCAGTTATTGCTAAGTAAACACCACTGCCTATTCAAGTCTACCTTGAGGAATCTCCATCTAAAACTATCCCTTGCCTGGACTCCATCTCTCTTTCCTTTCTCAACATCCTCCTCTCCTCTGGTCTTCCATTCACCTTGTTCCCTCTCCCTTCTTGCACCTTTTACCTTGGGTTCTATGTCTCTCTCCTCTTTTCTCTCCCTCTCTCATTCCCTGCAAAGCTTCTCCAAGGAGAGGATGACCACATGACTCTCTCTCAGTTTCTGTGTGGAAATTTCCCTTACCAAATATTTTCAGTTAGCATTTTATAAAATGGAATGAACAGTGATCAAAAAAGAGTGCCCTTAAGAACTGTGAGCATTACTCATTTCAAATGTATCCTTGGAATCCTCTTACCCTAGCCTAACTCTTTCCTCCAAAGTCCAGAGCTTGATGATTGTGAATGCATTTCTTTCCCATTCCTGACGTCTTTAATACTCCAGTAGCATTGCTCTGGGGAGGTGGAGAGGGTTCTAGACAAATCACAGAAAGCAGTGAAATGTAATGAATTATGACTATGAAGGTAGGGCTTCTACTCTCTTCATAGGTTGCCTTGGAAAGAGTTCTGGAATCTGGACAGTGTCCCAGATTTTCTATGAAAAATCCCATGACATCCTCAATGAGGAATTTGTGGAACATCAACCAAACAGTGGAGGACAAGACATAGGGTAAAATGTGGCAGTTCCTCTAACAATTGATTTCATGTTATAGGTGTGTACTGGTTTAAAAGGATGTATGTCCCCTAGAAAAGCCATGTTTTAATCTAAATCCCATTTCATAAAGGCAGAATAATCCCTATTCAATACTATATGTTTGAAACTGTAATCAGATCATCTTCCTGAATGATGTGATTTAGTCAAGAGTGGTTGTTAAGCTGGATTAGGTGGCAACATGTGTCCACCTATTTGAGTGGGTCTTTTTTTTTTTAATAATTTTTTATTAATTAAAAAAATTACGAGAGAGATACGCAAACATCCTTAATATATGCTCATTCCGTTCTACATGTATAATCAGTAATTCACAATATTATCACATAGTTGCATATTCATCATCATGATAATTTCTTAGAACATTTGCATCAGTTCAGAAAAAGAAATAAAAAGACAACAGGAAAAGAAAAAAAATTTTTTACATACCATAGCCCTCCCTTTCATTGATCACTAGCATTTCAAACTGAATTTATTTTAACATTTGTTCCCCCTATTATTTATTTATATTCCATATGTTCTACTCATATGTTGACAAGGTGGATAAAAGGAGCATCAGACACAAGGTTTTCACAATCACACAGTCACATTGTGAAAGCTATATCATTATCCAATCATCCTCAAGAAACATGGCTACTGGAACACAGTTCAACGTCTTCAGGCAGTTCCCTCCAGCCTCTCCATTACCTCTTGGATAACAAGGTGATATCTACTTAATGCATAAGAATAACCTCCAGGATAACCTCTCGACTCTGTTTGGAATCTCACAGCCATTGACATGTTGTCTCATTTCACTCTTCCCCCTTTTGGTCAGAAGGTTTTCTCAATCCCTTGATGCCGGGTCTCAGCTCATTCTATAGTTTTTCTCAATCCCTTTATGCTGAGTCTCAGCTCATGCTAGGATTTCTGTCCCACATTGCCAGGAAGGTCCATACCCCTGGGAGTCATGTCCCACGTGGACAGGGGGAGGGTGGTGAGATTGCTTGTTGTGTTGGCTGGAGAGAGAGAGGCCACATCTGAGCAACAAAAGAGGTTCTCTTGGGGGTGACTTTTAGGCCTAATTTTAAGTGGGCTTAACCTATCCTTTGTGGGGTTAAGTTTCATGTGAACAAACCCCAAGACTGGGGGCTTAGCCTATAGCTTTGATTGTCTGCACTGCTTGTGAGAATATCAAGAATTCAAGTTGGGGAGGTTGAATTTTTACCTGTTCTCACCATTCCCTGAAAGGGACTTTGCAAATACTTTTCCACTCACTGATCAAATCACTCTGGGATTCATTGGGGCATCACTCTAGACAAACCAATAAAATCTGATGTCCTACCCAAGGTTCCACGTACTTATGTTGTTCAACCAACTATCTACATAAGTTGTATTAGGAGATGCACTAGTCAAAATATAAATTTTGTACCAAATAAACATTTTTTTTATTTAGTCTCACACATAAGTTGAAATTTTAAAATATTAATTACCATCAATTTTCAGCAGCCTGCAGTAATGACATTCCTTTGTTCTTCCTCATGCAAAAACATTTTTAAATTTATACATTTAGTTGTTATCATTATACACTCTAGGCATTCCTAGATTATACCATCTCAATTTTTATCTTCTGTCTTTCTTTGTGATTTCATTTATGCCCCAGCCCTCCTCCTTCTATCATTCTCACATTCAGCATCATTCAGTGTTTTAACATAATTGTATTACAGTTACGTAGTGTTGTGCTGTCCATTTCTGAGTTTGTATATTCAGTTACTGATGTACAATCTGTATCCCTTCAGCTCCAGTTACCCATTATCTTACCCTATTTCTATGTCCTGATGGTCTCTGTTACCAACAAATATTCCAAGTTTATTCACTAATGTCAGTGAGACCATACAGTATTTGTCTCTTTGTTTTTGGCTAATCACACTCAGCATAATGTTGTTAAGGTCCATCCATGTTGTTACGTACTTCATAACTTTATTCTGTCTTACAGCTGCATAATATTCCATCGTATATATGTGCCACAGTTTGTTTAGCTACCTGTCCATTGATGGACATTTTGGCTGTTTCCATCTCTTGGTAATTGTGAATAATGCTGCTATAAACATTGGTGTGCAAATGTCCATTTGTGTCCTTGCCCTCTTGTCCTTTGAATAGAGGCAGTATATAGATGGGTCTTGTTTTTTAATCCATTCTGCCAGTCTATGTCTTTTATTGGGGAGTTTAATCCATTAACATTAGTGTTATTACTGCACGGGTAGTACTTTCTTCTACTATTTTGCCTTCTGGATTTTATGTCATATCTAATTTTCCTTCTCTTTACCTTTACTCATAGTCTTCCTTTCTACACTCTTCTCCACACCTCTCTCTTCTGTCTTTTCGTATCTGTCTCTAGTGCTCCCTGTAGTATTTTTTGCAGAGCTGGTCTCTTGGCCACAAATTCTCTCAGTGATTTTTTGTCTGAAAATGTTTTAATTTCTCCCTCATTTCTGAAGGACAATTTTGCTGGATATAGAATTCTTGGTTGGCAGTTTTCCTCTTTTAATAATTTAAATATATCATCCCACTGTCTTCTCACCTCTATGGTTTCTGCTGAGAGGTCTATGCATAGTCTTATTGAGCTTCCCTTGTACGTGATAGTTTGCTTTACTCTTGCTGCTTTCAAGATTCTCTCTTTCTCTTTGACCTCTGACACTCTGATTAGTAAATGTCTTGGAGTATGTCTATTTGAATCTATTTTCTTTGTGGTATGCTGCACTTCTTGGATCTGTAATTTTAAGTCTTTCCTAAGAGTTGGGAAATTTTCAGTGATCATTTCCTCCATTAGTTTTTCTCCTCCTTTTCCTTTCTCTTCTCCTTCTGGAATACCCACAACACATATATTCATGCACTTCATATTGTCTTTCAGTTCCCTGAGTCCCTGCTCATATTTTTCCATTTTTTTCCCTATGTTTTCTTTTTCTTGCCGGATTTCAGATGTTCCATCCTCCAGTTCAGAAATCCTATGTTCTGTCTCTCGAAATCTACCATTGTAGGTTTCTGTTGTTTTTTTCATCTCTTCTACCATGCCTTTCATTCCTATAAGTTCTGTGATTATTTTTTCAGACTTTGATTTCTTCTTTTTGTTCATTCCTTGCCTTCTTTATATCCTCCCTCAATTCATTGATTTGGTTTTTGATGAGGTTTTCCATGTCTGTTCATGTATTCTGAATTAAATGTTTCAACTCCTGTATCTCATTTGAATTGTTGGTTTGTTCCTTTGATTGGGCCATATCTTCAGTTTTCCAAGTGTGATTTGTTATTTTTTGCTGGCATCTAGGCATTTAATTACCTTAATTAGTTTATTCTGGAGATTGCTTGCACTTCTTTTACCTAGGGTTTTCTTGCTGGATGAATTTGTTGTCTCTCTGTTCTTTGACATTCAGTTCAGCTTTATCTGGACCTCTAGTTTAAGTTTTGTTTAACAGAGGAGAATTTTTCAGTTCTTGTTTTCTTGTTTCTTGCCCTGCTTGTATGGTGCCTTTTTTCCTCCACACTTAGGAGGGTCTACTTAGGTATTATAGACCACAGCCGGATTTTCCCAGACCAAACTGGCCTCCTGTCAGGAGGAAAGAGTCACCTGCATCGGTTTTCCCCAAGGGTGAGACCCAGGAGGTTGAAAGACTTTCCTGTGTAGTCTCTGGACTCTGTTTTTCTTATCCTGCCCAGTATGTGGTGCTTGTCTGCCTGCAGGTCCCACCAGCATAAGATGATGCGGTACCTTTAACTTTGGCTGGGGGTGTCGTGGAGACAGAGGAGAGGTTGTAGGCTGGTTTTTATGACTTCAAATTACCAGGCCCTGGTGTCTGAATTCCTTGAGAGAGGGATTCCACTTGAGTTGGGCTTCACCCCTCCCCTGGGGAAGGCACAGGCTTCAGACAAGCCCTCAGACGAGTTTGCTTCTGCCTATGCCTGGGGCATTTGCAGCCTGAGGAGCCCTACCGTTGTATCCAAAGACAGCGAAGCCTTTGTAGAAACACAGCCTCAAAAAACTCTGTTTCCTTCTTTTTTTTTCCTTTTTCCATCAGCCCTGCCCCCTCCGCACCGGGGCAAGAATATGCGACCTCCGCTTTGACCAGGTTCACCTGAGCTGGGGGCCTATTTTTAGTAGTCAGAATTTGTTAATAAATTCCACAATTGGCGTTTGGTTTGGCTCAGCCCCTGCTGCTGGGAAAGTCTCTTTCCTTTCCCCTCTGGGAAGCAGCCTGTGGAGGAGGGGCACCGGCCGCTGCAGTTTGAGGAACCCACGGTTCTGGGGTGGCTTGCAGCCTGTCAGCTGGTCCAGATTGGGGTACGCTGTATGTCTGGTCTCTGACATGGCCCCAGGAGCTGTTCTGTATTGTTTCTGGTTATTTAGTAGTTCTGGAGGATGAACTAAAATGTGCACATTGTTAAGCCGCCATCTTGGCCCAGAAGTCCATTTGGGTTGGTCTTGATTGGTTTACCTGAGTCCTATAAAAGAGGAAACATTTTGGAGAAAGAGAGATTCAGAGAGAGCAGAGAAGAATGACATAGCCACGAGAAGCAGTGTTCACCAGTCAGCGACCTTTGGAGATGAAGAAGGAAAATGCCTCCTGGGGAGCTTCATGAAATTGGAAGCCAGGAGAAGAAGCTAGTAAATGATGCCATGTTTGCCATGTGTCCTTCCAGATGAGAGAGGAACCCTAACCATGTTCACCATGTGCCTTTCCAGATGAGAGAGAAACTCTGACTGTGTTCACCATGTGCCTTCTCACTTGAGAGAGAAACCCTGAACTTCATTGGCCTTCTTGAAGATCTGGCTGCCATTGATTGGACATTTCTATAGACTTTTTTTAATTGGGACATTTTCTTGGCCTTAGAACGGTAAATTAGAAACTTGTTAAATTCCCCTTTTTAAAAGCCATTCCACTTCTGGTATATTGCATTCCAGCAGCTAGCAAAGTAGAACAGGTAATAAAAATGAGTTTAGTGATCTGTTTTAAGTCCCGTAAGCTAGTAGGGTTAGAACCCAGATCTTCAAGACACAATACCAATTCACCTTCCTATCTTCATTTCCCTATCTCCTCCCACCTATTCATTTTCTCTTTGTTTCTCCTTTCTTTCTCTATCTTTGCCTTACTGTGTGCCTTGGTCAGCCTTAAAGCTTCCTTTAATGGAACATCACATGCCCCAGCTGTGTCCTTGTCTGTAGCTTTGTGGTTCTCAGTATTTGGTTTCAGGTGGCCAAATATCTACCTATTGCAATGTGAGTTGGAGTTCTGGGAAGAGTCTGAATTTGGCAAAAGAAAGTTTGGTTTGAGGACCTACCTTAACTATTGTTTGTTAGGTGACTTTGAGCAAGTCTCTGAATGTCCCCATAAATCAGTTTCGTCATTCACAAATTGCCAACAATTGTATCTGTCATATAATTATGGGAAAATAACATTTACTAAAATGCTTTTAGGTTACTTATATAGTTATTTCATAAGAACGTTTAATATTTAAAAAGCATTAATATTTAAAACATTTTTATCTAACCATAGTGTATCTATAATGATCTACAAACTTTTCCTGAAGTTTCTTATTTATTTGAGCATCTTTTCATCATATCTATTTTCAACAAAATCTTCCTTCACCGTTATCATTGAAGTGGAAAATAATGGGGAGGAAGATAGCTTTTAGAAGTCAAGAATAATGAAGTTTTATAATGTGTTTATCTGAATTCAGAAAATAGTCCACCATCATTTTTACTGTTTCCTCACTGATATTGGTTGAATTAGATTGGTAACCTTGAAATGGAAAAAGATGAGCTTGTTACTTCTTAAAGTATGCTTCTCCTTTGGTGGAAATATACATCTCTGTCCAGTCCTAAACTGAATAAAATAAATCAGTGAAAAGAACAGACCATTCAGAAAATGAAATGCTTCTTTAAACCTTGAACTTGCAACCTCTTAAGATGCTTCACTGTGACTTTAAATGTAGAGAATATTATTATCATTTCATTCATGGAAGATGGGTGCTCAAAGTGGAAGTACCAAACGTATTGTTCCATAAGCATAATTTTTATTACATCTGCCTAATTTTTACCCTAGTACCATTATTTCTATTATCACTCCTTCTCTTCCTGTTCTTTTTCTCTCATTTCCTCCTTTTTCCATTTTGCCTCCTTCTCCTGCTTCATTGTCAAGGTCAGAAAACTTATTAAGGCTGATTTATACAACTGTATGAGATAGGAAGAAAAGCAGACTTGGTCCCTATGTCATAGTAATCTGTGATTCCTTTTTCTTTTATTTCAATCATTTAATCATTCAACAAACAATGTGATGGGAATATGTTTCAAAGACAAAGACAAATAAGACTATATCTTTGTTCTCCAAGGGCTCAAAGTTTAAAGAGAAATATGATGCTCTGAATCAATGGGAAGTTTGCTCTTAGTTGCTTGTTTTGTAAGTAGACATGAATTTAATTACTGAAATAAGGCTATTATCTTAGACACTCTAGAGACTAAAACTCTGTGAGAAAACTAGTTGCAGTGAAGGACAGAATTTATAGTCACTGAAGATTAAGCTGTAAGGTCTTTCTAGACTACCACCAAACCCAGATAGAATTGGCTACTTTATCCTTTGTACCTACACTGTTACACTGTACACTGTTCTACTATAACACCTATAGCAACTTAATTCACTCTCTTTGTTATAAGTAGGTTGTCCCCTTCTAATCCCTTTAAACTTTTGGAAGGCAGTGATCATGCTTTAATCATTTATTTGTCCATCAACACCTAATGTGATATCTGGCGTAAAGTATGTTCAATAAGTTTGTTGAACTTGTGAAGGTGGAAGGTCCATGTGAGAACAAATGAGTGAATGAATGAATCCAATTGGTATCTTCAGGAATCAAATCCGTGTTCTTGATCTCAAAGTATCACCTGAGTATTCTGGTTAGTAAAACTGGTCTGGTGAATCAAGAGTTAAATATTTATTTATCAGATGACATTAAAGGTGAATGCATTTTATAGGAGAACGGTTGTTTGAAATGAAAGAGACAGGCAGATAACCAAAGCTCCAGCCTTTTTGAGGGAGAAGGAAGATGAAAACAATATGCCCTGCTGGAAAGAAAGGAAAGGATCACAAAAGGGGGTATTTAGTTAAAAATACCCACAACTTTCCATTTTTGTTACATCCTCTATCTTTAGAAAAAGTTTAGTGATTGCTACAGTGTTTTGATCAGAATTGGAGGCATTTTATTGGTTGCAGGCTTGGGTGGAGTTTTTACTGGGCTTAGCGGTAGGGTTAATGCTGGGAGCCCAACAGCGGTTAGCTTTGGCTCTAAGGGG
Organism: Tamandua tetradactyla; assembly: GCF_023851605.1. NCBI lineage: Eukaryota > Metazoa > Chordata > Mammalia > Pilosa > Myrmecophagidae > Tamandua > Tamandua tetradactyla. The sequence goes on from NC_135329.1 coordinate 42,157,814, forward strand.
CTAATTAGAGTCAATTAAAAACCATAGATTTTATTTCCTGACCTCACTGTTCTTTATACCACATCGCAATGTATGATGTTGCTCTTCCTCTTTACTGGTCTGCAGCTTGCAGCAGGCAAGGATCTTTTATTTAGGTTCAACTGTTTAAAGGATCTGGGGTTTCGGGGGCAGAAAGGGCTTAGAATGTTGGAGGAACCATCTGTGTACCCCTGCTCTAGCATTCAGAGTTGGCAAAATGCGCTTGTATAGGAAGGCCCAGCCAAGAGACTGTAATGATGTAATCCTCGCAAAGATCATCTTCAATAACAATATTTAATAGCTTTCAACTTCCACTATTAGAGCCAACATATTAATTAAGAGAACAGAGATAGATGAGATGGCACTTGTTTCCATGCTGTTTTCTGTCATTTTAAAAAGGTTTTGTGGTCTAGCTTATGGAGAAAGAAACTTGACATAAGGTACCTGGTCTGTGGAAGAATCTATCAATTTCTGACTTATTTGCCTCTTCTATTATGATCAAATTCTGGGTGATTTTTGGAGCTAAAAATTTTTTAACACAATTCCAAAATTTTCAGCTGTGTCTCTTTTAGAATTGCTGCCCACATATAGAGAAAAAAAAATAAAAGGAAATGGTCCTTTCCCACTGTAATTAATTCACTATTTAAATAAATTTTCAAAGATTATTTAATTATTACAATCCTGCAAGATTCAATCAAGCCCCATAGTTCAACTCTGTATGTATGGGTGGATATAGACATAACATTTGTTACTGTTTAAAGTATGACTTTCTATATATACTTTTAGATTTTGTTTGTAATTTTTATTAGAGTTATACATGTAAACTTTTAAAAGCCAAACAGTACCACCAAGCTTAAGATGAAAATAGCTTCTTCATCCTCAATTTTTGCTTTCCAATTTGAAAAATATTTTTTTTCTTTACTACAGAAGTTGTGGGTTTTTAGAACAATCATGTCTAAAATACAGAATTCCTGTATACACCCAATCACCAATACCTTGCGTTGGTGTGGAACATTTGTTACAATTGATGATAGCACATTTTTATAATTATAGTGGTAATTAAAGTCCATGAGTACAACTAGGGCTCACTGTTTGTGTATTATACTTCCACAGATTAAAAAAAATTGTTCTGTTACCATATATGCAATCTAATATTTGCCCCTTTAATCACAGATTTAGTGCTGTTATTAATATCCACAATTTTGTACTATCATCACCAAGTTTTACCAAAACCTTTCCATCACTTCAAATAAGAGCACTGTACATTTTAAGCCCAACTTCACATTCCCATCCCCACTTCTTCCATAGTAACCTACATTCTATATTCCAACTCTATGAGTTTGACTATTATAATTGTTTCAAATCAGTGAAATCATAGAATATTTGTCCTTTTATGTCTGGCTTATTTCACTCCACATGATGTCTTCTGGGTTCATCATGTTGTCACATGTATCAGGATTTCTTTACTTTTTGAGGCTGAATAATAGTCCAGTGTATGTATATGCTGCATTTTGTTTATCCATTCATCAGTTGATGGACACTTGGGGTGCTTCCATCTTTTGCAATTGTGAATAATACCACTATGAACATCAGTGTACAAATATCTGCTTCCAGTTTTTTTAGGTATCAATGCTTAGTAGCAGGATTGTCAGGTCATACGGTAATTCTATATTTAGCTTCCTGAGAAGCAGCGAAACTGACTTCCACAGTGGCTGCACCATTTTACTTTCCCACCAGCAATGAATTCTCCTATTTCTCCATATCCTCTCCAACATTCTAATTTTCTGGGTTTTTTTAATGGTAATCATTGTAGTGAATGTGAATGATATCTCCTTGTGCTTTAGATTTGCATTTCCCTAATAATGATTGTGCCAGATTACAACCTGTGATGTACCCCAGAAAAGTCATGTACTTTAATCCTCATTCAGTAATGCTGGGTGGGGGCTTTTTGATTATCCATGGAAATGTGGCCCACCCAATTGTGGGTGGTAGCTTCTGATTAGATGGTTTCCAAGGAAATGTGTTTCTACCCATTCAAGGTGGGGTTGCTTACTGGAGCCCTTAAGAGGGAACCATTTTGGAAAAAGCTTGAGAGCCCAAACAGCCAGAGACCTTTAGAGATGAAGAAGGAAAATGCCCCTGGGGAGCTTCATGGAACAAGAACCCAGGAGAGAAAGCTGGCAGACATTGCCATGTACCTTTCCCATTGAGAGAGAAACCCTGAACTTCATTGGCTTTTCTTGAGTGAAGGTAACCTCTTGTTGGCACATTAATTTGGACGTTTTCATAGCTTTGCCTTAATAGGACATTTTCATATGTAGAAAGCTGTAGAACTGTAAACTTGCAACTTAATAAATTCCCCTTTTTAAAAGCCATTTCCCTCCTCCTCCTCTTCCCCAAGAAAAGCAGTTCTGTTTCTGGTATATCACATTCCAGCAGTTTGCAAACTAGAACAGTGATGTTGAGCAATTTTTTTAGCCATTTGTAGATCCTCTTTGGAGAAATGTCTACTCAAGTCTTTTGCCCCTTTTTTTTCTTTTTTCTTTTTTAAAGAGAATTTATCAAGATGAAAGTTCACAGCGCCAAGGCCATGAAGATGTCCAGATTAAGGCAAGGCTATAAAAATGTTCAAACTCAGGTATTCCAGAAAAGACATCCTGCCTCAAAAAAACCAGTGACATTCGGGGATTCTCTCTCAGCTGGAAAGGCACATGGTGACATCTGCCAGCCCTCTCTCCTCATTTCATAAGGCATCCAGGGGTGCGCCCTCCCTCTGCATCTCCAGAGATCTCTGGCCATGTGGGATCTGTTGGCTCCATTGGCTCTAAAGCTTCTTCCAAAATGGTTCCATCTCAAAAAGGCTCCAGTAAGCAGTGCTACCCTGAATAGGTGGAGACACAGCTTTATGGAAACAATCCTGTCAAAAGTTACCACCCAAAATTGGGTGGGTCATATCACCATGGAAACAATAAAAAAGATCACACCCAGCAATATTGAATGAAGAGTAAAGGATGTGGGTCGTTTGGAGTACACACAGATTCAAACTGGCACAGCCTTGTTGATTCTCTGTGTTGTTTTTTTAATTCCTTATCTCATTTATTTCTGTCTAATCTCTGCTATTTCTTTCCTTCTGCTTATTTTGGGGTTAGTTGCTGTTCCTTCTTTTTTTTTTTCTTTACATGAATGTTCGTAACAGCCTTATTTCCAATAGCCAAACGGTGGAAACAACCCAAATGCCAACCAACCAACAAACAGGTGAACAAAATGTGGCATTTTTATACAAGGTAATATTACTTAACAACAAAAAACAATGAGGGCAGGCCACGGTGGCTCAGCGGGCAGGAATGCTTGCCTGCGATGCCAGAGGACCCGGGTTCGACTCCTGGTGCCTGCCCATGTAAAAAAAAAAACAAACAAACAATGAAGTACTGATATGTGCTACCCTGATACATGATGAAAATATGCTAAGTGAAAGAAACCATACTACAAAAGGCCATATATTATATGTGTATTAGGGCTCACTAGGAAGCAGAATTGATAGGATGGAGATATATATATATCCATATATATATAAAATGTAAATATTATGAAATTTTTTATAGGAATGGGGTCATGGCTGTAGGGATGGGCAAGTCCAAATACTGTAGGCCAGGCTGCAAGCTGGCAACACTGATAAAGGTTCTTGAAGAATTTACCAGGGGAAGTTGGCTGACTAAAATAGTGATAGAAAGTCTCCCTTCTGACAATAAAGACTGAGATGGTATAATCTAGGAATGCCTAGAGTGTATAATGATAGTGACTAAATGTGCAAATTTAAAAATGTTTCTGCATGAGGAAGAACAAAGGTATGTCAATAATGCAAGATGTTGAAAATAGATGGTAATTTATATTTTAAAACAGTAACGTATGTGTGAGACAAGCAAACAGTGTTTATTTGGTACAAAATTTATATTTTGACTAGTGCATTTCCTAATATAACTTACGTGGACAGCTTAACCGAGCACCATAGTACTTGGTACCTTGCGTAGGGCATGAGATTTTGTAGGTTTGTCCAGAGTGATGCCCAGATAAATCTCAGAGCGATTTGAACAGTGAATAGGAAAGTATTTGCAGAATCCCCTAGGGGGGATGGTGAGAAAGGGGGAAAATTCAGCTTCCCCAAGTGAAGAATTCTTGACATTCTCACAGACATTGGGGACAGCCAAATCAATAGGCCGAGCCTCCAATCTTGGGGTTTGTTGATATGAAACTTAATCCCGCAAAGGATAGGCTGAGCCTACTTAAAATTAGGCCTAAGAGTCAAAAGAAGAGAACCTCTCTTGTTGCTCAGATGTGGCCTCTCTCTCTCAGCCAACACAGCAAGGAAACTCACTGCCCTCCCCCTCTCTACGTGGGACATGACTCCCAGGGTGTGGACCTTCCTGGCAATGTGGGACAGAAATCCTAGAATGAGCTAGAACTCAGCATCGAGGGATTGAGAAAATCTTCTTGACCAAAAGGGGAAAGAGAGAAATGAGACAAAATAATGGCTGAGAGATTCCAAACAGAGTCAAGAGGTTATCCTGGAGGTTATTCTTACGCATTAAGTAGATATCACCTTTTTAGTTAAGATGTAATGGAGAGGCTGGAGGGAATTGCCTGAAAATGTGGAGCTGTACTCCAGTGGCCATGTTTCTGGAAGATAATTATATGATGATATGGCTGTCACAGAGTATAATCGTGAGAGCCTTGTGTCAGATGCTCCTTTTGTCTACCTTATTGACAAACAAGTAAAACATATGGATTAAAAATAAATAAATAAATAATAGGGGGACCAAATGTTAAAATTAATTTAGTAGATTGAAATGCTGGTGATCGGTGAAGGGGAGGGGTAAGGGGTATGTTATGTATGAATTTTTTTCTGTTTTCTTTTTGTTGCTTTTTCTGAATTGATGCAGATATTCTAAGAAATTATCATGATAATGAATATACAACTATGTGATGATAGAAAAAAAAAAAAAGAACACCTAGGGCAATATATAAGATTCTACAAAGGTTACATGCACTAGAGGTTTTTATATATATATGTTATTTATCACAGAAAAGAAAAAAGTCGATTGTAATGATAAGGAAAAAATACTTGTTTCTTCTAGCCTCCTATATTCTGTAGGAGCTAGAAGGAAAACTCTGAGATGATGGTATTTGTAGTCCATGACAAACTCTGGGATCTGTCCTGTAACTGTTGAAGAGTGTTCTGAAAATTATTGCTTTTTTCTTTCTTTGCTTTGTATATATATTATACTATTAAAAAAGTTTAAAATAAAATGTAATAGAGCAAAAAAGAAAAAAAAAGTCTCTCTTCTGATAAAATCATCACTTTTCCTTTTAAGGCCTTCAAGTGGATTGGATGAGACTTCTCTCATTACTTTGCTATTCTTTTTCTAGTTCTTTCAGGCGTGCAGTTAGGTTTTTGATATTAGTTCTTCTTTTCTCATATGAACATTTAGGGCTATAAATTTCACTCTCAGCACTGCCTTCATGGTCTCCCACAATTTTTGATATGTCGTGTTCTCATTTTCATCTTAAGATATTTACTGATTTCCCTTGCAATTTTTTCCTTGACACTCTGATTGTTTAAAAGTGTGTTCATTTCATTTTTTATGGATTTTCTAGTTCTCATTCTGTTACTAATTTCCAGCTTTGTTCCATTATGCTCAGTAAACATCTTTGTGTAAATTCAGTCTGTCTAAATTTATTGAGACTTGTGTTGTGACCAGCATATGCTCTATCCTGGAGAATGATCCATGGGTGTTTGAGGAAAAAGTATATCCTGCTGTTTTGGGGTACAATGTTCTATACATTTCTCTTAGGCCTACTTCATTTGTCATATACTCAAGTTCTCTATTTCCTTACTGATCTGTCAAGATCTTTCTATTGATAAAAATGGTACATTCAAGTCTCCAATTATTATTGTAGAAAAATCTATTTCTCCTTTCAGTTTTGCCAATGTTTGCCTTATGTATTTTGGGGCATTGTGGTTAAGTACATAAATATTTATAGTTGTTATTTCTTCTTGGTAAATTGAGCTTTTTATTAATATATATATCCCTATGAATATATAATATCTTGATTAAGTCAAAACCTCATTATAGATTTGACAACATCTTTTATGTCAGATATTAGTATAGTTACCCCAGCTCTTTTTTTGGTTACTATTTTCACAGAAAATCTTTTTCCATCCCTTCACTTTCAGTGTAATTGTGTCTTTGAGTCTAAATTGAGTCTCTTGTAAACAACATATAGTTGGGTCATACTTTTAAAATCCATTCTACCCATATGAAACCAGAAGGAAAGAAAGATGATAAAGACTGAGATGATATAATTTAAGAATGCATAGAGTGTACAATGATAGTGACTAAATGTACAAATTTAAAAAATGTTTTGCATGAGGAAGAAGAAAGGAATGTCGGTATTGCAGGGTGTTGAGAATAGATTGTCATTTGTATTTTAAAACTTCAACTTCTATGTGAGACTAAAGTGAGAAGTGTTTATTTGGTGCACAATGTATATTTTGACTAGTGCATTACCTAAGTTAATTTATATGGTCAGTTTGATTGAACATCGTAAGTACGCAGAACCTTGAATAGGGCATGAGATTTTGTTGGTTGTCCAGGTTGGTGTGATGCCCTGATAAATCCCAGAGTGATTCAAACAGTGAATAAAGAAGTATTTGCAAAGTCCCCGTGGAGAAATGGGGAAAAAATTCAGCTTCCCCATTTGGAGAATTCCTGATATTTTCGCAAGCAGTGGGGTCCACCAAATCAGTAGGCTGAGCCTTTGATATGGGGTTTGCCCCTATGAAAGTTATCCCTGAAAAGAATCAGCTAGGCCTACTTAAAATAAGGCATGAGAGTCACCCCTAGAGAACTTCTTTTATTGCTCAGATATGGCCTCTCTCTCTCTCTCTTAGCCGACATGGGTAGCGAACTCACTGCCGTCCCTCCTCTCTGTTGGACATGACTCCCAGGGTTGTAAACCCCCCTGGCAATGTGGAACAGAAATCCTGGCATACATTGGGACTCGGCATCAAGGGATTGAAAAAACCTCCTCTACTGAATGGGGGAAGAGAGAAATGAGACAAAATAAAGTGTCAATGGCTGAGGATTTCAAACAGAATTGAGAGGTTATCCTGGAGGTTATTCATATATATTATATAGATAACCCCTTTTTAGTTTATAATATATCATAGTGGCTACAGAGAAGTGCCTGAAACTGTAGAGCTGTGTCCCAGTAGCCAGGTTTCTTGAAGATGATTGTATAATGATGTGGCTTTGGCAATGTGACTGTGTGATTGTGAAAACTTTGTGTCTGGTGTTCCTTATAATTATGGTATGGACAGGTGACTAAAAAATATGGATAAAAAGTAAATGAATAATGGGAGGAACAAAGGTTAAAATAAATTGGGTAGATTGAAATACTAGTGGTCAGTGAGAGGAAGGGGTAATGGTTATGGCATCTATGAGTTTTTTCTTTTTTATATCTTTTCCTGGAGTGATGCACATGCTCAAAGAAATGATCATGGTGATGAATACACCAAGTGATGATACTGTGAGTCACTGATTGTAACCATGTCAAGAATGTTTGTATGTTTGTTCGTTGCTTACAATAAAAATATTTAAAATAAAACACATATTGACAGAAGTCTTCTCAAATGAAAAAAAATCCATCTGCCAACCTGTGTCTTTTGATTGGGGATTTAATCCATTTACATTCAGTGTTATTACTGTAAAGGCAGTACTTACTTCAACCATTTTGTCCTTTGGTTTTTATAGGTCACTTTTTTTTGTCTCTTTTTCTTTAATGTAACCTTTTCTGTACGGTTGATCTTTTGTGATATATCTGACTGTTCCATTTTTCATTGCTGTATATTTTTAAATTTACTTTCTTTGTTGTTACCCTGGGGTTTGTGTTACACAACTTAATCTATAACCTACTAATTAACCTCAATAGTAAACACATTCTCTGCTCCCAAATCCCTCTATTTCCCCTCTTTATGTTGTTTTTGTCCCACTTTATAATTTGCACATCCATTATCAGGAAATATGCCTTTGTCTTGTTCAGTCGGTTTCTGATTCTTATATGAATTGATGACTATAGTTGCGTTTTGAGGATACAGTACCATTGGGTTTTACATTTACCCTTTTAGTTATCCTTACAGATGACCTTAATTTCTTCACATTACTCGAAGCCACTCTCTCCTGTCTTTTACTTTAAACCTGCAGAACACCCCTTTATAATTCTTGCAGGACAGAACTTGTGTTGGTGAACTCTCAGTTTCTGTTTATGACTATTTTAAACTCCCCCTCATTTTTGAAGGACAGTTTTCCAGGTAAATAATTTTTGTCTAGAAGACTTTTTTTCTTACAGGTACCTTAAATATATCATGGTATTGCCTTCTCAGCTCCAAGGTTTTTGATGAGAAATCTAAACTTAGTCTTATTCATGATCCCTGGTAGATGGCAAATTGTTTTGCTCTTGCTGCATTCAGAATTTTCTCTTTATCCTTGGCATTTGACTTTCTGATTAACATGTGTCTTGGAGTAGGTCTATTAGAATTTATCCTGTTTGAAATATGTTGTGCTTTTTGGACATGTGAGATGTGTATTTATGTCTTTCATAAGAGTTGGAAAATTTGGGGGCCATTGTAGTAATTAGGTCCAGGTATTAACTTGACCAGGTGATGGTGCCCAATTGTTCTGTTGCTATGGACTTAAAACATCAGCATATGAATTTCATCTATAGCTAATTACATCTGCAGTTGGCTAAGGGAGTGCCTTCTTCAATGAGTGAGGCTTAAAAAAAGAAGTCAGAAGAGAGAGAAACAGTTCAGTACAGCCCAGTGGAGCTCAGCACAGCCCTGAACATTGCAGCTGAGAGCTAAGAGCTGGCTCAGATCCAGACATTTGGAGATGCAGAAAGGAATCACCCCACAGAAAGCTGTTGAACCCAAAAGCCATGAGAAGGCCAGCAGACATCAACATGTACTTTCCCATGTGATAGAGGAACTCATATGAAAGCTGCCTGCCTTTCCTCTGAAGAATTGCAAATTTGTAACTAAAGAATTCCCCTTTATAAAAGCCCGTCTATTTCTGGTTGCATTGCATTCCAGCAGCTTTAGAAAACTAAAACATTCATTATTTCCTCAGATATTCTTTCTGCCCTTTTCCCTTCTCTTCTCCTTCTGGAACACCCATGACACATATTTGTATGATTTGTGCTGTCCACAGATCTCTGAGATACTGTTCAATTTTTTCTATTATTTTCTCTATTTTTTCTTCTGACTCTATGATATTGATTGTCCTGTCTTCTAATTCACTGATTCTTCTGCCAGTTAAAATATTCTGTTGTATACCTCTAGTGTATTTTCAATCTCTACTCTTGTAACTTTCATCCCCATAATTTCTGTTATGTTCCTTTTTTATACTTTCATACTTTCAGACTCTTCTTTATGCTCTCATATTGTCTTCCTAATATCTTTTATACCTTTATCTATATTTTCCTTCATCTCCTTAAATTACTGTAGGAGAGTTGTTTGAACGTCTTTGATTAGTTGTTCAAACTTCTGAGTTTCCTCTGAAGTTTTAATTTGTTCCCTTGACTGAGCCTCATCGTCCTATAGTATGGCTTGTAAATTTTTTGCTAATGTCTAGGCATCTGATTGCCTTGATAAGTTAACTCTGAAGGTCTGTTTCTCCCTTTTGTCTAGAGTTATTGTTGATTGGCTTTGTGTTAAGGCTCTTCTTTTTATTTTTTTATTTTATTTTTTTAAATACTAAAGAACACCAAACAAACGCAAACATTCCTAGTTTGATCATTCCGTTCTACATGTATAATCAGTAATTCACAATATCATCACATAGTTGCATATTCATCATCATGATCATTTCTTGGAACATTTGCATCTATTCAGAAAAAGAAATAAAACAAAAACAGAAAAAAAATTTATACATAACATACCCCTTACCCCTCCCTTTCATTGATCACTAGCATTTCAAACTAAATTTATTTTAACATTTGTTCCACCTATTATTTATTTTTATTCCATATGTTCTACTTTGACAAGGTAGATGAAAGGAGCATCAGAACAAGGTTTTCACAATCACACAGTCACATTGTGAAAGCTATATCATTATTATACAATCATCTTCAAGAAACATGGCTACTGGAACACAACTCTGCATTTTCAGGCAGTTCCCTCCAGCCTCTCCATTACATCTTGAATAACAAGGTGATATCTACTTAATGCGTAAGAATAACCTCCAGGATAACCTCTCAACTCTGTTTGGAATCTCTCAGCCATTGACACTTTGTCTCATTTCTCTCTTCCCCCTTTTGGTGGAGAAGGTTCTCTCAGTCCCTTGATGCTGAGTCTCAGCTCATTCTAGGGTTTCTCTCAATCCACTGATGCTGAGTCTCAGCTCATTCTAGGATTTCTGTCCCATGTTGCCAGAAAGGTCCACACCCTCAGGAGTCGTGTCCCACATAGACAGGGGGAGGGTGGTGAATTTGCTTGTGTTGGCTGGAGAGAGAGAAGCCACATCTGAGCAACAAAAGAGGTTCTCTTGGGGGTGACTCTTAGGCCTAATTTTATGTAGGCTTGACCTATCCTTTGTGGGGTTAAGTTTCATATGAAGAAACCCCAAGACTGGGGGCTCAGCCTATAGCTTTGGTTGTCCCCACTGCTTGTGAGAATATCAAGAATTCAACTTGGGGAGGTTGAATTTTCCCCCGTTCTCACCATTCCCTGGAGGGGACTTTGCAAATACTTTTTTATTCACTGTTCAACTGACTCTGGGATTTATTGGGGCATCACTCCAGGCAAACCAACAAAATCTCATGTCCTACTCAAGGTTCCATGTAGTTATGGTGTTCAATTAAGCTGTCTACATAAGTTACATTAGGAAATACACTAATCAAAATACAAATTTTGTACCAAATAAACAATTTTTGCTTTAATGTCACACAGAAGTTGAAATTTTAAAATATTGCCATCTATTTTCAGCACCCTGCAGTAATGACATTCCTTTGTTTTTCCTCATGCAGAAACATTTTTAAAATTTGTACATTTAGTCACTATTATTATATACTCTAGGCATTCCTAGATTATACCATCTCAATCTTTATCGTCTTTCTTTCTGATTTCATTTGTGTTAAGGCTCTTTTTTGATGCTTGGTCTAACTTATTGTATACCTTTAGAATAGCCTGTTTTTAACTGTTCCAATTTTCTCAGCTCTTCTTCATCTGATTCTTGCCTGGTTATGCAGTGCAGTTTTTAAGACTGTACTTTTTGCGCAATTGTTTCACCTCCAAAAGGGAGCTTCCCTTCCCCCATTCCTGCTCTGGAAATCTTGATCTCTTCTCCTTGGTTTTGTTCAGATTTTCTCCCCCACTCCTATGATTTAAGTTCTCTCTTTCACTCATTGCCCTGTTTTCCTTATGCTTTTCTCTACTGCCACCTGTCCTATTTTACAGCCGTTCAGTTTAGCCCCACCTTTTTTCTGTCTGGATTTTCTGCCTCCAGTTTCTTCCCTGTTAGGGTTTCCATCCTGGACAACCAGATTGGGTCAATCCAGAAAAATGGGTCGCTTCAGAAAAGTCCATTTTACCCTTAGTTGGTCCAGATGACCGAAACTAGATTGTAGGAGGGCACAACGGTTCCTGCCAGCATTTCTATAGCAGTCTTTCTCTGTTTTTTTTTTTTTTAACCCCTTGTGGGCCCTTTTGAATTCAACATTTCTTAGAGCTTTTTTTCTGCTCTAGGTTTCTGTAGACTTAGGTCCCTGTACCTGGATATATATGAAGTCCTAACTCTCTGTTGTGAGTCACTCTACAGTCTCTGTCTGCAATGGGAGGAAGCAGGGCTGTGCTTCCCAAGCTGCACAGGACTAAGTGTGGGGGGAATGAGAACAAACCACTGCTCTCTGATGGAATTTTCGTAGTTGATAATTTTCTGTTTTCTTGAGTCAGCATTTATTGAGTCCTTCTCCAGTCTCTACTATCCTCCAAAGTTCTAAGGAAGCAGGCTTTGCCCTTTTATTTCCTGAATCTATGGGGAGCCATTTTCAGGATGTCTTGCGTCACTTAAGTATTTATTAGCAAATATATAGGAGAATACCAAGTTGAATCTAAATTAGTATTGAGGCCTGTCTAAACCTGTTAAATGGAACTAAGAATTGGTGAGGCCTTTGGAAGTAAATTTGTATGAAGGTTATGTTATTAATTTTGTTGTTTTGGCCATTATTGGCTGATGAAGAATAAATAAGTGAATTTTGATAATGTCTTGTAACAAAACCATTGGTATTGATTGGGGAGGGGGTTGTAACAAGCATGTCTTCCTCAAATATTATCTGTCTACCTGGTCCCAATAGAACTAAATATGAATCCCTCAGAGAGTGACTGCAGATGGACTGAAGTTTTAATGAGATAGAAGAGCATAAATAGGCCCAGGTGATTGTAAGTTATTGAGATGGTTTCTTACAGCTTTCTCACTATAATATGGCTCATGAGGATATGCGGTGATTTGGGCCCTTAAGGAGTGTCAATTTAGGGCTCTCCAGGAGACGTTTTTCATTTAGTGGACATCAATATTTTTCCATAGGTGATTGTCAACAATGGGAGAGATGAAACGCTACTTCACACACCTTGGACAATGAACACGTGAGGTGGTCAGAGTGGTAATGTTCTGGAGTAGTATAATGAAAGAGAGATTTAAAAGTAACATGTTCCAGGGTGGGCCACGGTGGCTCAGCGGCAAGAGCACTTGCCTGCCATGCCAGAGGACCCGGGTTTGATTCCCAGTGCCTGCCCACGTAAAAAATAAAATTAAAAAAAAAAAAAAGTAACATGTTCCAGAGGACCCGGGTTCGTTTCCTGGTGCCTGCCCATGTAAAAAAAAACAAAGGTAATATGTTCAACAAATTTTCATGCACAGCATTCCAGTTTACACAGAAGAAAGAGATGCGTTGAATACTTCTGCCTCCATATATGTATATTTATTTTCTTTCCTTTTTTGAAATTCTCTTTCTTCATGTTGCCTACCTCATTTGTACTCATCTTCCAAACCCAGATCAAGTCTGACCTTTGTTCTCTCTACCTCTTTTCAGGATGATCTCTCCTTTTTCCAAAATTATAGAAAAGGCCCATAAATTATTAGCTAAAAGATTTGACTTTATGAATCATTTAGTCCTGTGATTTTTCAGTACCAGCTCTCAACCTGAAGGCTTACAGAATGTCCAATATTTGTGAAATTCAGAAGTCACTGTTAAGTTGGTAGAAGTAAAATGTGTGGAGCACAGAGATAAAGAACCACACAGAAGTCATAGAAACTAGCTGTGTTTTAGAAGTTTAATTGTTTTAAAAAGAGAAGGATAGTTACAGAGATTGTAAGATGTGTGTGTGTGTATGTGTGTGTGTGTAGAGTGAGAGAAAAGAAGGAGAAGAAGAGGAGGAGGAGGAGAACAAGGAGGAGGAACAGGAAAGATTACTAAATGTTTATTATTCACTATAAATATAATTTCCCCTTTAAATTTTGAGAAAGGTTTCAGAAAAGATATATTTGACCTTCTGATTTAATTGGCCCTTCTTTTGTACTTGTTTGCTATTATTCTGTGTTATTATCTTTTCAGGTATGATCCTTCCACTCACAAATAATTTGTAAACTTGAAAGCTTATAATTTTTTATATCTCACCTCCAACACAGGCACTAATCCATATTGTTTCTACTCAATTGCACTTCATATGTAGACCTGGCTGCATACTATTTGGAACTACCACATGCTTTGCTTATTTCAGGATCATGCGTTCTATTACTGTTGTGTGAATATATGTTTGCTCACACAGCTGTGAATTCATTGAAGTGTGCTTTATTCAATCCTATCTCCTCAAGCAAAGCAACAAAGACATCCCATAATAAAAGTTGTTTAATTATTCATTTGAAATATTTAGAGGGCAACGTTCATGTCTCATTTGGCATTCAGGGAGTTCTTTTCTCTGGTAGAAGTTTATCATAGGAGCAAGCATGCATAGCTTTTCCTTACTTAGAGCAAAATTTAAAATTATTGAAGACACTTCTATTATCTTCCCTTTTATAACTTAAATAATTTATGCTTTGGGAATGGAATAGTGAAGCACCTTCCTCTCCTAGTGACAGTTTATCTATTCCGTTTTTTGCCAATGAAGGAAAGGAATTTTGCATGGTACATGTCCAAGTATTTTATCCAACAGGTACAGGATTTTCTAAGAGTTCCCTGGCATAATCCCTACACCTTCAATTTTCCTATCAATTAGGAACAGATGGGTGCACTACAAGTTAAGGCATGAGGACAGGTGTTTGCATGGATTAATTTGCTGGTTTGAAAGGATTATGCAACCTAGGAAAGCCATGTTTTAATCCTGATCCGGTCTTGTGGGGGCAGCCATTTCTTTTAATCCCCATTCAGCACTGTAGATTGGAAATTTGATTAGATTATCTCCACGGAGGTGTGCCTCACCCAGTTGTGGGTATTAACCTTGATTAAATGGAGATGTGGCTCCACCCATTCCAAGTGAGTCTCGATTAGTCTGTTGGAATCCTTGAAAGAGGAAGCATTTCTGAGAGCCACAGGAATCATAGAGCCCGGGCAGCCAGAGACGTTTGAAGATGAAGAAGGAACATGTCCCTGGGGGAGCTTCATGAAATGAGAAGCCTGGAGAGAAAACTAGCAAACGTCACCATGTGCCTTTCCAGTTGAGAGAGAAACTCTGAACTTCATTGGCCTTCCTTGAGTGAAGGTAACCTCTTGTTGGTACCTTAATTTGGACATTTGTCTAGGCTTGCTTTAATTGAGACATTTTTGGCCTTAGACCTATAAACTAGCAACTTAAATTCCCCTTTTAAAAGCCATTCCATTTCTGGTATATCACATTCTGGCAGCTAGCAAACTAGAACACTTAAGCAATAGGAAAGGCCTAGTAAATTAAGGACCCCCCCCTTGCTGGCCTAAGATTATGCCAGATGTGGGCCTCTCAACAGTTTAGATATCAGTGATGAACTTTGTTTCTGTTTACTAAAGCCGTCAGAATTCAATGTACCAGAACAGATTGGCTTTTACAATAGAGATTTAGTAATTTGCAAATTACAGTTCTTAAACCATGAAAGTGTCCAACTCAAGGCATCAACAGGATGATACCTGGACTCTGAAGAAAGGCTTCCTGCATCTAGTACACTTCTGTCACATGGGAATGTACATGGCCAGAGAAATTCTTCTCTCCTGGGTTTCATTACTTTCAGCCTCTGGCTTCAGTGGCTCCCTCACTCAGCTTCCCTGGGGGCTTTTCTCTCTAAGCTCTCTTGGCTTTTTATGTCCTTTATCCTCTCATAAATGACTCTATTGAAAGGATTAAGATCCATGTTGAATGGGGTGGATCAAATGTCAAATTGAAATAACCTAACCAAAAGGTCCCAACCACAAATCTGCACCCATGGAAAAAGCATGACCTTTTCCAAGGTATGTACCAGCTTCAAACCAGCAGAAACTTCTTTTTTCTTTTTGTGGATTTTTTTCGTTGATATGTAATTCATGGACCATAAAAGTCACTATTTTTAATTGTTAATTCGGTAATTTTCAGTATATTCCCAGAGTTATATTATCATTACCACTACTTCCAGAATATTTTTTTCAAAAACTGTATCAATTAAGCAGTTACTCCCCTTCTCTACCTCTCTCTAATTCCTGGCAACCACTCATCTGCTTTCTTTATCTGTGGATTTATGTATTCTGAATGCCTCAATTAAATAGAATCATAAAATATGTAACATTCAGTGTATACCTTCTTTCACTTAGCATGTTTTGCAGATTCATCCATGCTGTAGCATGGCTGGATAATATCCCATTGTATGGATGTACTACACCTGGTTTATTCATTCATCACTTGATGGATATTAGAGGGTTTCTACCTTTCAGTTATTGTGAATCATGTTGCTATGAACATTTATGTACAGTTCTTCTTTGAACAGCTGTTCCCCGAATAGTAGAACTGTAGAAAGTCCTGTCAGTCCCAATCTGGCAGTAATTTGAGAGAAATCAAGCACAGTCCATAGAGGGTCATATATGAGGACATTTATCATAGTGCAGTTGGTGGTAAGAGACATTGAAAGGAATGTAAGTGACCATCTGTGGAAGAATGAATAAGTAAAATGTAGTAGATGCATTCAGTGGTATCCTCAGCAGCGATTAGAAGCAGTAACCTAGATGTTCACATGGCAATGTGGATAGGCATTTTTTTAATGTTTTCTTAAATTCTGAAATATATCCTACATCCAACAAAGCAATAAATTTCCAAGTACATTTTAACAAGTAGTTATAGAACAGATTTTTAAACTTTGATATGGGTTACAGTTTCACGATTTTTCGTTTTTTCTTCTAGCTGCTCCTAGACACTGGAGGCCCACAGAAATATCAATATAATGATTCAGCAGTCAGTTTTATTTATTTGTTAAATCCTATCTTCTCTGTTATACTCCTACTTCTCTTTAAATAACATATATACATAAAAGCAATAAATTTCAAAGTACATTGCAACAATTAGTTGTAGAACAGATTTCAGAGTTTGGTATGGGTTACAATTCCACAATTTTAGGTTTTTATTTCTATCTGTTCTAAGGTACTGATGGGTAAAGGTAGTATCAGTGTAATGATTCAGCAATCATACTCATTTGTTAATCCCAACCTTCTCTGTATAACTCTACCATCACCATTGATCTTCCTCACACTCTTTAGGGGTATTTGGGCAATGCCCATTCTAACTTTTTCATGTTGGAAGGGGCTGTTGATAAGTGGATAGTCATTTAAAACATGGTAGACAGCAAAAAGTAAGCAACAGGTGAGGTTAATAGCACTATGCCATTTATGAAATTAATACACAGAAACATAAAATATCATATAGCCATTCAATCAATTTTTATTGAGCATTTACACTTTGTTGAGGATGATCATTTAGCAGTGAATCAAGCAAATTAAAATCCTTGCCCTTATAAGCTTTGCATTCTACATGCATAAGTAGACATATATTAAGCACATCAGGGTTGATGCCATAATGGCAGGAGAATGGGAATGGGACCGAGGGTGAAAGGGCATAAATAAATAAATAAATGAGAGAGGTTTCCAAGGACCAGTGATGCTCATGTTTTATGAGCAATTCTTTAGCCCTGAGGTTACAAAGAATAAACACACAGGTTTAAAAAAAGGACAGAAAAGCACACATACTCAATGCAAAAACCCCAGCCACCTGAAAGGAATCTCAATCTCTCAGCATGTTGTGTCCAAGAATGGAATTCCTGCCCCTCGTAATTTTTATCTCTGACCTTATGGCCTTATTATGGCCTAGTTTTTTACTATGTGTATGAATTAATTACTACCTACAAGCATAACTAACAAGTTCTCTACAGATCAATCAGATATTGATATTTTTTTGAGTCACTGAAACACCCTTCTCTGAATACTATAATAAAACACTCTGAATTCTTTCACAGTTACAGATACTATAGTATGTTTCAGCTTTCATCCATGAATTTTGTCCAGATGCATGACTAGACATAATATGATTCATTAATACTGTGAGTGAATAGCCCACCTCAGCATGGAGACCAGTGAATATTTAGTGTGTTCCAAGTACAGCATTTCAGTTACCATATAATTTACATCAATTCCCTTTAGGGAAAACAATCTAGAATTTCCAGTCCTTTCATACTAGCCAAGGAGACAAGGTAAAGTAAAGTAACTTCTCCCACTTGGAACAGTAGCAGCCACCAGGCAGAAGAAACAGTATTAAAGGAATCACACTGAAAGTGGAAAAATCACATTTTGAATTATTGTGGGTCTTAAATTATAGTTCCTGCTGCCACACAGTATTTGCAGGGCCCCCAGTCATTACTTCTACCTTTATGTTTTTGCTCCTATAAGGCTAACCTTTATCTTGACTCCCATTTGGACAAAAAGAATTTTCATTTTTACTTTACTCTTGGGAAATCAAAAAGAATTAAATTCTTGTCCTGGTTAAATCTATGGTTTATCATAAAATTGTTTCCCTAAATTGTGTAAAAAAAAGAAAGAGATTCACTTTAGAATCAGATGAAGCATTGTCTTTTCCCAATTCATAGTTCTTTTTCCAATGCCCCATATATTCTATATGCCAACCCAATAAAGAAGGCAGTTCTGCTTTTATTTCTTCCTTATCAGTTAACTAAGAAAACTTCAAGGATCCTTCTGTATATTTTCTGGGTTCACATGTCATGGTTGGTAATAAATGTCTAACAATCTGGCCTCTTTGTTAACCAGAACCAATTATTAACTGCACACCCTTCTGTGTATGTTCCTTTGTCTTGCTTGTCTTGCTTGTCTTGCTTGTCTTGCTTGTCTTGCCTTGTCTTGTTTTGTCTTTGGGGAAGAAGGGGTGAAGGGATTCTGTCTGATGGGTGGCACCATACTGTAAAGGAAACCGTTACTGAGCAGATAAATAGCCTGTGATAAAATTGTAGTCTGTATTGTCAGCACTTCAGAGTTAGTGAGATTTGAGATTCTTTTTGAAATATTTCCATTGCTTGAGGATTGTGATGCAGTGATAGGCAAGGAAGAATGTTCATACAACTTACACACGGTAAATGCTCCATGAAAGGCAGCTGTGACTGCAAAGAGCGCCTAAGCTTTTCAGAACACAAGGCCACTCATAATTTTCAGTTGAGGATCAGTTATCCATCTATCTCTTTGGCAATCCCATTTCAATTATAAAATTGCTAAAGTCCATGCCAATTTATCCATCAGGTCCATAGACTGAAGAACGTAACTCTACAGGCTCCTGTAAATGCTAAAAAAGTCCAGGGTGACTGGCAATTACAGAGGCACAGCAAATGTTTCTAACTGTTCTGTGAACCACTGAAATACTTTAAGTTGATGTGGTGAAAACTGAAATAGCTAGCAGTTGCTATGCTATGGAAAAGAAATATACTAACTTGATTGAAGGATTTTATTTCATAATATCATACAGTCTGTACCAAACAAAGCATTCATTAGACAAGGGACAAGTTATGGAGAAGGATTTTTTTTGCCTACATAAGTTTAATAACTACAATCAGTGTTTCTGATGCCACAATTTGAATGCGGTGACTTTAGCTTCTTTGAGGAAACAGATCTTACATGATATCTTGAAAAGTTTCCTTATATATTTCAACAAAGAAAGACTGCAGAGGAAACCCAGCAGAAAAAGGTCACTGAAGAAGGTCATGCCTCCCCTAGAAGCTCTATAGAGTCTCCATTAGTAGTGCTTCCTGAAGGAGGTTGTGGACAGGCAGTACCTTGACAGGTGAGGGTTTCCTGCACTTTATATTCTCTAAATAAATAAAAAGGAAATAATTCTCTGATGTTTGTGCTGTCAAATTCAAACAGAACATAGAATTGCAAGACATGCTCTCACCCCCAATTATGGATATTACTCTTGAGTTTCCAAAAGGATGAAAGAATTACAGAAGGAACATGCGCTTTTGAAAACTTGGGGGAGGACTCCCCAGAACACTGCTGTATGTCTGCTCCTGGAGAGGGAAATTGACTGTCCCAGCCCTGTGCTTAGTCGCTTGGAGACTCCCCTTGGCTCATGTTAAGAGCTATGGCTTTTCTTTCTCTGGGTATGAAATGATGCTTATAGTGCTGCTGGATGAATCTAAACCAGCACTTAGAGAAGAGTAGATGGGCAATTTGGGCCACAGACACATTCATAACCAGAAGGCCCTGCTTGGTTTTTGAACAGTGCTTTGAAAGACTAAATATAAGTAATTAGGGAAGGAAATGCATCCTTTCAGTTGGGAAGAATTAGCACGCTCTTGAGTGTGTTTTGTTAATAAATTGGTTCTTGTTTATATCCTGTTCATGTTCAATACTATCTATTGTCAGGGATTAAATCATGTCCCCCACAAGACATGTTCAAAGTCCCCAACCCTCAGCCCTGTGGGTGTGAACTCATTTGTAAATAGGATCTTTGAAGATACTACTGAGAAGAGGCCAAACTGAATAAAGGTGGGACTTAATCCAGTATGACTGGAGTCCTTATAAGCAAAGGAAACACAGCCCATAGTAGGAGACCACAGAGATATGTGACAAAAGCAGAGATTGACTGCCAGCAAGCCACCACCAGAATGCTACAAACTTTGGGGAAAACATGGCCTCCTGATACCTTAATTTTGGACTTCCAGCCTCCAAATTTAAATGATAAATTCCTGTTGTTCAAGCTAGTCAGTCTGCGATTTTTCTTATAGCAGCCCTGGCAAACCAAGATACCTATTTTACCAGATGATCCAGGACCTGCTCTTGTCAGGCATTTTAAATTTGGTAATGCATAATACCAAACTTCATGGTTAAAACAGAGCTCTCAGTACAACTCTGGTTCTTATGGAGTTCTACAAATAATTAAATCACAAGTGAACACATCCCAAGAGTACAACACTCATCTTGGCCAGACTAATCATTCTCCTTATGTGACTATAAAGATCTAGCCTCATGGTATGGCTCTTTTTAGTTGTGCAAATATTTTCCCATTCCCATTGCAATAGCCTGAAACAAATGACTAACAGTAGTAATACCAGAAGCCATCCAAACAAATAAGACTGATTCCTGGCCACTTGGATCCTAGGAATGATATTTAAGAGCACTAGAGCAGATATTTGCCTTTCATGTTCAAGGGAAACTTCTTGAAAATCACAGGCAATAAGAACCAACCCACCAATTATACAGAGTAAATGGTTACTGTCATTAATATGGTTCCATTGTCAATCAAAGCATGGATGTCTGCGAATGGAATGATAATTGGATTATAATTGAATGTATATATGCCAAATGTGGTCCTGGTTGTTTCTGATGATGAGAAGCATAGGGAGGTAAAAACAGTTTATATTCTGCCCTCTCCCTGTGATACTTAAATATTGAATTCAGTAAGAGCCATTGCAGGAGAGCATTGTGGGAAATCAAGCATCTCCTACCAGATTGAAAAAGGAGGTGAGAGAGAATTGGATTCACTTTCTTTCACAGCTGAGAAATGACAAGATGGGCTTGTGGCACATATGGGCAGCACAAAACACACAATTCTACAAATCACTTGTCATTGCAGCCAAGAAAATAATTTCATGTCCAAGTGAATGGAAGCAATCTCAGATCACTTTATTGGCAGGCTAACCTTGAGTCGCCAAGCTGCCCTGATTGCATGTTCTTTTTAGAGTTGATACTTTAATTCAAGGGCATTTAAATTGCTGCTTTGGGAAGAATACTGGCAGGATGGTGCTAGGGGATGAAACAGAAGAACATCATCAATAAAACAGGGAAAAACTATGGGAAAAAAGATGGATTTCATAAGCAAATCAAATGTGTAATACTTATAGAAGATTATTTTGAAGTTGGAAAAGTGGTTTAAGCTTTTTCTGGATTTTTTTATTGTTACTCAAAAGATGATCATTTCTCATCATTTGGCCAGTTTTATGTGCCCCTGCAGATTTTTAAAGATTTTTTTTGTTATTATGAAAATAACACACAAAAGAAGATGGAAAACTACAGTAAATCCCATTGTGCTTGTTTGAATCTGTGGTGGACCCCAGAGAAGCCACATCCTTTAATCCTCATTCAAGATTGCAGACTGGGAGCTCTTTTTTTTTTTTTTTTTTCACATGGACAGGCACCTAGAATCAAACCCGAATCCCCGGCATGGCAGGCAAGAATTCTGCCACTGAGCCACAGTTGCACCGCCCACTGGGAGCTTTTTGATTGTTCCCATGGAGACGTGAGCCACCCAGTTGTGGGTGGTAACTTTTTATTTGATGGCTTCCATGGAGTTGTGACTCCACCCATTCTAGGTAGGTCTTGATTAGTTTACACAATCCTTTAAAAGAGGAAACATTGTGGAGAGAGTCCCTTTTTAGAGAACCATGAGAACCACCAGAGTCCACATAGCCAGAGATGTTTGGAGATGAATAAGGAAAACACCCCTGGGGGAGCTTCATGAGGCCTGAAGAGAAAGCTAGCAGGTGCTGCCATGTTTGCCACGTGCTTTTCCAGTTGAGAGAGAAGCCCTGAACTTCATCAGCCTTTTTTTGAGTGAAGGTAACCACTTGTTGGTGCCTTAATTTGGACATTTTTATAGATTTGCTTTAATGGGGACATTTTCATGGTCTTAGAACTGTAAACTAGCAACTTAAGAAATTTCCCTTTTTTTTTTTAATTTTTTTATTAATCAAAAAAAAGAAAAGAAATTAACACAACATTTAGAAATCATTCCATTCTACAAATGCACTCAGTAATTCTTAGTATCATCACATAGATGTATGATCATCATTTCTTAGTACATTTGCATCGATTTAGGAAAAGAACTAGCAAAACAGCAGAAAAAGATATAGAATGTTAATATAGAGAAGAGAATTAAAATAATAATACTAATAATATATATATATATATAAAGGAAAAAGAAAAAAACAAAAACAAAAGATACAAACACACAAACAAACAAAAAACCATATTTCAGGTGCAGCTTCATTCAGTGTTCCAACCTAGTTACATTACACTTAGGTATTATTGTGCTGTCCATTTTTGAGTTTTTGTATCTAGTCCTGTTGCACAGTCTGTATCCCTTCAGCTCCAATTACCCATTATCTTACCCTGTTTCTAACTCCTGCTGGTCTCTGTTACCAATGATATATTCCAAGCTGATTCTCGAATGTCGGTTCACATCAGTGGGACCTTACAGTATTTGTCCTTTAGTTTTGGGCTAGACTCACTCAGCATAATGTTCTCTAGGTCCATCCATGTTATTACATGCTTCATAAGTTTAGTCTGTCTTAAAGCTGCATAATATTCCATCGTAGGTATACGCCACAGTTTGTTTAGCCACTCGTCTGTTGATGAACATTTTGGCTGTTTCCATCTCTTTGCAATTGTAGATAATGCTGCTATAAACACTGGTGTGCAAATGTCCGTCTGTGTCTTTGCCCTTAAGTCCCTTGAGTAGATACCTAGCAGTGGTATTGCTGGGTCGTAATCCATTCTGCCATTCTATGTCTTTTGATTGGGAAATTCAGTCCATTAACTTTTAGTATTATTACTGTTTGGATAATATTTTCCTCTACCATTTTGGCTTTTGTATTATATATATCATATCTGATTTTCCTTCTTTCTACACTTTACTCCATACCTCTCTCTTCTGTCTTTTCGTATCTGACTCTAGTGCTCCCTTTAGTATTTCTTGCAGAGCTGGTCTCTTGGTCACAAATTCTCTCAGTGACTTTTTGTCTATAAATGTTTTAATTTCTCCTTCATTTTTGAAGGACAATTTTGCTGGATATAGGAGTCTTGGTTGGCAGTTTTTCTCTTTTAGTAATTTAAATATATCATCCCACTGTCTTCTAGCTTCCATGGTTTCTGCTGAGAAATCTACACATAGTCTTATTGGGTTTCCCTTGTATGTGACAGATTGTTTTTCTCTTGCTGCTTTCAAGATCCTCTCTTTCTCTTTGACCTCTGACATTCTAACTAGTAAGTGTCTTGGAGAACACCTATTTGGGTCTATTCTCTTTGGGGTGTGCTGCACTTCTTGGATCTGCAAATTTAGGTCTTTCATAAGAGTTGGGAAATTTTCAGTGATAATTTCTTCCATTAGTTTTTCTCCTCCTTTTCCCTTCTCTTCTCCTTCTGGGACACCCACAACACGTATATTTGTGCGCTTCATATTGTCATTCAGTTCCCTGATCCCCTGCTCAAGTTTTTCCATTCCTTTCCCTATAGTTTCTGTTTCTTTTTGGAATTCAGATGTTCCATCCTCCAGTTCACTAATTGTAGCTTCTGTCTCTTTAGATCTACCATTGTAGGTATCCATTGTTTTTTCCATTTTTTCTTCCTTGTCCTTCACTCCCATAAGTTCTGTGATTTGTTTTTTCAGATTTTCTATTTCTTCTTTATGTTCAGCCCATGTCTTCTTCATGTCCTCCCTCAATTTATTGATTTGGTTTTTGAAGAGTTTTTCCATTTCTGTTCGTATATTCAGCATTAGTTGTCTCAGCTCCTGTATCTCATTTGAACTATTGGTTTGTTCCTTTGACTGGGCCATATCTTCAATTTTCCTAGCGTCATCCATTATTTTCTGCTGGTGTCTGGGCATTTGATCAGATTTCCCTGGGTGTGGGACCCAGCTGGTTGAAAGCTTTTTCTGTGAAATCTCTGGGCTCTGTTTTTCTTTTCCTGCCCAGTAGGTGGCGCTCGTGGCGCTCGTCTGTCTGCACGGCAGTCGGCCCGGGAAACCGCGCGTGGAGGCGGGGTCGCTGGCCGCTGCGGCTTGGGAGAGTGCCGGTCCTAATTGCCCAGCTGGCCCGAAACGCCAAGCGTAACGGGAGGGCCCCGCTATCCAACGTTCCCAGTCAGACCGGGGAGCCACGTGCGTGGAGGGGACCCCAGTCGCCAGCCGCCCCGGCCGGGAAAACGCGCGCCCCTCGGGTAGCTCACCGCAGCAGATTCTCCCTGCCCGTTCAGCTGTTCCAGAATGGGGTACGCTGTCTTTTTGGTCTCTGTCGTGGCTCCGGGAGCTGTTTCGTATTGTTTCTGTTTCTTTAGTTGCTTTTCTGGAGGAGGAACTAAGACCCGCGCGTCTTACTAAGCCGCCATCTTCTCCGGAAGTCTGAGAAATTTCCCTTTTTAAAAGCCATTCCGTTTCTGGTATACTGCATTCCAGCAGCTAGCAAACTAGAACACCCATATATGTATCACCCAGATTCAACAATTACCAAGATTTTGTCACGACTTGTTTCATTTATCTCTCGCTCTCTCTTCTTTTGTTGATATATTTTAAAGTACATTTTAGACATCATGTCGTTTCACTCTCTTATTCTTCATTATGCATCTCTTAAAAATATAGGCATTTTCTCATATATCCATAATTACTACAGATTTTTATATGTTTGAAAATTGCAGTTACCCTTCATTGTTTTGTTAAATTGGAAAAGTGAGGGGAGGAATATCTATTGACCACTGCTTTTGTGGACATTTTCTTAGGTAAACTTCATGATATGGCACAAAAAGCTATGTCTAGATTTTTGAAACCTAGATTCTGGTTCTAACCATATCTTTAGCTAGCTTGATATCTTTTCATAAATAACTTGACCTCTATTTCTTCCATTCCTCTATTTCTAATACAGAAGTTTAATTAGATTATCTCTGAAGGTCCCTCCAGCTCAAATATTCTTTTCCTCTCCTTACTTTATGGGCACTTAAAGTCCTGTTGAACTAATACTATGTTAGAATCACAAGAGCCATTTGTTGAGTTTCATCTCGTTACCTCTTTTCCTTCAACAACAGCAATAATGCAGTTAAACCTCAGAAAAAGAAATAAATTGCTGTGGCACCTTGAATTTTATACCAGTCATATATTTTCATTGACTTTTATTATAATTTAAGTGGTCTGTCTCCAGAGAAAATATTTTGTTCACACATGGAATACATTAGTTACTGCCAACATGCCCTTCCGTTTCTGGCACACATGAATCTTACTGCCAGTAGGAGATGCCTGGATTTGGAATGGGCATTGCCTACTTGCTGTCTGCATGCAATGATTTCACTAGAAGATTTGCAAAACCATTTTGTCTTTGTAACATGTTCGGGATGCTTTTACCATGATGCGTGAGGTGGGTGGTGCCCTTCTAAACAGCACTGACTGTTTCATGGTCAATGTAATCAATGTTATTTAATTGTCACATGGGTCTCTTGGCCAAAGTACCCCTAATAGTAAATCAGGACATAAAAGACAATCTAATGTTTGTGTTTGTAAATGGTTATGTATCATAAATAAAAAAATAAATTAATTTAAAAAAGAAAAGGAGGGGTAAGAGGTATGGTATGTATGAATTTTTTTTCCATTGTCCTATGGAAAAAAATTTCCATCATCAATTTTCTGAATTGATGCAGATGTTCTAAGAAATGATCATGATGATGAATATGCAACTATGTGATGATATTGTAAATTACTGATTATATATGTAGAGTGGAATGATCATATGTTAAGAATGTTTGTGTTTCTTTGTTGTCATTTTTTTTAACTTAAAAATAATGATTGAATAATGATATAGCTGTCACAATGTGACTGTGTGATTGTGAAGACCTTGTGTCTGATGCTCCTTTTATCTACCTTGTCAACAAATGAGTAGAACATATGGAATGAAAATAGATAATAGGGGAAACAAATGCTAAAATAAATTTAGTTTGAAATGCTAGTGATCAGTGAAGGCGAGGGTATGGTAGGTATAATCTTTTTTTTTTTCTTTCCTGTGTTCGTTTTATTTCTTTTTCTATTGTCTTTTTATTTCTTTTTCTGAATTGATGCAAATATTCTAAGAAATGATGAGTATGCAACTAAGTGATCATATTGTGAATTACTGATTATATATGTTGATGTTTTATTGGGTTTGTTAATTTTTTTAATTAATAAATAAATTTAAAAAACAAAAACCAAAAACAAAAAAAATAAGGAATGGGGGAACAAATGTTAAAATAAATTTAGTTTGAAATGCGCGTGATAAATGAAGGTGAGGGGTAAGGGGTATGGTATGTAAATCTTTTTTTTCTGTTATTGTTTTATTTCTTTTTCTGTTGTCTTTTTGTTTCTTTTTCTGAATTGCTGCAAATGTTCTAAGAAATGATGAATATGCAACTATGTGATGATATTGAGAATTACTGAATATATATGGAGAATGGAATTATATGTTAATGTTTTTATTTGTTTGTTCTTAATTTTTTTTAATTAATAAATAAATTTTTGAAGTAGAGAATTATTTTGCCCATCAAAAAAAAAACTTGAAAATCAGTAAAAAAAAAAAAAAAAGGGGGCAATCTAATATTAGGTCTACCTAGTGTATGAAATAAGACTTGGTTGCAAGTGAAAGAAAATTCAACTCAAACCAATTAAACAAAACCAGTAATTTATTTACTCACACTCCTAATAACTCTGTAGATAGCACAGCTCAACCAGTTGTTCAAATGATGTTACCAAGGAGCTGTGTTTCTCCAAATCTTAACTCTATTCTCCTTTGGGTTAGCCCTGATGTCTACTAGGCTTTGCTTTCCCAGTGGTCTCTGGCATCTCCAGGCTTACTTCTTCCCTAGTTCAAGCCTGAAGGAAAAAGAGTGAGTCAGCAAAGTTCCAGAGATTTGCTCTGATGGGACAGATGTAGGCCATGTAACACGTGCCCACCCGTGGAACTGCAGTGGGCTCACTTTTCTCCAAGCCACATCAACTCGGAGTGAGATGAGGCTGCTTTCCTCAGGAAAAAGTTGGAAAAGGAGCCAGCAGCAGGGGATAAATACCGTCAAACAAAATCCACTAGAATCCTCTATCTCCAGACGACAGTTCCTACTGATATCCCCCTCTCTGGAGCTAGCTGGGGCTCTAAAGAAGAAGAGAAATGCTCCAACCTGCAGGCCACAATGTTTAGTCCATTGGGTTGGACATATAACCAAGGCAGAGTGATCAAAATTCTTCCTTAGGACTTTGCTTCCTTCAGGAAAAATAACATCTTGCCTTTTGGGCCATGGTTCTATAGGGCTGCATGCCCAGAATAACTTGTAGTGATTTACTTGCATGAAAAGAATGCAAACAACACAGAAAGAAACAGAAATGAGAGATAGAGAAAGCAAGAGAGTCCTGAGGATGGCCCAGTCATACTTCCACAGTTGAACTGCTGAATCCACATTATATGTTTTCTTTTCAATATATTTTCTTTATTGACTTTTAACTTTGAAATTAGTTCAAACTTAAAGAGAAATTACAGGGACAGTGCAGAAGATTTCTGTTTACCATGTGTATTAGCTAGGATTCTCTAGAGAAACACAATCAGCAGGAGATATACATAGACATACAATTTATAAAAGTATATCATGTAACCGTGGGAATGTAGAGTCCAAGGTCTGTGGTAGGGCAAGCCACAAGCTGGAAACTTTGATAAAGGTCCTCTCAGGAGAGGCTGGCTGGGCAACCGTGGGAATGTAAGGGTCCAAGGTCTGTAGGGCAGGCGGCAAGCTGGCAACTCCGAAGTAGGTCCTCAGCAAACTCTCAGGAGAGGCTGGCTGGACAGCCGTGGGAATGGAAGAGTCCAAACTCTGTAGGGCAGGCTGTGAAATGTCTGGATTAACTCCACAGGAGAGGCTCGCTGGCTAAACAGGAAGAGTGACTGTCTCTTCTGAATCCTCTTTGAAAGCCTTCTGGTGATTAGATTAACCATCACTCATTGCAGAAAGCACTTCCTTTAGCTGATTAGAAATGCAATCAGCTGTGGATGCAGCCAATGTGATCATGATTTAAGCCCATGAAATGTCCTCATAGCAACAGACAAGCCAGTGTTTTCCTGACCAGACAACCAGGCACCACCACCTGGCCAACTTCATACATGAACCTGAACATGACGTTATGTGTACCTTTCACCTAGATTGACCCATTTTTAAAATATATTTTTTATTGACAAGTCTTCACACACATACATTCTATATATGGTGTACAATCAATGGCTCACAATATCATCACGTAGTTATATATTCATCAATATGATCATTTTTATAACATTTGTGACGCTAGAGATATAAAAAGGAAAAAAGCTCATGCATACCATACCCCTTAACCCTCCCTCTCACTGACCGCTAGTATTTCCATCTACCCAATCTGTTTTACTCCTTTCCCATCCTATTATCCATTTATTTTTTGCCCTTATTTTTTTTACTCATCATAGATGAGTAAGAGGTCTATACCCTGTATAAAAAGAGCATCAGACATAAGGTTTTCACAATCACATAGTAACCTTGTAAAAGTTATGTCTTTATATAATCATCTTCACGAATCAAGGCTACACAAATACTTCCCTCCAGCCACTCCGAAACACCATAAACTAAAAAGGGATAGCTATATAATGCATAAGAAGAACCTCCAAGATAACCTCTTGACTTTGTTTGAAATCTCTCAGCCACTGAAATTTTATTTTGTCTCATTTCTCTCTTCCCCCTTTTGATCAAGAAGGTTTTTCAATCCCTTGATGCCAGGTTCTGGCTCATCTCCACAGTTCTGTTGCACATTGACAGGGAGGTTTATTCCCCCTGGGAGTCATGTCCCATGTGGTGGGAAGGGCAGTGAGTTAACCTCCTGAGTTGCCTTAAAGAGAGAGGCCACATCTGGCAAAAAAAGAGGTTCTATGGGTGACTCTTAGGCCTAATTTTAAGTAGGCTTAGCCTATCCTTTGCAAGAAGAAGCGGAGATTGGCCTGTTTTAATGTTTTGCACATTTTTGCTTTCTCCCCCATATAAAATATATGGACATGTATACATATATACGAATTATTTTTTATGAGTTATTTGAGAGTAGGCTACAGGCATCACACTCCTTTATTTTAATAATGCAATGTGTGTATTCTAAGACCAAAAATATTCTCTTATACAACTACAGTCCATTTATCAGGAAATTTATAGTTCTAACAAATCAACACTTCACATCCTCTTTATTTCTTAATCATCCCTGAGCTGGGTTTCTGTCACTTATTATCAAAGTATCTTTTTTTTTTTTTTTTTTTTTAAACATGTGCAGGCACTGGGAATCGAACCTGGGTCCTCTGGCATGGCAGACAAGCATTCTTGTCTGCTGAGCCACCATGGCCTACCCTATCAAAGTATCTTAATACATCCCAGTTCCTCACATTCCTAACTGTGAGTTAAAAGCCTGGGAAAGCGCTGAACCTCAAGAGTCTCATAGAGGCTTAACTGGGAACTAAGGACCATGAGTGAGATGTTTTGGGCTAGAACAGACCGTTCCACTCCTGTCCCACTGCCAGGAAGAATGCAATGATACACAGAAATGTAAGCTTCTCAAAGAGAAGGACTTTTAAAATTTATCCTCTGTCTCCCTACCCTACCACCTTGTTCCTTTCAGTGTTTTGTGAGAGGTGAATACATAATAAATGCTTGCAGATGCATATTAATTGAGGATAGACTACAATCTGAGGGAAATACATACACCTAAAACTCTTTGGAAACTACCCTATCTGTCCCCAGGACATAATTTTAGAACCCTTCTGTGTGGTGCGGTGACCCTGGGGTAAGTACTCCATCTAGCAGAATTTGTTGCATTTTTCCCCCTATACCCTTCACAAATGCATAGACAGCGAGTGCTGCCAAACTATTTTTGATCCAAATAAAAGCATTTCTTCTCCCTCTTACAGGCTCATGACTATTAGTAACTTTATCACTTGGTGCTTCTTCTGGGAAGCTCAAAATGTCCTAGCCAGTTCCTAAGGCTGCTTCCACTAAATTATGTCTACAGTATGGGAACACCAATAATGCAGATCTCCTAGATTATAAGAACTGGCAGTACAATTAGGCAACGCAGAGCTTGATCCTCATACAACTGGTGGGCTCCCATCTGCTTGCTGTGTGACTTAACATTCATAATTTTTTGGAAGCTCTCATTCTTCCATTTCCGGGTCATACATGTTTTAATGACTTCATGGGTTGTTTTCAAATATTCAGAGATGAAGTGGAGTTAATTATTTTTAATTAAATAACTTCAGGAATAAATGCTGGTGTTTAATTTTTAAAAATATTTACTTCCATTAAAGGAAAAAGATAAGTCTGCTCCATGCTGTTAGATCAGAAGGAGGTAAATATGTGGCATTCCATCCAGAGCATTTGGCAGGTTCTCCGGTTCCTTCTACTGGTATTAAAAGAGTCTATTGTTGGGAACATAGCAGGGACTCCAGAGTGAAGACAGGTAGGAGGGTCGGAATATGACAAAGGTCAAGGGAGGGTGTTTAGCTTCCACAAAGCAAAAAATGGAAAGAAAATAGCAGCAGATGGGGATATGAATAAACCTAAAAGACAATAAAGGAAAGCCTTATTACTTCACATCAGTAATTCGGATTTTGTAATGAGTTAGTAAGCATATTCATTATGTGAACCTTGCAGCAGCAGAAATGCTTACATAGGTTAGGGATCAAGATCATCAAACACCTAAGGAGCATCTATTTATTTGAAAAGAATAGATATGATCATTATAAAAGACTCTAACTTGTTCATGCAAAGAAATCCCCTTTAAAGAACTTTTTTTTTGTCAACATTTTATTTCATACTCTGATATATATATTTAGACTTGGAAATCATAGCTATATGTATTTCTTTTTAAAAAGATACTTTAATCTAGAGAGTTGTGGTGTACAATAAAATATGGAATCAGAAAACCTCAGCTTGCATCTGATCTTTGCTCTGTTACTCTAAATCTGAGGCTTTGGTTTTCAGGGAAAAAGAAATCCACCCTTAAAAATTCAGTCAAAAAGAGGAGAGAGTTACTAGAAAAATTGAAGAAGACTCTAAGGAATCTAGGAGAGGCTGTGGAAGTCCTAAAAGAACAGGGAATGAGGGAGTATGTAAGGCTAGCCAGTCTTCCACCAGGTCTTGGGCTTTCTGTAGATTGCTGATCCCTCCCAGTGTGGGCTTCCACTGGGTTCCTTATACCCACATCCCACACTCCTTCTGACACTGTTCTATACCACACATGTCCCATTCATATCATGTCCAAATGCTGTCTGACAATAGTCTCTCTCAGTTTTTCAATTCCAAATTCCCAATAGGCTTTTTTTTTTTTTGTATGGTCAGGTGCCGGGAATCAAACTCAGGTCTCTGGCATGGCAGGAGAGAATGCTGCCTGCTGAGCGACTGTGCCCCCCCCCCTCCCCAATAGGCTTTTGTCTTGCTCACTGCAAGATCACCCACACTGAGAAAAGTACCTGATATGCAGTAGATATCCAAGCAATATTTGTCAAATGAGTGAATAAATCAATAGGATGCGTAAAAATTCAGACTGATTTAGCTAATATTTTCCACCCTAGATAACACATCACTGGTCAGCTTACATATGCCACTCAGTGAACTGCTTTTCCCTGGTCCAGTAGGCTGAGATGGGGAAGATGGTCTATCAGAATTAGGTCCAACTGTAAGAGAAGAACCTCAAATACCTGATTTTCTTTTCATATTCAAGAAGCCTGGAGGTACCAATGCACAGTTGGTAATGGCACTCCAGGGCATTAGGAAAACATGGTCTCTTCCAATCTTTCTGTTCTGCCATGTGTGTCCTCCATTCCTAAGGTTACCTCATAATAGTTTCACCACAAACCCGATGGCTCAAAACAACATGCATTTGTTTTTTTAAGCTGACAATTTCTGTAGGTCAGAAGCTCGTCCTCTGCTCTGAGTTGTACAAAGCTGCCATCAAGGGGTCGGCCTGACCTGCAACCTCAGCCAAGGATCAACTGAGAAAAGATCCACTGGGAAAGGATCCACTTCCAAACTTATGTAGCTATTAGCAGAGTTCAGATCCTTGTGAGTGGATGCAATTAGGACCTTAGATTTTTTCTGGCTCTTGGAAGAGGCCACCTCAGGCCCATGCATGTGATCTTCCCCTTCATGACCAGTTTTTTAGGCTTAGGTTCTTGACACATTTATTATTTTTAACTCATTTATTTATCCATTAACAAATCTTTATTAAAAACCTAACTTGCCCGAGTCACTCTAAGCTAATACAAGTTAGGCTCTTAATAATTGGCTTTTAAAAGGTTGAGTTGTAACCAACTTAACTTCAGTATTTCAACAGAGAGTGCACTGAAGCCCACTTCTGAGTACCATATTAATAGTCTACCTTGAATATAATTTATTTTAAATAATATGTGTACTCTCATCTCACCAGTGAAACAAGGTTCCATATCTTGATCGATAGCCTGCACTTTTGGTAGCAGGTAGGCTTTAATAAGAACATAAAAATTTCCCTTCCTATTAAAGAGATATAAATTGGTAGCAAAAGGAATCTGTTCTACAAAAGATTATATCAGGTGGTTAATATTTCCTAGATTTAAATAAGCATTAGGAAAGTCTTATTTATGTTCTAGGAGAAAACAGGGCAATTGGCTTACAAAAAGAACTGCATGGGACAATACTGGAATATGCAAACCATTTGGTTCCTTGACATCGTTATATGTAATTTAAAAACTATTTCCAATTGAGGAATGTCTCTCTCTCTCTCTCTCTCTCTCTCTCAATTCTCTTCCAGTTTACTGACTCATTTTGTAGGGAATTTAGTCCCTTAAGGTAAATCTACATTAAAGTCAGCCCTGAGAGAGAACTATAACAACTGGTTATAGGATCATCTTCAGGATAGGCAAATCTCTAGCTCTGACATTGCCAGATTAACCAGTAATTCCCAATGATGAACCCAATGATTCAAATTGGAGCCCACAGATTTCAAAATTGATAGGAATTATTTTTCTGTGGCAGGATTCTTGACCCAACAAGAAAAAGAAGAAGAAGAAAAAAAGATTACTTTAGTCATGATTTTATACTGGATGTAATTAGATGAGATGATCTACTTTATAATATATACCTGTCTAGAAAAAGATTTCTTCATTTTCTATTAGGAAAGGAAATAAAACAACAAAATTCAATTTGGGAGGCAAATGCTGCTTATTACTAGAAAGGAAAAACATCTGGGTATGCTGCAGAAAAAGTTCCTATTTGAAAATGAAAGAAATAAATCTTTTGCAGGGTACCAGATGGGTATTGAACTATTAACCTTTAATATATTCATCTTTGCTTTCTTCCTGTTTTAAAAAATGTACCCTTTTTTTTTGGTCAGAGAATGGATTACTGAGCCTTATCTAAATTCCTCTTCCTCTGAATGTCTGCTCTTGTCTTTAAACTAGTTGCTAGATTTCAGCTATTTTTCACAGACCATCTAAACAGGCTTCAAAGCCGGAGACCAGAGTTAATTCCAGGACAAAGAACCTGAAGGGAGGGACTATAAAGATGACTCTAGTCCCATTTAGATAAGGAAATACCACAACTGGCCCTGAGAGGACTCCTGCCCTTCAGTTCTATTATAGTACAACTCCCTGAATGTTGGCTTTTCCAAAGACAAAGATTCTATCTATGTATAAAATTAATTCCTCTTCTTTATTTCCTCCTGCCTTCCTTCCTTTTGTTTCTCTCTTTTACGGTTATTTATCTGAGGTATCTAGGGATCAAAAGATTTTAGTAATAATTTAATTTAGCTCAACAGGGAAACCTACTATCTTGATTCTTCCCAGAGCCACAAATTCTAGTTTACTGAGGAAAGGGAAGGTTTAGGAATAACCAGAGTGACTGCTTTCTACAATAGAATTAGTATTAGTTGGCATATTTATTTCATTTACGAAAATAGTATAAGCCAGTCCTTTATAACATGAAGCATTGATTCAGCCTGACAGGTACATCCTTAGCTCCGTCATGAGGTCATGAGGTCACGCTGTGAGCTGCTGCCCGCTTCTGACCTTCAGGGCTTCTCTGTCATTTGTTCAGTGGATTTCTCACTGAGCCCAGTAGTTCATTTTATTAGTTTCTGCATTCCACCTCTTGCCTCCTCTTTGATTGCTGTGGGAAACAAAAATCCAAATGCTCAGGAATTATTTCTTATAATTACTTTTTAAAAATTAGATTCTAATTTTGCCAGGTTGAGAGTAATATGAATATTTCCAGTTATAAATTTCAGTTTAAAGTCATTGATAGATGCTTAGAAAACATCTCCAGCTGACTTGTACTACCTTTAATTGGTCAAGGCTTATTGTGTTATGCGAATTGAGAAATCATCTACATTTTCTTGAGGATTTCTAACTTTCAATTCTTCTCTCATAATGGGCATATAATTTTAGAAAGAAGCTAAACACATTTAGTTTTTAATAATTTTAGACAGAAATTTAATAATTTTAGACAGACAGAAATTATGCTTTGCCCAAATTCCAGAAACTGGATATAAGGAAGATTCAGTTTCCTTGGCAGATTTCTAGTGAAATCAATACCTAATTTAGAATGAGATTAACTACCTGCAGTGGTCACTGAAAAAGGGAGGTTGTTTACCAGGATAAAATCTGGACGTCCACTCATTTTATTTGGTTTTGTTCTGTATATGTTTTAATTGTGTGAACTAACAAATTCCTCTTGAAAGTGATTAAACTATAAATCCTAAACTCAGAAATAAAAACCTTAAGAGCTTAAAGATATTGCTAACAGTCTTTTTAAAAAGACAGTCCATAAAAATAATAAGTACATTTTCTGTTGTATTTGAAAGTATGAGGAATGGTTTATTTTATGCGTTGAGAGTTCAAAATGACCTTGCAAAAACTTGCTCACATTTTGTTGGTTTGTCCAGAGTGATGCCCCGATGAATCCCAGAGTGATTTGATCAGTGAGTGGAAAAGTATTTGCAAAGTCCCCTTCAGGGAATGGTGAGAACGGGGAGAAATTCAACTTCACCAAGTTGAATTTTTGATATTCTCACAAGCAGTATGGACAACCAAAGCTATAGGCTGAGCCCCCAGTCTTGGGGTTTGTTCATATGAAACTTAACCCAACAAAGGATAAGTCAAGCCTACTTAAAATTAGACCTAAGAGTCACCTCCAAGAGAACCTCATTTGTTGCTCAGATGTGGCCTCTCTCTCCACCAACACAACAAGCAAACTCACTACCCTCCGCCTGTCTACGTGGGACATGACTCCCAGGCGTCTGGACCTTTCTGGCAATGTGGGACAGAAGTCCTAGAATGAACTAAGACTCAGCATCAAGGGATTGAGAAAACCTTCTCGACCAAAAGGTTTTGGAAGAGTGAAATGAGACAGTGTCAATGGCTGAGAGATTCCAAACGGAGTCGAGAGGTTATCCTGGAGGTTATTCTTACGCATTAAGTAGATATCACCTTTTTATTCAAGATGTAACGGAGAGGCTGGAGGGAACTGCCTGAAAATGCAGAGCTGTGTTCCAGTAGCCATGTTTCTTGAAGATGATTGTATAATAATGATAAAGCTTTCACGATGTGACTGTGTGATTGTGAAAACCTTGTTCTGATGCTCCTTTCATCTACCTTGTCAACAGATGAGAGGAACATATGGAATAAAAATAAATAATAGGGGGAACAAATGTTAAAATAAATTTAGTTTGAAATGCTAGTGATCAATGAAAGGGAGGGATAAGGAGTATGGTATGTATAATTTTTTTTCTGTTTTCGTTTTATTTCTTTTTCTGTTGTCTTTTTCTTTCTTTTTCTGAATTGATGCAAATGTTCTAAGAAATGATCATGATGATGAATATGCAACTGTGTGATGATATTATGAATTACTGATTATATATATATAATGGAATGATCAAAATAGGAACATTTGCGTTTATTTGATTTTTTTAAATTTAAATAAAGAAATAAATAAAAACTTGCTCACCCAGTCTTCAAACTCAGTGGTTTTCGAACTTGATCACAAGTATGTTCGTGTCCGCATTAGATCTTTACCACAAAATGACTGTATGATTTGGGGCAGACAGACTACCTATCAGAAACTTAAATTTCTAATTTGTAAAAGGCAAATATTGGAGTAGGACAATTCTCCTTAGACTTTTGCATGCATCAAATTCCCACATGACTTATTAATAAACACAGATGTCTGGGCCCCACCCCTGGAGTTTCTTTCTTTTTAAACAGTTTTATTCACATACCCTACAGCCCATCCAAAGTGCACAATCAGTGGCTCTTGGTATAATCACAGAATTATGCATCCACAGCCCCAATCAATTTGAGAACATTCTCATTGCTCAAAAAAAAAAAAAAAAAATTTCATACTGCTTATGTCCCCCTATTATTGAAACTTAGCTTTGGGATAGTATCTTTGTTACAATTGATGAAAGAATATTACAATGTTACTATTAAGCATTGAACTTAGTTTCATTAATTTTTCCCAGATACCACGCTATTATTGATGCCTTGCAATAGAGATGTACATTTGTTCTAGATCATGTAGGAACTGTCTTATATTTGCACAATTAAACACGATCATCGTCCAAACAGTTGTCACTGTTATACATTTCCATGATTTATCTTCTAGCTTTCCTTCTAGTGACATACACGACCTGAGACTTCCCTTTTCAACAATACCCACACGGTTAATTATACTTACAGTATTGTGCTACCATCACCTCTCTCCACTTCCAAACATTTGCAATCAACCTTATTAAAAATTCTGCATGCCCTAAGCATTATCTGCCCATTCTCTACCTTCTTTCTATTTCCTGGTAGCCTATGCTCCAGATTTTAACTCCCAGAGTTTGCTCATTATAATCAGCTCATATTAGTGAGACCATACACTACTTGTCCTGTTGTGTCTGGCTTATTTTCTTCAACATAATCTCCTCAAGATTCATCCATATTGTTATATGCATCAGGACTTCATTCTTTCTTACAGCTGTGTGTGTGTGTGTGTGTATATATAATAGTTTGTTTAGC
Organism: Tamandua tetradactyla; assembly: GCF_023851605.1. Classification (NCBI taxonomy): domain Eukaryota; kingdom Metazoa; phylum Chordata; class Mammalia; order Pilosa; family Myrmecophagidae; genus Tamandua; species Tamandua tetradactyla. The sequence goes on from NC_135329.1 coordinate 42,195,235, forward strand.
CATTCATCTGTTGATGGACACTTGGGGTGTTTCCATCTTTTGGCAATTGTGTATAATGCTGCTATGAACATCAGTGTGCAAATGTCTGTTGACGTCCCTGCTTTCTGTTCTTCTAGGTATATATCTAATAGTGGGATTGTCTAATCATGTGGCAGTTCTGCACTTAGCTTCCTGAAGAATTGCCAAACTGCCTTCCAGAGTGGCTACACAACTCTACATTCCCATTAGCAGTGAATAAGTGTTCTTATTTCTCTGCATCCTCTCCAACACTTGCAGTTTTCTGTTTTTTTTTTTTTTCCTTATAATGACCCCTAGAATTTCTGATTCAGTAGACCTAGGACTGAGAATTCTAAGTTATGGGTGATGCTGCTCCTGCTGCTTCAAACCATGCTCTGAGAATCACTGTTCTAGGAATTTTGGGTTAAAGGATGATAAAAGAGGACCATTAATTATTTTTAAAAGACCATTAATTTTATTAGGCCAATTAATAGATTGCATGCCAAAAAAAATCCTCTAGGCCTGATATATATGAAATGACTTTATTTTCTGAATTGAAATTCAGGACACAAATAGGACAAGAATGAGGGCATGTGCTGGTTTGAAACTGTTGTGTACTCCAGAAAAAGTCATGTTCTTTAACCCTGATTCAATATTATCGGGTGGGATCTTTCTTTACTTGTTTCCATGGAGATGTGACCCACCCAGTTGTGGGTGGGACCTTATGATTAGGTGGTTTCCATGGAGATGCGTTGCTTATTAGAGTCTTTTAAGGAGGAACCATTTTTGGAAAAAAGCTTCAGAGCCCACACAGCCAGAGACCTTTGGCAATGCAAAGGAAAATGCCCCTGGAAAAGCCTTATGAAATGAGAAGCCAGTAGAGAGAGCTAGCAGACATTGCCATGTGCCTTCCCAGCTGATAGAGGTGTCCAGAAGCCAAAGACTCCAGCAGATGCCAGCATGTGCCTTCCGATATGACAGAGGTATTCTGGACGGCATCAGGCTTTCTTGAATCAAAAAGGTAACCTCTTGTTGGTGCCTTAATTTGGACATTTTAAAGTCCTTAAAGCTGCAAAATTGCAAATTAACAAATTCCCTTTATAAAAGCCATTCCATTCATGATATATTGCATTCCGGCAGCTTTAACAAGCAAAAATAAAGTATTATTGTGAAACTGGAGCTAGACTAGAAAATCCGAAGTATTTAGTATCCACACCTATGGGGAAAACAAGACTTTAAAAGAGTATTATCCCAGTCTCAAGCTCACAGTCTTGTTGGAGAGGATAACCAAACATGAACAAAATAAAGCAATGCACAGTGAAGTATATAACTTTGTGTTTCAAACCACTTGATCCAGAAAAATGGAAGATCAAGGTAGCCTACAGCAGCCAAGAAAAGCTCAGAAAGGAGGTGAAACTTGAGTAGGATGTTGGAGGATAGGAGGGGTTTTCTGTTTTCTGTGGCTGCACAAGTTAGCAAGAAGTTTAACGTTTAAAGCAAGGGAATTATTCTACTTTTGCTTTTATAGTTGCTTTCACAACATATCCTATAGTGTTAAACAACTATTTCAACTAAATCACTGAGAGTTCCTCTACTCACCAAGTGCCTACAGGTAAAAAAAAAACAAACCCTTATATTGCATTCTATAATCTTGCTTTATTTTGCTATTTATGGGGCTCAATGTTTGTGAGAAATATTTTGTGAAGGTGGAATGGTAAATAGCTTTACTAACATCTTGATTTGCTTAAACTCCCATTTTACTCAGGAAACTACAAAAATGAAACAAAAAGCAACTGAGGTAAACTGACATGCAAAAAATCCCTTGCAGTACTGATAAAGATCCCCTGCTGTAATAAAACCAGCAAACTGACACCAGCAAGTCTGCTAATCTTCACCAAATAACCACAAACCTTGAAGTTGCTAATTAATGATCTTTGACCTCAAGGCACTCAATTCACTTCCCTCTCCCAGGAGCCCACACTTCCCTCACAACTCATGTCTTCCTTGTCCTTCTCCATCCCCCTACATCCTCCTTTTATAAACTGCCTCCCTGAACCCAGCCATTTGAGCAGTAACTTTCTTTCAGTTCTGCTCCACATACATACTACTTAAGTTCAATGAACTTCTGTGCTGTGGTTTTCAGAGTCTATTTTCAACGTAATCTTTTCTCCAAAATATGCATTTGAGTTCTTTAGTACCACATGTAAAGTAGGTACTGGGTAGTGAAATCACTACTCTCCTCCCTACATGGGATGTGACATCCAGATCCAGGGGTGAAAGTCTCCCTGGCAATGTGGAATCTGACTCCCAGGAATGAGCTTGGCCCTTGGCACCATGGGATTTACAATGCCTTCCTGACCAAAAGGGGGAAAATAGTTTTAACAAATAAGGCATTGGTGGTAAAACAGTTCAAATAAAGTCAAGAGGCTACTCTGGAGGCTACTCTACACAAGCTTCAGCTAGAAATTGCTATTTATCATGGTCTGCCAAACCCCAACCAAAGCCATTCCTGCCAATCCTGAAAAACATCTAGGGCTTTATTTGAGATCCTACAAAGTTTCCATGCAGTATGATTACTTTCTAGAGACCTACAACTTACAAAGGGATTCCTAGGCCGCATAAGTCCTAAAACCCAGAGGGGCCAGCCTCTCCAGAACATCAACTAGTTCCATCCCCCTATCCCATGTTATTGACAGCCCCTTCCAACACGAAGAAGTTAGAATGGTAATAGCCCAAATACCCCTAAAGATTGGGGGAAAGATCAAAGGAGAAGGTGGAGTTATAACAAAGAAGATAGGATCAACAAACGAACATGATAGCTGAATCATTATATTGATATTTCTTTTATTCTCCAGTGCATTGGAGCAGCTAGAAGTAAAAACCTGAAATTGTGGAATTGTAATGCTTACCAAATTCTGAAACCTGTTCTACAACTAATTGTTATGGTGTGCTTTGAAATTTGTTGCTTTTTTGATTATAAGTTATTTTTCACAATAAAAAAATTAGGTGCTGGGTGGTTAAAGCCATTCTCATGGCTACAGACCTTGCTGTCCAGCTCTTTACTTGTCTTCCTCTGCCTGGAATGTTCTTCCTGGCTCAGGCCCAAGAGGCCCTGCCATTAAGGCCTCCAAACTCCTGCCCACTCTGCAAATTCTTCCTGGAAAAGCCTTTTCTTACTGTCATCTCCAGACCATGCTCAGGTTCCCCTCTTCAAGGGTTTCTCACCTTTTGTGCATTTGCACTTATGCTAGGTCTTACATGGTTCTCTGATCTTTTGTTGACTTATGCAAATAACACAGTAATGCCCAAGCTTTAGGAAAACCTATTTGTCTCCTCAAAGTGAGTATAAAAGTTTGTGGGTATATTTTTGGAGTCTTTTTTTCTTCTTTTAAATTCACAGTGTTGACTTTGTATGAAAATAGTGCTGTGCTTCTCCTTTGTTTTTTATTATTGGTTAGAAATTGCTTAGTTTACAACTGAATAAGACACTTATTAGGACAAGGATGCAGAATATTGACTACCAACCCATACTAACATGTAACATTTAAATATGTTTGCTTAATCCTTTATTTATTCCTTCTCCACCTTCAGCTTCTGCAGGAAATGTCCTTGGAATTTTTTTCCTTTAAATAAAAAAGAAAGGGAAACTGATCTACAACAGGATGTTTTATAAACTCTATGGGTGGATTTTAATATTTGCGAAGGGAATATTTAGAATAACGGCTGCACATTGCAGATAAACTTTGTTTTACACTTTTCTTTAAGTACTATAATTATGTTAGAACATAGCCACTGCTTAGCTATTTAACATCAAACACCACAAAGGCAGGGCTTCATTGTGGAAGACTAATTCATGACTGATCTTCCCCTTCACTTGGCCAGCTGCAGAATCCTCACGTTGGAGCATGCACAGCATTATAATTAGGGTGATATCAGTGTTTCCTGGAAAATCTTTCATTTCAGGTGTTTGATAGTCTGCGTTTAACATGTCTCCAAGGCTGATACTTGGTACGCATCTCTATACATTCATCCTGGTCTAGGAATCCAAACTTCTTTTCTTTTTTTTCTTTTTGGAATCCAACTTGTATAACACTGATGAGAATAGAGATCTGTATCAGTTGGATATTTTTGTCTGTTAGGAACAGGAAACCTGACTTTTGTTATTGCAAATAACAAAACTTGTAATTATTGTATAGAACAAGAAGTCTGGAAGTAAGTGTCATCAAGAAAGATGGCTCTTTCTATCTTCAGTGAATTTGCTGGGTCCTTGTGACTGTTTTCCTCCAAGATGGGTGCTGGAGTTGCAGACAAAACAAGTGGGGCATTTCCTCATATGTTCTGTTTTTATAGGTATGAAGACCTTTCCCCAGCCCCTCCCCTGAAAGTTTACTTCAGGTTGCATAGGCCTGGATTGGATCCCAGGCCCATGCTTAATGCAATTACTGACAAGAGAATGGAATGGCCATAATTAGCCATGATGACCAATAATTACCTGTTCTAGTTTGCTAGCTGCCCGAATGCAATATACCAGAAACAGAATGGCTTTTAACAAGGGGAATTTAATGAGTTGTTAGCTTATAGTTCTAAGGCTGAGAAAATGTCCCAGTTAAAACAAGTCTATAGAAATGTCCAATCAAAGGCATCCAGGGAAAGATACCTTGGTTCAAGAAGGCTGATGAAGTTCAGAGTTTCTCTCTCTAGTCAGAAGGCACATGGTGAACACAGTCAGGGTTCCTCTCGCATCTGGAAAGGCACATGGTGAACACGGTGTCATCTGCTAGGTTCATCTCCTGGCTTCCTGTTTCATGAAGCTCCCCGGGAGGCATTTTCCTTCTTCATCTCCAAAGGTCGCTGACTGGTGGACTCTGTTTCTCGTGGCTGTGTTGTTCTGCTCTCTCTGAATCTCTCATTCTCCAAAATATTTCCTCTTTTATAGGACTCCAATAAACCAATCAAAACCCACCCAAATGGGTGGAGACATGTCGTCCCTTAATCCAGTTTAACAACCACTCTTGACTAAATCATATCATCCAGGGAGATGATCTGATTACAGTTTCAAACGTACAATGTTGAGTAGAGATTATTTACCTTTATGAAATGATATTTTGATTAAAACATGGCTTTTCTAGGGGGCATACTTCCTTTCAAACCAGCACATTACCCCTAGGCTGGGAATAAACCACTATGCATCAGCACAAGGATAGGTCACTCCTCAACAAGACTGGGCCTAGGCTAGTAAGAAAGAAGGTGGTCATAGATGGACAACCAACATCTGCTACAAGGCTGGTTTTCCAAAACTATTCCCTCCTCTTCTCAGGCAGCTATGTCTGTGGCAAGAAAGCCCTTATTGCTTCAAGACTGATAATATCCTGACCTTTGCAGGGGAATAGGGGAAACTTATTTTGTATGCTGGATATCTTCAGTGTCCTTGGGCGCTTGGTGTTGATATATCAACTTTTCTAACTCAAAATATCATATAATCTGTTATCTTAAGAGATGAAGTGATCTGGTTAGCATATACTTTCCAAAGCACTACATGTGGTTTATAGAGAAAGTCTCCAAATCAATCAACCTCTAAAACACATGCAAGACTGTAAAGTTTTCATTATTTGTGCTGCACTTTCATTAATACCACCAAATTACTCTATAGCTATTGAGGATGGCAGGAATACATTTCTAACATCGAGTTTGCCTTTACTTAGATATGACATCTTTTTCTCTGTTCTTAGACCTGCTCATCTTAACGAAAAGAAATGTAACAAATTCAAAGAATGAACACATCAATTCTTTAAGACATGATCTATCTTATCTAAAATTCTTCTTAACATTAAAATTATATTCTATAATATCATACATAGGATTTTCAGTGCCTTCAGGGAGGGAACACTACAAGTATCAAATTCATCTGTATCGCTTCTTTCTTGAAGAGAGCTCAAGTTCCTAGATTTTCCAAGAGAACCTCATTTTTAAGAAACCTAAGGATATGGTGAACTGAATTATTTTGTGAATTAATTCATTTAAACTTACACAGTCAACGAATATTTATCAAACACCTGCTCTAAAGTGGATTTTAAGGTACAAATATTAATAAAATAGAGTGTTTTTCTCCTCAAGTATTCTCAGTCCATCTGGAAATACAGTTAAAAGGATGATAGCAATCTGGAAAAAGCTATCATAAAGTTATGTGAGCACAGAGAAGCACTGATCTTTTTATTTTATTAGAGAAGTTGTAGTGTACAGAAAAATCATTGAGAAAATATGGAGTTCCCATATACCCACCCTTTTTTTTAACATCATGCATTATAATTTGGCATATTTGTTATAATTGGTGAAAGAATATAATTGTAATTGTACTATTAACTATAGTCCACAGTTACATTACGGTTCATTCAAATATAAAATTCAGTACTCATAATTACATTCACAGTACGGTGCTATCATCACCATCATCCAATAACATAATTTTTCATCACCCCAAATAAAAATGTTATACATTTTCAGCATTAACTCCCCATCCCCTACCCCCAGTCTGACCCATGGTAAACTATATTCTAGTTTCAGTCTCTACGAATGTTCATATTTGAATTATCTCATATGAGTGAGATCATACAATATTTGTCCTTTTGTGTCTGGATTATTTCACTCAACCTGATGGCTTCTAGGTTCATCCACTTTGTCACACATACCAGAACCACATTCTTTTTTACAGTTGAACATACATACAATGTGTTTATTCCTTCATCAGATGATGGATGCTTTGGTTACTTCCATCCTTTGGCAATTGTGAATAATGTCACTATGAACACTGGTGTGCATATAACTGACTCCCTGCTTTTAATTTGGTTTGGGTATAGACCTAGAAGTGGGATTGCTGGGTTCTATGGTAATTCTATACTTAATGTTTGGAGGAACCACCAAACTGTCTTCCACAGTCACTGTATCATTTTCCCCACTAGCAAATGAATGAGTATTCCTATTTTTTCCACACGCTCTCCAACACTTGTGATTTTCCACTTTATAGTAGAAATATTCTAGTGGGTGTGAAATGTATCTCATTGTGGTTTTGATTTGCATTTACCTAATGACTAATGATGTTAAACATCTTTCATGTGCTTTTTGGACATTTGTATATCCTCTTAGTAGAAATGTTTAGTCAAATCCTTTGCCCATTTTGGGGGTGGGGTGGGGTGCATGGTCCAGAAATCGAACCCGGGTCTCCCGCATGGAAGGTGAGCATTCTACCACTGAAATTTTGCCCATTGTTAAATTGGGTTGTTGTTTTTTTATTGTTGAGTTGTAGGATTTTTTAATATATTCCATATATTATCTGATATGTGGTTTCAAAATGTTTTCTTCCATTCTGTAGGTTGTCTTTTTACTTTCATGATAAAATCCTTTGATGCACAGAAGTTTATGTTGATCAGGTCCTATTTGTTTACTGGCTATTTTGTTTCTCATGCTTTGGGAGTAAAGTCCAGAGAAACACTGTCTAACACAAGATCCTCAAGATGCTTCTCTGTGTTTTCTTCTGAGAGTTTTATCCTTCTGGTTTTTGTATTTAGGTCTTTGATCCATTTTGAGTTGATTTTTGCTTCTGGTGCAAGTAGTGGTTCACCTTCGTTCTTTTGCTTATGAATTTCTAGTTTTCCCAACACCGTCTGTTGAAGAGACTGTTCTTTCCAAATTGAGTGGGCTTGGCGCCCTTGTCAAAAATCAGTTGACCATAAACAGGAAGAATGGTTTCTAAGTTTTCAATTTGATTCTGTTGTCAATATGCCTGTCTTGTGCCAGTACCAAACTGTTTTGATTACTGTAGCTTTTCAATGAGATGTTTTTTTTTTTTTTTGTATGCTATACTTCAGGGGTCACATTTCATTCTTTTTCCATGTGAGTATCCTCTTACTGCAGCACCATTTGCTGAAATTTTTTTCATTTGTTTGTTTGGAAACTGCATGGGCCAGGAATCAAACCCAAGTCTCCCGCATGGCAAGGAGGAATTCTACCACTAAACTATGCTTGCACCCCCTTACAATGAGATTTTAAATGGGGATCCATGAATCCTCCAACTTCGTTCTTTTGCAAGGTGGCTCTGACTATTTGAGGTCACTTACCCTCCATATGAATTTGTTGACTTTCTTTTCCACTTCTGCAAAGAAGGCTGTTGGAATATGATTGGGATTGCATTGAATCTTGAAATCACATTGGGTAGAATTGTTTTATGAGTCCTCTTGTTTAATTGACTCTTCTCAGAATACAGTGAACTTCTTTGTATGTCTTAACAGTTTTTTACTTTGTCTATTTTATCTTTTATCTGATATTAGCATAGCTACCCAGCTCTCTTTTGGTTACTGTATATATGTTATGTATATATTTTTCCATTCTTTCACTTTCAACCTACTTGTGTTTTTGAATTTAAGGTAAGTCTCTTAAAAAACATCATATAGTTGGGTCATGTTAATTTTTTTCTTTTCATTCCATTATGCCATTCCCTGCCTTTTTTTTTAATACCTATTAATTTTTTAAGCTTTTTATTGTATAATATAACATGTATACAAAGCAAAGAAAGAAAACAACAATAGTTTTCAAAGTAGTTACAAGAAAGATCCCAGAGTTTGTCCTTGTCTACCATACCATCGTCTCAGATTTTTCCTTCTAGCTGCTCCAGAACACAGGAGGCTAGAAGGAATAAATATTTTTTTGTTATCACAATTGATTTTTTTTGTGTGTGAAAAATAACATTAAAAATATATACACTTTAAAGCAAAGCACAACAATAAATTATAGACCACATTTCAGAGTTTGGTATGGGTTACAGTTCCACAATTTTTAGGTTTTTACTTCTAGCTGTTCTAAGATACTGGAGACTAAAAGAAATATCAATTTAGTGATTCAGCAATCATATTCATTTGTTAAACCCTATCTTCTCTGCATAACTCCACCATCACCTTTGATCTTTCTGTCCCACTCTTTAGGGGTATTTGGGCTAAGGCCATTCTAACTTTTTCATGTTGGAAGGTCTGACACTAATATAGGGTAGGGAGATGGAGCTAACTCCATCTGTTCTGGAGAGGCTGGGCCCTGTAGGCTTCAGGACTTATCTCATCCAGGGACCCATTTGGAGGTTGTTTAAGTTCCTGGAAAGTTATCCTAGTGCATGGAAACTTTGTAGAATCCTATATATTGCCCTAGGTGTTCTTTAGGATGGCATTCTCAGCCTTTTGACTGGATTGTCTAAACCATCTACATTTAAAATAGCTACCAAATGAGAAAGGGGGAAAATTCAACTTCCACAAGTTGAATTCTTGGTATTCTTACAAGCAGTGCAGACGACCAAAGCTATAGGCTGAGCCCCCAATCTTGGGGGTTGTTCATACGAAACTTAACCCCACAAAGGATAGCTCAAGCCTACTTAAAATCAGGCTTAAGAGTCATCCCCAAGAGAACCTCTTTTGTTGCTCAGATGTGGCCTCTCTGTCCAGCCAACACAACAAGCAAACTCACCACCCTCCTCCTGTCTATGTGGGACATGACTCCCAGGGGTGTGGACCTTCCTGGCAATGTGGGACAGAAATCCTAGAATGAGCTGAGACTCAACATCAAGGGATTGAGAAGGCGTCTCAACCAAAAGTGGGAAGAGTGAAATGAAACAAAATAAATTGTCAATGGCTGAGAGATTCCAAACAGAGTCAAGAGGTTATCCTGGAGGTTATTCTTACTATCACTTTGCTAGTCAAAATGTAATGGAGAGGCTGCATGGATGTGCCTGAAAATGTAGAGCTATGTTTCAGTAGCCTTGTTTCTTGAAGATGATTGTATAATGATATAGCTTTCACAATGTGACTGTGTCATTGTGAAAACCTTGTGTCTGATGCTCCTTTTATCTACCTTATCGACAGACAAGTAAAACATATGGATGAAAAGTGAATAAATAATAGGGGGAACAAATGTTAAGATAAACTTAGTAGATTGAAATGCTAGTGATCAATGAAAGGGAGGGGTCAGGGGTATGGTATGTGTTCTAGTTTGCTAGTTGCCAGAATGCAATATACCAGAAACAGAATGGCTTTTAAAAAGGGGAATTTAATAAGTTGCTTATTTACCGTTTTAAGGCTGAGAAAAATGTCTCAATTAAAGCAAGTCTATAGAAATGTCCAATCTAAGGTACCCAGGGAAAGATACCTTGGTTCAAGAAGGCCAATGAAGTTCAGGGTTTCTCTCTCAAGTGAAAAGACACGTGACAATCATAGTCAGGGCTTCTCTCTCAGCTGGAAGGGCATATGGTGAACACGGTGTCACCTGATAGCTTTCTCTCCTGGCTTCCTGTTTCATGAAACTCCCCGGGAGGTGTTTTCCTTCTTCATGTTCAAAGGTCGCTGGCTGGTGGACTCTCTGCTTCATTGTGCTGCAGCATTCTTTGCTCTCTCTGAATCTCCCATTCTCCAAAATGTTTCCTCTTTTATAGGACTCCAATAAACCAATAAAGACCCACCCAAATAGGTGGAGACATGTCACCACCTAATCCAGTTTAGCTTAAATCACATCTCCAGGGAGATGATCTGATTATTGTTTCAAACATACAATATTGAATAGGGATTATTCTGCTATTATGAAATGGGATTTAGATGAAAACATGGCTTTTCTAGGGGGCATACATCCTTTCAAACCAGCACAGTATGTGTGAATTTTTTTCTGTTTTCTTTTTATTTCTTTTTCTGAATAGATGCAAATGTTCCAAGAAATGATCATGATGATGAATATGCAACTATGTGATGATATTGTGAATTACTGATTATATATGTAGAATGGAATGATCAAAAGTTAAGAATGTTTGCGTTTGGTGTTTTTTTGGTATTTAAAAAAATGAAAAAATTAAAAAATATAATAGAATAAAATAGCTACCAAAAATGCAAGACTTTCTTCAGTAATTTTTCTATTTTGTCTAATTTTAAAGCATTAGGTTTTTTTTGACCGTTGATTCTTCTGATAATGCCCAGCTTGCTATTTATTTAATTTTTTTTGTATTGTACCATCTTGAGTCCTTTTTTACTTCTTTCTGAATATATTTTTCATATACTTTCATTGTAGTTACCATGGGCTTACATTTATCGTCCTAAATCTGTAACAATACTATTTAATTTGATAACAACTTGATTTCAATAGCATATACAAATGTTGTTCTAATATCCCTTCATCCACCCACCTTTCTGTTGCACTAGTTACAAATTATATCTTCATTCACTGCATGCCCCAAACCATAGAATTATCATTTGAGAACGTGTAAGAAGTGAGAAGTAGGATTATATAACAAACAATACAATACAATAGTACTGACATTTGTAATTACCCGTCTGATCACCTGTGCTGTGACCTCCAGGACTGAAGGTCTTTATTTCTGCCTCTTTGACCTACTATCTAGTGTCCTTTCCTTTCAGCCTGAAGTACTCCCTTTAGCATTGCTTGTAGGGCAGGTTATTGATCGCAAACACCAGTTTTTGTTTATTTGGTAATATCTTAATCTCTCCCTCATTTCTAAAAGAACGTCTTTCCAAATATAAGCAATATATATATTGGCTATCAATTGTTTTCTTTCAGCACACCAAATATTTTGTTCCACAGCTTTCTTGCTTCCTGGTTTCTGATGAGAAAGTGGCATGTAATCTTATTGAAATTTTCCTGTACATAAATGTTTTGCTTTTTTCTTGCAGCTTTCAGAACTCTTTTCTTGTACTTTGCATTAGACAGTTAGACTACTATGTGTTTTGGTGTGGTGGTCTTTGACTTATCCTGTTTGAGACTCCTTGAACTTCTTGAATGTTGTGAAGGTTTAATTTTGTTTGTACCCCAGAAAAGATCATGTTCTTTTTTTAAATTATATGTTATATATTCACATACCATGTAATCATCCAAAGTGTACAATCATTGGTTCACAATATCATCATATAGCTGTGCATTTATCATCACAAATGACTTCTCTTTTTTGGTGAAAAATAACACATATACAAAAAAGCAATAAATTTCAAAGCACATCAAAACAATTAGTTGTAGAACAGATTTCAGAGTTTGGTATGGACTACAATTCCACCATTTTAGGTTTTTATTTCTAGCTGCTCTAAGATACTAGATGCTAAAAGAAATACCAATATAATGATTTAGCAATCATATTCATTTGTTAAACCCTACTTTCTCTATATAACTCCACCATCATGTTTAATCTATCTCCCCACTCTCTAGAGATATTTGTTCTAGATTTTTCATGTTGGAAGAGGCTGTCAGTAATATGGGATGGGGGATGGAACTAGCTGATGTTCTGGAGTGACTGGGCCCTCTGCATTTCAGGACTTACCTGGTCTAGGAAACCATCAGAGGTTGTAGGTTTCTGGAAAGTAATCCTAGTACATGAAACTTTTGTAGAATACCCTAGGTGTTCTTTAGGATTGGCAAGAATGGTTTTGGTTAGAGTTTGGCAAGCTATAATAGGTAGCAATGTTTAACTTAAACTTGTATAAAAGTGACCTCCAGAGTAGCCTCTGAACTCTCTCAGCCTATTTGTTACACTTCTTTTCCTCTTTTTGATCAGGATGGCATTGTTAATTCAACAATGCCAGGGTCAGGCTCATCTAGGAGTTATCTCCTGTGCCACCAGAAGACTTTCACCCCTGGATGTCATGTCCCATATAGGGGGAAGGGCAATGATTTCACTTGCAGAGTTGGTCTTAGAGAGAGACACAACAAAAGAGATCATCCAGAGGTAACTCTTAGGTACTTATAAGTAGGCTAAGCTTCTCTACTACCTACATAAGCTTCACAAGACCAAGCCTCAAGATCAAGGCTTTGGCCTATTGATTTGGGAGTCCCTAATGTTTGACACAGTATCAGGGATTTCTCAGTGATAACTTTTAATATTTTTTCTCCCATCCTTGAAGGGGCCTTGCCAATACCTGCTTAATATACTCTGGAATTTATCCAGGCACTACATTAAACTATATAGTATTAAAGGCCTTTATTCTTGTTTGGGTAGATCGTGTTCTTTTAATCTATTACTATGCATGCAGAACTATTGTAAGTGGGACTTTTTTATTTCAATTTTTTTATTGTATAGTATAATATATATACAAAGCAAAGAAATAAAAAAAAGCAATAATTTTCAAAGCTCTCTTCAACGAGTGGTTACAGGACAGATCCCAGAATTTGTCTTGGGCTACTGTACGATCCTCTCATATTTTTCCTTCTAGTTGCTCCAGAATATAGGAGGCTAGAAAGCTTAAATACTTTTTTATCATCACAATCAGCTTTTTTTTCTTTCTTGTTTTGTGAACAATAATGTTCTAGTTTGCTAGCTGCCAGAATGCAATATACCAGATATGGAATGGCTTTTCAAAAGGGGAATTTAATAAGTTGCTCGTTTACAGTTCTAAGGCTGAGAAAATGTCCCAATTAAAACAAGTCTATAGAAATGTCTAATCAAAGGTATCCAGGGAAAGATACCTTGGTTCAAGAAGGCCGATGAAGTTCAGGGTTTCTTTCTCAAGTGAGAAGGCACATGGCCAACACAGTCAGGGCTTCTCTCTCGGCTGGACAGGCACATGGCGAATACGGTGTCATCTGCTAGCTTGGTCTCCTGGCTTCCTGTTTCATGAAGCTCCCCAGGAGGCGTTTTCCTTCTTCATCTCCAAAGGTCGCTGGCTGGTGGACTCTCTGCTTCATGGTGCTGCAGCATTCTCTGCTCTCTCTGAGTCTCTCTGAATCTCTCATTCTCTTTTTATAGGACTTCAGAAACTAATCAAGACCCACTCAAGTGGGTGGAGACATGTCATCCCCTAATCCAGTTTAACAACCATTCTTAACTAAATCACATCAACCAGGGAGATGATCTCATTACAGTTTCAAATATGCAGTATTGAATAGGGATTATTCTACCTTTATGAAATGGGACTTATATTAAAACATGGCTTTTCTTAGGGGACATGCTTCCTTTCAAACCAGCACAAATAACATATATACAACAAAGCTATAAATTTCAAAGACAGCACCACAATTAGTTGTAGAACATATTTCAGAGTTTGACATGAGTTATAATTCCACAATTTAGGTTTTTACTTCTAGCTGCACTAAAATACTGGAGACTAAAAGAGGAATCAATTTAATGATTCAGCATTCACATTCATTTGTTAAATCCTGTCTTCTCTGTGTAACTCCACCATCACCTTTGATCTTTCCATACCTCTCTTCAGGGGTGTTTGGACTATGGCAATTCTAAATTTTTGATATTGGAAGTGTCTGTCACTAATATGGGTTAGGGAAATGGAACTGTCTGAAGTTCTGGAGAGGCTGGGTGAGGTTGAAGGACTTTCCTGGACCAGGGCCCCATCTGGAGATTGTAGGTTTCTGAAAAGTTACTCTAGTGCATGGAACCCTTGTGGAATGTTATATATTGCCCTAGGTGTTCTTTGGATTGGCTGAAATGGTCCCAGTTGGGGGTTGGTAGGTTATAATAGGTAGCAAAGTCTAACTGAAACTTGCATAAGAGCAACCTCCAGAGTAGCCTATTGACTCTATTTGAACTCTTTCTGCCATTGATTAGTTACATTACTTTCCCCCTTTTGGTCAGGATGGAATTGTTGATCCCATGGTGCCAGGTCTGGTTTCATTCCTGGGAGTCATCTCCCATGTCGCCAGGGAGACTTTCACCCCTGGATATTGTGTCCTATGTGGGGGGAGGGCAATGATTTCACTTGCAAAGTTGGGGTTAGAGACAGTGAGGCCACATCTGAGCAACAACAGAGGTCCTCCAGAAGTAACTCTTAGGCATGCCTATGGGTAGTCTAAGCTTCTCCACCACCTACATAAGCTTTACAAGAGTAAGCCTCATGTTCAAGGGCATGGCCTATTGATATGGGTGTCCCTAAAGTTTGACACAGTATCAGGGAATTCCCTGATGGTAAGGTATAATAGTTCATATTCTTTCTCCCATCCCTCAAGGGGACTTTGCCAATAGTTTTTGATTATCTGCTTAATATACTCTAGGATGTATCCAGGCATTACAATAGTCTATATAGGATTAAAGGACCTCTTTCTTATTCTGTTCTCCCTGTGTTTCAATTGTTCAAATGAGCTACACAGATAGCTCTGTGTAGCTATCTACACAGAGGTTGAATTAGATTATGCATTACAGAAAATTTCAGTTTCAGACCAAATAAACCTTTCTTCAAAGAGTATGTGTGGTTCTAAAATATAGACACTGTCTTCCTTACCCCGATGTTCTGAACTACTTTAACCCCAACCTGTTCAGCTTCATTCTTATCTCTCAATATCAGGTTACATATGTAAAACAGCCTTTCAAAATCCAGAAATAATAATCACCACTCCAGACTTAAAGTGTCTGCCCTAAAAGCTTACAGTCTAGGCCCCTGTTTTCTTATAAGCATTTTCTGAAGGTGACCATATCATTCTTGTTTTTTTGTTTCTGGCTTATTTTGTCTCACCAAATGTCCCACATGTTCATTCACATCATTGCATGCCTCATGACATTGTTCCTTTTTGTAGCAGCTCAACTTTCACTCATAAGTATACACCATTGTTCACCAATTTACTTCTCCTTCAGTGTATCCTTCAATGACCTGCATTAATTGGGCATCATGTATAGGGCCCAAAGTCCACAGTCCATCAACATTCTCAGTTTTAGACAAATTTATTGTTCCCAGGAGAAAGCAAACCAATAAACACACCCTCACCAAATAGGAAATCTAAACCTCCTCTTAAACTCTTGTCCCTCCCCTCATTATTTACCTCTGTTGTCGCTGTGGTGATGTGATGATTTCCTTTTGAACATAGCTCATAGCATGTAATAGCAGTTTTCCACCGGAACCCTGGACTTAAACTCTCTTTGTACAGAATCATATCTTTGAAATAATTCTTGCAAGAACTAATTCATATTTCTAGCCTTAATCAGTGGAACACATAGGTCTATACAACTCTTTTCAATCTTGTTCATCTTCAATATGGTAATATTACTTATAGACCATTTATAGACTACTCCATTTCTACCTATTCTCTTACACTGGAGTTCAACCTCATTAGCTAATGGTTCACCCATCTCTAGCATCTACGTATCTCTAAGTCCCCTATATTCTGTGTTATAAGCCTCTGATTTTACCTTTATGCTGTTCACAAAAGTGGAATCATTAGTATCTGTCCTTTTGTGTTGGCTAATTCACTCAGCATTATGTCCTCAAGGATCTTCCATCTTATCACATGCTTTAGGATGTCATTTTGTCTTACTACTGCATAATATTACATCGTATGTATATACCACATTTTGTTGATCCACTCATCTTTTGATGGGCATTTAGTTTGTTTCCATCTTTAGGCAATAGTGAATAATGCTGCTATGAACATCAGTGTGCAAATGTCTGTTGGTGTCATTGCTTTCAGCTTTTCTGGGTATATACCAAGTAGTGCTATTGCTGGGTCATAGGGCAACTCGATAGTTAGTTCCTTAAGGAATCATCAGTCTTCCATAGTGGCTGTACCATTATACATTCCCACCAGCAGTGCATAAGTGTCCCAGTTTCTCCACATCCTCTCCAACACGTATAGTTTTCTGTTTGTTTAATAACAGCCATTCTTATACGTGTGTGGTGGTATCTCATTTTAGTTTTGATCTACATTTCCCTTATAGCCAATGAAAATGAGCAACTCTTTATGTGCTTTTGAGCCATCTGTGTCTGCTCTTCAGAAAAATGCCTACTCCTATCTTAAGCCAATTTTATAATTGGGTTGTTTTTCTGTTGTTGTTGAATTGTATGGTTTTTTGTATATACAGGAAACCAAACCTTTGTCCGATATGTGATTTCCAAATATTTTCTCCCATGGAGTTGGCTACCTCTTCACCTTTTTTTTTTTTTTTTTTGCATGGGCAGGCACTGGGAAGTGAACCTAGGAAAAGAGGCCTCTTCACCTTTTTGACAAAGAATTTTGAGGTGCAGAAGCATTTGATTTTGAGGGGTTCCCATTTGAGGAGTTCCCATTTATCTATTTTCTCTTTTGTTCTTTTTTGCTTTGGGTATAAGTTTAGGAAGCTACCTCCCATTACGAGGTCTTGAAGATGTTTCCCTACATTTTCTTCTAGAAGGTTTATGGTGCTAGTTCTTAGATTTATGTGTTTGATCCACTTTGAGTTAATTTTTGTGCGGGGTGTAAGATAGAGGCCCCTTTCATTCTTTTGGCTATTGATATCCAGTTCTTCCATGCCCAATTATTGAAAAGAGTATTTTGTCTCAGTTCAGAGGATTTGGGGGCCTTGAAAAAATCAGTTGAACATAGATTTGGTGGTCTATTTCTGCAGTCTTGGTTCAAATCCATTGGTCAGTACTACCCTTGTGCTAGTACCATGCTGTTTTGACCACTGCGGCTTTATATAACTGGCTTTAAAGTCAGGGAGTGTTAATCCTCCCATTTCATTCTTCTTTTTAGGATGCTTTTAGCTATTCAGTGTCTCTTTTCCTTCCAGATGAATTCAGTAATTAGCTTTTCCAAATCTTCAAAGTAGGTTGCTGGTATTTTGATTGGTATAGTGTTGAATCTGTAGATCAATTTGGAAAGAACTGACATCTGAACTATATTTAGCTTTTCTGTCTATGAGCAGGGAATGTCTTTCCACCTATTTAGCTCTCCTTTGATTTCTTTTAGCAATATTATGTGGTTTTCTGTGTACAAGTCCTTTATATCCCTAGTTAAGTTCATTCCTAAGTACTTGATTCTTTTAGTTGGTATTTTGAATGAAATTTTTCCTTAACTGACTCCTCAGCTGGGTCATTGCTTGTGCATAACAATGTTACTGATTTTTGCACATTGATTTTGTATCCTGCCACTTGCTGAATTTGTTTATTAGCTAATGTAACTTTGCTGTAAATTTCTCAGTATCTCTCAAGTATAGTATCATATCATCTGCAAATAATGAGGGTTTTACTTCTTCCTTTCCAATTTGGATGCCTTTTATTTGTTAGTCCTGCCTGATTACTCTAGCTAGAACTTCTAGCACAATGTTGAATGATAATAGTGACAGTGGGTATCCTTGACTTATTCCTGATCTTAGGATTAAAACTTTCAGTCTCTCTCCATTTAGTACAATGCTGGCTATTGGTTTTTCATATATTCCCTTCACCATATTGAGGTAGTTCCCTTTGATTCCTATCTTTTGGAGTGTATTTATCAGAAAAAGAAGCCAAATTTTGTTGAATGCTTCTTCAGCATCAATCCAGATGATCATGTGATTTTTTCCCTTTCGATTTGTTAATGTGCTATATTACATTAATTAATTTTCTTGTGTAGAACCATCCTTGCATTCCTTGTATAAACCCCACTTGGTCATGTGTATAATTCTCTAAATATGCTGTTGGATTCAATTTGCTAATATTTTATTGAGAATTTTTGCATCTATGTTCATTAGGGAAATTGGCCTGTAGTTTTCCTTTCTTATAGCATCTTTGCCCAGTTTGGGTATTAAAATGATAATACCTTCATAAAATGAGTTAGGTAGAGTTCCTTTTTCCTCAATTTTTTGGGGAAGTTTGAGCAGGATTGGTGTTAGTTTTTTTTTTTTTTTTGGAATGTTTGATAGAATTTCCCTGAGAAGCCATCTGGCCCTGGGTTTTTCTTTGTTGGAAGATTTTTGATGACTGATAGAATCTCTTGACTTGTGATTGGTTTGTTGAGATCATCTATTTCTTCCTGAGCCAGTGTAGCTTGCTTGTGTGTCTCCAGGAATTTGTCCATTTCATCTAAGTTGTTTAGTTTGTTGGTGTATAGTTGTTCATAGTATCCTCTTATGATTTATTTTGTTTCTTCAGTGTCAGTGGTAACACATTCCTTCTCATTTCTGATTTTGTTTATTTGCATCCTCTCTCTTTTTTTCTTTGTCAGTCTTGCTAGTGGCCCATCAATTTTATTGATTCTCTCAAAGAACCATCTTTTGGTTTTATTGATTCTTTCCATCGTTCTTTTGTTCTCCTCATTCATTCATCTCTGATTTAATCTTTGTTATTTCTCTTCCTCTCTTTGCTTTAGAGTTTGTTGTTGTTCTTTCTCAAGTTCCTCCAGATGTGCTGTTAATTCCTTGATTTTTGCTCTTTTTTGTGGGAGGGGGAGGGGTGCATGGTCCGGGCATTGGGCCCAGGTCTCCCATAAGGAAGGCAGGCATTCTAACCACTGAACTACCCATGCACCTGTTCTTGTTTTTTGTTTTCTTTTTTTGCATAGGCAGGCTTCGGGAATTGAACCTGGGTCTCCAGCACAGCAGGCAGGAACTCTGCCACTGAGCCCCTGTTGCCAGCCCCCTTCTTGTTTTTTAATATAAGCATTTAGAGCAATAAATTTCCCTCTCAGCACAGCCTTTGCCACATCCCATAAGTTCTAAGAATTTGTATTCTCATTTTCCTTCATTTTCAGATAGCTACTGATTTCTCTAACAATTTCATCTTTGACCCACTGTTTTTTTAAGTGACTTATTTAATCTCCCTATATTTGTGAATGTTCTCATTCTTTGGACGTTACTGAGATCCAGCTTCATCCCATTGTGATCAGAGAAAGTGCTTTGAATGATTTCAATGTTTTTAAATTTATCAAGTCCTGTTTTGTGCCCCAGCATATGATCTAGCTTGGAGAATGTTCCATGAGCACTAGAGAAGAATGTATATCCCTGTGTTTTGGGGATGCAATGACCTATATATGTCTGTTAGGTATAATTCATTTATCAGGCTATTTGACGTCTCTATTTCTTTGTTGATGTTCTGTCTAGTTGTTCTATCTATAGAGGAGAGTGGTATATTGAAGTCTCCTACTATTATTGTTGAAACCTCTATCAGTGGGGGAACAAATGTTAAAATAAATTTAGCAGATTGAAATGCTGGTGATTGGGGAAGGGGAGGGGTAAAGGATATGGTATGTATGAATTTTTTTCTGTTTTCCTTTTATTTCTTTTTCTGAATTGATGCAAATGTTCTAAGAAATGATCATGATGATGAATATACAACTATGTGATAAAAAAAAAGAATGTTCATATTGTATTTTGATTGGTTTTATCAATAAAATTAAAAAAATATCTATCGCTCTCTTCAGTTTTGCCAATGTCTGTCTGGTGTACTTTGGAGCTCCTTGATTTGGAGCATAAGCATTTATGATTGTTATATCTTCTTGGTGAATTGACCCTTTAATTAGTATATAGTGTCCTTCTTTGTCTCTTATGATGTCTTTACATTTAAAGTCTATTTTGTCCAATATTAGTATAGCTACGCCTGCTTTCTTTTGCTTAGAATTTGTGAGGAAAATTTCTCTTTCAATCTATCTGTATCCTGTGTCTAAGATGAGTCTCTTATAAGCAGCATATAGCTGGATTATGTTTCTTAATCCAAACTGTGTCTTTTAATTGGTAAGTTTAATCCATTAACATTCTAAATTATTACTGAAAAGGCATTTCTTGAATCCTCCATCTTATCTTTTTTATTGTATTTGTCAGACCTATATATTCTTTTCCCTCTTTATCTTTGTATTCTTTTAATTACCATTAATGGTACTCTTCAATTCTGTGCCCTCCTCCAGACCTTCCTCTCCTGTCTTTTTTTTTTTCAGCCAGCAAAACTCCTTTTAGCATTTCTTATAGGGCCAGTCTCTTATTGATAAATTCTTTCAGGATTTCTTTGTCTGTGAAAACTTTAATCTCTCCCTCAGTTTTGAAGGACAATTTAGCTGGGTACAGAATTCTTGGCTTGAAGTCTTTCTCTTTCAGGATCTTGAATATATCATACCACTGCTGTCTCACTCCAGGGTGCTTGTTGTGTAGTCTGAACTCAGTCTTATTTGGTTTCCCTTGTATGTAGTTTTTCTCTTGTCACTTTCAGGATTTTCTGTTTCTCTTCAACATTTGACAGACTGATTAGTATGTGTCTTGGGGAAGACCTATTTGGATTTATTCTGTTTGGAGTGTATTGGGCTTCTTTGACTTGTATATTTCCTCCATTATATCCTCAACTACTCTTCCTAGCCCTTTGCTCCTCTCTTCTCCTTCTGCGACACCAAATGATTCTTATATTTGTGAGCTTTGTTTCATCTATCAGTCCCCTGAGATCTAATTCATTTTTTCCATCTTTTTTTTGCCATTTGCTGTTTTGAGTTTTTGAAGTCAGTTATCCTGTCCTTTATATCACTTATACTTTCTTCTGTCTCTTGAAATCTGGTTTTGCGGTGCCTCTAGTATTTTTTTATTTGGTCAACAGAGTCTTTAATCTCTATGGCATCCATTATTTTTCTATTTACTTTCAGATTCCTTTTTATGCTCTTCTACTGTCTTCTTGATCTCCTTTACATCATTTGCTATCCTACTTATTTTATTAAATAGAGTTGTATGAACATCTTTGATTAGTTGTTCCAATGTCTGTGCCTCCTCTGGTGTCTTAATTTGGTTATTAGGCAGGGCTGTATCTGTCTGCATTGTGATATGCTTAATGATCTTCTGCTGTCTTCATGGCATGTATATATCTTGATTGATTTACTTTGGGAGCTGATTTCTTTCAGTAGTCTAAGGTCTTCTGTTGCAGGATGGTTTTACAGCAGGGAGCAGGTTATGGGGTGGGGCACTCAGTGCAGTGATTTGTTTCAGGGCAGGAATAGGCACAGGTTGGGGATGCTTATGGACGTGGGTGCCCAGCAGCCAGGGAGGATGTAGCTGTACGGGTGCACCAGTCTGGGGTACATAACCCTGGTTTGCACTGGTCTAAGGCATGGGGCCTTTTGTGTACATGCATAGAGCTGTGGCAGCAGATCAGCATTATGACTTCATGGATTGGGGATACATGTGATCTGGCTGCTCAGGTTAGTACTTTCTCAGAGCTGGGAAGTGTGGCTGAAGGCCGTGCACATGCACGGTTCCTGGGCTGCTGTAAAGTGCAGTTCCTTGAATGACATGATTGGGGACCTGTGTGCATGCCTGTGGCTAGGAGTGCTGTAAACTGATGTGCAGAGCTCAGGGGGTGCAGGGTGAGGCTGTATGACACTATGTGTGGGAGGCAGGGGTAGACTGAGTATGGAGGTTAGTGCCCGCAGTCTTTATGTGCTGGCAAGAGACTGCAGGGAACAGAGAGGGTAAGGTCATGCTTGGGAGGGGTGCAGAAGAGTTGGGTGGGGCTGCACTTAGCATGGGGGTTTGGAGCAGGTACATGGGCTGGTGGAAGGGAGGCATCTGGAGTGCGGGGAATGGGAGCAGGTGATGGGGTTCAGGTGTATGGGGTGTGGGGTGAATTGCTGGTCACAGAACCATGCTGGTGAGGGTAGCAGGCCCAAGGAATGCGGCCTGGCTTTCTTCCTAATCCCCAGCTCCCATCTATACACTCCCACTGGCTCCACGCCTCTGCATCAAACTCCAGCTCTCTGCCTATCTGTTCCTCAGCCTCTGCACCAGAGCTGCCTTATATGGTACAGAAGAAACTCCCAAATCAGCCGCATTCCCGAATCACCACTTCAGTTGCCTTCCTGTCCCTTCTCTCCAAACCTGCTATTTTTAAGCTAGAGAGGAGGCTTCCTAAAAGTCCCAATCTTAAATCAGGTTTTAATTCCATTAAGAAACAGAAGTCACCCCCCAGAGAACCTCTTTTGTTGCTCATATGTGGCCTCTCTCTCAGCTAACTCTGCAAATAAACTCATTATCCTCCCTCCTTTGTGGAACATGACTCCCAGGGATGAGCCGGGTTCTGGCATCATGCAATTGAGAAAAGCTTCTTGATCAAAAGGGGGTAAGAAATGAAACAAAATCTCTCAGTGGCTGAGAGATTACAAACCGAGTTGAAAGGTCATTCTGGATGTTATTCCTATACATTATATAGATATTCCTTTTTAGTTTCTAGTGTATTCAAATAGCTAGAAGGAAGTACCTGGCACTGTTGAACTGTAATCCAGTAGACTGATTCTTGATGCTGAGTGTATAAATATATAGCTTTGATCATGTGTTATACTGTGTGGTTGTGAAAACCTTGTGATTGACATGCCCTTTATGCAGTATGTGGGCAAATGGGTTATAAAATAAAGATGAAAAAATAAACAAATAATGGGGGGGTCTTAAAAGGGGTCTGGGATATTTTGGTATTCATTTTATTTTTATTTTTTTATTGGAGTAATGAAAATGTTCTAAAATTGGTTATGGTGATGAATGCACAGCTATATGATGATAGTGTGAGCCCCTGATTGGAAACTTTGGATGGGTTTTTTGGTGTGCAACTATATCTCAGTAAAATTGTATTTAAGGAAAAATAAACAGAAGAAGGGTGTTATTCATTCTATATACATTTAGATTTTGTGATGGTTTGGTTACAGAATGCAACAATTAACTCTAGCTGTTCAAGCAATATTAGGAGTATTTTAATATTTGTACTGTACTGTTCTACAGTATAAAATTCTAGAGTAAGAATTATAGTTGGGGTCATGATGTGGGCTAGAATTGGAACTGGGGAGTCAAATATCAAGGATATGTTCTTTTCTCTGTGGAAATTTCATCCTTGCTTATCTCTGAGCTTCTTAGTTGTTCTGATACCAGACAAAGGTGGTGGATTCTCTACCCAATGCACTCAAATGACTAATTCTTGAGACATCAGGGGTTTGCAAAGAGAGAGAATTTATTGCTAGATGTGAAGTAGGCGATCAGATGGTCTATTGGCCTAAAAATCTGTCTTTCCCAGTCTAGAGAGTTCAAGGTTTTTATGGATTCTAACAAGGGGTAATTAAGTCAGTACGATTTCAATAGCAAGGTCAAGAAGGAAAGGGAGGGTATTATTTCAATAGCAAGTATAGGCAGAAACAATTTACAAATGTAAAGAAGTGAAACTGTGCTGGAACTGAAGTTAATGGTTATTTCTGGGCTGATTCAAGTTCCTCTATTAGCCTTAGAGCGGTTGCCCTTGTGATTACAGGTTTCTAAAGTAATACAAAAGCAAAAGCAAAAAAAAACAAACAAACAAACCACAACAACAACAACAACAAAAAACAGATAAAAGGAGTACAAGCTTTTTACAATCATTAAGACGCACGATAAAGGCTTTTACAATCATTATTAGATATCAAGGCAGCTGGACTACAGATCAGAATTCCAGGTCTTTCCCTTTATCTACTCTAATACATCAGAAAGTAAAGAGGAATATTTATATAATGATTCAATAGTTGTAATCATCCCTGAAATCCTAACTTCTCTGATACAGTTCTTCTAAGCTTGCTTCAGACTGGCTTTCTCCATTTCAGCAAATACGCAGAGAAAATGGCCTCCCTGGCACTAGCTCTAGTTGCTTTCCCAAACTACCTCTCACTAATTAGACTCTATTTGCTAGAGTCTCTATTTCAAAACCAAATTCCTATAATGTAGAATGTGATCGGCCTAACTTGGGTCAGTTATCCATACAAGAAAAATCACCTGTGACCAAGATCCTGCATTATTAAATGCCTTTCATCAGAACTTGAGATAGAGGGAAAATTCTCAAAAGGGATCGAAAGGTTTAGGAGGCGATAGGGTAAGAAAGAAAAAAGGTAGACCAGAAAATTTAAAGTGGGAGAGTTTTTTTCTGCGCTCCTGGGTAGAGCTCACCAAACCCAAGATGGAGAGAGGTGAGTCCGCACGTGGGCTTTGGCATGGGCAGCTTTTAAGGATGGAGGTCAGGTGACATCTAGAAGGGGCAATTCATTAGTCCTGGAAGTCAGGTTGGGAGGGGTGACACAGCCTCTGCAGCTACAGTTGCAGTGCCCTTCCCCATTCCCCCGACCTAACATTCCAGCCTTTTTTGTGATAATAGGGCACCGAGATCTTTCTGGCTACTTCCTGCTGTAATGGGGCGGCATGGGGTTTGTTCTAGTTTGCTAGCTGCTGGAATGCAATATACCAGAAACGGAATGGCTTTTAAAAAGGGGAATTTAATGAGTTGCTAGTTTACAGTTCTAAGTCCGAGAAAATGTCCCAATTAAAACAAGTCTATAGGAATGTCCAATCAAAGGCATCCAGGGAAAGACACCCTGGTTCAAGAAGGCCGATGAAGTTCAGGGTTTCTCTCTCAAGTGAGATGGCACATGGCAAACACAGTCAGGGCTTCTCTCTCACCTGGAAGGGCACATGGCAAATACGGCGTCATGTGCTAGCTTTTTCTCCTGGCTTCCTATTTCATGAAGCTCCCCGGGAGGCATCTTCCTTCTTCATCTCCAAAGGTCACTGGCTGGTGGACTCTCTGATTTGTGGTGCGGCAGCATTCTCTGCCCTCTCTGAGTCTCTCATTCTCCAAAATGTTTCCTCTTTTATAGGACTTCAGAAACTAATCAAGACCCACTCAGATGGGTGGAGACATGTCATCCCCTAATCCAGTTTAACAACCATTCTTAACTAAATCACATCAACCAGGGAGATGATCTCATTACAGTTTCAAATATACAGTATTGAATAGGGATTATTCTACCTTTAAGAAATGGGATTTATGTTAAAACATGGCTTTTCTTAGGGGGCATGCTTCCTTTCAAACCAGCACAGGAAGCAATATGGACTGAGCCATATGAAATCCCGAGATCTTTCTGGCTACTTCCTGCTGTAATGGGGTGGTGTGGGATTATAGCCCAGAACCATCATGGCCAGGGGAGTGGGGAGGCTGGCTGTAGGAATCTGGTGAGGAGGGCAGGTGATGATAATGATGCAGGAGCATTTGGTTGACTACTACCCGGGATAGTTCCTTCATGCATCCCTGAAGGAAGTTGAGGAGGCAGGGAGCTAGGAGGAAAAAGAGACAGATTAGGATAATTGGTCCTAGTAGTGGGAGGAGCCATGTTGCCAGAGGAGAAGAAAACCAGCTTAAGGCAGAATTGGTTCCTTGTTTTCTGTGGTAGAGATCATCTCTTAGTTTGTTTAGGGTTTGAATATTTTGTTCCACCAGACCTGACTCATTGACGTAATAGCAGCATTCCTCTTGGAGGAATATACACATTCCTCCTTTTTCGGCTGTCAGCAGGTCTAAGGCCCGTCGATTTTGAAGAGTTACCTGGGCTAGTGAGGTGAGTTGGCGTTGTAGAGAGGAGAGGGATTCTGATGTTGATTCCAGGGCTACCTGTAGTCGAGTTTCGAAGTTTTGAGAGGTTAAAATATTGTGTCCCAGTGCCCCTCCCTCTGTGGCTGAGGCTGCAACTGAAGCCTTTAGGCTGACACCTACTAGGATAGGAAGAAAGGCAGCCCTTTTTGAGCGAGGAGAGGGCAGTGTCCAAGTCAGTTCCGACTTCCCATAGAGGGTCAATTGAGGAACAATAGTTACCAGGAAGCATGGTACTGGGGCAGTGGAGTTAAGGCACTTGGTAAGAGTTCTATTACACCAGAAATATTGTCCTTTAGGGGCATGGATGGTGTTGTGGATAGTGACGTTAGTTTGGCACTTGCTATGAAGTTTTGTTTGAGGGTTTTTTATCCAGTGTAGTAAGGCTCCTAATTTGGCAAGAAGATCTCGCCCCATTAGTGGACTGGGGCAAGAAGGCATTACTAAGAAAGAATGTGTAATGGGGTACCCTTCTATTAAACATGTAAGTGGTCCAGTAGCTAAGGGGCACGAAGGACGGCCATCTATGCCTATAACCATGACCTGGGAAGGAAGGAGTTGACCTGAGTAAGAGGGGAGGACAGAAAAGGTAGCCCCTGTGTCCACTAAAAAGGAGGTGGACTTTCCTGCTACCTTGATTGTTACCCTGGGCTTGATGAGGGTGATTGGGGTCGTTGAGGCCGGGCATCGTCAGTCGTCAGTGGCCAGGCCCAGGACTGCTAGCGGTGGGTTAGGGGTTGGAAGGATGGCCCCTCCATGGCCAGGGACCGACGGGCATTCACTTTTCCAGTATCCCTTTGTACCACAGAGAGGGCATGGTCCATTGGGTGGTCGAGGATTGGGGCACTGGCAGGACCAATGTCCGTCAAGGCCACATCTGAAGCACTTTCCTGGTGGTGGATTAGTCATAGCCGGTTTCTCCTTTGAAGTGGGCCGCAGAGCCACAATCAGGGATTGGGTTTGTAAATTCACCTTTCAGCGGTCCTGGGATTTCTTTTCTGCCCTCTCTAGTTCATCACGAATATTAAAAATTTTAAAGGCCGTGTTTACCAGGTCACAGATAGGGGCCTGAGGACCGTCCTCAATTTTTCTAAGTTTACGCCTTATATCTGGAGCCGATTGGGATATAAAGTGGGTGGCTAAAACAGTTTTACCAGCCTCTGAGTTGGGGTCTAAGTGGGTATATTGGGAGAGGGCTTCTGTGAGCCAGTGTAGAAAAGTGGCCAGGTTTTCATCAGGACCCTGGGTAATTTCCCTTAGCTTATGGAAGTTTACTACTTTATGTGAAGCTTTCTGCATGCCTACCATGAGGCATGTAAGCATTTTGTCCCATCTAGTCGGCCCATTTCTTCCTGCTGGAGTGTCAACCTGATATTCCCACCCTGGCTCTTGGTCTGGCACATGCCTCAGCCCCTACCGGCATGATGTGGTCGGTTATATGCACCTGGTTACCATGAGCCCTGGCTGCATTAAAAATGCAGTCCATTTCATCTGTAGTGAGGGGAGAAGAGCAGATTACATGAATGTCATGCCAGGTGAGGTCGTAAGCGTTAGCTAGATACTGAAATTCTTTAGTATAGGTAGTTGGATCGTTGGAGAAAGAGCCCAACCGTTTTTCAACATGTGAAAGATCAGCCAGAGAGAAGGGAGTGTGTACTCAAATTAACCCTTCAGTTCCCTCAACCTCCCAGAGGGGACAGAGTAAAGTATTTTTTGAGCTGGTATGGGAGCTTACGGGTGAGGGTAGCGAGGAACTAGCCAGCGGCAGAAGAGCTGAAGTGGGGGGTGGGGGGCGTGCCGGTAATGGGAGAGCCTTTGGAGTAGAAGGAGGAAGGGAAGGATAAGATGGCAGCTGGAATGCTGCCGGAGGGGGGAAGGGGGGAGGAAGTGGGGGGCAAGATGGCGGCTGAGATGTCGCTGGAACAGAAAGAGGAAGAGAAGGAAAAGATGGTGACTGAGATGTTGCTGAAGCAGAAGGGGGGAGGGAAAGGCAAGATGGTGACTGTAGTGCTGCTGGAGGGAGGGGAGTGTAGAGCTAGGGAGAGGAGGATAGTTTCCCAAGATGCAGTGGTGGCCCTGGTCTTTTAAAGGAAGATGAATCGAGGGGGGTCAGAAAAGGAGGAAGTTTCATCGGAGAGAAGTGGGGGTTTGGGAGCTTCCTTGGCTAGGAGAACCTGAGCCGTAGAGCAGGAGGTACAAAGGGAGGGGCGGGAGCGCAGAAGGAAAAAAAGCCTGGGCATAAGGAATTTCGGCCCATTTGTCATTCCTCTGGCAAAAGTTGTGGAGGTTCGTAAGGATATTAAAATCAAAAGTCCCATTCTCAGGCCAATGAGAACCATTATCCAATTGATAATGGGGCCAAGCCTTTTTACAAAAGTAAGTGAGGCGTTTTGGCCAGATGTCTGGAAGTAAATCCAGTGTAGATAGGTTTGTCAGAAGACAACCCAGAGGAGTATAAGGTTTGGTTTTTGAGGATTTATTGCCCGTACTGATGGGTCTCAAAGGACAAAGAACTGGCCCAGGGGATGTCAGCATCCCAACGCCCTGAGAGAGTCCTCAGAGCTCTTACGAGCGGGGGGGGCTTGTCTCCCCAGGGGACGTCTCACCCTGGTTTGAGGCCCTTTCAGGTCCTGGACCTGAATTTGGGAGGGAAAGGAGAAGGGGGGCATCCCCACAACTTTTCGAGTCCCAGGAAGGGGAGTGAGGCTTGCGGGCGTCCCTGTTCACCTCAGCCCTCGGAAGAGAACCTGACATGAATTCATGATTTTGGAGAGTAGTTTACAGACAGGCTCTCTCGGAACCTTGAGACCTGGCAGCAGGGCAAGGAGGGGAGGGACTTACCCAACCTGTGGTGGATGTAGCAGCGGCCGGCCGAAGGATCCCTCGTCACTGGCTATGTGGAGGAAGGAGGAGAGAGGAAGCCGGGGCGCCTCTGGCCAGGCAGGCGGCACCTGCGCTCCTCTCCCGGGTTTCTGGCACCAAGATGAAAGGTTTAGGAGGCAAAAGGGTGAGAAAGAAAAAAGGTAGATTGGGAAATTTAAAGTGGGCGAGTTTATTTCTGCGCTCCCGGGTAGAGCTCACCGAACCCAAGATGGAAAGAGGTAACTATGCGCGCCGGCTTCAGCGCAGGCAACTTTTAAGGATGGAGGTCATGTGACGTCCGGAAGGGGCAGTTCATTAGTTCTGGAAGTCAGGGGTGACACAGCCTCCGCAGCTCCAGTTGCAGTGCCCTTCCCCGTTCCCCCGACCTAACAGGGATGATATAGAGAGGCGTCCTAAAAGACATCTACAAGACTATTGAGGGCCTATTGTATACCAGGAACTCTAGGGAGAAGTTGAATAAATACTGCTCTGCATGCTAAAGGAGTCCATAACTTGGGAAGAAAGAATGGAATACAACTTCGTTATGATCCAAGGAATTTATTGATTTGCCATAGTTGTTCTCTGATCTGTGGGAGATTTGAGAAAGGAAGTGGGGATGAGATAGATCTAATCTGATAATAATTATTTGAGATAGTTCATCAAATCAAGCATCAGTCTGACCCCTACAGTGTCATACATGACTTTATAATACTGTTTGTTAACTGTGTAGTTAGATAAGGGTGGAGGGGAAGGGAGCAGAGCAGGCAGAGCCCTGGAATTACATGACAAATTTTAAACCACACAACTTCTGCAGAATGACAGCGATGTTTTTCTTGTTTGGTGAAGTGCCAACTTGCTTAGCTTGATTATTTTTACAAATTTGATAATTCCTATTTACTTCTTTGTGCTTTTCAATAAATAACAGGATGCCTATAATGAATATGCATTACTTTTGTAAGCAGAAAAAACATGTTTGAAAAGATATAGAATATTTTAATGCCAGTGTGGCAAATCCCATCACTAATAAGCTGAATGAAAAGGGATAAGCAAATCATCTGACAAAAAAAAAACCTTTAAAAATACAATCATTTAAAAATAAAAAATAAATTTGCGTTTTGGCATCCTGGACCAAGCCAGGAAATGCAACATTGAAGCTGTCAGTCTTCAAGTGAGAACGGAAAACCTGAAAAATACTGTGAATTACTAGGACATTGTTGATTGAATATCTAAATTTCCTTAAATTGTTTAACTGAAAAGTTTTTCTGGGTCAAACTCTGAAGAAGGGAGGCCCAGAGTCATTTGACTTCCTGCCTGTGCACAGCTCGGCAGCCTCACAACTCCCTGGTATTGTCGCTAGTTTTCCTCTGGGGTTTAAAATTGGCCACAGAGAAAATAAGGTCAACAGCCTTCTATTGAGAACTGTGCAATCATTTGTCCTGCTTTTTTTTTCTCCTCAAAAAAGGTTTTGTGTTTGATATCTTAAAAATGACAAATTCCATAGTGAGATGGGATTTACTCGTGGGTCATTGAAATGTCTATTATTCTTCAAAGTCTAACACTACTGAAGGTCACGCCTACCTAGTTCTCCTGCACACAATTTCATGAATATAATAGCAGGAGGTGGATTTATGTATTGACGTTGATGTGGGGGCTGTGTGTGGTGTATAAATGAAAGTGAGCAGGAGATTCTGGAGGCATAGTGCTCTGCAAACAGGCCTACCAGCTAGAAGTTTGTGAACCAGCTCAATCCCTACCTCATGGCATGTCCTTGAATAAATTAACTGCCTAGGTCTCTGCTTTTCCTTAATTGCAAAATGAAAAACTGGACTAGCAGTTTCTTCAAATCTCTTTCAGTGCAAGCATTCTATAATTCTAAGTGCCTTCCCGGGTGGCCCTTACAATTTCATACACATATAAAGATTTTTATGTCGTCAAATATGTGACAGTACCTATTATGCAGAATTTAGATTTGTTTTTACTACCTACCCCTGGTACTGAAAGTCAAAATGAGCAAAAGCCACATCTTTGTTGCAGCTTATTACTCTCCCTTGTATTTATTCTCTTACCTGAAGTCTTTTTACTGAAGAGGAGGTGGAAATGTGCTGAAACCAAGCGTGGCATGCAGCAATTTTAGCCTGGACCATAGCTAAGTGCAAGAATGCAGAATAAGTCTAAGTATACCTAGCGCAGAAGTAGAAAGCTCTGCTGGACCCCACTGTTGGCCATCCAGTGTACCTGGGGGTGGGGGAGCTGCTTGAGAGAGGGCAAGGGGTGGGGTATGAAGGGGGTTGAGAAAGACATTGCAGGGCAGGATTCCTGCAGTTTTATCTGCTCTGCTCAGTCCTGCCTACCAGATGCTTTTCTAATATGGTTTTCTAATATGGGCGTGGCTGTTTACTTTCATGATGGCTTTCTGTATATCATTTGACATTAATAATAAGAACAATAGCTAAAGCTGATTGAACACTTGTTTTGTACCAAGACAACTACTTGAAGGTCCTCAAACTAATCCATGATATAAGAACTATTATTACTCATGTTTTACAGGTGAGGAAACTGCTGGCAGGGAGAGATTAGGTAATTTGCCCAAAGTTACCAGACAGTAAGGGGTAGAGCCTGGATTCTCTGACAAGCTGGCTCCAGGGTGTAGGGTCTGAACCTCTGCTATTTTATCTATGTTTATAGGTTACAGACTTCAGAAATACATGTTTGTAAAATGCTTGCCTGCCATGTGGGAAACCTGCATCCAATTCTCGACCCTGATTCCCAGCCCATGTACCCCACAAAAAACTAACCAACCAAACAAAAACATGTTTGCTAATTGTTTCCACATTTTAAAATGGTATAAATATAATTATTTACATATGGATTAACCTTTAAATATAATTGTAACTTTTAAAAAGGGAATAAATATTACCTTTGTTAAGACTTTGGGGGTGACTCAAATAAGATAGCTATATACAAAAGTGCTTTAAAACTAAAGCCTTTTAGGGAAAGGCAAGTTTATTTTGCATTTCAGTATTTTGTTATTGCCATAATTTTCTTGGTAGGGAACGGGAATTAATTAAAAGTTATACGTTCTTAAGAGGATGGATATTAATTGGCGATACAAGATAAGCCACCAGTCCTCCCAAACGTAAAAGAAAGGATTCTGAGCACTGAGGATAGAGAAATGGGCAAACAGCAGATCAACCTGTACATTTTGCATTCTAAGAGGGAATGCTGAAGGGTGGAGGTGGGCTGGGACAGTTAAAAGTTCTTTGAACTCATCCATGCTTTCATTTCTTTCTGAATGCCAGGGTTTAATGCTGGTTTATGGGAGGGTCTGCAATAAAACCTGTTTCAACTTTCCTTTCAACAGCTCCAGGGCTAGGTGCAGGGCTTGTTTGTTGAATAAGTAAATGGCTTTAGGTTACTCAAAGAATGGATACTTTACATACTGCCTTACGTAAGAGTGCTAGCATTTACCCTTAGTTTACTGTCTTCTGGTGAGCAAAATACTGTGCTAAGTGGGAGCTTTACAAGAAGTAGAGGAAGCATGCTTAGATTACAGATGAAAAAAAAAGGAACAAGGCTCAGAGAGGTTAACTCTTTCCAGTGTCTCCTGGCTAATGTTTGTCATACATTTTTTGCTTATAATGAGATCTCCCATACTTTGTCTCATTTGCTTATCACTGTGAAGTGTTTTTTATTTTTTTATTTTTTATTTCACAGGATAATGCTAGGCCAAAATACTGAAACGATCTGTCCAAATGCATCAGAGAAATTTGGATCAAGGGATGATTATAATTACTGGATTATTGTATAAATGTTCCTTCTGCTTTCTGGTGTAGACAGAGGGAAATATTTGAAATCTTTGAACTGTAATCCAGCTGCTTTGATCTCTGATAATGATTGTATAGCCTTTATCTTGTGCCCTTCTGATTAAAAAATCCTTGTGACTAACCTTCACCTGTACCCACTTATCCAGTTTTTCAACTTTAGAGACTTGTGATCACTAAAAATAGCCCCTAATGTTTATCGATGAAGGGTCCCAAGTCAACCCAAAACTAACCCACCCCCAGTCCAAAATTATCTTGATTACCATCGAGACTGGGTCTAACCAAAATTAGCCTTCCCAACATGTGCAGTAGCTTAGACTTTAACCTACAAGTCACCTATACCTCATATAATACTAAAAATCATGCCTATCATCATATTAAGGCCACCATTTTCTTACATGCATTCTGTGACTAAGCATGTAATCAATCTGTACATGCTCAATAATTAGAGCACCTCTAATTACATAATTTGGGGCCATTATGCCCATTATCCTAAAATTTGCCCATCTTTTTTTTTTTTTTTTTAACATGGGCAGGCACCGGGAATCAAACCCGGGTCCTCTGGCATGGCAGGCAAGCATTCTTGCCTGCTGAGCCACCATGGCCCGCCCTGCCCATCTTTTAATGCTATAAAACTATCAAAATTACTGCAGTTTAGGGGGACATATTTTTGGGCCAATAGACCATCTAATCTCCTGCTGTGCACCTAGTAATAAACTTTTTCTGTCTTTGAAACCCCCATGTCTCAGGAATTGGTCATTTGAGCTCATCAGGCAAAAGATTCCACTGCCTTTATCTGGTAATATAAAGGCATAGAGGAAGTCATAGAGCTAAAATTGTTTATAGTTTATCAAGAAAAATTTTAAATTAAAACATATGGAAAAGCAAAAAACAAATTTCTAATATATTTATATTCAGTCATTAGTATCTATGATGCGCATGATATTTAATTGCAGAAATGTGAGTTTTTTAAAAATGCAATTCTATTGAGACAGAATAGATGCACCATACAAACCACCCAAATGTGAGCTTTCTTTATATCTGTCATCATTGTATATATTGGATATGGACATATACAGTATAGATTTTTTTTTTTTTCTTTTTTTTACATGGTCAGGCATCAGAAATGGAACCCGGGTCCTCTGGCATGGCAGGCGAGCATTCTTGCCTGCTGAGCCACCATGGCCCGCCCGTAGATTTTTTAGTATAGATTTTTTAACCTGAAAAAGAAGAGAAATAAATTATAAGAAGTCAATTACATTTAGTTTAAATTTGTTGTAAATTATCTGTTGCAGTGTGCATATTGTTTGTATTTTACAGAGTAGCAAATTTATTAAAAATTCAGAGCAGAAAATACTTTTTGATACACATCTTTCCTATAAGGCACATAATAATATATTTATGTATACTATAATTATATAAATCAAAGTTAATTTCCTAATTCTGTTCCTTCAAACTTACCCCCCTACTCCCCACCCCCAAATAAATAGTATTTAAGTTTGGGGAAAATCCTTTCAGATTTTATTTTTTCTAAGTAGAGTTAAAATTTTAATCCAAGTTGATTGCTCTTTTAAATGCTTTGGTCTTTCGATTACATGAGATTAATGTACATAAAACACTAGCAAATGCTTGGTAGGTAATAAGCACCCAATAAATATTACCTATAGCTTTTACTTTTATTTTTATTAACGCTACTAAGTTCAGAGAATTAACCAATCTGTGAGTATTTATTTGGCAAACATGTTGTCACCAGATTTGTATTGGATATTATTAAAAGGTAGAATCTTATTTTAATATATACCTTTGGTTATGAATAGTAAATAGAGAAATTTGCTTGGGAGAATATTAAATATGTTTTAATACAACAAGATATGCCATTCACTTTATGAGTTGTACAGAAAGATGGGAACTCCTGTCCTTGGTGCCCATGGTATGGAGTTTGTAGAGGCTGTGAAATGGATTGTGGTGAAGACAGAACGTTCATGGAAATGCCTATATAGGTATTGACTGGGACCCCACGGCCCTTCACCTCCACTATCAGACATTACAGGAAAGGGTTGCAGGTGAGCGTGAGATAGTGGAGCAGAGTCGGCAAGCACAAGCTGAACCCATCACCCTGGACAGTTATCTCTGTGCTTTCACCAATGAGGAGGAGCTGGGGGGAAATGAGATGTACTCTTGCTTCAAATGTAAGACCCACTGCTTGGCAACCAAGAAGCTAGATCTCTGGAGGCTTCCCTCCCCCATCCTGATTATTCACCTTAAATGATTTCAGCTTGTGAACAGCCAGTGGATAAAGTCATAGAAAATTGTTAAATTTCCTTGTGAAAGTTTTGACCTAAGTGCTTTTGTGGTATCAAGAGACCCAACTGTCTGCCAGTAGAAACCACTTGCACCCCAGGGGGATGACCTCTCAGAGCCAAGGATTCCAGCAGGAGAAGTGAAGAAAATAGATACCCAGAACTCAAATGGGGAAGAGGATGTGCTACTGAGCAACAGTCCATCCTCACTCAGTGCAAATATCATTGAGAGCCCAAAAGGTTCACCTTCTTCATCCAGAAAAAGTGGAACCAGGTGTCCTTCCAGCAAAAACAGCAGCCCCAACAGCAGTCCACATTTGGGGAGGAGCAAAGTAAGGCTCTGGCTGCCCCAGATCGGTAGCAAAAACAAGCTGTCATGTAGTAAGGAGAGTTTGTATTCCAGCAGATAGAATGAGGCTGGGCAGGTTTGTGGGTAAATTTGGCCAATGGATTCCTTTATGAGTATGAGGCATGTGGCAATGGCTACAGCAATGGTCAGCTTGAAAACCACAGTGAGGAAGACAGCACTGATGACCAAAGAGTAAATATTCGTGTTAAGCCTATTTATAATCTATATGCAATTGCGTGCCATTCAGTTATTCTGGGTGGGGGCCATTACGTCACTTATGCCAAAAACCCAAACAGGAAGTGGTACTGTTACAATGACAGCAGCTGTAAGGAACTTCACCCTGATGAAATTGACACCGACTCTGCCTACATTCTTTTCTATAAGCAGCAGGGGATAGACTATGCACAATTTCTGACAAAGATTGATGGCAAAATGATGGCAGACACAAGCAGCATGGATGAAGACTTTGAGTTTGATTATAAAAAGTATGGTGTGTTACCGTGAAGTGTACCACCCTGGCTGCTAGACAGGGAGGTAACTCCCTGTAGCTGAGACTTGGCAAAAGCATCGCTGAAAGGCAAGCTAAATGTAATTATTTTATCCTGTGACCCTGAAGCACAAAATAAAAATCCTAATTAAAATAGAAGTTAACATTAAAATAGTAATAATTTCATTTTAAAATAGCTCAAACAAGCTCTCTGGCAGAGAACTTTCAAGGCAGAGTCCACCATTAGCCTGTAAACAAAAGGGTTTGGCACCAGCCACCCAGGACCAAATATGAACTAAATAGTGCTTGTACAGATAAAAGGAAACATGTACTGAGTACAGAGTTTACCAACAATAATAATAGAATACTAACGATTTTTTTTGGAGTCGAAGTTAAAAACAAAAATCAATAAATTGTAATGTTGTCTGGGGATGACATGATATGCACTCCCTTTTCCTGAATTTTTATTCCATCATAGTAACAAGACGGGAAAGCAAGATCATGAAGGTTTGTAAATGATTCTAATGGCATGCACAGAGATTTTTAGATTTACTTTTTAAACCATTTCCCAGTCTTTCTATGTCTTTCTTGCTTTTTTGTTTTTGTTGTGTTTGTGTCTGAGACCCAACCAATCTTTGGTAGTAGAGGCATATAATGGTCAATCTGAAAGGGAGGAATCTTTAAGAGCTGTGTGCTTTTTACCCAGGGCCTTGGCTGGAAAACACTGCAGAAAGAGAAAGCATCCTGGGAAATCCAACTAAAATGGCCCTCTAGTTAGAGGCATCTTACTTTGAAGGATGTTTCAAGTGTCCTCAAAACTGTATCCCCCACCTGCTGAGTGTGGTGGAATAGTTGACATTATTTATACCGTCTTCATATGCACATGCTGCACAAATTCCTTCTGGGAAGAAAAGCAACATAAAGGCTGCATGGTGTTTCACAATTAGTGGTTGTATTTTGTTTGCTTGTTTATTTTGCACCTTAAAAATAAAGAATACACGCAAATGAACTATTAAAGACTTATTCATATTTGATGGCTCTAAGGGCTATAAATGAATTTGACTGGGGTATTTTCCCCAATCATATTAAATTTGAAAAACAAAATACATCCCAAACACTGAGAGTTTCTAAGTATTTTTAGTAAAACTGGTGACTTTAGGAAGTAAACTTGAGATTTATTTTGTTTTATTTTTATATCTACTTTTTTGGGGGCATTTGTCTTTTTTTATTATTATTTTACAGTAGTGCTCATCAAAAGTTATGTTTTTTGCTTCATTTTTTCCCTCTGATTATTCAAGACTGGAACAAAGGTATACATGTTATTTATTTCAGACAGCATTTAAAATTTTTTTTTCCTGTATTGCTTTTAAACATAATTGAAATAAATGTTTCTTTTGGGAGTCTACATATTTTTTTATTCACTTGGACCCTGGAAGTTTATTCTCATTAATTTCCAGATTCCTTTAGCCTTCCTTCCTTATAAGTAGTAGGTATCAGTGTAATTAAGCATTTGTGTTCAAATACTGAGGCTAGTTACTATCCAGTTCTTCTCAGAGCATTTCAGATAGTAGTCTTAATGGTTATCCAACTTGAATTCCTTTTCAGATGACTGTTATTGCCAGTAGGAAGGAATGGTCTAAATAGTATGCTGTGATGAGGTCAGATAAAATGCAGACTTAATAGTTTCAGGATTTCCAGTATACAAAATTCATCCATTCCTACTTGGACAAGTCCGCTGAAACAGTGAAAAACTTTAAATAATTTCCTTACAAATGTTTTATTTAAGCAGGTAGCACAATCTGCTAACGTTGTTTGATCCGTGTTATGTTGGTTGTAATTAATTTTTGTATTTCATGAATTAGCAGAAAACTTATTAAATTAACTATTAGCTAATTCACCTTGTAAATTTCTGTATAAAACTTGTTGACAATGCACTGGCTTTAGAAAGATGTTAATGTACATAAATAGAGTATAAATAAAATGGTGTTGATGTACTGAAACATGAACTGTATAAAAAGTATTGGTAATTGTATATGGACCATCTCTGTTTATATGTAAGTATTATCCAAACAAATTAAAAACTGTGGATGTAAAAAAAAATTTAATGTATCAGGATATGAAAGTTGATCTCAAAGCCTGTACTTCAATTCTCCAGATGTTATTAATGATCTTCACTATCAATAATAACTAACTGCATGAAAGTGTGGCCATTTCTCTGTGGATTTTACTTGGACTAGGTATATGCGACGTCTGTGATCTGGTAGCTCAGACTGCATTAGAAATACCTGCCCATTGTGGGGCTCACAGAGATGTGAAGATTGTGAAACAAAGTCTCATTCTACTTCATCAAAATAGCAATTTTTTTTTTTTGCCAGGTACCGGGAATTGAACCAGGGTCTCTGGCATGGTAGGCAGGAATTCTGCCTTCTGAGCCACTGTGGCCCGCCCCAAATTAACACAATTTTGAGGCTGGAAAAGATGGGAAAGAGAAGGATCATACTCTTCAATTGTAGCTTGTGTTTACTTACCTTCAGGAGGAAGAACTCATTGTTTCCGGAGGCAATGAATTCAATTTCCAAAGAGCTTTGGTCACTAGAAAGTTCTTTCTATGTGGTCTCCAAAACCTCACTCTTACTTAAAATTAATTTTACCAGAGTAAAATCTGAGTTGTGGCTTATACATTTTGAATTCAGACAGGGATGGTACACACAATCTTTACTCAAATATTAAGTAATAAAGTTAGAAAGAATTTCTGTACTAGAGAATGATTTCAGGAACCCTATTAGCCAATAGGGGGTATTCAGTCAAAAATTAGTAGCTTCATCTAATTGAGGGTTAATAAATTAAAGATTCTTTAAATAGGTCTTTCTGAATGCAGGAATAAATTATGTGTAAGGATTTTATTTTTATAACACTCGGTTGTGATTTAATTTTGTAAAAACTCATAAATGAGTTAATGTATGAACTATGTTAAATTCATTGAACTCATGAGAAGTTCTCCTAATTCCAAAATGCTTGAAAATTTCCCTACAGAGCCTTGCCCCTTATATTCTACTTACTTGTTTCTTCCCACAACCATGTTTCCTTCTATTTGCATGATGCAAGATGATTCAAGACTTGCCCTTTACCTCCTACAACTGTCGATATCCTTTTCGGCTATACTCTTTTATAAAATAATACTAAATGTTGCTTAAAATATTCTAGAATTTAACTGTCTCATTTAGTAAGACTGGCCTTCTTCCAGACTATCCTGAATCTGGAGGGGTTTGAAGTTTGTTACTCTTAACATTTTTAATGCCCAGAACAGTGCATATGCCAGACTGAAATAAAGCCAGTGGTCTGTGCTATTATGTCATTTTAGCATTGTTTGTTGAGGTATTCTGAGTTGATTTGTGTGTTTTATTTACAGTGTCTTTGTATCGGCTGGGTTTGGAGCATGGCTTTGTTTTTTAACCTCCTGTGCCAGTTTGAAAGGATGTATGTACCCTAGAAAAGCCATGTTTTAATCCTAATCCCATTTTGTAGAGGCAGCCGTTTCTTCTAATCCCTATTCAGTACTGTATGTTTGAAATTGTAATTAGATCACCTCTCTGGAGTTGTGACTCAATCAAGAGTGGTTGTTAAACTGGATTAGGTGAAGACATGTCTCCACCCATTTGGGTGATTCTTGATTAGTTTACTGGAATCCTATAAAAGATGAAATATTTTGGAGAAAGTAGGAGATTTGGAGAGAGCAGAGAATAGCACAGTACCACGAAGCAGAGAGTCCACCAGCCAGAGAGTCCACTAGCCAGCGAATTTTGGAGATGAAGAAGGAAAATGCCTCCCTTTCTCAGGATACCTTAGATTGGACAGTTCTATAGACTTGTTTTAATTGGGACATTTTCTTGGCCTTAGACTTATATAAACTAGCAATTTATTAAGTTCCCTATTTTAAAAGCCATTTCGTTTCTGGTATATTGCATTCTGGCAGCTAGCAAACTAAACACCTCCATTTTATGGTATTAGAATTTTTTCCCTTATTTTCACTTTTTTTCTTAATTGTGAAAAATAACATATACAAAAAGCAATAAATTTCCAGGTACATTTTAACAAGTAGTTATACAATAGATTTTAAAGTTTGGTATAGGTTACAGGTCCACGATTTTTCATTTTTTCTTCCAGCTGCTTCAAGATACTGGAGACCAAAAGATATATCAACATATTGATTCAGCAGTCACATTCGTTTGTTAAATCCTATCTTCTCTTTATTCTTTTCCTTCTCTTTTTTGCAAAAAATAACATATACAAAAAAGCAATACATTTCAAAGTACATTTCAACAATCAGTTGTAGAACAGACTTCAGAGTTTGGTATGGGTTATAATTCAAAAATTTTAGGTTTTTATTTCTAGCTGCTCTAAGGCGCTGGTGACAAAATGAAATATCAATATAAAGATTCAGCACTTATATTCATTTGTTGAACCCAACATTCTCTGTATAACTCCATCATCACCTTTGATCTTTCTCTCACTCTTTAGGAGTATTTGGGCTATTATCCTTCTTTTTCATGTTAGGAGGGGTTGTCGATAATATGGGATGGGGGATGAAACTAGTTGATGTTCTGGAAAAACTGGCCCCTCTGCTTCTCAGGATTTATCTGGTCCAGGGACCTGTCTGGAGATTGTAGGTTTTGGAAAGTTACCCTAGTGCATGGAACCTTTGTCGAATTTTATATAATGCCCTAATTATTCTTCAGGATTGGCAGGAATGGTTTTCGTTGGGGTTTGGCAAGTTATAATATGTAGCAATGTCTAATTGGAGCTTGCATAAGAGTGACCTTCAGAGTAGCCCCTAAACTCTATTTGAACTCTTTCGGTCATTGATACCTTATTTGCTAGACTTCTTTTCCCTTTTTTTGGTCAGGATGGCATGGTTGATCCCACGGTGCCAGGGCCAGACTCATCCCTGGGAGTCATATCCCATGCCTCAGGGGAGACTTTCATCCCTGGATGTCATGTCCCATGGAGGGAGGGTATTAAACTTTTATCAATATTTTGTGCTTTGAGTCTATTTATTTTAACAGCACCTTGTGGGCTGTAGGTACAAATTCATTATGGGTTTATAGTACATAGTAAAACCATTGCCAAGCCTATGCATTTGAAATTCTTTAAGCTTTTGTAGCCTGGAAAGCCAAGCTTCTTCGAGCTTGTTTGAAAAGGTGCATATTTTTAAACATTCTTAAATATTCCCATGAAGAAGAAGCTTTTAAATTTAGTTTATACTCAGAGGAATATTCTTTAGTAGGTGTCCTCTGGTTTTATTTGATTTCATAATATTGTTGCCCAGTAGTTCAGAGATATTTGTGTGTGTATAACTGTTTATCTCATGATTCTCTTCATTTATTGAGAATGTAAAGTGGGAATTGGTGAGATTGTTGCTACACTGTTTTGACTTCAAGGTGGCTGGGTTGATATTTAATATTTGGCTTCTCTTGTTCGGCTCTTTGTTCCTTCCCAGACCTTAATCTGTTTACCCTCTATGTGTGTCTCTGTACCTGAGGTTCTTTCCTCATGTGCAGTCACCAGCCACTCTGTTCTTGGGGTTCCATTTTCCCAAAACCTGGCTGCACAAATAAAACACATGAAATAATGGAGGCTGGCTCCTAGCATGCCTCTCCCAAAAGATGAAGTCACTGCCACTTTTCATTTAAAAGTTTTGTTGCTAATCACTTCTGGAAAATCCAAAATGTATACCTGGTTGTTTAGAGTAGTAAAGTAATAAAGCTTAGAAAATTTTCACAGAAGCTTACAGTTCTGGACCTTTAAAAAATGTATTTTTAAATTACTCAACTAATATATAAATATATATTTGTTGTGAAAAAATGTAAGCCATACTGAAGAGGGTTGAATAAAAAGTTTTTCTAGAAAAGTTAATTTGCTGGGTGGCAGGAAATAAACAATAAAATTTTGATAGAGACTATCAAATTGTCTTCCAAAGTTTGTACTAATTTATGCCCCTATGAATAGTGTATGAAAATTTCCTTACCCCTTTTGTACATTGGCTGTTAATTTTATAAACATTTGCATAATGTTAATTTTCATTTCCCTTATTACAATGGAGTTGAGTACCTTTTCATATTTTATTGCTTGAGTCATTTCTGAAACAGGAAATAAAAGTACCTTTGAATTTGGAGCATTGCCTCCATTTGAATTTTGGTGAGGGTCAGGAGGACGCTTTGCTTTAAGATGTGTCCTCTGATCCTCACACTTTCATATCCTTTCTGAAAAATACCATCAGGAAGGACTAGGGACCAACTTGCTTCCATGACTTCCAGGCTGGGTGACAGCTGGGATTTACTACTTTCACTGTGAAATATACTTGTAATTTATCTTGGCTAAAAAAAAAACAATGATATATTGTCAAAAATGCCTATAAAATTATTTATTGCCTATAAACTACATTATACACCTTATACTTTATTTTTTTACCAATGGTTAGAAAACCCTTAAAATCCTTTACACATTATTTCTGAAGATTTTGCCACATGCCCTGATGCATTGTCTGTTTCAGGCATCTACTGCCTGTTTAATGAATATAAGAGATGCAATCTGCAATGTTGAAGAAAGGTCAACTAAAGCCCATAATTGCATTCCAATAATTCCTGTTTTGATTCCAAGGTGGTTGGTTAATGGCTGAGATTTGGCTTAGGTCAGGTATACCCTTGATTCTATCTCTCTTAGACCACAGTCTTTTTAAAAAAAAATTTTTTTTTTTTTTTTTACATGGGCAGGCACTGGGAATCGAACCCGGGTCCTCTGGCATGGCAGGCAAGCATTCTTGCCTGCTGAACCACTGTGGCCTGCCCATAAAAATTTTATTAAACTGTTTAATAAGACAATTACCATTGTCAAATATTTACCTAAATTATGTGAACTTGAATTCTTAAAACATTAGATTTGGTTTCTCTAAGAATACCTAATTTTTTTTACATTGAATTTATTAGTGG
The DNA here is from genome assembly GCF_023851605.1 of Tamandua tetradactyla. Taxonomy (NCBI): domain Eukaryota; kingdom Metazoa; phylum Chordata; class Mammalia; order Pilosa; family Myrmecophagidae; genus Tamandua; species Tamandua tetradactyla. Next base: position 42,238,127 of record NC_135329.1, read on the forward strand.
TTCAATTTATGTAATTTCTAGGTATTTTAGAAATATTCCATTTAAAGTGCTTATCTTTTTAAAAAATATTTTTATTGGCAAATTTTTACACACATACAGTCCTTCCATAGTATACAATCAAGGGCTCACAATATCATCACATAGTGGTATATTCATCACCATGACCATTTTTAGAACATTTTCATCACTACAGAAAAAGAAATAAGGAAAAAAAAAACCATATACTTCCCATATATACCTTATCCTTCCTTCTCATTGACCAGTAATATTGCAATCTACCCAAATTTTTACCCTTTATCCCCCCCTTTAGTTATTTTTTATCCCTATATATTTTTTACTCATCTATCCATACCCTGGATAAAAGGAGCATCAGACACAAAGTTCTCCTAATCACATTGTAAAAGCTATATAGTTATACAATTATCTTCACCAATCAAGGGTACTGGAATATAGTTCAACAACTTCAGGCACTTCCCTCTAGCCACTCCAATATACCATAAACTAAAAAGGGATCTGTATATAATACATAAGCATAGCCTCCAGGAAACTTTATTTCTCAGCCACTGAAACTTTATTTTGTCTGGTTTCTCTTTTTTCCCTTTTGGTCAAGAAGGCTTTCTCAATTCCATGATACTGCAATTTTGGCTCATCCCAGTAGTCTTGTCCCACATTGCCAGAAAGATTTATATCCCTAGGAGTCATGTCCCATGTAGCCCGGAGGGCAGTGAGTTCACCTGCAGAGTTGGCCTAGTGAGAAAGATGGCACACCTGAGCAACAAAAGTGGTTGTCTGGAGGTAACTATTAGGCATAATTATCAGTAGGCTTAGCTTCTCTTCTGCAGGAATCAGTTTCATAGAGGCAAGCCTCAAGATCGAGGGCTCAGCCTATTGAATTGGTTGTCTACACTGCTTGTGAGAATATCAGGAATTCTCCAGATGGGGAAGCGCAATACTTCCTCCTTTCTTCCCAGTCCCCCAAGGGGACTTTGCAAATACTTTTTTATTCTCAGCCCAAATTACTCTGAAATATATTGGGGCATCACACTATCCTGTACAAACCAACAAGCTTTTGTGCCCTATTCAAGATTCCATGTAATTATGGTGTTCAACTAAACCAACCACACAAGTTAAATTAGATAATGCTTACCCAAAATATAAATTTCATACCAAATAAACTGCAAATAAACTAGCCAGCTCATTTACAAAACTAATCCATAAACACTTTATTTCTTGATTCTTATAGGGCTTACCATGACATCACTGGGCACTTGAGCATTGATTTTTTTTTTTTTTTTTAACATTCTACGTTCCCAAATACATTATAAACTCTTTGAGGATAGTATCACAGATTTAGCTCTGTATATTACCGCATATGCAAACAATAATCCTTTAATTAACAACTGCAAGCCCACACCATGATGGGTGGGTCTGATCTGAGACCTCAGAGTCACGGAATCTTGACATAAATTTCCCTCCATAGGCTCACAACTAACAGACCTAGGAATGAACTAGTTTTTTCCTCAAATAGCTACTCTTAACTCATCCACGTGGACACTGCAATGTAGTTGAAATATTTCTTATAGGAGCTGAATTATTACAGAGAGTAGATAAAAATGCCCGTGCACTAAATGCCAATTTTCTGCGTAAATGAGCAGGCATTCTGGAATCATTTTCTGAGTAAATAACCTTGGGAGTCTGGTGCTACTAGGTTTTAAGTCACTATTCTAAAGTGCTGAGGGGCGGAGGGGGCTTCTGTGCCACTGACTTTGTTACCCCACTTACTCTCTAGCAGTATTCAACTGTCTCCAACTGAACCTGAACTTTTCCTGTGTGAGCTCGCCCACATAGGCTCCACCTAGGCAGGGGGCATGAGCTTTGGTACACTGCGCGGCGAGCACGAGGAGAGGTCATCACCCGTCCCCGAGGGGCGCGAGCCGCGGGCATGCGCGTGCGAGTAGTGCTGCGGCCGGCCTCCGGCGTCCCGGCGGCCCCGTTGCCGTAGTAACAGGAAAGCCCGGAGCCGCTCCTCCCGCCCCCTCCCCTCCCTCCGCGCCGGCCGCTCTCTGGGAGCTAACATGGCTGAGCCCACCGGCCGGCGGCAGAGGCAGCAGTTAGCACTGGGGGCAGTTGGGGCAGCGGCGGGCGGCGGGGGCCGAGCGCAGGTGAGGTGGGCGGCGGGAGCGGCCAGCAACACGGCTGGGGGTCCAGGGTCGGGAGGAGCCCCTCCTGGGCCGCCTAGCGTGTCTGGAAGACTGCGGGCCGCGCGTCGAGCTCGGGCAAGGGGCCCGGGCCGACGGAGGCCCGTGGGGCGCCAGAGGCTCCGCCGGGAAGGGGGCGCGCACCCGCACTTGGCTCGGTCCCCGCACGTCGCCTTTGGCTTCAGCTCAACTTTGTTCCTTGCCTGTGTCTTGGGACAGGAGTCGTAAACCCCGAGCATCCACCCGTTCGCCAGCACCCTGCCGAGGAGAGGGGAGAAGACAGACCCCAACGCCCGGAGACCCCGCCCCGGAGCATGTGGAAGCTGAGCAAGAGCAAAGTGCTTCTGGACGACTCCCGCGAGGAGGAGGACGGCCTGCGGGAGGGGAGGCCGCCGCCGCCGCCACAGCCCGCCGCCGCGCAGGTAGGGCCGGGGGCCGCGCCTGGCTCGCCTTTTCTTTTTTAATTTCGGTTTAGAGGACCGAGAGCCCTTGACAGAGGAAGCTGAGATTGTCATGGTGCGCTTTGCCGACCAAAGGAACTTCCTTCCCCGAGTCCCTGCCTTAGGGCTCGGCCGACGGAGGCCCCCTCCAGCGGGGCTCACGGGGGCTCGGGGTCGCGGTGCCGCGGGCAGTGCTCGCTTCGCGATGACTCTGCAGTTCTAGCTCTGGCCCCGGTGCCCTCTTCCTCCCCGCAGAGTGGTGTGGGGCGGGGACGTCGGGGGGCCGGCTTGGTGGTTGTTCCTATGGAGGGATCCCCGGGGTCCAACCGTGGTGCTGCGAGCCTTGGGAAGCTTTGCAGAAAAGTGGTGCAAAATGAAACATCAGTGTAGGAGCTATCCCGTTCGAGGCGCAGTGGGATGGGCGCATCGCCACCCGTTATAGTTATGATTACAAGTGGCAGAGTTAGACAGGAAATTTAAAAAAACAAAACAAAAAACTCAGATAAACCCTGTTTTTACCGTTGTTCTTTCTCTGTGCAGTTTATTTTATCCCGGTATACTTTCAGTGTCACTCCCCCACTGCCCCAGTTTTAACAGGAAATTGTATACCGGTGTACTTATCTTATTATAAGCAGTTAAGGGAATTCACTGCCTCTTCTACATAAGCTTTTATACGCTTCTTTTTAAATGCATAATGCAGTACCTGGAGAATGGGCCAGTTTTAGGTTTGTGAAGGGGTGGGGTGGGGGGAGTCTGGGGGGCGGGGAATACACCTCCAAAGCATTGTCTTAATTTTGGCATTGGCTTTTTTACCACCCATTGCTCTTCTTTCTTCGTTGAGTCATATGATGGAATATAAATTACCGTAGCGATAGATACTCTTGCAGACTGCAACATTTTGAAGTTCAGTACCACGACAAGTGTTCCGAGGTGCGGTGCCTGATAATTGTTGTGGAAATCAGAAAAAAGTCCTGAATCATTGTAAGTTGTAAGGCTTGTTCATTGCGATGAGAAAGCTTTAGATGATCATAGCAAAATGTCAAATGTGGCAACAAGTATTTTCTTTTCTCCAACCTTTGATTTTCTCCAGGAAGAAAGCTGATGCTTTTTATAGAAAAAGTTGAAAGGCTTTGGTGTTACAGGTTTAGAGATATGCTTGGAATGTTTAAAAATTTTTTAATTAAAAAGGATCCCAGGTGGATCCTGTATGTGTTACATGTGCTTCTGACCTGCCCCCTTGTTTTTCCACTGCAGTATTTTTTTCATGTGCATTGAAATTTAGGTCAGAAATTCAGCATTTTTTTTTAAAAATAAAAGTCATGTAACTTCTCTTTCTTTCTTTTTCTTTTTTTTTGTTAAATATTTGGAAACTTTCTCCTGATGCTGTTGAAGTTGCTATGCAAGTTAATGATTATCTATATCTTCTGAGGACCTGTACATAGTTCATGAGATCGTTTCTTCCCCAACTGGATCAGAAGAGCTCTTAGGGACTGAAATTGCTTCATCTTGATAGATATTTCTTATAGGAGTTAAATGCAGGTTCCCAAATCATGTAAAAGGGAATTGGTTATCTTAAGCATTTAAATATGGTTACTATCCGAACTTTAAATCAGTCTTTGGTAATATTAGTCCTTACCCTACTTTTTATTTTTAAATCTCAGAATGTTATGGTTACTCTTAATAGCAACTCTCTTACATGTAATGGTGAGAATTTTTATGTGATGACTGAGTTACCTGAAGAAGCTGAAAATAACTGATTATCCACAATGAGCAATACTTTTGTTTCAGGATGGACTCTGCTGAAAAATTTAAGTTGATTCTTCAAATGTTCTGCTCCCCTTGTCTCCTAATGATGGCTAGAGCTCTTTTCTTCCTCTAAGATTTTATTTTGAAAAATTTTTAATTTGCAGATAAGTTGGAAGAATAGAATGAGCACCCACAGCTCCTTCACCCATATTTGCTAAAGTTTTTCTTACGAGTTTTGGTTTACAGAGTTATCTACATCCTGCTTCTAATTGTAGTTTTTATATTATTTAATAAGGGTTCCTATAGTTTAATGTTTAAAGTTGAAATAACTTTGTTATGGGAGAACATTTTTGTTAATTGTGACAGGTTGGTTGTACTCTAAATTTAGTAAATTCCTTTGAAAAGATTGACCTTTATCCAAAGCCAACCACTCTTAGAATTAAATTATAAAATTTATGACAAATCTATCATAAAACTTCTGCCTACAAAATTTTATTTTAAGGTTCAGAGAGGTAGGAATACATGAGTAGGATTTAATGAATCTCTTAAATTTCCTATCATATTAGAAATCTCAATTCTGTTTCATTTTTAGTCTTTTAGTCCCCATTCCCGCTCAAAGAATAGATTAGCAGATTTGTTATTAAACATGCAGCTTGACAGTACACTTCGCATTATTCTAAAGAAAGTTTATAACCCTATCTGTTGTGTTTAACTTCCTTGAAAATCAGGACAAACAGCTATAATATTTACTGCGTTGTATTATTTTTTAAAGAGAAAACATAGCTTAATGTTGAGTTCCCTATAAGTTTGAAATGTGAGGCGTTTAAATTCTTAACTTGAATTTAAGAGATATTTAAAACTATTACTAAAATAGCTTTACCATTATAAACAATAAATTTTCCTGAGTTTCTTTTTGGGCTGTTGGCCTTTTTTTTTTTTTTAATCTTAAATGCATGTCCATTTTGTAATAAAATAGAACAGAGAAATTTATGAGGAAAATCATTCGTTGCTATTGTTCAATAAGAAGATACTTAAACATGTTTTAATGAAGCTAATGTTTATTTAAATTTAAAGATAAAGCTGGTATGCATATGGTAAAATATTAGGAAATACGAAATGGTAGGCCTTAATTTATTCCTCTTTCCATTGGGAATCGTTAAGTTTTTTGCATGTCCATTCATAGAACATACATGCATGAAACACGTTTCAAGAATACATTTCTGGGAGGGCCACGATTGCTCAGCAGGCAGAGTATCTTCCCTGTCATGCTAGAGACCTGGGTTCGATTCCTGATGCCTGCCCATGTGGAAAAAAAAAAATTACTTTCTCATAATACGTGTTTTTCTGCACCTCAAATTGTTGTCTTAATAATATGTGTATATTGGAGAGCTTTCTGTTTTATCATTGTTAGGTCTACTACGTTCTTTTTTAAGGCTGTATGGTATTAATTGGTATAAGTGGATGTGCCAAAATTTGTCTAATTGGGCCTTTTCTGATGGATATTGAGATTGTTGAGCCATTTTTTTTTACATGCCCCCCCCCCCCGAAAAAAAAGTTTTATGCAAATAGCAGAGGAAATACTGATAAGTATGTATATAAATACAGGTTTGTGCTCATTGATCACTTACTTCAAGACTGTATTACATAGGGATTTAGCTAATTTTAATACCTTTAATAACAAGCCTTAGAGTTTTTTACATATTTCCTTTTAAAAAGTTTGCAAGGTTTCTATTCTGTAGGCATTGCAGTAAAAATATCAGGGAGCATTTGAGGTGTTTATTAACGAGTCTTGAAAAAGAGACAAACCAAAGGTTAGTAAAACTTTAGATTACACGAAATCATTCTCTTCTGCCATCATGAGAACTGAGTTGAAGTCTACTTTGGTGATATTTGGAGTAAGTTAGATTGTTGTTGGTTTCTTTAGGCTACTAAATCTGAAAAATAAATGTTCTAAGACTAATGTTCTTTTTGGAGGATGGTTTATTGGAAAGAACATAGGCCGTTAGGATAGGATGTGGGCTTTCCTCCATTCGGTTCCTTTCCTCCAATATCTAAACAATTTGTTATTTTCCCTTATTTCCTTAAAAGAAGTGCAAAGATACAATCTTTTCTTACATAGAAATTAACATACTGTAAACATTATTTTACAGCTTGTGTTCCTCACTTAGCAGTAAGTTTTAGATCTTTCCAAATTGGTGTATAAAGAGCTTCCTCATTTCTTCGTGTGTATTTGAACATTGTATTTCTTTGTATGGAGATGGGGATTTTTTAGTCTCCTCCTGATGGACATTTATGAGGTTACTTCCATTCTTTATTACAAATTTAGAGCATATGTTATTTTGCTTATCTGTGCCTTAATTCCTAGAAGTGGAATTGCTGAGTCAAAGAAAATGTATGTTTGTAGTTTTGATCAATAGCTGTAAATTGCCCTCCCAAGGAGATTGTACTAATTGACATTTCAACCAACAGTGTATGAGAATGCCTTTCACCATAGTCTTGCCAAAACAGTATGATATTGTTTGTTATCAAAATTTTCTAATGGATGAAAAGTTGTAGTTCAGTATGGTTTTAATTTGTAATTCTCTTAGTCATGATATTGAATAGCTTTTCATATGTTTACAAGCCTAAATGAAGACTTCTAAAAATTTCTCCACCAGTAGTTACCACATCATTTTAACATTCCCATGAAAATATAGTTTGGAATTTAGACTGGACCTTGGTTTCTGGTAGACCAGGTTGAGTCCTATCTCTGCCATTTGTTAGCCATGTAACCTTACACAAGTCACGTAATCTATCTAGGCTGCTTTTTTTTTTCAACTGTAAAATTGAGATAAGGATAGTCAATACTAATATTTATTGTTTTGTTCTTATGCATTGTTACAAGCCCTTGACATGGATTAGAGTCATCATTTGACAGTTGAGGAAGCTAAGTCACGGAGCTGTAGGGTAACTTTTCAAAGGTCATTCAACCATAGGCAATGGAACCATAATTCAAACTCTGTCTCCATAGCCAGCATCTGTAAACCAAGCCACCCTGCCTCTGTGAAATAATTATAGCACTTACCCAAATGAGTTATTATGGAAAGTAAATTAAATCATCAATGAAAAACCCTTAATACTATTCTCTGACAAATAGAAACACCAAAAAAGTAGCTCTTATTATTAAATAATAGCAATATTAATATGTTTTTACTAAGTTATAATAGTGCTTTATCCTCCCCTGAGGTTCTTTGTTAGCACTTTAGAGTGAACTTACTGCCCTGGCTGACTCAGCCAGTGGGGTGCAAATCCCATAGCATATTGCCTGAGGGGAGGTAGTAATGGTGAGCCCAAACATCAGGACAGCTGCATTCAATTAATGAGCTGACCCCCATGCATTTTTATTTTCAGAGAGCCCTTACTTATTTCTTAAGAGCCATCTAGACTCTAGACTATAAGTCAGTCCACAAAAGACAGGACTTCATGTTCACTGTTGTGTCCCTAATGCCAGTCACATAGCTAGTGCTCAGTAAGTACTTGTGAAATGAAAGGATTAGCACAGGATTTTTCCCCCCTATTATTTATTTATTTATTTATTTATTTTTATTAATTAAAAAAATAAACTAACACAACATTTAGAAATCATTCCATTCTACATATGCAATCAGTAATTCTTAATATCATCACATAGATGTATGATCATCATTTCTTAGTACATATGCATCGATTTAGAAAAAGAAATAGCAAGACAACAGAAAAAGAAATAAAATGATAATATAGAGAAAAAATAAAAATAAAAATAAAAAATACAAAAATATATAAGAAAAAAACTATAGCTCAGATGCAGCTTCATTCAGTGTTTTAACATAATTACATTACAATTAGGTAGTATTGTGCTATCCATTTTTTTTTTAGAAATCATACCATTCTACATATGCAATCAGTAATTCTTAACATCATCACATAGATGCATGATCATCGTTTCTTAGTACATTTGCATCGGTTTAGAAGAACTAGCAATATAACCGAAAAAGATATAGAATGTTAATATAGAGAAAAAAAATAAAAGTAATAATAGTAAGAACAAAACAAAACAAAACAAAACAAAAATCTATAGCTCGGATGCAGCTTCATTCAGTGTTTTAACATGATTACTTTACAATTAGGTATTATTGTGCTGTCCATTTTTGAGTTTTTGTACCTAGTCCTATTGCACAGTCTGTATCCCATCAGCTCCAATTACCCATTATCTTACCCTGTTTCTAACTCCTGCTGAACTCTGTTACCAATGACATATTTCAAGTTTATTCTCGAGTGTCGATTCACATCATTGGGACCATACAGTATTTGTCTTTTAGTTCTTGGCTAGACTCACTCAGCATAATGTTCTCTAGGTCCATCCATGTTATTACATGCTTCATAAGTTTAGTCTGTCTTAAAGCTGCATAATATTCCATCGTATGTATATACCACAGTTTGTTTAGCCACTCGTCTGTTGATGGACATTTTGGCTGTTTCCATCTCTTTGCAATTGTAAATAACGCTGCTATAAACATTGGTGTGCAAATGTCCGTTTGAGTTTTTGCCCTTAATTCCTTTGAGTAGATTCCCAGCAATGGTATTGCTGGGTCGTATGGCAATTCTATATTCAGCTTTTTGAGGAACCGCCAAACTGCCTTCCACAGTGGTTGCACCATTTGACATTCCCACCAACAGTGGATAAGTGGGCCTCTTTCACCACATCCTCTCCAGCACTTGTCATTTTCTGTTTTGTTGATAATGGCCATTCTGGTGGGTGTGAGATGATATCTCATTGTGGTTTTGATTTGCATTTCTCTAATGGCCAGGGACATTGAGCATCTCTTCATGTGCCTTTTGGCCATTTGTATTTCCTCCTCTGAGAGGTGTCTATTCAAGTCTTTTTCCCATTTTGTAATTGGGTTGGCTGTCTTTTTGTTGTTGAGTTGAACAATCTCATTATAAATTCTGGATACTAGACCTTTATCTGATATGTCGTTTCCAAATATTGATTCCCATTGTGTAGGCTGTCTTTCTACTTTCTTGAAGTTCTTTGATGCACAAAAGTGTTTAATTTTGAGGAGTTCCCATTTATTTATTTCCTTCTTCAGTGCTCTTGCTTTAGGTTTAAGGTCCATAAAACTGCCTCCAATTGTAAGACTCATAAGATATCTCCCTACATTTTCCTCTGTTTTATGGTCTTAGACCTAATGTTTAGATCTTTGATCCATTTTGAGTTGACTTTTGTGTAGGGTGTGAGATATGGGTCTTCTTTCATTCTTTTGCATATGGATATCCAGTTCTCTAGGCACCATTTATTGAAGAGACTGTTCTGTCCCAGGTGAGTTGGCTTTACTGCTTTATCAAAGATCAAATGTCCATAGATGAGAGGGTCTATATCTGAGCACTCTATTCGATTCCATTGGTCGATATATCTATCTTTATGCCAATACCATGCTGTTTTGACCACTGTGGCTTCATAATATGCCTTAAAGTCAGGCACTGCAAGACCTCCAGCTTCGTTTTTTTTCCTCAAGATGTTTTTAGCAATTCGGGGCACCCTGCCCTTCCAGATAAATTTGCTTATTGGTTTTTCTATTTCTGAAAAATAGGTTGTTGGGATTTTGATTGGTATTGCATTGAATCTGTAAATCAATTTAGGTAGGATTGACATCTTAACTATATTTAGTCTTCCAATCCATGAACACGGTATGCCCTTCCATCTATTTAGGTCTTCTGTGATTTCTTTTAACAGTTTTTTGTACTTTTCTTTATATAGGTTTTTTGTCTCTTTAGTTAAATTTATTCCTAGGTATTTTATTCTTTTAGTTGCAATTGTAAATGGGATTCATTTCTTGATTTCCCCCTCCGCTTGTTCACTGCTAGTGTATAGAAAAGCTACAGATTTTTGAATGTTGATCTTGTAACCTGCTACTTTGCTGTACTCCTTTATTAGCTCTAGTAGTTTTGTTGTGGATTTTTCCGGGTTTTCAACGTATAGTATCATATCGTCTGCAAACAGTGATAGTTTTACTTCTTCCTTTCCAATTTTGATGCCTTGTATTTCTTTTTCTTGTCTAATTGCTCTGGCTAGAACCTCTAACACAATGTTGAATAATAGTGGTGATAGTAGACATCCTTGTCTTGTTCCTGATCTTAGGGGGAAAGTTTTCAATTTTTCCCCATTGAGGATGATATTAGCTGTGGGTTTTTCATATATTCCCTCTATCATTTTAAGGAAGTTCCCTTGTATTCCTATCCTTTGAAGTGTTTTCAACAGGAAAGGATGTTGAATCTTGTCAAATGCCTTCTCTGCATCAATTGAGATGATCATGTGATTTTTCTGCTTTGATTTGTTGATATGGTGTATTACATTAATTGATTTTCTTATGTTGAACCATCCTTGAATACCTGGGATGAATCCTACTTGGTCATGATGTATAATTCTTTTAATGTGTTGCTGGATTCGATTTGCTCGAATTTTGTTGAGGATTTTTGCATCTATATTCATTAGAGAGATTGGTCTGTAGTTTTCTTTTTTTGTAATATCTTTGCCTGGTTTTGGTATGAGGGTGATGTTGGCTTCATAGAATGAATTAGGTAGTTTTCCCTCCACTTCGATTATGTTGAAGAGTTTGAGGAGAGTAGGTACTAATTCTTTCTGGAATGTTTGATAGAATTCACATGTGAAGCCGTCTGGTCCTGGACTTTTCTTTTTAGGAAGCTTTTGAATGACTGATTCAATTTCTTTACTTGTGATTGGTTTGTTGAGGTGATCTATGTCTTCTTGAGTCAAAGTTGGTTGTTCATGTCTTTCCCGGAACCCGTCCAATTCCTCTAAATTGTTGTATTTATTAGCGTAAAGTTGTTCATAGTATCCTGTTATTACCTCCTTTATTTCTGTGAGGTCAGTAGTTATGTCTCCTCTTCCATTTCTGATCTTATTTATTTGCATCCTCTCTCTTCTTCTTTTTGTCAATTTTGATAAGGGCCCATCAATCTTATTGATTTTCTCATAGAACCAACTTCTGGCCTTATTGATTTTCTCTATTGTTTTCATGTTTTCAATTTCATTTATTTCTGCTCTAATCTTTGTTATTTCTTTCCTTTTGCTTGCTTTGGGATTCGTTTGCTGTTCTTTCTCCAGTTCTTCCAAATGGATAGTTAATTCCTGAATTTTTGCCTTTTCTTCTTTTCTGATATAGGCATTTAGGGCAATAAATTTCCCTCTTAGCACTGCCTTTGCTGTGTCCCATAAGTTTTGATATGTTGTGTTTTCGTTTTCATTCGCCTCGAGGTATTTGCTAATTTCTCTAGCAATTTCTTCTTTGACCCACTCGTTGTTTAGGAGTGTGTTGTTGAGCCTCCACGTATTTGTGAATTTTCTGGCACTCCGCCTATTATTGATTTCCAACATCATTCCTTTATGGTCCGAGAAAGTGTTGTGTATGATTTCAATCTTTTTAAATTTGTTAAGACTTGCTTTGTGACCCAGCATATGGTCTATCTTTGAGAATGATCCATGAGCACTTGAGAAAAAGGTGTATCCTGCTGTTGTGGGATGTAATGTCCTATAAATGTCTGTTAAGTCTAGCTCATTTATAGTAATATTCAGATTCTCTATTTCTTTATTGATCCTCTGTCTAGATGTTCTGTCCATTGATGAGAGTGGTGAATTGAAGTCTCCAACTATTATGGTATATGTGTCTATTTCCCTTTTCAGTGTTTGCAGTGCATTCCTCACGTATTTTGGGGCATTCTGGTTCGGTACGTAAATATTTATGATTGTTATGTCTTCTTGTTTAATTGTTCCTTTTATTAGTATATAGTGTCCTTCTTTATCTCTTTTAACTGTTTTACATTTGAAGTCTAATTTGTTGGATATTAGTATAGCCTCTCCTGCTCTTTTCTGGTTGTCATTTGCATGAAATATCTTTTCCCAACCTTTCACTTTCAACCTATGTTTATCTTTGGGTCTAAGATGTGTTTCCTGTAGACAGCACATAGAAGGATCCTGTTTTTTAATCCATTCTGCCAATCTATGTCTTTTGATTGGGGAATTCAGTCCATTGACATTTAGTGTTATTACTGTTTGGATAATATTTTCCTCTACCATTTTGCCTTTTGTATTATATATATCATATCTGATTTTCCTTCTTTCTACACTCTTCTCCATACCTCTCTCTTCTGTCTTTTTGTATCTGACTCTAGTGCTCCCTTTAGTATTTCTTGCAGAGCTGGTCTCTTGGTCACAAATTCTCTCAGTGACTTTTTGTCTGAGAATGTTTTAATTTCTCCCTCATTTTTGAAGGATAATTTTGCTGGATATAGGAGTCTTGGTTGGCAGTTTTTCTCTTTTAGTAATTTAAATATATCATCCCACTGTCTTCTAGCTTCCATGGTTTCTGCTGAGAAATCTACACATAGTCTTATTGGGTTTCCCTTGTATGTGATGGATTGTTTTTCTCTTGCTGCTTTCAAGATCCTCTCTTCCTCCTTGACCTCTGACATTCTAACTAGTAAGTGTCTTGGAGAACGCCTATTTGGTTCTAATCTCTTTGGGGTGCGCTGCACTTCTTGGATCTGTAATTTTAGGTCTTTCATAAGAGTTGGGAAATTTTCAGTGATAATTTCTTCCATTAGTTTTTCTCCTCCTTTTCCCTTCTCTTCTCCTTCTGGGACACCCACAACACGTATATTTGTGCGGTTCATATTGTCCTTGAGTTCCCTGATACCCTGTTCAAATTTTTCCATTCTTTTCCCGATAGTTTCTGTTTGTTTTTGGAATTCAGATGTTCCATCCTCCAAATCACTAATTCTATCTTCTGTCTCTTTGAATCTATCATTGTAGGTATCCATTGTTTTTTCTATCTTTTCTACTTTGTCCTTCACTTCCATAAGTTCTGTGATTTGTTTTTTCAGTTTTTCTATTTCTTCTTTATGTTCAGCCCATGTCCTGTTCATGTCCTCCCTCAATTTATCGATTTCATTTTTGAAGAGGTTTTCCATTTCTGTTCGTATATTCAGCATTAGTTGTCTCAGCTCTTGTATCTCATTTGAACTATTGGTTTGTTCCTTTGACTGGGCCATATTCTCAATCTTCTGAGCGTGGACAGTTATCTTCTGCTGCTGGCGTCTGGGCATTTAGTCAGATTTCCATGGGTGTCAGACCCAACAAGGTTGTAAGATTTTTCTGTGAAATCTCTGGGTTCTGTTTTTCTTATCCTGCCCAGTAGGTGGCGCTCATGGCACACGTTTGTCTCAAGTGTTTGGAATGGATCCCGCCGGTCACTGATCTCCGCGGCCTGGGGATTTCCGATCCAATTCTCCCCGTTGGTTCAGGGGCCGCCCATGGTGGTGGCGTCAGCTGCCGCGGCTTGAGGGGACCCTGTGACTGGTCGTCGGCTGCAGCGGGTCCGGGGATTTCGCCACCGGACCAGGAAGTCGCCCGCGGGGGAGGGGCGTCGGTCACCGGCCGCTGCTGCCTGGGGAGTTCCCCACCAGACCAGGAAGCCGCCCGCGGGGGGTGGGCACAGCGGCTTGGATAGCCCTCTGATCTGAGACTCGTAGCCGCGGACTCGAAGCCGAGACTCGAAGCCGCCCGCAAAAGAGGGGCGCCGGCCGCCTTGGCTTGGGAAACTTGCCTCTCCGAGACTCAGCCGGCCCGGGAAGGAGGGAGGGAGTAGCTCCGACCGCCGCAGCTGCCGCTGCTTGGGAAATCGCGCACCGCTCGGGGATCTCACCGCAGCCGAGTCTCGCAGTCAGACTAACCAGTCTAGACTGGGGTACGCTGTGTGTCCATTCCCTGCCGTAGCCCCGGGAGCTGTTCTGCACTGTTTCAGTTCACCTAGTAGTTGCTTTGGAGGAGGAGGAACTAAGACCAAGAACGCTGTATTTTTTAATAAGACTTTCTCGTAAACCTACAACTTCTTAGCTCTCGCCCGCTCCGACTCCACTCCGACCCCGACTCCGGGTAAAATTCGGACCCAAGCGTCTAGAGTCTGCGGGGCCAAGGGCCCCCCTATTATTTATTTATAATTCATATTTTTTACTTACCTGTCCACACCGTAGCTAAAAAGAGCATCAGACACAAGAGTTTCACAATCACACAGTCACTTTGCAAAAGCTATATCATTATACATTCATTTTCAAGAAATATGGCTACTGGAACGCAGCTCTACAAATTGAGGTACTTCCCTCTAGCCTCTCTAATACATCTTAAACTAAAAAGGGGATGTCTATTTAATGTGTAAGAATAACCTCCAGGATAACCTCTTGACTCTGTTTGAAATCTCTCAGCCACTGACACTTTATTTAGTCTCATTTCTCTCTTCCCCCTTTTGGTTGAGAAGGTTTTCTTAATCCCTTGATGCCAAGTCCCAGCTCATTCTAGGGTTTCTGTCCCACCTTGCCAGGGAGGTTTACACCCCTGGGAATCGTGTCCCACGTAGAGAGGGGGAGGGCAGTGAGTTTGCTTGCCCTGTTGGTTGAGAGAGAGAGGCCACATCTGAGCAACAAAAGAGGTTCTCTGGGAAAGACTCTTAGACCTAATTTTAAGTAGGCTTAGTCTTTCCTTTATGGGGATAAGTTTCATATGAATGAACCCCAAGATGGAGGGTTTGGCCTATTACTTTGTCCCCACTGCTTGCGAGAATATCAGCAATTCTCCAAATGGGGAAGTTGAATTTTCCCCCTTTCTCACCATTCCCCCAAGGGAACTTTGCAAGTACTTCTTTTTTTTTTTTTTTTTTAAATTTATTTATTAATTAAAAAATAAAGAAACAAAATAAAACAACATACATAATCAGTAATTCACAATATCATCACTTAGTTGCATATTCATCATTTCTTATAACATTGCAAATACTTCTTTATTCACTGTTCACATCACTTTGGGATTTATCGGGGCATCATTGTGGACAAACCTACAAACTGTCATGCTCTACTCATGGTTCCATGTATTTACAGGCGGGCAATGGTGACTCAATGGCAGAGTTCTTGCCTGCCGTATCTGAGACCCAGGTTCAGTTCTTGGTGCTTGCCCATGGGAAAAAAAAGAATTAAACTTTTAGATTGAAAATGTGTTATTCTTAAAGAGTGTAAAATCCTAATTGATAAGGTTTACTTTTATTGGTTTTTTTACTAGATCTTAAGGTGACATGACTTAGACTGTTTTAAAAATATCGCTTTTAGACTGTTTTAAAAATATCGCTGCTCGTCATTACATTTGAGTTAATTTCAATATGTGAATCAAACTGAGTATCATTCAACATGGAGTTTAACTCAGTTGTCTTGTTTTAAGACTGTCAAGCGAATTGTCTCTCACCTTGCTGAAAGCTTCCTGAGATAGATAGGTGCATTGTCTACTTAAGGTGAGCTATTAGGTGTTTATTGTATTTGCTTTAAGTCTGGTTTTGGGGAGTGGGTGATATGTTTAGGGGCTAATAAAGCCCCTCAGCCTTAGGGATTAAAAGCCAAAGACTGAGCTTTCATCTTTTGTTCCAGAATGAATCAAGATTCAGATGAGAAATAGCCACAAGATTTTGTAAACTTTGTTGTTTTCCCCTCTGCTCTTTATGTTATCCCTATCTACTCACAGCGGGTAGTTCATTTTATGTTCATTTATTGCACATTGAGTATGAATGCTTCTGTGTATCAGTGTTGTGCATAGTCTGATAAACCAAAAGTTTCTGCTCTTGGAAGCATGCACTCTTGTAGGGGATACTGTGAGGGAAGATTGTTTCTTACCTTTGTTGTTTTTTTTTTTTTTATAAAAGCAGAAGAGAGGAGGGGTGGGTGGCATGTGCTACCAAAGACTAGGAAAACAGAATGAATACATGGAGAACTTTGAATATTGGTTTGAATTGCAGGAGAGAGGACCTGGGCCAAGTAGGAGAAAGAGTCCTTAGGAGGTCCTAAGGTGGGCTTTTTGCTTTTCAAGATACAAATAAATGTTTGTTACAGAAAAAAACCTGGTTTAGAATTATAATCTTGTAGATGGAAGTACAGTGTTGTATGCAGAATTTTTATTAGGTAAAAAGGTGGCAGATATTAATCAGTTCTGCCATTTGAAGGGTAGCTCGAATTCTCTTATGATTGCTTGCTATCACCTCCCTGTTCTCAGAGACATAGCAATTGAAATGACGCCAGTTAATAACCCTACAATGGCCTCTTAAGTGTACAGGTGAAAGGAAGAGTCACACATCTCTCACTTGAAATCAAAAGCTAGAAATGATTAAACTTAGTGAGGAAGGCATGTTGAAAGCCAAGATAATGCTCAAAGCTAGGCCTCTTGCACAGTTAACCAAGTTATGAATGCAAAGAAAAGTTCTTGAAGGAAGCAGAAAGTACAACTCCAGCGAATACGTTAGTGATAAAAAAGTGAAACAGCCATATTGTTGATATAGACAAAGTTTTAGTGGTCTGGATAGATCAAACCAGTCCCAAACCAGTTACAACATTCCATTAAGACAAAGCCTAGTCCAGAGCAAGGCCCTAACTCTCTTCAGTTCCATGGAAATTGAGAGCAGTGAAAAAGCTGCAGAAGAAAAGTTTGAAGATAGCAGAGGTTGGTTCATAAATGCCATCTCCATAACATTACAGTATAAGGTAGAGCAGCAGGAGCTGATGTAGAAGCTACAGCAGGTTATCCAGAAGATCTACCTAAGATAATTGTTGAAGGTAGCTACACTAAAGAGCAGATTTTCAGTGTAGAAGAAAAAGCCTTGTGTTGGAAGTAGATGCCATCCAGGACTCTGTAGTTTGCTAGCTCCTGAAATGCGATATACCAGAAAAAGAAGGCTTTTAAAAAAGGGTGAATTTCCCAGCCAATCCCAAAGAACACCTAGGGCAATATATAAGATTCCACAAGGGTTCCATGCACTAGAGTAGCTTTCCAGAAATCTACACTGTCCAGAAAAATCCCTGGACCAGGTAAGTCCTGAAACCTAGAGGACCAAGCCTCTCTAGAACATTGGATAGTTCCATCTTCCTACCCCATATTAGTGACAGATCCTTCCACTGTGAAAAAGTTAGAATGGCCATAGCCCAAACACCCCTAAAAAGAGTAGGATACAAAGATCAAAGGTGACGGTGGAGTTATACAGAGAAGATAAGATTGAACAAATGAATATGAATGCTGAATTATTAAATTACCTCTTTTAGTCTCCAGTATTTTAGAGCAGCTAGAGGTAAAAACCTAAAATTGTGGAATTGTAACCCATGTCAAACTTTGAAATATGTTCTACAATTAATTGCGGTGCTGTGCTTTGAAATTTATAGCTTTTTTGTATATATGTTATTTTTCACACAAAAAAAGAAAAAAAGTCGATTGTGATGATAAAAAAATACTTAAGCTTTCAAGCTATATTCTGGAGTATCTGGAAGGAAACATCTGAGAGGATCATGTCCTAGTTTGCTAGCTGCCAGAATGCAATATACCAGAAACAGAATGGATTTTAAAAAGGGGAATTTAATAAGTTGGTAGTTTACAGTTCTAAGGCTGAGAAAATGTCCCAATTAAGACAAGTCTGTAGTAATATCCAACCAAAGGCATCCAGGGAAAAATATCTTGGCTCAAGAAGGCCAATGAAGTTCAGGGTTTCTCTCTAGTGAGAAGGCACATGGTAAACACTATCATATTTTCTTTCTCATCTGGAAAGGCACATGGTGAACATGGTCAGGGTTTCTCTCTCATCAGGAAGGGCACGTGGCAAACATGGTGTCATCTGCTAGCTTCCTCTCCTGGCTTCCTGTTTGATGAAACTCCCCGGGAGGCATTTTCCTTCATCTCCACAGGTTGCTGACTGGTGGCCTCTGCTTCTTGTGGCTATGTCATTCTGCTCTACTCTCTCCAAATATCCTTCATTCTCCAAAATGTTTCCTTTTTTATAGGACTCCAGAAACTAATCAAGACTCTCCCAAATGGATGGAGACATGCCTCCAGCTAATCCAGCTTAACAACCACTCTTGATTAAATCATATCACCGGGGAGATGATCTAATTACAGTTTCAAACACTCAATAAATGGCTGCCTTTACAAAATGGGATTAGGATTAAAACATGACTTTTCTAGGGTACATACATCATTTCAAACCAGCACAGATTGTATGGTATCCCATGACAAACTCTGGGATCTGTCCTGTAATTGTTTTTTGAAAAGTACTTTGGGACTTTTTCAGTCTCCTTGTTTTGTATATATCTATACTATAAAAAAAAGTTTAAAAAAAAAGGAATTTTTTTTTTAAATTGATACCTCTTTTATTTATTTTTTTTATTAATTAAAAAAAGAATTAACAAAACAATTAGAAATCATTCCAATCTACATGTACAATCAGTAATTCTTAATAACATCACATAGTTGCATATTCATCATTTCTTAGTACATTTGCATCGATTTAGAAAAAGAAATAAAAAGACAACAGAATAAGAATTAAAACAATAATAGAAAGAAAAAAAGCAAAAAAAACAAAAGCAAAAAACCTATACCTCACATGCAGCTTCATTCAGTGTTTTAACATAATTGCATTACAATTGGGTAGTATTGTGCTGTCCATTTCTGAGTTTTTATATCCAGTCCCGTTGTACAGTCTGTATCCCTTCATCTCCAATTATCCCTTCTCTTTTTTTTTTTTTTTTAATTAACGGAAAAAAAGAAATTAACCCAACATTTAGAGATCATACCATTCTACACATGCAATCATTAATTCTTAACATCATCACATAGATGCATGATCATCATTTCTTAGTACATTTGCATTGGTTTAGAAGAACTAGCAACATAACCGAAAAAGATATAGAATGTTAATATAGAGAAAAAAATAAAAGTAATAATAGTAAAATCAAATCAAAACAAAACAAAACAAAACAAAAACCTATAGCTCAGATGCAGCTTCATTCAGTGTTTTAACATGATTACTTTACAATTAGGTATTATTGTGCTGTCCATTTTTGAGTTTTTGTATCTAGTCCTGTTGCACAGTCTGTATCCCTTCAGCTTCAATTACCCATTGTCTTACCCTGTTTCTAACTCCTGCTGAACTCTGTTACCAATGACATATTTCAAGTTTATTCTCGAATGTCCGTTCACATCAGTGGGACCATACAGTATTTGTCCTTTAGTTTTTTCCTGGATTCACTCAGCATAATATTCTCTAGGTCCATCCATGTTATTACATGGTTCATAAGTTTATCTTGTCTTAAAGCTGCATAATATTCCATCGTATGTATATACCACAGTTTGTTTAGCCACTCTTCTGTTGATGGAGATTTTGGCTGTTTCCATCTCTTTGCAATTGTAAATAATGCTGCTATAAACATTGGTGTGCAAATGTCCGTTTGTGTCTTTGCCCTTAAGTCCTTTGAGTAGATACCTAGCAATGGTATTGCTGGGTCGTATGGCAATTCTATATTCAGCTTTTTGAGGAACCGCCAAACTGCCTTCCACAGTGGTTGCACCCTTTGACATTCCCACCAACAGTGGATAAGTGTGCCTCTTTCTCCGCATCCTCTCCAGCACTTGTCATTTTCTGTTTTGTTGATAATGGCCATTCTGGTGGGTGTGAGATGATATCTCATTGTGGTTTTGCTTTGCATTTCTCTAATGGCCAGGGACATTGAGCATCTCTTCATGTGCCTCTTGGCCATCCGTATTTCCTCTTCTGGTAGGTGTCTGTTCAAGTCTTTTTCCCATTTTGTAATTGGGTTGGCTGTCTTTTTGTTGTTGAGATGAACAATCTCTTTATAAATTCTGGATACTAGACCTTTATCTGATATATCATTTCCAAATATTGTCTCCCATTGTGAAGGCTGTCTTTCTACTTTCTTGATGAAGTTCTTTGATGCACAAAAGTGTTTAATTTTGAGGAGTTCCCATTTATTTATTTCCTTCTTCAGTGCTCTTGCTTTAGGTTTAAGGTCCATAAAACCGCCTCCAGTTGTAAGATCCATAAGATATCTCCCAACATTTTCCTCTAACTGTTTTATGGTCTTAGACCTAATGTTTAGATCTTTGATCCATTTTGAGTTAACTTTTGTATAGGGTGTGAGAGATGGGTCTTCTTTCATTCTTTTGCATATGGATATCCAGTTCTCTAGGCACCATTTATTGAAGAGACTGCTCTGTCCCAGGTGAGTTGGCTTGACTGCCTTATCAAAGATCAAATGTCCATAGATGAGAGGGTCTATATCTGAGCACTCTATTCGATTCCATTGGTCGATATATCTATCTTTATGCCAATACCATGCTGTTTTGACCACTGTGGCTTCATAATATGCCTTAAAGTCAGGCAGCGCGAGACCTCCAGCTTCGTTTTTTTTCCTCAAGATGTTTTTAGCAATTCGGGGCACCCTGCCCTTCCAGATAAATTTGCTTATTGGTTTTTCTATTTCTGAAAAATAAGTTGTTGGGATTTTGATTGGTATTGCATTGAATCTGTAAATCAATTTAGGTAGGATTGACATCTTAACTATATTTAGTCTTCCAATCCATGAACACGGTATGCCCTTCCATCTATTTAGGTCTTCTGTGATTTCTTTTAGCAGTTTTTTGTAGTTTTCTTTATATAGGTTTTTTGTCTCTTTAGTTAAATTTATTCCTAGGTATTTTATTCTTTTAGTTGCAATTGTAAATGGGATTCGTTTCTTGATTTCCCCCTCAGCTTGTTCATTGCTAGTGTATAGAAATGCTACAGATTTTTGAATGTTGATCTTGTAACCTGCTACTTTGCTGTACTCCTTTATTAGCTCTAGTAGTTTTGTTGTGGATTTTTCCGGGTTTTCGACGTATAGTATCATATCGTCTGCAAACAGTGATAGTTTTACTTCTTCCTTTCCAATTTTGATGCCTTGTATTTCTTTTTCTTGTCTAATTGCTCTGGCTAGAACCTCCAACACAATGTTGAATAATAGTGGTGATAGTGGACATTCTTGTCTTGTTCCTGATCTTAGGGGGAAAGTTTTCAATTTTTCCCCATTGAGGATGATATTAGCTGTGGGTTTTTCATATATTCCCTCTATCATTTTAAGGAAGTTCCCTTGTATTCCTATCTTTTGAAGTGTTTTCAACAGGAAAGGATGTTGAATCTTGTCGAATGCCTTCTCTGCATCAATTGAGATGATCATGTGATTTTTCTGCTTTGATTTGTTGATATGGTGTATTACATTAATTGATTTTCTTATGTTGAACCATCCTTGCATACCTGGGATGAATCCTACTTGGTCATGATGTATAATTCTTTTAATGTGTTGTTGGATACGATTTGCTAGAATTTTATTGAGGATTTTTGCATCTGTATTCATTAGAGAGATTGGTCTGTAGTTTTCTTTTTTTGTAATATCTTTGCCTGGTTTTGGTATGAGGGTGATGTTGGCTTCATAGAATGAATTAGGTAGTTTTCCCTCCACTTCGATTTTTTTGAAGAGTTTGAAGAGAATTGGTACTAATTCTTTCTGGAACGTTTGGTAGAATTCACATGTGAAGCCATCTGGTCCTGGACTTTTCTTTTTAGGAAGCTTTTGAATGACTAATTCAATTTCTTTACTTGTGATTGGTTTGTTGAGGTCATCTATGTCTTCTTGAGTCAAAGTTGGTTGTTCATGTCTTTCCCGGAACCCGTCCATTTCCTCTAAATTGTTGTATTTATTAGCGTAAAGTTGTTCATAGTATCCTGTTATTACCTCCTTTATTTCTGTGAGGTCAGTAGTTATGTCTCCTCTTCCATTTCTGATCTTATTTATTTGCATCCTCTCTCTTCTTCTTTTTGTCAATCTTGCTAAGGGCCCATCAATCTTATTGATTTTCTCATAGAACCAACTTCTGGCCTTATTGATTTTCTCTATTGTTTTCATGTTTTCAATTTCATTTATTTGTGCTCTAATCTTTGTTATTTCTTTCCTTTTGCTTGCTTTGGGGTTAGCTTGCTGTTCTTTCTCCAGTTCTTCCAAATGGATAGTTAATTCCTGCATTTTTGCCTTTTCTTCTTTTCTGATATAGGCATTTAGAGCAATAAATTTCCCTCTTAGCACTGCCTTTGCTGCGTCCCATAAGTTTTGATATGTTGTGTTTTCATTTTCATTCGCCTCGAGGTATTTGCTAATTTCTCTTGCAATTTCTTCTTTGACCCAGTCGTTGTTTAGGAGTGTGTTGTTGAGCCTCCACGTATTTGTGAATTTTCTGGCACTCTGCCTATTATTGATTTCCAACATCATTCCTTTATGGTCCGAGAAAGTGTTGTGTAAGATTTCAATCTTTTTAAATTTGTTAAGACTTGCTTTGTGACCCAGCATATGGTCTATCTTTGAGAATGATCCATGAGCACTTGAGAAAAAGGTGTATCCTGCTGTTGTGGGATGTAATGTGCTATAAATGTCTATTAAGTCTAGTTCATTTATAGTAATATTCAGATTCTCTATTTCTTTGTTGATCCTCTGTCTAGATGTTCTGTCCCTTGATGAGAGTGGTGAGTTGAAGTCTCCAACTATTATGGTATATGAGTCTATTTCCCTTTTCAGTGTTTGCAGTATATTCTTCACGTATTTTGGGGCATTCTGATTCTGTGCGTAAATATTTATGATTGTTATGTCTTCTTGTTTAATTGTTCCTTTTATTAGTATATAGTGTCCTTCTTTGTCTCTTTTAACTGTTTTACATTTGAAGTCTAATTTATTGGATATTAGTATAGCCACTCCTGCTCTTTTCTGGTTGTTATTTGCATGAAATATCTTTTCCCAACCTTTCACTTTCAACCTATGTTTATCTTTGGGTCTAAGATGTGTTTCCTGTAGACAGCATATAGAAGGATCCTGTTTTTTAATCCATTCTGCCAATCTATGTCTTTTGATTGGGGAATTCAGTCCATTGACATTTAGTGTTATTACTGTTTGGATAATATTTTCCTCTACCATTTTGCCTTTTGTATTATATATATCATATCTGATTTTCCTTCTTTCTACACTCTTTTCCATATCTCTCTCTTCTGTCTTTTTGTATCTGACTCTAGTGCTCCCTTTAGTATTTCTTGCAGAGCTGGTCTCTTGGTCACAAATTCTTTCAGTGACTTTTTGTCTGAGAATGTTTTAATTTCTCCCTCATTTTTGAAGGATAATTTTGCTGGATATAGGAGTCTTGGTTGGCAGTTTTTCTCTTTTAGTATTTTAAATATATCATCCCACTGTCTTCTAGCTTCCATGGTTTCTGCTGAGAAATCTACACAAAGTCTTATTGGGTTTCCCTTGTATGTAATGGATTGTTTTTCTCTTGCTGCTTTCAAGATCTTCTCTTTCTCTTTGACCTCTGACATTCTAACTAGTAAGTGTCTTGGAGAATGCCTATTTGGGTCTAATCTCTTTGGGGTGCGCTGCACTTCTTGGATCTGTAATTTTAGGTCTTTCATAAGAGTTGGGAAATTTTCAGTGATAATTTCTTCCATTAGTTTTTCTCCTCCTTTTCCCTTTTCTTCTCCTTCTGGGACACCCACAACACGTATATTTGTGCGGTTCATATTGTCCTTGAGTTCCCTGATACCCTGTTCAAATTTTTCCATTCTTTTCCCTATAGTTTCTGTTTGTTTTTGGAATTCAGATGTTCCATCCTCCAAATCACTAATTCTATCTTCTGTCTCTTTAAATCTATCATTGTAGCTATCCATTATTTTTTCTATGTTTGCTACTTTATCCTTCACTTCCATAAGTTCTGCGATTTGTTTTTTCAGTTTTTCTATTTCTTCTTTATGTTCAGCCCATGTCCTCTTCATGTCCTCCCTCAATTTATCGATTTCATTTTTGAAGAGGTTTTCCATTTCTGTTCGTATATTCAGCATTAGTTGTCTCAGCTCTTGTGTCTCATTTGAGCTATTGGTTTGTTCCTTTGACTGAGCCATATTCTCAATCTTTTGAGCGTGGACAGTTATCTTCTGCTGCTGGAGTCTGGGCATTTATTCAGATTTCTCTTGGTGTTGGACCCAGCAAGGTTGTAATATTTTTCTGTGAAATCTCTGGGTTCTGTTTTTCTTATCCTGCCCAGTAGGTGGCGCTCGTGGCACACGTTTGTCTGCGGGTCCCACCAGTAAAAGGTGCTGTGGGACCTTAAACTTTGGAAAACTCTCGCCGTCCTGGGGGTTCGCTAGCCGAAGCTACTTGAACCGGCCCGGGGTCCGAATGCAGGGAGGGTTGCTGGTCGCCGCAGCCAGGGAAAGAGCCCGTCCGAATTTCCTAGTCGGCCCTGGGCAACAAGCGTGGCGGGAGGGCGCCAGCGGCAGCGGCCCGCCCGAGAGAGTGCACGTTCCCCGGGAGTCACGGGGTCACCGTTCTCCGCGGCCTGGGGGTTTCCGATCCAATTCTCTCAGTTGGTCCGGGGGCTGCGCGTGGTGTGGGCGCCAGTCGCCTTGGTTTCAGGGGACCACCTCTCCAATTCTCCCAGCCGGCCCGGGAAGGGGGAAGGGAGTAACTCCGGCCGCTTGCCACCCCGCCCGGTAAGGCCCGCGCGCCTCGGCGATCTCACCCGAGCTGCTTCTCTCAGCCAGCCAGCCGTTCCAGGATGGGGTACGCTGTCTTTTTTATCTCTGTTGTGGCTTTGGGCGCTTTCTGTATCGTTTCTACTCCCCTAGTAGGTGTCCTGGAGAAGAAACTAAGATCCGCGCGTCTTACTAAGCCGCCATCTTCCAGGAAGTCCCCCAAAAAAAGGAATTTAATGAGTTGCACGTTTGCAGTTCTAAGCCCACAAAATGTCCCGATTAAAGCAAGCCTATGAAAATATCCAATCTAAGGCACCATGGAAAGATGCTTTGATTCAAGAAGGCCAATGAAGTTCAGGGTTTCACTCTGAACTGGAAAGGCACCTGGCAAACATGACAATGTTTGCTAGCTTTCTCTTCAGGCTTCTTGTTTCATGATGCTCCCCCAGGGGCATTCTTCATCTCCAAAGGTCTCTGGCTGTGTGGGCACTCGTGCGTCTCTCGTTATTCTCAAAAGCGGCTATCTCCAAATGTTTTGTCTCTTAAAACATTCCAGTAAACTAATCAAGACCCATGAGGAATGGATAGAATCACATTTCCCTCTATTCAAAAGTTAATACCACAATTGAGGGAGTCACATCGCTGTGGAGATAATCTAATCAAGTTTCCAAAATACAATGCTGAATAGGGCGTAAGAGAAATGGTTGCTACCACAAGATTGGATTAGGACTAAAGCATGGCTTCTCTAGGATGCATAATCCTTTCAACCCAGCATAGACTCTCATAACCAGAAAGTAGAAGTTAATGTTTGGCTTCAAAGCTTTAGAGCACAATCTGACTCTCTTGTTAAGAGCTAATGCAGCTGGTAACTTGAAGTTGATACTAGTACTCATTTATAGTTTCTAAAATCCTAGGACTCTTAAGAATGATGCTAAATTGACTCTGCCTGTGCGCTGTAAACAGAACAACAAAACCTGGAAGACAGCACATCTCTGTGGTTTACTGATTATTTTAAACCCAGTTTTTTTTCTGTTAATATTTTTATTGGTAAACAGCATACAACACAAGCATTCATAACATACAAACATTCCATACCAATGGTTCACAGTATCATCACATAGTAGTATATTCATCACCATGATCATTGTTTAGAACTTTTGCATCACTCCAGAAAAAAAAAAGAAAAAGAAAAAAGGAAAAACTCATATATACCATACCTCATACCCCTCCCTCTCATTGACCGCTAGTATTTCCATCTACCCAATATATTTTAACCTTTGTTCCCCCTGTTTATTTTTCTATACCCCTTACCACTCCCTTTCATTGATCACTACTATTTCAGTCTACTCAATTTGTTTTAACATTTGTTCCCCCTATTTTTTATTTTTAACCCATATTTTTTACTCATCTGCCCATACTGTAGCAAAAAGGAGCATCAGACACAAATAAACCCACTTTTGAGACCTACTACTCAGAAAAAAAGATTTCTTTCAGTATATGACTGCTCATTAACAATGCACCTGATCACCCAGGAACTCCAGTGGAGATAAACAACGAGATGAGTGCTGTTTTCAGGCCTGCTAATACAACACCCATTCTGCAGACCATGGATCAAGGAATCATTTAGACTTTCAAGTATTACCATTTAAGAAATAGATTTCATAAAGCTATAACTGCCATTTTGATTCCTCTCATGGATATGGGTACAATATATTGAAAACCTTCTGGAAAGGATTTACCATTCTAGATGCCATGATGAACATTTGTGATTCATGAGAGGAGGTTATAATGAACAGACATTTGGAAGAAGTTGATTCCAACTGTCATGAATGACTTTGAAGGATTCAAGACTCCAGTGGAGGAATTAACTGCAAATATGGTAGAAATAGTAAGAGAACTTCTAATTAGTAAGAGCTTAAATATGTAACTGAATTGCTACATGATAAAACTTGAACAGATGAGGAGTTCCTTCTTATGTATGAGCACAGAAAGTGTTTTCTTGAGATGAAATCTGTTTCTGGTGAAGATGCTGTGAACATGTTGAGATGACAACAAAAGAGTCAGAAATTGCATTATCTTCACTGATAAAGCAGCGGCAGAGTTTGAGAGGATTGACACCAACTTTGAAGGACATTCTACTTGTGGACAAAATGCTGTCAAATAGGGCAGTGCAGCGGTGGCTCAGTGGCAGAATTCTTTTTTTTTTTATTCAACATGATAGCATACAAACATAAACATGCTTATCATATGATCATTCCATTCTTGATATATAATCAATAACTCACAGTGTCATCACATAGTTATATATTCATCATCAGATAATTTCTCAGAATGATTTGCATCAATTCAGAAAAAGAAATAAAAAGAAAACAGAAAAAAATTCATACTGTGCTGGTTTGAAATGATGTAAGTACCCTAGAAAAGTCATGTTTTAATCCAAATCCCATTTTGTAAAGGCAACCATTTCTTCTAATCCCTAATTAGTACTGTATGTTTAAAACTGTAATTAAATCATCTCCCTGTAGATGTGACTTAGGGAGTCACATCCTGATGTGATCTTGAGTGATCAGTCTTGATGTGATCTAGATGTGATCTTGAGTGATCAAGAGTGGTTGTTAAACTGGAATAGGTGGAGGTGTGTCTCTATCCATTTGGGTGTGTGTATTAGTTAGGGTTCTCTAGAGAAACAGAATCAACAGGGAACACTTGCAAATATAAAATTTATAAAAGTGTCTCATGTGACCGCAGGAATGCAGAGTCCAAAATCTACAGGGCAGACTACGAAGCTGACCACTCTGATGGATGGCCTGGATGAACTCCGCAGGAGAGGCTCACCAGCCAAAGCAGGAATGGGACCTGTCTCCTTTGAGTCCTCCTTAAAAGGCTTCCCATGATTAGATTTAGCATCACTAATTGCAGAAGACACACCCCTTTGGCTGATTACAAATGGAATCAGCTGTGGATGTAGCTGATGTGATCATGACCTAATCCTATGAAATGTCCTCATTGCAACAGACAGGCCAGCGCTTGCCCAATCAGATAAACAGGTACCACAACTTGGCCAAGTTAACACATGTCCCTAACCATGACAGTGTGTCTTGATTAGTTTACTGGAATCCCATAAAAGAGAAAACACTTTGGAGAATGCGAGAGATTCAGAGAGATTTTTGAGAGAACAGAGAATGACATAGCCACAAGAAGCAGGGAGTCTACCAGCCAGCGACTTTTGGAGATGAAGAAGGAAAACACCTACCGGGGAAGTTTCATGAAACAGAAAGCCAGGAGAGAAAGGTAGCAGGTGACACCGTGTTCACCATGTGCCTTTCCAGCTGAGAGAGAAGCCCTGACCATGACTGCCATGTGCCTTCTCACTTGAGAGAGAAAAGAAACCCTGAACTTCATCGGCCTTCTTGAACCAACGTAGCTTTCCCTGGATGCCTTAGATTGGACATTTCTATAGACTTGCTTTAATTGAGACATTTTTCTCAGCCTTAAATCTGTAAATTAGCAACTTACTGAATTCCCCTTTTTAAGTCATTCCGTTTCTGGTATATTGCATTCCGGCAGCTAGCAAACTAGAACACATACCATACTCCTTACCCCTTCCTTTCATTGATCACTAGCATTTCAATCTACTAAGTTTTATCTTAAAATTTGTTCCCCTTATTATTTATTTATTTTTCATCCATGTGTTTTACTTGTCTGTCGATAAGGTAGATAAAAGGAGCATCAGACACAAGGTTTTCACAGTCACACAGTCACATTGCGAAAGCTGTCTTCAAGAAACATGGCTCCTGGAACACAGCCCTACAGTTTCATGCACTTCCCTCTAGCCACTCTAATACACCACAAACTAAAAGGGATATCTGTATAATGTGCAAGAATAGCTCCAGGATAACCTCTCGACTCTGTTTGAAATCTCTCAGCCAGTAAATTTTATTTTGTCTCATTTCTCTTGGTTCCCCATTTTGGTTCTGTCAGGACTTTTCAAATCACCTTCCTCCCCAACATTTTCAAATACTTTGCCTTAGTTTTTATTTTATTTTATTTTATTTTTATTGACAAAACATAACAACATACAAACACGAACATTCTTAACATATGAACATTCCATTCTTGGTATATAATTAGTGACTCACAGTATTATCACATAGTTGTATATTCATCACCATGATTATTTTCTAACACCTGCATGACTCCAGAAACAAAAAGAAAAAAGAAAAAACTCATATATATCACCCTTCCCACCCCTCCCTCTCAACAACCACCAATATTTCCATTTACCCAATATATTTTAACCTTTGTTTTTCCTATTTTTTTCTATACCCCTTACCACTCCCTTTTACTGAGCACTAATATTTTGATCTACATTTTAATATTTGTTCCCTCTATTATTCATTATTATTATTTTTTCCATGGGCAGGCACGAGGAATCGACCCCAGGTCTTTGGCATGGCAGGCAAGAATTCTGCCACTGAGCCACCCATCGCACTGCCCTATCCATTCTCTTTTTTAAAATTTATTTATTAATTAAAAAGTTAAGAAACAGGGCGGGCCGCGGTGGCTCAGCGGGCAAAGTGCTTGCCTGCTATGCCGGAGGACCTCGGTTCGATTCCCGGCCCCAGCCCATGTAACAAAAAACGGAGAAACAGAATACAATAAAACAAGAAAATGTTTAAAAATGTTTCCCTTTCTTCCTTCCTTCCTTCCTTCTATCCTTCCTTCCTTCTCTCTGTCTTTCCTTTAAAAAAAAAAAAAAAAAAAAAAAAAGTTAAGAAACAAAAAAACATCAACGTGTATAATCAATAATTCACAATATCATCACCTGTCCATTCATTTTTAATCCATATGTTTTACTCATCTGTCCTCAACATAGATAAAAGGAGCATCAGATACAAGGTTTTCACAATCACACAAGTCACATTGTGAAAGCTATATCATTATACAGTCATCTTCAAGAAACATGGCTACTGAAACACAGCTCTGCATTTCAGGCACTTCCCTTCAGCCTCTCCAATATACCTTAAACTAAAAAGGGAATATCATATAATGTGTAAGAATAACCTCTCAACTCTTTGAAATCTCTCAGCCACTGACACTTTATTTTGTCTCATTTCTCTTTGTTCTCCCTTTTGGTTCTGTCAGGGCTTTTCAAATCACCTTTACCCCAAATTTTCAAATACTTTGCCTTAGTTTTTTTTTTTTTGGCACGTACTGTCAGATATTTAATCGTATTACAAAGCATCTCTAATTAAGACAATGTGGTATTTGTGTGAATACATTGAGAGACTAGTGGATTAGAAAATTCAGGAATATACCAGAGTGTGTAAGTATATATACAAAAGAGGGCAATACTTGGAGAGGGTGGAGCTGAGAAAAAGGTGGTCTCCCCAGTGTCCCCCAAGGTTGCCGTCGGAGAGAGGCAGGCCTCTGCGTGGGTCTTTGGAAAAAGTGGGACTGCTGCTTTCTAAAACCCCGAAGATAAATGACTCTCAGACTTTGAAATCTAATGATCTTTGCCCTGCAGGTTTTCAAAATTGTATGGGTCTAGTGACCCCTGTGTTCTTTCCTCCCTATGGAAATGCATATATATATCCCATGACTGCTACTCCTCTGTATATTGGCAGAAAATAACTTGTTATGGGTTTTCAAAGGTCCAGAGACAGAGAAGAATTTTGCCTTAGGTCAGACCATACTTGTAATTAACTTTGAGATTTTGTACTGTTTTTAACTTTGTGTTGTATTTGTAATGTTACTGATATGGTTTAAGGTTCTCTGATACTGTCATGGAATGAATGTATTTTGTATATGGGGAAAACATGTCTATATTAGGGTCCAGAGGGTGGAATGTGCTAGTTTGAAAGGATGTATGTCCCCTAGAAAAGCCCTGTTTTAATCAAAATCCCATTTTGTAATGGCAGAGTAATCCCTATTCAATATATGTTTGAAAAGGTGATCAGATCACCTCCCTGGATGATGTGATTTAGTCAAAGAGTGGTTGTTAAGCTGGATTAGGTGACAATCTTTCTCCACCCATTTGGGTGGGTCTTGATTAGTTTTTGAAGTCCTATAAAAAAGGGAAACATTTTGGAGAATGAAGGAGATTCGGAGAGAGCAGAGAATGCCACAGCACCACGAAGCAGAGTCCACGAGCCAGCAACCTTTGGAGATAAGAAGGAAAACGTTTCCCAGGGAGCTTCATGAAACCGGAAGCCAGGAGAGAAAGCTAGCAGATGAAACTGAGCTTGCCATGTGCCCTTCCAGATGAAAGAGAAACCCTGACCATGTTCACCATGTGCCTTTCCAGATGAGAAAGAAACTGTGACATGTTCACCATGTGCCTTCTCACTAGAGAGAAACCCTGAACTTCATCGGCCTTCTTGAACTAAGGTATCTTTCCCTGGATGCCTGTAATTGGACATTTCTATAGACTTGTTTTGTTGTGGGGTGCACCGAAAGAGAGACCACATAATTCAGAACTGCAAGCCAATTTGGAGTCTTTATTAGCCGGCCGGTGACTGCCTCAGAAACTTCTAAGAAGGAAGTATTCAGAGAGCAGCCCCCAGAGATTTTCAAGGTGTTCTTATAAAGGCTAAAATCATGTGGTTTTGCAGTTGCTAGCAAGCAAGTATATCACAGAAGTCCCCCTATTTTAGCTGTTGCCAAAACTCATCCCATTCTCTCAGTTTCCTAGCATTGGTTATTGTTTAACTCTTGGGGACATTCGCCCCAATGTTGTGGGGACTTTCCCTGCTCAGGCCTGATTGATTGCTCCTGCTTGGGCCTGATTGATTGCTCCTGACCCTCCACAGTTTTATTGGGACATTTTGTCAGCCTTAGAACTGTGAACTAGCAAAGTATTAAATTGCCCTTTTTAAAAGTTATTCTGTTTCTGGTATATTACATTCCGGCAGCTAACAAACTAGAACAAAACACTACAAATTTTTGAGTGTTGATCTTTTAACCTGCCACTTTGCTGTACTCATTTATTAGCTCTAATAGTTTTGCTGTGGATTTTTCGGGGTTTTTGACATATGGTATCATATCATCTGCAGACAGTGAGAGTTTTACTTCTTCCTTTCCAATTTTGATGCCTCGTATTTCTTTTTCTTGTCTAATTGCTCTGGCTTGAAATTCCAACACAGTGTTGAATAACAGTAGTGATAGTCGACATCCTTGTCTTGTTCCTGATCTTTTTTTAAAAATTTTTTAACATGTGATCATTCCGTTCTACATATATAATCAGTAATTCACAATGTCATCACATAGTTGCATATTCATCTTCATGATCATTTCTTAAAACATTTGCTTCAATTCAGAAAAAGAAATAAAAAGACAACAGAAAAAGAAAACGAAAACAGAAAAAAAAAATAAAAAAATTATACATACCATACCCCTTACCCTTCCCTTTCATTGATCGCTAGCATTTCAATCTAAATTTATTTTAGCATTTGTTCCC
The DNA here is from genome assembly GCF_023851605.1 of Tamandua tetradactyla. Classification (NCBI taxonomy): domain Eukaryota; kingdom Metazoa; phylum Chordata; class Mammalia; order Pilosa; family Myrmecophagidae; genus Tamandua; species Tamandua tetradactyla. The sequence continues at coordinate 42,270,417 of NC_135329.1, forward strand.
CCTATTATTTATTTTTATTCCATTATGTCCTGCTCATCTGTTGACCAGGTAGATAAAAGTAGCATCAGACACAAGATTTTCACAATCGCACAGTCACATTGTGAAAGCTATATCATTATACAGTCATCATCAAGAAACATTGATGATGTTGTTCCTGATCCTAGGGGGAAAGTTTTCAGTTTTTCCCTATTGAGGATGATGTTAGCTCTGGCTGTGATGGTGATCTTTGTATCAGGAAGTAATAGAAGGTGAGGAGGAGGAGGGACTACTTGGGGGCGGGGGTGGGCAATGAGAAGAAGGATAGGATGCAAAGCAGGGTGGAGGTGAACAACACAGCCGCTGGAAGTAGTGGAGTATCCTCTCCTGCCTTTCTCCAGAAGATATCCTCTGAGAGCCACCTGTCTTGCAGCTCAGAGGACTTCAAAGACCCAACAACTGGCTTGACTTGAGTCAGCAAGTTGATGTTTGTGTGCTGACTTAGTGCATGATTTTTGGCTTCATGTGACAGCTTCCAGCCATAGTTAATATTCTCCCGCAAGCCCCAGGTGCCCAGTGGATGACCCATGGTTGTAGAATTATACACTGGGGGAATGTTTACATTTTGTTTTATGATTTCTTCACTGTTAAGCTCCTTTGTGGACTTTGAAAATAATCTTTTTTCTTGTTATTCTTAACCCAGGCCTCAGTGAGATATTGATTATATGACAACATTGGTTTTTGTTAGCTCTTATATTCTCATTGCTATGATTGAAGAAGATATTCAAAGAACCTTATAGGAAGTGGGTAGGAGCAAATGGAATTTTACATTTACTTCTGGCAACGTGTTAAGTTCATCTTTGAAATATTTCTAGGAAAAAAAGTCTTTTGTATTTTTGTTGGCAAAAGTAGTGAGTTCTTTCTTCACTGGGATTGCTTTTATTAGTTTCTTAAAAACAGGAGAGACTTTAAGCATCTTAAATATTGTGAAAAACAATATTCATCCTTTTAAATGACCTCTCTCACCCCATGAGTTTTGCAGAGGGCCAGGCAAGCATATTGAATCTGCTCTTATAACTGCTCTAGTACTTAATGATAGAGGTATGCAGGGATTTATAAGAACAGTTAATGCACTTATTGAATTTATCCTTTTTAGTCTTTGACAAATCTGTTGAACAAAAGAATATTTGTACCAAGGAACTATAACCGAGCTGTTATAGGTCAATAGCTCCGTTTGCTAAGTAGCCAATAGTTCTGGTTTTTTATTGTTGTTATTTAAGTACTCCAAATGTATTAAGATGTTTGTTTTCACCAGCATGCAAGATTAGATGAAAGTTGTAATGTATATTTCTTATTGAAATTGAATATTAAGTTGTCATTTAAGAAGGTTAATTTTTGTTTAAGCCAAGTACTTTGTTAAAAAATAGAATGGTATGGAAAGCAAAAGTTCCCTTTACCTCCTCCCCAAATACATTCCAAAAACATAAATAAATTGTTAATGTATAATTAACCGTTTACTTTTCAAATATATATTTTAAAAGGAGATAAGATAGAAGACTTTTTTTTTTTTTAAAGGACTTGACTCATGGAAGAAAGCTTTAGTTGCTATTGCAAAAAACATCTGTATGAAGTAGAAAGTGGTTTCAATAGCATTAGTAGAGAATATGTCCTAGAAACTGCAGGTAACTGGATGTAAAATTCAAGCAGCAATTTAATAGAACAGTCCCAGATGGTTAGGCTGAGGCCAGCACCTAATGGGGACAAAAGCCTTGTCTGTGGGGAATTTTCGATGATACCTAGAGAAATATTATATTATGCATAAACCAAATTGAAATTGTTTTCACAAGTGTTGTAAAATTTCATACAGTGAAAGGGTTTTTTTTTTTTTTTTTTTACATGGGCTTCAGTTTCACAGCAAGAGTGGCATAGAATATCTAAACACAGAAGAGAACATTCATACCAGATATCTAACTCCTTAATATAGTAATGCATACAAGAATTCAAAGGCTTACGCTATGATTACAACTAGGGCTTCCTGCAACTACAAGGTGGTGATCATGGAAAGCATGGCTTCTGGTATTAATATCTAGAAAGCAGCCACTACCTTCTTCTATGTGTGTTTTCTTTTTTTTGATTTTTCTTCATTTTTCTTAATCAACTTTGCTGTTGTTGCTGATTTTTAGCAAAGCTGGTAAAAACAAAGTTATAATCATTGGACATAGCACTCTGACATTGAAAACATTTAAAACCTTCACTCTTCTGGCATGGAGAAAGCACTGTGACATTTAGAACTCTCATTTACAAATAAGGTGGTCATGGATTTTCCTGTCTTGAAGACATCCACAACTTTCCTGATCGGGTTACCATAGGAGGTCTGACTTAAATTTGTTTCGAAGCTAACATAAGAAAATTCTCGTTCTGGAGTGAATAATCCAATAAGTTCCATCTGATTTCATTCCATTCATCAAATAGCCACAAGGATTGAACAATGTGCCATCAATGACAGAACCTGGTATCAGGGCACAAATTCCACTCTCATGAGTGACATCCTTTGCAGTAATACCAACTTTCATGTTGAACTGGCCCGTAACTGCTGGGTCAAGCTCACTCATCAGAATTTCCAGGGTTTGACCTGCCTTACTGATTACATGACTCTGGGAAATCCAGAGTATACAAGTACTAACAGTCAGAATTTATCCATCCCATAAAATATGCTGCTCCATTTGGGAAAATTGCATTAAGAAACTCTGTTTCTTCCTGTAAATTCCGGTGTGGGTACCCTGGTGAGAAAGCTTCATGAAATTCTTTGACGGTTGGAATCAACTTCTTTGAAATATATGTTTATGTTGATAATATGACCTCCTCCCATGAATCACGAATGTCTTCATGGCATCTGGAATGGTGAATCCTTTCCAGAAGGTTTTCACTATACTTTGCCCAGATCCATCAGAGGAATCACCATCCATGACAGCTATAGCCTTACAAAATATATTTCTTAAATAATAAGACTTGAAAGTTGCTTTGAGTGACTCCTTGATCCATGATCTTGAGTGGGCATCGTGTTAGCAGGCATGAAAATAAGTAGTTATAGAACACATTTCAGAGTTTGGTGTGTGTTGCTGTTCCACAATCGTAGCTACTCCAAGACACTTAAGACTAAGAAATATCAGTATAATGATTCAGCAGTCATACTCATTTATTAAATCCTCAATTCTCTATTATAATTCCTTCTACTTTGATCCTTCTCCTAATCTATAGGGCTATTTGGGCTCTGCCCTTTCTAACTTTTTTACTTTGAAAAGGGGTGTCAATAAGATGTGATCGGAGGATGGAACTAATTGATGTTCTTGGAGAGGCTGACTCCTTTGGGTTTTAGGACTTATCTGGCCTAGTAAACCATCTGGAGGTTGTAGGTTTCTGGAAAGTAATCATAGTGTATGGAATCTGTGTAGAATCTCAGATAAAGCCCTAGGTGTTATTTAGGGTTAACAGAAATGGTTTTGTTTGGGGTTCGGCAGACCATAGTAATTAGCAATAACTAGCTGAAGCTTCTATAAGAGTAGCCTCCACAGTAGCCTCTCACATCTGATCTCTAATTGATGCCTGATTGTTTTTTCAGTTTCTTTAACAGTTGTTTATAGCAAAGATGACCTTCAGATCTGCAGAACTCCCACTCTAAGTCTTAGGTGTCACATAGGTAGCCAAAGTTCTAGGAGACACCAGGTTATACATATATATAGCACAGCATCTGAAAATCTGGAAACAGCATTTACAGCCCTGGACAAAATGTAACTGCTATAAGAATTTATAAAATCTAGGCCCTAATTTTCTTATAGGTATTTTCTGAAACACATCATGCAATATTTGTTCTTTTGTTTCTGGTTTATTTTGTATCATATAATGATCCCAAGGTTCATATACCCTGTTGCATGTCTCATGACTTTGTTCCTTTCTATAACCACCAGTCATAAGGTTTTGACAATCACACAATCATACCATGAAAGCTATATAGTTATTCAGTCATCTTACAAGATTCAAGGCTATTGGATTAAAATCTAACAGTTTCAAGTATTTCCTTCTAGCTGTTCTAATATATTAGGAACTGAAAAGAAATAGCTATATAATGTTTAAGAATAATCTCCAGAATGTCTGCTTGACTGTATTTGAAAGATTTCAGCCACTGAAACCTTGTTTCATTTCCTTTCCCCCTTTTGGTCAAAAAGACCTTCTCAATCTCACAATACGAGGGTCAGGCTCAACCCTGGGAGTCATGTCCCACATAACAGGGAGTTTAGTAAATTTACCTGCTGAGTTGGCTTAGAGAGAGGCCACATTTGAGTAACAAAAGAAGTTCTCTGAGGGTGACTCTTAGGCATAATTATTAGTAGGCTTAACTTCTGCTAAGGGTGAGCACCAAGATCAAGGACTCAGCCTATTAAATTGGTAGTCCCTAGTGCTTGCGAGAATATCTTGAATTCCCCTGTGGGAAAGTTTAATATTTCTGCATTTTCCCCTAATCCCTCAAGGAGGCTTTACAAATACTTTTTTATTTTCTGTCCACATTATTCCGGGATGTATCAGGGTATTACATTAACTGTACAAAATAGCAAGATCTCATTCCCATTCAAGGTTCCAAGTAATTACATTCTTTGAATAAACTGAACATACATGTTAAATTAGTGTGTTACTGAAAATACAAATTTTTATTGAATAAACATCTTTTCCTTTGGTCTCATACAGAAGTTGAAGTTGTAAAACACAATCAATATCATCCTTTACCCTGTTTTCTGACTTAGCTTATTCCTAAACAGATCATCTTCATTCATATCTCTAAATGAAGTCTGATCTCATTCACCTTCTTTAACAATTGCTGTATGGGGCAGTGCTGACTTTGTTAGCTGTAGAACGCTAACTATGAGTCTCAGGTGTCACACAGATACCCAAAGTTCCAGGGAACGACCAGGTTATACACAAAGAGCTGAGCATCTCAGAATTTAGAACTAATAGTTGAAATTCAGAAATAAGCTATAAGAGCTTAAAATCTAGGAACCTTTACAATAAGCCTTATTGAACATTTTGTACTCCTTAATTGTTGATTGCCCAATCTCTGCCCATGTTCTATTCCCTAATAACCTAGGCTCTCAAATTTAATTCTCAGAGTTTACACATTATACTTAGTCCATATTAGTGAGGCATTACAATATTTGTCGTTTTGTTTCTGGCTTATCTCACGCAACAATAATGTTCTAAGGGTTTATTCAACTAGTTGCATGCCTCACAACTTCATTCCTTTTTGCAGCTGCTTAATATTCCATTGTCTGCATACATTACAGTTTACCCTTCCCTTCATCAGTCATTGTAGACTTAGGCCACTTCCATCCATTGTAAAACGTAAATATTGCTACTGTAAACAGCAGTGTGCAAATGTCCATTCATGTTCCTGCTCTCAGTTCTTCCAAATATATACCCAGTAATGGCTGCAGAATTATACGACAGCCCTATGCATAGTCTACTGTGGAACCATGACACTGCACTCCAGAGGGGCTGTGCCATTATAGTTCCCTACCAACAGTGACTAAATACATCTCTCTCTCTCCATATTTTCTCCAACATTTGGATCTTTCTTTTTATTTTTTAAACAGTTCTGGTCACATACCATGCAATCCATTCTGCATGTGCAGTGCATTATCTCTTAACAGGACAGTCAACCTGTGCTTTGAAGCTTTGAAGCCAGACATTAACTTCTCTCTGGAAGGGCATCTTCTTCCAATGCAAGGCTATTTCTTCTGCATTGAATGGTGTTTAGTTTAGCCACCTTCAGTGATTATATTAGCTAGATCTTCTGGATAACTTGCTGTAGGTTCTTCATCAGCACTTGATGCTTCACCTTGCACATTGATGTTATGGAGATGGCATCTTTCCTTAAACCTTATGAACCAACCTCTGCTAGCTTCAAAGTTTTCTTGTTCAGCTTTCTTACTAAACCTTCATATTTGAAGAGAGTTAGGGCTTTATTCTGAATTAGGCTTTGGCTTAAGGCAATGTTGTGGCTGAATTGATCTTCTACCCAGACCACTAAAACTTTCTCCATATCAGCAATAAGTGTGTTTCGCTTTCTTATCATTCGTAAGTTTGCTGGGGTTGCACCTGTAGTTTCCTTCAAGAACTTTTCCTTGCATTTACAATTTGGCTGACTGGGCAAGAGCACTTGCTTTCAGCCTCTTGGTGTTCGACATACCTTCCTCACTATGCTTAATCATTTCTAGCTTTTGATTTCAAATGAGAAACGTGTGACTCTTCCTTTCACATTTAGAGGCCATTGTAAGATTATTAACTGTACTAATTTCAGTATTGTGTCTCAGGAAATAGAGAGGCCTGAAGAGAGGGAGAGAGATGGGCAGTCGTTAGTTGCTGGAAAAGTCAGAACACAAATTTATCAGTTATGTCCGCTGTCTTCTATGGGTGTGGATTGTGTTGCCTTAAAACAATTATAGTAGTAACATCAAAGATCACAGATCACCATTACTGATACAACAATAATGAAAAATTTTGAAATATTGTAAAAATTACTAAAACTTGGCACCGAGACACAAAGTGAGCACATGCCAATGAAAAAATGTCATTAATAGACTTGCTGGGTGCATGGTTACCACCAACTTTCAATTGGTAACAAAATTCAGTATCTGCAATGTGCGATAAAGTGAAACATGATAAACGAGGTATGGCTGTGTAATCATTCAGATTCTTCCATAAGAGATTTCTGTGGAAATTAGTTAGCATTTTAATTCAGAGTGTATATTGATGGCTGAAATCTGCTTCTTTGAACATTATCTTAAACATGATTTCTTATCCTCACTGAAAGAGATTTAGAATCCTCATTTGGTAAATATATTTGTTCGGGATTCCCTGATACCTTTTGGAGAAAGTATGGGAGTAAAAACAACTCCTAAAGATCATGTGGCCCAAATTTTTACAGATGAGGAGATTATGCGCTGGTTACTAATAGAGCTGGAATCAGAACCTAGGATAAAGTTTTTTTGCCATCAGGAAGCTACTTAAATGACAATCAATGGTCAGAAATCAACACAGGTTCTTTTGTGCCTGTAAAGGCCAGAATCCATATCAGTTTCTCTTTGTAGCTCTAGAACAAAAGTAATTGAGTCAGAGGTTTTATGAGCTGCCACTTGATTTGTGTACTCTTTTTTTTTTTCTTTAGATACAATAAAAATTCTCTGTCTGACAGTAAAATTGCAAAGAACCTAAAATTGGGCAGGGGCAAACTGAATGCTTTTGACTTATTGATGATGGGAAATGCTAACTTGATAAGATCCATGTCTAAACCTTATTTTCTTGTACAACTGAGAATGTAAGTTTCCAATTTTTAAATATTTTTCTGTTCTTTTGATTTGCCCATTTTTATTTTTCCTGTTGTTTTATAAAACTTTTTATTTTAGGAACATCAGATTTCCATCATTATTATATAGCAATTTTTCTTAGTCTTTTTCTTTTCTTTTTTTTTCACCCAACTGTTCTAGTTTGCTAGATGCTGGAATGCAATATACCAGAAACAGAATGGCTTTTAAAAAGGGGAATTTAATAAGTTGCTAGTTCACAGTTCTAAGGCCAAGAAAATGTCCCAATTATAAGTCTGTAGAAATGTCCACTCAGAGGCATCCAGGGAAAGATACCTTGGTTCAAGAAGGCTGATGAAGTTCAGGGTTTCTCTCTAGTGAGAAGGCACATGGTGAACACGGTCAGGGTTCCTCTCTCATCTGGAAGGGCACATGGCGAACACGCATCATCTGCTAGCTTCTTCTGGCTTCCTGTTTCATGAAGCTCCCTAGGAGGCATTTTCCTTCATCTCCAAAGGTCACTGGCTGATGGGCTCTCCTTCTCGTGGTTGCATTGTTCTCTGCTCTCTCAGAATCTCCTTCATTCTCAAATGTTTCCTCTTTTATAGGACTCCAGAAACTTCTCAAGACCCACCCAAATGGGTGGAGACATGACATCACCTAATCCAGCTTAACAGCCACTCTTGATTAAATCATATCTCCAGGGAGATGATTTGAATACAGTTTCAAACATACAGTATTGAATAGGGATTATTCTGCCATTTTACGAAATCGGATTTTGATTAAAACATGGCTTTTCTAGTGTCCATACCTTTCAAACCAGCGTACCAACCCAGATCGTTCTTTATTCAGAAATATTCTTACAGCAGAGAATAATTCATCATGATATTTTAATTGATGAAAATTTCTCTAGAGTCCACAGTGCCACCTCAAATTCTATATAATCTAAGTAATCATCCTGTTTTAATTTTCAGAAGAGGAATTGATCTAATTAGGCAATAAATGCCCTACAACAAAAAATAATACATCTTTATTCTTGATTTTAAATGTGTTACTTGTAAAATATATTATGTGTCTCAAAGTCACTAGTGCTTCATTATCTCCTCAGTGAAATGATAAAATCAGTATTCAGAAAGTACAAAGTAATAAAAATTCAGCCTTGAAATCTGATGTATCTGGTGTATTTACCAAAATGCAGCACCATGTGAAACTGAAACAATCATTGGGGTCACACTCACTTTTTTTTTTTCCGAAGTTTATCATAAAATTCCATTTATCAGAGTTTGAAAAAATCTGTCTTCATAATATCTTAAAATTACAAAAATTTTAAAAGTACACTGACTATCAAGTTTTGGAAAATATAATGTAATTGTTTAATTAGTTCCAAGCCTAACTCCAGGAAAACTTTTCCATATCTTTCAAAGATCTTTTATTTTACTTAAAGAAATTTGGTAAAGATTTTATTCAGTGACTCCTATCCCAAGGCTATTTATATTTTAAAAATGATCTGGTTTCTACATTACCATAGCAAAGGTATTATTGAAAAAAAATAATATTAATGAACATATCTTACTCTGTAGCATTTTTTTTACCTTTTTTTATTGTACAGTATAACATACATACAAAGCAAAGAAATAAAAGAGCAATAATTTTCAAAGCCCCCTTCAACAAGCAATTACAGGACAGATCCCAGAGTTTGTCATGGGCTATCCTATGATCCTCTCATATTTTTCCTTCTAGCTGCTCCAGAATATAGGAGGCTAGAGGGCTTAAGCATTTTTTAACATCACGATTGACTTTTTTTTCCTTCTTTTTTGGTGAAAAAATAGTGTATATACAAAAAAGCTATACATTTTAAAGCACAGCACCACAATTAGTTGTAGAACATATGTCAGAGTTTGATGTGGGTTACAGTTCCACAATTTTAGGTTTTTACTTCTAGCTGCTCTAAAATACTGGAGCCTAAGAGAGATACCAGTTTAATGATTCAGCATTCATATTCATTTGTGAAATCCTGTCTTCTCTGTATAATTCCACCATCACTTTTGATCTTTCCAACCCTCTCTTTAAGGGTGTTCGGGCTATGGCAATTCTAAATTTTTCATGTTTTGAGGGTCTGTCACTAGTATGGGGTAGGGAGATGGAACTAATATTCTGGAGAAGCTGGGCTAGGTTTCAGGACTTATCTGTACCAGGGACCCATCTGGAGGTTGTAGGTTTCTGGAAAGCTACTCTAGTACATGGAACCGTTATGGAATCTTATGTTGCCCTAGGTGTTCTTTAGGATTGGCTAGAATGGTCCTCGTTGGGGGTTGGCAAGTTATGACAGGTAGCAAGGTCTACCTGAAGCTTGTGTAAGAGCAACCTCCAGAGTAGCCTCTTGACTCTATTTCAGCTCTCTCAGCCACTGTTACTTTATTAGTTACACTTCTTTTCCCCCTTTTGGTCAGGATTGAATTGTTGATCCCATGGTGCCAGCTCTGGATTTATTCCTGGGAGTCATCTCCCACATCGCCAGGGAGGACAACCCTGGATGTCATGTCCCACGTATAGTTTTGCTTTTCTTTTTCAATTCAAAAAGAATTCAGAAAATTCGAAAAGAATTACAAAGTTTATAATTAAAAAGCAGTTCCAGCATTTGGCTCCTCATCACTGAGTTCTTTTATTCAGAGCTCACTACTTTTAAATTTCTTAAAGTATTTAACTCTATTTCAAAGTATAGTTATTTTTGGTGATATTAAATGCTTTATTTTGCCTAAATTTTGAAATTTTTTTTAAAATGCCAAAAAAACCCCAAACACAAACATTCTTAACTTTTGATCATTCCGTTCTACATATATAATCAGTAATTCACAATATCAATACATAGTTGCATATTCATCATCATGATCATTTCTTGGAACATTTGCATCTATTCAGAAAAAGAAATAAAAAGAAAACAGAAAAAAATTCATACATACCATACCCCTTACCTCTCCCTTTCATTGATCACTAGCATTTCAGTCTAAATTTATTTTAACATTTGTTCCTCATATTATTTGTTTTTATTCTATATGTTTTACTCATCTGTTGATAAGGTAGATAAAAGGAGCATCAGATCCTCAGACACATTGTGAAAGCTATATCATTATACAATCATCTTTAAGAAACATGGCTACTGGTACACAGCTCTACATTTTCAGGCAGTTCCCTCCAGCCTCTTCATTACATCTTGACTAACAAGGTGGTATCTATTTAATGCATAAGAGTAACCTCCAGGATAACCTCTCGACTCTGTTTGGAATCTCTCAGCCATTGACACTTTATTTTGTCTCATTTCGCTCTTCCCCCTTTTGGTCGAGAAGGTTTTCTCAATCCCTTGATGCTGAGTTGCTGCTTGTCCTAGAATTTCTGTCCCACATTGCCAGGAAGGTCCACACTCCTGGGAGTCATGTCCCACGTAGACAGGGCGAGGGTGGTGAGTTTACTTGTGTTGGCTGGAGAGAGAGAGGCAAAATCTGAGCAACAAACGTTCTCTTGGGGGTGACTCTTAGGCCTAATTTTAAGTAGGCTTGAGCTTTCCTTTGTGGGGTTAAGTTTCATATGAACAAACCCCAAGATTGGGGGCTCAGCTTGTAGTTTTGGTTGTCCACACTGCTTGTGAGAATATCAAGAATTCAACTTGGGGAAGTTGAATTTCCTGCTTTCTGACCATTCCCTGAAGGGGTCTTTGCAAATACTTTTTTATTCACTGTTCAAATCACTCTGGGATTTATTGGGGCATCACTCTGGACAAACCAACAAAATCTCATGCCCTATTCAAGGTTCCATGTACTTCTGCTGTTCAGTTAAGCTGTCTACATAAGTTATATTAGGAAATACACTAGTCAAAATATAAATTTTATACCAAATAAACATTTTTTGCTTTAGTCTCACGCATAAGTTAGAGTTTTATAATATTAATTATCATCTACTTTCATCACCCTGCAGTGTTGACATTCCTTTGTTCTTCCTAATGCAAAAACATTTTTAAATTTGTATATTTAGTCACTATCATTATACACTAGGCATTCCTATATTACACCATCTCTGTCTTTATCATCTATCTTTCTTTCTGATTTCATTTGTTCCCCCAGCCCTCTTCCCTCTGTCATTCTCACATTCAGTTTCATTCAGTGTTCTAACATAATTGTATTACAGTTAGGTAGTATCATGCTGTCCATTTCTGAATTGTTACAATCAGTCCTGTTGTACAATCTGTATCTCTTCAGCTCCAGTTACCCAATATCTTACCCTATTTCTGGCTCCTGATGGTCTCTGTTACCAACTGAAATTCTCCCAAGTTTATTCACTAATGTCAGTTCATATTAGTGAGACCATACAGTATTTGTCCTTTTGTTTCTGGCTAATCTCACTCAGCATAATGTCCTTAAGGTCCATCCATTTTGTTACATCACTTTATTCTATCTTACAGCTGCATGATATTCCATCGTATGTATATACCACAGCTTGTTTAGCCACTTGTCTGTTGGTAGGCATTTAGGCTGTTTCCATCTCTTGGCAATTGTAAATAATGCTGCTATAAACATTGGTGTGCAAATGTCCGTTTGTGTCCTTGCCCTCATGTCCTCTGAGTAGATACCTAGCAATAGTATTGCCAGGTCATATGGCAATTCTATACTTAACTACCTGAGGACCCGCCAAACTGCCTTCCGGGAGCAGTTGTATCATTTCACATTCCCACCAACAGTAGATAAGTGTGCCTCTTTCTCCACATCCTCTCCAGCACTTGTTTTCTATTTTATTGATAATGGCCATTCTGGTGGGTGTGGGATGATTTCTCATTGTGGTTTTGATTTGCATTTCCCTAATAGCCAGGGAAATGAGCATCTTTTCATCTTTTTCACCATCACACAGTCCCATTGTGAAAGCTCTATCATTGTACAATCATCTTCAAGAAATATGGCTACTGGAACACATCTCTACATTTTCAGGCAGTTCCTTCAACCTCTATTTGATCTTGATTAACAAGGTAATATCTATTTACTGCATAAGAATAACCTCCAGAATAACCTCTTGACTGTTAGGAATCTGTTAGCCATTTGTATTTCCTCTTCTGAGAAGTATCTGTTCAAGTCTTTTGCCCATTCTGTGATCGGGTTGTCTGTCGTTTTATTGTTGTGTTGAACAATCTCTTTATATATTCTGGATACTAGATCTTTATCTGATATATCATTTCCAAAAATTCTCTCCCATTGTGTAGGCTGTCTTTTTATTTTCTTGACGAAGTTTTTTGATGCACAAAAGTGTTTAATTTTGAGGAGTTCCTATTTCGTTCTTTCTTCAGTGCTCGCTCTTTAGGTGTAAGGTCTAGGAAACCCCTTCCTATTATAAGATATTTCCCTACATTTTCTTCTAAAATTTTTATGGTCTTAGGTCTACTGTTTAGGTCTTTGATCCATTTTGAGTTAATTTTTGTATATGGTTTGAGATATGGATCCTCTTTCATTCTTGTGGATATCCAGTTCTCTAGGCACCATTTATCGAAGAGACTATTCTGTCCCAGGTGAGTTGGTTTCATTGCCTTATCAAAGATCAATTGTCCATAGATGAGAGGGTCTATATCTGAATACTTTATTCTATTCCATTGGGCAGTATATCTATCTTTATGCCAGTACCATGCTGTTTTGACCACTGTAGCTTCATAATTCTCCTGCTTTCCCTTATATTAGATGTATTAATGTAATCTTGACTCTGTTTTAAATCCTACTCTCTGTACTTATTAGCCACTCTAGGTTTTTTCCATCTTGGAATCTTCCTGTATTATGTTTGGACCTTCTCTCATCTGTTTTCTAGTTAATTTATTATAATATCTAATCTTTTTATTTCCATATCTAACTTTTAATTTCTTCTCTACCTTACAGGCAAACAACCCTAAATGAGTGCAAGCTCCCCCTTGTTTTCTGTATGCTGGACGACTTGAGTTTTTCTTGTGGAGTAATAGGACTAATGCTCTGGTTGCTACCAATGGGCGCTTCAGCTTCACTTCCTCATGCTTTGGCGGCTCCCATCTCCTTGTCTTGTTCCCTGGTGCACTTCTCTCCTGCCCCTTACAAACATGTACTGACTTCTCAGTATGTGAAGCTGGTTTTCTGGATGAAGAGACCCTTGGATTAGTCTCTGGCATGGAGTAGTGATCTGAATTTCCCTGATTCAGGGAGGGATTAGGGTTATGTCGGATCATGAGCCTGCCATGGTTTCTCCATCTGGTGAATTCATTCTGCTTACTGTTGTTTTAAGAAATTTAAGACATTACAATGTCTTTCTCAATTGGGGTTTCCACAAAAATTAAACATCAATACCCTAAAGCATCCATTAAATGAAGTGACCTAACTTCTATGCATCTGGAGTGATACTAGTTTTGTATGTTCCTGAGAGAATTGAGAAACTAGTCAGTCCTTTTCTGTCTTTTGTTGTTCAGGTGAACAATGTGGTTTGAGAAAGGATGTGATTATTACCATGTTTTAAGACAGTTTAAGGAATATATATATAGTAGTAATATATACATGTAGCATAAAATTTAAAATGTACGAAGGGGTGTGGTATACAATGAAAGTCTCCCTTTCTGTCTCTCCAACTAACAATTTCTTGTTTATCCTTCTGGAGATACTGTATACATACAGAGATATTATCTATTTTAAATACAGATGATAGAATACCATTTATATAGTATGTTCCCTTGCTTTTTTGACATAAGTCCATGTTTTATAGTTCCGTGTTTGTGCATATAGACCTTTCTCATTCTCACATACTTATTGTATGGATATGCTACATTCTGTTGAACCAAATCTTCTGTTGATGGATAGTTAGTTGTTTCCAGCCTTTGGTATTACAAAGTGTTTTCTTTTATGTGAGCTTTTTGTACACAAGACATTGTGCTGGTTTGAAAGTATTATATACCCTAGAAAAAGCCATTATTTTAATCCTGATCCAATCTTGTGGGAGCAGCCATTTCTTTTAATACTGATTCAGAAATGTGGATTAGAATATTTTGATTAGATTATCTCCATGGGAGATATGACACACCCAGTTGTGGGTATTGGCTTTTGCTTAGATGGAGATGTGATTCTTCCCATTTCAGGTGGGTCTTGATTAGCTTGTTGGAATCCTTTAAAAGAGGAAACATTTTGGAGAGAGACAGAAATGACAGAAGCCTCAGAGCTGACAGAGAGAGCAGATATGCTTAGAGAACACTTGCTTCAGAGAACAGTGACATGGATGTTTGGAGATGCTTGGAACCCAGCAGATGTCGTCATGAGATGTTAAGCCAGAAGAACCTGGAGAGAGCCAAGGGTAAGCCAAGAGATGAAAGCCAGCCCCAGAGAACTAAAGTGAGGAAACTCCACAGGAAAAAGGCTGAAACCAATGGAGCCCAGGAACAAGGGACCAGCAGAGCCATCTACACCACTCCCCAGCTGACAGAGGTGTTGCAGACCTATCAGCTTTCCTTGAATTAAAATATCTTTCCCTGGATGCCTTAGTATAGACATTTTATAGGCTTAAATCTGTAAACTTGTAAGTTATTAAATTCCGCTTTATAAAAGCCATTCAAGTTTTGGTATATCACTGTCAGGCAGCTTGCAAACTACTACAGACATGTATTTTGAATTATAGACAACCCTCTTTCTAGTAGCATAAATAATTTAGAGTTGACGGTCAAATGATTAGGGTAATTAAAAGAAAAGATATAATATAAACATTATTGAGTTAAGTGACCACATAATCAAAATTTAATTGGTGGTTGATCACAAATATTTCTTCATGTTTTTAGGAACTACTAAATGTGTTTAAGATCAACAGATACAGTTTTGGTGTTTTGTACTTTAGAATAAACACCCATATCTATTGCTTTTCTTTAGCTATGTAGGTTGTAATCACATTGACTTGTAAATTCTGAAATGAGGTTCCTTTCCACAGGAAATAGTTGTAGAAAATGTTATTTTAAAGGCAAGTGATGTGAAGCATTAGCTGTTTTTCAGCTTTATCTAAGCAGTCTTTGCAGAGTTTATTGCTAAGGGTGGAACTAACAAATTAGAACTGTCAGGTAAACAAAATCCCACTAGGCCAGGCAGAGGTCTGATCATTCCAGCTCTGCTTCAATTTTAAATATAGTTTTGAAAATGGTGAAGGACCTTCTGTGTTCCTGGCATTTCAGCATGACTTTATTTTATAGTAAATAACTGATGTTTATCTCATATTTTAAATGAAGGGGAAAACACAAAAACACTGTCAGGTTATCTGCCATCTGCCTAACTTGCATCATCCTGATAGCATCTATAGTATTGGAGCCTTTTGTTACCCGTTCAGTGAGAATTCAGTGAGCATGTAGGGCTACTCATTTTTATATTTTCTTTAAAAAATGTTTGTGCTATTAAATAGTGTATTGGTGTATGTGCCTGAAGTATATCTGTGTCATCTAAATAGTCTTTTTTGTTCAAATGGTAATAACAGGCAGGGCTTAAGCAATAGCTCTCCCAGGGATCAGAACCACCCCTTCTCAGCCTAGCAGTGGCCCAGTTTATCCCTTTGTATCAAGAGGGCCTAGCCTTGCCTCTCTCTTTCTTGTGTGAACCTTTTATTTCTCATCTGTACCATTAAGGGGTCAGACTACATTTCTTTCAAGGTCCTGT
Source organism: Tamandua tetradactyla (assembly GCF_023851605.1). Taxonomy (NCBI): domain Eukaryota; kingdom Metazoa; phylum Chordata; class Mammalia; order Pilosa; family Myrmecophagidae; genus Tamandua; species Tamandua tetradactyla. The sequence continues at coordinate 42,286,414 of NC_135329.1, forward strand.
TCAGCTCAGATTTCTATAATATTATGAATGTCTCATCAGATGTTTTTCTCTAACCCTTACAGTTCTCGTCTTTGAAAATAGGGCCTAGGATTTGATTTCTAAATTTGGCCTAAATTGCCTAACCTGACAGAAAATGAAATGAAATAAATTTTCATTTCAGAAAATGAAATAAATTTTCTCCAGAATTACCAGGTTTTCAATAACTTCAGATTGTTTAAACATAAGATTATTGTGGGTTTTCAAATATAGAATGTTTAGAAAGAAAATTAAGTCCGTTTCCCATGCCTGTTGATTATACCATAATTTAAAACTAACCATGGCTTTTTACATTTTTTCCTTTGAGACACACAAGACTAAAAGCACCATGTGGAATGCTCCACTGTGCCTGCCTTCGTCTTGATGATATACTCCTCTGTTTGGCTCAGAAGTGCAGTCCCATGGTAATTGAGATTCTTCAGCCAACATGAGAGGCAGGATGAGATCCTAACAGCAAAGCTTCTTCTGCAGTCCCCCTCATAGGGCCACTCCCTGGAATTGCACATCCCCGGTGCTTTTTATGGGAGAAAGCTTCAAGACACAGCTCTTAGCCGTTCCTTGCAGCAGAGTGCCAGCCCTTAGCCTTTTGGCATTGATTCTGGAGTTACGATAGGTTTTGACAGAGAGAATGAGGTCTCAGGTTTTATAAAGCTAGCCCTATCTTCATTCCCCTCTTTTTTTTATCCTCACAATGAAATATATCAGAGTGCAGATGACTATAGGGATAATAAGACACATTAGTTTATCCAAATAAATAATTTGCACTGAATCAAACATCTCACAACTATGAAGGTGGCGTGTGGCCGTGAAGTTGAATTCTGTATCTTTGTGGTTTAGATACATGGTCTGACAAATAGAGAGAGATACATCATGGCCTGACAAGGATTTTTTTTTTTTTGCATGAGCAGGCACTGGGAATCAAACCCGGGTTTCCGGCATGGCAGGCAAGAACTCTGCCTACTGAGCCACCGTGGCCCGCCCTTTTCTTTTTCTGACTTATGAATTTATGTACCTTTAAAAAGTATACGCATTGATGAGAGTGTTGATGATTGTGGACTTGGGGCATTAGACCTGATGCCGGATGAATGCAGGTGGCTGAAGGATGCACTGACTGAGAAGTAGATTGGTGAACGACAGTGTATACATGTGATTGAATATTCTGCTACTTCAAAACGGAATGAAGTCGTGTTGCTTGCAGCGATGTGAATGAATCCGTGGGACATTTGGTAAGGCAAAATAAGCCAGAAAAGAAGGAGCAGTTATTGTATCGTCTCCTTTAGAAAATGCTTATTAAAAAAATGGGGGGGGGGGCAGGCCACCGTGGCTTAGCAGGCAGTGCTCTTGCCTGCCATGCCAGAGACCTGAGTTCGATTCCTGGTGCCTGCCCACTCAGGAAAAAAAAAAAAATAGGGGCCTAGATTGTAAAGTCTTATAGCAGACATATTTAATCTGGATTGATAGCTACTATTTCTGGATTTTGAGAGGCTGTTTTATGTATGTATAACCTGGTATTTAGAGATAAGAATGAAGCCGATCAGCTTGGCATTAAGGTAATTCAGAACACAGGGGTAAGGAAGACATTGTCTATATTTTAGAACCGCACCTGCTCGTTGTAGGTGTGACATCTACAGTGAACACAAGTGTGTTGTTGTCTTCAGTTTTCCCCATGGCTGACTCAGTGATTGGGGGAGCTTGATGATGGCAGAGTCGTGAAGTGTGTTATTCCTGGAGGCACTCTTCTGAGGATGTTTGGGATGTTTTCTGAGATACGGTGTCTTGGGCCAGCAGAATGCAAGTAAAGTGTGGTTTTTTTTTTTTTTTTTTTGTGATTGTGGATGCCCTTCAGTATTGCCTTCTTGGTTTTCAAAGCCTTTGTTTTGGCTTCAGTTTTGGGAGGGGTAGGGACTTCCTTCTTTGCCTTCTTTATGAAAAGCTCATAATTCAAGTTTTTAAAAAAATTTTTTATTGACAAAACAACATACAAACACTAACATTCTTAACATACAAACATTCCATACATGGTGTACAATCAGTGGCTCACAATATCTTCACATAGTATGTATTCATAACCATGATCATTTTTTAGAACATTTGTATCACTCCAAGAAAAGAAATAAAAAAAAAAAATTCACACATTCCATATCCCTTACCTCTCCCTTTCATTGATCACTAGTATTTCCATCTACCCAATATATTTTTACCTTTGTTCCCCCTATTATTTGTTTGTTTATATTTTTTACTCATCAGTCCATACTGTTATAAAGGGAACTTCAGACATAGGTTTTCACAGTCACAAAGTCACATTGTAAATGTTATGTCTTTATACAATCATCTTCAAGAAACAAGGCTACTGGAGAATAGCTCTACAGTTTCAGGTACTTCCCGTTAGCCACTCAAATATGCCATAAACTGAAAAGGGATATCTATATAATGTATAAGAATAACCTCCAGGATAACCTCTTGACTCTGTTTGAAATCTCTCACTCACTGACACTTTTATTTGTCTTATTTTTTTCTTTCCCTTTTCAGTCAAGAAGGTTTTCTCAGTCCCTTGATACTGAGTGCCAGCTCATTCTAGGATTTCTGTCCCACATTGCCAGGAAGGTTTACACCCCTGGGAGTCTTGTCCCACATAGAGAGGAGAAGGACAGTGAATTCACTTGCCATATTGGCTGAGAGAGGTCACATTTGAGCAATAAAAGAGGTTCTCTGGGTGTGACTCTTAGACCTCCTTTTTTTTCCTCACTTTTTAAACATGAATTTATTCAGTAAGTACTTTTGGAATATTTATTATGCAAAGGGGATACAAAAATGTAAAAGTTAAACTAACGTTTGGGTGACACGTTGCTGTTTAGAATAAGCATTCAAATATGCAGTTTCTCTTTTAGCACAACAAGTATTCAGTGAACGTCAAGTCTTAGTACTATTGAACCAATGTGTCATTAAGAGAAATAGGAAAGTCAGGAGAAAATTTGGGAAAAATTATAGGTTTGGTTTTAGATACATAGAATTTGAAGGGATGATGAGCAAAGTCTAATTTAACTTAAATGATTTAAGGCAATGTGTTTGAAAAAAAATAACTTCCCTTTTTAAAAAAAGTAGTTAATTCTACATTTTGCTATTTGAAGCTTAACTTTCATGATGTGCAACCTAACTTCACTGAGAGACCTCCTTAACTTTACAGGTTAGGCATGGTTGTGCTTGTACAGACTTCAAAAAAAAAATTCCTGGATCCATAACTTATTAAGCATAAAATCCCCCTTTAACATTAAAAAGTTTCCAAGAATCCTCACTTAAGAATGTTTATAGTGTTTATATCTGCTGCTTGAGAACCATATAATGACACAAGGCTATTGTGAATTAGTAATAACACCTTTAGGGGAATTTGTATTTTATTGATCACAAAAGCATCTACATATGCTGGGAAAATAAGTGAGAAATTACTTGTGGGGGATGTGATTTTAAGGACCCTTGGATAATTCGAAGTCATCGAACTTTTTTAAAGATTTTTTTTAAACATAGCAACATACAAACACGAACATTCTTACCATATAATCATTCCATTCTTGTTAAGTATTCAATAACTCACTTATTATTCAGTAATCATCACATAGTTGTATATTCATCACCATGATCACCTCTCAGAACATTTGCATCAATCCAGAAAAAGAAATAAAAAAGAAAAGAAAAAAATCATATGTGCTATACCTCCACCCCTCCCCCTCACCGATCACCAGCATTTCAATCTACTAGATTTATTTTAACATTCCTCCCATTATTTATTTTTAATCTATATATTTTACTCATCTGTCGATAAGGTAGATAAAAAGAGCATCAGACACAAGGTTTTTACAATCATGCAGTCACATTGCAAAAGCTATATCATTATGCAATCATCATCAAGAAACATGGCTACTGGAACACAGCTCTACATTTTCAGGCAGTTCTGTCCAGCATCTCCATTACACCTTAACTAAAAAGTTGATATCTATGTAATGTGCAAGAATAACCTCCAGGATAACCTCTTGACTTTGGAATCTTTCAGCCATTGACACTTTATTTTGTCTTTTTTCTCTCTTCCCCCTTTCGGTTAAGAGGGTTTTCTTAATCCCTTGATGTTGAGTCCCAGGTTATTCTAGGATTTCTGTCTCACATTGCCAGGAAGATCTACACCCCTGGGAGTCATGTCCCACATAGAGAGGGGAAAGGCAGTGAATTTGTTGCCATGTTGGCTGAAAGAGAGAAGTTAGGACTGCTTTTAGGTAGGCTTAGCCTGTCCTTTGTGGGGATCAGTTTCATAGGAACAGACCATAAGATTGAGGGCTTGACCTCTTGATTTGGTTGTCCCCACTGCTTGTAAGAACATCAGGAATTCTCCAAATGGGGAAATTGAATTTTTCCCTTTCTCCCTATTCCCCCAAGGGGACTTTTGCAGATACTTTATTCGTAGTCTGATCACTCTGGGATTTATTGGTCATCACAGTAAAATGGACAAATCCACAAAATATCATGCCCTATTCAAGGTTCCATGTACTTATGGTGTAAAATGAAACTGTCCATATAAGTTAAATTAGGAAATGCCCTAGTCAAAATATAAATTTTCTATCAAATAAACATTTCTCACTTTAGTCTCATGCAGAAGTTGAAGTTTTAAAGCATGAATGACCATCTATTTTCTTTAATTTTTTTAATTGTGAATATCACATATATGCCAAATTAATGTTTTTTTAATTGTGAAATATCACATATATGCCCCCCCAAAAAAACCCAATAAACTTCCAAGTACATTTTAACAAATAGTTATAGAACAGATTTTAAAGTTCGGTATGAGTTACAGTTCCACAATTTTTTTGTTTTTTCTTCTAACTTGTCCAAGACACTGGAACCAACAGAAATATCAATATAATGATTCAGCAATCATACTTGTGTGTTAAACCCTACCGTCTCTGTATAACTCCGCCATCATCTTTGATCTTTCTTCCACTCTTTAGGGGTATTGGGCTATTCCCATTCTAACTTTTTCATGTTGGAAGGGGCTGTCAATAATATGAGATAGGGGATGGAACTAGTTGGTGTTCTGGAGAGGCTGACCTCTGCATTTCAGGAGTTAACTAGTCCAGGGACCCATCTGGAGGTTGTAGGTTTTGAAAAGTTACCCTAGTGCATGGAACCTTTGTAGAATTTTTTATAATGTCTGTTCTAGTTTGCTAGCTGCCAAAATGCAACATACCAGAAATGGATTGGCATTTAATAAAAGGGGATTTATTTTGTTAGTTCTTCAGAGGAAAGGCAGCTAACTTTCCACTGAGGTTCTTTCTTATGTGGGCAGGCACAGGGTGGTCTCTGCCGGCCTTCTCTCCAGGCCCCTGGGTTCCAACAGCTTTCCCCAGGGTGACTTCTTTCTGCATCTCCAAAGGCGTGGGCTGAGCTGCGAGTGCTGAGGTGAGAAATGCTGAGCTGCTTAGGCTGTGCCACATTGCACTCTCTCTCATTTAAGCACCAGCTAATTAAGTCAAACATCCTTCATTGCAGCAGACACGCCCCCTAGCCAACTGCAGATGTAATTAGCAACAGATAAGGTTCACGTACCATTGGCTTATGTATGCAGCAACAAAACTAGGTATGCTTACCTGGCCAAGTTGACAAATGAATCTAACTAACACAATGTCCTACATATTCTTTAGGATTGGCTGGAATTTTTTTTTTTTTCAATTTTTAATTAATAAAAATCAGTATACAACATGAGCTTTTTTTTTTTTTTAAGCGTATATTTTGGGTAAAATACAATAAAACGAACATCAGTTTCTTGCCCATGTTTTTTTTCCAGGGATAAATGCATGAACAGAAACATGAATAAATAAAAGTAAAGCAACTGAAAAGCCCACAATCAACTGAAAACTAAATGAACAAGAAATGCTTCTTTTTTTTAATTTTATTTTTTTAACTTTTTTTATTAATTAAAAAAATTAACAAAACATTAAGAGATCATTCCATTCTACATATACAATCGGTAATTCTTAATATCATCACATAGTTGCATATTCATCATTTCTTAGAACATTTGCATCAATTTAGAAAAAAATAAAAAGACAACAGAAAAAGAAATAAAACGATAACAGAGAAAAAAAAGATTATACATACCATACCCCTTACCCCTCGCTTTCATTTACCACTAGCATGTCAAACTAAATTTATTTTAACATTTGTTCCCCCTATTATTTATTTTTATTCCATATGTTCTACTCTTCTGCTGATATAGTAGCTAAAAGGAGCATCAGACACAAGGTTTTCACATTCGCAGAGTCTCATTGTGAAAGCTATATCATTGTTTAATCATCATCAAGAAACATGGCTACTGGAACACAGCTCTACATTTTCAGGCAGTTCTTCCAGCCTCTCCACTACATCTTGAACAACAAGGTGATATCTACTTAATGCATAAGAATAACCTCCAGGATAACCTCTCAACTCTGTTTGGAATCTCTCAGCCATTGACACTTAGTCTCATTTCACTCTTCCCCCTTTGGTCCAGAAGGTTCTCTCACTCCCTTGATGTTAATTCTCAGCTCATTCTAGGGTTTTTTCTCAGTCCCTTGATGCTGAGTCTCAGCTCATTCCAGGATCTCTGTCCCACATTGCCAGGAAGGTCGACACCCCTGGGAGTCATGTCCCATGCAGAGAGGGGAAGGGTGGTGAGACTGCTCGTTGTGTTGGCTGGAGAGAGAGGCCACATCTGGGCAACAAAAGAGGCTCTCTTGGGGGTGACTCTTAGGCCTAAATTTTAAGTAGACTTGACCTATCCTTTGTGGGGTTAAGTTTCATGTGAACAAACCCCAAGACTGGGGGCTCAGCCTATAGCTTTGGTTGTCCACACTGCTTGTGAGAATATCAAGAATTCAACTTGGGGAGGTTGAATTTTTCCCCACTCTCACCATTCCCTGAAGGGGGCTTGCAAATACTTTTCCAGTCACTGATCAAATCACTCTGGGATTCATCGGGGCATCATTCTGGACAAACCAACAAAATCTCATATGCTACCTGAGATTCCAAGTACTTATGACATTCACTCAAACTATCTACATGCAACATGAGCTTTTTTTAAAATCAGATACTGTTATATTCATCATCATTTCATCATTCATCTAAGATATTCATCATTTCTTAGAACATTTGCTTCAATTCAGAAAAAGAAATAAAAAGAAAAGAAAAAAATTCATACATACCATACCCTTTACCCCTCCCTTTCATTGATCACTAGCATTTCAATCTACTAAATTTATTTTAACATTTGTTCCCGCTATTATTTATTTATTTTTAGTCCGTATATGTTACTTAGTCTGTCCATAAGGTAGATAGAAGAAGCTTCGGACACAAGATTTTTAGTCACATTGCGAAAGCTATATCATTATACAGTCATCTTTAAGAAACATGGCTACTGGAACACGGCTCTACATTTTCAGGTAGTTCCCTCCAGCCTCTTCTGTTACACCTTAACTAAAAAGGTGATATGTATTTAATGCATAAGAATAACCCCCAGGATAACCTTTCAACTCTGGAATTTCTTAGCCAATTTTGTCTCATTTCTCTCTTCCCAGTTTTGTTTGAGAAAGTTTTCTCAATCCCTTGGTGCTGAGTCCCAGCTCATTCTAGGATTTCTGTCCCATGTTTCCAGGAAGGTCCACACCCCTGGAAATCATGTTCCATGTAGAGAGGGGGAGGGTGATGAGTTTGCTTGTCGTGTTGGCTGAGACAGAGAGAGAGAGACCACATCTGAGCAACAGAAGAGGTTCTCTTGGGGGTGACTCTTAGGCCTGTTTTTAAGTAGGCTTGAGCTATCCTTTGTGGGGTCAAGTTTCCTATGAACAAACCCCAAGATTGGGGGCACAGCCTATAGCTTTGATTGTCTCCACTGCTTGTGAAAATATCAAAAATTCTCCACTTGGAGAACTTGAATTTTCCCCCTTTCTCACCATTCCCACAAGGGGACTTTGCAAATGCTTTTTTATTCTCTTTTCAAATCGCTCTGGGATTTATCAGAGCATCACTGTGGACAAACCTGCAAATTCTCATGCCCTACCCAAGGTTCCCTGTCTATGGTGTTCAGTTAAGCTGTCCAGATAAGTGATATTAGGAAATGCACTAATCAAACTATAAATTTTGTACCAAATAAACATTTTTTGCTTTATTGTCACGCATAAGTTAAACTTCTAAAATATTATGATCGTCTGTTTTCGACACCCTGCAGTATTGACATTCCTTTGTTCTTCCTCATGCAAAAACATTTTTAAGTTTGTACCTTTAGTCACTATCATTATATACTCTAGGCATTCCTATATTACACCATTTCAGTTTTTATTGTCTGTCATTTCTTCTGGTTTCATTTGTGCCCCCAGCCTCCTCCCTCTATTATTCTCACATTCAGCTTTGCTCAGTGTTCTAACATTATTGTATTATGGTTAGGTAGTGCATTTCAGAATTTTTACAATCAGTCCTGTTGCACAATCTGTATCCCTTCAGCTCCAGTTACCCAATATCTACTCTATTTCTATCTCCTAATGGTGTCTGTTACCAACTGAAGTTTTCCAAGTTCATTCACTAATGTCAGTTCATATCAGTGAGACCATACAGTATTTGTCCTTTTGTTTCTGGCTAATCTCACTCAATATAATGTCCTTAAAGTCCACCCATGTTATTACATACTTCATAACTTTATTCTGTCTTACAGCTGCATAATATCCATCATATGCATATACTACAGCTTGTTTAGCCAGTCATCTGTTGGTGGACATTTAGGCTGTTTCCATCTCTTGGCAATTGTAAATAATGCTGCTATAAACATTAGTGTGCAAATGTCCGTTTGTGTCCTTGCCCTCATGTCCTCTGAGTAGATACTTAGCAATGGTATTGCCGGGTCATATGGCAGTTCTATACTTAGCTTCCTGAGGAACCTCCAAACTGCCTTCCACAGTGATTGTACCATTTGACATTCCCACCAACAGTGCATAAGTGATAAGTATGCCTGTTTCTCCACAACCTCTCCAGCACTTGTCATTTTCTGTTTTATTTAAAATGGCCATTCAGGTGGGTGTGAGATGATGTCTCATTGTGGTTTTGATTTGCATTGCTCTAATGGCCAGGGAAGTTGAGCATCTTTTCATGTGTCTTTTGGCCATTTGTATTTCCTCTTCTGAGAAGTGTCTGTTCAGGTCTTTTGCCCATTTTGTAATCAGGTTGTCTGTCTTTTTGTTGTTGAGTTGAACAATCTCTTAATATATTCTGGATACTAGGCCTTTATCTGATGTATAATTTCCACATATTGTCTCCCATTGTGTGGGTTGTCTTTTTACTTTCTTGACGAAGTTCTTTGATGCGCAAAAGTGTTTAATTTTGAGGAGTTCTCTTTTCTTTCTTCAGTGCTCATGCTTTGGGTGTAAGGTCTAGGAAACCACCTCCTATTACCATATTTATAAGATATTTCCCTACATTTTCTTCTAAAAGTTTTATGGTTTTAGGTCTACTGTTTAGGTATTTGATCCATTTTGAGTTAGTTTTTGTATAGGGTGTGAGATATGGATCCTCTTTCATTCTTTTGCATGTGGATATCCAGTTCTCTGGGCACCATTTATTGAAGAGACTGTTCTGTCCCAGGTGAATTGGCTTGACTGCCGTATCAAAGATCAGTTGTCCATAGATGAGGGGTCTCTATCTGAACACTCTATTTGATTCCATTAGTCAATGTATCTATCTTTATGCCAGTACCATGCTGTTTTGACCACTGTATCTTTGTAATACAACTTGAGGTCAGGTAGCGTGAGACCTCCAACTTCATGTTTCTTTCTCAGGATGCTTTACCTATTTGGGGCACCCTGCCCTTCCAGATAAATTTTGTTATTGGTTTTTCTATTTCTGAAAAGTAAGTTTTGAGGATTTTAACTGATACTGCATTGAATCTGTAAATCAATTTAGGTAGAATTGATATCTTAACTGTATTTGTCTTCCAGTCCATGAACACTGTATGCCCTTCCATTTATTTAGGTATTCTATGATTTCTTTTAAGAGTTTCATGTAGTTTTCTTTGTATAGGTCTTTTGTCTCTTTAGTTAAATGTATTCCTAAATATTTTATTCTTTTGGTTGCAATTGTAAATGGATTTTTTTTTTTGATATCCCCCTCAGATTGTTCATTACTAGTGTATAGAAACACTACAGATTTTTGAGTATTGATCTTGCAACCTGACACTTTGCTGTATTCATTTATTAGTGCTAGTGGTTTTGCTGTGGATTTTTTTGGGTTTTGATATATAGTGTCATACCATCTGCAAACAGTGCACATTTTACTACTTCCTTTCCAGTTTTGATGCCTTGTATTTCTTTTTCTTGCCTAATTGCTCTGGCTAGAACTTCCAACACAGTGTTGAATAACAGTAGTATTAGTGGACATCCTTGTGTTGTTCTTGATCTTAGGGGGAAAGTTTACAGTTTTTTCCCTTTGAGGATGATGCTAGTTGTGTAGTTCCTTTATCATATCTAGGAAGTTCCCTTCTATTCCTGTTCTTTGAATTGTTTTCAACAGGAAAGGATGTTGAATTTTGTCAGATGCCTTTTCTGTATCAGTCAAGATGATCATTTGGTTTTTCTGCTTTGATTTGTTGATATGGTGTATTACATCAATTGATTTTCTTATGTTGAGTCATCCTTGCATACCCGAGATGAATCCCAGTTGGTCATGGTGTATAATTCTTTGAATGTTGTGCCAGTTTGAAAGAATGTATGTACCCTAGAAAAGCCATGTTTTAATCTTAATCCCATTTTGTAAAGACAGCCATTTCTTCTAATCCCTATTCAGTATTGCAAGTTTGAAACCGTAATTATATCATCTCCCCAGAGATGTGATTTAATCAAGAGTGGTTTTTAAGCTAGTTTAGGTGGAGGTGTGTCTCCACCCATTTGAGTTGGTCTTTTTTTTTTTTTTAATAATTTTTTTTATTAATTTTAAGTTTTTAAAAAAATATATAACAACAAAGAAACACAAACATTCCTAACATATAATCATTCTGTTCTACATATATAATCAGTAATTCGCAATATCACCACATAGTTCATAGTTATCATCATGATTATTTTTTGGAACATTTGCATCTATTCAGAAAAAGAAATAAAAAGAAAACAGAAAAAAATTCATACATACCATATCCCCCACCTCCCCCTCACCTATCACCAGCATTTCACTCTAAATTTATCTTAACATTTGTTCCCCCTATTATTCATCTTTATTCCATATGTTTTTACTCATCTGTTGATAAGGTAGATAAAAGGAGCATCAGACACAAGGTTTTCACAACCCCGCAATCACATCGTGAAAGCTATATATCATTATACAATCATCTTTAAGAAACAAGGTTACTGGAACACAGCTCCACGTTTTCAGGCAGTTCCCTCTGGCCTCTCCACTACATCTTGACTAACAAGGTGATATCTATTTAATGCTTAAGAATAACCTCCAGGATAACCTCTTGACTCTGTTTGGAATCTCTCAGTCATTGACACTTATTTTGTCTCATTTCACTCTTCCTTTTGGTTGAGGAGGCTTTCTCAATCCCGTTATGCTGAGTCTTGGCTCATTCTAAGGGTTTTTCTCAATCCCTTGATGCTGAGTCTCAGCTCATTCCAGGATTTCTGTCCTATGTTGCCAGGAAGGTCCACACCCCTGGGAGTCATGTCCACGTAGATGGGGGAGGCTGGTGAGTTTTCTTGTTGTGTTGGCTGGAGAGAGAGGTCACATCTAAGCAACAAAAGAGGTTCTCTTGGGGATGACTCTTAAGCCTAATTTTAAGTAGGCTTGAGCTATCCTTTGTGGGGTTAAGTTTCATATGAAAGCCTATAACTTTGATTGGCCGCACTGCTTGTGAGAATATCAAGAATTCAACTTGGGGAAGTTGAATTTTCCTTTAGGGAGCTTCTTAATGACTGATTCAATTTCTTTAGTTATGATGGGTTTGTTGAGGTCATCTATTTCTTCTCGAGTCAGTGTTGGTTGTTCATGCCTTTCTAGGAAGTTGTCAGTTTCATCTACATTGTTGAGTTTATTAACATAAAGTTGTTCATAGTATCCTCTCATTACTTCCTTTATTTCTGTGGGGTCAGTGGTTATGTCTCCCTTCCATTTCTGATTTTATTTATTTGCTTCCTCTTTCTTTTTCTTTTTGTCAACCTCACTAAGGGACCATCAATCTTATTGACTTTCTCATAGAATCAACTTCTAGTTTTGTTGATTTTCTTGATTGTTTTCATGTTCCCAGTTTCATTTCTTTCTGCTCTTAATCTTCATTATTTCTTTCCTTCTGCTTGCTGTGGTGTTAGTTTGCCGTTCTTTTTCTAGTTCTTCCAAGTGGACAGTTAATTCAGCGATTTTTGTTCTTTTTTTTTAATGTAGGCATTTAATGCAATAAATTTCTCCCTTAATACTGCCTTTGCTGCATCCCATAAATTTTGATATGTTGTGTGTTCATTTTCACTTGCCACGAGATATTTCCTGATTTCTCTTGTAATTTCTTCCTTGACCCACTGGTTGTTTAAGAGGGTGTTGTTGAGCCTCCATATATTTGTGAATTTTCTGGCACTCTGCCTGTTATTGATTTCTAGCTTCATTCCTTTATTATCTGAGAATGTGTTTCATATGATTTCAATCTTTTTGAATTTATTGAGACTTGCTTTGTGACCCAGTATATGGTTGATACTTGAGAATGATCCATGAGCACTTGAGAAAAAAGGTGTATCCTGCTGTTTTGGGGTGTAATGTTCTGTAAATGTCTGTTAAGCCCTCTGTTTCTTTATTGATCCTCTGTCTACATGTTCTGTGCATTGAAGAGTGTGGGGAATTGAAGTCTCCAGCTATTATGGCAATCATATCTGTTTCTCTTTTTAGTGTTTGCCTCATGTATTTTTCCCCCTATTATTTATTTTTATTCCATATATTTTACTCATCTTTTGAAAAGTGCCTCATGTATTTTGGAGCATTGTGGCTCAGTGCATAAATATTCATGATTGTTATGTCTTCTTGTTGAATTGTATCTTTTATTAATACATAGTGTCCTTTGTCTCTTTTAACTGTTTTACATTTGAAGTCTAATTTGTTGGATATTAGTATAGCTACTTCTGCTCCTTTCTGATTGTTGTTTGCATGAAATATCTTTTCCCAACATTTCACTTTCAACGTATGTTTTTCCTTGGTCTAAGATGTGTTTCTTGTACATAGCATGTAGATGGGACCTGTTTTTTAATCCATTCTGCTAGTCTGTGTCTTTTATTTATTTATTTATTTATTCATTAAAAAAATTTACAAACCAAATAAAACATCAACATATAATCAGTAATTTACAATATCATCACTTAGTTGCATATTCATCATTTCTTAGAACATTTGCATTAATTCAGAAAAAGAAATAAAAGGACAATAGAAAAAGAAATAAAACGAACACAGAAAAGAAAAAAAAGGTTATACCTAACATACCCCTTACCCCTCACTTTCATTGATCACTAGCATTTCAAAGTAAATTTATTTTAGCATTTGTTCCCCCTATTATTTATTTTTATTCCATATGTTCTACTCGTTTGTTGACAAGGTAGATAAAAGGAGCATCAGACACAAGGTTTTCACAATCACACAGTCACATTGTGAAAGCTATATCATTATTCAGTCATCCTCAAGAAACATGACTACTGGAACACAGCTCTACATTTTCAGGCAGTTCCCTCCAGCCTCTCCATTACATCTGGAATAGCAAGATGATATCTATTTAATGCATAAGAATAACCTCCAGGATAACCTCTCGACTTTGTTTGTAATCTCTCAGCCATTGACACTTTGTCTTATTTCACTCTTTCCCCTTTTGGTCGAGAAGATACTCTCAATCCCTTGATGCTGAGTCTCAGCTCACTCTGGGATCTCTGTCCTATGTTGCCAGGAAGGCCCACACCCCTGGGAGTCATGTCCCACGTAGACAGGGGAAGGATGGTGAGATTGCTTGTTGTGTTGGCTGGAGAGAGAGGCCACATCTGAGCAACAAAAGAAGCTCTCTTGGGGGTGACTCTTAGGCCTAATTTTAAGTATAGTCTGTGTCTTTTGATTGGGAAATTTAGTGCGTTAACATTTGGTGTTATTACTGTATAGACAGTACTTTCTTCTACCATTTTGCCTTTTGAATTTTATATGTCAAATCTTATTTTTCTGCTTTTTACCTTTCCTGATGGTCTTCACGTCTACACTCTTTTCCACACCTCTCTCTCCTCTCTTTTCATATCTGTCTCTAGTGTTTCCTTTATTATTTCTTGCAGAGCTGGTCTCTTGGTCACAAATTCTCCCAGTGATTTTTTTGTCTGAAAGTGTTTTAATTTCTCCCTCATTTTTGAAGGGCAGTTTTGCTGGATATAGTATTCTTTGTTGGCAGTTTTTCTCTTTGAATGATTTAAATATATTATCCCACTGTCTCACAGCCTCCATTGTTTCTGCTGAGAAATCTACGTATAGTCTTATTGGGCTTCCCTTGTATGTGATGGATTCTTTCTCTCTTGCTTCTTTCAAATTTTTCTTTCTCCTTAACATCTGACATTCTGATTAGTTAGTGTCTTGGAGTATGTCTATTTGGATCTATTCTGTTTGGGGTATGCTGTACTTCTTGAATCTGTAATTTTAAATCTTTCATAAGAATTCAGAAATTTTCAGTGACAAATTCCTCCATTAGTTTTTCTTCTCCTTTTCCCTTCTCTTCTCCTTCTGGGACACCCACAGCATGTGTATCTGTGCGCTTCATGTTGTCATTCACTTCCCTGAGTCCCTGCTCATATTTTTCCATACTTTTCCCTATCTTTTCTTTTGCCTGTCAGGTTTCAGATGACCCATTCTCCAGTTCACTAATTCTATTTTCTGCCTCTTGAAATCTTACATTGTAGGTTTCCATTGTTTTTTATTTTCTATTTTTATCTCTTCTACTCTTCTTTCATTCCCAATAGTTCTGTGATTTGTTTTTTCAGACTTTTGCATGGGCAGGCACCAGGAAACAAACCTGGGTCTCTTGCATGAAAGGCGAGAACCCTGCCACTGAGCCACCCTTGCCTGCCCTGTTTTTTCAGACTTTTGATTTCTTATTTTTGGTCATTCCTTGCCTTCTTTATATCCTCCCTCAATTCACTGATTTGATTTTTAATGAGATTTTCCATGTCTGTTTGAACATTCTTAATTAATTGTTTCAGCTTCCTTTGACTAGGCCATATCTTCAATTTTCCTAGTGTCATTCATTAGTTTTTGCTGGCATCTAGTAGGCATTTAATTACCTTAATTTATCCTGGAGATTTTTTTCATTTTTTTATCTAGGATTTTCTTGCTGGATGACTTTGTTGTGTATCTGGTCATTGACATTCAATTCAGCTTATTCTGGACCTCTGGCTTAGGTTTTGTTTTATACCTCAGAATTTTTCAGTTCTTGTTTTCTTGTTTCTTGCCCTGCTTGTTTGGTGCCTTTTTTCCCCCGTAGGAGGGTCTACTTAGGTATTATAGACCCCAGCCAGATTTTCCCAGACCAAACTGACCTCCTCTCAGGAGGAAGGAGTCACCTGCGTCAGTTTTCCCTGTGACATCCAGCAGGTTGAAAGGCTTTCCTGTGAAGCCTGTGGACTCTGCATTTTTCCTATCCTTTCCGGTTATGAGGGGCTTTTCTGCCTGCAGATCCCACCAGCTTAAGGTGATACTTTACCTCATCAGATTCTCCCTGCTGGGAGCATGGTGGAGACTGAAGAGAGTTGTAGGCTGCCTTTAATCACTTCACTTTTCCAGATCCTGGCGTCTGAATTCCTTGATGAAAGGAATCCACCTGAGCTGGGCCCCACCCCTCTCCTGGGAAAGACACAGTCTCCAAACACTCAAACAAACTTAATTCTGCCTATGCCTGTGACAGTTGGAGCCTGAGAAGCCTTGCAGCTGTAGCCAGAGAGCAGTCAAGCCCTAGAAACACAGCCACAAAAAAAGAGAGAAAAATCCTTTTCAGAGCAGGATTCCTGTTCCTTGGTTTTGCCAGTCAAGAGCTTAAGTTGGTATGTTGCTCTGTGTAACTCCAGGTCCTATGTGCCCCATCCTTTCTTTCAGGGCCCAGACTCTTTCAAGTATTATGTGCTATCCAATCCAAAAAACCTCTGTTTCGTTTTTCCTTTTCTGTCAGTCCTGCCCCCTCTATGCCTGGGCAAAAACCAGCAACCTCCGCTTTAACTCGAGATTCAGCTGGGCTGGAGGCCTATTTTTAATACTCAGAAGTTGTTAATGAATTCCACAGTTGAAGCTTGGTTGCACTCAGCCCTTTCTGCTGGTAAAGTCTCTTTTCTTTTCCCTCTGCAAAGCAACCTGTGGGGGAGGCATGCTGTCCGCTGCAGCTTGGGGAACTCATCGTTTTGGGTGGGCTCGCCACCAGTCCAGCTGGTCCAGACTGGGTACACTGTGTGTCTGGTCACTGACGTGGCCCAGCAGTTCTGTACTGTTTCTGGCCATCTACTAGCTGCTCTGGTGGATGAACTGAATCTCACATCTCACTAAGCTACCATCTTGGCCCAATCTCTTTATTGCATTTTTAACATTTCAGAGTACTTTAACACTAGGTTTACCTTGCAGGAGGCCACCTGCTCATAGCATTCCCCACCCGTCCCCAAACCGAAGACTATATATAGATAACGTGATTATGGATTCCAGCAAGTGTTGATCAGCTAATGTAGAAGGCACTTGATGGCATAGTAAGGCTTTTAGGAATGGTAGTTTGTTTCTCTCCATTCCTTTCTTATTAAAATATTTCATTTCATCTAAGATGCAATTGATTAAAGAACATACTGATTTTGAAATGAAGAAACTATATACCATTGTTTGTCTAGAATCCACAAAATATGTTATTTCTTCACCAGAGTGTACACCTGTGAAGAAGTTTATGCAGGATCTTCATCCCCGTGAAGATAATGAAGCCCAAAGATAGTGGCACAAATGCTGAGTGACCTTTGACAAGTCTTCCCATCTTTAGGTTTTGGTTCCTACTTCTTAAAGAGATCTAATCCTTTTGGTTTGTTTTTAAGTACAGTTTTATTGAGCTGTATTATATATTATACATACCATATATTCATCGAAGTTGTACAATCACTGGTTTACAGAATCATACAGCTGTGCATTCATCATCACAATCAATTTTTTAACATTTTCATTTATCCAAAAAATATATAGATAAGAACAAATGTAAAATAAAAGTACAAAATAACACCCAAAACATCCTGTGCCCCCCACTATTATTTATTTATTTTTTCTTCCCTTTTTCCTTATCTGTCCATACATTGGGTAAAGGAGTATCGGTCACAAGGTTTTTACAATCATGCAGTCACACCTTAAATGCTCTAGTTATTCAGTCATCTTCGAGAATCAAGGCTGTTGGATTACAGTTCAACCAGTTTCAGGTATTTCCCTCTAGTTGCTACAATACATCAAAAACTGAAAGGGGATGTCTATATACTGTATAAAAATAACCTCCAGAATGACCTCTTGACTCTGTTTGAAATCTCTCAGCCCCTGAAACTCTATTTTTTATTATTAATTTTTAAAATTTTTTTAAAAATATGTAACACAAACATTCTTAACATAGATCATTCCGTTTTGCATATATAATCAGTAATTCACAATATCATCACATAGTTGCATATTCATCATCATGATGATTTCTTAGAACATTTGCATCAATTCAGAAAAAAAAATAAAAATAAAACAGAAAAAAATTCATACATACCATACCCCTTACCCCTCCCTTTCATTGATCACTAGTATTTCCCCTCCCTTTCATTGATCAGTAGTATGTCAATCTAAATTTATTTTAACATTTGTTCCCCCTATTTTTTATTTTTATTCCATATGTTTTACTCATCTGTCTATAAGGTAGATAAAAGGAGCACGAGACACAAGGTTTTCACAATCATACAGTCACATAGTGAAAGCTATATCATTATACAATCATCTTCAAGAAACATGGCTCCTGGAACACAGCTCTACATTTTCAGGCAGTTCCCTCCAACTTCTCTGTTACACCTTAACTAAAAAAGGTGATATCTGTTAAATGGATAAGAATAACTTCCAGGATAACCTCTTGACTCTGTTTGGGATCTCTCAGCCATTGGCACTTTATTTTGTCTCATTTCACTCTTCCCCCTTTTGTTTGAGGTTTTCTCAATCCCTTGATGCTGAGTCCCAGCTCATTCTAGGATTTCTGTCCCACGTTGCCAGGAAAGTCTATACCCCTGCAGTCATGTCCCAGGTAGCTGGGGGGAGGGCGGTGAGTTTGCTTGTTGTGTTGGCTGGAGAGAGAGGCCCCATCTGCACAACAAAAGAGGTTTTCTTGGGAGTGACTCTTAGGCCTGTTTTTAAGTAGGCTTGAGCTATCCTTTGTGGGGTTAAGTTTCATATGAACAAACCCCAAGATTGGGAACTCAGCCTATTGCTTTTGTTGTCTCCACTGCTTGTGAGAATATCACAAATTCTCCACTTGGGGAAGTTGAATCTTGCCCCTTTCTCACCATCCCCCCAAGGGGACTTTACAAATGCATTTTTACTCACTGCTGAAATTCTATTTTGTTTCATTTCTCTTCCCCCTTTTGGACAAGAAGAATTTCTCACTTTCATGATGGCTGGGCCAGACTCTTTCCTGGGAGCTGCGTCCCTTGTTGCCAGGGAGATTTATACCCCTGGGAATCATGCCCCACATAGAGGAGGAGGGCAGTGAGCTCACCTGTGGAGTTGGCTTAAGTGAGAGTCCACATCTGAGCAACAAAAGAGGTTCTTTCAGGTTACTTTTAGGTATAATCACAAGTAAGCTTAGCTTCTCCTTTGTAGGAATAATTTCATAAGGGCAAGTCCCATGATCGAGTGTCTGGCTCATCAAATTGGTAGTCCCCATTGCTTGCAAGAATATCAGGTCTTCTTCAGGTGGGGAAGTTTAGTATTTCCACTTTTTCCCCAGTCCTTCAAGGAGGTAAATCCTTTTTAATCATCTACCCACATTACTCTGTGAAGAAACAGGGCATCCCACCAACCTGAGAAACCAGCAAGATCTCACTTCCTATTCAAGGTTCCATGTAATTATGGTGTTTGAATAAGCTGATCATGCAAGTTAGATTTGATAGTGTGCTACCAAAAATATGAATTTTGCACCAAGTAAACATCTCTTCCTTTCATCTTACAGAGAAGTTGAAATTTTAAAATGCATTCAGTATCGCTAAGACCTAATTCTTAACCTGCCTCAGCAGGTTTCTGACCATATGATGATTAACCCATTTTATGTAAGGTATGATTATTGATGGATCTAATACTAAATTTAGGTAATTTTCCTCAGTAACATTGAATCTGAGAGAACTAATACCATAACATCTAAGATTCCTAGAAGCTAACGGGAACAATTTTAAATGTGTGCAGATATAGCAAAGTAAAAGAAAGTGTATGTCAGTTTCTAAATTTTAGCTCCATTATTATTGGAACATAAAACTGTTATTTATTTATTTACTATGTCATATTCAGGATTTTTTTTTAACCTTTTCTTAGGTTCAGGGAGCAAGTTTCCGAGGTTGGAAGGAAGTGACTTCTCTGTTTAATAAGGATGATGAACAGCATCTACTTGAAGGATGTAAATCTCCCAAGTCGAAAGGGTAAGTCATATGTGTTCACTTTTCACATGCGACAATTAAGATTTACTTCTTCTTTATGAGTAAAAACAAAGGAGTTGAACTAGTTTTTCATATTCTAGAGGCAAAAGAAAGTAAAATGTACTTTTTGGTAGTGGTAAGGGCTTATAAACATTTTGAAAAATTATGGAAAAGTGAAAAAAATAAATTTCTCAAACCAGCTATTGAAGTTAGCATTGTAAATTGAATGTATTAATTTTAAAGCAACTTGCATGCCTAAGATGTTCAGTAGTTTCATAAGATAAAGAAAATACAGTTAAAAATGGAAAGGAATCGATTGGTAAAGGTTTTTGAACTGACATTGTTCCTGCTACTTAATAAATATTTTGCGATTTAAAAAGTATACTTAAAGTTAAAAATAGAAACTCAGTGACTACTGTACCTAATGGTATTTCCAATGGCATATTTTCCCAGTGATAGGAAGAGTTAGTTATTAGACGATGTAATAATGTCTAATTAATTCTAGGTAGATGGTAAACCTAGAAGTAAAGAGTTTGCTTTTGTTTGAGGACGGTGGAGTACTTTTCTGCATTTATCAGGCAGATGAATAGCCCTTACTTTGCTCTGGCTAAGTAGACTTGACTTAAGCCACATTTTTTTCCTACAGAGAAAGTGTAAATAAGCTCTCAGTGATCAGAATGATCTGTTATACATCAGTGCTTCTCAACTCTAGAAATATATTAGGATCTCCTGGGACACTTTTAAAAATACCTATGCCCTGGCCTTACCTCAAATAAAGTCGGTTAGAATCTCTAGGGGTAAAACCTGGACATTGGTATTTTTAAAAAATGTTCCTAGGTAATGCTTATCAGAGTTGAGAACCACTGATCCAGATAATGATACTTCTGTACAGTCCTTTGTTTTTGTTGTTATTCATGATGATCTTTCTTTGTATGGAGTATACTTTCAGTTCTTTTTATAGTACACAATACCCTACATTTTAATTTTTTGCTTTACAAATTGCTGATTAAATATTTACGATTAACTTCCTATATGAGTAACCCCATTTAATATCTGTTTTGATAAATGGAATAAATTAATTAATAAATTAGTGCCTAATCTGAATCATGGCTTTTCATAGGTCTAGTTTTCTCAAGTACCTGAACACTGCCTTTCATATTGCTTTGAAACAGCTGTCTTTTTGTAATCTTAATTTTTTGTTTTCCTGTCAGAGAGTGAATTTTTTGCTTTTATTTTATTTTATTTTATTTTGCATGGGCAGGCACTGGGAATCGAACCCAGGTCTCTGGCATGGCAGGGAAGAACTCTGCCACTGAGCCACCGTGACCCGCCCAAAGACTATGTTCTTTTCATTATTTATTTATTTTTCACGTGGGCAGACACCAGGAATCGAACCTGGGTCTCCAGTACGACAGGCAAGAGCTCTGCCACTGAGCTGCCATGGCTTGCCTTTTTTTTTATTTTGCCAAATGATATTCTGCCTAAAATATGGCATTTATAAGTTTCATTACCAACACATACTGATGCTGATTTTTCTTTATTAATTTTAATATTTTAATTTTACAGATAGATTTGTGTTAATCTGTAAACAATAACTTTTTTTTAAAAAGAAGAACCTTAAATTTATGAAATTGCTGTGGTTTGAGACCATAAAATCACTGGATCACCCACACTTAACTTTTTTTTTATCTCTGTAGAACTAACTTACGATTGAAGGAAGAGTTGAAGACAGAGAAGAAATCTGGATTTTGGGACAATTTGGTTTTAAAACAGAATATACAATCTAAAAAACCAGATGAGATTGAAGGTTGGGAGCCTCCAAAAATTGCTCTTGAAGATGTAGCAGCTGAATCAAGTGACACCTTGAGTGACCATATGTCCTGGCCAGCCTGGGAAGATGATACTAAAGGCTCTACTAAATATACTACCCTGGCCAGCTCAGGTAACAGCTCCAAGTGGAGTATCAAATCAGCTGGAAAGTTGGTCAGTATTAGACGACAAAGCAAAGGTAATCTTACAGATAACTGGGAAGAATTAGAATGATTGTATAAAAGGAAAGCCTTCATAAAAGAAAAAATCCACACTTTCCATATATTTTCAAACCAATATTGGCCTAGTAACGCACCTTTGTATTTCATTTTATGAAGATTCTTTGAGTTTGCTGGTATCATAGTATTTTTTTATTAGTATATCATTGAGTTGTTTAGTCTGTTTTCCATATTAAAAAAGAATAGAGAATCTTATTTTGTGCCTCTGTTTCACATTTGGAATTTTATTTTCATATGTTAATTCATATGCTTTGAATTTTGAAATTCTCAAATATACTGTGACTTTTCAGTGAATATATACAAGGGTTGTATGTTTGATTGCCTTATTGTTCTACTTACAATCTGTGTTTTGCTGAAACTGGGATGTGAATTTTTGATGCTGTCCCCTAGGATATCAGGTATGATTTGCAGTTTGCCACAACACTATTTTCATGTCATCTTTAGTTTGTAGTTCTGTTTCAGAATACATACTTTATTCTTGCATTCAACATATATGTACAGTCTGTGAAACACAAGAATGTAGCAGTTGTGTAGTTCTTTTCTGTTGCCAGAAAATTGCAGTCCAGGTGGCAAAAGGAATCTTCCAAATGTTAAATCTGTATCAAATTAAAATGTCTTATTATTAAAGTAAATAATATGTGAAAAATTAAATAATGAAGTAGTAAAGATTATATTTGAGTATATAGTCAGTTTTAAAATGCACATTTCCTATTGCCTTAGAGAAGCATACCTTCTAGCGTGCACATTGTATAGGTAATGGTGGTTTTGAGATTTTACTTTTACTTCTCCTGAACTTTTAAATATTGATTGATCTTTATTTCTTCTAAAAATGTGTTCTCTTTTTTTGTTTACAGATTAAAGAATGCTATAAAATATAGATAAATGTTAGTAACTTAATGCTCTTAATTTTGTTTGAAAAGCATTAACTTGCTTACTATAGAATTCAAACTGTATGTAAAATACTGGAAGTGCCTCTTTTCTATTTTACCCAGGATGGTGGTTTTTCAAAGTGAAATATTACTGTGATTGATGTTATATCTGTAGGAAATTGTTTATTTCCCTCCACAGAATAATTCATGGTTAATTTGAGAATATCACTGTGGAACTGTTTCTCTCTCTCTTTCATACAGATTAAAACTGTCCGTAGATTTACTAATTGTCTTTGAAATTGGGATCCTATATATCAGGTATACAAGTAATGTGTCTCTAGCAATAAGGCTCTTATCAAGCAGGTGGTGCAAATATCTGCCTTAGGTAAAAGTGATTTGAAAGAAGAGGTGTGTGTGTTTGTGTATATATATATATATATATGTTTCTTGTTGTTAAAAACAAAACAAAATGCCTCCAGTTGCACTATGCTTTCCTCTCACATAAAAAAACAAAACCAAACAGAACACACAGTCCTTAGATTGTTGATTGTGCACCTTTGTGTTGTTTCATTTAAGTAACTATTCCATTTAGCATTCCTTTGGAATATCTGAACATGACTGGTGGCAAAACACGTTGTAGTACAACATAGTATATAAGTAAATGAATATATATATTTTTAATAGAACAAGAAGTTTACTTGACAAAGCCTTGAAAGAGGGGCATGTTTTAAAGTGGTTTTAAAATACCAGTTCCAGTTTTTGTTAGAACCTGGAAATTGTGGAGGGTTTCCTTGTTTCATAATGTAGAGAAAAGCTTATTCTTTTTAAGATAATAGCTGAGTTGAAAAATTTGAAGTTTCCTCAGGTAAATAGTTTGATATACAGATTAACCCTTAGTCTCCTTAAAGAAATGCTTGTATGATTGTACAGACATGTAGCATTTCATGATTTATACAAATATTTTAAAGCAGGAACTGGGTTACGATTGTCTTTGGCTAATACTGTCTTGAGGCACAGGAAAGTAAATGATGTATTTGAGACTCTGGAAATTTATTACTATGTGAGGAGGCTGGGAATGACATTTCCTTCACTCTTTTGGGAGTTCTGTAGTACTGTGACCAGCAAGTTTGTTATGCCTCATGTTGTTAAGTGCCTGTAATTCACCCTGGTAATATATTTGTGATGGTCATTTGGCAAAACAGTCCTTTTTAATAATGTTTCTCAAAATTTGAAGGCAAAGGCAAATTAGGATTGGAATATGAGCTGTAAATCAAATTTTTATCTATAGAGATCTATTAATATAAAAATAAATTTTTTTCTTCTGTTGTATCTGATTAAATTAGAATGACTATGTTTGTGATTGTTAATATAAATATTTATGGTGTGCTTAGGGAACCAAGTATTTTTTTCTTGAGAGAAGAACTTACCAAAGCTTTATTTTCACAGGTTAATAAGAAAATGAGGTTTTGATTTGGGAGTATTTGCTTGAATTCTGTAAACACACAAGGTCATTCAGTGTGTGAAGAGAGTTGTCTGTACTCTTTATACTGTTGTTTTATTATTTCTTTTTAATAGAAAAGTGTTTAGCTTCAAAGAAAATAGGATCATTCTTAATGCTGAGGTTTTTTTAAATAAAAATATTGTTAATATTGTTTTTATCCTCTTTCATTATTAGTTTGCATGATTATTGGCATCTACTTAAATATAAATCCTGATATGGCTTTAACTAATCACTTAGAGCTAATGATACTTTCCTTGAGATTTTAAACCTTATTTTAAAATGCGAACAATATATGTATACTTTTTCATAAAATAAATGAGCAAATTCAGCTTAAATTTTCAAGGTATATCTTTTGCATATTTCAACTGCCCTCTTATGTTTGTGAATTACTAATAATCAGTGCTTGCTCAGTGTTGAGAGTGCATGACATGGGGTCCTTGTGCTCCCTCTAATATATGTCTCATGGGTGCTAGAACAGGACTGGGTCCATACCCTGGTTTCTGTTTTTTGATCTCACTGTCAGTTATTTAATGAGTTCAATCCTTAAGCAAGTTTTTATCCCTTGTCTTCAGTTGAGGAACAGTAACATGCTGGTGATAATAGTACATTTTTGACTTAATGGTTTTATTTATGCCTTTAAAAGATTACCACCTCTTAGAAAAAGGTCGCTTTATTATGGAGAGTAGTATTAACTTCTCTTAAACACTGGATAACCAAACCATTGACTGGAAATGCATTCATCATCTGTGTCTTTTTTATAGAACAGGTACCTTTGGAAAGATGAACAATGAAGCATTTGGTGGCAGTTAGCATTATATTGGTTTCCTTTTCTTTCCTATCTTTCCTCTTTGACTATCATCTCATTATCACTGATACCACCAAAAACTTATCGTTTGGGATTGTGGTGATAAGAATTTCGTATCTTTTATGTGGGTGTTATTTTTTTCCTGTTCCTCCCCCCTTGGTCTCGATCTGCTAGTTTCAGCCATATCCACTCTCAGTCACTCCCCTGTTCTTGGTCTCTTGTCAGTCTGCCCTTCCTTGACCCTCTTCCATACCTCTTTGTCTTTTTGTTTTTGCCCAGTTGATGAGATGCTGTGTTCCTTTTTTAGTATCGCCATTCCATCTTGTTCCCTAATATTGCATTCTTAACCAGAGGCCACTGCTTCTGCCAACACTTCACTGATTTTGCCCCCCGCAAGTTGTCCTCTATTTTCCTTTCATCATTTATTATTTCATCTGTCTTTCAAGTGGAGACTGACACCCCAAGCCCAAGCTTTCCTTCAAAACTCACTTTTTCTTTTCTGTCCTGCTTCTAAAATTGCTGCAGGGCGCAAGCAGGGGAATTTTGCATAATAGTTTCAGACTCTGTGTCTTCGAATCTGACTTTTGAACTAGCATCACTAATTTCCATATGGCTGTTTTTTTTACTGTTGTCATAGGCAGGAAATGTTTGTTTTCCCTCGCTGTTTCTCCCTCTTCTTGTCTTTATCCACCCTCTCCCCATTTCTTTTAGCCATTTAGCCACTTTATGTGTTTTGTGATTGTGCCTCAATTGCTATTTAGTTTACTGAACCGTCAAAAAACTAGCAAGCAGGGCATTATTTGGTAAGCACTAAAGTGATAAATTGACTGAGGTGATTTTTCTAATCTTATAATTGTGTCCCCCTACTCCTTTAAATTTTCAGAATAGTTCAGAGGTCTTTTAAACAGTGCGAAATGACTAACCGAGAAAGCTTGCTACTGATGCTATGTTTTCTTTCTTTTTGGTAGATGATAATTTTTACCTCGATGGATTTGAGACAGTAATATACTCTGAATGGGTTCCTTATAGCTTAAATTATGTGCGAGTGAGGAAATATAGTTTCTCCTTTTTCTAGTGTAATTTTTTTGCTTCAAGTAAAAGTTTTTCTGACTGGGCTTGTAGTTTCACAGATTTTTACATTTGTGGTATAGCTAGCTAGTTCTTCCAGCATTGAGCCAGAATGTGATTCTCCTCATGGCCTGGTGTTCTATAATTCCATAATTATTTATAATCATGAATATGAGACACAGTAATGAGTTCTGAATCAGATTAAATTATGCTCAATTTAGTTTTATATTTGAGTGATTTATTTTCTGGTTCTTCAGACACTAAAACGCTGCAGTAGTTTTCTATTAGATAGATTATCTAATGATTATTCAATATGAACTGGAAATAGGGTAATGGTTTTTACGTCTATGACCTTTTATATTTGCAAAGCACTTTATTATTAGCATTATTCACAGCCCCTGAGAGTGGCTGGACACAGTTAGGTGAAGAACAGTCTAAAGTCTTTTCAGAATACCTTACAACTATGCAGTTTGACTTGCCGTTTTGTCTCATTTTTTAATTTTTAAGAAAAGCTGCAAGTTCAAGTTGAGTATACCTATTTTAAGTTTTAAGAAAGAGCACTAGTTTGTTGCCTAAATGCCTTTTGATTCATAGTGTGGAGTATGAAGCTTGTTGACATGAAAAATAATAATTTTAGCTAAGAAGAGAAAAGTGATGAACTAGCTTTTGGCCAGTTGTTGAGTAAAAAATCTCTACTGAGAGAAGATGTCTCAGTTGTGTAGGTTGCTATAGCAGATACCACACACACAGGCTGGCTGGTTTAAACAGCAGTAATTTATTCCATAGTTTTAGAGGCTAGAAGTCCAAAGTCAAGGTTTTGGTATAATCACGCTTTCTCCGAAGTCTTCAGTGCTCTGGTAGTGGCTTGCTGGTAGTCCAGATTCAGTCTCTGCCACCATCACATAGCTGACTTTTCTCCCCAGCTGTCTCCTCCTGCTGTGTCCAGCTTTCCCCTGCTTATACGTTAGGACTCCAGTCATACTGGATAAAGGCCCACCCTGTTTCCATTTGGTCTCACCTGTACTAATAACATCTTAACTAATAACATCTTCAAAGACTTTATTATAAAGGAGTTCACATCCACAGGACTGAAGGTGAGAGCTTGAAGATGTCTGGAGGGGATGTGATTCAATCCATAATAGAAGACTTGTCAGTATTTTGAAAATATTTGAACTGTGTTACTTAGTAAATAGAACAATACAACCAACTTATTTGTTCTGAGAGTACATGGTTGTAGGTGACTTTATCATTAGTCAACATTCATGTTGGCTGTTTCTCTTCAGTTCAACTTGGTCCTTTTAAGGAAAGACCTACTAATATTAATACTTTATGTATGACCGTGGATGTTACGGAAGACTGCCAGGCTTGAGGGTCCCAGCACTGCCAGTTACTAGCATTGTGGTCTCCCTGAGCTTTAGTTTTCTTATTTAAAAAATGGCATGTTCTTAGAGGGTTGAGAGGATAAAATAATTTAAACCTAAAGGCTGTTGGTGAAGCTGTAGAATACTGAATACAGACAGGATGTTTATGATCTGTTATGTGTTTTTTCCTTATCTTTAAATTTTCTGGAGTAACTATAACCAAAAGGAAAGAACACTGAAGTGACTTTTGCATATTTAAGACCCCTAAATAGAAAGAACTAAAGGTAGGCAGCTGTTGGATGAGGATAGAGCAAGTAAACTGAGCCATATAATGTTGATGCTTGTCAACATTTTGACCTGATATTAACTATGACATAGTTTAGTTTTGTTTTATGGTGACATAAATGTAACAACTGCCATTGGATGAGTGCCTCTTTAAACTGCAAGAGAAGACAGAATTACAACTTTCACGTGATTGGTAGAGTGACTTGTCTCCTTTAAGGGGAAATTAGCCAGCATTGCTAACAATGCTCAGGGAAGAAAATAGTGCTATGTATGTGCAAGGTGGACTTCTGTCCTCTGTACTTGTCCTGTGCATGTAAACAGCAGGTATTACACTGTCCTCCTTAGGTCTTATTTCCCTTGTCTTAGTTGCTTTTGGAGGATTCTCTGGAATGTTTTTCTACTCATTTCCTTTTTGTCTGTTTTAAATGTATGTGGTCTTCCAAATGGTACCTTGTTCACAAAATGGCCCTTCATTTCGATCTTGGCCTTATAATTATTTGCCTTGGAATTATGTTAAAGCTTAATTAGAGGATTTAGTGGCAAATGATGTATACTACAGTACTTGTCAGCCATTGAGCATTATATTCTTACCAAGGAAACTGGCATTGTAAGTTTCACTGATAACTTTCTATGACTTTGGAATTTTCCATGTTAGTATATTTGATCTCATTCACTTTATCTGTAATCCTCTCTTCCTTAAAGGTATCTTCCTTTATAACCTAGACTCCAAATGCTTACATTATAATTCGTTTTCCCCTTTATCATTCCCTTGGCATTATACCTATATATTTTCAACATTCAGTTATTTAATCTCTGTTTTCATGTTAGACTAGCAGCTCCAAGAGGACAGGGGACACTGTACTTAGCAACTGCTTCTCAGATGCAGTGAATTCTGTTGGAAGGAATGACTAGTGAATGAGTGCTCTTGAAGTGAAGGAGGTCTTTACATGAATTACTAGTAGATTCTAAAAACTAGAAGGGTGTGGACGTATAGTAACTTCGAAATTTACTGTCTATAGAGTGCTTAGAGCACTTTCCTGGGAAGAACCTTAGAACTTTGTTCCAAGTATTTCCCCTCTCTACCCGTTTCGAGGCAGGACTTCATGGTTAATGGTGACAAGCTGCAGACTTAATTCTGGGTTTAAAGCTCATTTCTACCTACCACTTATTACTATGTGGTCTTTTGCAGTTTCACTTGGGGAGACCCAGTCTCTTCATGCAAAATGGGAATAGTAATGCAGTTTATCTCATGGGATTGTTGTAAGGAATAACTGAGATAATCCATTTAAAGTTTGTATCAAACGGTTTCTGGCAGTCATTAAGTGCTTAGTACTGGTTGGCCATATTGTTAATAATGTGAATTGTCAATATACTACACAGCAACTGTGTAATCTTCACATGTTCACTTTTAAGACTTGGGATTGAATTTACTTCTCCTGTGTCCTTGGTGCTTTTTTTTTTCCTCTAAATTTTTAAAAAAACGTAGCACTGAATTGCTGATCACAGTTGCTCAGATCCTAAACCAAGAAGATAGTAGCAGTGTACTTTCTCATTTAAAAGCATAATAGATATGATATGTTTCTGTAGTACAGACTTCATTTTGATAACAGTTGCTTTTTTTTTTTTAATCTGAATTCATTCTTTATATTCAGGAAGAGAGGATAAATAAGGAGAAAATCTGATTGGTCAGTAAATGTAAGCTTATTTGTCATTTTCAGGGCTCAGTGTTTAAAGCTTTAGATATTTATATTCTTCATGGGCAAGAATTCATTTTCTTTTTGTTTTCTGGCTTTGTAAACCATTTACTCCCTTTAGCTTATCCCAATTATCCCAAGCATTCTCTTGAAAACAGCAGAGTGCATTGTGTTGTGATTATTCTTTGTCCTTTATTCATTAGAAGGGAAGAAGGAAGCAGGATTGGCATTGAGCTTTTCCTAAACTAAGTTTAAGTTTGTTCTTGGGCATTTTTGCCTGACTGGGAAAGGATAAGACTAGAAATGGGGATAATGAGGGAGGTGCCTTTTTAGTGAAAAAGACCTTATTTTAAGATCACAGATGTATTGTTAGCAGACATGAAAAGATTTCCCCTTCCCCCCAACTTCCTCTCCAAACTGTTTACTGAAGTGTTTGCTGTTGAGTTTCCTCTGGTTTCATTGAGAGCATTTTTGGTTTTAATGACAGTGAAGATTTATTTATTTGTATTCAGTTACTTCTCACATTTATCAACATTTTTACACTGTTTTTACCCCATTACTACAGGATAGGAATAAAAAGATAAATTAGATAGATTATTCTCAAGAATGATTATTGTGCAAATTTGATAGAAGACCCTTTGAGGCTTGATTCTAGTATTATTTCATATAGGTTATACATTTACAAAAAATTTTCACTCTTAAATATTTACAACATTTTAGCAACAGTAATTCTACCTCACTTGTGGAAATAAGCTTGCTACCTTGGCGTCATGGGCTACTAGAAAACTCCTCCTGATGGCTATAATCTTTAAATCAGTATTGGCCCTGCATTAACCAGTTATAATACGAATCTTTGAAAAGCTTAACTTTTTTATGGCACTGGATAGATGGATCATCAACAAGGGGAACAGAAAACAGAAAGCCCAGTGATGGCTGTAGGACTGGGGATGACTAGCTATGTGCACATATTAATGAAATATGAGATAAAGAGGAAGGGATTATGGGGTGACTTTCACGTCCATTTTTTACTCTTTCTGTAATACACTGAAAAAAATGAGTTAGGAAAGGGTACAGGCAATATTAGCAGTTCTGTATATTCTCATAAGGAAATGAGGGCTAGGAGGATTTTGTTAGTTATTGTTTTTGATGTTGTTTCTAAAGTTTTTTTAGAAAAAGTCAGCCTGTCGGACTCCATTTTTTTATCCTTATGTCATTTATTCTTAATTTCTTGCTCACATTTTGTGTGCAGTGTATTTGTTTACTGTTCAGAGGAATGGCCTATTACGTATTTTCAGTGTTGACACAACATTGAAGAAAAACAGGGTAGTTTATCCAAATCATAAAACAAACAGAACCATGTTTACCTCAAGTTATAGACAGTTCAGAGTGGTTTAGTCAGTCATAAAGAAAATAACTTCCAAGACATGCATTTTTAATTAGGCACATGTTGCCTGACATACCGATTCATTCTTCCATATCATCTTTTAACTATATTGATTTTGGACAGATTTTAATTGTTATAGTTCCTAAGCCTAAACAGATGGTGAGTTATGGACTGGGACTTTTTTACTTGTTGGAAAGCCTTACAAAATGTTTGGTATCTATTTCCTTTCAGTCTCAATTTTAGAATGTGTTTATATAAAACTTGCCTCCTCATTTACTTCCTCTCATCTTCCCAGTGGCTGTCCTGGGCTCCCACCTCCTTCTGTCAGGGTTAAGGTCACTCACCTCCTAGAACTTGTTTACCTACTTTAAATTTAGACAATGACTTGGCACAATGAAATGATGGGGTTTGGGGTGGGGGAGAGGAAAAGAAACAAAACAAATCAGTTTACTTCTTCATGGGAAGTTTTTTTTTTTTTAATTGAGTTAATAGATTCCATTTCCCTGAAGTGACAAACTCCAGAGGATGGAAATAGTGCCTGTATTTGATTTGAGGATTTGACTAGCTTTTCTGCAGGGAAAACAAAAAACTGTGTAAAAACAAAGCTAGAAATGAGCAAAATAAATAAAAATTGAAACTTTCATGAATCAAAATGACAAGTAAAATGGTAGGTTTTAATTTTGATCTTAACGTTTTGGCTGTAACACTGTTTAGATTTTGGTCAGAAAAGAAAGATGGTCTGGAAAAGGAAACTTGAGAGTTAAAGGTTTCTGTTGCCTTTCCCTGGGGCCTGTTAATCTCTTGGCAGTCAGCAGGGCCCTTCCCTCTATTCTGTGTTGTCATCTACACAAGCGAATAGTCTTTTATTATGTTCATCTTGCCACTTGAGTAGCCAGGAAACAGGATCTTCCAGCCTCACTAGAAAGGTCTTTCACAGTTTTACTTACTGTTTTGGCAAGAGGACAGATGGCCAGAGTTTAAAGCACAGCGTATCCCTGGCTTCTAGTTCTTACTTTGCTTTTGCATTCCTTTGAAACTCTGATGTATTCAGCCTGTACCCTCCACATGCAAGCTCCACCAGCCATGCCCTTTTTATTTTGCACCATTTACTGTGGAAGTATCTTCTCCTCCAGATGGTGAGCCTCTCTAAGGCAGAGATGCACTTCTCTGTTTTTTGTCCTAGTTGTCTTCAGTGGTAGGTATATGCTCTGCATGGACACTGACTCCCAGGCTTCCATAGCAAGTGGAGGAGAGAGGGTCATAGGGAAGGAAGTCACTCATGTGTCACACTGTCATGTGTCAGGCCCCCGGGGCAGGGTGTTTTCACTCCAGCCTCTTATTTCATTGCCACACACTTCTGGGGGGGTTAGTATTACTGTTCCCAATCTATGCTTGACCTATGTGAGTCAGATAATTTGATTATTGAATACCTAGAATACATTATGTTAGAATCCATTACAAGTGATGATAATGTCAAGTAATGATTTGCAATCTGAGGTGGGCTTAGGTAGGTGAGAAACATAGGAAGTGACTTCTGGAAATGTTTTACTCAATCATTTGCTTTTATGCTGTGGTTGTTTCCAAAGAACAGTTTAATGTATTCTAGGAGCAGTAGAAATTGCCGTGGTAGATTGTTGACAGAAACATTTCCATTTTCACTAAGTGTAAATGGGACATCAAGGCCTATGCCAATGTGGACGGAATGAAAAATTGTTTACCACATCTCTGAGTAGTTCTCTTAATATATTAAGTAGGAGTTTTAGTGTTTGCTTCTAGAGTAATTGTTCTGTGATTCCCAGCATTTACTAAGGAGGGGCCCTGGTTCCACCATTTATCAGCTGGTTGTTCTTGGGCAGGCTTTGAAGCTTCTCCTAGACCTTGCTTCCTCATTTGGAATAGGGCTGACGGGTGTCCCAGGGTTGCGATAAGGGCTGATTGCATTAATGTGTGGATGGTCACTGCCAGCCAGAGTGGGTGCTCATAAACGCTGGTCATCTGCCCTCTCCCAGCCTCCCTGCCAGTGCCACACACTTATAGGTACCTACATGTCCTCTTGATATTTTTTTTCCAGAATAGCATTATCAGTACTGTCCTTTTCTGTGCACTTTGCTCTCAGTTCCTAATCCCCTCGTCAGCTGTCTTGGCTGGGGCCCCATAGTAGGGGTGGGATTGTGGCCCCGGTGAACTCTGCTTTAGGTTGTTAATGGCTTGTAATAAGTTTCTTAGGTGTTAATCATTAGCCTGTAGTCTTGGGCAAGCCATTTCTCTGGGGATTTCCTCTCCCAACTTGCTTGTTTTGAGTGTTTGGATCAGTTCTCCTGCTGTGCTGATGATCTGTTTCTGAGCTTTGCTTTTTATATGTGTTTCATTGAGGTATCCAGCCTGAGCCTGAACAACAAGGTCACATTTTAATAAATTCCCCAAATACAATGGACTAAAAGGAGGGCTCCCCTCTCTCAACTATTGCTGAGGATCACACATCTGCCCTGAATGAGCCTGTCTTCCCCTCCAGCTTCCTTTCCTAGTCGCAGTGATGCCATGCTATCACCAAAGACTATTGGCCTTCTCACCTTCCCTGTTCTCTTTATTCTTCATCCCTAAACCTTTAATGCAGTGTGAATAAAACTAGTGAGGAGTTCTTTGTGGTCCAGTGGGAACTCAGGGCATGGGGTGGGATTGGAGGGTGGATGGGGTCATGTCTCTAACAGAAAAATAAGTCCACAGTACTATGAGGTGTAACTGGTCCCAGTCTACTCCCCCCCTCCCCTCCCGCCCCCATTGTTACTCAGAGGATGAAGGACTTCTTTTCTTTCCATGTGTAGCACCCACCAGGAGTTCGGGGCCCAATTAACAAGGAAGCCAGAGAGGAAAAAATTTCCCTTTCATCCCAGACCAGGGCTCCTTGCTAAAGCTTCTTTTACTTTTTCAGTATCTTGACCAAGAGTGATTGATAGTGGGCATATCTATTTCCTTCAGGGGAAACCTGACCCTTTACTCCAGGGATGTGGTCATGTCTTAGGGCCCCAGGCAAGACAATTATAGCAGTGTGTAGTCACCCAAAGTCAGTAATTCCACCTTAAGTAAAACTGAGGGAGAGGCATTAACACTATGTTCAGGGTCTGGTGATGTCAAGTGTACACTGGTCCCTTGTCATGTTAGGGAGAGTCCGTGCCTGCTCCACCTCTCCCTGCTAATCGAGGCTCGGGTAAGGACACATACAACATGCCAGCAATAAGCAACAGACTTGGAGAACAGTCTGCTTTAAATATATTCAGAGCCAGATACTTGGCTGTCCTCCAGTGTCACAGAGAGAGAACACAGCTTACCTGGAAAGTAGGGATAACATTTCATATCTCATACTTGTAATGAGGATTAAACAAGATTAAGTAAGGCTGAGTTTTAGCCCAGTTCCTAACATAGTCAGCCCTCAGGAAATGTTCACTGTTTTTATTCAGCTCTGTGTTTTCCCTCCCCTGTGGTGGTGTTACTCCTGGTGAACTGGGAGCCTGCTATGCAGAGAAGGCCACAAGCCCCATCTTCCTAGGTTCCACAGGGCAGCATTTTTTTTTTTTATTTCAGCAGTGCTGCTCATGAACTTCACTTGGTTGAAGTTTGGAGGGCTTTTGTAATATTTGCAGATATTTTCATAAAACAGAAATATGTGCCATTTTGTTCCTTTGCATGGAGCGTGGGATTAGATGATAGAAGGAGAAAGTGATTTAACTAGTAGAGGTGGGAGCTAAACTTGTGGGCTGGGTGGAGAAATGGTAGTGGATTATGAAGTTTTTTGGAGACATTTCTATGGCAACAATGATATCTTAAGGAACTTAGTCTATGCCTATGTAAAATCTGGGGAAAGTTAAGAAAGTTACAGTAAAATGTTAAGAGATAACCTAAATGCAGTTTTCTTTTAAAAAAAGGTGTGCCTTTTACTTTTTTTTTTTTTTTTTTTTGCTCTTAAAATCTTGTAATCTGTCCAGGATTTATGTATGGACTCATCTAGTGTACTACACGGTTATAATTTTATCCCAAGAGAACATATTTACCCTCAAGGGTAAATAAGGACCCTTGAGGTCAAAGGATACCTTAGTTCTGTACTTGTTTATATTGCTAGAAAGAAACAGTAGGTCAAGCATTCATAGTCTAAAGGAAACAGTTGATGAGTGTTCTCTTCCATCGTCTGTTCCTTAGATTCAATGTATATGTACTTTCTTCCTCACCACAAGTTTAGGAAAGCAGTGCAGGCCTATTCCACAGGCTTCCAGAATTTATATCAATACCATCTGGAACATGAATGCAACCTGAGCAAAGTAGTTAATTCTAATTTTTTTTTTGGGGGGGGTGGTGGTGGTGGTGCATGGTCCAGAACTTGAACCCGGGTCTCCCGCATGAAAGGCAAGCATTCTACCACTGAACCACCCATGCACCCATTCTACACCCATTAACAATAGGAAATGCTAACCTCCAATGTGAACATGAAAATCGGGCTCCCACCGTATCGTATAAATTAGTCAGCACTTCAGTTATTTTTACCATCAGTGGCTCTGAGTAGTTAAGGCTCCTCAAGTGCATGTTTAGGTTCTGGGTTTCTTCCCACGGTGACACACTCAGAGGTGACACAGGCAGAGCACGGACTGTATGGGAGGCACAAGTTAGGAGTTTTAAATATTTTCCCCTAAAGCACATTCCATTCCTGAGGGAAGTAGCAAGTGTAGTGACTTTGAAAAGACAAGGAGCAGTAGCAGTTAGAGTGTTAGGTAAAGAGGGACATAGATATATTCCGTTCTCCCCAAATGTCCAAGAAATATCTTTTTAGCTGCTTTTATTTTTTCCCCCCAAAGCCAGGGTCTTGTCAAGGACCATACATTATATGTGGATGTTATTTCTTAAATCTTTTAAAATTGAAAACTGGAACCACCTGCCTCCCTCCCTC
Organism: Tamandua tetradactyla; assembly: GCF_023851605.1. Lineage (NCBI taxonomy): Eukaryota > Metazoa > Chordata > Mammalia > Pilosa > Myrmecophagidae > Tamandua > Tamandua tetradactyla. Next base: position 42,322,101 of record NC_135329.1, read on the forward strand.
TCCCAATTTTTCCTTAATACATTGCTATATTGTAGAGACCACACCGGTTGTCCTATAGAAGGCCCTACAATCAGGAATTTTTGTTTTTTTCTTTGTGGTGTATATTTTTCTATCTTGTGTCTTTTCCTTACAAACTAGAAGTTAGATTTAAAGCGTGACTAAATTGAAGTTAAATATTTTTGGCATGAATGATTCTTTGGTACTTCTTACATCAGAGGCCATATAATGCCTGATTGTCTTATTAGTGTTGTTAAAATTAGGCCAAGGTGGGGGGAGAGGTGCGAGGGTAGTTTAATGGTAGAATTTTCATCTGCCATGCGGGAGACCCAGGTTTGATTCCTGGCCCATGTACTTCCCCAAAACAAACAGCAACAGCAAAAAAATTCAACAAATAATGCTTCAATAACAGGTTAATTGCATGGGAAAAGAATGAATGTGACCCTGCGATACAACATAAAATAAAAAAAATTAGGCCAAGGTGGTGAAAACTAGACCTTTAATGGAGCTCTTTTTAAAACATCTTCTGGTTGAGTCCTCTGCACTGGAGTTTTCAGGACCCCGTGCTGGCATTCTCTGCAGCAGAATTCCCACTAGAGGCTGCTGAACACGAGGGCCCTAGACAGGTACCAGCTTCATATATACCTTCTAGACTAAATCTTTCAGTTAACATCCAGCTAAGGAGAAGCAGCAGTTTAAAATGTTGCTGAAAGTAATTTCATTTCTCTGCAAAAGTAAACAGGTTTTTTTGTGAACTGTTGTGCATTTGTCATAAAAAATTCCAATGGAGATTACAAACACACCATCATCTCAAGATGAGAAGACACAAGAAAGATATTTAGGTTCCCTTGTTATGTTTACATGCTATAGGGCAAATTCTGTTTGTATGTGTTCTAGCCATCACTGCCGTACCACCCTAATCTGGTCTATATCCTTGGTTAAGAAGGGGAAAGAGGAGGAGAGCTTGAATTGGGGAAGTACATATGTACAAGTAACTGTATAAAATTAGCCAAGAAATCGTAGAGCCCTCTTGCTTTTCTCACTACTGAAGTTTGATTATGTGACATTTGATTATAAATGTAATTGGATACCCAGGGATAAAATCACAAATTTTGTAATCTCTATTAAAAGTGGTACCAGCTAAGGATGGCAGATAGTTTTTGACACAGGGATAGCATTGTTGCTAGTTAGATCACTAGTCTGGAACTGATGCTACAACTTCATGTGGATACGGGACACCCATAGATGCCTGTTTTGGATTAAGCACAGAAAAGCTAATTGAGCAAAGAAGGACAGTCTTGCATATCATGGTACTTTTGAGTTTGCAGAGGGGAAGGATGGTAATTTTGTGGAAATATCTCAGTACCTCTGTAAGGGATGGAAAAATAGGGAGAAAGCCTGCCTAGGACTTGAGTCTCATTGTGGGTGTGACATTTCACTGAAGAGATTTTTCTCTCATATGTATTTTCTGCAGCTGTTATGCAGAGACCTTAGGGAAGGGGTCATGGTTCGGCGAAGAGGTGGGTAACTGAGATGGAATATGAATTGTATCTGGCCTATTGTAGAGGCTCAATCATTATTAAATGAATGTTAGAAATGGAAAGTTGGGGTTGATAAATTCTTTTTTTATATATCAACAAATGAAGTGTTTTGTAGGAAGGATCTGCTTTGTTAGTGAATTTATTTTCTCATGGAGTGTACTAGAGGAAATATGCTGTTTTTTTATACCTCTCTTTTATCTAACATTGGTGCCATAACCACTGAAGTGGTGGTTATTCCCACATATTATTGCATAAACGTCGCACACTTCATTGCCACTCATCCACTCATTCTCTGGGTTTTGGTTAATAGGTCTCCATGACCTGCAGTTTTTTATTTTATTTTGGTGACATATATAACATAAAATTTGCCATTTTAACCATTTTTAAAAAATATTTTTATCTTCATAAATATATATAATCAGTGGTTCACAATATCATCACATAGCTGTGTATTAATCACCATAATCATTTTTTAGAACATTTGCATCACTCCAGAAAAAGAAATAAAGAGAAAAAACTCACGTATTCCATAACCCTTACTCCTCCCTCTCATTGACCACTAGTATTTCAGTCTACTCAGGTTATTTTATTCCTTATCCCCCCTATTATTTATTTTTTATCCATTTTTTTAAAGTCATCTGTCCATACCCTGGATAAAAAGAGCATCAGATACAAGGTTTTTACAATCATGCAGTCACATTGTAAAAGGTATATCGTTATACAATTGTCTTCAAGAGTCAAGGCTACTGGAACATAGCTCAACAGTTTCAGGTACTGCACCTCTGATAAAACATAAACTAAAAAAGGATATCTATAATAGTGCATAAGAATAACCTCCAGGATACCTCTCAAGTCTGTTTAAAATCTTTCAGCCACTGAAACTTTGTCTCATTATTCTCTTTCCCCTTTTGGTTAAGAAGGCTTTCTCAATCCCATAGTGCCAGGTCTCAGCAAATCCTGGGAGTTTCATCCCAGGTTGCCAGGGAGGTTTACACCTCTGGGAGTCATGTCCCACACAGGGGTGAGGGCATTGAGTTCACCTGCCATGTTGGCTTAGCGATGCCACATTTGTGCAACAAAAGAGGTTCTCTGGAGTGACTCTTAGGCATGATTATAAGTAGGCTTAGCCTACCTTTTGCAGGAATAAGGTTCAGTCTATTATGGGTTGTCCCCACTGCTCGTGAGAATGTCAGAAATTCTCCAAATGGAGAAGGTGAATATATTCCCGTCTCCCCAGCCCCCAGTGGAACTTTTCAAGTACTTTATTCACTGTCCAAATTTCTCTGGGATGTATCAGGGCATCACACTAACCTGGACAAACCAACAAGATCTCATGCCCTATTCAAGATTCCAGGGCTCATCTGTATGCTGTCTATAAGAGATTTACCCTAGACCCAAGGACAAAAACAGGTTTAAAGTGAAAAGCTGGGAAATGATAATCCATCCAAACAACAATCAGAAAAGAGCAGGAGTAGTCACACCAACATCCGTCAAATCAGACTTCAAATGCAAAACAACCAAGAGACAAAGGATACCACGTATCAGTAAAAGGAACAATTCAACAAGAAGACATAACATCCACAAATACTTATGCACCAAACCAGAGTGCTCCAAAACATGAGGCAAACACTAACACCACCAAAGGGAAAAGTAGACACCTCCACCACAAAATAGTTGGAGACCTCAACTCCTTGCTCTCCCAGAACTTCTTAGAATCTGTCCTAGTGATGTATATCTTAGAATCTGTCCTGGTGATGTATCATTCCACTTAAAATTTTGAATATATCATAACTTGCTTTCTTGAGTAGATTAATCCACAGAATTTATGAACCCTTGTAAACGTGAAAAATACGAATCTGCCGCATTCTTCATCAGTTCTGAATCACAGCTCAAATCAGTTAACAGTTCAAGCAATTGTGCCTTATATGTTCTCAAATCACTTGTATACAAGGATGGTCCAATCAATATTTGTTGAGATTGACTAAAATTTACTTGCAAACTTTTGAAGCAACAGGACCAGCAGCCACACCATAGTAGTTAAAAGAGACAGGAGCTGTGGCTTTGAATGGGTTCCTATGAAACCAATGGGTCATTTTCCACAGATGATGTTGGATTTCTCAGTCTGTAAAACAGTCGCCTGAGGAAAAAAAGGCAAAGCCCTCAAGCAAGAAAAAGAGGGAGTTGAGAAAGTGGCTGGAAAGGAGGCTAGAGCCTAGCTGGAGTCACACAGCCTTGGGGGGCTATGACAGGTACAGGTACGGCGGAGAAAGTATGCGCCGCTTAGAGGCAGAGGGTGCTCCATTGTCACAGACTCCCTGAGAACACTGCCTTCATTAACCCTGCTTTCCCCTCCATGGACTTTCCTCTTGAACGGTGTTCCCTCCTTAGAGAGGAAGAGAAGAATTGACTGGGTACCCCAAGCCAAGGTAGATAACTTGACAGAAAATTGATCTATTTCTTGGTGAATTTCCATTAAGTTTCTGAGTATGTTTCAAGGCCATTGCTGCTGCCTTGTCTTCTGGTAACCATTTTCTTGTCACTTTCAGTGACTGGTCTTATCTCTTTCTGGCATATCTATCTCGGCTAATAGTGACTCTTCGTATGATGCTGTCAATTTATTTGTATGGATAAATTTATAAATTTACACATTTAATGTCTCAGCATGTTTTTCAGAATTGCAGATGAAATATTTTCATTTAGTGATAAAAGTTGTGTAGTTTTAGCTTTCAAAATAAGTGATTAACTTGATTCCTTTGGAATTAGTTCTATTTATTAAATTCATTTTTTACTGAGTCAAAATTAGTGCTGGATTTTTAGGAAAATATAAATGTAATATATAATAATTGCAAAGCTTACATAATTTAACTATTTTCAAGAAAGGGAACAAATTTGGATGGGGTGAGGCGTGGTGGTGATGGGAAATATCATTTTGTTTAATTGAATTTTTTAAAAAGAGACTAGCATTTCAAAGCTCACCTCTGGGGACTTCTTTTGAACTGGTGCTTTAAGCTAGCAGAATATGCCAAGATATTTTATTCCAAAAGAAATCTTCAAAGCTTAAAATGCAGAAGCACATAAGAAAAACAGTTTCCCTTGTAATCAAATGAGTAGAAGCTAGGCTTTGAAAAGGCAGATGGAATTGGTTCCATTCTAGAGTCACCATTCCTTGGGGGGAGACACAATTCCATATTATTAGGGCTTCTGAATTAGAGATGATAGGAGGGCATTGTATCCTAACATTTGTTTCTTTCTCTTTATATGTAGGAAGTAAGTTATATATCTTCAAAAAGCAGTATGAGAGAAAATATTGGAAAGGTATATGAAAATATAGATGATCTCAAAGCAGAATTATGGGTAACATTTAAAAAATTTCTTTTAAATCTCTACAATGAACATGTATTACTTTTGCAATCAGTAATACAAGGCAAGTATGAAAAAGGACATTATAACTTTTTTCAAATGGAAAATATCAAAAATATACAAAAGTAGAGAAAACAGTGTGAATCAAGAGTTGGCAAACTACAGCTTGATGGCCAAATTTGGCCTGCCACCTGTTATTGTTCAGCCAACAAGTTAAGAATGTTTTTTACATTTTTATTTATTTATTTTTTATTTCAAAGTTCATGCTTTTTTTTAAATTTATTTTTTTAATTAACAAGCTGTAACAACATACACAAACATTCTTGACGTACAAACATTCCATACATGGTGTACAATCTAGTGGCTCACCATATCATCACATAGTTGTATATTCATCACCATGATCATTTTTTAGAATATTTGCATCACTACAGAAAAAGAAATAAAAAGAAAAAACTCAAACATACAATACCCCTTAACCCTCCCTCTCACTGACCACTAGTATTTCCATCTACCCAGTATATTTTAATCTGTTCCCCGTTTTTTTTCTGTACCCCTTACCACTCCTCCCTTTCATTGATCACTAATGTTTCAATCTATTCAATTTGTTTTAACATTTGTCCCCTCATTATGTTTTTATTTTTAATCCATTACATTTGTAAATGGATAAACAAATTAAAAGAATAATATTTCAGGACATGAAAAGTATATACAATTTAAATTTCAGCATCAATAAAATTTTATTGGGAGACAGTCACATTTATTTATATATTGTTTGTGGCTATGTTTGAGCTACAAAGGCAGTATTTAGTATCTTTATCAGAGACTTTGGATTGTACAGCACAGAGTGAACCCTCATGTAAATAGGGGCCATAGCTAATAGTACAATTATAATAATATTCTTCATCATTTATAACATAGATGCCACACTAATATAAGCTGTTAATAATAGGGGGGTATATGGGAACTCATATTTTCTGCATTTTTTTTTATATAAACCTAATTCTCTAGTAAAATTATTTAAAAAGTAATACTGGGAGGCCACAAAACCAAAATTATTTACTATCTGTCTTTATAGAAAAAGCTTACCATCCCCCAGTATAAACCCTGATCCATACCCTCCATCCGGTTTCAGCAGTTACCACTCTTGGCTAATGTTTCCATCTATCCTCATCCCCACCTCAATGTTGAAGTAAATTACAGGCTTCCTATACTTTCATCAATTTCATGTTGTTTAAATAAAAAAGCAGTTGAGGTTGTCTCCTGTTTGACATAGATTATTTTTTCCTTTTTTTTTGCATGGGCAGGCTCCTGGAATTGAACCCAGGTCTTTGGCATTGCAGGCGAGAATTCTACCACTGAGCCATTGCCTACCTTTTTTACTGTATTTTTAAAACAGGTATAACAACAGCATTTGCTTTAAGGAACCTGTCCTCCTAAGTGAAATCTAATACTTAATCATGGAGTCAGGTAGATAGGGAGCTAAGGAAGAAGCAAAGAAGAGGGCATTAAGGATGTGTGACAATAGTGGCATAAGAAAAGCCTTTTTTTCACCTCCTTTCTCTTTGGCTGCTGTTTTAAGCATCTCTTCTGTTCTCTGCTTTCCATTACTTTCTGCAGAGTAAGACAGTGGGTAGGAGAGAGGGCAATTGAAGAAACGAAAATGTGGAGAGTTAATCTTTCATGGCATTATCTGTAAAAGCGTATGAAGGTTAAGGTGCTCTTAGGAGTAATTTTCTAGAGAGAACTTCATTACATGGATACTGAACAAGGGGGATGACAGCCTCTTCCTTCATTGCGCGAGTTGCATATACACTGTTCAGTATGAATGGATCCCAACACGACAACTTTGAAAGAGCACTGTTTCACAAGGTGAGCTGGCTTTTCACTTTAGTTATAGGTACAACTCCTTGTTAACATTATTACAGGTATAGTGTACATCCATGAGAAGCCTCCTGCTAGCAGAGTGGTTTTGGCTAAGCTACTTCTATTGGCTTTTGGTTTGAGTTTAGTTTAGTCACAGCTGGCTGTCTGGTGCTTGTTATGTCAGGCCAGAGGGGATGCTGCTTTCCAAAAGTTGAGGGCTTACTTCCCTTACACAGAAACAATAGAAAGGGACAAGAAGTGGGGCTTATTCTGAGTGAAAACAGAAGAAACATTTTTTTTTTAGATAGAAAGGGGTGAGGGCAAGTCAGGAATAATGTGAAAATTGGGACTGTTAGCAGTCAGAGGTCACTGAATAGCTGATGCTAATCAAATGTTGGGTTATCCAGGTCCTCCATATTTTTTCTTTTCACTTGTTGCATGTCATTTGGCTACTTTCTTAGGTAGTTTTTGAAAGTGTATTTGGTAGGGAATAAATGGGTGGGAGCAGATTCATGAAGTACATATGCTTATATACACATAGTCTATGAAAAGAGAGAAGTTAAAGTTATATTTCATAAACTAAGATATCCCTTGCCCTTAAAAATTTGGATTTTCAGAGGGGCAGTGCCCCTTTTGAAAATTATAGCAAAACATTAAGTTTCATGACCTATTTGCTAGGAGAGGCATTCACAATGAAAAGAAAGTGCTTTAACCAAGACAGTTTCTACATAAAAGTCTCATCCTGTTAAAGAGTCTTCAGATGTTATGTGGGGTTTTGTCAAATGTTTAAAGAAGAATGAATACCAATACCTCATAAACTCCTCAAAAAACAGGAGAGGAAGGACCCTTCCCAAGTCATATGAGGCCATTTTTACTCTGACACCAAAACCAGACAAAGACTTTACAAGACAAGGGAACTAGAGACCAATATCCCTTATTAAGTATAGATGCAAAAATTCTTAACAAAATGCTCACAAACCAAATCCAACAATGTATAAAAAGTATTATAAACCATAACCAATTAGGATTTAGCCTGGGAATGCCAGTTTGGTTCAACATGCAAAAATCATCAACTATGTGATGATACTGTGAGCCAGTGATTGCATACTTTGGTTGGTTTGTGAATTGTGTGAATATATCTCAATGTAATGTAATGTATCATGTTAATATAATAAGGTACAAATATCTCATGATCATCTCAATAGACTCAGAAAAAAGGATTTCAACCCTTTCATGACAAAAAGGAACTAGGAATATGGCCCTGGCAACTTGGGATCAACAGTGCCATCCTGACCAAAAGGGGGAAAAGAAGTGTAACAAATATGTTATCAGTGGGTGAGAGAATTTAAATAGAGCTGAGAGGCTATACTGGAGGTCACTCTTACACAAGCTTCCGTTAGACATTGCTACCTATCATAACTTGGCAACCCCCAACCAAAACCATTCTAGCCAATCCTAAAGAATACTTAGGGCATTATAATAGAATTCTACAAAGGTTCCATGCACTAAGGTAACTTTTCAGAAACCTACCACGTCCAGATGGGTCTCTGGACCAGATAAGTCCTGATGCAGAGGAGTCAGCCTTTCCAGAACACCAACTAGTTCCATCCCCCTAGCCCATATTATCGACAGCCCCTTCCAACATGAAAAAGTTAGAACGGGAAGAATAGCTCAAATACTCCTACAGATCATAGGTGATGGTGGAGTTGAAACACCAACTAGTTCCATCCCCCTATTATCGACAGCCCCTTCCAACATGAAAAAGTTAGAATGAGAAGAACAGCCCAAATACCCCTAAAGATCAAAGGTGATGGTGGAGTTATACAGAGAAGGTCGGGTTTAACAAATGAGTATGAAGGATGAATCATTATACTAGTATTTCTTTTAGCCTCTAGCACCTTAGAGGTATATGGAACTGTAACCCCTACCAAATTCTGCAATCTGTTCTACATCTAATTGTTGTGATGTACTTTGAAATTTAATTGCTTTTATGTATATATGTTATTTAAAGAGAAAGACGAGTAATACAGAGAAAATAAGATTTAACAAGTGAGTATGACTGCTGAATCATTACATTGATATTTCTGTTGGTCTCCAGTTTCTTGGAGCAGCTAGAACTGAAAAAAAAACCCACGAAAAACCATGAAACTGTAACCCATACCAAACTTTAAAATTTGTTCTGTAACTACTTGTTAAAGTGTACTTGGACATTTATTGGTTTTTTGTATATATGTTGTATTTCACAATTTAAAAAAAGTTTAAAAAATAGGAATAGAAGGAACTTCCTCAACCTGATACGGAGTATCCATGAAAAACCTATAAGTAACATACTTACTGGTGAAAAAGAATGAAAGTTTCTGCCTAAGATGAGAAGCAAGACAGCATGTCTGTTCTTGCCACTTGGATTCAACATTTACTGGAGGTTTTTGCCAGGGCAATTAATAGAAGAAGTAAAACATATTTGTCTGCAGATGACATGACCTTGTATATACAAAATCCTAAGGAATTCACAAAAATTATTAGAAATAATGAGTTCAGTAAGTTTGCAGGATACATAATCAGTATACAAAAATTTTACATAGGGGTTTGATTCTAAAAGCTGCATTTAAGAAAAATGGTAGTCAAATCTTTTGGAAGTGGAAAAAAATTGCCCATAAGGTAGACATAATTTTCTGTATACAGCTCTGTACAGTAATAACACAGTATTACATATATACAAATACAGTATATAATTCTATAAATGATTTATTAAAAAGTTGCACCTTGATCTGCTACAGAAATGCTGTTGATTTTCTCTTTTTGATTTGTATGTATTCATAGATTAGATGAGAAAATTTGCTTTTAGTATCTCAAAATAGGCAAAGGAAAGTTGCAACTGGATGTCAACACAGATGACTGCTGATCTCAGCTGGGTAGGCGCGAGGCAAAAACCATCTGTGGTCTGCTCCCAAGTCACCTAACAGGCATGTACTGTGGAACATATACTGTTTGAATGATTAGAGAGTCTCACTTTCATATGATATGTGTAGAGTGTATGGCATTGCCTTTGTTAGGGAATAAAGGGCATGTGAAATTTATTGAATAGTCTCTGTCTCCTGTTGTCCTTTTCATTGCAAATAAATGAACCAAGTGTAGTTCAATCCACTGAGGAGTGGCATACCTACATTTGAGCAGATCCTCTAATAGAAAATACTATTCAAATGTGTAAATTTATGATTCCACTTGCATTTCTTACTGTTTAGTGTTGTCTGATCTTCTGTAAATAATTTATCAGTGCCCCAAATTTCCTTTATCCTGTATTCCTCTCTGTCAGTTAATCCTTCAGGTTCTTCAGCAGCAGCATTGAGGAAGCTGTCACTGCTCGCTTGTCTGAACCCTATCACTGTTGGCAGTGGTTAGAAAACCGTTAAATGTCACCATGCACACTTTTTTTTGCTTGGGCAGGCACCGGGAATTGAACCCAGGTCTCAGACATGGCAGGCAAGAACTCTGCTACTGCACCACCATTGCCCATCCTCTCCATGCACACTTTTAAGATGTTTTGCCAATACACATTTACTGTTTTGGGTTTAACTGCATCTACTGCTTGTGGAAATATGTTAATAGAGTTGAATGGCTGGAACCCTCCTACACTATTAAAATTATGTTTTCCTGAGTAGGTTTTAAAATAAATGCATGTACATGTGATTCCACAACACAGCAAAATAGCATCATAAACAGAATTAAAAGGAACATGACATATTGAGGAAAAGAACTTCAAGAGCTTAATACCCTTTTAGAAAAAATTAACATGAAGACCAACTGCCCCCCCAATACACACAGTAGGTAATTTATCAAAAAACAAAAACAAAGACCAATAATATACAGAAGAAATGTTCAATTTTATAATAAATCACAGATCTCATTCTTCACTTTTTGAAATAGCAAAGACAGAAAAAGAAATGACAACATCCAGTAATATACATGCTTCAGGAATAATGGACAATTATATATTTTCCCCTCTAAAAAGATTATAACAATTTCTGTTCTCTTGAGAAATCTGGAATAATATGTTTAAAAGCCTTAAAAATGTTTTACTCCTTAGCTTGGATTCCACTTCCAGGAATTTATAAGGGGATAATCAGATGCACAAAAATTTATGTACTATGGTGCTTTCTATAGATTTCCTTATATGAACAGTAAAAATCAGAAACCTGAATGTTACATGTCAAAGATTGTTCCATCGGTGTGATGCAATACTATGTAGCCAATTAAAACCCTATTTTCAAAGACTTATTTAAGGATATAAATAAATGCTTCTGGAAGAAAGGCAGTTTTAAAAAGAAAATGGCATATAGGATATTTATGATCTTATGGAAAATGCTTCTCCAATATATACATACAGTGATTCTTGGTATCTACATCATGTCTGCAGGGATATACACAGTTATTTTTGAGTGGCGGGTTTATGTGTGATTTTCATTTTCTTGTATATACTTTTATTTTAAAATTTCCTGAAACAGAATGCATCATTTTACAATAAAACAATCTTTCTAAAAGGTAAGATGATATCAAAATCACTAACATTACTTTTTCAGTAAGATACAAAACTGACAAAGTTAAATCAATAGATAAACATGATTTATTACATTGTCTATAAAAGTAGTTTCAATACAAGTCGAGTTTAGAATACATTTGGGCTGTTTATGACTCAGTCTTGGCAAACGCTGACTATTTCTTCAGTGTTTGGTTCCCACCTGCCCTCTCCACACTTGATTTGTAAATATACAGAATCGCCTCTACAAAAGCCCTGATGCTTTGGCTGTCAGTGTCAGTCTTTGAGCACCTAGGAGCACAGTGATATCACTCACATCTCTCTTAGGCTAAAGACATTGTGCACAATTCAAAACCCAATTGTTTTCAAAATCAAAACACAATATGGCTAATATTTCCCTAGAATCATTTTGTATTCAAAAAGAACTCAGTTGTGCACAGCCAATTTAGCTGTTAAAATACATTTTAAGAAAAATAAATATTCTGCACAATGTATTTACAAGGATCAATTGTTTTGCCAACTCCCACCCCCAATTACTATAAAATTGGGAAACTATAATTTGACAATTAGGAAGCATATTCCTGACAGTGTCAGCTGAGCATAGTTTGATTCTGAACATCCAAAATCTTAACTATATAAATATGAAAAATTGCAATTTCAATATTCTTAAAAGAAAAAACTTTTAAAAGGAGGAAAATAAAAATGATTTTGCTTAGGTTCCCTGACTCTATTCAAAGATCAAAATACATAATACATTACCTGCTACAGCTGTGGAGGGACAATTTCTCATATTTTTTCCCGCAAACACAGGCCTCACAAGATGGGTCACCCAACCCAGTTATTACTTGTAATCACAATATTTACTACCAGCTATTGCACCAAAAAGCACAACGTACGACCTTTTACGGAGAGCAATGGGGACAGAATGTGAGGGCTGCGTTTAATATTTGAAGAGATCAATGAAGTGTTGAGGAGACACAGGCATGAAGCAGCTATCCGGGTCAGTTGCAGTGCAGGGGTGGCCTGAATCCTGCAGTGGGAGAGGATGGGAGAGGAGGTTATGTCAATAGATCACTCACCACCACTGTCAGCAATGTTTCTGGAGACAATATCCCCATCTCAGTCATCAGTTGTTTAAATGGAAGCTGGACCCCATCTCAAAGGTATGTGAAAAGTAGCTTTGATTAGAATTACTAAGTCAAAGGCAGCAACAGTAGTTTTTCAATGGAGAAATTTCCTTTAGGAATTTCTGCTCAAATATATTAAGAAACAGGTGATCTCCAGGAGGACATTCTTGAAAACAGCACAATATCCTCAGTTTAAAGGGAGGTGACTGCTAATCATTGCATCCTGTGGCACCAGAATCCATGAAAAGAATAAAACCATTGTTTTTTTTTTCTGCCCTTCTAGTTTGCCACCATTTCTTTCCATTAGAATATACTCTGACATTCTGTTCTTTTTATTCCAGCCTTCTGTTCCCATACTCCCTCAACCCTTTTACTTTGTTATTCTTATTTCCCTCTCCCCATCATTATGTCTTAAACTACTGCCTGATTGTACACTGCCACCATTCTAGAAGCAGTGCACAAGCTCAACAGGCTAGGAGAAGACTGCATAGTTCTCTGCTGGGTATGGAAACCAATCCAAGAGTGGTGGAGTGAAAACCTCAACCATACTTAGAAGCTACTGGATCACCCAGGGTGCAGGAGTGAGATGAACACAGCAAGGAATGAACATTCGCTCTGACAAGCAGAGGTACAAGGGAGCTGGAAGCTCTTTCTCAACTAACGATCCAGAATTATAGTTAATAGGAAAAGTGAGAAAAAAATTCAAGTTTTGTTGGAGAAAATTGACTAAGAAAACAAGGAGCCTAAAGAATACAGGCAAATGGGAAGTGGAAGCTATGTTAGAGAAGTAAATGGTTCTCTTTCAAGGTGGTCACATACTGACATTACCAGTCCTAAGACACTGGTTTATCTGAATGAAAAAACTATTAACAAATCTACATTTCCCCCCTAAGGCTTAGCCTTTATCCCTCAAGTACTAAATACAAAACATTTCATTAAAATAATTTGGTTCTTGCTTAAACAAGCAACAGCATCACAATTTTATTTCACTTTGGTTACAGTTTTTTTTTTTTTAAATTAATCTTTGCTCACATACAAATGCTTTCTTTAAGTGATAATTCTGAGATTCAGAGCTTAAATCAGCATGAGCTGTAATTTAAGTTTAACTAATTTACTATGTAATGGTAAAGGTCATGCATGTGAAAGACAACTCATTGTTCCAAACAGCATGTGGTAAAATAGGGAAGTACCTTGAATAACAAAGCAAGATGGTAGTCCTTTGAGATCATGAAGAAAGAATCAGGAAGGAATGCAGTAAAAGGGAGGGGGAAAAAAAGAAAAGGAATAAGATTAGAAAGAGCCAGACTGTATTTAGGCATTTAGGTTTGATGCACGTTATTTATGAAAATAAGAAAACATAAGGTAACTGAATTTGGGCAATACAGAATATTATTAAAAGCATATAAGACATCATAAAATATCCCAAAGGCCCATACAACTTGAAGACACTGCCTTAATAGTGATAAATATTTCCACTTCTTTATAAATCTCTCAGATTAGTTACTAATGAGGCTGCAGTGCTAACAAATTTCAAAATTGCTCACTGAAAAATACATAAAGCAATGCTCATATTTCCAAGTGTAGTTTATACTGGAACAATCATAGATTTTTTTAAAACCATTTATTTCTTCTTTAATGTTCTGAGGGTCTTCTCTGTGCTACCTAATGTGTATTAGCTAGATTCCATGTATACCAAGAAGTCATGCAGACAACTTTCATTTTCTTTGATGTTTTTGCGTCTACTTTTTCATTGTTTCTGAATACAAGATTAGCATTAATCTGCTGCTTTCAAGATACAGCCCATACGCTATATTCCACCATCAACCTGTCAGTATATCCATCAAGCTGTTCCTTCAAAATGTATCCAGAACCCAACCCATTTCTCACTGCTTCCCCTGTTGCACTCCCTGGACCATTTCCTTTGTTTGTCTTTACAGTGGTTTCCTAACTAGTCTCCCCACATCTGTCCATGTTTTTTTGTAGGGAGTAAGCAGCCAGAGTTTTCTACCCTTCTCTGCCTCACTACCCTCCTGACACCTGGCCTTTTGCTTTTCCTCAAACTTACCAATCAGGCTTCTTCTTCAAAAACTTTGTACTTGCTGTCCCCACTGCTTGAATATTATTCTTCCTTGAGACACCTGCACAGCTCACTTAACAAATACTGGTTGCCTGAACAACTACCCCATCCTCATGTTAACTCTTTGAGAGCAAGACCGTGAACTTTGTTCAGGTGCTTATGAGGAGCTCAGTGAGTATTCAATAAAAAATTACAGAATGTATAAGCCATACCTTGGAATAAAGAACTTAAATTTGTGAATATGATGCAACATATATGGCTCTGACACAACACACACAACTTTCTCTTTGTAATCTTTTATCTCAATAAGAAAGCTCCTTAGCCCTTGATTTGGCTTTAGAAGACAATGAAAATCAGCTGCAATTTTTAAAGTTTCATGGCTTCTATTAATATGTAAATTAGTTAAATGGTTTTTCCTCCCCAGACAGACATTAGTTTTAGAGATTAAAGAAAGATATGTATGGGAAAGTAGTAACTATTTAGTAGAGGGTAAAGTAATCAGGAAGAGTAATTTTTAAAATAATTTGCAGTATAATCTATTTACAGTTTATTTCCCTAGTAAACCAGAAGGCAAATGATGGACAGAAGGCTGTAGAAAAAGGGAGTGTCTAAGTCCCACTCTAGAGAGTTCTAAATGCTCCAATTCCATCAGAATCCTAAAGATGCCATCTGCCTTGAAGTTGGTTGTTAAAGCCCTATCTTGGTGCTTTTCTGCTTTAGATGTGTGTCTTCTCAAAACATCTAGGGCAATTCTATTTTGGGCACTAAAAACAATAGTCACACAAGACAAAACAAAAGCAAACTATTGCTGCTGCTGCTGCTCAAATGGGCACAAAAAGACTATGTTGTCAATAGTATCAGGTCCAGTTTAGGTGTGGTAAAATCAGGCCCATCATAGTCCAAGTGCATTTTCCTCTTGCTTCTTTTTCATTAAAGAAGGGTAGCATACAGCTACTACCCTTCAGTCAACTTCATTGTTTACGGAAGGGCTGCAGGGACGTGAATGGCCCACAAACTGTGTCTGCAGGTACATCTTTGTCCTCATTCTCTCATGTCCGGTCACTCAATTCTAGTTGGAGGTATTCTAGTTAGGGGACTGCTTTAGTCCATGTCAGTTCTGCAGCTGGACCTTATACCATCCATATTTTCTTGGGAATTGTAAGGGTAGTTGCTCCTTAAGGCAACTTTGGTGAGGCCTTAGTGCAAACTTAGAATTTCAATGGTAGGTTTATTTAGCAGGAAAGATGAATTTTGGTTCCTCAGCTGGGTTGACTCCAAACTATCTTCTTTGTAAATAAAAAAAAAAAGTCCGTAATGTAGTCTCACATCCTCTCTTTTAGTTCACACTGGTACATTTATCCAACTTTTTACAATTAATTTGTAAAATATTTTCTTTCCAGGTAATTAGAAATAGTAAGAGCCATTCATTAAAATTTAGGTTTACCAAGTAATTCATATATAGGTATTGCTGAAACAGCTTTCTGTTTATATTCAAATGAAATGTCCACTAAATGAAGGACATCTATGTATTTTCCCAAGATAATTTTAATATAGATACAAAATTGTTGGGATATGAAATATGGCAGGGAAAAGCACTGCTATCTACCTGGCCCACAGTGCAGTATCTTGCATGAAGTAGACACTCAACTTTTATTTTCTGAGTGAATGAGAAAGTGAATGAATAAATACACAGTTCACCATTGTATCAACATAGATACTCTGTTTAATTAGCACCACTCTATCACCTCAGTGTGACTGGATGAATTTCTAGGTGTTGGCCAGAAGCCCAACTCTGCTGATAGATATAGAGAAAATTCTATTTAAATATGTTAAGTGAAAAATCCAGTGTAATTATTTTTTTTAAGTCTTTGTCCATTTAACAACTTATTTAATAGTTGTCTGTGGTATGGTATTAAAGTTACTATTTGTGAACATTAGATATTCTTAACAAAATTTGGTTTCTTCAAGGTGTTCTGGTTTTAATTTTTCTTATAGAATACCACCTGTGGGGCCTGAAGGCTGCTGTTTTGAGGGTGGTTGCTGAGACATTGCCCCTGAAATGTGCATTTTGGAAGTAGGAATTAGTTTGTCAGCATAGGTAAAGTCGAAACAGTAAATGTGTAGCCAGAGGCAGGATGGTCTCCACAGCAAGACCTTGGGGATATTTGGAAGGGGAAGGGAAAAAGGAAAACAGCTGAAAAGAGGAGCGAGCAGTCTGGGTCTCTGGAGTGTTACAAGGCATTAGGAGGGCTGGGAGCAGTTCTGGACTTACAGAAAAAACTGAACATTTCGTACTACTAATTTAGCTCATTCTCAAAGGTAGTTACTCCTCAGATTCTATCAAGCTTGATGACAAAACATTTCCCTGCTTCCCTTTTATTAGCACTCATGCTTGTTTAATAAAGTGATATCAAAGGAATGGTGGTGAAGTCCAAATAATTTTAACCATGATTACAAATCTGAATGCAAATGCCAAAGATACTTTTTATTTTTTGAGAAATACATTATGATTAAAAAGAACAAAATTTCAGTATTTGGATTTAAAATTTCAGATTATCATGAAAAAAATTTAGTCTGGGTGAGGAAGAAGCAGAAGGAAGTAAAACATGCTATTTTTTTTATATGGGGAAATCAAAAGATAATGTATCACACAGAAACTCTGATCTTAGGTAAATACACACTAAATATGTTTTTTAAAAACCTTTTATAATGGAAAATTTTAAAAGTACAATGAAAGAGAGACTAGGATAGCAAACCTGCATGCACCGATTACCTAGTTTTAACAATAACCAGTACTCTGCCATTCTTATCTATCTCCACCCTCTTTTGTTGTTGTTTCTTCTCGTTTTTACTGTGCGCTATGGGTTTAACAGAATTGTGTATTATATATTAATAGCCAAACACTACTACAGTGCACATACTAAATGCTTAATGCTTATAGGTTAAAACGGATACATGTAAGGTAGTAAGAACATTCAGGAAGTACTGTTAAACCACTAAGCAGGCAGCTGAATGCAATGGATGGAGCAGGTAACCTGAGCTATAGAAGTTTAGACAGATCCTTGAGCCCAGTGTGCACATCATCCTTATTCAATAAATTCACTGACAGGGAGATCACTCATGGAAAACCAAAATGGTGTGTAAAAAAAGGGAAAGTGGGCACAAATTAGACCCTTGAAGTGTGAAGCACCGTATTAGGAGATGTTGATAGGAGGCATAGATACTTTAGAGGGGACTGATGGTTTGAGCCAGAATTGGTAAAATGTTACAGAATGTAATTCAGACTAGAAAAGTAAAACAAAAGGGTTGGGGGACAACAGGACTTCTGGGGTCTTAAAGGCACTGACCCCCAAGAAGGGGAAGAAGGCACATGAAAATCAGTGCAGGACAGCTAGAGCCCAAGGTGGAACCACAGCAGCAGGGAGGGGGCTGGGACCAAGGCCAGGGGAGAAAGACCTGGACTAGCTCTATGTGGGTCAAGAACAGCAGGTGTCAAGGGCAACTAAAAGCATTCTGGTATTGAAGTAATGCCTAGAGGAGGGCTTTATGATGGTGCCTTCCTGCCAGACTTGGAAATGAAGCTAGCTGCAGGACATCATTAATCTAAATCAAATTAAAATCCCATATTCAATAATAGCTTCCATTCACCTTAATTTTGTTCTTAATACTTTAATTTTATATTAACTGCCTGAGGGTCTGACAAGGGAAGAACTGGTATTTCCATGCCTTTGTCAAAATGGATGACCAAAGGACTGAAAATGGTCACTGGAAGCCAGGTATAGTGGAAACAGTAAGACAAAGCAGCTTCAAAAGCAAGAGCTGGGGCATAAGCAAGAGGAACCAGAAGGCAGAGTGGTGCCAGTAAAAAAGACAGTAGCCCTTTTTCTGCCAATACAGTATGTATCCGAGCATGTGAGTGGCTGTCACTACTTATTTAAAGAAACTTTATGAAAGAAAGGATTCATTTGGGGGGTGGGGGGCATGGTAAATGGAAAAAGCAGGCTTATGTGGCTAAGCAAATCTGTTATCCTAGGTAACTTATTTAATTTCTCTGGAACTCATTTGCCTCATCTCTAAAACAGGAACAATACAGTGGTGAGAAACAGCATTAACGCGTGGAGTACTTGGTACATGGTAAATATTCACTAAATTATTATCTTAACAAACTTCTAGAATAGCAAACTATCAGAGCACATAGCTATTGGTTTTAATAAGTTCCCAACACTCAGACCAGATCCTCATAATCCGAAAAGGCAGTGTTTACAACTTCAATTTTTCATCTTTTCTTTCTTAGTAGTATGGTGCAGTAAGAAAGTAAACATTGTGCATTGTGCAAGGAAGCCCGACTCTATTCTAATTCTTTCACAGTGGAGAAAATAAGGAAAGGCAGAGCAGTGGTTAAACTGCATAGTCTGCAGCTTTTTCCTGTTACTTGTATAGTTCTCTCTTTAGCATTTAGCACACTGTCTGAAAGAAAACAGTTGCTCAATCAAAGTATATGAAATGAATGAGTTATTGGCATTTTCCAGTGAGACTATTTAGGATGCTAGGTTTTGATTCTGTAAGCAGCATCCTTATTTTTGTTTGGTAGGCCTGCCTTTAGCTATTTCCTGGGACTAGGAACCATCTACAAATGCTACAAACAGATCTGGAATACCTTCCCATATAAACTTCTTAATATATAGATGAAGAAACAGAAGCTAAGATGAGTTAAGTAACTGCTGACTAATCCCAGCAAATAAGGTCTGCTGGCTTTTTCTCTAATATTCTTTCTGCTATCCTATCACTTTGACTTAAAGTAGTTTTCTGTCTTTTCCTTGTTCAAGAGATCTGGGGCTGACTGGTTAATGTTAGATACATTGAAATAGCTCACCAGCAAGGCCAAGACTTCCAGACTTTCGATCTGGTAGTTACTGTCTTGTCTTCTGGCTACAACTATTTTGTTTGTTTTTATTTATTTTTTATTTTTTTAACATGATCATTCTGTTCTACATATATAATCAATAATTCACAATATCATCACATAGTTGCATATTCATCATCATGATCATTTCTTAGAACATTTGTATCAATTCAGAAAAAGAAATAAAAAGACAACAGAAAAAGAAATAAAATGACAACAGAAAAAAAATTAAAAAATTATACATACCATACCCCTTACCCTTCCCTTTCACTGATCACTAGCATTTCAATCTAAATTTATTTTAACATTTTTCCCCCTAATATTTATTTTTATTCCATATGTTCTACTCATCTGTTGACAAGGTAGATGAAAGGAGCATCAGACACAAGGTTTTCACAATCACACAGACACATTGTGAAAGCTGTATCATTATACAATCATCATCAAGAAACATGGTTACTGGAACACAGCTCTACATTTTTAGGCAGTTCCTCCAGCCTCTCCACTACATCTTAACTAACAAAGTGGTATCTATTTAATGCTTAAGAATAACCTCCATGATAACCTCTCGACTCTGTTTAGACTCTCTCAGCCACTGACACTTTGTCTCATTTCACTCTTCCCCCTTTTGGTCGAGAAGGTTTTCTCAATCCCTTGTTGCTGAGTCCCAGCTCGTTCTAGGATTTCTGTCCCACGTTGCCAGGAAGGTCCACACCCCTGGGAGTCATGTCCCACGTAGACAGGGGAAGGGTGGTGAGTTTGCTTGTTGTGCTGGCTGGAGAAAGACGCCACATCTGAGTAACAAAAGAGGTTCTCTTGGGGGTGACTCTTAGGCCTAATTTTAAGTAGGCTTGACCTACTTAAAATTTCATACGAACAAACCCAAAGAATGGGGGCTCAGCCTATAGCTTTGGTTGTCCACATAGCTTGTGAGAATATCAAGAATTCAACTTGGGGAGGTTGAATTTCCCCCCGCTCTCACCATTACCCAATGGGGACTTTGCAAATACTTTTTTATTCACTGATCAGATCACTCTGGGATTTATCGGGGCATCACTCTGGACAAACCAACAATATCTCATGTCCTACTCAAGGTTCCATGTACTTATGGTGTTCAATTAAGCTACCTACATAAGTTATATTAGGAAATGCCCTAGTCAAAATATAAATTTTGCGGCTACAACTATCTTGACAACTTTGGTCCTGATACCTTCCACAGGACATAGCAGTGTTATCTAGTACTCACTTCAGGTAACTGTACACTGAGACAAAAAAATGACAGGCAGAACTCCACAAAATTATTATAAAGACAATGTTTTTAAATAGAAATATTTTTCTTCCTTTCACTTTCAAAACTGTCTGATAAAGGCAGGTAGAAAATTAAAAACAAAAACAAAAACACTCCAATATAGTTAAGCTGGAACAGATGGAAAACCAGCTTGAGAGCAGATGAAAAGGCTTCATGGCAACTGCTTGTCAGAGAACTCCAAATTTATATACTGTGAAAAATGATAAAATACCTGCTACAAAACAAATGGATGAACAACCATGTTGCCAGCTCCTGATTTAGTCCAAGTGCCTTAGTAATACTTTATATTTACCAAACCCCCAGAGCCTCCCTTTAAAAATAGGTTTGATATTACTTTTAGTTTCTCAACAAAAAATACTGGGAAGTTAAAGAAAATGAATAAAAATAGTAGATACCATTTTATGAATACCAACCATGTATGTGCTTGGGTATAGTAGTATTTAATTCTCCTACCTAATCTACATGGCAAGTTATATTACCAAAACTGAGACTATGTGAAAATGTAGAGCTGTGTTCCAGTAGCCAGTTTCTTGAAGATGATTGTATAATGATATAGCTTTCACCATGTGACTGTGTGATTGTGAAAACCTTGGCATCTGATGCTTCTTTTATCTACCTTATGGAAAGATGAGTAAAACATATGGATTAAAAATAAATATATAATAGGGGGAACAAATGTCAAAATAAATTTAGTAGATTGAAATACTAGTGATCAATGAACAGGAGGGGCAAGGGGTATGGAATGTATGAACTTTTTTTCTGTTTTTATTTCTTTTTCTGAATTGATGCAAATGTTCTAAGAAATGATGATACCGATGAATATACAACTATGTGATAAAAAAAGAATGTTCATATTGTATGTTGATTGGTTTTATTAATAAAAAACTAAAAAAAAAAAAACAAAAAAATGAGGCTACAGGATTGACAATTTGGACATGGTCACACAATAGTAATTTTGTTAGAGCCAGGAAACAGATCCAGGGATGTCTGTCTTCAAAATCTGTGCATTTCCCACAATACTAAGCTGCCTCTTCATATGCTAAGTTGGGCAAAACCTGGTGGAGTAAATTTAGGAGGCAAAGTAGAAAGTATCTGGCTTTAGAAGTTAAATTAAGAAATTCCAGAGAAATGATTTTCTTTTATACTTTCACACATAGATACAGAAATAACAAAGTTGATAGTAACCAATATCTTTTAGAATGACTTATGGCAGAAAAAGCTGCAATGAGGTGAAAATTTTACCCCAAATGAACTGAGGCCAATCCTTAATGCCTGACACGATGGTGAAATGTGATATCAAACAAACTTCTAATAATAATAAAAAAGATAGTGAGTATTTCAGAACCGAAAATACAAGCAGACTTCTATTTAGAAAAGACTAGATCTGACATGCTTGAGTGAATGAGGAATGTTCACTAAATAAAAGAATTTGTAGGCAAATTCTCTTGGAAAGGCAAAAATTATCTCTCAATGTTTTAAAAATTGGAATTTCCCTATTTCAAGATTCTTCAACAGTATATTCTTACATTGCTTAACAATATAGAAATTAAAAAGAGAATTGTTTCTTTTTTAATTACTTGACAGACAGTAAAATTAAATATTGCTCTTAGAAAAATATTGAGTATCACATGCAAGACTGAAAAGACTTCTATTCCATGAATAGTATTTTCCTTTACCATATAGCCCACATAAAGATATCATTGCTTCTAATATTTTTATAATATAAAACAGTCTAAGGAGAAACAAGAAAACACTAGAAGTACTAGCTCAAACTAAAAAGTCATTGTTTCTTATCTACTCTTACTATAGCACCTGAGTATATAACTTGATGTGTTTTCAGTCAGTATCATGCTTTTTAGAGAAGCACAGGATATTAATCCTAGAAGGAATCACAAAGAAAGGTTAGTCCAGAGCTCTTTAGGGTCAAGTATGAAAGCCAGGGTGAGAACCCAAGACTCCTAAAACTTCGTCATATTTTTTTTTCTATCCACTAGCATCTGCATGTGTTTGTTTGTTTTTTTTCTACACACATCTTACCTACCATACTGTTTTCCTGTGCTCTCTAACTAGGGAGAGGAGAACAAAATAGGGCTCTCTTCTGTAGATCTGTAATCTACAGATTATTTATTAATTCATGAGATATTTACTTAATCCCCAATAGTATGTGCCTAGACAGACGTTTACTAAGTATCTATTAGTATGTGCCAGCCTGGCACCAAGATGAGAATAAATTTGAATATAAAATGTTTCCTGCTCTGGATGGACAATGTTCTACAAGACAATTATACTACTGGCAAAAAGCATACAACATATCTCCCATCTTTTTAATTTCAAGAAACAGGAGTTTCACCAAAATACAAAATAAATTATAAATAACAAAACCTCATAAGTTATTCATCCATGGGGGCTTCAGTAATTATTCAAGATGCTACTTACCTTGGATATAGTAAATAAAGCTTTATTAAAATAATATTTTAAAAAACAATTTTTTTTACCTCTGCTCAACCATGGGTTGTAACTTAAAAAAAGGATGCCACGTAATTATTATACATGTAATTTAAAATGAAAAAAAAACCAAACAAAAATAGTTGTCTCTTTTTCAACAATCTAGAGCTTGCTATGATCCATCTTATAACAAATTATAGTTAAATAGAGCAAAAGAAATAAAGCAGGTTATGGTGTTTATCAAACAGAAACTTTATTTCCCCTTACACCAAATAAGGTGAGAGGCAGAGACATTCACATTTAGAGTAACAGTCACTGAGTCTCAGTTAGGTCTGTATACCTGACTTGAAGGTAATACTCTCCCTTAAAGAATGGCAAGGAACTCAGCAGGATCAGGACAGGGATCAGCTCAGGATATCAATCACTCCACAGGCAAGGTTTTTATTGTTTAAACTCTGCCCTCCCCCCGCCCCATCACCACCCCAGTGAAATCTCATGGGAAACCACAGAAATGCACTCCATAGTGAAACAATATTAACATGTTAAGAAAATAAAATTTTACTAAAGAAGTGGTATACAGAAGTCTTTCCCTGACTATGGAAAATACATTTTTTTATCTGAGATACAGTGTGGATAATAAAAAGTAAAGTGAATGCTAGGAAAGTAACAGGATGAAGGATTCCTCACTTATTCTTTAGATCCTGAAATTGCTGAAGATAATGTTTCTAAATTTAAGTCACTAAAGGATTAGCCTTGCAGATAAGTAATATAGTCTTAAATTTTGATCAAATAAATGAGAAAACTCCATATTTATTTTAAAGTCTGGGGCTGTAGAATTTAATATCAGTGGATTAATTTCTTTATTGACCTCTATATTATAAAAATGTGACTTTGAGAAAAGACGCTCTGAGAACTAGTAAAGTGCCATGTGAAGACATTGGTGGGTGATTATCTCTAAGAACAACTAAATGAAGACTCTGATTATTAGAGCTTTAGGCTTAAGGCTAAGTTTAGGGGAAAAATTAAGGAGAATTCTTTCTTTAGGTTTATAAAAGAGGGAGGGGAAAGTCTTAAATTTCTTTATCCTCAGACTACAGATTGGCAGGAACATTCCAGAGTAAATGAACAAACGCTGCCTTTGGAACACAATTCCTGTCTAGGACTTGAAAAATCAGAGTGGGAGCCAGAAAGTTTTCTCACCCTCACTTGCTCTCTGGGATAAACCTTAATATTATATATTAATGTTTATATAAAGAAGAAACAGAATTAACTAAGGGAGAAAAAAGGTGACAAAACAATCAGGTTTTCAACATTGCTGATACAAACCACAAGTTGTTCATTTTTCTTGTTCCCATGCCTCAAGACCTGTGAAATTTACAGCTCATTAGGTTTCTTATCCCAAACAGTATTTCCTACTTTTTAATTTTACCATTACAGTTAAAATATACATGATTAATATGTTTCATCAAATTTTTAATCTCAAATTCCAAGAGTATATATTTAATTATTACCTTCCAAAAGAGAATACTGCAATGCCGGCAAAAATGTAAAGTGTCTCCATACTGCTCTTTAGTTGGGTAATATTTCTGAAGCGCAAAATACATCAGCTTCCATTCGATATGACCCTTTTCTGAAAGGATCAAATGTCTACAAAACTAGACATAAGCAAAATTCTGTTCAGAACCAGCATAAAATGATTTTCAAAGCATAATATTAGGTGCAAATTTACTTTTAAAAGACAGCAGTACATGAAGCATTTAATTATTTGACTTTAAACTTACTTGGTTTAAATCAATAAGGGAATACTAATGTAAATGATGTTATGTCTATATAATGGAATGCCATGTAGCTGTTAAAAATTAGATTTAAATATTGTGATTTGGAAGGACATTCATGACATATTAAAAAGGACAAACAACCCAACTTAAAAAATGGGCAAAGGATTTGAATAGATATTTCTCCAGAGATACAAATGGAAACCACATGAAAAGATGCTCAACTTCATTAGCGATCAGGGAAATACATGAGATAGCACTTCTTGCCCACTATGATGGCTATAATTAAAAAGTCACATAATAACAAGTGTTGGCAAGAATAGGCAGCAATCAGAACCCTCACACACTGCTGGTGGGAATGTAAAATGGTGCACCCACTTTGGAAAACAGGCATGGTTGATCCTCAAAAATTTAAACACAGTTACCATCTGACCCAATAATTCCACTCCTATATATAGTATAAAGAGAAATAAAAACATGTTCATGCAAAAACTTGTACACAAATGCTTATAGCATCAATGTTCATAACAGTCAAAAGGTGAAAAACCCATAAATCTATAAACTCATGAATGGATCCACAAAATGTGCTATATCCTTACAAAAGAATACTATTTGGCCATTAAAAGGAATAAAGAACTGAAATATAGTACAACATAGATGAACCTTAAAAACATTATGCTAAGTGAAAGAAGTCAGTTCCAGAAGATCACAAGTTATATGATTTCAATTATATGAAGTGTCTAGAATAGGCAAATATAGAGAAACAGAAAGTAGATTAGTGAGTGCTGGGGGGGAGAGTGGTGGAGGATGGGAGGATAGGTGGGACGACAGTAGGGGGGTTTCTTTTTGAAAATCTAAGCTCACCATGGTGATGGTTGTACAACTCTGAACATATTAAAAACCACTGAATTGTATACTTTGGTGAACTATATGGCATGTAAATTACATCTTAATAAAGCTATTATATATAAAAAAAGTTACAGAATGATACGATTTCAACTGTGGAAAAATGAAAGTATATAGATAGATAAATTTTATATTTGTGTATATATGAAAGCCTGAAACAATATGCATTGAACTATTAACAGTGGCTACCCTTGGTAAGTGGCAGGTACCTTTCACTTTTTAAAAATATGTTAACATCGTACTTGTCTTTATAA
Source organism: Tamandua tetradactyla (assembly GCF_023851605.1). NCBI lineage: Eukaryota > Metazoa > Chordata > Mammalia > Pilosa > Myrmecophagidae > Tamandua > Tamandua tetradactyla. The sequence goes on from NC_135329.1 coordinate 42,348,195, forward strand.
TTTGTTGTCGCAATGAGCATATTTTACTTTTTTATATTTGGAAAAAAATCACTTGGATAACATACTCATACTTCAATTATGGCTTTTGTGTACTTTTTGAAATTATTACACCATCAACGAGGAAATTCTCGTTTCTACTAAAATTTAAGAAGAGGACAGTTTGAAAATAAAGTAATCAAAGTCCTAATTATGTTAATTTCTGCATTTTCCAAACTTTTCTAAAAAATTAATTCCTAATGAGTGAAAAACAACGATTTGGGTCTTACTTTTATTGCTCACTAATTCTATACTACACAAAGATGCACTTGCAATCAAATGGAGAATTTTCCCACCTTATTTATTTTTCTCCTAATGACCAAGTATGATTTTTCTTAACTCAAACCCAACATCCATACAAGATGTTCAAGTCAAGTTTAGTCAACTTTTCCTCCCAACATTACTTTAGATTAATCTTTACTCGGCACCAATTTTCATTTAGAGGATGCTTTTAACCTATGCAATTCTCATGAAGTTATTTCTAAGATGCATGCCTTTTTTCAGGGTCTTACTGTATTACTGAGCACTGAAGAACAGCTAATTCTGCTGCTGTGTTTTTACAACTCAGTCAAGAAAATGTGTGCAAACAAGATACACCTGTAAGTGCTAACTGCTAATTATAACGTAACTATTCTGGTATGACTTTAAATACTGGTGTAGAAAAGACATTGAACTTCATTAAAGTGGTACATGTAAGGCAATGCAAGGATCTCACAAATGGTCAATAGATATTCTTTAAAATGATTCCAATATTTACATTTATAAAAATAACTGTCAGGCATTCTCATTGGTACTTGGTGTAAACATTTAAGGCCTGATAGTTTCTCGGTATATCTGACTGCCTATTCAGCATTTTTCATTATAAGATACTGGTAAGGCACCTCAAACTCACCATGTCTGAAACTGTAACTCATCATCTTACCCCAAACCTGACCTTCTCTGCCAGTGTCCCCCATCTCTGTGAAATGCACTGCTATCTACCATTGTGTGCAAGCCAGAAACTTGCCTGTAGCACTTCCCCCACATCTTCACTCTCAGATGGGTGGGCCATCATAACTTTAGGTCAGGTGATAGCCAATCAAGTATCAAATTCTATGAATTTTATCCCCTAAATATCTTTGTAATCTGTCCCCATCTGCATTTCTCTGGCCATAACCCTTTCTATCTGTGGCAGTCTGTCATGTTAGTCTTCCTTGGGATAGTCTTCATGGGTTTCCTGGCATTCCACTTTAATTTATTCCTCAAAACAAGAGCAAGAAGGATCTTTTTTAAAACTCAATTTAGTCAAAATCCTTCAATGACTTTTCTAAGATCTTTGAATAAAGACTAAGATCCTTAATGTATGAGCTGGCCCCTGGGTATAACCCTAGCTTCATCTTGCATCACTTTCCCCCTCACCCTCTATGTACCTGCCACAGTGGTTACCTTTCATTTCTTCAAATGTACAAAACTCCTCTACATTTCAGGCTGTTAGATGTACTGTTTCCTCTGCCTAGAACCTTCTTATCCTGCTTATGGCCCAGAGTACCTTAACTTTCTCAAGGAATTTCCCTTACTCCTGCCCTGACCTTTAAGAGTAGACAATGTTCACCTGTGAAATGCTTACATAATTCCATACTACTACTTTGTCACATTTATCACAATTTTAATTAAACATGTACCTCATGAGATGTCTAATATGTCTCTCCCCCTGCCCTGCCCCACATAGTGGTCTCCATAAGGGATCATACTTGTTCATGACTATATCCCCTTTGCCTTTCCTACTTCCTTACATATAGCAGACACTAAATATTTGTGCAATGAATCAATGAGTGAGTTCTGCAGTCATTTAGAATCAGAGGATTTAACCTTGAATGACGAATAAGCAAACTGCCTGGGAAAAGACCCCTAGCAGGTTATATATAAGCATATGCTCTCTGCTGATACCCACAATTGGCTCTTGAAGGCAACAGGAAATACAAGAAGGTAAAAAAGTTTTCTTGGAAAATGAAGAGTGGTGTGTTACCAACTGATAACAGAAAATGAAGGCTTAAAGAGGCTAAATAACTTTTTAAAGGATACATAGCTTGGAAAAAGGTCAAACTGGAATTTGAGTCATCAAATTAAGGAGAAAATAAAATCAATCAGTGACTCTGATATACCACTGCTAGCATAAGAGGTAACAAAAGAACTCAATTCTTGCTTTGTCGGGTTGTTTGGGGCTATTTTTTACAACTATGGTTCTTTGTGAGTATGAAAAATAAACTTTACAATCTATAGGAGAGAAGTCATAAGCAATTCTAATACATTCTGATTATTTCCAATTTTTATTTTTCCTGATTCTGTAAAAACATACCTGAAAAAAATGTACTGCAAGTAAAGTGCATGGGAAAATACCCATCATCAGTCTTTTCAGGTGAGTATATTTATGTACTATGGGATCCTTAGGAGTTATCTGCTAAACTCATATAATCTGGAGGATGACACCTCTGCCATCATACTTACCTGCTTTTCAGCAAAGTGGTACTGACAAAGTTTCTTCCACAACTGTCTGTCTTCACTGAGCATATACAACGTTGGAGTCACTTGACCTAAAGTTATAATGTCCCATCCATCTGAAAATCTGTATAATATATTGTTCAGCATATGTAAAGGAAGATCACTAAGTGTAAGGCCATTGTTCACTTGCTGAAAGGAAAATATTGAAGTCATTTTATTGAGAAAACAAGAAATAGTTGCATTTATTCACACTGAAATTTAATACCCGAGACAGAATAAATATTTCAAAATATGGTAATACAAAAGAAGCACAATAATTTAAACTATTACTTCACCTAGCACTTCACAGTTTATAAAGAGCTTTATTAATACCTTGAAATGCTTGACTGCATTTCATCCTGATGGTAACATGAGGCAGACAGAGCCGAGGTTTCTACTTGACAAATTAGAAAACTGACATACAAGGCAGAAAATGTGATTTGCCCTAAGTCACATGGCCAGAAAATAAACAATCTAGAAACAGAACTCGGGTCTCCTCTGTACTAATCCTCTTTCTGATGGCTTCTCTATTACTACATGTGCCAGATATATTTTGAACACTAGGAGAAAAACATTAGACTATTTCATTAAAAAAAATCTGAATGGTAGGTTCTGAGGGTATAGAATTGCTGAAAGAACCTAATGTTCATGAGGGAAAGCCCTCCAGCGTGTGAATGAGGAGACACAGGCTCTGGTTCTGCACCGCGCTATCTGGGTGCCTTGGGCAGGGCCAGCATTAACTAGCCACAGTTTTTTCAAGTCAGTGACTAGGGGAAATAAACTAATCATCTTTAGAATCCTTTCTAGCTTTAAATCTTGATGATTTAAGATTTATAAAACATTGTTCTCTCTCACATAAGCTGAAGAATAAATATAGTTTATTTCTCAGAAAGGCTAAGAAATGAAGACATTATATACATTCTTGAGGAATATTAAAAGCTGACTGCTGTAAAAGGGAAGAGAAGGCAGGTGTTATTGTATTTTGGTCCTGAGAGATGGGCACCAGACTCTTATTTGGAGGCTAAATTACTTCAAAAATTAACTCTGCTCTCAAGGCTGAGCTAGCCCTGGATCTAGTTTGGGTAAAAACCCATCTTAATTTTTCAGTCTTCATTATATGGTCTTCAAAGCATGCCTTAATTCTCATTAGAACTTCTTACTAATAAACTGGAATGTTCAAATGATTCAGCAGGAGGGAAAAGGGTAGGTTTTTGTGAGACAGCTCAATCCCAGTTCAGTTCTAACCCCACAGCACTCCAACCTCCCTTTCACTCTGAGGTAACATCTTGGTATACGTCTACATGCTTCCAATATGTGTTTAATGAATTTTTGGTCTCCAAGTAGTCTATATTCTTATAGGCTTAAAGTAGCTAGGGCTGTCCTTTTGATTTCTTTGTCCTCTTCTATAACCTTGGTGCCACTATACACAATGAACATCTATGATACATTTCTGGCTAGAATGAATTCCTTGAGTTTTGGTCCTAGAGGCTGTCTGATCGCTATGGGGACAAACCTAGAATGAGTGGGGTGCAGTGAGAGGTGACTGAATAGGGGAAAAAAAAAAAGTACAATGTGCTTTGTCATGTACTCGATTTTTTCTTACTGCTTTACTATTAGTTTCTTAGTACTATGAAAATTAAACTGCTGGAAGACATTTATTATGCTTCCAAGCCAGGCAACAAGAAGACAGACTAATACTGATGGCCAATTCTGAATTACATTTCTATTTTTATCATTGTGTATCAAGCATACTATTTGCTATCCAGTAGGACATCAATATTTGTTGCCAGTTTATAAAATATTCTAACAATCTGAACTTAAATTGTATAGTTTCTGTATAATATATCAGTACTTTCACAGCCCTTAATCTCTATAACATTAAGTCCCTTAACTATCTCTTTGTTATACTTGTTTATCTGTCTCTTCACTGAGACTGCTAATCACTCCTGGGCAGCAATGAGGTCTTCATGTGGACTACTGTACTGCACAATTCAAAAGGCATCATGTCCTCAGACTCTAGCACACTGCCTGTAGGCATTCAGCAAATACTTTCTGAATGAAGAAATGAGTGAACAGTCACTACTCACTAGTCTAAGCATGTTTCATTCAAGATTTAGCTATTAATTTCATCTTTATTATCTAGCTTATGGCAGAGAATCCATTAAAAGATAATATGCATGTAAATTTACCACCATCTGATAGTTATAACACTATTTATTACGATCACGTGCTTCATTTTTCTTCATACTGAGAGAAATTTCTATAATCATCCATGGTGGAAAACTGGCAGATGCTAAAAATCAGGACTTTAGCTCACAGAGCCAGTTGTGAAACACTTAGCAGCATATCATCACCTGGATAAATTTTACTCAATTTTTAAGCTCTCTTAAAATTTTTGCCCTTTGTAAAACAATGTAATTCTTCAACAGCACTGTGTACATATCTCTATTATAATACCCAAATCACAATCCTGAATTATGACTGTTCACTCCATATATATTTCCCTTGGGGTACTATGAGCTCCTGTATGGCACAGGCCACATGTATTAATTTCTGTATCCTACCTCCTTATATAACTAAAAATATATATTTTTTAATTTATTTTTTTTATTTATTTATTTTTTTTATTAATTAAAAAAAGAATTAACAAAACAATTAGAAATCATTTCAATGTACATGTACAATCAGTAATTCTTAATAACATCACATAGTTGCATATTCATCATTTCTTAGTACATTTGCATCGATTTAGAAAAAGAAATAAAAAGACAACAGAATAAGAATTAAAACAATAATAGAAAGAAAAAAAAAACAAAAAAAACAAAAACAAAAAACCTATACCTCACATGCAGCTTCATTCAGTGTTTTAACACAATTGCATTACAATTGGGTAGTATTGTGCTGTCCATTTCTGAGTTTTTATATCCAGTCCCGTTGTACAGTCTGTATCCCTTCATCTCCAATTATCCCTTCTCTTTTTTTTTTTTTTTAATTAACAGAAAAAAAGAAATTAACCCAACATTTAGAGGTCATACCATTCTACACATGCAATCATTAATTCTTAACATCATCACATAGCTGCATGATCATCATTTGTTAGTACATTTGCATTGGTTTAGAAGAACTAGCAACATAACCGAAAAAGATATAGAATGTTAATATAGAGAAAACAATAAAAGTAATAATAGTAAAATCAAAACAAAACAACACAAAACAAAACAAAAACCTATAGCTCAGATGCAGCTTCATTCAGTGTTTTAACATGATTACTTTACAATTAGGTATTATTGTGCTGTCCATTTTTGAGTTTTTGTATCTAGTCCTGTTGCACAGTCTGTATCCCTTCAGCTTCAATTACCCATTGTCTTACCCTGTTTCTAACTCCTGCTGAACTCTGTTACCAATGACATATTTCAAGTTTATTCTCGAATGTCCGTTCACATCAGTGGGACCATACAGTATTTGTCCTTTAGTTTTTGGCTGGATTCACTCAGCATAATATTCTCTAGGTCCATCCATGTTATTACATGGTTCATAAGTTTATCTTGTCTTAAAGCTGCATAATATTCCATCGTATGTATATACCACAGTTTGTTTAGCCACTCTTCTGTTGATGGAGATTTTGGCTGTTTCCATCTCTTTGCAATTGTAAATAATGCTGCTATAAACATTGGTGTGCAAATGTCCGTTTGTGTCTTTGCCCTTAAGTCCTTTGAGTAGATACCTAGCAATGGTATTGCTGGGTCGTATGGCAATTCTATATTCAGCTTTTTGAGGAACCGCCAAACTGCCTTCCACAGTGGTTGCACCCTTTGACATTCCCACCAACAGTGGATAAGTGTGCCTCTTTCTCCGCATCCTCGCCAGCACTTGTCATTTTCTGTTTTGTTGATAATGGCCATTCTGGTGGGTGTGAGATGATATCTCATTGTGGTTTTGATTTGCATTTCTCTAATGGCCAGGGACATTGAGCATCTCTTCATGTGCCTCTTGGCCATCCGTATTTCCTCTTCTGATAGGTGTCTGTTCAAGTCTTTTTCCCATTTTGTAATTGGGTTGGCTGTCTTTTTGTTGTTGAGATGAACAATCTCTTTATAAATTCTGGATACTAGACCTTTATCTGATATATCATTTCCAAATATTGTCTCCCATTGTGAAGGCTGTCTTTCTACTTTCTTGATGAAGTTCTTTGATGCACAACAGTGTTTAATTTTGAGGAGTTCCCATTTATTTATTTCCTTCTTCAGTGCTCTTGCTTTAGGTTTAAGGTCCATAAAACCGCCTCCAGTTGTAAGATCCATAAGATATCTCCCTACATTTTCCTCTAACTGTTTTATGGTCTTAGACCTAATGTTTAGATCTTTGATCCATTTTGAGTTAACTTTTGTATAGGGTGTGAGAGATGGGTCTTCTTTCATTCTTTTGCATATGGATATCCAGTTCTCTAGGCACCATTTATTGAAGAGACTGTTCTGTCCCAGGTGAGTTGGCTTGACTGCCTTATCAAAGATCAAATGTCCATAGATGAGAGGGTCTATATCTGAGCACTCTATTCGATTCCATTGGTCGATATATCTATCTTTATGCCAATACCATGCTGTTTTGACCACTGTGGCTTCATAATATGCCTTAAAGTCAGGCAGCGCGAGACCTCCAGCTTCGTTTTTTTTCCTCAAGATGTTTTTAGCAATTCGGGGCACCCTGCCCTTCCAGATAAATTTGCTTATTGGTTTTTCGATTTCTGAAAAATAAGTTGTTGGGATTTTGATTGGTATTGCATTGAATCTGTAAATCAATTTAGGTAGGATTGACATCTTAACTATATTTAGTCTTCCAATCCATGAACACGGTATGCCCTTCCATCTATTTAGGTCTTCTGTGATTTCTTTTAGCAGTTTTTTGTAGTTTTCTTTATATAGGTTTTTTGTCTCTTTAGTTAAATTTATTCCTAGGTATTTTATTCTTTTAGTTGCAATTGTGAATGGGATTCGTTTCTTGATTTCCCCCTCAGCTTGTTCCTTACTAGTGTATAGAAATGCTACAGATTTTTGAATGTTGATCTTGTAACCTGCTACTTTGCTGTACTCATTTATTAGCTCTAGTAGTTTTGTTGTGGATTTTTCCGGGTTTTCGACGTATAGTATCATATCGTCTGCAAACAGTGATAGTTTTACTTCTTCCTTTCCAATTTTGATGCCTTGTATTTCTTTTTCTTGTCTAATTGCTCTGGCTAGAACCTCCAACACGATGTTGAATAATAGTGGTGATAGTGGACATCCTTGTCTTGTTCCTGATCTTAGGGGGAAAGTTTTCAATTTTTCCCCATTGAGGATGATATTAGCTGTGGGTTTTTCATATATTCCCTCTATCATTTTAAGGAAGTTCCCTTGTATTCCTATCTTTTGAAGTGTTTTCAACAGGAAAGGATGTTGAATCTTGTCGAATGCCTTCTCTGCATCAATTGAGATGATCATGTGATTTTTCTGCTTTGATTTGTTGATATGGTGTATTACATTAATTGATTTTCTTATGTTGAACCATCCTTGCATACCTGGGATGAATCCTACTTGGTCATGATGTATAATTCTTTTAATGTGTTGTTGGATACGATTTGCTAGAATTTTATTGAGGATTTTTGCATCTGTATTCATTAGAGAGATTGGTCTGTAGTTTTCTTTTTTTGTAATATCTTTGCCTGGTTTTGGTATGAGGGTGATGTTGGCTTCATAGAATGAATTAGGTAGTTTTCCCTCCACTTCGATTTTTTGGAAGAGTTTGAAGAGAATTGGTACTAATTCTTTCTGGAATGTTTGATAGAATTCACATGTGAAGCCGTCTGGTCCTGGACTTTTCTTTTTAGGAAGCTTTTGAATGACTAATTCAATTTCTTTACTTGTGATTGGTTTGTTGAGGTCATCTATGTCTTCTTGAGTCAAAGTTGGTTGTTCATGTCTTTCCAGGAACCCGTCCATTTCCTCTAAATTGTTGTATTTATTAGCGTAAAGTTGTTCATAGTATCCTGTTATTACCTCCTTTATTTCTGTGAGGTCAGTAGTTATGTCTCCTCTTCCATTTCTGATCTTATTTATTTGCATCCTCTCTCTTCTTCTTTTTGTCAGTCTTGCTAAGGGCCCATCAATCTTATTGATTTTCTCATAGAACCAACTTCTGGCCTTATTGATTTTCTCTATTGTTTTCATGTTTTCAATTTCATTTATTTGTGCTCTAATCTTTGTTATTTCTTTCCTTTTGCTTGCTTTGGGGTTAGCTTGCTGTTCTTTCTCCAGTTCTTCCAAATGGATAGTTAATTCCTGCATTTTTGCCTTTTCTTCTTTTCTGATATAGGCATTTAGAGCAATAAATTTCCCTCTTAGCACTGCCTTTGCTGCGTCCCATAAGTTTTGATATGTTGTGTTTTCATTTTCATTCGCCTCGAGGTATTTGCTAATTTCTCTTGCAATTTCTTCTTTGACCCAGTCGTTGTTTAGGAGTGTGTTGTTGAGCCTCCACGTATTTGTGAATTTTCTGGCACTCTGCCTATTATTGATTTCCAACATCATTCCTTTATGGTCCGAGAAAGTGTTGTGTATGATTTCAATCTTTTTAAATTTGTTAAGACTTGCTTTGTGACCCAGCATATGGTCTATCTTTGAGAATGATCCATGAGCACTTGAGAAAAAGGTGTATCCTGCTGTTGTGGGATGTAATGTCCTATAAATGTCTATTAAGTCTAGTTCATTTATAGTAATATTCAGATTCTCTATTTCTTTGTTGATCCTCTGTCTAGATGTTCTGTCCCTTGATGAGAGTGGTGAGTTGAAGTCTCCAACTATTATGGTATATGAGTCTATTTCCCTTTTCAGTGTTTGCAGTATATTCCTCACGTATTTTGGGGCATTCTGATTCGGTGCGTAAATATTTATGATTGTTATGTCTTCTTGTTTAATTGTTCCTTTTATTAGTATATAGTGTCCTTCTTTGTCTCTTTTAACTGTTTTACATTTGAAGTCTAATTTGTTGGATATTAGTATAGCCACTCCTGCTCTTTTCTGGTTGTTATTTGCATGAAATATCTTTTCCCAACCTTTCACTTTCAACCTATGTTTATCTTTGGGTCTAAGATGTGTTTCCTGTAGACAGCATATAGAAGGATCCTGTTTTTTAATCCATTCTGCCAATCTATGTCTTTTGATTGGGGAATTCAGTCCATTGACATTTAGTGTTATTACTGTTTGGATAATATTTTCCTCTAACATTTTGCCTTTTGTATTATATATATCATATCTGATTTTCCTTCTTTCTACACTCTTTTCCATATCTCTCTCTTCTGTCTTTTTGTATCTGACTCTAGTGCTCCCTTTAGTATTTCTTGCAGAGCTGGTCTCTTGGTCACAAATTCTTTCAGTGACTTTTTGTCTGAGAATGTTTTAATTTCTCCCTCATTTTTGAAGGATAATTTTGCTGGATATAGGAGTCTTGGTTGGCATTTTTTCTCTTTTAGTATTTTAAATATATCATCCCACTGTCTTCTAGCTTCCATGGTTTCTGCTGAGAAATCTACACAAAGTCTTATTGGGTTTCCCTTGTATGTAATGGATTGTTTTTCTCTTGCTGCTTTCAAGATCTTCTCTTTCTCTTTGACCTCTGACATTCTAACTAGTAAGTGTCTTGGAGAACGCCTATTTGGGTCTAATCTCTTTGGGGTGCGCTGCACTTCTTGGATCTGTAATTTTAGGTCTTTCATAAGAGTTGGGAAATTTTCAGTGAAAATTTCTTCCATTAGTTTTTCTCCTCCTTTTCCCTTCTCTTCTCCTTCTGGGACACCCACAACACGTATATTTGTGCGGTTCATATTGTCCTTGAGTTCCCTGATACCCTGTTCAAATTTTTCCATTCTTTTCCCGATAGTTTCTGTTTCTTTTTGGGATTCAGATGTTCCATCCTCCAAATCACTAATTCTATCTTCTGTCTCTTTAAATCTATCATTGTAGCTATCCATTATTTTTTCTATGTTTGCTACTTTATCCTTCACTTCCATAAGTTCTGCGATTTGTTTTTTCAGTTTTTCTATTTCTTCTTTATGTTCAGCCCATGTCCTCTTCATGTCCTCCCTCAATTTATCGATTTCATTTTTGAAGAGGTTTTCCATTTCTGTTCGTATATTCAGGATTAGTTGTCTCAGCTCTTGTGTCTCATTTGAGCTATTGGTTTGTTCCTTTGACTGGGCCATATTCTCAATCTTTTGAGCGTGGACAGTTATCTTCTGCTGCTGGCGTCTGGGCATTTATTCAGATTTCTCTTGGTGTTGGACACAGCAAGGTTGTAATATTTTTCTGTGAAATCTCTGGGTTCTGTTTTTCTTATCCTGCCCAGTAGGTGGCGCTCGTGGCACACGTTTGTCTGCGGGTCCCACCAGTAAAAGGTGCTGTGGGACCTTAAACTTTGGAAAACTCTCGCCGTCCTGGGGGTTCGCTAGCCGAAACGGCTTGAGCCGGCCCGGGGTCTGAACGCAGGGAGGGTTGCTGGTCGCCGCAGCCAGGGAAAGAGCCCGTCCGAATTTCCTAGTCGGCCCTGGGCAACAAGCGTGGCGGGAGGGCGCCAGCGGCAGCGGCCCGCCCGAGAGAGTGCACGTTCCCCGGGAGTCACGGGTTTGGAATGGGCCTCCCCCACCCGTCACCGTTCTCCGCGGCCTGGGGGTTTCCGATCCAATTCTCTCAGTTGGTCCGGGGACTGCGCGTGGTGTGGGCGCCAGCCGTCTTGGTTTCAGGGGACCGCCTCTCCAATTCTCCCAGCCGGCCTGGGAAGGGGGAAGGGAGTAACTCCGGCCGCTTGCCACCCCGCCCGGTAAGGCCCGCGCGCCTCGGCGATCTCACCCGAGCTGCTTCTCTCAGCCAGCCAGCCGTTCCAGGATGGGGTACGCTGTCTTTTTTATCTCTGTTGTGGCTTTGGGCGCTTTCTGTATCGTTTCTACTCCCCTAGTAGGTGTCCTGGAGAAGAAACTAAGATCCGCGCGTCTTACTAAGCCGCCATCTTCCTAACTAAAAATATTTATTGAATAAATTAACAAGTGAGTAAATATTTGCACTGTCTACCCTAATTAGGTCACAAAGAAGATAAATGGAGATATAAGTATGAGTGCACATCAAATTTATCAGAGCCTTTATACCTTCAAATGTAACTTGTAAAGAAAAGAAGAAAGGGAAAAGAAGTCTATGATTTCTTTTTCATACATACACAGGCTATTTATGTTCACAAAATAATGTCTTAAGACAAATAACAAGCCTAAATAATCCAGGGGGGTGAGTTTTTTGTTTTTTTTTTTTTCAGATGTTATTTTTGTTTATTGTAAATTGTGTAAAAAATATTCTAACACTTAGCTTTCCCAGTTCCCCTTATATACACAGGACCATTTAAATCACAAGCCTTTTGCCGTTGGCCACTCTGTGACAGATCCCGGATGGCCCCAGAGCCACAGGCACATACTGCGCTTCGCCCTTCCAGAACTCAGGCAAGCCAGAGGGCAGCAGTCAGGTACTGCAGCTTGAAGGGAGTGAGTGGCAGGGATTTGTATGTTATTTTAAAAACTGATTTGGGTCCAGTTCTTTTGGGCTGTGGCCCAATTTGTTGATTCTAATCAGTAAAGACCAGGCCCTTGATTTTGTGTGAGGTGAGGGCTGGAAGCAAAACGGCAGGCGACAGCACCTTCAGCAGGCTCCGTCTCCTGAAAGCCTACAGGGGGTTCTTCCTGACATCAATCATCCCTGGACTGGCTCTCCGGAGATCCCGCCGGGGCATGGACAAGGGCCCAAAGTTCTGGGGCAGACTCCCCTCACCGACAGGCAACACCCGCCCCACCAGGGGCTCAGCCTCCTCCCACTGCCTCAGCTCCTCAGGGAAGCCCTGCTCGTCGCCACCCAGGCTCGAGCGTTTCCAGGTCAGTGGTAACGGGGCACGGACCAAGTCCCGCATCTCCTCCCGGACATGCCAGGGAGCTTCAGGAGCCGGGTGGAGCATGTCTTCACTCGCAGGCTGTCTGTTCTCCAGGCACAGGGTCCTCTTTTCCCCAGGGGGTGAGTTTTTAATATGTGCTGTGGTATTTAACTGTTTTTAAAAATATGGTATCATTTCTAACATTTGCAGAGACTGGGTGTTAATCAGTCCTATCAATCAGTCACCCAATAATCCTAGGTTTCCATTTTTCAGTAAGCACAGCACTTGTTTTGAAAGATTAAAAACTATCTTCTAGCTTTTCGTTTGTCTTTTTATAGGAGTAACTCATAAAAATGAAGCTTCTCAATTAAGCATGAAGATTCTACCAAATTCCTTGGAACTGTAAATACGAAATTAGTTTATTTTTCTTTTTTGCCTGACTCCCTATCTATGCCTTATTTACTTCTGACTGGATTTGAGGTAGTTCTATGGCATTTTTCAAATTAATGATTCTATGATTAGAACACCAACAACCTACAAATTCAGGTATTGCCAGACTTAAAGATGTGGTAATGGACAGTTAGCAAAAGAAAGTAACTAAAACATTCTCTCACGTCAAAGAATATAAGTAATCAATAACATCTATGAAAAGTTTAAAAATATTTTAAACCCAGTAGTCTGATGGTACAAAGTAAATCTTAATTTTAATTCTATAAACCACTGAGAAATTAAAGGGAAAACTACTAAATTTTTTTTTTAGAAGAAATTTTTTAAAGAAGAGAAACTGGTAGCATGGTAATTAAAGACAGTGTTTCTGTCCACCGTAGCAAAACATTAGTTATTGTTTCATATGTTAATGATATCAGAGAGGTGTAGAGCTTTTTAATGAGTAGTGACAGGTTTTATTCCCTAAACGTATGCATACAAGTAAATGAGGTCTCGACAGGTATGGGTAAGAGTAAATTTCATTAAACTGTCAGAGCTAATAAAATTTTGGATTATGACTATGAGAAGCATTTCTGATGTTCTTAAAAAACTCTTCACACTGAAATATTTTAAGTTTCTACTTACCTGTGGGATCATGAGAATTGAGACTTAAGGGTTAGCACGATATCCTTTACTGGAAGAATTTAGAAGTGAAAGAAGAGCACCGGCTCACTGGAGAAAACTGGCAACCACTATCTATGAGACTGAGTTTAATTTAATTGCAGAAAATGCTCTTGGACTTCTATCAGTGATCTATGGAAGTTCTTGGCTATTACTATTCTACCCTCTGATTGCTGGTGTCACTTTAAAATTGACTATGAATAAACATATAGTACCAATTCATCATTTGCCAGCAATTCATAAGACCAAGGCTTATTATGTTAAGCAGCCTCAAACTAATTTGGCTGAACCAACAGGAGATATATATTTACATATAGATAAATATTAAGAGATTAATTATAGGCATTAGCTCATGAGACCATGGAGATTGGCAAGTCTGAATTACATAGGGTGGGCTGCAAGCTGGGAACTCTGATGAAGATTTCGATGAATTCCCCTGGAGAAGCTGGCTGATTGAAGTAGAGATAAAAATTCTTTCTGACTACTGAAATAATCAGTTCTCCCTTTAAGGCCTTCAACTGATTGGGTGATACTTCTCTCATTGCTGAGAGCAATCTCCTTTGTTGATCAGCCACAGATGCAATCAACTGACTGATCATTTAAATCCACAAAACATCCTCATAGTAACAATCAAGCCAATGCCTATGCTTGACCAAACAACTGGATATGATAACCTAGCCACATTGATGCAAGAACTTAACTCTTACATCTAGTATCTACAAAATGTAGCCAAGTGATTTGACACTGTAAAGAGCTCTTTCCACTGGTTTCAAATAATTTTAACATAAAAAATCCTTTCACCTACTCATACAAGTGAATAATACAAAACGAGAATAGAAGGGCACAGCGTTCAGAAATGTCAACCTCATCTTCAAAGAAACTCAAAACATGTGACAACCAAATATGCTTCCACCTATTTCCTCCCCTATTATATCAACAAAAGAGAACACAAAATGAACATTCAGAGAGTGTAATAAGAAAGACTTAAAGTAACCCATAAGTCATGCAAGTAACAGAAGAAATTATTTGAAGGCCTCAGATGATAAGATTGAATGAACATGACAAAAGCCCGGACTTTTCTGTTGTTATTAATATTTTCTTATACCTCAAAGTATCAACATTATTTCTTTTTCATACCTTATTTTTTCTATTTTGTCAAAATGATAGCACAGTGACACCCGTCAATTCTTGCTCAGGCAGAAAGGTAATGCTACATAAGCATGCTCTGTCAGAATTTGTTTATATACCCTAGACTAAAAGCAGCAGGCATTCTTCATAGCCATTTTCTTCTAATTATAATGGCAGTTAGCCACTCTGAATATGGCTAATAGAATTTAGGCCACTTGGGGTAATAAATATTTACTATAATCCCTCTGTTTGTTTTTCTTCCAAATTTTAGTGTAAATGAAAGTGGCAATCCAAAAAGAACTTTCTGATCTATCACACATTTCTACCTCTTTCTTGTTCTGCCACAGTACACTAGCAGAGATGAACTGACTTTGCTATCTTTTTTCTCTTCCCTTAGTGACATATTCTGTTTCTATCCTTGGAATTTCTTTGCTACCCCTACTGGTTTAAGGCTGTCATTAATCTACATTTCTCTTTAAATACTGCAGAGTTATCAAAGCCCTGCCTGGAACTTCCCAGTTAGATCAGAAAGACTGTTTCATGGTCTTTCCCAAACATTCCCTTTCTCAGAGATCCTGACTACTAAAAACCCTACTGTTGACCCTATGTGTTGTACTTACATACCTCACTTCCTCCCTAGAGGCCCATTAGCTGAGATACTGTCAGTACTACATAGCTACTTGAAGGATAAATGGGATTTGGGGTATGTGGCCTAGTCATTTATGCCCATGTGTCTATAACGAACTATGTTATACGCTTTACATAACTTACAAATGAACTTTCATAATACAACCCGCTTATACAAGGGGAATAAGATAAGAAAGGTCAGAATCAGATTATAGGGAGCCCTGAATTATTTGTAGTGTCATTTGTAAGATAATTGAACAATCCAATGTTTCCATCAAATTTGTTAGTTGTTAGTAACACTGAAGCTAGAAAATTAGTGATAATTTCCTCCTAGTAATTAAGGAAGCATTACTGTCTGTGTAAACCCATATTTAGGGGCCAAATAAACAACCACAAGTTAAGGTATTCCAAGATCAGTTTTTCTTTAAATATATAAACTCTCTTTTATTTCTGGTAGAATATAAAAGGTATAAATATGATTTATGTAAAACCAATCACCTGGACATTCACACAGAAAGCATATGAACTTGGGGTATAAATCTCTACTAGCCCGAGAGGGAAGGAGGAAGCAGGATTAGGTCCAGTTGCTCTGCTATAGGCTTCCCTTCCCCCAGACACTGTCATATGCTGCATTTGGCCATAACTTAGCAACAAGATTTCTGTCTTCAACAGGGATGCTGGGTTGGCTATGCATCAGGATGGTGGTGGTGGTTGGGGGATCTGAAGGACCTTGGGGCACTTCTGAAAAGGAGGCACTTGATGGGAAGCATGCCTGAGATGGAAACCAATCATGCCCAAACAAAGAAGGTAAGACTTGTCAAGGGGACCTGAGTAGAGGTTCTTTTCATCTCGCAGGTCCCTCTCCTTCACATGGCTGGTTGACATGGAGTAAGGAGCTATAGGAGCAGGCAAGGCCACAAAATAAGAGACTAGAGCAACAGTCACTAATACCCTGCCCCTCGCTTGCCCACTGCTCAGCGCATAAAGGTTTGAGAGTTAAACAATGCTGAATGTAGGGTTCACAAATTCTTGGGTTCTCAAGATTCGGATATATTCTGGGGCTGGTGACCTGGTATACGGGCCATATAATTTATTGGGAGGTGCTAATAATCTGAAAGACCAGTAAAAATCTTATGATCTGTGAGGAAAAGTGAAAGGAGCACAATCTGGACCAATTTTACAGGCTTTAGGGAGCTGGTCATATATATGTCAAGGAGAAAGGCCCAGAACTTCACTCAATAAGGTCTGTGGAGCTCAAGAGTCAGTTACCAGTCCTCAACAGTCTCTCCTGCCCCCAGTGACAGGTTTCTATGGACAATGTTCTCTTCTTACCTCTTTCACTGTCTACAGGTGTCTGGGTCCTGCTCTTCTTATAATGGCTCCAGATGAATATAGTTGTGGGAGGTACTCCTGAGTTGAAAATCACTCTCAGTCTTAACTAGACTAAGACATCTCAACAGCTTATACCTTAAGACTTAAACAGAAACTATGACAATTATACCAAATTCTCACATAACTGATCACAAATTTGGCCATGGTCACTTTGACTGAGATTGGTGCCAGGCAACCTGCTCTGAGGAAAGACAGAGAAGGGAAGGTCAGTGACATTGGTAGCTTCCTAGCCCTAAGAGGAAAACAAGCCAGCTCTGAGAACAAATACCACACTTCTTCTGATAAGACAAGCATGGTTCTAGAGCCTAGTAAGTCTAAATTATTTTGTTAGGGTAAGTAAAGTGTCTGGCATTGCTTGCTCTCCTGGGTAAGCTGGCTGGGACAGTCACCTGTGTGGATTTAAGATGATCAGTGACCTTGGATTTTCCCACTCCTAATGGTAGATGGTAATCTAAAATCTGTCCTCATTAAAACAAGGTAAAATTTACATCACAGTGGATGCAGCCTGACTACCACTTTAGTTTCAATCTGTAGGATCAATACTTCCTAGACATGCCCATTTTTCAGTAGTAGAACCAAGATCAGTTTGGAAAGCAACTACCATTAACTGGATCCTATGGTGTCAGTGATAAAAAAAAGGTAATTCTAACCTGATCAGAAAATATAATTTGAAGGAAAATTTATACTTTTAAGTCATTAAGATATTTATACAGCTTATTCTTTCTCCTAGATAATACCAGAGATAGATAAGACACAATCTAAAATATTCACTTTGGTTAAAGGTCCTAACATTTTTCTTATTCAAACTAGTTACCAGAATAAATACAAAATAGCAGAAATAACTGACACAAATTTTTTCCATGTTCACTACTGCCAAAGAATTATAAAACACACACAGAGAAAAGATAGCAAGGAAGAGTAGGAAAAAAACACTAACACCAAAGAAGCAACAAGTAGACAAATGGCGAATTAGATACAGGGAGAAATGCAATTTAGCCTTAATTTATTGAATGTTATTTCAGCAGCCTTAAACACTAAATTTTCTCTAAAGGAAAATTAACTACTACCTAATAACCCATAGGATCGGTTCTGTTTAGTGATTACTATCCCCACTGTTCCCATAACAACTATAAGCCATTAAAGGTTCTTTTGGCCCTAATTCATCTACAAACAATTTAATTAATATTTGCAAGAACAAAAATTCTTTCAAAAAGCTGTTCTTTCACATATGCTTAGAAGAGTTAAGGACTTTTATAATATAAAAGCAGAATACAATAATTTTAGGTCAAGAAACATATACCTTAGTCATCTGAAGATTCTGTAGCTGTTGTTGCCAGGTGAGGATAGTTTCTAATCGGCAAATCCAAATATTGATATTTCCCACCAGTACGGACTTCCCTACTCCTCTAATAAGAATACAAAGTGTAGAGCTCAAGTCTTGGAGAAGATCTTTGATTAGGCGAGGATTTTGGTGGTCATTGAGCACTAGAATAAACAAAAACAAAGAACACTGGAATAAAAAAAACCCAAAACTATGGATTGACTGTCGGAATTAGTCACCGCTTTTTAAAAACTTTAAAATTCTGCGTGACAGTATATTTTAAGTTGGGTCTACAATTTTGCCTTTAAAATTCCCAATCTATACTTACTTTTATATTTATCCTAAAAGAAGTTATATTAAAAAGGACTTATAATATATCCATACATTCTTTTTTCTATGCATAAACTTCTGGTGTGAAATTTAAAGTTGCATTTATTAAAAGCCATTAATTAATCAAGGTACTAGTCTTTAAATTTAAAAGAAATTCTTGGCTTGTTTTATGTTTGAGTAAGTCACAACTTTACTACTTATGAGAACATCATACATCAAGGGTAGCTGTTTAGCTATGAAAAAGTACAGTGTATTT
This sequence comes from Tamandua tetradactyla, assembly GCF_023851605.1. Taxonomy (NCBI): domain Eukaryota; kingdom Metazoa; phylum Chordata; class Mammalia; order Pilosa; family Myrmecophagidae; genus Tamandua; species Tamandua tetradactyla. The sequence continues at coordinate 42,366,839 of NC_135329.1, forward strand.
TTAAAACTCAGGAATCAAATTATCTTTCTTATTATAATATACCCCTTTGTATGCAAAACACCTTAAAAACAAGTAAAAATAATAGCTTAAAACAAGAATTGGAGAGACCAACCTGTATTCCCGTCTAACACTATCCCATTATGTGACATTGTTTTTGACAGTTTACCTACTGGGGGTGGGAGAGAAAAAAAGAAAAATCCCACCTTCTTGTACCAATTTTCTAATTGTGCTTTAGATTGTTGAACATATCAGCGATCATCTTACCCTTTTGAACGATTTTATCCAAAATGTTGAAGTAATTCTTTTGTGCCACACCACTCAATGAAGTTAATTGGGATTTTGCAATTAGCTGCAATAGCTTAAAAGAAAAAGGAAAAAAGCTAAGCAGGTTGTAAAATCTACTTAACAAGGAAATATAAAACATAGTAATACATAATAAATATAGTATGAAAATTTGCTACATGAAGCATTCAAAATTAAGTCACTATACCAGCCCTAGTTTGGTCATAGGAAATAGTCACCAACCTACCTATGTAAAGCTAAAAAAGATGGAATACAAGAGTTGAGGGAACAGGTGCTTCTACCTGCCAATCTTGCAAAAGTACATCTAGTTAGTGGAAGTTAATTTACATCCAGAACTTTAGCTGAAAGGGAGTCTATGCAATATACTTTTATGTGTGTGTAAAATATACTTTTTAGCTTTCCAGCTTCGAACAGTAGAACATACTAGAAAGAGGCTAGAATGGAAGCTGCAGACCAATCCATCTTAGTCACTAACAAATATTTTTAAAAGACTATGAAAACAGACTCAATACTCTTTGCTGACTAGACAATCAAAAAATCAAAAGGCCCTTCCAGCTGAAATTAAAAAAGAAAATCAAAACAAAATTCCTTCTTAAATAAATTCAGTAAAAAAATATATTTAGAAATTGCAGAACACCCAGAAAATAACAGTAATACAACACTATAACAGAATCAATGAGACCTAGACCTTTTTCATTTGTGTGAGAGAATGACAGTCTTTCAGTACTTGGAGTGCTTTATTTCTGCTTGCATCTCTTGGAATAGTATGTTATTTGGTATGGACAGTCATACAGGTATATCCTTTCATCCTGAAGTGCATCTTTTGGCATTATATTTAGAGTATAAAGTACTTTTCTTCTTTTCTTTAATGCTTTTTGCCCCACTTTATTTTTGTTTATATTTGTCTAGTATACAGTTCCCATTCTTCTATTTTCAGCTTTTTGGAATCATTACATTTTAGGTGTCCTTCATAGCTATATACAGCTTAGAGTTGGGTTTTGCTTTTTTGATCAAATCTGAAAATCATTTACTTTAACGGTCTGTTTACATTCCTTGATTCAAATGTATGCCTTTAATTCTGTCACTTGATGACATGTTTTTGAATGTACAGCTTTTAAAAAATCTTTTGAGTATGCATTCTCTTTGTTTCTCATTCTCTCTAGTTCTTTTGAAATTTAGGAAAGTTTGTACTATTCTAACTATTTTGCTCTAGAGGTTACTTTTGTACCCATAAGTCTATGTAAAACTCTTGGCCTCCTATATCCTTAGACGATACATTTTAATCATCTTAATTTCTAACTCTGAGTAATGAAAATTTTGAAGTTCATCTTATTCCTCCTTTCTTACACTCCTCTCCTCTCCATCTTGATTTTTGTGAATAACATTATCTTAGTATTTCCCTTGCAATTACAGGTGAGGGAATCACCATCTACCTTTTCTCCCCTACCTTCTTCCCCTCCAAAGTTGTATTAGTTGCACATTTCTATGCTGTCAAGGCATACAGCATTTATATTCTGCTCTGTCATCCTAATCCACTTGTTTTTTCTAGTCTTAGTTCTACACTTAAATATATTAGGTAATCATTGACAGTTCTATTGTTATAGTTTCTCCAGACATCTCGACTGGCAACTTTCCTCAAAAGGTGCTCATGAGAAAAATATTCTCTGAGTTCTTACATGTTCAGTACAGTTTGTTTATAGCACTATACAAAACGGTTTGGCTGGACATAAAACTCATGTGTCTTCCTTTCTTCCTCTGAGGATCTTGTTGTAATCTAAAGGCAGTAGAATGTCTGCAGTAGAAAAACTGGAGGCCAGCCTGAATTTTTCCTCTTTATAAAAGACTATGTTTGTTTGCCTGTTGAAAGAATCCTTACGTTTAATATTTTCTAGGATATGACACACTGATGATTGCTTAGGTCAGTCTTTGGAACACAGTTTGCCCGTTCAAAATGTAGATTCAAGTTTACTTTTTCTTTTTTGGCATGGGCAGGCTCCAGGAATCGAACCTGGGTCTCTGGCACGGCAGACGAGAATTCTGCCACTGAGCAATGTTTGCACCGCCCTCAAGTTTACTTTTATTTCAAGAAAGTTTTCTTGAATGTTACCTTTAAATATTTGGTCAGTTCCATTGTTTTGTTTTCCTCTCTAAAGATTCCAAATATAAATATGCTGGATCTCCTTTTACTAGCCTCTACAATCACAACTTTCTTTCTAATCCTTTTAAACTTACTTTTTTTTTAATCATAATCAACTTTTAAAACAATATGTGAAAAATAACATAAATAAAAAAAAGCAATACATTTCAAATCACACCACAACAATTAGTGGTAGAACCTATTTCAGAGTTTGGTATGTGTTACAATTCCACAATTTGAGTTTTTTACTGTAAGCTCCTCCAAGACACTGGAGACTAAAAGAAACATCAATATAATGATACAGCAATCATATTCATTTGTTAAACCCTACATTCTCTGTATAACTCCAACACCACTTCTGAACTTTCTCCCATTCTTTAGGGGTATTTGGGTATAACTCAATTGTATAACTCAAATGTACCTGAGAAACCAATGGGTTATACCCATTCTAACTTTCTCATGTTGGAAGGGGCTTTTGATAATGGTAGGAGGATGGGACTACTTGATGTCCTTCCTGGAGAACCTGGCCTCTCTGCATTTCAGGACTTACCTGGTCTAGGGAGCCAGCTGGAGTTTGTAAGGCTTTTGGAAAGTAACCCTAGTGTGTGGAACCTTTGGAGAATTTTATACAATGCCCTAGATGTTCTTTAGGATTGGCAGGAATGTTTTTCTTTTTATTGTACAGTATAACATACATACAAAGCAAAGAAATAAAAAAGCAGTAATTTTCAAAGCACTCTTCAACAAGTAGTTACAGGACAGATCCCAGAATTTATCATGGGCTACCATATGATCCTCTCAGATTTTTTCCTTCTAGCTACTCCAGAATAGCCTCCTATATGAGGCTAGATGGCTTAAATATTTTTATTATCACAATCGACTTTTTTTCCTTCTTTTGTGAAAAAAAAATAACATACAAAAAAGCTATAAATTTCAAAGCACAGCACCACAATTAGTTGTAGAACATATGTCAGAGTTTGACATGGGTTATGATTCCACAATTTTAGGTTTTACTTCTAGTTGTTCTAAAATACTGGAGACTAAAAGATCAAATTAGTGATTCAGTATTTCATATTTATTTGTTAAATCCTATCTCCCCTGTATAACTCCACCATCACCTTTGATCTTTCCATCCCTCTCTTTAGGGGTGTTTAGGCTACGGCAATTCTAAGTTTTTCATATTGGAAGGGTCTGTCACTAATATGGGTAGGGAGATGGAACTATCTGATGTTCTAGAGAGGCTGGGCTAGGTTTCAGGACTTATCTGGATCAGGGACCCAACTGGACGCCATGGTTTCTAGAAAGTCACTCTAGTGCTTGGAACCCTTGTGGACTCTTACATATCGCCTTAGGTATTCTTTAGCATTGGCTGGAATGGTCCTGGTTGGCCGGTTATGATAGGTAGCAAGGTCTAACTGAAGCTTGCCAAAGAGCAACCTCCAGAGTAGTCTGTCGACTCTATTTGAACTCTCTCTGCCACTGATACTTTACTAGTTACACTTCTTTTCGCCCTTTTGGTCAGGATGGAATTGCTTTTAAACTTACTTTTACTGTTTCATTTTTCTGAATTTCCTCATTCCTATTACCTCCATCCCATTATATTTTCTAGAGTGTCTGTTTTCTCTTGAACCCTTTCCAGTTCTATCTTCATTTCTATGATTGTTTTTTCTGTCTCTTTCCTTAGCTCTGCCAATTCACATTTTATCTCTCTCTAAGGTCTCCCTTGTTATATTAACATTTCTTATTCCTAGTATTTCTACACTGGGATCTTCCTTCATAGAACTGTTTCATTAGCTTTTTTGTTTTTGTTTTTCATTCACAATAAAATGTATGGCCAAGATTTCCATTTGCTTTACTGACACATTTTTCTGGTGTTCTTCATCTTTTAATAAGTTTGCTGCTCTCTTCTACATGTCTTTCTTACAGTATATTGATACTGTAACAGTCACTTTTTTAATACTCATTTTTGAATGAGGTAGAATTTCCTAGATTGCCTGTCTTGCAGGAGGCTCCAAAAGGGGAAGGCCAGGGTAGTTTTGGGGCTTCTCAATCCAAATGGTCTTTTCTCTCTCTCCTCTGCTATTACAGGACAAGTCTGTTTTTCACAAAATTTGGCCTTTCTGTGTGATTATTTGGGTAAAAAAGAGTCATATGTTTACCTCTCTGAATAAAAGTGGATCCAAGAAATCTTTTGCTGTCAGTCCTCTTCCCTGTAATTTCCTTATTTATTATAAGCAGGGAATATAGCTTATTTAACTTTTGCCTTTTATAACAGTGCTCTCACTTTCACAATGTGTATGTTTGCTGGTATCTTCTAGATTTGTCCCTCCTGAGTCTTTTTACCAACCTCTAGATTTCTATTTACTTCTTCTTGCAATTTTTCTACCATACACATATTTTAGAGGCTGCAAATTACATCTGCCTCCTATATTTCTGAAAATGGAATTTTTCACCCCTTCCTTCCAATTGTCCTTGATGCCTTTGTTGATTTCTAGAGGGAGAAAAGAGAAAATACTAACTCACACAGTCATGCTGACAGAACTTCAAAAATAAACTTTATAAAAATGACAATCACACAATAACCGTAAGAAAAATATCAATTTGCAACTTCTAATATTCACACATAATGTTTCTTATAGTGAAGTGATCACAGGTACGTAATTCTTCAGGGCCTAGACCAGGGATCAGACTAGATCAGCTCAAATGTACCTGAGAAACCAACTGCTAAAATTTCACATCTCTTTATCTTTTCAAAACATACTAGCTAAATATTATTAAATTTCTTTCTTGTGTTGTTGACCATCATCAGAATAGTACTATATTAATACTGAACAGCACTCCCTTCTCCCTGAATTTAGAAATAATTTAGAGACAAGGAATTCAGGCCAACTGAGATTAAGATATCCAGCTTTACTGCTAATAAAAGCTAGATTGGAGGATGTGGCCGAGACATACCATAACAATGAACTTCCTAACACTGCATTCTAGGATGAGGCTTATCCACCCAGCCACAAACATTGTTTAATAATTAAAATCTCCCCAAATAGGATTCTTGCTCCTGCAATACTTGTACAAGAAACAAGCAGACAAGAACATATAAATATATTTTTCTTTTATTCCCCACAGACAAAAAGAAAAAAGAGGGAGTTTACACAAGCCCTATTTCTCACCAATAATATAAGTGAGGGGCATTGAGAGGCCAGGTTGTTTCTCTAATACGATAGTTCTCAAAGTGTTGTTCAGGAACCTCTGGGGGTTGCCAGGAGGTTCCTGCAATGTCAAATTATTTACATAATGTTAGTAAGTTGCTATTTTCATTCTCATACTCTCAATAAGTGTACAGTGAAGTATTCCAGAAGCTACATGATGTGATATTGTGACAATTTATACTCAGAAATGAGAATGTGGCTATCTTCTGTTATACCAGACATTAAAATTTGAACGATGTGAAACAATGCCACTCTTCTCATTAAAGTGTTTTTGTTTTGCAAATAGTTGTTTTTCATAATAATGTGTTATTTACATTAACATGTGATGGATTTACTACTTCTATTAAAAATTGATGAATGGTTTGGTAAAAATGCTTTAATTTTTAATATGGTATGTATTAATAGATATATTCTGCATGACCAAAATCTCCTTGGGGTCCTCAGTAATTTCTAAGAAGAACTGCTATTCTAATGTATGTTTTTCACATTGAAAAAATATCATGAATGGGGAATAAGTGTCCCATTGGAAGTAAGTCTTCCTAACTACCTCCTCCTCCCACCACTAACATAAACTATACTTTTTAATATCATGTAAAGAAAATCCTTTTAAGAAAATCCTTTTAAAAACTGACTTTGAAATCCTTAGCAGAAGACTACCATGTTTGGCTTAGACAAATTAGCTATGGAAGAATAAATAATGGACATCCACCAAAAGGAATATGAATACACGATGATAACAAGAGTAGCAAGATTAACAACAGGTGAAACTTTAGAATAAAATGGTGCTATGATAAGGGCAAAGGGACAACTATATATATATACAGTTTTAACTCTGTCCTTGTTTCTATTGTGACTTTGTACCTCTCTCTTTGCTTCAGTTTCCTCATCTTTAAATCTTGGAACATAAATGGGTCTACAAGCAAATGCTATCCCTATGCCTATATCATCCCCAAAAGATAATCAAATAGTAGCTAACCATTTATAAAGCACATAGTATGTTCTAAGAGCTTTATATGATTTAACTAATTTAATCTATGACACAGTCATCTGAGGTAGATAACTAGTATTTGTCAGATATTGTGATGGTTAGGTTACCAGGTGATAGTGTCTAGTTGTCTGGTCATGCAAGCACTGGCCTAACCATTACTGCAAGGATATTTCATGGCTGGTTGATAAAACAGAAGGCGGGTTTATTAAATCATCAGTCAGTTGACTGCAGTTGTGGATAATTATATCTAAGCTCAACTAAGGGCACATCTCCCACAAATGAGATACTCTAATCAGTTGGGTTTGATTCAGTCACTTGAAGACTTTTAAGGAAGAGAGACTTTTCATTGCTTCTTCAGTCAGCCAGCCTCTCCTATGGTGTTCATCTAGACCCTTCATTGGGGTTGCCAGCTTTACAGCCTGCCCTACAGTTTTAGACTCTCACTTTCCCACGGCTGTGTGAAACACTTCTATAAATCTTATGCTTACAGATCTCTCTTGTTGGTTCTATTGCTCTAGAGAACCCTAATACAGACATTGTGGATGAGTAGTTAAGTAATTTGTCTGAGGTGCCCTGGTAACTAAATAGGTAAAAAGACAGTCAACACAGTCAATCTCTTAATCACTAATCCATGCTGGTAATCAAATGTGGGATCAATTTTATGTTAAAGACTTTTAGGGTAATCATGGCATCGGTGTTTCACCACTTTTATTTTCTCATAATTCCTGCTGTGTACATTAATTGCCACTTTGTTGTCCTTAATTGAAATTATGAAAACAAAAAACTTCATTAAACCAGATATTATAGCCCAGAGATGTCTTTTTAGTTGTATCCATGTCGTCACTATTTAACAGACCCATGAAATCCTTGGGAAACTTTAAAATATATTTCCAAAAGTGAACAATATTTTAAAAAATAAAACTTTTCGGGTTAAAGGGGGATGAGGGCTAGTGAGTCTAAGGAAGAACAATTTTCAAGTATATGAAAAGTTTGTGTAAAGACAAGCGTGATCAACTACTAACCTACATTGAGATCAAAGAGTAATAAAAAATAAATGGTAGCAAGAACGACTTAGATACTATACCAAAAATATTGTCACTAAAAGTATTAAACACCAGGATATACTGTTCAAAGTGCACTTTGGGCATAAGAATATTAAAAGATCTCTGTAAGTTAAACATTAATTCATTCAAAAAATTTTTACTAAATAACTATAGTATGTCCTTTAGTGAATATGAAAATAGAAATAAAATATCTTGCCACTCCCAAGGATAGCAAACTTCAGTCCATATGGCATACCATAATTAAAGTAAACCTACTATTTATAAATATTCCCTAGAAATAACATGATAATTCTTTTAATGCCGCTATATATAGTAATGTGGAATACTGAAAGTAAATAATCTAGCAGCAACAGAACTAAGCAAAACTTTAAAACTCTTAATTTTCTTATTAGGTAACTAGGAACAAGATGGTTAACTTCTCTATTGCTCAGTGTCCATATCTGTAATACACAGATAACGATACTTTATCAAATTGATATGAGAATTAAATTAGATGAAGGATGTGAAGGTACTATCTAAGCTTTTAAGAAATATTACAAATGGCAATTGTCTGTTTTTCAGAATGAATGGATGTGTACATTAAAGGATCTGGAAATGACATTAAGCAACACTGGCAAAGGCCATATTTCCTCCTAACATAGACCTTTGTTCATTCCCTTAGCAGGGATTGCTCACCCCATCTCTAATCACTCAATTAAATTGAGATCTCCTTCAGATCTCAATTCAGATGTCTTTCTCAAAGAAAGACTCTTTAGACTGGCTCAGGTTCTTCTATTACAGCATTCGTGTTACTGTGTACTTTTCCTCGATAGTCCTGACCATAAGTTATACTATATCTGCATAATTCCTTGTTAAAGGTTTTGTTGCCACACCTAGATTGGGAACTCCATTAGTGTAGGAGTCTCATTTGTCCCCATTGTTTCTCCAGCACATTTATGCCTGACAGACAGGACAAAAATTGACTCTGTTATAAAAAGATGGGTCATTTGGAAGAGCTAGAAACTTATGGTTGTGAGAGAGATGTAAATACATGTTAAATATCTATATTTGGCATCTTTATGCCTTTATGTCACCAGATAAGCTCAAGTGCCTTTTCCCTACCTTTTTACTTTTTCTCTTTTTTTAAAAAATATCTTTATTGACACATCTTCACATACATACAGTCCATATGGTGTAACAATCAGTGACCCACAATATCATCACATAACTGTGTACTCATCACCATGGTCATTCTCTAGAACATTTGCATCACTCCAGAAAAAGAAACAGAAAGAAAAAAAAAAAACTCATAATCCCATACCCCTATTTTTCTCTTATTGCCTTTTTACCTTTTTTCTTTTTGTTTGATTCCTATATTCCTCCTCTAAATTTGACCCCAGTCTGTGTTTGGTTACCGAATATCCAACCTTCCTTATTAGTTGTGGGGAATTCTCCACAGCCTGTATAAGTTTGGGACAAAATGCTTATGGGACAAAACTAGGGAGATCTTTCCTCTCCCTAACCTCTGGCAAGCAAGGCCTGGGCAATGGACCTAGATCCTAGGGGGGAAATAGTGAAATTTTTTTTCACTAATTTTTTGACTTAGAAAAAGGTTTAGAGGTGGACGTAAGATTTCTGATATGGATTGCTGAGTAATTTGACTAGAAGTATATAGCAAGTCAGGGTTCCTGGTTGCAAGCTTCAAAGTTTTGTTTGATCAAAAAAATTCTATAAATTAATCATATAAACATAAATTTTAAAATGCACATACCTTTCTATATAGAGAGCAAATTTCCCCAGGTATACCCAAGAAATCACTGACAATGCTACATGGGAAGAGCCACAATAAGGAGTCTGAAATGGAATAGAGGGAAAACTTGTATGCTTCCTTATTCTCTGTGGTACTGTTTAATTTCTTTCACGACTATGTATTATTTTCTAATTTCAAAACCTATTTGATTTAAAAAAATCTATTTGATAAAAAAAGTAAAGTTTCTGTGCTGACATATAAAGAGCTTGGAATGTCACTTCCATCCTCACAGAAAGAAAAAAGCTCAACAAACTGAAAATCAACAACACTTCTTTTTTTTTTTTTTTATTTTTTTGAATCCAAAGTAATTTATTTGATTGTTCTTTGGAGGGCTCTGTACATTATTTTTATGAAGCATTGAAAAGTCAAAGGAAAAATAGGAAATTAACTTACATGAAAGTCAGCTTATTAATTTTTCTTTTTTTTATTAATTAAAGAAAAAAAAGAAATTAACACAACATTTAGAAATCATTCCATTCTACATATGCAATCAGTGATTCTTAACATCATCACATAGATGCATGATCATCATTTCTTAGTACATTTGCATTGATTTAGGAAAAGAACTAGCAAAACAACAGAAAAAGATATAGAATGTTAATATAGAGAAAAAATAAAAATAATAATAGTAAAAAAAAAAAAAGACAAACAAACAAACAGACAGACAAAAAAAACCCTATAGCTCAGATGCAGCTTCATTCAGTGTTTTAACATGATTACTTTACAATTAGGTATTATTGTGCTGTCCATTTTTGAGTTTTTGTATCTAGTCCTGTTGCACAGTCTCTATCCCTTCAGCTCCAATTACCCATTATCTTACCCTGTTTCTAATTCCTGCTGGTCTCTGTTACCAATGACATATTCCAAGTTTATTCTCAAATGTCAGTTCACATCAGTGGGACCATACAGTATTTGTCCTTAAGTTTTTGGCTAGACTCACTCAGCATAATGTTCTCTAGGTCCATCCATGTTATTACATGCTTCATAAGTTTATTCTGTCTTAAAGCTGCATAATATTCCATTGTATGTATATACCACAGTTTGTTTAGCCACTCGTCTGTTGATGGACATTTTGGCTGTTTCCATCTCTTGCAATTGTAAATAACGCTGCTATAAACATTGGTGTGCAAATGTCCGTTTGTGTCTTTGCCCTTAAGTCCTTTGAGTAGATACCTAGCAATGGTATTGCTGGGTCGTATGGCAATTCTATATTCAGCTTTTTGAGGAACCGCCAAACTGCCTTCCACAGTGGTTGCACCATTTGACATTCCCACCAACAGTGGATAAGTGTGCCTCTTTCTCCGCATCCTCTCCAGCACTTGTCATTTTCTGTTTTGTTGATAATGGCCATTCTGGTGGGTGTGAGATGATATCTCATTGTGGTTTTGATTTGCATTTCTCTAATGGCCAGGGACATTGAGCATCTCTTCATGTGCCTTTTGGCCATTTGTATTTCCTCTTCTGAGAGGTGTCTGTTCAAGTCTTTTTCCCATTTTGTAATTGGGTTAGCTGTCTTTTTGTTGTTGAGTTGGACAATCTCTTTATAAATTCTGGATACTAGACCTTTATCTGATATGTCATTTCCAAATATTGTCTCCCATTGTGTAGGCTGTCTTTCTACTTTCTTTTTTTTTTTTTTTTTTTTTAAAGGAAAGACAGAGAGAAGGAAGGAAGGATAGAAGGAAGGAAGGAAGGAAGAAAGGGAAACATCTTTTAAACATTTTCTTGTTTTATTGTATTCTGTTTCTCCGTTTTTGTTACATGGGCTGGGGCCGGGAATCGAACCGAGGTCCTCCGGCATAGCAGGCAAGCACTTTGCCCGCTGAGCCACCGCGGCCCGCCCTCTTTCTACTTTCTTGATGAAGTTCTTTGATGCACAGAAGTGTTTAATTTTGAGGATCTCCCATTTATTTATTTCCTTCTTCAGTGCTCTTGCTTTAGGTTTAAGGTCCATAAAACTGCCTCCAATTGTAAGTTTCATAAGATACCTCCCTACATTTTCCTCTAACTGTTTTATGGTCTTAGACCTAATGTTTAGATCTTTGATCCATTTTGAGTTAACTTTTGTATAGGGTGTGAGATACGGATCTTCTTTCATTCTTTTGCATATGGATATCCAGTTCTCTAGGCACCATTTATTGAAGAGACTGTTCTGTCCCAGGTGAGTTGGCTTGACTGCCTTATCAAAGATCAAATGTCCACAGATGAGAGGGTCTATATCTGAGCACTCTATTTGATTCCATTGGTCGATATATCTATCTTTATGCCAATACCATGCTGTTTTGACCACTGTGGCTTCATAATATGCCTTAAAGTCAGGCAGCGCGAGACCTCCAGCTTCGTTTTTTTTCCTCAAGATGTTTTTAGCAATTTGGGGCACCCTGCCCTTCCAGATAAATTTGCTTATTGGTTTTTCTATTTCTGAAAAATAAGTTGTTGGTATTTTGATTGGTATTGCATTGAATCTGTAAATCAATTTAGGTAGGATTGACATCTTAACTATATTTAGTCTTCCAATCCATGAACACGGTATGCCCTTCCATCTATTTAGGTCTTCTGTGATTTCTTTTAACAGTTTTTTGTAGTTTTCTTTATATAGGTTTTTTGTCTCTTTAGTTAAATTTATTCCTAGGTATTTTATTCTTTTAGTTGCAATTGTAAATGGGATTCGTTTCTTCATTTCCCCCTCAGCTTGTTCATTACTAGTGTATAGAAATGCTACAGTTTTTTAATGTTGATCTTGTAACCTGCTACTTTGCTGTACTCATTTATTAGCTCTAGTAGTTTTGTTGTGGATTCTTCCGGGTTTTCGACGTATAGTATCATATCGTCTGCAAACAGTGATAGTTTTACTTCTTCCTTTCCAATTTTGATGCCTTATATTTCTTTTTCTTGTCTAATTGCTCTGGCTAGAACCTCCAACACAATGTTGAATAATAGTGGTGATAATGGACATTCTTGTCTTGTTCCTGATCTTAGGGGGAAAGTTTTCAATTTTTCCCCATTGAGGATGATATTAGCTGTGGGTTTTTCATATGTTCCCTCTATCATTTTAAGGAAGTTCCCTTGTATTCCTATCTTTTGAAGTGTTTTCAACAGGAAGGGATGTTGAATCTTGTCAAATGCCTTCTCTGCATCAATTGAGATGATCATGTGATTTTTCTGCTTTGATTTGTTGATATGGTGTATTACATTAATTGATTTTCTTATGTTGAACCATCCTTGCATACCTGGGATGAATCCTACTTGGTCATGATGTATAATTCTTTTAATGTGTTGTTGGATATGATTTGCTAGAATTTTATTGAGGATTTTTGCATCTATATTCATTAGAGAGATCGGCCTGTAGTTTTCTTTTTTTGTAAAATCTTTGCCTGGTTTTGGTATGAGGGTGATGTTGGCTTCATAGAATGAATTAGGTAGTTTTCCCTCCACTTCGATTTTTTTGAAGAGTTTGAGGAGAGTTGGTACTAATTCTTTCTGGAATGTTTGATAGAATTCACATGTGAAGCCGTCTGGTCCTGGACTTTTCTTTTTAGGAAGCTTTTGAATGACTGCTTCAATTTATTTACTTGTGATTGGTTTGTTGAGGTCATCTATTTCTTCTTGAGTCAAAGTTGGTTGTTCATGTCTTTCCAGGAACCCATCCATTTCATCTAAATTGTTGTATTTATTAGCGTAAAGTTGTTCATAGTATCCTGTTATTACCTCCTTTATTTCTGTGAGGTCATTAGTTATGTCTCCTCTTCCGTTTCTTATTTTATTTATTTGCATCCTCTCTCTTCTTCTTTTTGTCAATCTTGCTAAGGGCCCATCAATCTTATTGATTTTTTCATAGAACCAACTTCTGGTCTTATTGATTTTCTCTATTGTTTTCATGTTTTCAATTTCATTCATTTCTGCTCTAATCTTTGTAATTTCTTTCCTTTTGCTTGCTTTGGAATTAGTTTGCTGTTCTTTCTCCAGTTCTTCCAAGTGGACAGTTAATTCCTGAATTTTTGCCTTTTCTTCTTTTCTGATATAGGCATTTAGGGCAATAAATTTCCCTCTTAGCACTGCCTTTGCTGCGTCCCATAAGTTTTGATATGTTTTCGAACAACACTTCTTAAAGCAACTGTAGAAATGAAGTCATAGAACCAAACACTGCCCCCTCAACTGGACAGATATGTAAATTCAGAGAATGACAGTGTAACTGGGAGCAGAAACCACATTTGGAGCTGACAAAAGATAGGAACACTGAAACAGAAACTGGCAAATTCTTGAGGCTGAGTGTAGACTAGCTTGAGAGTTAAAAATTGTTGAGGTCGCAGTCTTAGGGGTACTCCCACAATTACATGAGTTTTACCCCCTGGAAGACAGGTTCTCACATTAAGGAATGGAGAAACCCCTGAGGCTTCGAATGGGGAGGGGAAAAGTCACCATTTTGAAATATACCCTCGGGGGAAGCAACCACTAAGAACCAGAGCATTCTGTTCTTAGTGGTTACCTCAGGGACAACTACTTTGCTGGAGCCTTCTCTAACCTAGGAGCAGGGGCAGTTTGGACTGCTGGACCTCCTTTGACCTTCCTGTCTCACATAAGGGGAGGATAGACCATATTTGGCCATAAAACATACCTTATCAAATTTAAATGAATAGAAGTCATACCAAATATTCTCTCAGACCACAACAGAGTTAAACTAGAAATCAACAAAAGAAAGATAACTGGAAAGTGCCCAAATATTTGGAGATTAAACAACATACTTATAAATAACACAGGGGTCAGAGAAGTAGTGCCTAGAGGAGCTACAAAGATAGCTGAATTAAATGAAAATAAAAATGCAACTTAATAAAATTAATTTCAGACAAAGCAGACTTCAAAACAAGGAAAATTATCAGGGATATAGAGGGTCATTACATAAAAATAAATGGGTCACTCTGCAAGAAGACATGACACTTCTTAATTATGCATCTAACAAAACAGCATCAGCAGGATGCAAGATGTCTCTCTAAGAATTGTTTTTCCTGCAGTTTGCAGAAGGAAATTTACAGCATTTAATTGTAATATTAGAAAAGAAAGATGCCAAATCAATAATCTAAGCTTCCACCTTAGGAAACTTGAGAAAGAAGAGCAATATAAGGCTAAAGTAAACAGAAGAAAAGAAATAGTAAAAAATTAAAAATAGTATAAAAAGATTTAAAGTAATAAAATTTAGAAAGTATAATAAATTAATAAATATTAAAAAATTTAAAAAGTTCTATGATACTGAAAACAGAAAATTGATAGAGAAAATCAATGAAACTAAAAGCTGTTACTTTGAAAAAAGATCAATCAAATTGATAAACTGCCATCCAAGGTAACTTAGAAAAAATAAGAGAGAAGACACAAATTACTAACATCAGAAATGAAAGAGGGGATGCATTCATTAAAAGAATAATAAAGGAATATTTAAAACAACTCTATGCCTACACATTTCCTAACTTAGATAAATGGATAGTATCTTGAAAGGCATAAATTACTAGAACTCACCCAGGAGAAATGGACTATTAAAAATGTTAATCCATAATTAATAATCTTCCAAGACAGAAAGCAACCAAGCCTTCACTGATTAATTACAGCAAATATTCAAAGAAGAAATGATACCAATACCTTACAATAGCTTCTGGAAAACAGAAGCAAAGGGAACATTTCCTCCCTCATTCTATGAGAAAAGAAAACTAAGAACCTATATCTCTCATGAATACAGATACAAAAATCCTCAGCAAAATAATAGCAAACTGAATCCCAACAATGTATAAATATAATTATATAGCATGACCAAGAGGGATTTATTTCAGGGACGCAACCTGGTTCAAAATTAAAAAATCAATTAATATAATTCATCACATTAACAGGTTAAAGAAGAAAACTCATATGAACATATCAGTAAATGCTGAGAAAGCATTTGACAAAAATATAACACCCATTCTTGGTAAAATCTTTCAGCAAATTAGGATTAGAAGACAGTGTCCTCAATGTGATAAAGAATAAATACATGAAACTCAGAGCTAACGTTGTATTTAACTGCGTGATACTAGATGTTCTCCCCCTGGGACTGGGAAGAGGCAAAGTTCCCTTTCACGACTCTTATTCAACACTGTACTGAAAATCCTAGCTAATGCATAAGACAAGAAAAGTAAAGAAAAGGTATTGGTAAAGAAGAAATAAAACTACTTTTGTTCACAGATTATATGGTGTGCTATGTGGAAAATCCCAAAGAATTACTAGTTAATTTGTTTCACATAAATTCTTTAAGGGCAGGTATTGAGTGCCATCAGAAATACGAGGAAACTCTTCCAGGTATTTCAAAAGTAAGAATGTGCCTACATTTCTTGTATAGGAATTCTAATAATATCAACAATTAAATTTATGGATAAATTAGCATAATTATAGGAAATCATATTATTTAGAAGAACTACAATAGCAGTGTCTCAGTTCATAAACACTTAAAACAGCATAAAAATATCTATTGCTGGCAACTAGAACAAAGAGTCAATTCAAGATGTATTTCTGAATAATGCTCATGCTAGAAAAACACAAAAATTTATGAAAAATATATCAAGAAAAAAAACCAGTATATTTTAAATACTATGCCCAAATTACACTGACAGTTTCAAAAATTTATGAAAAATATATCAAGAAAAAAGCCAGCATATTTTAAATGCTATGCCAAAAGTACACTGATAGTTTGAAGAAGAGGTAAGATTGTTAAGGAAGGAAGTAAGAGTGAGTGACATAGAGGAGACTGCCCCAAGTAAAATCAGAGATTTAGCACACAACAGAACATAACTGAAAGAGCAAATATGAGCAAGTACTGCACAGTATGGGTGGGATCAGGTAATAGAAGGAAAAGGGAGGAAATTAAGTTTGGGATATTATACTATGGCGGGGTTATAAGATATATGGACTTCACTAAAAAGAATCATGGAAGGTTGTTTATAGTTATTTTTTTAATTGTTAATTTTTAGCAGAAGGTAGGCATAAGTAAATCAGTTTTTAGAAGATAACTTTGCTGGACTTGTGAAGGATGGTTTGAAAGGACTAGGAGAAAATGGATAGAGAAAGGGTGAAGAGACATAGATTCTTGTTAGAGGATTATAATGCTTAGGTTAAGGGCTCCACCATGGCAGTAGCAACAAATAATCAAATGGAAGTGATAGATGTGAAGGACCTTATAAAAATGTAATATACTGGGTGGGCCGCGGTGGCTCAGCGGGCAAAGTGCTTGCCTGCTATGCCGGAGGACCTCGGTTCGATTCCCGGCCCCAGCCCATGTAACAAAAACGGAGAAACAAAATACAATAAAACAAGAAAGTGTTTAAAGATGTTTCCCTTTCTTCCTTCCTTCCTTCCTTCTATCCTTCCTTCCTTCTCTCTGTCTTTCCTTTAAAAAAAAAAAAAAAAAAAAAAAAAAAAAAAAAAAAAAAATGTAATATACTGATCCCCTGAAAAGATTAAAGAATGTCAGTGATATACTGATCCCTTGAAAAGATTGAAGAATGTCAGTAAACCTATAGTATTCAGACCTCAACATGCTTTCTGAACTCACCAATTCCCTCATACTTCATCTCTGGGAGGTGATATGGAGAAAAACAGTGCTTGTCAAGGTGTTGCAACATAATTCTGCTCCCTACATGAATAGACAATACATTTTAATTTTTATAGATATGTATTTATTTTGTGGGTATTATGTGTTTATGTGTATTTGAGTACATTAAGAAAACACTAGCACAGAAAATTTACACTTGCATAGATATTATGAGTGAGGATAATGTATTTTTGTTTTTAAAAAGGTCAGTTTGCTGTGTTTGTCGGTTATTTGTCATTATGGACCAATGCAAATTGTCTAAAATTGAGAGTGCTGCTGAGTGTACAACCAAATGAGGATATTGTAAGACATGGTTTGTTTATTTCGGACATTATCCATGATGCCCAATAGATGGAGGGAGCCAAAGGGTACAACTGAGAAGCAGAATGGGGAACTGTGCTACATTTATATGATGGAATATGGTGCAGCTACAAAAAAGGAAGGACATTGAGAAGCACGCAACGAACTGAATAAACCTTGGGGACAATGGGTTATGCAAAAATAAGTCAGAAACAAAAGAACAAATTGCTAATGTCTCTTTCAGAAAACAGTTACAAGAAAATTGGAGCCTAGATTGTAAGCCATTATAGCAGCCACATTTGGTCTGAATTTGTAAGTAAATTTCTAGATTTTGAGAACCTGAGCTATATGTGTATCAGCTGGTATTTCCCTGGAGCTTTGACTACTCTGTGACATCTGAGACCCAGAAATGGAGCGCTGCAGCCCTGAAAGATAACACAGCTATATACATTAACCACTGAAGTAACTGAAAAAGAGATCAGGCCTCAATTACAGATAAAAATGAAGTCAGTCTAGCTGGGACTAAGGTAAAGCAGAATACAGGGTAACAGATGATAGTATATGTACTCTAGACCCTCACCCATGTATGAGACCAAAGGCAGAGAGGTTTATTATGTCCAGAACTTAAATTTTCTGTAACATACAATCTAAATCAACCTGTCTGGATAGATAGCTCATTTAAACAACCCAAACTCCTGGAGTCCAGAATGTAACATACAATTTTCTGTAACATACAATCTAAACAACCTGTCTGGATAGATAGCTCATTTAAACAACCCAAACTCCTGGAGTCCAGAATGGGAACAAGGCATAGTAATTCTGTATAGCTTAATGTAATACCAAGATACAACTCAGATATCTTGGTGGGCTGATATATAATTAAAAGTATTCGTACAGTCCCTTAAAGGTCCAAAGGAAAAAAAATGGAATGTTAAACTCTCCCATCTGGGAAACTCTAGGTACCCTCTCAACCACTGGGGAATCATGAGAAAATAGGTCAATCCCTTGGTTTTTTTTTTTTGTTGTTGTTGTTTTTGCATGGGCAGGCTCTAGGAATCGAACCTGGGTCTCTGGCATGGCAGGTGAGAATTCTGCCACTAAGCCACCGCTGCACTGCCTGAAGCCCTTGATTTATTCCCTCCTGCCTCCTATATTCTGAAGCAGCCAGAAGGAAAAACCTGAAATGATGGCACAGTAACCCATGACAAACTCTGGATCTGTCCTGTAACTACCTGCTGAAGAATGCTCTGAAAACTATTGCTTTCCCCTTTTGGAAGCCCTTGATTTTGAGGCTTGGCCTTATGAAACTTATTTCTGAAGTAGAGAAGCTAAGGCTACCTATAACAAGGCTTAAGAGTTGCTTCCAGGAAACCTCTTTTGTTGCTCAGATGCGGCCTCTCTCTCTCTTTAAACCCAACTCTGTAAGGAAAATCATTAAC
Organism: Tamandua tetradactyla; assembly: GCF_023851605.1. Classification (NCBI taxonomy): domain Eukaryota; kingdom Metazoa; phylum Chordata; class Mammalia; order Pilosa; family Myrmecophagidae; genus Tamandua; species Tamandua tetradactyla. The sequence goes on from NC_135329.1 coordinate 42,385,674, forward strand.
CTCCCCACTATGTGGGACAGGACATGACATTCAGGGGTGAAATTTTCCCCGACAATGTAGGGCCTGGCTCCTAGGGATGAGTTTGGCCCTGACAAAAAGGGGAAAAAGAAGTATAATAAAATAAGGCATCAGAGAGATCAAATAGAGTCAAGAGGATATTCTGGAGGCTACTCTTATGCAAGCTTCATTTAGACAGTCTATGGTTTGCTAAAAACCAATCAACATCACTCCTGTTAACTCTTAAGGACACCCAGGGCTTGAACTGAGACTCCATAAAAGTTTTCATGTACTAAGTCTGCATTCCTGGAACCTATAATTTCCAGAGGGTTCAAAGGCCAAATAAATCCCAAAACCCAGAAGGACTGGCGTCTTCAAGATTATCAACTAATTACATCCCCCTATCCTTTAGTGTTAACATCCCTTTTCAATGTCAAACAGTCAGAATGGGCATTGCCTAAAGATCCCTACAGACCGGGAGAAGACTCAAAGGAGAAGGAAGAGTTATAAGAGGGAAAATAGGATTTAACAAATGAATACGACTGCTGAATCACTACATTGATATTTCTTCTAGCTTCCAATGCTTTCGAGCAGCTAGAAGGAAACATTGGAAATAGTGGAATGGTAACCCATAACAAACTATGAAATCTGTTCAAGTAACTACTTATTGAAGTGTACTTTGAAAATAATTGTTTTTTCTTTCTTCTCTTTGTATATATGTTGTATTTCACAACAAAAACGTTTTTTAAAAAGTCAATTTGAAGAAAAGCTATTCAGTAAATAATAATAGCATAGTATGCAGACATAACAAAAACTGACAGTAGTTCAAATGACTGAAATTATAAAACCCTGACCCTGACCTATATATTCTCCTTCATACAATATACAGAATGCTTTGTTCCTTTTCCAGAGGTCAGCAAACCGACAAACAAGGATGACGCTGTATCAACTAGTATCCAGTTTTCTTCAACCCATGTCTCTGTCCTACTTGAAATTTTCTCCTACCTCAAGAATTAAATTCCTTTATGTAGAAAATCAAGAATTTCCACTATAAAATAACTAGGTATGATCTGAAATATAAAAGACCTACGTGGAGAAATATTTATTGTAAAATAGACTTGTCACCTATAATTTTACTGGCTACTCAATTCCTGAAAATTTTGACAAGATTGAGTTAAATCTCATTGTATCATCTGTAAAAGAAGTAACTAAAGGAGAATCCTACTAGCCACTAAGTAAACATCTACAGAAGAACTCAGAAAATAGTAACAAATTTAGCCTAAATAAACTTCAAATAGTGGACAGGCTTCAGTGAATCATGTGGCACAAAAGGAACAAGAAGATATCGAGTTATATAAATTTAGACTGGAATCAAATAAAACACATAAAAATACCTTAGGTTTAAACCTATTTAGCAATCCCATCCTTTTTCTTTTTTTCTGTTTTTTTTTAACCTTCCAGTAACATTTTTAAATGCCTAAAAGCCATTAAAGCAAAACTCTTTCCAATGTCTCACAGCAACATTAAAAAATTCAAAATTAAGTTTCATCAACTACCATTTATACTTTGTCTATAATAGAACAAAGGTGAATAAATTACATAACAATTAATCTTTATATATAGGAAGCCACAAAAGGAATGCATCTAAGATGTTTTTCTTTTTGAATGTAGCCCAAGATAAAAGTATCTTCAAAAACATATCATTAATGCAATAAAGCTTTTGTGGAGTTGTATTTTATATAAAAGTCCTTTTTTCTATTAGCTAGTTCTTCCCACAGGAAATAAATTTCATTATTTGTAAAAAAAGAAAAAAAATACATGAAGTAGAAAATGCATTTTAGACCATCAGGTAAAAAATTCCTATGAAGAAAGATTTGGCTCTTCTCTTTGTATCACTGAGAGCTATAAAATATATGGGAAATTTCCAATCATCACACACACAGTGTGGTTAAATTTATCAAAAGACCATCCTATAATGTAAGGCAACTTCTCAAAGAAAGCAAGTGAAAAAAACCTTTAGTTCATACTTGATCGGAGAAATCCTTTACAGTGATAAAGGATTTTTCCTGAACTTTTTTTCTACACAAATAACAAGTATAACTTTATGCAGTTTAACTTTATGTTACTTAACAATCTTCAAAACACAGTTATTCCAGAGTCATTAAAATAGCTTTTGAAGAAAAATACTTACTTTGACCACATAATTGAACCTTCGGATATCTTGAATTGCACTTGAGAAGTCTAAACGATTAAAAGCTTCTCCCAAAGTACAATAGCCATGCCTCTGGAAAAACAAACACAAAGCAGCTAAAATTAGTCAAATTAGTCTATTAGTCAAAACCAGGAGACAGTTAAGTCAATTAGTCTGTGAAAATATTAAAATAAATTAGCAAAGGGCATTTGGTTTTTATTCTGAAGATTTATTCCAGATTTAGATGAGAATAGAATAAAATAATAGTTATGCTAAATTTAAGCAATTTATGTATAATCAAGATGTTTTGAGTTGAGAGCATTTTTAACCATTGCCTATGTAATGACAAAAAAAAATTATTAAATATCTTGCAGGTTTCTTTTGTTCAGGAAAAGTTGAGGTGTGCAAAAATTAAACCTAAACTCATAACGTAACTATTGGTGGTTATGAGGCTGGAGAACAAATAATGCCTAACACTCCAAAATCAAAGACATGGTAATTAGACCCACAGGTCTCCAAATCAAAGAAAACAAATGAAACTCCAGTAATTCTTTTCAGCACTTCGAATACTGTTATTATATTTTAGGCAGTTTTCAATAATGAATCCTATATTCTATATTGGTTTGCAAAGATTTGCACATTATATTTCAAGAGACATTAGAAACTCCATACTCTGTCTTTGAAATATAAAAATATTTTTAGTTCAGAATTGTGATGATAAACTGGAGAATAATAATAGAAATAGGTGATAACAGACTAATCCCTCAGATTTCAAGTAGATGTGTAGAGAAAGTAGTAAGGTGTGTAATACCTTAAATCTCAGATAAAAGATGTACTATAAAGACTAATATGGTTTTGTGTCAGAACCCCAAAACCAGTCTTAATCTGTAAACAAATCAATGAAATTCACTAATTTATAAAATTCAATATTTACTTTTACTGAGTATCTACTATGTGCAAAACACTTTTCGGGGACCCGTGGGGTAGGCAAAGATTAATTAGATGTAGATTATAATCTGAAATCAACAATAGCTGATATTCCTACTTTAATCCCCTTCTCTACTCAATGTACAGAATTCTAAATGATGGTGTAAAAGATAACTTTACAAATTCTCCACCCATCTGACAATGACCTCTTCTTTCTTTGGGAATTAAACTTGATTCCAAAGTGGACCACAAATAGCATGCTTGAACCACATGACCTTGCCCACCCTTTATAGTGATAGGAACCATAACACATAAACTCAGAAACTAGAAAGAAGCCATAGTCTGTCATGTGGACAAGCAACAGAGATAACTTGCCTGCATGAAGTGAGAATAAAGATGCATAATGAGATGGAAAGAAGAGAAATAGAGACTTGTCACCTTTCCAGTTCCTACATCTCAGTGCCTTCTTGGGGTTTAGTTATATCCTTATTCCTAGTTCCATGTAACATTCCTGCCTCACAATAAATTTCTCTTTTGTTTTTTACGCTGGCATAAGGTTTATTCTCTTTTTTGTACTTAATATGTTAACACAGAACAAAGGGTATATTTAATAAATTTTATAATCTTTAATTTTGTTTTTTATAAACTAGATTAGATTAAATCAAACAATCTTCTAATGGAGTATGAGAACATATCTTAAAGATTAATTTTATACCCATTTAACAGTTTTAACTATAACCACATATATCAAACAAATTTTCTTCCTCAAATCTAATCCTTATATTAGGAAACTTAGACTAGTTTCTGACTTCTGTTATTAATATTTCTGGAACATTTAATTTACCTTCATTTAAAATATGATAAACAATTGCTTCCTAAATCATTTCCCCCAATTGCCGCAAAATACAGCAAATGCAGAGTTCTCAGAGTGTAAAAGAAACTAAGCTTCCCCCAAATACTAAACAGAGAAACAGTGATCATATAGTGCTTGAAATGAACTGATTCATTTAATGGCTCAATAAAAAGCTTTGATCAACTTGGCAAAAGAACAGGAGGGAAAGTGGTCAAGTAGTCACTGCAGATTCAAATTTAACTTCTCATTTCATACTATCTACTCCACATACTAAATGTTTCTGCCATCCCAGAACACATGAGAACTATGACATCCCTATTAGCAACACTGATTCATTATTATCAACTTTTTGGGGGGAGTGGAGATAAAATATCCAAATTTCTAAGGGTCCATACTTAATCTGAAACAGCCCTTCAGTTGATGATGCATGTGCTCTTTGGTGAGGGTAGGAAGGGAGGTAACTATATACCATATATGCACACAAGTACATGCACACATGCATGCAAACAGACACAATTAAGAATCACTGTTTCAAAAGATCTTCAAATATCAGAGCATAAGCATTCAACTGCTATAATGGAGATTATATAGATCAGAGATCAGAGATCTATATAATCTGTATCAGAGATCTGATATTGCAAAAGAAATAATTCATTTAATATGACATTATATTTTCAACAGAGACAATACAAAATACTTACTCTCCCCTACTTACAATACTTACCTCTTTTGTGCTTTCTTTATGGACATAGATCCATTTTTCACGATAAAAACCTAGAATAAAAATTAACTTTGTTCTTAAAATTTGGTGAATCATTACAACATGAAGATTTTAAAGGAACATCAATAATTGCATATGATATCCAAATTATCTGAATTATTATATAGATGAGGTATTTTTACTTGGTTAAATGTAAATACAATTGCTTTGTTTTCTAATATCAGTTTAAGAGGTCCTGAAATATCTTCATATGAAAAATTATGTTAGTATCAAGCCTTAATAACTTAGCATAAAATTAGTGTTATTACCTCTGCAGTAATATGAAGATATATATTATTAAAATGCAATTAATTTATTAATAAATTCTTAGGTACCCTAATAAAAAGTTTCTTTTCTTCCCTCATTTCCCTTATATGGCTTTTCAGATAAGTAAATTTTTCATATAACTCAAATATCCAAATTTCAAGAAACATTACTACCATATTCTCCATTTAATCCTATCATCTTCAATCTGTATACTGAAAACATTTAGAAATTCCTTAATGGTTTATGATTGTATCATAATACAGTACTCTAACATAAGGCCACAATCCCTTTCACACGGGTTAGCTACTGCAACAGCTTTCAGTCGTCCTGCTTCCAGGTTTTCCCTAATCCTATCTAACATATATACTGTCTCCAGATGTTCCTAAAATTCAGGTCTGATCATGTCTATCTCCCTCCTGCTTAGAATCCTCAGAATCTTCAGTGACTCCTGGATTAAACAATTTAGCCTCAGTGCTTAGGAGTGAAACAGAACAGATTATGATGAACTGAACTCATGTCTGGTATTTGGTCATTCAGACATGTTTATTCTTAAGGTTTCTGCCATCTTTTATTCCGATTTTGCATATTTTACTAACTAAAATGGTTGAGTGCAAAAAGTCTGATCACTAAAGCAGTGAGCGATATTGGATACAGTGCTGTATTTATATATCTACATCTTTTTTCACTTTCAAAACAATTTATTATAATAATATATTCAACAACTAAAAGATCGTATAGTATTATAAGTGAAAATTATCTTACATTGAGTATTTGTGTCATTTCTAAAATGGTCCTTTTTCCTTTTTTTGGATGTATATTCACACTCTTCATTATTGAATATTTCTTCATCTTCACTATTTAAAATACTGAAATAAAGATATTTTTATTAAAAATTTTTTTCAGGGAAAGCTTCATTTAGCTTTTCTTTTGTAAGAGAATATAACAAATATTTGGTTTGCAATTCACAACACCAAAATAAAAATCATGTTAAATTCTGAAAGCGAGTAGTTAATTTTCAAAGCAATATATAATGGGCTTGAAATTATAAGGCTAATGCCTAACAAAATATTTTTTCATTTCAAGAGATCAGAGATTTATCCTGGTTCTTTTTGAGATGTGCTAAACATGTTTCAGTCTCTTCCAAGAATTTTGATATGCCCAACTAAGTTTCAGACATCAAATGCTTTTATTAAGACATGAAGATTTAAACAAATGTGACAATATGACAATGTGACACACTGACTAATGTCTTTGCATATCCCTGATCCAACACTGAATAAACAAACAGAAAACATTTTTTGTTTATCTACTATATTTTCAAAGACTTAACAGAAGGTAAATTTCTTATTAAGCATCAACTAAATATGCTGTTAAGGACTTAGCTAAAGCCAGATGAAGCATAAAATGCATTTTTTTACACTTAAATATATTTCATTAAAAGCTTTTCTAATTTTTATTCTTTTTTTGATGAAATAAGGAAAGAGAACAATAAATCAATAACTAAACAACCTGATTATATTTTCTTTTTAAAAAATTCCTTACAGTTAAAAAAAAAACTGTTGAGCAGCAAGTAAAGATATGTAAAATTTTAATTTTTCAACACGGATAACTAAGAATGTTTTCAGTTTGAAAGCAAGGAAAAGCTTTGTGGAAATAGGGTAGATAGCTTAAGGGAAGTGGAAGTGATGCTCAAAAAACAAGGAAGTAAAATTGTTTTATTTCTCCATCATAATTCTTTCACAAGAAAACTGCATACAAGCCCCAGTATTCACTTTTAATAAAAACAGCTGAGTTTGCCAAATGAATCAATTTTTTTTTTTTAGAAATCATTCCATTCTACATATGCAATCAGTAATTCTTAACATCATCACATAGATGCATGATCATCATTTGCCAAATGAATCAATTTATCACTGTCAGAATAGACTTAAACAGAACTAGCAAAAGTTGTAAATCAAGACAAACAAAAGTGCATTTAGAAAACCATACAGACAAACTTAACATTCAATGGCAGATATTAAATAACCTCAATTCATGGAAATTTGCAGATCCTGGTTGAATCTTATATTTAATCTTACAGTATTTGTTGTTATTGATTCAAACACTGAATACAGTAGCTTCAAATCTGAAAAGTTTTCCAAATAAAATCACAAACATATCAAAGGAAAAGCAGAAATTCATTGTTCTTAAGAAACTGCTATATAGAAAGAAACGATAAAGAAGAGAGAACTGGAGATTATTTTAAGAAGAGGAAGAGGAACAAATGCTATTATACCTCAGTTATAGTATATTAAATTGTGGCGCTGAAAGGAAAATTAACCTGTGTGAACACCCACCAACACATTTAATCTGATCCCAGAGCTTGCCCTCGGATGGCTGGGCAGTTGCAGATTCTTCTATGTCTGAAGGGAGGAAAAAAGTCTCACTTTACTTGGAACATGTGCAGGGTTGGCTGAATAACAGGATCTTTCTAGCAAATAAATGATCATAAATAGTGTTGATCTTGGCTTTCTTGGGACTTCCCAAACTAGGAGATACCTAAGGTTGAGTCCAACCTATTTGGGCATAACTAAGCCTCTTACTAGGCCCACTGAGCGAGCAGTAAGGGAGTTGCACTGGACTTCTGATGTCCATGTTAAACTTCAGCAACTAACCTGGGTTCTACAAACAATAGTAAAGGGAAAATAGCTATTTTAAGGAAACTATCAACTTAGCTTCTTTTTCCAAAGTATTTTAAAAAGGAAAAAAAAAGTCATATTTTTTAGTGGTGGTTGTTATGCTATCACACCAAAAAATGTAAAAGTAGGAAAGAAAAAGAAATATTTTCAAAAATAAAATCCAGCATGAGACACTAATAAAGTAATACTTATTATTGTATAAACCTTTCCACCTCACATATATGCAAACTATGGATCAACCACATTTCAGAGAAGATACTTTCTCATATTGTGATCTTTGGTTTCTTGAGCAAGATAAACATCACCTGCCCTGATAGGCAGGTGATTTAAAAACAACAACAACAAACAATGGAACCTCAGATGACAAGCTGAAAACAGAGGGCAGATGTAATACAAGAACTATAGAACAGCTATAATTTTTAAATTTGTTTCACTTATTATAAAAGGAGACAGTTTTTAACTCTATATCCATAGCTAAGTGTACCACCAGCACCACAGTCACCTTCAACCTACGGAAAGTGAATAAAAGGCAATGAAACTCCAGGGTTTCTTTAAAAAACCCATTCAACAACGCACGACATTCCCCCCACCTCCATTTCCAATCAGGAAAAGGAACAGAAGAGTGTAGAGAATAATCACCAAAAAAACTCAAAATGGAAAATAGCCTGGGGACAAACAGAAATTAATCTTTTCTTAAAATTTAAGTCCAAAAGTTAGAATGCTGTTTTAATGTTTTCCAAACATGAAGTGCTCATTTCCCTAAATTATAATCCTCATTCTAATGATGACCTATGAGATATTTTATATTTTTTATCTGCTGATATTTTCCTGAAGAGTGAGATAACCCAGTCTTAAGCTTCATTTCCCAAACCATTCTTAGGTCTCAGTATAATCTTTAATGTAATGTGCTATTATGGGCTTCAAATAATTTTCATGCAATTCTAGGAAAATAAGATAGGCTACAGTAAACCTCTAATTTTTAAAATGCTTAATTAAGGGTAGCAGTTCATAACTGTAGTGCTGATACACTGTAAGATATGTCATAACAAATTTATTATAATAAGAAAAATTACAAGAGCTTGTGAATGATTTTCATTTTTAATAAGTATAAAAGTAACACATTGCTATATAACCTAGTATTTCCCCAGGGAACACTGGGTACCTCTGTGACACCTAAGACTCAGAGTTTAGAGTCCTACAGCCCTGAAAGTCAGCATTACTCCACATAGCAACTGTAAAAGAAACTGAAAAATTGATCAGATTTCAATGAGAGATATGAATGAAGCTGATCTGGTTAGGACTAATGTAAAGCAGAATACAGGGTAAAGGGTGATACTGTCTGTATTTTAAATCTCCAACTTCTGCAACAGAACAAAGGAAGAGATGTTAATTTTGCCCAAAATTTAAATTTTCTGTGGCATACTATCTAACCTAACCTCTCTGGTCAGGTTATTTAAACATCCTAAATACACAGAGCCTACGGTAGGGAATGAGATCTTGTTATTATGTCAAAGCTAAACCTTCCTAAGCCCAAGCTACCACCCCCCTCCGAGAACCTCTTTTGTTGCTCAGATGTGTTCTCTCTCTCTCTCTCTCTAAGCCAAACTCCACAAATAAAGTCACTATCCTCCCCCCAACGTGGGACATGACTCCCAGAGGTGTAAGTCTCCCTAGCAACGTGGAACTTGATTCCCAGGGATGAGCCTGGCCCTGGCACTGTGGGATTGACAATGCCTTCTTGACCAAAAGGGGGAAAAGAAATGAAACAAAATAAGGTTTCAGTGGCTAAGAGATTTCAAACAGAGTTGAGAGGTCAATCTGGAGGTTACTCTTAGGCAAATTTCAGCCAGATATTAAAATTGCCTCAGTATGCTAAGCCCCAACGAATAATATTTCAGAAAACCCTGCGCTCTAAGACTCTATAAAAATTTTACCTATAGAGTTTATTTTTTCATAAACTTATGATCTCCAGATTTTTCCTATGCCAGATAAGCTCTGAAACCCAGCAGTACCAGTTTCTTCAAGTATATTAACCAGTTGCATTACTCTACCCCATAATGTCAACTCCCCTTTTCAGTATGAAGAAAACAGAATTGTTATTGCCCAAATACCCCTGAAGATTGAGAGATCAATCAAATGAAAGGAGTTGTAACAGAGAAGTTAGGATTCAACAAATGATTATCACTACTGAATCATTAAAAAGATATTTCTTTTGAGTTTCTAGCATATTAGTATGGCCAGAAGGAAAAATCTGAAATTGCTGAACTACAACTCAGTAGTCTTGATCTTTGATAATGATTGTGTAACTATTATAACTATATAGTTTTTATCTTGTGACTTGTGATGATACCCCCTTTATCTGGTCTATGGCCAGATGAGTAATATAATAAAAACAAGTATTGTAAAAAAAAAATGTGAATATAGGGTACCTAGAGATAAAAGTGAGATACGGGGGAGGGTTGCCTAATACGTACAGAATTGTTAACAAGGTTGAACATAAATGTTCAAATATGGATAGAGGTGATGGTAGCTCATTTTTGGGATTTTAAGAAATAGGAACATATTGTAGGTGAATTTGACTGAAAGTGGTAGTTTAAAGTTACACATGTCAATAAGTTCTTGCATGAAAAATACAAAAGAAAAAGAAAATAATCAAGGGGTATATGGGAAAAAACATAGCTATTGCAAACTATGGACTATAGGTAACATTAATATTTTAATATTCTTTCATCAACAATAACAAATATACTACATCAGTACTATGAACTACAATTGGGCGGGTGGAATGTGGGGTACAGGAGGATTTAGGTTTTATTATTTAATTCTTATTTCTGTTCTGGATTAATAAACATGTTCTAAAATCGATCACAGGGATGTATGCACAATTATGTGATGATACTGTGAGCTGTGATTGTATACTTAGGGTGGTTTGTGTGGTATATCTCAATAAAAAGTGAGGGGGAAAAGTAATACATTGCATATAATAATTTAAAAATAAAACAATAAAATAAAATTAAAAGTCACTCTTGCCAATCTCATCTCTCCGCCAAATTTTTACCATTTCTTTTTTTATTTGTTTTGGATGCTAATTTTAGAATTCTGAAAAATATGTGTACATCTCTGTCTCGAGTTGTCTATAAAAGATAGGCAATTAACTTTGTCACACTTTTTTCAACTTTGGCTAAGAGTTTATCATTCAACAATTAAATAGCCAATCTTATTTCATTTCTCTCCCCAACCTGTTTCCTCGTCCCCTCACCAAAAGATAATAATAACTTCTATTATTTTGAAATAAACTCCAGACACCATAGCATTTCACTGCAAATGTTTCAGGATTGCACTTAAAAGTTCTGTTATGATTAGTATATTTACTGTTTCTTCATGTATAAGTTCTTCTGTGGCTGACCTGATAATATCCCAGTCATGTTTCATGTTCTTTTCATATGTGTCATGTCTTATAAAGGTGCCCAAATAGCAGGTTAGAGTCCCTATTAGACTACCAACTACCTTCTTGATCAGCCTGACTCAGGAAGCAGCAGGGACTGGTGCCTGAATTTCTGCTTGTCCCTGTTTTCAGTGAGAGTTGAAGATGGATAGGATATGTAGTTAGATGTGTAATCCTGGTGTCTGAACTTCTGGACGTGGGTACTCGTAGACACCATCAGTCAACCAGGACTCTATCCTGACACTCTGCTTACATGTCCCTCATTATGGCTCAATGTCTGGGGCCAGAGATACTCCAGTTACTGCTTTAGGACCTACTGGGGCTGGGGGATGGAGAGATGCACAGGATTTGTTTTGTTGGTTGTTCCTATTACAGAAATCAATTAATTACTCTAATAGCTGTCCCTGGATACTTTCCTAATAGTGTTTTCTACCACTTCTGGAAGTAGAGCCCATGAGTGCTGTCCACTTTCTATGGTAATACTACCTGATTCATACTCTTTCCAGCGAGTGGTGTTTTTCCTTCAATCAAATACTGTATGCTTCAGAATACTACAGATTCCTTATTCTTTGGGTCTCATGAGTCACTGAGAGCTGTCCTATCCCCCTTTCCCCCTCGAGTACAGTATATAGAGTATTTAAGATAATGTATACCTTTTTATCAATTTAGAGTTTTTATGGGAGAGAAAACTGCAATTTATGCCCCACCCAACTTTTTCAAATCAGAATCTTATAATCTGGTATAAATCCAATTATGTTTATTACCTGTCTTTTTAAATTACTTCAGTTTGATCTTGATCTTGAAAGGTACATATGTGCTATCAATTCTAGCATTCAAATAGGGGAGACTTTAAGAAGAAAGAAACTCAGCATAAATATGATGACTTGTCTAAAAGATTTTACATGCCAAAATAAATATGTTATACAAAATATGGTCATCTACCAAAGACAAAACAAAATAAAAACCTCAAAACGCTGATAATTCCTAAACTGATTCTCTGACATGACTTTCATAATCACATATATTCTGTTTAAAGTAGAAGCTGGATTGTATGTTAGCACCTTCCCCAAATGGTAGTAAAATTTCTGCTTTAAAAATCCCTGATTTATTATCTATTCTATTTTATCAATGGTCACATATTAAACTCGGTTTTTTTAATCCACACATTTTGAAAAAAATAGAGCTTCTATTTTTTCTCTTCCTAAGTAAATGTTTCTTTATAAATCGTCCTGATATAAAGTTACTTTTACAACAATGCATTATTAGTCTCAACTGCAAAAAGACAAGGGAAAAAAATCCAGTTGGTTTGATATTAGTAAAAAAAAATTGTGAAATCTGTTTTTTAGATTAATACTTCTTTCCTAAATATTTCACAATGACACACTTTAAGGACTCTAACACAAATGTACATGCTTGTTATATGAAGGAAATACCACAGACAGCAAAACAGAATACTTAAGGCTGAGGTAGTATAACAGTAGTCAGACTCACGTATTACTCAGCAGGGAAAAGCAATTGCACCATAAATACCATACAACTTAGCAGAAGGCAAACATTATTTCAAAATGTAGCTTTCAAAGAAAAGGGCTGTCAGAAAGTTCACCAGTAGTGACTGCAAAGTCCATTCAAGAATATTAAAGAACACAAAAATATCACTGAGAGCTGCCATCCTTTTATATTTCTATTTTATTCCTGTGTTCACAATACCGATGATTCTGTCTTCCAACTACCTATCTTATCCAGACAGGCAGAATCTTATCCAAATTCATGAAAATGATGTTCACATGGTTACTGATCCTCTACATTCTTGCCCAGTTAATTTATGATTGAGAATGATGAAACTGGCGCCATGAAATCCAACAGGTTTTAAGAATATTTTTTCTTTATTGAGTAGGTACCCTGTTACGGAAGTCCTTTAAGCATTTTCTGGAGGCCTAAGGAAGATGTTTCTGCCTGTTCTTGCTGGTTGTTCAAAGCTTCTGTGTGAGGAAAGAGCCCTGAAGCATCTCACTCCACCATCTTATCCTATCCTTTAATTATTTTTTTTTAATAGTCAAAAAGCATAGCTAGTATTTGCCAGCTGGAATCAGTTTAGATGATCCCAATTTTGTTGACAACATCCAAAGCATCATAGGCAGGAGCCAGTCGAACACAGGCCTTCCTCTCTCCATCAGGCCTAATCAGTGTGTTGACCTTGGCCACATCGATGCCATAAAGCTTCTTCATAGGCTGTTTGATCTGTTGGCCCTGACATCCACAATGAACACAAATGTGCTGCTGTCTTCAATCTTCCTTATGGCCGATTGGGTGGTCAGGGGAAACTTGATGATGGCATAGTGGTCAAGCTTGTTTCTCCTGGGGGTGCTCTTCTGAGGATATTTGGGTTGTCTCTGAGATGCAGCATCCTGCACCAGAGGAATGTGAGTGAAATGCAGATTTTCTTCCTTTTGTGGCTGTCGACAGCTTTCAGTAATGCCTTCTTGGCTTTCAAAACTTTTGCTTTGGGTTCAGTTTTGGGAAGGGCAGTGGCTTCCTTCTTTACTTTTGTGCCATCTTTGTGAAAAGCTATCCTTTAATTATTAAATATGTCTCTCAACTTAATAAGAGACATATGGAAGGAATGGATGAAACAAAGTAAACACATGCTTAAGGTCAAAATGTATAATTTAAATTACAGATAACACAACTCAAGAAACCTTAATTAGTACATATTAATTAGTATATATTAATCCCCTTTAGGATGCACAATGCAAACTATTTCAATATTTTGTAAATAAATTATTCTTATCTTTTCAGTTAATGATTTTTCTATAAGTTTGAACTGACAGGAAAATGCAATTTCTTTTAAAATATTCTTTCAAGATTCACTCTTACAACAACATTTAAAAAAAATACAACTTACAATGTTTTTCCTCCACCAAACTTAAAAATAAAAAGAGTTAAAAAAAATAATAAACACAGGATGCTAATAGCCCATAAATATCTTGTGATATTAGAAAAAAGAAGCTCCCTCCACACATGCACATGGTATCGTAAGGTGATATCTTTATATAGAGAAAATGATGGTCTTCCTTTGTGCATATGTAGCCTACACCAGGGCACATGACTGCATTTCCATCATCATTTTCTCCTATCACTGGCCATCCTAATGCCATGCATAACTTGCACAAACATATACAGCATCTTGGTAAAGTATGAGGTAATAGAAATTTCTGTACACTGTTGAGAGTATCAACTGGTGCAAAATTTTAGAGGGCATTCTGGTAATATTAACATTTTAAGTATGCAATTTTACTCCAATAATTTAGACTTCACAAATATTCACACAAGTATACAAAGATATACACACATGATCAATGCTGCACTGTTTGAAATAAAGGAAAAGGAAATAACCAAAATGCTATCAAAAGCATGGGTAAATAACCTATAGTATGTTCATACAATGAAATATTGTCATTACAAAAGAATAAGGTAAATCTACATGCTCAGGCATGGAAATACTTGCAAGGAATAATAAGGAGAAATACAGGATGACAAATAGGATGATATGGTTGGATAAATATACATAGGCAATGGGAGCATAAATTGATACAACCTTACTGGAAAGTAATTTTGCATAATCTAGGAAAGTTAAAAATATGCACAATCTATGACTCAGCAATTCCACTCCTAGGTAGATGGCCTTGAGAATCTTGTGCACATGTGTCCAATATATATATATTACTGTAGTTATTGGAATTCCTTCTTTTCAGATGGCCAGGTCAAAAACCTTAGTGTCATCCTTGACTTCTCTCTTTCACTATACTTTATACATTCAGCCTGTCAGGAAATCCTATCAGCCGTACCTTCAAAAAATATCCTCTGAATTTGAATACTTTTCATCCCACCATCTCCATCCTTCTCCAAGTACAATCACTTCTCACTTGGATTATTACAATTGCCTCTTTAGAAGTAGTCTATCTGTTTCTGCCCTTGCATCTCTGCAGTCTATTTTTGACACACTAGCCAGAATGATTCTGTTAAAACATAAACTGAACATACGACTCTTCTGTTCAAAACCTATGACTCCCCATCTCGTTCTAAGTAAAAGCCCAAATCCTAACTCTATGCCTGACAAGCCCTTACTTGATTTGGTCCCTGATTAAGACTGGGATTTTGTCTCTTCCTACTCTTCTCCTTCCTCCTCCCTCCAGCCACACTGATTCCTTCCTATTTCTTAAATATGCCAGGCTTCTGCTTGAGAGGCTTTTCTCTCAAATATCCACAGGGGCAGCATAGGTGCCACCCGCTCCCTTGCTCCTTCACTCCCTCTATCTCTCCCCCCTTTCTAAAAGTAGTGTTATTGAGAAATATTCCCATACCCTACAATCCATCCAAAGTATACAATTAATGGCTTTTAGTACATTCACCGAGTTTTGCATTCATTGCAACAATCAATTTTAGAACATATTCATTATGTTCTAAACTTCATTTAGTTCTATCTCATAATCTAAAAGAAAAATCTCATGCACCCAGTCACCTCTCAATCCCTCTATCCTCTTCAGCCTTACATAACCAATAATTTAATTCTGTCTCTATAGATTCATTTCTACTTATATTTTATACAAATGGAACCATATAATATGTAGTACTTTGTATCTGGTTTCTTTCACTTAGCTAATGGTGTTTTACATTTTTTTAAATTATTATTTTAATTAGATAGGTTTATAGAACTTTTTCTATAGAAGGCTTATAGAAAAGTCATGCTAAAAATACAATGTTCCCATATACCCCCCCATAGCTGCACTATGTATTAGTGTGTACCTGTGTTACAACTCATGAAAGAATATTAAAATAGTACTATTAACTATAGTCCATAGTTTACATTAGGTATATTTTTCCCATATACCACCCTCATATTTACACCTTGTATTACTGTCATACATTTGTTACAATTCATGAAAGAACATTCTTATATTTACACTGTTAACTCAATCCATTGTCTACAACAGAGTTCACTGTTTTATAGAGTTCCATATTTTATCTTCTGACTTTCTTTCTAGTAACACACACAACCCAAAACTTCCCCTTTCAACTACATTCACGTACATAAGTCAGTGTTGTTTATTACACTCACAATAATGCATTACCATCACCACATCCATTTCCAAACCTTTACAATCAATCTAAACAGAAATTCTGTACAAAATAAGCATCAGCTCCCCAATCTATACCCTAGTAACCTATATTCTAGAAGTTTGCTTCCTATAATTAGTTCATATCAGTAAAATCATACAGTATTTGTACTTCTGTGCCTAGCTTATTTAACTCAGTATACCGTTCCTAAGGTTCATTCTTGTTGTCACATGCATCAGGACTGTATTAGTTAGGGTTCTCCAGAGAAACAGAATTAACAGGAAACACTCACAAATATAAAATTTATAAAAGTGTCTCACGTAACCATGGGAACGCAGAGTCCAAAATCCGCAGGGCTGTGAAGCTGACAATTCAGTGGAAGGTCTGGACGAACTCCATAGGACAAGCTCGCGGGCTGAAGCAGGAAGAGCCTGTCTCTTCTGAATCTTCCTTAAAAGGCTTCCAGTGATTAGATTAAGCACCACTCATTGCAGAAGACACTCCCCTTGGCTGACTACAAATCGAATCAGCTATGGATGCAGCTGACGTGATCACGATTTAATTCTATGAAATGTCCTCATCACAACAGATAGGCCAGAACTTGCCCAACCAGACAAACAGGTACCACCACTTGGCCAAGCTGACAAATGAACTGACCATGACAAGGACTTTGTTCCTTCCTACTGCTGAATAATATCCCATTGTCTGTATATACTGCATTTTGTTTATCCATTTACCAGTTTTGGGGACATGGGTTGCTTCCATCTTTTGGCAACTGTGAATAATGCCACTATGAACATCAGTATGCAAATATCTGTTCAGTCCCTGCTTTCAATTCTTCTGGGTATATACCTAGTAGTGGGATTGCTGGGTCATATGGTAATTCCATATAAATATATATGGTAATTCCATATAAATATATATGGTAATATATTTAGCTTCCTGAGGAACTGCCAAACTGTCTTCAACAGCAGTTGTACCATTTTACATTCCCACCAGCAATGAATGAGTATTCCTATTTCTCTACATCTTAACACTTTTAGTTCTCCATTTGTTTGTTTTTTAATAGTAGGGCTACTCTTGATACCTACTGATATCTAAGGTCTTCATTTAATAGACACCTTCTCAATGAGGCCACTCTATCTAGATTTTCAAATACTACCACCAACTCCTCAATATTTCTTATTGCCACTACCTGTATTGTTTCCCTCTATTATACTTCTTACACTGAGCAAACTACATTTACAATCTGTTCCTGCTAGAACGCAAACTACATGTGGACATGAGTTTTTGTCTGTTTACTGCCTTACATCAAGAACACACAGTAATTGTTTAATAAATACCATGAACTGAACAGATGTAACATTATTTGTAATAATAAAACTGGTGCCTGTAGAGATTTTATCTACATACCAAAGGGCTGGAATTAAGATTCAGGCCCATTGCATTTCCAAGAGGACCCTTTTGGAAGGGATTAAAACTGCCTCCTTTACCTCTATAAACAGAAAAAAGATAATTTTTTTGATGCTCCTCAACTACGGCTATTAATGAAGGAAAAATTTCCATTAGCTCTCATCCCCTAGGAATAAGCAATGGGGGCCAACATACTTACTGTTTACTGTGAGGTAACCAATTAAAAAAAATATGATTCTGGTCCATAATGTCCTGAATGTGCATTCAGGATAAGGTTAATAAAAATGAATATTGAAGCCCCAACAGTAAGCTTCTGAGTATGAGTATGATGACTTCAGATTTCTTGGTGAAGCAGAGGTAATGCCATCTTCTAAGAGACAGGAATGAGGTTATGCAAGAGAGAGTCAACAGTTACAGGAAAGTAAATAAGGTTTGAAATACCACTTATGATGAGCAGAAGAGCAAGCTGACAAAAGAAAGAGCTGAACTGCTGGACAACATAAGGGCATATCTGGCACAGAGAAGATAAGTCATTAAATATTGGTTTAGTGAATGAATGAGTGAAAGACTGAACAAGTGAAAAGAGCAAATGAATAAGTGTGCCAACAAGGGCAAGCAAGCAAAGGAGGGAGCAAATGAATGAATGAGTTAATGAGCAAGCAAATGGGTGAATGACTAAATGTATTATAATTCATCCCATTATGTTCTCTGATGTGATTTTTTTTCCTTACATTTCCTAGCTGCTCATGGGTTGGCTGGTTCATTTAGGACTGGAAATTTTCCATATGGGTGTATTAAAAAAATAGGAGTGGAAACTTGGGTTATTGACAAGTATGTTATTAAAAGAGTGGCCCATGGAGAAAAAAAAGAGCAGATCATGGGCTATAAACAGGATATAAGAGACATGAAAAAGGGAAGGTTAACAGAATGGGAAAAAATGGGACAATAAACTTGCTGCCAGTCAGAAAACCCTGAAGGAGAGGAAATTATGTTTAAAGACTGGAATGCTGAATTCATGGTTTCGGAGGTGGAACAGACCATGGGAACAGGTGGCTGAGATAGAGAAGTAAATCGCTAGAAGCTGAAGAGGTAAAAAAACTGAGGCCAGGGTATTGTGAGCCATACAAATGGACACTGAAATCATTCTGGGTGATAGTAGATTTTAGATTGGAAAAAAAAAAAGACTAATTCTTTGTGGACTTCGACACCTGGATAAGACAGAGTGACTAAGTAAATAGTATCCTATGCAAAATAGGATCTGAGGTAGAAAAGAACTTTCACTTTTCATATACATAATAAATAATATTATGTATATTATTGGTTTAAAAGGGCATGTACTACTTTATAAATGACAAAAAATTACAAATCTGAGGGAGAGACAGTATTGGAACAAAGTCAGAGACAGCAGTTAGTAATTGAAAGGAAATTATTAATTATAAAGGCAGTAACTATGAATACTGCCCACAACACTAATGGTGAGTCCAACACTGAAACTGTCTAAATTGCTTACTTTCATTTTTCTTCATAGTCCCTATAGAAAAAAACGTAAGAAAGCCATCTGAGTCTTTATTGAAAGCTCTGAGATTTTCAAGGATCCAAGGGAAAAAACACCAAGATGACAACAAGGGTACATATTTAACTAAATAAATGGACATAAGATAATTTCTTCACTTAGGTACTATGGCTCTAGGAAGCCCATTTCTTACTTTAAGGGCTATAAGGAGCCCATGAATTCTCTATCACTCATGGTCTTCAGAGACCATTTTCACATTCTCATAAGAAAACCAAAAACTGCACCTTCTTTTATCTTATGCCTTGGGGATCCACAATTAAAAAATAGCTGTATTTTACAAAATTCAACTACATTGGGGTACCCTGAGAACTACTGTAGTTGAAGACAATTTTCCTGGAGTCCCTAATTTATGATGACCTCCATTGCTATGTCCGCTGAGAACCAAATAACAAAAATAAACCTTAAAATATACAAATTTAGATAGGAAATACAATGTTTTAAGGGTTGTAAATAAAAATAATGGGATAACAAATTTAACAAATTAAATGCAAAGGGAAATAAACCTAGAAATGTCACTATTAAAGCAGAGCAAAACATGATATATTTGACAATAATTGTCTCTATCAAATTTCAATTTCTCAGAGAATAACCAGTAAATTCTTTGTATTTACTGTACCTAGAGTTTAACAGTACCTAGAGATGCTTATGAATTTAAATTGGACGGAAAAAGTTGGTATTTCTTTAAGATATATAGTATCTGGACTTTACTCTTCAATACTCTTCCAATACAAAAATCATACAATTTCTAAGTCAAAGAATACAAAACTGAGTGTCAAAAACACTGTAACAGAAAGAAAATCGAGCCATATTATTTACTCAGTACCATTTTTCCCCAAGCCAAACCTCAGAGTCATTCTTGTGGCTTCCTTTTTATATATCCAATCAGTTTGTTAACTAGTCTCTTCTGCCCCTCCTAACTACACTGATTTTGCCTTAAGCAAGTACTCATCATTTCTTACCTGAGCTACTAGAATCCTGAATTGGTTTTCCTCTCTACAATCAGCAAACTATCCAATCTACTACCTCTTATTCTGTTTCTATAGGTTAGTAAATAAGCTTCCTTTGATGAGGTTCAAGATGAATCCTCTCTATGACAAACTACACTTTGTAGTAAAAACTCTAAGGTTCCAATATATGAAATATCTAAATGAAGAATTAAGCATTCAAAATAAGGTTTACTATTTGGCCCATTAATATTAACCTCAATAATATCCTGAAGTTGCTTGGAAGAGCAGTTTAATCAAGATTAAAGTATGAATTGGTTGGTTACTTTTGAATCAACCATGTTGAACTGCATAATTTCTTATTTCCTCTGAACTTTTAATCCTAAAATAAGGTGAAAAATATCAGGGGAATATTTAAAGGTCTTTTCTTTTCATGCACATTTATGAAAAGGAAAATTAATTTTGATCAAGTAAAATTTTTTCACTACAGTAATTTTCCGAGAAAAATTTTCAAGAAAGCCCATTCTAAAAAATTCAGGGGTGTTATGTTTCACAAAGACATTTGGAGGAAGATAGTATCATTTTATATAACAATTAAAAATGTTGTGGTTATGTATAGTTTTATCTTCTTTATCAAAATTTTAAGTTCAAAGTAAAGTTGCTATTCTTCCAAGGAAAGAAGGAAGAATCAGATATTGGCTGCAATTCTGAGTCACCAATGGCCTCTCCACACAGACTTGGATATGCATGGTAGCAGAAACGGGTAGGAAGAGGAAGAAGACTGAAAAAGGAAGAGTGAGAAAGAGAGGGTACCTAGACTCAAGAGGCAACTGGTTGTGGTAAATGAGTGAGTTAGTGTTGACCAATTTTCCATTCACTTTATCCAATGATAGGAAATGGTCCATGTTTGCTAAAATGAAACTTACTGTTTTAATAAAATCATTTGGATCTTACTTACCTTGTGTGTCTATTATTAATGCTTTCTATTTCAAAGGATTATTTAAATAAGTTTGGGGAGATGGGAAAGTGCATGTGTTGAAGGGGAAAGGGTAATAAGGGAGACATCCGGACATGAAGTATATCACCAAAAAAACAGGTCTTGATTATATTCTCAAATTCTGTATGTATACAGGAATAAATTAATTCTTACACATTTTAAAACGTATTTTGGGAAAAAGAATACATGAAGAATAATAAATGGAAACTTGTGCAAATTCTTTAATGTAGAATAGCAATAATACTGCATTTCCAGCATCACAGCTTATTTTTACTGACAATTTGTAACTTATTTACCATCTTGACATGGTGACTTTAGAACATTTAATAGTGAATAATGGAAGTAAATCTAGAAACTTAACATTTTCTGATATGCTCAATTTTAAATGTAAATAATTTGCTATAAAAACTATAAGACAATAAAAATATCCTTGAAAATTCACAGCTGTATAACATTATCTCATCCAATAGCAACAGCATAAATAATTATCATCCTCAAGAAATTTTACAGGTATTGATGTTAAAGAACTTTCACAATACAAATTCAACAAATATTACTTGTTATCTTCACTATAATCAGAAATACAAATTAGTTTCTCCTTCAAATGCTGCAAAAAACAGTCTCTGGTCTAAAGCTGCTGAATTTCTGTCAGAAAAACAAATGTCACATCACTTCAAAATGCGAAGTTGACAAATATGCAAATGTCAAATAAAAATATATAATAAAATGATGACTAAATCCATGACACTCTGGAGGAAGAGGTCTTGAGACCTTCCCAATCCTCCAAACTCTCAAACACCATTTGTGGCAAAGACCGCAATTTATCACACAATAGGACTCTATTCTGCTTCTATGTTAATGAATTTCTGATTTTTATCTGGACATATGGCTACCCAGAAGAAAGACTATAACCCCCAGACTTCTTGCAGCTAGTGCTCCAGCCAATAAGGTATGAACAGATATGATACATGCAACTTTGGGGTTCTGCTAATAAAGAGCAGAGTGGGTCTTTTTCTTCTATTCTACTGACTGGATCGCAGATGTGACCTTACGCTAGCTTAGACCATGGATATGTAACCGTATCCTTTGATGACAGAGCAATGAAGTAGACGGTTACAAGGACCCCAGCTAACTGGAGCAAAATCACTGTACTAATTTGGGCTTTCAAGATAGAAAAATATATTTCCGTCTTCTGCAAGCTACTATTATTATTAGTTTCCACTATTATTATAAGTCTCCCACATAAGCCACCAAACCTGTATCTTTCAATTTCTGCACATTCCTCAGCTATAATGTGGGGTTAATAATAATAATATTTACCTCTTAGCTTATCATAGTAAATGTTTTAAATAAACACAAGAAAGCGGCATCTATGTGTGGATACTAATCTACTAGGCTTAATTTCTGGCGAAATCACTTGTTTCTTCACACCAGCCTAGTGTGTGAGCAATTCTCAGAACTACAAGTTATGAAGTGTTGCAATAACTTGTAAAATAGATGAGACCATATATGTTAAGCTAATAAATGAATGGATATGCTTAGCTATAACTTACATGTTGTGGTTGATGTTACACTGATTGTTCTCTCTTTCAAGTTCCTGACTACAAGACTCACATCTTTTCCAGCCATCTTCTGTTTTAATCCAACTCCATCCAGGAGATCGCCAGTCCTGACCCAAAAATGGCATTGTTCTATAACAAAACAGGTAATTTATGTTAAAAATGTATGTATAGTTCACAGAAGTTTCTTTTCATTTGGCAGATTTATTTATTAATTTTAAAGAATAACATTCCTACTTAATATTTAAATGTCTGCACACTGGTTTCAAAATAGGGAAAATAATATAGCATCTTGGTTGTACTAAATAATAGGGTAAGTATAGGTGGATTTACTAGTCCAGTACTGTACATGTCATGAAAGTTTACCAGAAGTGACATTTAAGTTTATACCTGAAGAACAAGTAGGAGTCAGGGGGTGGTGAGGAATAGGAGTTATTATTTCATACCATAAACTCTCTGCCAGATATTAGAGGCAGCAGAATGTGAAATGTATTTATGATCAGCAACTATAAGTAGTTCAATTTGGTTAAAGTTTAGAATATAAGAAAGGGAGTAGGGAGTGGCTAGAATGCAGAAGTAATTAAAGGCCAAATCAAGTCAAACAGGTGACTTTATTCTGAGGGCAATGAGGGGCCAATAAAGGTCTTTAAGCAGGTAGGTAATCTGATTAGATTTGAGCTATGCAAAGAACTCTCGGTTACACTGTGGAGAATGAGCAGGTGGTGGGGGGGGGAGCACCAGGAGCAAAGAGTTAGGATTGGAGCCTATTGAATATTGGCTTTAAAAAGGTGAGAGTACGGTGGGCAATAGGATTGAAAGAAAAACAGAGATTTTAGAAATATGGAGGAGGTAGACTCAAATAGCACTTGAAGACTGATTGTGTGAGGGAGAAATCAATGAAAATACTCAGATTTTGATTTCTGGCACCTGGCTCTGAGAGAAAGACTACAGAAGGAACAAGAAGTGTTTTTCCTAGGGAAGGGAGGTAAAAGAGATGTTGATTTCAGTTTTGAACATGCCTATTATGTTTGATATGCCTCTGAAACAAACAAGAAATAACTAATAAACTGTGGTGACAGGCACTACACTGGGCTCCAGATCTAAAAATTATGACTTAAAATAAATTTACCTTCACAAAGCTTACAACTTTATGGAGTAGCAGGACCTCAAATACTATTGTCCCCACTGCCTGGAACTCTCTTCCTCTTGTTCAGAGGTTCTCAACCCATGCTGTGCATTAACATAGCAGTCTGGGAAGTTTTATAAAAAATACAAATACTTGGGCCGGCAATGGTGGCTCAGTGGCAGAGTTCTCACCTGCCGTGCCAGAGACCCAGGTTCAATCCCCGGTGCCTGACTGTGCCAAAAACAAACAAACAAAAAAGATACTTAGCCCCATACCAGACCAAATAAATCTGAATATTTAGGGATGGGAACCAAGTGTAAGTCTTTTTTTTTTTTAAGCTCCACAGATGATTCCTATGCATAACGAGGGCTAAGAACTGTCTTCCTTGTTCTTATTGTTGATTCAAAATGTCACCTCCCTAGAAAGGCCTTCACTGACTATCCTGTTCAAAAAACTCCCTTCCTCTGCCTCTATGCCCACAAGTATCAGTCTCTCTGCTGTTATCTTATTATTTTATAGTAGTAAGTGCTATGGGAAATTCTCAGTTAAGTTTACTATTTCCCTCCAAGAGAATACAATGTCCTGTTCAATTTTGTATGCCAATTACCTCAAACAATATCAGGCACACAACAGGTGCTTAATAAATATGTATTGAATGAATGAGTATAAGGATCCTTCACCCAGAAAAGAGAGTTGGACCAGAGAGAAAGATATAAAAATCATTAACAGTTAAATAATAATGGAAGCCATGGGCTTGATAGCACAGACAGAGAGAATGTAGAGTGGGAAAAGAAGCCAAGGAAAAGACTCGAAGAAACAACAATATTTAAGGACAAGAAGATGAAGATAAGTCAAGAAAGGAAACTGAACAGGATCAGCCAAAGTGGTGGTGAAGGGAAGTAGGAAACCAAGAGAAGAATGTATTTTAAGAAACAAATGATCAACAGAGAGGAATTGTTATTAAAAAGTCAAATATGATATGAATAGAAAAGTATACATTCAATTTTTGCTAAAGAAACAGAACTGGTGATGCAAGCAAAAACAGCTTCAGTGGAGTAACACGATATTTTAATCTTGTGTCCAAAGTTGGCCTGGAACATGTCATTAATATGGAATATTTACTTTTTAGAGAGTACAGGAATGATGAAAATGTTCAAATATTATTTACCAACAATATTTAGTCTAACAAAAAGCAGGCTATTAAGTAGGCTTTTAAATTGCCTTACAAGAACAAAAAATGTTTAGGAAGGAAATTATATAAACTTCCACAAAAGTAATCTTCCTTTACATCAAAATGATCTCAAAGCCTTGCCAAACTGATTTATAATCAGAATACACCCTTCTCAGTCATATATTGCTTAAAAATATACGTAAAAAAAAATTCCTTTAGAATATATGTAAAAAAATTCCTTAAATCTCAGCACAGTTATAATAAGCTCTTCAAAACAACTGATCATCCTAAAACATAAAATTCACCACCCACATTCAGTCAATCCACAGAATTATCTAAGGTTATCTCCAATAGTATGAATTGGATTTTCTAATTCTCATGAAGGTTCAGTTATAAACCAAAGAAGATTCCTAGAAAAGAAGGTAATAACAATTATGTAGCAGATGATGTTTAAATGGCAACTTTAGTCTCACAAAGCACATGCAAGAGAGAAATAGCTGTAAGGGTTATCTCTGACAATGCAAAAATATTTCTCCATCTCATATGAAACTGCGGCTTCGGAATTCTGTGTTAAAAAAATCAAGTGGCAACCCTGAAAAATACTGCTGACAAATCAAATACAGGATTACTTCAATGACAAACACTGGAGCATCTACTAAATGTTATTATTATGCTATGTGTCCCTACCCTCAAGGGTATACAAAATAGATGAGGAACTATAAAAGCAACAGCAGCTAAACAAACAAACAAAAAACCCCAAACCATACATACACATATATAACAACATAAAATATAATTGCTGTATTGTAATGTTAAGACTGAATGAGTGGTAAAGAGAATAACTCAAAGAAATTTAGAGTAAAAAGGAAATAATCTGGGAAGGCTCTGAAGAGAAATTAGGACAGTAAGGTTGGCCTTAAAGCATGATTAGATCTAAAGTGAATGAAAAGACAAGGAAAAAATACTAATCACAAAGGAATACTGAGTGAAAAAGTATGAAGCTGGCAATACCCTGAGAAAACACAGCAGAATAGGTTGGTTGAAATGGAGAAATCTTAGTGGAGGATTCTTAGGCAAGTTGGAAAGGTGACTAGAAGCTAGAAGGTATTTGAATTTTATTCTCTAAGAAATTAAAAAAATTTTGAGTAATATATTGACATAAGTAGGGTGCTGTTCCCCTCTACCCCATTTTCTTCATTAGAGAAGTTTTTACAATTACTTAACACTCTATGAAAAGAAATGCCATAAAATTACAGGTTTAAAAATTATTTTTACCTATAACATATCACCAGATATGATCTAAAGTAATGATCACTCAATATAAAAGCACTAAGACAAGGAAAACATGACAAGAACCATAACTCTAATAAATTTTAAAAGGCTACGTGTGTTTTGCTACTTGTTTTTAAGGTGGATGGAAAGGAAATGGAGTAGCCAGTACTTACAGAAGTTACTAAATTGGTCTTAAAAACAATAGCTGTAAGTGTAGAGCATGAGTGATACATAATATAAATTTAAAAAAATAAGTTATGATGGAAAGTTATAACAAGACAGTTTCATATTCAAATGGAAAGGTTGGCAAATGTTTGTAATTTCCCCTTTATTTCTTATTTTTCATTATAAATTTTGAGAAAATAATGTTCATGATTCTGGGATAATAAAGAATGACTGGTCCTCAATTTGAGAAACATTTACTTTTTCTTTATTGCTTTCTTTTCTTTACAATACTTCCAAGTAATTTAGGTCAAACAGTTTAGGAACAACCATGAATACAGTGTATACATACGGAAGAATTTGGTCCAGAAAAAATAGTCCCTTACAGAGGTATCAAGAAATGGCAAATTAAGGGCTGAAAGTTGGAAATAGGATTTATTGTAAGAAGACCTGAGAGATAATCACAGATGCTTTATGGAAATGGAGAACATGTAAAGGAGAGGGGGAAAAATGGAACGTGAAAGAGTAAGAGAACGTGACTATTCTGACAAGGGCTGGATGGTAAGGATTTGGAAGAGCCAAAAAAAAAAAGGAGTTTTAAAAGGGAAGGAAATGGTTGTCTAGAGCTGGGTTTTCAAAATGAGTTTCAATAGGCCCAAGGGTAGAGATGGAATCTAACTGGACGAAAGGCCAAAACTGGGCTTGATGTTAGGGGAAAGATGCTGTCAGCTCAGCTGCAAGTAAAACAAGCAAAGAAGGCAATTTAAAGGAGAAGACAGCGTTGTAACTGCGGAAATGGAGTAGAGAAATAGGGAAAGGTTAATTTAAAAAAAAAAAGGAGATGAGGGTAAAGTAGACGGGAAAAGAGCCAGGGGTAGTAACGAGTCAGGTGTCCACCCGCCGAAGAGAGCGCGAGGAAAGGGCGAAGGGTGGGCGGAGGACGAAAAGGAGACGACAGAGATGGTAGGGCACGGCTGGCGAGAAGGTCCTGGTAGGCGACCGGGTGGAGGAAAGGGAGGAAACGCCCCGGAGACTGCCCAAAGGGAGCCACACTGTAGTGGCAAATACAAAGATGGAAGCGCGGGTGGGGAGAATCGGGAGGAAAATGGCCCCGGAGGGGTGGAGGTGGGGTCCCGGAAAAGTCGACAGAGGATGGAGGTGCAAGGCAGGGAGCCCAGGATCGGCAGTGGGGACCGGGAGTGGATGGACAGAGATCTCCCCGGCAGGAGAGGGGGAGCCGGGAGCGGCTGAGCACGCGCAGGAGATGCGGTTACTGGCGGACGGAGAGGCCGTACAACGGGAGTCTGACCAGAGGTTCCGGAGGCCCAGCGCTCTCCAGCAGGGAAACAGCCACAGTCCCTACCTGACAGGAGGCCACCGCGACGCGGGATTATTGCCGGAAGTCACCAGCTCCCACCCTGGGAGCGCCAAGAGGGAAATCCCCGCCCCCGCGCCACGCTGATTGGCCGGCTCGACCTCCGCGTGGTTGTGTTGCTACCCGGGCAGAGGAATACAACCGGCTCGCTCCTTCTGTCAAGGAGGCCGGCCGTCCCGTGGTACGCATGCCCGGTGGGCGCCGCTTCGCCTCTGCTCTGCGCATGCCTTGTCGGCGCTTAGTGGAGGAAAAGAGGGTGTAGGCAGCCTTTGGGATCAATGGAGGTGGGAGGTGGAGATGGGCTTAAGGATGGAAATGGAGTGCTACTTGGAGAGTTGGGCCTTGTCCCACAGTAGGATATGTGGCCAAGCCGCGAATTCATACCCAGAACAGTCCCTATCACGCAATTCCAAGAGGTCAGGTTCATCGTTAACAGATTTCGTTAATTTATCAGTATTTAGAGATGAACCAAAATAGAAGCCTTTTCATTTATCCTTTTTTATTTTATCAGTTTATCTGAGGGAAGTCATGAATTCTGATCCTCAAATCTGAAACTGCTGGTGGTATGCTGTATTTCTTGCTTTTACATTAATTATTGTTCTGGGAATCTTAATGCGTAATAACACCATTTACTATCTTTATGAAACTATATTGGCTCAAGATCCTTTAAGGCCATCTCAACACCCTTCCTCTTCCTATCTCTAGAATTTAAAGAAATACTGTGTCAGTAGTGTATATTGATAGAAGAAATCTTTGAAGAGCATTTTGCTGGTGGTTGTCCCTCAACGTTCCAACCGTTGGAAGCCAAAATTTCACATCTAGGAATTTATGGTTTGAAATTAATTTAATTTTGTGCACGAACGCACAAAAATAGAATACAAGGATGTCCATAGTAACATTTTCATGATAGTCAAAACTTGGAAATAAAACAAGTCTGTCAACAAGGAAATGATTAAATTCTAGTGTATGTTAAAATATAGTATATTCCATACAGTCGAATACCACATGAAAAAGAATGAGGTATATATGTATGTACTAACATGAAAGGACGTACTGGATATATTGGGAGGAAAATAAAGTTGTAGAACATTATGCACAGTACAATCCTGCTTCTGTAAAAAAAAAAGATAGCCACAATCAATGTGTTTGTAAATTCTTAGGAAATGTGTAATAATATAACTTCTTTACTTGTTCTTTAATGTGGTTTTGAGTCTTCATTGTTCAAACTTGTCTCTGTTATTTGAATGTTTTACAAGTGATGTATTATTTTTATTTTTATTTATTTATTTTGAGGTGTGATGTATTATTTTGAATAACCAGAATTAAAAGATTGAAATAAGAATTGCATATTCTTTCTTCTCCAAAAACATGGATAGAATTAAGTTCAAGTGGTGGCATCTGGAAAGAGAAGAAGCTGGAAAAGCATGTTGATTGCATTCAACCAGGATGAGTAAATGAGGTAGTGGGATTTGAAATACAGCCAGTGCTCTGTTGTTCAAACCTTAGGCAATTGTGCTGGTTTGAAAGGATGTATGTCCCTTAGAAAAGCCATGTTTTAATCAAAATCCCATTTTGTAAAGGCAGAATAATCTCTATTCAATACTGTGTGTTTGAAACTGAAACTGGAATCAGATCATCTCCCTGGAGATGTGATTTAATCAAGAGTGGTTGTTAAACTGGATTAGGTGATTACATGTCTCCACCCATTTGGGTGAGTCTCGATAAATTTCTGAAGTCTTATAAAAGAGTAAACATTTTGGAGAATGAAAGAGATTCAGAGAGAGCAGAGCAGAGTGACATAGCCACAGGAAGCAGAATTCCACGAGCCAGCAACCTTTGGAGATGAAGAAGGAAAATGCCTCCCAGGGAGCTTCATGAAACAGGAAGCCAGGAGAAGAAGCTAGCAGATGACGCGTGTTCCCCATGTGCCCTTTCAGATAAGAGAGGAACACTGACTGTGTTCACCATGTGCCTTTCCAGATGAGAGGGAAACTGACAGTGCTCACCGTGTGCCTTTCCACTTGAGAGAGAAACCCTGAACTTCATCGGCCTTCTTGAGCCAAGGTATCTTTCCCTGGATGCATTAGATTGGGCATTTCTGTAGACTTGTTTTAATTGGGATGTTTTCTCAGCCTTAGAACTGTAAACTAGCAATTTACTAAATTCCCATTTTTAAAAGCCATTCTGTTTCTGGTATATTGCATTCCAGCAGCTAGCAAACTAGAACAGCAATTTTTAAAAAAATTTGCAGAAATTATCATGTGGTCTAGAGGCAGCAGAATAAGTGAGAATACTTATCCCTGTTAGGTGAGAATACTTATCCCATATTACAGGTAATGAAATTGAAGCTCAAAAGGGTCAGGATTAAAATCCTGCATTTCTCACTTTCATCCCTGTTTTCTTTTCTGCTACTACATTCGGTGAATTTTAATTCATGTTTGAGGAACTCTGATATCAAGAGCCATGGCTAGCAGCCAACCCCAGACAGTTTCTGAGCAACAGAGAATATTTTACTGAAGATTTTTTTAGGGATATAGGACAAAGAAACAGACCTGCAAGAGGTAAGGGGAGATTAACACCAGTGCAGGGTTTTTAGCAAAATTTCTCATTCATAAATGGACTAGAATGTCTAACTTTAGAGAAATAAAAATTAAAATAACCAGTGCCTAACATGGTATCAGGTATGTTGTAGACATAAAATAGGTTAGTAGATACAAAAAAGTTTATGTTGTATAAATGAATATTTATAGAGCTTTTTTACCTTTCTAAAACATTTCACATAGATTACGGATCTTATTTTTCTGCCTCTGAAAGTAATGTATCTCTTCCCCCCACCTCCGCACCCCGTTTCTGGCTGCTTTTCTAAATGAATTTATATTTGTAGATATGAACCTGCTTCAGTGCTTCCTGAATCTGTGGCTTAAGATCTTTTATCAGTTTTAGAAAATTATCAGCTGTTATCTCTTCAATTATTGGTTTTTTTGTTTGTTTGTTTCTTTCTCTCTCTTTTCGTTCTGGTACTCCAATTACACTTATATTAGACCTCTTCACCGCATCTGCTATGTCTCTTATGCATTTATTTCTGCTCTCATCTTTGTTATTTGTTTCTTTTCTGCTTGCTTTGAATTTAGATTGCTGTTCTTTTTCTAGCTCCTGCAGGTGACCAGTTAGGTCTTTGACTTTAGCTTTTTCTTCTATTTTAATGTAAGCATTAAGGGCTGTCAACTTCTCTCTCAGTACTGCCTTTGCTGCATCCCGTGAGTTTTCATATGTTGTGTTTTCATTTTCATTCATCTCAAGATATTTACTGACTTCTCTTGTAATTTCTTCTTTGACCCACTGATTGGTTAAGAATGTGTTGTTTAAATTCCATATTGTTTTGGTTCAAAGCCGTTCTATATGTCAGAAAAGGCCATGTTCTTTTCATCCATTCCTATGGGTGTAACCTGTTGTGGGTGGAACCTTTTGATTAGGTTGTTTCAATTGAGATGTAACCACCCAATTCAAGGTGGGTCTTAATCCTTTACTAGAATCCTTTATGAGATTAAAAGCAGAAACAGATACAGAAAAACCCAGAAAAGCAAGCAAGGACTCACAGAAGTTGAAAGAGCCAGAACCTGAAGACGGTGAAACCTAGGAGTGAAGGCACAGCAGATACTGGACATGTGCTGGTATCCCATGTAACTGGTAATTTAGATGCCTTTCTTCAGAGTCCAGGTATCACCCTGTTGATGCCTTAATTGGAACATTTTTAAGGCTTTACAATTGTAAGTTGTAAGTTAATAAATCCCCATTGTAAAAGCCAACCTACATCTCAAATATTGTATTCTGGCGGCTTTAGCAAACCGAACCACATACATTTGTGAATTTCCAGTTCTCAGCCTGTTATTGATTTCAAACTTCATTCCCTTATACTCAGAGAAAGTGTTTTGTATAATTTCAATCTTTCTAAATTTATTGAGACTCATTTTGTGACCTGACATTTGATCTATCTGGAGAACAATCCATGTATGCTTAAGGAGAAGGTATATCTTGCTGTTTTGGTATGTAATGTTCTATTAGGTCTAGTTCATTTATCATATTATTCAAATTCCTGTTTTCTTATTGATTTTCTTTCTTATAGATCTCCTGTCTATCGATAAAAGTGGTATACTAAAAGTCTCCAACTGTTATTGTAGAGGTGTCTGTTTCTCACTTCAGTTTTTCCAGTGTTGTCTCATGTGATTTGGGGCACTGTGATTAAGTGCATAAATATTTAAGATTGTTATTTCTTCTTGGTGAATTGACCCTTTTATTAATCTATAGTGTCCGTTTTTGTCTCTGATTGTTTCTAGTTTGCTAGCTACTGAAATGTGATATACCAGAAACAGAATGGCTTTCAAAAGGAGGAATTTATTAAGTTGCAAGTTTACAGTTCTAAGGCCATGAAAATGTCCCAGTTACAGCAAGTCTATAAAAATGTCCAAATTAAGGCATCTAAGGAAAGATACCTTGGTTCAAGAAGACTGATGAAGTTCAGGGTTTCTCTCTCAACTGGGAAGGGATATGGTTAACATGGCAATATCTGCTAGCTTTCTCTTCAAGTTTCCTGTTTAAAGAAGCTGCCCCAGGCGCGTTTTCCTTCTTCATCTCCAAAGGACTCTGGCTATGTGTTCTCTTGTGGTTCTGAAGCTTTCTCCAAAATGTTTCCTCTTTAACAGGATTCCAGTAAAGTAATCTGTGAGATGAATACCATTTGTGCCAGTTTGAAATTGTTGTGTAGCCCAGAAAAATCATGTTCTTTACTCCTGATTCAATATTGTTAGGTGGGATCTTTTTTGATTAAGTTGTTTCCATTGAGATGTGACCCACTCAATATGGGTGGGATTTTTTAATTAGGTGGTTTCCATGGAGATATGTCTCCACCCATTCAAGATGGGGACACTTACTGGAGTCCTTTAAGAGGGAACATTTTGGAAAAAGCTTCAGAGCCAACACAGAGAGGGATGTTTGGAGATGCAGAAAAAAAACACCCCTGGAGAAGCTCTCTGAAAACCAGAAGCCAAAGGACCAGCAGACAGCAGCCATGCCTTCCCAGCTGAAAGAGGTGTTCAGACATATCAGCCTTTCTTGAGTCAAAGCATCTTTCCCTGAATGCCTTAGTTTGAACATTTTTATGGCCTTAGAGTTGTTAACTTGCAACTAAATAAATTTCCATTTCTAGTATATTATATTCCAACAGCACTGGCAAACTAAAATACCATTGATACCTCTATTTTACTAGTGATGAAACTGAAGCATAGAGTGGTTGAGGACTTACCCAATTCACACACCTTGTCCATGGCAATTTCTGGATTCAGACCCCAGAATTTTGGCTAGAGAGTCTGGGCTCTTACCCACTGTTTTCTTTACTCTGCTACCTAATAAGGCAACTTGCTCTACCCCTCTCTTTCCCTAACTTCCTCACTCTTATTTTTTACTAATTAAGAAAAAAACCTCAATGCTTAAGCTCTATTCTCCAGGTAATTTTTAGCCTTCTAGAAAGATCTGAAAAATAGCCAAAATTGTTTATAAATAGAAAGTACTTGAGCCTTAAAGCTAAATATAAAGGATACCTTTAATTGAAAAAAAAATGTTTTTGAGTCTAATGTCTCCTGGTTCAATCACTGCCACTATATGTATCTTATTGATGGATTAATTAGATGCATAGGAGTTTGACAGCAAACCTAAACTATGTCCCCAAAACCCAGATTATTTCCAGAGCAATTTGAGGTTGGAAAATTTAACACATTGGTGTTAGTAGATTGGAGCATCTGACTGCCATTCAGATGGATCATCAGGACCCAGATACACTCAAGTAACCCATAGTCAAAGGCCTTCCACTTCCTGTAGTATGAACATCAGAGGAATCCAGAAGTCAATCCAGCCTCGGTTTCTCAGAAAAGAAAATCAGATATTTGGAGCTCAGGAGCAACTTGACATGCTATTGCTGGCTTGATGATGGAAGGGAATATGTAGAAAGAGCTGGAGAGCACCCACTGAGAGATAAAAGTAATACCCCCTATCAGCAACCAGTAAGAAATGGGTACCTCAGTCCTAGGGATGAAAGGAAGTGAACTCTGTCAACAAGAAACTTGCAAGTGGATTCATCCTCAGAGCTTCCAAGATGAGAA
This sequence comes from Tamandua tetradactyla, assembly GCF_023851605.1. Classification (NCBI taxonomy): domain Eukaryota; kingdom Metazoa; phylum Chordata; class Mammalia; order Pilosa; family Myrmecophagidae; genus Tamandua; species Tamandua tetradactyla. The sequence continues at coordinate 42,419,651 of NC_135329.1, forward strand.
CTCAGCCTGGGAAGCATTTTGGTTTTAACTTTACAGAATCCTGAGAAGACCCAGGTAATCCATGCAGACTCCTGACCCAAAGAAAAGTGAGATAATAAATGTGTGTTACTTAGTACCATTAAGTTTATGGTAATTTGTTGCACAGCAATAGAAATCTAACATGTCTTTTTAGCTTCCTAAAAACTAGAACTGTCTCACTGCCTTTTATTTTTAAGTTTCACGATTCTGATATTTTTAAAGATTGCAATCCAGAATTCTTCTAGAATGCCCACAAAATGTGGCTTTGTCTAATTGTTTTCTCATGATTAGAGTCACAGCAAACATTGCTGTGACTATATGATTGTCCTGATCTCTAACAACATTTTACCCAACGGTTTAGCATCTTTTGATGATCCTTGACTAAATTGTCACATTCGTGATTGCAAAACAGTGACTTTCCTATTCTATAATCGCTTCTAAATTTATTATCTGGCATATTTTCTGTACAGAAGCAACTTCTCTTTCCTTACTCATTTTTATTTTGTTAATTTCTTTTTGAATATTACTCTGGACTCTGGAGTTTTTTTTTTTTATTCACGGTTGTGATGTATTACCAACAACAACAATATTATTTTTCATGCTTTGTCCCAGACCTAGCCAATAAGGGCCTTCCTTAGGGCATGTCTTCATCAGTCTTTGAATACTGAACTTACTTTCTGGTACAAGATGTTTCAGGCTTGCTTTGCTTCGGATTTGGAATTAGCCACTTCTTCAAGAATCCCTGGCTTTTTTTTAAGTGGGAAATTTATCTAGAACACATGTTTTGAGTGTTTGGTGTCCCTATTTCTACTGGAATGTCATTGCTTCTTGGTTCTTTCAATACTCAGAGAGGATAACAAAATATTTTTAGGGCAGACAATGGTGGCTTGGTAGCAGAATTCTTGCCTGCCATGCCAGGGACCCAGGTTCAATTCCCGGAGCCTGCCCATGTAAAAATATGTATATATTTTTAATGCAGGTTCATATTAACAACTTTAATTTAAATCCAATACCACACCTTTCTTTCTCACCTCCCATGTTATATTTGCATCTTCTTTCTCTCTGTGTTAGAATTCAGATTTCCGCTAGCTTTGTTTTATTTAGTCACTTCTAATATCACAAGTAACAAATGCTATCTAAATAAAGTTTAAGATTTCTTTGTACTTCTTTTGGTCCTTAGGAAATATGCCCCACTACATGTGTACAATTATAATTCTGTCTTCTAGAGTTACTTGAATTATATTTTTTCTGTGAAGTTAATTGGATAAACAAGCGAACAAGCAAACATGCAAATAAATGTTCTGTATTGTTTGGGTTACATGAATGTATGTGTCAAAATGTACTAAAAATTCCCATTAAGATCTAAACATTTCACTCTATGTAAATTATTCCTATATAAATCAATATACATTTTTCTCCTTTGGAGGAATGCTTTTCTATTTGGCATTTTCCTAGTCACGTTTTATGTATTAAATAAAAATTCAAAGTTAACCAGCAAATCTATAATTAATGTTTATCCTGCACCAGCATCGTATTCAAAGGTGCGGAAACTGTCTAAAAGAAAACCTTCCTTGACCCCCAGGAGTTTGCACTCTTTGATTCAAGAGCCAGGAAACAGATTTACGAATTGTTAAAGAGCAATAGAAGATTTAAATAACAATTCAGAAGAGCTCAACTAAATGCCAAATCAATTGCAAAAATTGTAATAATTTTTATAGAAAGTCATTGATCCAGAGAATCACTTTATGTTTAGGGTAATCATAAGAAGATATTAAAATTCATTTTGGGAGCTAAGAGATTAAAAGCATAGTTTCATAATTTACTGTGGCATCTAATAGAACAGATATTTTTGACTATTTCTTAGAGCTACACTCACTTTAATCTAATAATAGATAGCAGGTATTCCGTAAGAATGGGAGCTCTAAGAGAGCTAAGGTATTCTTGAAAATTCCTTCCACAACTACAAGGGAGCATCTTCATGGGGTTCGGGTTCCAACTTGTACTGGTTTATGAATTCTTAGCCTGTTCAAATTACCTTATTCTTTAAGAGTCAGATAAATTCCCACTTTTTTATATAATTATAACAACAACGTTGATAATAAGAATATAAAATTTTGCATTGTATTTAAGTATATTTGTCATGGCCTTCCACAGAGCAGAACAAATAGGATATGCATAAATATGCAACAGAATGTGCATATACATGATTTTTAAATAAGGAATTGGCTCACGCGATTGTGGGGGCTGGCAAATTCACATTCCATATGGAGAGTCAGACTAGAAATTCTAGGAGAAGTGATCTTGAAATCTGTAGTCCAAGTTTGAAGGGAAGTCCAGGAAGAACGTGCAGTCTTGAGGCAGAATTCCTTCTAAGGCCTCACAAGAATCACCTCTAATGTCCATATTTCTACCAACAGTTCCTTCAAAATAATCTAGGCTTTTATTATTAAGCATCTCAAAATTCTTCCAGTGTCTACTCATTACCCAATTCCAAAGCCACTTCCATATTTCTGTTATTTGTTACAGCAGCATCCCGCTTATGGGTCCCCAAACCATCTTAGTTTGCCAGACAAACTATAACAAATACGACTGACTGGTTGCATTGAATAACAGGAATTTATTGTCTAAAAGATATGGGATGTTTTGGGTTTTCTCTTTTTTCCTGGAGGAATGAAAATATTCTAAAATTGACCATGGTGACGAGTGCACAGCTATATGATAATATTGTGAGCCACTGATTATGCACTGTGATGGATTGTATGGTCTTTGAATATATCTCAATAAAATTGCATTAAAAAATAAAAAAGAGAACATGTCTTATTGGGGTATATAATTCAATTGAGCACAGCTATGTCAAGCTATGAGAAGGAGGAGAAGAATTTATCTTTGATTCCTCTCTTAACCTCACTCCCCTACCATCAATCCATCAGTGATTCTGGGTGACTGTATGTCTAAAGCATCTTCCAAACCCTTAAATTTCCTTTGGCTTCACTACTTTTGGAAGCTAGAAATCCAAAATCGACGTATAAGCAGAATCATGTATTCTCCAAAATCTGCAGCATTCTAGTGGTGGCAAGCTCTGCCTCTATCACTTAGCTGTTTCTCTCCCATTTGTCTCCTAATGACTGTGTCCAAATTTCCTCTGCCCACTTTAATCCAATTTGGCCTCATCTTACAAATAACATCTTCAAAGATCCTATCTGCAAATGGGGATAGGGCTTAAACATGACTTTGTTGAGGGCGTGATTCAGTTCATAACAGGAGCTTATATTTACTCAGTGCTCACTGCATGTCAGGCACCATGCTAAATGCTCTGCTTCATTTACACACAACATAACCTTATATTTCTCAGATGAGGCCGTGGAGGCTCAGAGAAGCTAAATAACTTTGCCTAAAACCACAGAGGTAGGTGATATTGGGTTCAGGGTTCGCCCCTGTCCCATCTGACCCAGACTCTGCCCACGTAAGCCCTGCTCTTCTGCTGTCCCTGCCTAGCTTTGCACAGTCCAGGCCTATTTTGAGTGTTCTCTTTCTCTCAACCTCCAGTGCATTTACTGTCCTTACCGTTCATTAGAAAATTGTAGTATCTAGTAACTTCTTTTAGTCATCCGAATCTCAGCCCAAACTTGCTCTCTACTTTCTTTTTAAAATTTTCTATTAGCTCCCAATAAAGGCTGAAATCTCCTTAAATGCAGAAGCTAAGTATTCTTTTTGGAGCCCAGAAAGTGTAAATCTCTAACTGGTAGAAAAGGCAGAGAGAGATAGAGGTGCAACAGACTGGCTGCCTATCCTAGCTGAAAAACATATCTAAATCACACAGTGTTTATTGAAACACTGGGAATAAACCCAGCCTCCCAGAGTCACTTCAGATATGGTGTCAATATTAATTTATAATATTTATGATTATTCCCATGGTGGCATTCTAATTTTGCTTCTTTTTTGCTTTATGTGAGATAATATGTAATGAAAAAATTAGCAATGATGGTTATAAGTGAAAGGGATTTTTGCTCAACAGACCAATACCTTCATTATACATAAAGTCCATGCCTTAATGATTGACATGCAGCTAGTACAGTATAGCAGCACTGGATCAAAGCCAAGCCTCCTGACTTCAAATGCAATTTTGTTTTCCTAATGCAACAACCATTGTTCTGTCTCTGTTGCCAAGTGAGTGTTGAATTCCTAGATCATTCTCTCTATGTCCACCAAATGATAGACCAGCAGGCATTGGATTTGGTGATTCTGATATCTGCAGCCTTTTAACATGCAATAGACCCTCTGGGGAACCCAATGGGTTGGCCATTGGGACTATCCTGACTTCCTGTTACCTTAGGTAAATGTGGTTTCTTGCCCTTCTGTCACTCTATCCTACTACCTCACCAAGTGATGAGCAACCATATCCTTCTGGGTGGGAGCACAAATACCCAGAAACTGGAAGATGAATAAGAGTCTTCTAAGGGGAAACTTCTTCAATGGGGAGAGCCCCAGGGAAGCATGAGTAGAGCACAGAGGTTTCTGGGTGGTAGAGGCAGAAGCTAGGAGAAATGCAAATATCTGAATAATGGGGAGTGAGGCTATGCCATTGGTTAGAGATTAAAAGTGGGGTATCTCAGGGAAGTCAGAAGAGAAAGTCTTAGGGTAATGTCAGTGAACGGATAGTTGGAGCAGTGATCACCCCCCCCCCCCGCCCTACATGGAAATGAACCCTAAGGACTGACCACAAATGAATTAAGAGGTGTAATCCTTATAAGAGGACAAAGGCTGTGAGACTTTATTGAGTTCTGAGAAATCATGGCACACAATAGCTAACTGGGATACATGCAATGCAGTGCTGTTAAACTCTTCAGCGGACGATGGGAGAATTTTTCATCGTGTAAATGCTTCCAACATGGCCAATTTCAAGCTACTAATATGATGTCACTGAATGATGAGCTTGGAAGAGGTGCACTTAATCAAGCCAATTCAGTCAGCACACCAAAGTGCCTATCTCCGTTTTTAAGTAAGACTTCATTCTAACACATAGTGCTAAAAGAGTTTCTAAGCATCAAATTGTCCAATGTTAGGAATTTTCTAAGTTTTTGTTAAGGTTACTAGTATAACAGATGAATGCAACATGCCACAAATACTCATTCACTAGGGATATAATAAAGAATCCAATAAATAGAAGGCAGCAAAATTGTGTGTTAGACAGCTTGGGTATTTTTCCAAGCAATTTTGTCAGCAGAAGTTTATTGTTCTTATAACCAAATTAAAAATTTCAAACACAGTGGGAAGACAGTATTTTTAATGGATCTGGGTATTAGTAAACCATTATGGTAATGATTTGGTAATCAATATAATTTTTTTTAAGTTATAATATAATTTTGGAAAACCAATTGTGGTTTGGTTATGAACAATAGAATAATGAAATGATTAATGGGCTGCATTAACCATTTTTGTGGAATCCTGAAAGTTGGGTTTTGAACTCTTTTCAATATTTTATTATTTGGAATAAAGGAGAAGAAATCTAATGTCTTTGAATAAAGGGTAAATATCCAACATTCTCCAATAATTTTTCAGAACAAAAGAATTTAAAGCAAACCAAACTAGCAGGGATCCTCACTAAGTTAGAAAAGAGAATGTAATCGATGAAAACGTCAACACAAACTTCTCATTTTTTGGATAAAAATGCCTAATGCACAGATTTTTTTAATAGATGGAAAGTATAAATCAGAACATGGAGCTTTTGTTCAGATAAAGATCTCAGCTTCATCTGAAGCGGCAAGATGAGAAGACCTGGATTCATGCCATCTGGGGGTTCCTGTCTTTGGAACAAATGAAAGACAACCATGGCCAATGGAATAACTTTCTATAAGGTCCAGAATTCATTTCTGTGTATACCAGGCCCCAAGCTCACAGGACAGCTGAGTTCAATACACCCTGGTTAATAGTAAATGAGGGGGCACTTCCTAGTTTAGTAACAACCTCACCTTTTTCTCCAACTGCAAAACCACAGAGCCCACTTTCTAGATGTCTTGATCTATTTCCGTGGGTAGATAAAGCACAGGTAAACTAAAAAGAGCAACAATTTTGCCCCATTCTTTTCACAAATTCCCTTTGCTTTTACTCCAACATCACACTTGGCTACAATATAAATGACATGAGCCAGTGGTGGGTATAATAATTACTGAAAGCCTAATATTTTAGGACTATGTACAAGAGGATATCATGCAATAGCTTGCAACTTATCAGTTGAGAATATTCTTCCTCAAAGAACTTTTCCGCTGTGTCTCAGTGGAATGAAGTAAAGGAGAGCAAATGGCAAAATTAGGAACATCTTTAGCCAGGGAGCCCAATCCTGGCTGCATATTTTATAGATTTCAGGGAAGAACTTTGAGGCATAACTAAAGTGAGGAGGGGACCTCAGAAACTGATTTACAGCATGAGATTAGAGAAACTAATTAGGCAAAGCTCAGTCAAGTAACTACTAAAGGTATGTGATAATTAACTGCAGTTCTGTGAAGGGTATTATATGCCATTGATGGAAACCATTATTTGCTCAGAGTAATAATAAGACGTAATGATCTGAACTTACTAAAAATTTGGTGAATCTACAGGAAAATCTTTTTGAAAAAGCAAGTCAAGTTGTGATTTCTAAGAGACAATTGTGAAACACCATCGCTTTCAAATATTTTTATATAACTGGGTAGTGATTTCTGTAAACCAATATGTAGAAACAGCCATTTTATTTGTCTCTTTGAGATAAACTGAAAGCAACTGAGTATTTTTCTATTATCAGAGTTCCTTCACAAATGTAAATCCTAAATATTTGTGATGAGTTATGTCTCACTTATTTGTATGAAAACTCTAACATATAGTGATTCATTGCTAAAATGACATATTAATTAGAAATAGATTTTTCTATCACAGAAAACCAAAAATAAGAATAGCTTAAACCAGATAGAAATTTATTTCTCTCATATAAAAGAAGTTCAAAAGATAGAAAGTTCGGAGGACAGCAGTCTAAAAGCATGGAAGCTCCCCAAATTCATTAGGGCCCCAGATATCTGCCATATATGATCCTCATCCTCAAGTTCAACTCGTGCCCAAAATGATTGCTGGAACTCTAGCCATTGTACCAACTTTCTGGGCAGCAGGAAGAAAGAAAAGAAGCCATGCATATTTCCTCATTCTTAAGATTTTCTGAAATGTTCACACTTTACTTCCATTTACATCTGAACCCTGTGCTCACATCTAGTTTCAAAAAGGAGGAGGAAATGAAGATATATAAGCAGAGTCTCAACAGACCCAGGAACACCACTAAGCATTTTTGTTTTAGTTTTCCTTGGCTGCTCAAGCAAATACCATGCAATAGGTTGGCTTAAATAATTGGAATTTATTAGCTCAAGGTTTTGAGGCAAAGAGAAAGTCCAAATCAAGGAGTCGTCAAGGCCAGGCTTTCATCCCGAAGACTGGCATTCTGGAGCTAGCTGCCAATGGTACTTAGTCTTTGGCTCCTCTGTCACATTGGCAATGCACATGGTGGCCGTTCTTGGCCTCTCCCTTCTCTTCAGGGTTCCACTGATTTCAGCTTCTGACTGATTTTTCCCTGTGGCTTTTTCTCCATCTGTCAGTTTCATTCTGCTTCTAAAAGACTCCAGTAATGGTATCTAGATTCATCCTGATTGAGCTGAGTCACACCTTAATGGAAGTAACCTCATTTAAAGGTCCTACTTACAATAGATTCATGCCCACAGAAATGGATTGAGAACATGTTTTCCTGAGACACTAAACCACCACATATATCAACTTATGCATAATGAGAATTCCAGAAAGGGAGAGAAAGAGAAAGGAGCAGAAAGATTATTTGAAGAAACAATGGTTGATGCCTTCTCAAATATTATGGAAAACATTAACTTATACATCCAGGAAGGTCAACACATCCAAGTTTTATCCCCAAGTGGGATAAACTCAAAGAGATCTGAACCAAAATGCGTTATAATCAAATTACCAAAAGAAAAGACAAAGAGAGAATCTTGAAAGCTTCAAAAGAGAAGCAACTCATCATGTACAAGGATCCCCAGTAAGATTAACAACCATTTTCTCATCAGAAACAATAGAGACTAAAAGATAGTGTGATATATTCGAATTGCTATATCTGGTAGAATTATCCTTCAAAACTGAAAGAGAATTTAGATATTTCCAGATAAATAAAAATTCCAGAGAGAATTTAACACTAGTAAACATGCCCTATTACATATATTGAAGGAGTCTTTCAGGCTGAAAAGAAAGGATAATAGACAGTAAGTTGAATCCACAGGAAGAAATAAAAAGCATATAATAAAAGTAACCATAGGTAAGCATAAAAGAAAATGTGAGTGTATTTTTTTCATATAGCTCTTTTTTTTTCTGGTTCTCAAATGACAAGAGAGACTCTGTCCAAGCACATGATTAGATGCATTTCTCTGATACAAGTATAATAATAATAATAATAATAATAATAATGTTTATTGAATGCTTGCTATTTTCTCAGAGCTATCTAAAGCTACTCACATACAATGTTAATTAATGAATGGAGGGTTCCCTCTGGATGTGTAGAAATGAGTTCAGCTGCCCAGTTACTAATAATTCAGATTCTTGCTTTAATCTGTCACCCTCTTTGGCAAATTAAACCATATTAATTCATGTTCAGGGAACCTTCTGTTTAAGGAAAACAAGCACACACAATTGATTCTGTTCAGCAAACTAATGTTGGAATCCACTTGTGTGTAAATCTATTCTCTAAACATCTAGGAAAGAACCATGCAGAGCAATAGTAAAATAATCTAAGGCTTTCTAAAATCCACCTTAAAAGAAGATGAGTAAAAAATAAAATATGAATGTTCCAACATAAATTTAATAGAATTATCAGTGTATCTATCTGTGTGATATTTTTTTTGCACAGGCAGGCACCAGGAATCGAACCCGGGTCTCCGGCATGGCAGGCAAGAACTCTGCCTGCTGAGCCACTGTGGCCTGCCCTCGGTGTGATTTTCAAATGCAGACAAATTTAGAAACTGAAGTTACTTTTTTCTCAAATTAAATTATAGATAGATGTTTTATAGTACATCAGGCATGGGTTTCAACATTGTCCCATCCCATCTGAGTACTAGTGCTGAGGCCTTACTTCTAAATCATCTTTACTCACCAGGTTGTCAAATGTCCCCTGCTCTTTTGTTGGGAGGGGGCTTTACGTGCGTCCTAGCCCGTGGTAAATGGAATGTGCCATGTATAACTGGTTGGAACATGCTGAAGTCTTAGGCACAGGCAAATATCTTTCTGCTATTATCCATGGGTAACATGTAGGCAGCTATTGACGGAAACTCCACACAGCTCGTAGAAAGGAGAGGTGGCTACTCTGCCAGAGTGACTTGGCCAAGCTACTCAAATTTTGTAGCAAAGTCTGAAGACATTAACTTACTTTCTGTTGTTGATTCCACTTTCTCATGTTGACCTGTTCCCTGTGTGAGAAGCAAATGAAATCGAACATTTACCCTTTTCCCCTCTTTTCATTCCAGCTTGAAAAACCCTTCTTTTCAAGGCAATGTGGATGTTTATCCAGCTAGTGCAAAGTCATGTACAAGAAAGTAGATAAAAGAAAATCAAGAAGATTAATATTTCAAGACATTATCTTGTACTACCCAAAGAAAAATTGTCCTGATAGAAAATACTGCTAGCATTATGAACCATACAGCCTCAGAGGGCCATGGAAAATGGCATGTGTTTAAAGAAAAAAAAATTGAGAAGAAAATAAATAACACACATTGTACAGATGTTTCTTCTTTGACTGAAGGACAATTGTGCTGTCTACAATACCTGTTAGACCTATCAAACTTTAAAAGGGCATTTACAAGAAGAAAATACAGATACACTGTGATTATTGCTATTACTTGTGAAGTGCCCTCTTGCTTTACCTTTTATTATACTGGGATGGAAAGAAACTTGCCCAGCAGATAGTGTTTATGCAGTATCTTGCAAAAGCTATACCTTCTGAATGAAAAAATTGATATGAGAATAGGTATTTCTCAATTTGAAGGCCTCTTAATTTGTATAGGACATTTGTATATGAATAACTTCCTCAACTAATCAAGTCTTTACTCAAACATTACCTTTTCATTAGATCTACTCTTACTATTGCTATTAAAAGTGCACCCTCCCCTTAACTCATTAGTCTTCCCACACTGGTCTGTTTTTCTGCTTTTAGCACAATATTATTCTGCTTATTTATTATTCTATCTCTACTTCCAGGACATAAGCTTCACTAAGGTAGAAATTTTGTCTATTTTGTTCACTAATGTCTCCCAAGCTCCTGGTATATAGTAGAAATTTAGCAAACACTTAACTGACATAAATGAATGAGTGAACAAATAAATGGAGCCTATTTCTCATTTAATCAATGTTATCTAAATATATAGTTATTGCTCTAAGCCAGAAGATTCTATTGAGCTCGTATTATAAATGAAAGAGTACATGAGTAAGGTTAGTAAATGGAGATATTTTCAAGTCTGTTGTTAATTTACTTGGTAATGTTTGACATGCTCCTGACTTTTTCTCTTATATAACTATAGAATATTAAGATATTCGTCTGCTCCCATAGCCTATACTTTGTCTGAAGCGTTCCCTAATTAGCTGAAATGTCCAGAGGGGAGAGGATGAGATACAAGAGAAACATGATCATGAACGATAAGAGGTGGCAAAACATCAAAAGAAGAGGAGAAGGAAAAGAACATAATGAAAAGGATGAGAAGGAAGACATACCCCATAGCTTGAAAAAAAATAGATGACTCAGCTCAATGATAAAAATACATTTATGTCAGCTTGCAGTTGATTAAATAGATTTTGATGAGCTCCCAGGAAGTGTATATATATATATATCATATGATTTTTATGATGGAGGAGGCCAAGAACCAGACTATAATAAAAAGTGAAGAATGCCTTTCTAAAATTTTTCCTTAAAAAGTAGACAGATTTCTCAGTTGGTTTCTTATGCTAATTAGTGTATTATTAAAATTTCAATCTCTATTATTTATTAATGAAACAGCATAGCAAGTGACACATACTAGATGCTTAATAAATAATTTGTAATGAATAATGAATGAAAACAGAAGAAAATGGAAAATGTCAAGAAGCATAGGGAAAAAACATTTAAAAAATCATCCCCAAATCTATCAGAGATACATACTGTTCTCTGTAAATACAGCCCCATTATTAAGCTTCAGATAATTATGAAGGAAATGATCATCTGAGAAAGTGGGAAGCCATCTGTTGCACAAATCCAGGCATTGAGGCACATACAGGATAACTGGGCATGTATCTCAGGCTGGAAACTTGATTGAGTTATCTCCATAGAGATATGACTCAATCAATTGTGGGTATTAAACTTGTTTAGATGGAGACATGTCTCCACCCATTCTACGTGAGTATTGATCAGTTTAATGGAATTCTATAAAAGAGGAGACATTTTGGAGAGAGTGCCTTTTGAGAATGAGGAGAGAGCCCCAGAACCACGACAGAATGAGGAGACAATCACAGAGCGCACTGGCCAGTGACCTTTGGAGATGAAGAAGGAGAAAGCTGCCGGGGAGCTTTATGAAGCAAGAGGCCTGGAGAGAAAGCTAGTAGACATCACCATGTTCGCCATGTGCTTTCCCAGTTGAGAGAGAAACACTGAATGTCATCGGCTTTCTGGAACCAAGGTATCTTTCCCTGGATACCTTAGATTGGACACTTCTATAGACTTGTTTTAATTTGGACAATTTCACAGCTTAGAACTGTAAACTAGCAACTTATTAAATTCCCCCTTTTAAAAGCTGTTCCGTTTCTGGTATATTGCATTCCAGCAGCTACCAAACTAGAATAGTGTGTTATAAAAGGTACTCCCAGAGGTAGAATCAGAGGCTTAGAATACAGAATATAAGGGACTTAGAGATAGCTAGAAGCTAGAGAGGGTGAATGGTTAATTAACGAGGTTGAACTCAAATGTAAGGGAATAGATAGAAGTGAAGGCAGTTCTCTAGTGGGTCTATAAGTAATATTACCATATTGAAGGTGAACATGATTGAAAGGGGTTGTATAGACCTATGTCTCCCATTGATTAACACTAGAAATATAAATACGTTCTTGCAAGAACTGCTTTACAGGTATGATTCATGTACAAAGAGTGTTTAAGCACAGGGTACAGGGGAAAACTGCTATTGCATGCTATGGGCTATGTTCAAAAGGAAAACATCAGCTGTACCACAGCAGCAGCAGAGGTAAATAATGGGGGGAGAGACAGGAGTTAAGAGGAGGTTTAGATTTCCTATTTGGCGAGGGTGTGTTCATTGGTTTTTTTTCTCTTGGGAACAATGAAATTATCTAAAATTGAGAGTGTTGATGGACTGTGGACTTTGGGCATTATACATGATGCCTAATCAATGCAGGTGGCAAAAGTATGCACTGACTGAGAAGTAGAATGGCAAACGATGGTATACATGTGATCAAATATTTTGTGCCGCCACAAAAAGGAATGAAGTTGTGAGCAACGATGTGAATGTACCTGTGGGGCATTTGGTGAGGCAAAATAAGCCAGAAATGAAAGAACAATTATTATATTGTCTCCTTCAGAAAATACTTATAAGAAAATAGAGTCCTAGATTGTAAGCTTTTATAGCAGACACATTTAGTCTGGAGTGATAGTTACTATTTTTGGATTTTGAGAGGACGTTTTATATATTTATAACTCATATTTAGAAAGAAAAATGAAGCCAATCAGGCCGGAATTAAGGTAATTCAGGACACAGGGGTAAGAAGACATTGTCTATGTTTTTGAACTGTACCTGCTCTTTGAGACCAAAGGAAGAAAGGTTTATTTTGTCCAGAACCTAAATTTTCTGTAGCACATAATCTAACTCAACCTATCTGGATAGTGCATTTGAACAATTGAAACGTAGGTAGCCTAGAATAAGAATGAGGGCCTTTAATCCTGTATGGCTTAATGTAATGCCTGGATACATTCTAGAATATAGTAAGCAGATAATAAAAAAGTATTGGCAAAGTCCCCTGATGGATGGGAGAAAAAACATGTACCATTAAACTTTAGCACTGGGGAAACCCCTGATACCGTGTCAAACATTAGGGACACCCAAACCATTAGGTCAAGCCCTTGATCTTGAGGCTTATTCATGTGAAGCTTATGTATATGGCAGGGAAGCTTAGCCTACCTATAGGTATACCTAAGAGTTAGTTCTGGAGGACCTCTTTTGTTGCTCAGATGTGGCCTTACTCTCTCTAAGCCCAACTCTGCAAGTGAAATCATTGCCCTCCCCATTACACTGGACATGACATCCAGGGATGAAAATCTCCCTGGCAGCATGGGAGATGACTCCCAGGGATGAGTCCAGCCCTAGTATTGTGGGATCAACAATTCCATCCTGACCAAAAAGGGAGAAAGAAGTGTAGCTGGAAAAGTATCTGCTGAGAGATACTGCTGAAAGAATTCAAATAAAGTTGAGAAGCTACTCTGGAGGTCGTTTTTACACAAAGTTCAGTTGGACATCACTATACTAAATAACTTACCAAACCCCAACCAAAACCATTCCAGCCAATCTTAAAGAACACCTAAGGCAATATATAAGATTCTACAAAGGTTCCATGCCCCACGGTAACTTTCCAGAAACCTACAACCTCCAGATGAATTCCTGGACCACATAAGTCCTGAAACCTAGAGGGTCTAGCCTTTCCAGAGCATCAGCTAGTTCCATCTCTCTGCCCCATATTATTGACAGCCCTTTCCAACATGAAAAAGTTAGAATGGCCATAGCCCAACTATCCCTAAAGAGCAGGACAGAAAGATCAAAGGTGATGGCGGAGTTATACAGAGAAGTTAAGGTTTAACAAATGAATATGATTACTGAATCATTTAAGTGATATTTCTTTTAGTGTCCAATATCTTAGAGCAGCTAGAAGGAAAAAAACTAAAATTGTGGAATTGTAACCCATACCAAATTCTGAAATCTGTTCTACAACTAATTGTTGTGCTGTGCTTTGAAATTTATTGCTTTTTTGTATATATATTATTTTTCACAAAAAGAAAAAAAGTCAATTGTGATGATAAAAAAATATTTATTCCTTCTAGCTTCCTATGTTCTGGAGCAGCTAGAAGGAAAAATCTGAGAGGATGGTATGGTAGTCCATGACAAACTCTGGGATCTATCCTGTAATTACCTGTTGAAGAGTGCTTTTGCTTTGAAAACTATCACTTTCTTCTTTATTTGCTTTGTATGTATGTTATATCATACAATAAAAAAAAGTAAAAAAAAAGAAAAAAGATATTACAGAGATTCTAAAGCTTAAAAATGTTTTGGTCCAGATAAATGGTTTCACATGTGCCAGCCTACATGCTTGATAATTATCTGAAGAGCTTGTTAAAAATGCAGAATCTTAGGTCCTATCCCCAAGAGATTTTGTTCAATTTAATTGCAGTAAAACTTGTATACGCCTTCAATTAAAATTCTTTCTATTTGCTTGTGGTGGTGAGCCAGGTTTGGGAACTCTTGCTTAAGATTATGGGTTTTCTTATATTTTCAGGCCCTCAAACCCTTTGTTCCAATGACAGGACTTTCAATCAATATGTAAAACAAAAGAAAACACAGTTACATTTGAATCAGAGAAAACTGGGTAAAGATATATGGACTTACGCTTTCCACAATTTCCATATTAGTAATAAAGGGGCCTTCACAGCTCATAACTTAAAAATCATCTTGGTAAAATGGTGACTCCTGTAGGTGACATCTCTCAAGGCCTGCCCCAGGCCCACCGTGGTATAGATCCATATTTACACTCTGACAGACTTTTCAAAGAGAGGATCAAATTGAATTCATGTTCTTGACTTTCCACGGAGGACACAGCAGAGAGTTTGTCAAGTAGTAATTATGTCATAAACATTCATGGAGCAAATGAAGTATAAGAGGAGCAAAGCCATACGCTCATGTTCCCTGAGTTCTGGAACTTGGCCCAAGGTGGGTGCCAAAATTTGTACACAAAAAGCATAAATCAAAATGCTAATGACTCTACCACATAAACAACCTGTGTGCATGGAAAACATTTGCTTGACATTCTATGAACAATGTTTGTTTCCTAAAGCAAACAGTGCTTTTATAGCAAATGGCAAAAAATAAATAATGACCATAATTTCTGAGACAAAAACTAAATATTAATTGTTCCTGTATGCTTGACTTATGGTCAGTTTCCAAGCGTACTTTTCATGATGGCAACAGAAAAATTGGCAAAAGTATTTGACTGTATTTTTTGGATGCAAAAGTGCAGAAATAATAATTTAAAAGGAGCACTCTATGGCAGAGCTATGCCAAATGTGTGAGACAAAACAGAATTTTCCCTGGTCTTCCAACTTTCTGGGGGTCCTAATTGTTATAACATGTGGCTATGTCCTTTCTTCTATCATGTAGTCTTTTCCCAAGGGGAAGTGAAGGAGAGCTCAATGAAACTTTACATCTTAATACCACCCAGATTAAGATACAGAACACCAAAAGTGTATTTGAAGAAGTACACAACATATTTATTATAAGAAATGGAATGGAAAGAGTTCTGTTGTACATACTTGATCCATATCTACCTTTCCAAGTTTATAAGTCAGGGTCTCAATAGGAAACTGATGGAACATTTAAATTTGGAACTGTTTGCAAAGGTATGGGCAGGGTTTACAGAAACTTCAAAGGATAGGATAGTACTCAGGGGCTGGTATTAGGGAGAGATGAATTCTGTGTTGGCACTAGGTAATCAGAAATAATTCAAGGAGATACCTACATGGGGTACGGGAAGGTCTGAATTATGATACCCTGGTTGTAAAAGGGAAGACTTACCAGTAATCCAAGAAGATAATTTTATGGATCTTATGGAAACATGGCCACATTCTCTTATTGATCATGTGTCAAGATAAGAGTTTGCTTCTAGGTTCTTTGCATGTGAACTTTGTCTTTTTTGGGGGGCTCTCTTGAGGGTGATTTGTTAAATGTATAACTAAACAATTTAATTTAGAGTTTAGAAACATTTGAGACCTCATGGAGAAATGTAGTTCTCCATGAAGTTCAGTTATATCTTAGTTGTCAAACTGTGTCTCTCACCAGCAAATTTTGTCATGAAAATCAGTTCACAAAGGCAAATTTCCTTCATTATCCACTCCCACTTGATAGAATAGGAATGCAAAAGACATAGCTTGTTCTATTAATACATCCTCCAAGTACCATGATGAAAGAGCTACTTAAGCAATTTAAACAGTAGATTGGCGTTTGATTTAGATTTTTCTTTGGGAGAAGTATCACTAAAGGAAAATGGTTTTCCTGTTTTCAATCATGGTAGAAACTAGTCTTGAAGAGATCTTATAACTCTAATAACAGCCAATTGTGGGCCAAGGTTTGTAGTTGATGGATACCAGCCTTATACTTGCTAATATTTCCTTGAATTTTTTTGTTCTTTACAATTAGTCAACATAAAGTTCCAGTCCAGGTATTTTGTTGTATTTTCCCTGAATTTAGGTGTCTCTGTATCATATTATTTACATACTGAATTGCGATTCTCTATGTTTCTCCAGTATAACATGAGTTCATCAAGGGCTAGAACTGTATTTTGTTTATCCCTGTATCCCCATGCCTGTCTATTTAAAGTAAGTGCTCAATAATTGTTGAATGACTAAGTGGCAGATTAAATGAATGAGTAAAGTTTAAGGGGTTCACTGGGTATATGTGACTGGCTACTCCTTCCACTCCCACTGATATTATACCCTGTCCTGGAAAGATCAATGGGGCAAACCCTGACCTGCATGGGCAGTAGAATTTCAGGGCTGCTGGAAGACTGGGAGGATGCGAATGACAAGGGGCTGGTTCCTGGATATTCCATTTATCAAGAGACAAAACATGATGTAAATGTCACCACTGTTATTTATTTTCTATGTTTATGCATCAGATATTTTCAAATCAATTATGGCTAAACCAAGCTTAATGGAGAATTGATGTTCCCATCAATATTTATTAAAATTGAAGTGATGGTATGAACCCTCCAAGGCTAGATCCTGAAAAATATGTTAATCTGCCTTATTCTCTTGGTTTTACTTGCTCTGGGAGAGACCAACTGCCATGCTACGAGGACACTCAAGCTGCCCTATGGACACGTCCATATGACAAGGAAATGAAGTTTCTCACCAATAGTCAGTACCATCTTGCTGACCACGTGAGACAGCCACCTTGGGAGTGAATCCTCCAGCCTCAGTCAAGTGGTCTGATGACTGCAGTCTTGGCCAATCTGTTAATTGAGACCTCACAAAATATCCCAAGCCATAGCCCATGCCAGACTAAGCCATTCCTGAATTCCTGAACTGCAGAAACCAAAAGATAATACTTGATTATTGTTTTAAGTCACTGAGTTTTGGGGTAATGTGTTTTGCAGCAATAGATAACCTATAACAATATGATCCATTTACACTTAAATATCACTGTGGCTGCTGTGTGGATTGTAGAGAGACCAGCTACGTTATCACAGTATTTCAGGTAAAAGATGATGGTAACCCTTGTCCAAGGTGGTAGTAGTGAAGCCAAAGGAAATTTAAAGGTTTGGAAAATGCTTTAGACATACAGTCACCCAGAATCACTGATGGGTTTGATGGTAGGGGAGTGAGGTTAAGAGAGGAATCAAAGATAGATTCTTCTCCTCCTTCTCATTGACATAGCTGTGCTCAATTGAATTATATACCCAAATAAGACATGTTCTCTTTTTTCTTTTTTAATGCAATTTTATTGAGATATATTCACAGACCATACAATCCATTCACAGTGTACAATCAAGTGGCTCACAATATTATCATATAGCTGTGCACTTGTCACCATGGTCAATTTTTGAACATTTTCATTATTACTCCAGGAAAAAAGAGAAAACCCAAAACGTTCCATATCTTTTATTCATCATATTATCGACCCCTAATATTGATGTGGTACATTTGTTACTGCTGTTGAAAGAATATTAATATATTACTGTTAACTGCAGTCTTGGTTTGCAATAGGTACATTTTTCCCCACATAGCACTCTATTATTAATTTCTTGTAATGGTGTTGCACATTTGTTCCTTCCTCTTGCTTTTTTACTGAGCTATAGCTATATACCATGTAGTCATCTAAAGTGTACAATTAATGGCTCACAGTTTCATCATCATATAGTTGTGCATTTATCACCAGAATCAATTTCAGAACATTTTCATTACTCCCCAAAAATAAAAATAAAAATAAAAAGGAACACCCAAAACACCCCATACCTCTTATGTTTTTTAAATACCCCTATTATTTATTTAGTTATTTGTTTTTATTTTGTTACTGATCTGCCCATACACTGGATAAAGGGAGTGTCAGTTACAAAGTTTTCACAATCACATGTAGACAGGCTCTTAATCTTTATCTGCATTCCTGTAGGTATGAACCCACTGTAAATAGAACCTCCTGAAGATTTTATTTTTAGTTAAGGTGTGGCTTGACTGAAGAAAAGTGGCCCTTAATCTGGATTACTGGAGGAAATTACAGAGACCAGGAAAGGGCATTACCATCTGACGGGAGACAGAAATAGAAGCTAAGGAACCCCAAGGATTGCTCGAAGCTAGTACCAGAAAGTATCTCCAGAGACAGAGTAAGCTTAGCTGATATTTTGACTTTGGGTTTCTGCTAAATTCCCATCATTTAAGCCAACCCATTGGGTGATGTTTCTGAAAGCAGCTCTAGAAAATTAAGATAATAGCCAACATTTATTATGCAATTATTATATACAAGTTAATTGTGCAAGGTACTCTTTATATACCATCTGATTTAATTCTAAATGAATCATACTATTATTATTATTCTCTTATTTCACAGATGTGCAAATAAGGCTTAGAGAAGCTTAATAATTTGACCAAGTTCACATAGCTAGAAAGTTGTTGCATTAGTGTCCTGAGGCTGTTGTAACAAATCATCACAACCACGGTGTTTAAAGCAACAGGAATTTATTCTCTTATAGTTTTGGAGGCCAGAAGTCCAAAATCAGTATCACTGGGCCAAAATCAAGGTGATGGCGAAGGTGCACTTCCCCTGGAGGCTTTGGGGAGAATCTGTTCCTGGCCCCTCCTAACTTCTGAGGGCTCTTGGCATTCCATGGTTTGTGGTTGCATCACTTCAATCTCTGCCGTTCTCTTCACACTGCCTCCTTCTTTTCTGTTTGTGTGTGATCTTCGCCTGCCTCTCTCTTGTAAGGAAACTTGTGTTTGCCTATCCAGATAATCAAGAATCAACTTTTCATCTCAAGATCCTTAGCTTAATCACTTCTGCAAAGGACTTTTTTTTGTATGTATGGGCAGGGCATATAATATAATATTTACAGATTTCAAGGACTTACTTAGAACATGGATAACTTTTGGGCAGCCATTTTTCCAGCCATCCAAAAAGAGTTGCAGCGTTGAAATTTGAACTTAAATTGTTTGGAGCCAAAGCCCTTTGATGTAGGAACAATAAAAGAAGTAAAAATGTCATAAGGATATAGAGAGTTAGATGTTCTAATTTTCTAACTTTTAAGGAAGGAATATGAATGAAAATAAACGACATGCACACATGGACCATTTGCTTCTTCTTTTTTTGCATAAGCAGGCACTGGGAATCAAACCGGGTCTATGGCACAGCAGGCGAGACCTCTGCCACTGTGCCACCATTGCCCACACTGGACCGTTTGCTTTTGAGTCTTGAAATCTTGACTGAGGATTTTAGAAGGGAAGTTCTCTTATTCTCTTGGAAGAACAATTTTCTTAATTCTCATTCCAGGAAGATTACCCTCTTTGAGTGTGAAATTTTGGAATGGATGTAAATGAGTTGGTGGAGTAGGGGGAAGCACTCACTAGGGTGACAGAGGTCACAGCTGGGTCAACCATCACATGCTGGAAGGGTGCTAATATTAGCATCAATGTGATTTTTTTTTTAAATAGGAAGAATGTTGAAGATCTACCAGAGTCTTCAGAAATTACATTACTACAACACTTTTTAAATACTACCGTTTGCTTTCTAATCTACTTTCCTAGAGTTAGTAGCTATCTTTATTTATTTTAAATTAAGGTAAAATCTACGTCTACTGAAAAATAACATCTTTTTCTTTAAATTTGATAAGTTGCCAGTTTATAGAAAGATGATGCAGGAAATACAGAATTCCAACATATGTGTCCCTATTTTTTTTAATTTTTAAATTTTTAAAAAAATATAGCAACAAACACAAACATCTTAACTTATGATCATTCTGTTCTACATATATAATCAGTAATTTACAATATCATTACATAGTTGCATATTCATCATCATGATAATTTCTTAGAACATTTGCATCAATTCAGAAAAAGAAATAAACAGACAACAGAAAAAAATTCATACATACCGTACCCTTACCCCTCTTCATTGATCACTAGCATTTCAGTCTAAATTTATTTTAATGTTTGTTCCTCCTATTATTTATTTTTATTCCATATGTTTTACTCGTCTGTTGATAAGGTAGATAAGAGGAGCATCAGACACAAGATTTTCACAATCACACATCACATTGTGAAAGCTGTATCATTATACAATCATCTTCAAGAGACATGGTTACTGGAACACAGCTCTACATTTTCAGGCAGTTCCCTCCAGCCTCTCCATTACATCTTGACTAACAAGGTGATATCTATTTAGTGCATAAGAATAACTTCCAGGATAACCTCTCGACTGTTTGGAATCTCTCAGCCATTGACACTTTATTTTGTCTCTTTTCAAAAGGTCCTCCCCCTTTTGGTTGAGAAGATTTTCTCAATCCCTTATGCTGACTCTCAGCTCATCCTAGAATTTCTGTCCCACGTTGCCAAGAAGGTCCACACCCTTGAGAGTCATGTCCTATGTTGACAGGGGGAGGGCAGTGCGTTTACTTGTTGTGTTGGCTGGAGAGAGTGGCCACATCTGAGCAACAAAAGAGGTTCTCTTGGGGGTGACTCTTAGGCCTAATTTTAAGTGGGCTTGACCTATCCTTTGTGGAGTTAAGTTTCATATGAACAAACCCCAAGACTGGGTCGCCCCCATTTTTAACATTTTGCATAGTGTGCTGCTTTGTCACAAATGATGAGAGAATAGAATATTATTGTAATTGTAGTACTAACAATAGTCTATAGTTTACATGAGGGTTCACTGTTTGTGTTGTACAGTACTATGGTTGTTTTTTATTTTTATTCCAGCATCATATATACCATCTAAAATTTCCCCCTTTAACCACATATATATATAATTTAGTGGTGTTAATTACATTCACAATGTTATATTAACATCACCTCTATACAATACCAAAACATTTCCATCACCCCAAGCAGAAACTGTATACCAATAAAGAATTAACTTACCATTCCCTATCCCCAGCCCTGGTGCCCTGTATTCCAGTTTCGGTGTCACTCAATATGATATCATTCCTTTATACAGCTGAGCAATATTCCATTGTATGTATATATCACATTTTGTTTATCAATTCATCTGTTGAGGGACTCGTGGGTCGCTTCCATCTTTTGGCAAGTGGGCATAATGTCACTAGGAACATGGTGTGAAAATATCTGTCCAAGTCCTTGCTTTCAATTATTTTGGGTTTATACATAGAAGTGGGATTGCTGGGCCATATGAAAATTCTATGCTCAACTTTCTGAGGAACTGCCAAACTGTTTTCCACAGCAGCTGCACCATTTTACATTTCCACTAACAATGAATGAATATTCCTATTTCTCCACATCCTCTTCAACACTTGTCAGAAAAATAGCAGATCCTAAGTGAAAAAGTCAATGAGTTTTGATAAATGTATACTTCCAAGTAGCAAACAGTCAAGATATAGCACATTCTCATCACCCCAGAAATTTCCCTTGTGTTCCTCTCTGGTTAATCCCCAGCCTTCTTGCCAATTGCTGTCCTGATTTCTATCACCATTAATTAATTTTGTTTGTTCCTGAATGTCATTTCAATGGAATCACTGAAAACACATAGAGCTAAAACTTTAAATGGCCATAATAAATTTCTCCCAGACTTCTAACCAGAGTTTGTAGTGCTATTTCATGCATAAAACATTGATATTCTCCACGGAATTTTGATACTTACAATAATGTTTCTATTGATACGTTAAGCACATTCTGCTATAAAATTATTCTGCTTGATGTAGGTTGGCAAAGCACTGTATGATTTAGATGCAAATAACAATAATTTAAAAATCTACCACTAGGTTTGGGTTTGGCCATAGAGATACTAGAAGTGACTTGGTTTAATAGCAAGAACTTTGAACTACATTTCACAAAATGGATGTTCAGGAAGTGTCTTGAAATCAATGTTTTTGCCCCAATGGAGATCCACTTACTGTTGAAATTCCAATTAAAATGCTGTATTTATGCCCAGAGGAGACAAATATAATTCTACTTTCATCCTCTTTGTTGTCATAGTGTGCAGAACAACATAGGGGCAGAAAAGAGGCAGTGAATGAAAAGTACAGTGGCTGCCGCGGCGAGAATACTCCCATGGAGAGAGGAGAAAGAGACAGAGGAAAAGAGAGGGAGAGGGACACTGGGAAAGCAGAAAGGAATGAACAACTTTAGAGTATCTATTAGTATTTTATCATATCCCACAAAGGATTCGTGACAACATTAAGAATATAGATGGCACAATGAAAAAATATGAACACAGAAAAGTCAGAATTGAAGAGAATTAATGGGAGAGAAGAGCAAATCAAGGGAAAGCCTGGAAATACACACATATGCAAACACACACATGTTCCCTGTAGGTTTCTGCCCTGTTAATGAAGTTAAGTAATAAATTTGACTAAGATTTAATAGCCAAAACAAAAAGGATAAACTGAACCATAAATTCACGATTTCCATTGTCCATTAGCAAAAGGTGTGCCATTTCTTTTTCCTTCTCCTTTTTTTTTGTTTTTCAAATGCATACTGTTTCTTAAGAAAACAAAGGCATTTTGGGGGCCTAGGTACTAAATAAATGCTTTTACATGTATTCTTACATAGAACAATTTTGAGTAGGGTTATGTGCAATGTTCTCTGTGGAACACTTCCAAGAATGTGAGAGTGATTTGTATGCATAGGTTTTATAGCATTTCTCAGTTATACAGATAACATTATGCAAAAATATAACTAGAGAAAGTTTCTCTGAGCTTTAAATAAAAGCAGGAGAGATACACAGTTAAAGGCAATATTCTCAGGTAAGCATGCATATTACCTTACCTGAAAAGGTTAAGGGAATGCATGCTATTGGCAAGAGTGTGACTGACATGATAGACTAAGAATCCAAGCCAGATAGGGAGAAAGAAGGCTGATGGATTGGTGGTCTTTTGAGACCAAAGTGTTTCTCTGGTGAGATCTGTGAGATGCTAGAAGGTAAGATGGTTGCAAATAGAAAAAAAAAGGTTCTTGGATTAGTGATATTTAAAATTTCTTGTAGGTGGAACAGTTTCACGTGATGGCAAAGTTCAGGGTGGAGATCCCGGGGTGGGAACTGAAGTGGCATAGGATGCTATTAGATGCCATTAGCTGTCATTAAAGTTAGATGTCATTAAAGATGCAGGTGTCAAGCTCTGGTCATTCATGTGGATTCTGAAATCCCCCATCTTCAAGCCAGGTGCCAAAGTCTCTGGCTAGTGGGGAGAATAGAGGACATCTGAATATGCGAGCTATGGGGTGTGGATGGAAGGGCGTGGTAGAGCAGAACACTGTCAAGAACTAACCCCAAAGGAAAAGACTGTGACTTCCATACAAGTGTATGGATAGTGATGATTTGGAAGCAGCAATGGGAATTTACGAGGAAGGCAACCCACCTCCAGACCTTTTTTTATATATAGAGATCTCAGTAATAACATCCATCCCTTCAAGGGTTGCAGAGTTAAGTGATGCTCCTTTAAAGAGACTATGTGTGGTAGGCAGAATGGTATCCCCCCTCCACCCCCAAAGATGTCAAGGTCCTAATCCTGGGACTCTGTGACTATGTTACCTTGTATGGCAAAAGAGATTTTGCAGATTTGATTAAGTTAAGGATCTTGAAGAGGTGGGGAGATTATCCTGGATTATCTGGGTGTTATCACAAGGATTCTTACTTGAGAATCCTTGAGAGGCTGAGAATCAGAGAAGGGAGTGCAGCAATGGAGGCACAGATGAGACAGAAGAAAGAGTGAGAGAAAGAGGAAGATGCTACATTGCTGGCTTTGAAGATAGAGGAAAGGGCCATGAGCCAAGGACTGCCAGCAACTTCTAGAAGCTGGAAAAAATAAGGAAATGTATTCTCCCTTAGAGTCTCCAAAAGAAACCAGCCCTGCTGACACCTTGATATTAGGATTGCTGATCTCTATGTAAGATTTGCATTGTTTTATGTTGCAAAGCTTGTGGTAATTTGTGCCAGCAGCAATAGGAAACTAAAGTAGGGTGATAGAGAGGAGTTTGTTGATTATGGGGTAGTTTGTTGATGATGGGGACACAGTGGAAAATTTGGGAGATGGAGTAAAGGAGAAAGGTTAGGGCAGAGGTAAGGAAGTTGAGAGTAATAGGAGGACCATGGTGCGGTGGAAGACATGCCTTTTGTTGTGTGCAGGGAAAGGACACAGAAGAGAAGAGCTGTCACCAGGTCACATTCGGTTGAAAGTAAAAGCCCAAACAACAAACTTCTGGTATTCACCAGTACCTCTTGATTTCATGATTTCCTGAACTCTGGATTGAGTTCTTACCTTACACTGATGGCTCCCTCTCTCAATTAGCAAGTTCTTAAAAGGGAACCATCACTAGTCAGTCCTGTGCCACCTACTTGCCACTCTAACACTAGTGTGAAAAGCACCTAGTAAAAAGGATGCCTTTGCATTCATATTTTGGTTATATAACACTTCCCTTATCCTGTCATCACTATGAAGTCTCCTAGGGAAGAAAAACAAATCCAGGGGAAACAAATAAAGCAAAAGTAGTTTTTTAAAAAAAGAAAAAAGGATTGCTCAGAAGGGCATTATCAGCAGCTTCTTAGCTTTGTTTATCCTGACTCCAGAGCAGCTTTTTGGGTTTTGATGAATTTCCTATTGGCCATGAGATAAGTTAAACAGCCCATATAGCCATCATAGAGATGAGGGAAAACATTTGTTTTCCCTCATCTCCTTCCTGCTAATTGTATTTCCTGCAAACTCCTTCCTGCTAATTGTATTTCCATTCTACAATAGGGAGAGAAAACAAAACAAAACAAAAAAAGCAAGAAAAAAGAAGCAATGCAAAGTTTGTCTCCCTTTAAAATAAGCCAATAAATAAAATCTAGATTTGTCCAGAAGATTTACCTCAGAAGCGATTCTTAACAGATCTTCAAGTAAAATAGAATTAGATTTACTTAGGTGCAATTTCAGAAATTATTGGGAACAAAAGTGTACACACATGAGTAGAATAAATGACTGTGAAGGTTTTAAATACCAGTTTAAAAACAGCAAAGTGATTTTATGCAACGGTACAATAAATTATTAGGGGAAGCTCAGGGTTGGATGTTCAAGGAGGATACAGGGTCATTCTAAGTAAGGTTCCCATTCAGAGGTTGCTACAGAAGCTAAGATCTTGCAAACTAAGCTGAGGGCTGGAAGCTTCATTTTGGAGGTGTGAGGCCACGGCCTGTGATCCTGGGATCCTTGAGAACATGTAGAGCTAATATAAGGATCCTTATACTAAGTGAGGTCTGAAAACTAAAAACTGAAAATCTTTCATGGGTGGCTTCTATTTTGCTAATGTTTTAGATGAATAAAATACACATTTATTATCAATGTTACCGAATAAATATCACCTTTTTGTCATTATGTCCTTTCTCAAAATACATATTTTGTAAATACAATGATATCAAGTACGTGTTCATGAAATAATCAGAAGTAAAATGGATTTTATTTCTTTAGTTTTAGATGTAAATAAATATATACATATTTTTTTGGTAAAATAGATTTTAATACTGAAAAGTTTGGGAACCATTACAAAAACAGTAAGACGTTATACCACAGAAGGTTTTGAGCTGGATGATGAAATGCAACTTGTGGTTTTTGTATTTTTGTTTTTTGAGCAGATTTGGGTTGCTAGATGTCTACAAGAAGTGAATGCTAAGGAAGGAAGACCTTGAATCCAGGAAAGCAGATTTAGGCATGTACTGGGGCATGGGAGGATTTCTTTAAGCTTTCTTCTTTTGTAGTGCCTTAAAAACTATGGCTGATAAAAATTTTGTTTAATTGACAGACATGGGACTGTTACATCCATCATGAAAGTCTGTACTCTAAAAGCTTCACCAGCCTGTCCAAAATATTTTCTCATTCCATTCTACTAGCCCACTCTTGTTGGTTTCACTACATGTTTTTACTAAAGACTATTATGTTTCAAAGATTCTAGGGCATGCACTGTTTTTACATTTTAGCATTTCTAGAATCAGAGTACATCTTTAATTACATGGTTTACACCAGTTTAACTGGAAGTACTTTTTTCTTTCTTGGTTTACATAAGATAGTGATGTGTCTTACAGTCAACAGCATCTTAGAGTGAATGAAATATCATTTATGTCACCTGAATAACTGGAGAGCTAGAATTTAAAGTGTGACCAACAGTCTTACTTAAGAAATCATAATTTATTCCCCCACTGACATTGATCTTATTACTCTTTAGAGACTAGGTAAAAGAAATTCAATATTTTATAAAAATATTTTTATAAACATAATTTTATTTAAAAAGCCATAGTAAAGATATGGTTATAATTTGTCATTCCTAGGTGATAGATTATCTCACAATAACCAGAATAGTAAAGATCTCCAAATAATGACACTAGATCCATGATGCTTGTTCAAGTTTGCTAGCTGCCAAAATGCAACACGCCAGAGACAGATTGGCTTTTAATAAAGGGGGATTTATTTCATTAGTTCTTCAGAGGAAAGGCAGTTAACTTTCATCTGAGGTTCTTTCTTACATGGGAAGGCTCAGGGTGATCTCTGCTGGCCTTCTCTTCGGGCCTCTGGGTTCCAACAACTTTCTCTGGGGTGTTTTCTTTCTGCATCTCCAAAGGCCTGGGCTGAGCTGTGAGTGCTGAGATGAGGTGTGCTGAGCTGCTTGGGCTGTGCTACGTTGAACTCTCTCATTTAAGCAGAAGCCAATTAAATTAAACATCATTCATTGCAGCAGGCATGCCTCCTAGCTGACCGCAGATATAATGAGCAACAGATGAAGTTCACGTATCATTGACTCATGTCCACAGCAACATAACTAGGCACCTTCGCCTGGCCAAGTTGACAACTGAATCTAACTACCACAATGCTAGACATTGTTTTCTATTGTTTCTATATTAACACAGATGCCAGGATTTCTGCTTACTTCATGAATTAATAAAACAAAGTGTCGAATGTCTCTGTGGCTTTGACAGCTTTGAGAATATTTCCTCTTGCATAAAAAGGAGAAACATAAAACAAGGTGCTAAATCCTACACATCTTAGTCCAAATTACAAGGAAAAACAATAACATACTTCTTTTTTTATTGTTTAAATTCTTTATTTCATATGTTCATTTCAACAAATGAGAAATGTAGATTTATCCTACATGTAATCACTCTTTGTAGATTTGAAGTATGAACAAAAGTTACAAATTATAGTATAATCAAAATTTATAACAAAGTACTTTATGAGTAAGACAAAAGACAAGAATAATTATTGTGCAAATATAGAACAAGAATGAAGGATAGTGTTGATAGGCTAAAATTCAAAATAGGCTTTCCCTGTTTCTTAATTTCTCCACTCCTCTCCTGTCTAAAATCTAAGAAAATATTCATTATAAATTGGAAGCATAGAATTCTGAACAGAAATCAATTAGAGGGTGGATTGATGGTGGCTCAGTGGCAGAATTCTTGCCTGCCATGCCAGAGACCCGGGTTCGATTCCTGATGCCTGCTCATGCAAAAACAAACAAACAAACAAACAAACAACCAATTAGATTATGAGTGGTATCATTTTCTTTATACATATAATTTATTCTGCAGCAACCTGTAAGCCATAGAAAACAGTAACTCCATATCCAACAACAAAAAGTCAAACCTCTATTTGGCTGGGAAAGGGGTGTCAAGTAAGCAATTGTATGGTAGATCCATCATGCATCGACAAAGAGTCTACAGTACAAGAGAGCTGTAGAGAGATCTGGTTCACTCTAGGAATACAGAAGGCCAATTCCAAGAAATGGCACAATATTTTCAAGGTCATTCAGGTCGGCTCTTGGCACACGTTCTACTCTGGCATCTGTCCTTAGATCTTCTTGGCATTTTCTCCTTTGCCAAAGGAAGAGCAGTCTTCTGGGTTGGCAAAAACCTTTCTTGTCATTCTAGAGATGGCAGTTACAGAACTCACAAACATCATTTTTTGGGTGGTGGTGGCGGTGGTGTATGGTCCCAGAATCAAACCCAGGTCTCCCGCATGCAAGGTGAGCATTCTACCACTGAACCCCCGTTGTACCCTCACAAACATCAGTTTTGAAAAAACAATTATTGTATAAAAGGCAAAGGTCATGAGTACTTCATTCTCCATTAGCTGGGTGAGGTTAGCCATTTTTTTTTTCAATTTTGGTCTGGAATGTGGACTCTGAAGGGAAGTCAGGCAGCAGACCTGTCCTGGGCAGATGGATCATGTGGGCATCGAGCAAGCTTCACCACGCGGGCGGGACACAGGTTCCACCAATAATATACTTCTTAGTACTTGTATAATAGTAACTTTTAAAAAACTTAAGATGTACAACCATCAAGTTGGGCATTATTCAGAAATGCACTTAGAGTATGGAGGACTAGGCAAAACAGCTGTATTTTAGTGGTCAAACCCTTTATTTCTCATATGTCACACATGATAAATTCAGAAAAACAAAATCTTTGGTGTTCTCAGTGCACTAGTGCTGTATCAGTGGAAACTAATGGTGCGTTTCTTTTCTATTGTTGCTGTAGCAAATGATCACAAACATAATGGCTTAAAACAACACTAATTTAGTATGGGAAAGTTCAGAGGCTGAAATGGGTCTCTGGGTTAAAATCAAGCGCTGTGCTCCTTTGTGGAGGCTCTGGGGGAGAATCCATCTTTCCAGGGTCCCCTACTATAGCTCTTCTAGCTCCCTGTAGTTTTCCTTTTTAGCAGTCATCTTAGTTATAACCTTTTATTTATTAACTGAGTTATTCAATTAAAGTTTATCTCTTTTAATTTGATTTTGGTCTCTATGAGGGAAGAGCAACCCTATTTTCATCTGTATTGAAGTTTCCATAAGGTACAAGCACTTAGAATGTACTTAGTAAATATTTGTGGAATGAGGGAATAAAAGGAGAAGTGAGTGAATGAAGGCCGGACAGAAATGGAGGGCTTACAAATACATGATGTACCATAGGAGACATCAGGAGGGAGCATTTGTACTCACGGGGCAATGCTGTCATCAATTTAAGGATGTACATCTGATTGGTTATCAAGTGGCAGGATCAAATAGCTTCTATATTTTCATCAATGTTGATTACTTGTAATGTAGGGTAAAGAACACAGGCCCTAGAGTCAGATCAACAAGGTTCAAGTCTCAGCTCTCCCACAGGCAAGTTCCTTAACCCTTCTATGCCTCAGTTGTAAACTCCCTCTTGTAAACGGGGATAACAGTAGTCCTCATCTCATAGCAATGTTGTAATGACTAAGTAAGATGTAGGCATTTTCTTCAGATTCAGAACAGATCCTAGTGCATACAGAGCATTGGGCAAAAATTATATATTATCCTTCTTGTCACCATTGACATCAGATACTATCCACGCCAACGCCATGGCACAAATGTTGGCCAAAGGCTCTTGACCTGTGTCTAAGCTTGCTAATAACAAAGTATAATGGCTTACAGCAACAGAAATCTATTGTCTCACAGCTTTGAAGGGTAGAAGTCTGAAATTATTGTGTGGTCAGGTCCATGTTCCCTTCAAAACTCACAGAGGAGTATCTGTTCCATGCCTTTCTCTTGTCTTCTGAAAATGTCTTGTTGGAATCTATAGTGCCCTTTTCTTCTATCTGTCTTTCTGTCTCTGTCTTTCTGTCTCTTTTTGTGTGTACAAATTACCTCTTTTTATAAGGACACCAGTCAAATTGGATTAAGGGCCTGCTCTCCTCCAGTATGACCTCGTTTTAACTTGTCTAATTCTATCTGTAATGATCCTATTTTTAAATAAGCTCACATTCTGAGGTTCTACAGATTAGAACGTCAATATATCTTTTTAGGGTTCACAGTTCAGTCCATTATAACCAGTAACTGGAACACACTAGGAAAAGTGAGAGAAGGGAATTTTGTTTTTTGAAAAAGTATGTCAATATGGTTTATAAAATGTCATTTAATTAATCCCTTTTAAAAGAAAATGCAAATATAACATGAGGAGAGAGAGGAGAAATAAATTAATAAATTCATCAACTGATGGAGCCCAAGTCCTTCCACTCCTGTTATTCAGATCCTATTAAGTACAAATATATTCGGCACAACTTCTTTGTTTCTTGCCACTTTGGCTTTGGTCACTAATAACCCTTAGATATAAATTGAGGTCTTCTTTACCCTAATTTAAGGTCCATTTGAATAATAACAACAAATTGCCAAGAGTGAACTACTTCTTACTTTAAAAGAAGTATTTGTAAATTTGTGGAAGAAAAATTATTAAATTATCTATTTCCAGGAAATTCTGAATTGCTCACAGCAGTAGCTGTAGTCCTTCCTATGGCTTGTGGCAGATCATGGAGGGATTTTGAAGGAAGGGCCAAAGAACCTTAGAAAATTCCTCCATTTTATTGGAAAGGCATGAGGAAAAATAATTCTAATTAGAAAAGACCAAGAAGCTGAAGGTCAGATACAATACAGATACAATAATAAAGTATCTTGTAGATACTATATTATGGCTAAGTAATGCTTTAAAAAATAAATCAACTGCAGAAGCTGATTTAGTAGATACTGATTGCTAACTTCTACAATAATCTCCGACTATAATTAGAGAGTTACCTTATGAAAGCAGAACTTGGAGAAATAATTTTCAGGAATCATCAGGAGATTTAATCATATGTCTTTGTATTTGAAAATATTAGCCTGTTGCTGTGATAACATGCAATCATTAATTTGCCAGGTGAAAGATAGCAAACTCAGTCCACCCACTATTTCTTCTATTCCTATTTAAAATATCTTTTCTCAGATTGCCTATTTTCTAACTGAGAAACTCACTGCTTAGGTTGGTGGTTTAGTTCCCTGCTGGTATACTATTAACTGCTTAAATGTCCTGAGGTGTTAACATAGAAAAGTAGACTACTCGGGATTTCTTGACAAATTGTGCAGACAATCAGAAGGTAAAACCTAAACTTTGCTCTTGTGGAAATCAATGACTTTCTCTTACCAAGATATGGTTGGTATCAGGTATAGGGGAGAAGCTAATACTGTGTGTACTGAGCAGGGTTTCCAACATTCCCCTCCTCTAACCATCATTCTTAACCAGGTACCTGGGCCTCCACTTTTGTATTTTCTATCCTTCACAAATCTTCACCTCCCACACAGACTCAAGACAAAAAGCCAGGGCAGCGTAAAGAAAGGGGAAGAGGGGGGCAGGCAGGTGCCATGAAACAAGTTCAGGCGGAGTAAGTGCCTTCTCTTCTCTGATCCCTGAGGGACCCATCCTTTGTGGAGTTTTGGGGGAGACTTGACATAACAGAGAAGAGGGAAGGTTGGGGCGAACCCATCTGTAACTCTGCTTGAAATCCCAGCCCTAACTGACCTATTTGGTGGAGTACTGATCATTTGCCTCAGAAGAGAGTTTCCATTCCAGTGGTGGGGTGCAGATGAGTACCCAGAACTGGATGGGCCATCTCCAATGGCAGCAGGTAGAACTGAAGGTGAAACTGCATGCAATTTTTGTTGTATGTGATTTAGCGCTTTAGTTAAGAGAGACTGCCTGAGTTGAGGTAGGCAGAATGAAAAAGAGGTGGCCCCCACCAGTTTCTATTCGAGGGATTCTGACTTAGGGAAACTCAGAATACCACAGTCCAAAGAAGGACATTTCACTAGTGTGGAGGGGATAACAAATGTGTTGGAAGGGTGTACGAAGCAACAAACAAATCAGTGCTGAGGTTTTCCATTACTTGCTTCCTGGCCCTTCTCCTAATCTTAAGGACACAGCTGGCTCTGCAGGATGACTTTCCTTCAAAGACGAATAATAATCAGATGGGAATCACCATGGAGTTATGTAGAGATTCCAGGAAAAAATTAGACAGAAAAAATACATCAGGGAGAGGAAGAACACATGTTAATCATGACAATTAAGAACGACAATGCTGTTAGATATTACTCTTCTTATTCAACCATGCACTGGAGTTCCAAGTGCAGTAAAGTAAAATAATCAATGAGTTATAAAGAACGAAAAAGTAGAGCAAAACTACCATTTTATTATAGATCACATGTTTGGCTACACATGTTATCTAAGAAAATCTGTGAATAAACTATCAGGATTAATACAAGATTTTGGCAAGAGTGTAGAGAGAAAAAATCTACAAAATTAATAGACTTTTGTTACCCCAGCAATAACCTAATGGGGAATATAATTTACAAGTGCATCATTCATAGTTACAGAAAAATCTGTAATGTTCATCATCAAAGCAAAATCTGACAAAAATGAACAAAACTTTATAGAGAAAACCATAAACATTTATCAAAAAGCAAAAAAGAATTGAATATAGGGAGAGAAAGACCATTGTCCATGGATAAGATTCAATGTTGTAAAAAAATGAATCCCAAATTTTTAAGGTCAATGAAAATATGATAAAAACCCCATCAAAATATATATGGAACTTAGCAAACTGATTCAAAAGCATATATGGAAGAATATACGTTAAAAAATAGTTAAAGAAATGTTCACAGATAACATGACATAGTACTGGGAATTTGCTTCAAAAGAATCTGGAGTTGGGTAGGGTTTAAGCATGGATAGATGAAAAAGATTGGGCTGCATTGATAATTATCGAAACTGGAGGATGGGCACATGGAAGTTCACTACCCTATTTTCTTTACTTTTTTATGTTTTAAATTTTCTATAAGGGAAAATAGCTAAAACATCTTTTTTGGGGGGGGCAAGGGGTAGAATTGGGGAAAGCCAAATTGGGAGAATTTACAAGAAAGCAATATATTCCAAAGGTGCAGAAATTAAAACAATGTGACATTAGTACAGGAGTATAAAAATAGACTGCTGGAAAAGAATAAAGAGCTCAGAAACAGACCCATGCGTATTTGGGAATTTGATAATATGATAAAAGTAGCATTACAAGTAGTGGGGGAAATAATAGACATTCAACATGTAACTTAGGAAGACTTGATCTATATATGGTGGATGGAAGAAAGTCCATTAAACACGATAACTACTTTATGCTGTCCTCAAACAGATACTTTACATGAACCGAAGCCTAAAGGTAAATAACTAAAAACTGGTAGTACAAAATATAGGCTCTAGCTTTGATTTCGTGATTGTTAACATCATATGTAAAAAGGAAAGGACAGAATGATAAATATAGTATGGTGTCATTTAAAAAAACTACATTTATAAACAATTATATATAATAGATAAGTGTAAATAGATGGATATGTCAAATTATAAAAACAAAACAGGAGTAGAGAATTACAACTCAAACACACCAAAATGGTTGCCACCAGAGGGAGAGATGAACCTGTGCTGATTTTTGCTTTTATTGTGAAAACTGACTTAGATACAAAAGTGCAGTAAATTTCAAAGCACACCACAATTAGTTGTAGAACATACTTCAGAGTTTGGTATGGGTTACAATTCCACAATTTTAGATGTTTATTTTTAGCTGCTCTAAGACCTAGAGACTAAAGGAAATATCAGTATAATATTCAGCAATCCTACTCATTTGTTAAATCTTTTCTTCTCTGTTATACCTTCACCTTCTCCTTTGATCTTTCTTCCAATCTTTATGGGTATTTGGGTTATTCTAACTTTTGCATATTGGAAAGGGCTGTTGATAATATGGATGGTGGGTGGAGCTAGTTGATGTTCTGGAGAGGCGAGTCCCTCTGGGTTTCAGGATTTATCTGGCCTCGGAAACCAATTGGAGGTTGTAGGTTTCTGGAAAGCAATCATAGTGCATGGAACCTTTGTAGAATCTCATATAAAGCCCTAGGTGTTCTTTAGGGTTGGCAGGAATGGTTTTGGTTGGGGATTGGCAAACTGTGATAAGTAGCAATATTGAGCCGAACTTGTGTAAGAGTATTCTCCAGAAGAGTCTCTCAACTCTACTTGAACTCTCTCAGCTGATGATACCATATTTTTTTAAAACTTTTTTTATTGTATAGTATGACATATGTGCAAAGCAAAGAAATAAAAAAGCAATAGTTTTCAAGGCAGTCTTCAAAAAGTGATTACAGGATAGATACCAGAGTTTGTCATGGGCTACCATACAATCCTCTCATATTTTTACTTCCAGCTGCTCCAGAATATAGGAGACTAGAGGACTTAAGTACTTTTTTATCATCACAATCGACTTTTTTTTTCCTTTTGTGAACAATAACATATATAGAAAAAAGCTATGTATTTCAAAGCACAGCGTCACAATTAGTTGTAGAACATATTTCAGACTTTGGCATGGGTTACAATTTCACGATTTTAGGTTTTTACTTCTAGCTGCTCTGAAATACTGTAGACAAAAGAGATATCAATTTAACGATGCAGCATACATATTCATTAGTTAAGTCCTATCTTCTATGTATAATTTAGCCATCACCTCTGATCTTTCCATACCTCTCATTGGGGTTGTTCGGGCTATGGCAATTCTAAATTTTTGATATTGGAAGGGTCTGTCACTAATATGGGGTAGGGAGATGGAACTATCTGATGTTCTGAAGAAACTGGGCCCTCTAGGTTCCAGAACTTATCTGGACCAGGGACCCATCTGGAGGTTGAAGTTTCCTGGAAAGTTACTCTACTGATTGGAACCCTTGTGAAATCTTATATATCACCCTAACTATTCTTTAGGGTTAGCTGAAATAGTCCTGTTTGGGGGTTGGCAGGTTTTGATAGGTAGCAAGTTCTATCCGAAGCTTGTGGAAGAGCAACCTCCAGCATAGCCTCTCGACTCTATTTGAACTCTCTCTGCTACTGATACTTTATTAATTACACTTCTTCTCTCCCTTTTGGTCAGGATGGGATTGTTGATCCCACAGTGTCAGGTCTGGATTCATCCTTGGGAGTCATCTCCCATGTCACCAGGAAGACTTTCACACCTGGATGTCATGTCCCATGGAGCGGAGGGGGCAATGATTTCACTTGCAGAGTTTGGCTTAGACTGAGGCCGCATCGGAGCAACAACAGAGGTCCTCCAGAACTAACTCTTAGGTATACCTATAGGTAGGCTAAGGTTCTGTTACCTACATATGCTTCACAAGATATGCTTACAATCTAGGCCTCTGTTTTCTTATAAGCATTTTCTAAAGATGACCATGCCATTGTTTTTGTTTGTTTGTTTCTGGCTTATTTTGTCTCACCAAATGTGCCATATATTCATTACATCATTGCATGCCTCACTACATTGTTCCTTTTTGTAGCAGCACAGCCTTCATTCATAAGTATGCACCATCGTTCAGCAATCTACTTCTCTGTCAGTGCATCCTTCAGCAACCTGCATTCATCGGGCATCATGAAGAGGGCCCAAAGTCCACAGTACACCAACATTCTCAATTTTAGATAATGTCACTATTCCCAAGATACAGAAAACCAATAAACACATGCTCACCAAATAGGAGATTTAAACCTCTTCTTTACTCTTGTCCCTCACATTATTTACCTCTGCTGTTGCTGTGGTAGTGCTGATGGTTTCCTTTTGAACACAGCTCATAGCTTACAATAGCAGTTTTCCCCCTGTTCCCTGTACTTCAACACTTTTTATACAAGAATCATATCTTTGAAGTAATTCTACAAGAGCTCATATATATTTCTAGTGTGAGTCAGTGAGACACTGAGATCTATACAACCCCTTTCAATCTTGTTCATCTTCAATATGGCAACATTACTTACATACCCACTAGAGAATCACCTTCACTCCTATCTATTCCCTTACATTGGAGTTCAACCTCATTAGCTAATGGTTTACCCATCTCTAGCTTCTATGTATCTCTGAGTTCCCTGTATTCTGTATTATAAGTCTCTGATTATACCTTTATGCTGGCCATAAAAGTGAAATCATACAGTATCTATCCTTTTGTGTCTGACTAATTTTGCTCAGCATTATGTCCTCAAGGTTTATCCAGCTTGCCATGTGCTTCAGGACATAATTTTGTCTTACTGCTGCATAATATTCCATCATATGTATATACCACATTTTGTTGATCAACTCATCTGTTGGTGGGCATTTGGTTTGTTTCCATCTTTTTGGTGATTATGAATAATGCTGCTATGAACATCAGTATGCAAATGTCTGTGTCATTGCTTTCAGCATTTCTGGTATATACCAAGTGGTGCTTTTGCTAGGTCATAAGACAGCTCGATATTTAGTTTCGTACGGAAAAGCCAAACAGTCTTCCATAGTGACTGCACCAATGTACATTCCCACAAGTAGTGCATAAGTGTCCCAGTTTCTCCATATCCTCTCCAACATTTATAATTTCCTGATTGTTTAATAGCAGCCATTCTTATAGGTATGAGGTGTTATCTCATTGTAGTCTTGATCTGCATTTCCCTTATAGTCAGTGAAATTGATCATCTCTTCATGGGCTTTTGAGCCAACTGTATTTGCTCTTCAGAAAAGTGCCTATGCATATATTTAGCTCATTTTATAATTGGATTGCTTGTTCTTTTGTTGTTGAGTTGTATGATTTCTTTGTATATACAGGAAATCAAACCTTAGTCTGGTAACTGATTTCCAAATATTTTCTCCCATTAAGCTGGCTGCCTCTTCACCTTTCTTAACAAAGTCTTTTGAGATGTAGAAGCATTTGATTTTGAGGAGTTACTATTTATCTATTTTTTCTTTTGTTACCTGTGTTTTGGGTGTAAAGTTTAGGAAGCTACCTCCTATTACTAGATCTTGAAGATGTTCCCCTACATTTTCTTCTAGAAGTTTTATGGTACTAGTTCTTATATTTAGGTGTTTGATTTGATTTGAGTTAATTTTTGTGTAAGGTGTAAGATAGGGTCCTCTTTCATTCCCTTGGCTATTCATACCCAGTTCTTCCATGCCCAATTATTGAAAAGACTATTTTGTCCCAGTTCAGAAGATTTGGGGGCCTTGTCAAAAATCAGTTGATCATAGATTTGGTGGTCTATTCCTGCACTCTCAGTTTGATTTCATTGGTCAATACTTCTGTCTTCGTGCCAGTACCACACTGTTTTGACCACTATGGCTTTATAATAGGCTTTAAAGTCAGGGAGTGTTAATCATCCTACTTTGTTCTTCTTTTTAAGGATGCCTTTAGCTATTCAGGGTCTTTTTCCTTTCCAGATGAATTTGGTAGTTAGCTTTCCCAAATCTTCAAAGTAGGTTGTTGGAGTTTTGATTTGTACTGTGTTGAATCAGTAGATTAATTTGGGAAGAATTGACATCTTAACTATAGTTAGCCTTCTGATCCATGAGCAGGGAATGTCTTTCCACCTGTTTAGATCTCCTTTGATTTCTTTTAGCAATGTTATGTAGTTTTCTGTGTACAAGTCCTTTATATCCGCAGTTAAATTCATTCCTAAATATTTGATTCTTTTAGTTGCTATTTTGAATGGATTTTTTTCCTTAACTGATTCCTCAGCTAGCTCATTGCCTGTGTATAGAAAGGTTACTGATTTTTGCACATTAATTTTATATCCTGCTACCTTGCTGAATTTCTTTATTAGCTCAAGTAACTTTGCTGTAGATTTCTCAGGATCTTCCAAGTATAGTATCATATCCTCTGCAAATAATGAGAGTTTTACTTCTTCCTTTCCAATTTGGATGCTTTTTATTTCTTTGTGCTACCTGATTGCTCTAGCTAGAACTTCTAGCACAATGTTGAGTAATAGTGGTGACAGTGGGCATCCTTGTCTTGTACCTGATCTTAGGGGGAAGACTTTCATTCTCTCTCCATTGAGTACGGGGCTGGCTATCAGTTGTTCATATATTCCCTTTATCATATTGAGGTAGTTACCTTTGATTCCTATCTTTTGCATCATTTTTATCAGAAAAGGATGCTGAATTTTGTTGAACACTTTTTCAGCATCAATTGAGGTGATCATGTGCTATTTCCCTTTTGATTTGTTAATGTGCTGTATTACATTGATTGATTTTCTTGTGTTGAACCATCCTTGCATTCCTGGTATAAACCCCACTTGGTTATGGTGCATAATTCTTTTAATGTGTTGTTGGATTCGATCTGCTAATATTTTATTGAGAATTTCTGCAGCTATGTTCATTAGGGAGATTGGCCTGTAGTTTTCCTTTCTTATAGCATCTTTACCTGATTTTGATATTAAAGTGATATTAGCTTCATAAAATGAGTTAGGTAGACTTCCTTTTTCCTCATTGTTTTTTTGGAAAAATTTGAGCAGGATTGGTGTTAGCTCTTTCTGGAATGTTTGATAAAATTCCCCTGTGAAGCCATCTGGCCCTGGGCTTTTCTTCGTAGGCAGATTTTTGATAACTGATTGAATTTCTTTACTTGTGGTTGGTTTGTTGAGATCTTCTATTTCTTCCCGAGTCAGTGTAAC
Source organism: Tamandua tetradactyla (assembly GCF_023851605.1). Lineage (NCBI taxonomy): Eukaryota > Metazoa > Chordata > Mammalia > Pilosa > Myrmecophagidae > Tamandua > Tamandua tetradactyla. Next base: position 42,458,455 of record NC_135329.1, read on the forward strand.
TTGTCTGTGTGTCTCTAAGAATTTGTCCATTTCATTTAAGTTGTCTAGTTGTTGGCATATAGTTGTTTATAATATCCTCTTATGATTTCATTTATTTCTTCAGGGTCTGTGGTAATGCACCCTTCTCATTGTTGATTTTGTTTATTTGCATCCTCTCTCTTTTTTCTTTCTCAGTCTTGCTAGCGTCCCATCAATTTTATTGATTCTCTCAAAGAACCAGCTTTTGCTTTTACTGATTCTGTCTATTGTTCTTTTGTTCTCCCATTCATTTATCTCCACGTTAATCTTTGTTAGTTCTCTTCTCCTATATACTTTGGGGTTAGTTTGCTGTTCTTTCTCAAGTTCCTCCAAGTTTGCTGTTAAGTCCTCAATTTTTGCTCTTTCTTGTTTTTTAATATAGGCATTTAAGGCAATAAATTTCCCTCTTAGCACAGACTTTGCCACATCACATAAGTTGTGATAAGTTGCATTCTCATTTTCATTCATCTCTAGATAGCTGGAGATGAATTTCTTCTTTGACCCACTAGTTGTTTAAGAATGTGTTATTTAATCTCCATATATTTGCTAATGCTCTCATTCTTTGGTGATTATTGAGATCCAGCCTCAAACCATTGTGATCAGAGAAAGTGCTTTGAATAATTTCAATATTTTAAATTTATAAAGATGTGTTTTGTCTCCCAGCATATGATCTATCCTGGAGAATGTTCCATGAGCTCTAGAGAAGAATGTATAAAATTGTGCTTTGGGGTGCAATGACCTATATATGTCCACTAGGTCTAATTCATTTATCAAGTTATTTAACTTCTCTATTTCCTTGTTGATCTTCTGTCTGGTTGTTCTATCTATAGAGGAGAGTAGTGTATTGAAGTCTCCTACTATTATTGTTGAAACATCTATTACTTCCTTCACATTTGCCAATGTCTGTCTCATGTACTTTGGAGCTTCTTGATTGGGAGCATATACATTTATGATTGTTATCTCCTCTTGGTGAACTGACCCTTTAATTAGTATATAGTGTCCTTTTTTCTATCTTATGATGTCTTTACATTTAAAGCCATTTTTTTCTGATATTAGTACAGCAAGTCCTGCTTTCTTTTGGTTACAACTTGCATGGAAGATCTTTTTCCATCCTCTCACTTTCAATCTGCTTGTATCCTGTGTCTAAGATGAGTCTCCTGTAAGCAGCATATAGCTGGATTATGTTCCTTAATCCATTCTGCAAAACTGTATCTTTTAATCGGCAAGTTTAGTCCATTAACATTCAAAGTTGTTACTGAAAAGGTGTTTCTTGATTCCATCATCTTATTTTTTAAATTTTATTTGTTAAATCTATATATTCCTTTCCCTCTTTCTTTTTATATTCTTTAAATTACCCTTAGTGGTACTTTCCAATTGTGTGCCCTCCTGCAGACCTCACTCTTCTGTCTTTTTTTTCAGCTGGCAGAACGCTTTTTAGTATTTCTTGTAGGGCTGGTCTCTTGTTGACATATTCTTTCAGAACTCCTTTGTCTGTGAAAACTTTCACCTCTCCCTCAACTTTTTTTTTATTAATTAAAGAAAAAAAAAGAAATTAACACAACATTTAGAAATCATTCCATTCTACATATGCAATCAGTAATTCTTAACATCATCACATAGATGCATGATCATCATTTCTTAGTACATTTGCATCGATTTAGGAAAAGAACTAGCAAAACAACAGAAAAAGATATAGAATGTTAATATACAGAAAAACATAAAAATAATAGTAATAATAAAAAAAGAAAAGGAAAAAGAAAAAAAACAAAAGACACAAACAAACAAACAAAAAAACTATAGCTCAGATGCAGCTTCATTCAGTGTTTTAACATAATTACATTACAATTAGGTATTATTGTGCTGTCCATTTTTGAGTTTTTGTATCTAGTCCTGTTGCACAGTCTGTATCCCTTCAGCTCCAATTACCCATTAGCTTACCCTGTTTCTAACTCCTGCTGGTCTCTGTTACCAATGACATATTCCAAGTTTATTCTCGAATGTCGGTTCACATCAGTGGGACCATACAGTATTTGTCCTTTAGTTTTTGGCTAGACTCACTCAGTATAATGTTCTCTAGGTCCATCCATGTTATTACATGCTTCATAAGTTTATTCTGTCTTAAAGCTGCATAATATTCCATCGTATGTATATACCACAGTTTGTTTAGCCACTCGTCTGTTGATGGACATTTTGGCTGTTTCCATCTCTTTGCAATTGTAAATAATGCTGCTATAAACATTAGTGTGCAAATTCTCCCTCAATTTTAAAGGACAATTTGGCTGGGTGCAGCATTCTTGGCTGGAAGTCTTTCTCTTTCAGGATCTTGAATATATCATATCACTGCCTTCTAGCTTCCAGGGTGCTAGTTGAGTAGTCTGAACTCAGTCTTATTTGATTTCCCTTGTATGTAGTAGATTGTTTTTCTCTTGCTGCTTCCAGGATTTTCTTCTTCTCTTCAACATTTGACAGACTGATTAGTATGTGCCTTGGGGAAGGCCTATTTGGATTTATTCTGTTCAGCATTCTTTGGGTTTCTTTGACTTGTATATTTGTGCTCTTTATGAGGGTTGAGAAGTGTTCCCCCCATTATACCCTCAATTACTCTTCCTAACCCTTTACTCCTCTCTTTACCTTCTAGGACACCAATGATTCTTATATTTCTGTGCTTTGTTTTGTCTATCATTTCTCTGAATTCCCATTCAATTTTTTCCATCTTTTTTGCCATTTGCTGTTTTGAGTCTTCAGAGTCAATTGTCCTGTCCTCTACATCACTTATTCTTTCCTCTGTCTCTTCAAATCTGGTGTTGTGTGCCTCTAGTATGTTTTTTATTTGGTCAACAGTCTTTAGTCTGTGTGATTTCTGCTATTTTTCTATTTATTCTTTCAAATTCCTCTTTGTGCTCTTCTACTGTCTTCTTGATCTCTTTATGTCATTTGCTGTCCCACTTATTTTATTAAGTAGAGTTGTATGAACATCTTTGATTAGTTGTTCCAACATCTGTGTCTCCTCGGGTGTTTTAATTTGGTCATTAGGCAGTGATATATCTGTCAGCATTGTGATATGTTTAGTGATCTTCTGCTGTCTTCATCACAATAGACATCTTGATTGATTTACTTTGGGAGTTGACTTCTTTCAGTAGTCTAAGGCCTTGTGTTTGCAGGATGGTTGTACAGCAGGGAGCAGGGCATGGGATGGAACTCTCAGTATGATGATTTGTCCCAGGGCAAGTATGTGCACAGGTTGAGAATGTTATGCTGGTGCTTGTGAACATGGGTGCCCAGCAGCCAGGGAGAATGTAGCTGTGTGGGTGCACTGGTCTGGGGGAAATAACCCTCTTATGCACTGGTCTAAGGCATGGGGCTCTTTGTGTGCATGTGTAGACCTGTGGCAGCAGGTCAGTGTTATGCCTTCATGGATTGGGGACAGATGTGACCCAGCTGCACAGGTCAGGGCTTTCTCAGAGTTGGGAAGTGAGGCTGAGGGCCTTGTACATGTGCAGTTCTAGGACTGCTGTAATATGCAGTTCCCAGAGCTGAATGACATGATTGGGGGGCATGTGCATGCATGGGCCTGGGAGTGCTATAAATGGGTGTGCTGAGCTCAGGGAGGTAGGGTGAGGCTGTACAACACTATGGGCAGAGGTAGCCTAGGTATTGAGGTGAGTGCCTACAACCTTTATGCGCTGGTAAAAGCCTGCAGGCAACAGGAGGGGGAGGAAGTGCTTGGGAGGGGTATAGGAGAGGTGGGTTGGGCTTCATTTGGGGTCGGGGTGTGAGGCAGGTACGTGTGCTGGGGACTGGTGGGGTGTGAGTGCCTGGAGAAGGTGAGGAGTTCTTGTGCATGGGGTGTGGGGTGAGTCTCCAGTCACAGGGCTGCGCTGGTGAGGGTAGTGTGCCCTAGGAACATGGCCTGGCTTACTTCCTAGTCCAGTGTACCCATCTGTGCACTCCTGCGAACTCCACACCTCCACACCAGACTCCAGCTTTCTGCCTCTCAGTTCCTCAGCCTCTGCAACAAGGGCTGCAGCACATGTCGTGGAAGGCTCTCCCAGGTCAGCTGCACTCCTGAATTGCTGCCTCAGTTGCCCTCCTGTCCCTTCTCTAACTTTTCTGAACAACAGGGCCAATCTCAAGCCGCTCTAGTCAGCCATCTTCCTGGAAGTCTCTGATACCTTACTTTTTATAATTATTTTCCTCCTTTTGGTCAAGAAGGCATTGTTAATTCCATGATGCCAAGGCTAAGCTTTCCTCCCTGAGTGTCATGTCCGTGAAGGAGGGAGGGTAATGATTTCACTTGCAGAATTGGGCTTAGAAAGAGAGAGGCCACATCTGAGCAACGAAGGAGGTCCTCTGGAAGTAACTCTTAGGATATCTATAAGTAGGCTAAAGCTTCCCCACTAAATAAATAAGCTTTACAAGAATAAGCCTTGATCAAGATCCGGGGCTTTGTGTTTTAACTTGGGAGTCCCTAATATTTGAGACAGTATCAGGGTTTCCCTGGTGGTAAAGTTTAATAGTTCTGTATTTTTTTCTCCAGTACCTCAAGGGACTTTGTGAATACTTGTTAATTATCTGCTCAACACACTTTTGGATGTATCCAGGCATTACATTAAGCTACACAGAATTACAGGCCCTCATTCCCATTCTGGGCTTCCTGGGTTTGGGTTGTTTAAATGATCTACCCATGTAGTACACACTACTGAAAATTTAGGTTCCAGACAAAATAAACTTTCTTCTTTTGGTCTCACAGAGTAGGTGATATTCTAAAATACAGACAATATCTTCCTTACTCCTGTATTCTGGTGTACCTTAATCCTGACCCCATCAGCTTCATTCTTATCTCTAATTGAAGCTGATCTCTTTTTCAGATTCTTTAACAGTTGTTGTATGTAGCAATGCTGACCTTCAAGAACTGCAGAACTCTGAGTCTTAAGTGTCATACAGGTACCCAAAGTTCCAGGGAAATGCTAGGTTATAGATATATAGCGCAGCCTCTTAATATCTAAAAATAGCAATTACTGCTCTGGATTACATGTGACTGCTATAAGAGCTTACAATCTAGGCCCAAATTTTCTTATACATTTTTTTTTTTATGAGACCATACAATACTTGCTCTTTTGTTTCTGACTTATTTTGCACCACATAATGTCCCATTGGTTCATTCACAATTCTGCATGCCTCATGACTTTTTTTCTTTCTGTAGGAGAATGATACTTAATCATAGGTATACACCATAGTTCACCATTCTGTCAGTGTATCCTTCAGCCCCCCTCCATCCATTGGGCATCATGTAAATTGTCCAAAGTCAACAGTTTATCAACACTCAGTTTTAGACAAATTTCATTGCTCCCAGGAGAAAAATAACTGATAAACACACCATCACCAAACATAAATCCAAACCTTCCCTTAACTCTTGTTCCCCTCCCATTATTTACCCTTGGTATTGCTGTGCTACTGTTGATATCTTCCTGTTAAATATAGCCCATGGCATGCACTAGCAGTTCTCCTCTTATGTCCCAAATCTTTGTACAAGATTCACACCTTTGAAGTAGTTCATGCAAGAACTTATTTATATTTGTAGTATTAATTAGTGGGATGCATGTCTCTATACAATCCCTTTCAGTCATGTTCACCTTCAATATGATAATATTACTTACAGAGCCACTAATGAACTATCTTCAGTTCTATCCATTCTTGTACCTTTAAGTTCAACCTCATTAGCTAACAATTCATCCATCTCTAGCTTCTGTGTATCTCTTGGTCTTTTATATTCTATAGTATGATCCCCTGAGTTTACCTTTACCATGGTCATAAAAGCAAAATCATACTGTATCTACCCTTTTGTGTCTGGCTTATTTCATTCAACATTAGGTCCTCCAGGTTCATCCATCTTGTCATGTGCTTTAGGATGTCATTTCACCTTACTGCTGCATAATATTCCATTGTATGTATATATTACAATTTGTTTATTCATTCATCTGTTGATGGGCACTTGGATTGTTTCCATCTTTAAGCGATTGTGATTAGTGCTGCTATGAACATCAGTGTGCAAATGTCTGAGTCACTGCTTTCAGCTCTTCTGGGTATGTACTGAGTAGTGGTATTGTCAGGTCATAGGACAACTTGATATTTGGTTTTTAAGGAACTACAAGACTGTCTTCCATAGTGGTTGTAGCACTACACATTCCCATGGGCAGTTCATAAGCATCCCAGCTTCTCCACATCTTCTCCAATATTTATAGTTTCCTGTTTGTTTAATAGCAGCCATTTTTACAGGTGTGAGGTGGTAACTCATTGTAGTCTTGATCTGCATTTCCCTTATAGCTAATGAAAATGATCATCTCTTCGTGAGCTTTTCAGTCATCTGTATTTGCTATTTTTAAAAGATTTTTTAGCTATAGCTGTCATGTACTCTCAAAAAAAGGAGTAGAAACAAATATGACAAAATATTAATAATTGCTAATTCTGGGTTTGGTGGATTGTAGGAACATAGTCACTTTTTAAAAATAAAATTCCTTGTACTTTTTTCTGTATCTTTTAAATTTTTCAAAGTTGAAAAGGAAAAGTAAATAAATCATTGAAATAACAAAATCACTAAAAAAGTTTGGGTCTACATAAGCTCTCAAGAAAAAAGGCTGAACAAAAAGATGTAAGGGTTCAAAGAAGAGATTGTGAAAACAAAGAGATAAATGGAAGAGAAAATTAGAGTGATCTAAGCTAAAACAGAAGCTCTCAAAAGTAGAATAAATTTGATGGGAAATTTAGTCCTTGACATGTGAGATAGAACTGAAGAAATCACACAGGACAACATGCAAAATGGCATACTAAAGTAACTAGAGATAGCGATAGCTATGAACACATGAAAAATAATACATGTATGTTTGGCACTCTAAAGAAATAGAAGGGTAAAAAATCAAAGATATGCTGGCATAGAAGTGTCCTTAAAAATGAAAATTTGTATTTGTAGATTTTATGTTCCAAGAAAAAAAGTGATACAGAAAGATTGATAACATAAAGTACTTTAAGTAGCTCAACTTCAAGGTTAAGGAAAGAAACCTTTTGGGGTCTAGGAATAAAAGGCATAGCATGCACAAGGTGGGAAGAAAATTATGCTGGCCTCAGACTTTGCAGCAAAACTCAAAGCCAGAAGACTCTGGAACAATATCTCTAATGTTTTTAAGGAAACAAAGCATGATTGACATTTAACCAGACAAGATTTACTCTAATTATAAAAGTAATGGATAAACTTTCTTAAGCAATCAAAGAACCCAGGGAAAATCCATCCAAGTAAAAGAAAAATCCATCAAGATAAAGAAATCAGGGATGAAAAAGCCGAGGTGGAACAATTGGTGGTGAGATTAAAATTCACTTAGAGAAAATTAAGACTAAACTAATATGAATATCTCTTATAGAAAAATAGAATGCAAATGAAACTTGAAAATTAAAAATTGGAGTGAAACTGAGTCAGTGTATTGTTACTTCTTTAGCAGACAGCCATTTCTACTCTCTTCCTTTCCCATGAATGCTGATTCTATTCAGGTGTCTATTCAATGTGAATGGGCCAGTTCCAGGACGTGAAATCAGGATTGGTCTAAACCAGTCTTAATTGCTCCATTCCTACCTTTCATCATCTAGCCAATGAAATAGAAGTGGAATCTCTGGGGATTTCTGGGAAGGATTTTTTTCACCGCCAGCCATATGATGAAACTCTCCATTTCTTGCCTCTGCCATTATTGTATGAGGACGTGATGGTTGGAGCTCAAGTAGCCATCCTGCGACCATGAGGGGTTAACCAAGGCAACTGCAGAGAAACTGACATGGTTGAGTAACAGAATGAACTGATTTTGCTATTTTAAGTTGTAAACTGTCTCAGCTGCACCAGAAAGCAGCCTAATGTAAAATAATCAAAAAATTCTCATGTGACAGGAGAAGGTGGAAGGAGAATAACTGTCTGTATTTTATTATTATTTTTTTTTTTTAAAGAGAGAGGGAGGAAGGGAAGGAAAGACAGAGAGAAGGAAGGAAGGATAGAAGGAAGGAAGAAAGGGAAACATCTTTAAACATTTTCTTGTTTTTATTGTATTTTGTTTGTTTGCTTGTTTTTTACATGGGCTGGGGCCGGGAATCGAACCGAGGTCCTCCGGCATGGCAGGCAAGCACTTTGCCCGCTGAGCCACCGCGGCCCGCCCTATTTTATTATTTTTAATAGCAGGAAGTCAATAGATTTTTCTCTATTTGAAACATGAAATTTAAACATTTGACCCAAACTTTTTAAAGGTTTTTTTTTTAACTTTAAAGGGATAGTTGAGGAAACATTATATTTTCTTAAAAAGAAACATATATGAAAATTCAGGAATTTTTCAAGTGTTTTTTTCTTTTGCTATATACAAGTAAGTTATATTTAATATGATTATGCATATATTATAGATTTGGAGAGATTCTTTTCCTTTTTCTGCAAATGTCTTGAATGCTATTTGTTCTGTAATTGTTAATAAAGCCTAAATCCTAGAGTGAGATTTTGCATGACTCAAAAAAAAAAAACATTTCAGTACTTTTATTACAATGGTTGACTTTTTAAAATAATAAAAATGCTTCATTTATGCAAAAAAGCAATTATTTATTTAAAATGACGAAAGGCTCTTACAGTTTTTTGATTGGAAAAACATGCTATGCATTGATGCTGCTCTGCAGCACAAGTAAGGAAAGAATAAATCTGACATCTTTTTAATAATTTATAATTAATAAAAATACAACTTGTTTTTATTGTATACGGAGATTTTAAAGTAAGAAAATTTAGTGCACACATTCAAACTAAAGCCAATTCTAAGAAATACAAAAAGGCAAATTCAAATTGATCAAACAATCCCTTAATATATGGCCACTTGGGCATGAGCTGGTCCCCTAGGGATACAAAATGAAGAGGACTAACCAGCCTGTTCCTCAAGAATATTATTGTCATTTAATCCTTACTAAAGACTGCTGTTTTAGAGTTAGATTGTATCCTGCTCAGCTAACCTGACATGGCTTAAGCTATGAAGACATAACAAGATGTCTGGAGGTATGTGTTCCAAGTCTGGTGCTTGGGTCATCACGTTAACAAGTATCCAGGGTCTTTCTATTTTTCTGTTGTCATCCTCAGCATGTGAGCTTTTGGCTGCCATAGTTTCAAGCATCATGTTATCACACAACCATTTTCAAGGCAGGAAAAGGTATGGGTCCTCAAACAGCAGTCTTTTCATCTAGGAGAAATTGCTTCCAAGCACACTCAAAAGTAGAATCTCCTTATCTCTCATTGGCCAGAAGCAGTTTTTATAGGAACCCCTGTATATAAAGGACTATCCTGAAAAGGAGAAAGGAACTGGTAGGATGCACTCACTCCCCACATAATTGCTACGCAGAACAAAATGGGGCTCCATGAGCAGTAAGGAAGGGCAGCCTACTAACAGGGCTTGCCTTATTTGTTATATGTTCCAAGCAGCATTAGGCAACAACGCTGATTTCATAAGACTTTGGGTACTGGAAGGAATTGCAGAAGAAATAAAGTTGATGCTTACAAAGTTAGCACTCCCTGGGGAGAGAAAGTGAAATACACAAATAAGATAAACCAATGAAAGACAGAAGATGATCAAGTTCAAAATTTCACAATATGTCCTACACGTGTGATGTAATTTAAGACATGAAGAGTAACCAAAGTGACCAGTAATGGCTGCATGGAGAAGGATGGACTTAAGTTGAACTTAGGGGCTGGATAAAACTTGGATAATAAGGTGGAAAGAAGAGGGATTTGAATTTCCCTTGGTGTGAGTGTGGGGCCAGGGCACTGAAATTGCAAGGACATTCCCAGAACGTGGGCTTGATCGAGAATTGAAGCTGGCCCCTGGCCAGATAGCATGCAAAGCCAAGAATTTCCTATTAAATGGTCAGAGGGTGAAGTCAATCCAGAAAGCCTAGAATATAGCCCAAAAGAGGCATGCTAACTGAGAGAGCTGAAAGGAGGGGAAATTTTTAGTCAAATTGATGATTGCTGATGTTGACTTAATGCTTACTATGTGCCATGCACTGTTCTAAGTTCTCCAACTATATTAACTCACTTAATCATCATAACAATCTTATGGAGTAGTATGATGCTTATTATTAGTCTTTTCCCCATTTTATAATGAGAAAACTGAGGCCCAGGATGATACGGTAACTTGCCCAGTGTTATACCTGTAGGAAGTAATGAAGGCAGGATTTAACCCAAGCCATCTGGTAAAAGCCCAGAATTCTGCATCCCTGTAGAATTAAGTGGCAGGGGATGAAAACCAGATTCAAGGGCCAGTACACCAGGATTTGGAATAATATCTAGGGGGTGGAGCTTAAGGAGATTTCCTGAAGTGCTGAAGCATTCTTTGAGTGACTTTTATGCAGCCCTCTGGGCTTGCCCATGAGCGTGAAGGTTCAGACAAAATAATTACTGGATAAAAGAACAGCCAAGCAAAGACAATGAGGTGGGACTCTCCAAAGCCTGCTGCTGGGACTCTGAGAATAGTGGGTGCCTGTTAGAATTTGTTAGAATGATTGAGAAACATAGGCTGTGTCAAATCTGGGAGGACTTTGGCAGGAAGAAAGAGGATGGCTTAAAACAATTGCTTGTGAAGTTAAAACCAACCCACTAATGGACATACACAAGTAATTAGGGGAAAAAGCCTTTTATTCTGGGAAATCATTTTATTGGTTAACTCATTACCCTTATTCAGGAAGAAGTTTTCCAACAGTAATCTTCTTTTTTTTTTTCTCACAATCATATGGTCACATTGTAAAAACCATATAGTTATACAATCATCTTCAAGATTCAAGAACTGAAACACAGCTCAGCAGTTTCAGGTACTTCCCTTTAGTCACTCCAGTACACCATAAACTAAAAAAGAGTATCTATATAATGCATAGAATAACCTCCAGGATAACCTCTCAACTCCATTTTAAATCTCTCAGCCACTGAAATTTTATTTTGTCTCATTTTTCTCTCCCCTCTTTTGGTCAAGAAGAATTTCTCAATCCCATGATGCTGAGTCCTGGCTTATCCCGGGAGTCCTATCCTATATTGCCACAGAAATTTATATCCCTTGCAATCATGTCCCATGTAGGGGTAGGGCAGTGAATTCATCTGCCAAATCGGTTTAGAGAGAGAGGCCACATCTGAGCAACAAAAGAGGCTTTCTGGGGATGACTTCTAGGCATAATTGTCAATAGGCTTAGCTTCTCCTTTGCAAGAATAGTTTCATAGGGGTGAATCCTAAGATCAAGGGCTCAGCATATTGAATTAGTTGTCCCCACTGCTTGCGATAATATCAGAAATTCCCCAAATGGGGAAGTCAAACAGTAATCTTGACAGAGATCTGTTACTATCCTTTCCACTAAGTCTCAATTCTAAGGAATTGTCTGAGACTGCACCTATAATAGTCTTTCAAATTAGGTGGCACTCAAATTAGGTTTATGCCTCTTCTTGCTTTTCCTCATAGTTAGGGTAATTCTTTTCTCTTTCCTAAATAATTATACTGGGCTGGAACAGAGATACCTCTCTGAAGAGCACTAGATAGATAAGTTGGGGGATGGCTTTGACTATAGTTTGTGAATGTGATTTCAGTTGACAAGAGAAATTCTTTAGTAATATAAATAAAATGCCACAATCATCTTTTGCTTATTATTACTATGTGAGATATTGGCAAGTTACTTAACTTTGCTGTGTCTCCTTTCCTTGCCTGTAAAATGGAATTATCAGTAACACCTATTTCATAGGGTTCTTGTGAAAAATTAAATATGATAATACATGCAAGAACTCCTAAAACAGTTCTTGGCTCATAGCACAGTGCTCAATAAATATTTACTGTTATTGTTACTGTATTTTCATTCCCCAAACTCTAAGGAAAGTTTTTAGCTTTGGACAGCCTCAGTAAGAGCTTTGTGCCAATCAGCCTGTTTTGCAGTAGCACACCTGAAAGTGAGTGAGTTGGCTTCTGAGAACAAATGAAATCATTGGGTCTAAGAGAAAATTATTTTTTAACAAAATCTCTGAAAATAGATACAAAGTAGACAAAATACCAGAATCACTGGATTTTCTTTTTTAAAATTTTATTTCTTCTTAGCATCTTCTTGTGTGACCAAAATATGTCACAAAGGATATTTGTAACTGATTGATTTTCTGCTAAATTTTATTTTCAGTATTTTATTTAGGTCTAAGAATTTATATTTCTGATTAGATATGCTTTTTATTTCTGGGTATTCTATTTTTTCCAAACTAAATAGCCCAAAGTAATCTCACCATGTATATTTATCTACTAGAGATGGTTTAGGATAAAACTAATATAGTAGAAAGTTTTATGAATTTCTCTGCTTTTCAAATATGGTTTATTTTTTCTCAAGGCCTGTGTTATTATTTTGTTCTTAGGATGCATCTACTTTTTATTTTTTACTAGAGTTGTAGGTTTACAGAAAAACTGTGCCTAAAATATGCCATAAACTAGAAAGTGATATCTATATAATGCATAGAATATTGCTTGTGTATGTCCTTAAATAGGTTGGTTTAGCTTCACAAACAATTTTCTTAGCCTTTTATTAACACCTTAGGTACATTAATTAGTCATAAAAGAACATTTTTGTAATTATACTATTAACTATAATCCATCATTTACAGTTAGGTTCACTGTTTGTGTTGTACAGTCCTAGTTGTAAAATTATTGTTCTAGGAACATATATGCAACCTAAAATTTCTCTTTTTAACCACATTCAAATGTATAATTGGGTGCTGTTAATTATGTTCACAATGTTGTGCTACCAGCACCATCATCCATTACTAAAAGTTTTCCATCAGCCTGATAGAAACTCTGTATACTTTCAGCACTAACTCGCCATTCCCACACCCACTGCAGCCCTTGGTAACCTATATTCCAGATTCTGACTCTATGAGTTTGCTTATTCTAATTATTCCATATCAGTAAGATCATACAGAACTTGTCCTTTCATGTCTGGCTTATTTCACTCAACATGATGTCTTCTAGATTCATCCATGTTGTCACATGTATCAGGAGCTCATTCCTTTTTTTATGGCTGAATAATATTTCATTGTATGTGTATTTTATTTATCCATTCATCAGTTGATGGAACTTCATCTTTTGGCAATTGTGAATTATGCCACTATGAACATCAGTGTGCAAATATCTGTTCAAGTCCTGATTCCAGTTCTTTTGACTATATACTTAGAAATGGGATTGCCAGACCATATGGTAATTCTATACTTAACTTTCTGAGAAACCACCAAACTATCTTCTACTCTGGCTTTACCATTTTACAATACCACCAACAATGCATGTGTTTTCCTAATGCTCCACATCCTCTCCAATCCACGTAATTTCTTTTTATAGAGGTAGCTATCCTATTAAATGGTATCTCATTTTGGTTTTGATTTGCATTTCCCTAATAGTTAATGATATTGAGCAGTTTTTCATGTGCTTTTTGGCCATTTGCATGTCTTCTTTGGAGAAATGTCTATCCAAGTCTTTTGCCCATTTTTTAGATGGTTTGTTTGTCTTTTTATTGAGTTGTAGGATTTCTTATATGTTCTGGGTATTAAACCCTCTCTCACTAAATAGGTTATCTTTATCTTTTATGACAAAGTTCTTTGAAGGGTGCATCTATTTTACTCTGACTTTTCCATTTTATTTTATTTTTTAGTTTACCTTTATTTGAGCAGTGGCATGGTAAAAACAAGTATATATTTTCCTGGGTATTATAGCTAAACATATTCTTCCTTCTTTTTTTAAAAAATATTTTTACCATTATAAGAGAAAAATATATTTTGATTCACTCTTTTTGGTCTCCACATAAACTGTGCTCTACGTGTCCAAGCTCTGCTCTTGTGTCAGGAGGTTTGCGCTGGTGACCAAGCCCAGGAAAAAGGAAAAATCAAGCCAGTTCCTGAACTTTGGGTACAAGAACTGAAGGGACATTCTGAAGCATCAAGTCTAAATCCCTGAGCAGAGATATAAGACCCAGGTGTGAAGTGGAGGGTCTGTGCAGAGGTAGACAAGATGGAAAGAATGGTTTCTTAGGAAGCCAGAACCAGGGATGATAGCTTGAGGTGATACCAGGTGGAGAGAGAGAATCTCTTATAGTCTGCTTGTGATCTGATACCAAGAGGGAGCAGGTTGCTTACTATGGGCCTCAGTTAGGAAAATAGAAGTGATTCATTTAGAAGGAATCAAACAAAGGTAGCTGACATGGTGAATCAGGCAGAATTTATTTCTTGAATAGCTTAATTATGCATTTCCACACTTTCCATTGGATAAGAATGAGTCAAAATACAAAAGCTGGAAGGAACTTTAGAGATCGACAGACCCAACCTTTCATTTTACTTACAAGACTGGAGCAGGTTGTTTAACTCATTTCTCTAGCATTTCACAGCTGATTAAAGAAAGAGCAGAACTCAAATCTGGTTTATTTTCTTTTGGACCTCTAATACAGTATTATTTGTTGAAAAAGATCGACACTCTAACATTTCTATTTTTCTCCATATAAACATATATATATATATATACATTTCATTGAAATAATGACAGAAAACAATTGTCAGGAGAATTATTCTGTTGAACCCTCATTGCTGGACTCTTTGCTAAGAACTCTTTGATCTATTTCATCCTTCTATAAAATGTCCCAAATCACAATGTTGCCACATATTCCTGAGGCTCTTTCTCAGCCTACTACATCTAGATAGAATATCTCTACTGGTGGCAAAACTGGATTTTTATTTTCTTATTTGTGGCTTTTTTTCTCTTTCATACAAAATTAAAATAACTTTAAGTCTTTTCTCTTTCAAACCTCTAGTATTTTTTTCATTTGACAATATCAATCCCCATATATCATAAGAATGGTGGTATTGTTGGAAATTTCTCCTTGTAGCTCAACTCCTGTAGAATAAATTGGCTGTACATAGCTTAAACGAAGAGTGAATGTCACTTTTCTTTTGTGAATGCAGAATTGTTTCCTCATAGGTTTAGAAAACATTTTACATAAATAAACTCTGTGAAGCTTGGAGTTAAAATCAGGAAGCAGCTGGCATCTGAAACTACCTATTTGACTATCATCTGTTTAAACAAGCAAGAAGGATGCTGTGAAATCTAAAGTAAATACAAAGGAGTATTTAAACAATATATAAAAGAGACTTAAAACAAACCCTATTTAATCCTTTTAAATGGTGCATCTTTCCCTGTGGTAGTAGAACATGCCAATTAATGGAATATCCTGAAAAGCAAAACCTCTCATGGATATACTGTGAGGGGAGATAGTGTATGTATTTAAGGGTGTCTTTTAAAGGAAAGCCAGCCACGCTTTTGAATGTTATATGAAACATAAAAAAATGAAGTCAGAACACTAGAAAGGAAAGATAATGCCAGTAAGTACCACAAAAGTTATACAGATGATAACAGGGAAAGTGGAAATTGACTTTTCACGGCTAACATTGTGTAAAGAAACCCAAAATGATCTGCTTTGTCCAGCTACTGAGTGCACTCTCTCTTAGATTTGGATGAACTGTTTCAACTGAGAATTGAATAATAATAATTACCAGCATTTGCTGAGAACATTCAGATATACTAAATACCTTATATTGTTTATTTAAGGATTCCTCTCAATACTTTGCAAGGTATTTATTGTTCATTTTAGGAACATTTGCATCACTCCAGAAAAAGAATAATAATTAAAAAGAGACTTATACATACCATACCCCTTACTATTTCCTTTCATCGACCCATAGTATTTCAACCTACACATTTTTTTTACCTTTAATCCCCCCTATTATTTATTTATTTATTTAATCATTTTTTTTTTACTCATCTGTCTATACCCTAGATAAAAGGAGCACCAGACACAAGGTTTTCACAATCACATGGTCACATTGTAAACACTATATAGTTATACAATTGTTTTCAAGAATCAAGGCTACTGGAGCACAGCTCAACAGTTTCAGGTACTTCTCTCTAGCCACTCCAATACACCATAAACTAAAAAGGGATATCTACATAATACATAAGAATAACCTCCAGAATAACCTCTCAACTCTGTCTGAAATCAACCAGCCACTGAAACTTTATTTTGTCTTACTTCTCTCGTTCCTTTTGGTCAAGAAGGATTTCTCAATTCCATTATATTGGGTTCCAACTTATCCCGGGAATTCTGTCCCACATTGCCAGGGAGATTTACTCCCCTGGAAGTTATGCTGCACGTAGCAGGGAGGGCAGTGAGTTCACCTGCCTAGTTGGCTTAGAGAGAGGCCACATTTGAGCAACAAAAGAGGTTTTCTGGGGGTGACTGTTAGGCATAATTATAAGGAAGCTTAGGTTCTCCTTTGCAGGAATAAGTTTCATAGGGTCAGCCCCAAGATTGAGGGCTCAACATATTGAATTGGTTGTCTCTACCGCTTGTCAGAATATCAGGAATTTCCAGATAGGGAAGTTGAGTCTTTCCTTCTTTCTCCCCCAAGGAAGCTTTGCAAATACATTTTTATTCTCTGCCCAAATTATTCTGGTACATATTGTGGCATCACACTAACCTGTATAAACAAAGAGGATCTCATGCCCTATTCAAATTCCATGCAGTTATGGTGTTCAAATAAACTGATCATACAAGTTAAATTAGATAATTTGCTACCCAAAATACCAATTTTGCACCAAATAAACATCTCTTCCTTTGGTCTCACACAGAAGTTGAAGTTTTAAAATATGGACCATATCATCCTTTACTCTGCATTCTGATTTACCTTAGTCCTATCTAAATCAACTTCACTCATATCTCTAGATGAAGTCTGATCAC
Organism: Tamandua tetradactyla; assembly: GCF_023851605.1. Lineage (NCBI taxonomy): Eukaryota > Metazoa > Chordata > Mammalia > Pilosa > Myrmecophagidae > Tamandua > Tamandua tetradactyla. The sequence goes on from NC_135329.1 coordinate 42,475,312, forward strand.
TTTTTCAACTTTTTAAACAGTTGCTGTATGGGGTAATGCTGACTTTCATAGTTTCAGAGCTCTAACTCAGTCTCAGGTGTTACATACATGCCTGAAGTTTCTGGGAGTGTCTAGGTTATACTCAGTATTTCAGAATTTAGAGATAACAGTTACAATTCCTGAATATATGTGACTGCTGTAAGAGCTTACAATCTAGGAACCTTTACAATAGGCCCCAACCTGATAACCCTTGCTTTCGACTTCAATTCTCCAAGTTTGTACATTATAGCTAGTCTATATGTGTGAGGCATGATAATATTTGTCTTTTTGTTTTTGACATTTCATTCAGCATACTGTCCTTGAGGTTCATTCACCTAGTTGTATGCTTTACAATGTCATTCCTTCTTGCAGCTGCTCATCAGTAGTCATCGTATGTATACACCATAGTTCCCCCTTCTTTCCCTCAGTCCTTAGGTGACCTCCATCCATTGCAAATCACCAGTGTGCAAATACATTCCTGTCCCCTCTCTCAGTTCCTCCAAGTATACACCTAGCAATGGGGTTGCAGGATCATATGGCAACCCTACCCCCACCCCACTCCCACCCTGCCTCCTATGGAACCACCATGCTGCCCTCTGGAGGGACTGTACCTCTCAGTTTCCCTACCAATGGTGAATAGGTTCATCTGTTTCTTCACATTTTCTCTAGCACTTGTTTCTCTCTGTTCATTTTTAAACAGTTTTATTGGCACATCATACAATCCAACCTAGGTAAGTATACATGTGTTCACCCCCATAATCTGGATGAAAACATTTTCTTTTCTTCTGCAAAGAATCTATACTCTTCCCCCATAGCCCCCACTTGTTGACATTTAGTTTCAGCATAAATGGCATTGTTATATTCAGTGGAAGCATATTAAAATGTTACTATTGACTAAGACTCTAGATTGCATTGATTGTACTTTTTTCCAGAGTAGCATCCATTTTCAACCTTTTGCAACGTTGACATTTACTTGTTCTCCCTCATGCAAAAATGTTTTTATATTTGTACATTTAATCACTATCATTGCCTACTCTAGGCATTCCTAAGTTCCATCTCAGTCTTTATCCTCTGTCTTTTCTTCTGGTTTCATATACACCACCAGCCCTTCGCCCTCAATCACTACTCACATTCAGCTTCATTCCATGTACTTATATTGTTGTTCTACCATCCATTACTATTATGCTATCCAATTCTAAATTTTTATGGTCAGTCCAATTGTACAATCTGCATTCCTCCAGCACCAAATGACCAATCTCAACCCTATTTCTATCTCCTGATAACCCGTGTTCTTAACTTCAACTCTCAAAGTTTACTAATTAGTCTTAGTTCTTATTGGTGAGACCATACCCTTCCACTTATTAATAGCTTCCGAAAGACATATAGATTCCACAGGTTTGGAACTGGAAGAATTAACTTGGCTTGCTATTAGGTTTGTTCTCTAAGTGGCATATAAAGTTGTCCACTAGGGCTTGCTTGTGGTTCCTCTATCTTCATAAGTTCCTGTCAGCAAGTGATGGCTGTTCTTTCTTTTTCTCCCCAATATCTGAGCTTCAGGGAGGAGGGCCAGAGTATGGACCAAGAACTCATAGTAGAGATTGTGAGGATTGAATTTCCACAAAAAAGAAAAACTTGGGAAAATGAGAACAATGTTCTATCTCCAGAGGGGGAGTGGAGGGTAGAAGAAAGCATTTTCTGGCTTCTTGCTCTGTACCCATCTCTGTCTCTTTCTGTCTGTCTATCTCCTCTTTCTCCTAGCACTTTTTGGAATAATATTTTATGTTGAAGCATTGAGGGGACTTAGGAAGCTGGTAGCTTGGTGGTGTTCTTAGGCTGGACAGGTAACTTCGTTCTTGGGAGAGTCCCTGTCCTTGGGTAAAATATGGATGTGGCAGATAGCAGAGAAAGTACAAAGAGGATTGATTTGGAATTTAAGGTGGAGAGGGAATCCTTGAGGTAGCAATATCGAAGTCAAGCATAAAGAATGTGAATTATTTAGAGAATTCATGTATTTTAATCTCTTGGTAACTTAAGTGTCAGTTCTTACCACAGAGAAAAGCAGTGATTGAATTATTGGAGTAGGGTATGTTCACCATGGTTAATGAACTATGGAAGCTGAGGGACTGTAAAGTTTAAGGAAGGAGGCGTTCCATGAGGAAGAAAGGCAGTAAGTACCTTCCCACTGGAAAGAGGATTTCTTGGAGGCAGGTACAATTCTTTTGAGTGAAGGTCTCTAGATGCAATAAGCTTGAAAAATAATGAGAACAAGGCTAGATTTCCACTGGGTGGAAATTACATCCTGGAAAGGGCAGCAAAGATTTAGGAATCCTTGGGATTGGAGAAACTGAGAGAAGTGCCTTGGGAGTGCAAAATTATAACTTTTGCCTAATTTTAATGTGGTTAACCCTGTTAACTGTTTTTAGGGCAGTGCTTATACTAACATTGCATGCAAGAGGTCAAAGGGAGAATGGAGACATTCTCAGATACATTGGACAGGAAAGTAAATCTGGCATTGAACATAATACCCATTATATTGTTCAATATCCCTTCCCTAAAAAAAAGACACATGATTTAGTCTTTAGTATTTAGTGCTAGATAAAAACTCTCTCCCAAGGAATGAGTGTGCTTTCTCAGATAATGAAATTATAACTCAGAGTGCTCTTTGAGTTTTGCATTTATTTTTTGCCACCAGGAAAGTCAGAATTAAAGTTTGTGCTAATATCTATAAATTTAACTCAACCTAGAATTTAAAAAAATTTTAATGCAATTTCATTGAGATATATTTACATACCATATTATCATCCAAAGTGTATCAATGGTTCACAGTATCATCATATAGTTGTGCATTCATCACCACAATTTTTGAACATTTTATTACTCAAAAAAATAAGAACAAAAATAAAAATAAAAATGTATACCTAAAAACATCCCATACTCCTTATTCCCCCCATTATTATTTTTTGTCCTTTTTTTTTTTTTTACTCATTTGTCCATATACTGGATAAAGGTAGTGCCAATCAGGTGGTTACAACTATAAAAGCTATACGATTATACAATCATCTTCAAGGATCAAGGCTACTAGATTACAGTTCAACAGTTTCAGATATTTCCTTCTAGCTATTCTAATACATAAAAAACTAAGGAGGGAGAGCTATATAATGTATAAGAATGATCTCCGGAATGATCTCTTGACTCTATTTGAAAATTTTCAGCTGTTGAGACTTAATTTTGTTTCAGTTTTCTTTCCCCTTTGGTCAAGACTTTCTCAATCCCATGCTGCCAAGTCCACAGCCTAGGTTTTTGACACAACCTTTTCCTCACCCCATATCTCACTACTTAGCATTTATTCTTGCTTTAGTCATACTTATTATATCAGTCTCTTACAGTAAGTCATGACAATTATTATTATATGTAATATACTATATTATTTTATAGTACATATATTTACTATGTATATACATTATATTAAAAATAGTATATACTATGTATATACTATTTTATTTTATAGTATGTTATATAAGTATACTATATATCATTGCAACAACCATCCAAGAAAAAATGAGGTCAGAACTGGACTTTGGATTTGAAAGATATTTTGGAGGTTGAATCAACAAGTTGATATAAGAATAGCAAAAGGAAGCAGCCTGTGTTCTCAACAATAATCACTGTGACAGAAGATGATTGTAGAGTAACAAGCAGCTCCTGGCCATGGGTTGATAAAGTCTAGTGGTTTCAATTGTGTTTGAAATGATAGGGTGATGATTTGCTCAAAACTGTTGAACATGCCAGGCAATTAATTTTCCCGATTATGTAACTTAACAGAAACATCAATAGAAGCATTTTGGAAAGTTACTTAAAATGAACATATGGGCAATGATATCTTATTTATGAATTTCATTAGTGGAAAAGACATTGCTTCATTTATTGACATGGTATTTGATTAAGTTTAATCATATTAAGTTATTGCCACAATTAGGCTATATGAAATCATGAATAAATGTTTTATGGAATTAATTAGCAGATGTGAAGGGTCATTGGGGAGCATTTAATCTTGTAATGCTGTCAGCAAACTTATAAAGTGACGAAGTAATATGTACACCGGTTGCTAGTCAGTAACCAAAAAACATACTGCAGCATATGAACATACTTTAGGCCCAAGATTTTCCTAACAGCTTCTCGTGGAGATATTTTATTCCCATTTCATCCATGGGTGATAGTCAGGGGTTATTTTAAGAGCCATATTCTGGACCTACTCTACCTGGGTGTTAAATTCAGACTCTGCAACCCTATTTACTGTGTAACCTGGGCAAGTCCCTCTCCTTACTGTGCCTCAGTTTTCCTCATGAAATTCTAAAAGTAAAAGTTATTATAGGGCTTTCTGTGAGGATCAAATCAGTAAATCATTCAGATAGTTTTTTGGGGAACAACAATAATGTATATGTATTAGCTATTATCATCACTGTTTCTATTGCCTGTAGCAGCATGGTTCATCATGCATATCTTCTGCTTAAATATTTTTGTGTGGTCCAAAATGCTTGCTTTTGCTACTATTGTCTTCACAGGCAATTGAAACACAACCAAAGGCTCAAGTACAGATTTGGAAAATTTCATGCAAAAAAGTGATGTTATTTCTTGGCACAAGTGATCAGAGTATGAGTCAAGTTAGGCTAAGTTATGCTGTGGTAATGAACAATTCTAAAATCTCAGTGTGCTGAAGCAAAAATAATTATTTCTTGCTCTTGCTAAAAATGTGTCATCTTTCCACTGGAGGGTTTTACTCTATGGCACACTCATTCAGGGTCCCTGGACAAGGGAAACTCGATTTCTGTGTTCCTCTATGCTGAGGGCAGGACAAAATGGGACTGGCAAGTCATTCACTGACTCTTACGTTTCCACTTGGAAGTGGTGCATGTGTGATTTCTGTCTACATTTCTTCGGCTAAAGGAAGTCACCTGGATGGATACAGGGCAGGAAAGTGCAATTCTACCCTGTTTCTGAAGGGGGAACTGGAAACATTTTGTGAGCCATACTTTAATGACTACAATCAATTCTTCATTTTCTCAAAGGGCTGTTGGTATGACTAAATGAGATAATGCGATTGTAAAATGTTTTGTAAAGCTGAAGTTGGTTATTATTTTATAGCAAGGATTTCTCAAAATGTTTCTTTTTCTCAAATTTGTGAAAAGATTAGAAAATAGTTTGAGAAAATAAAAGTGATTCTGACCAGAGCAATTTATAACAGTAATAATGTGAACGAGAGATTTATAGTGGGGTTTTTGCTCACATTCTATGGAGAGATGATGAGTTGCAGAGATGAGTGATATTAAAGATTTTTTCCTGTTTGCCACTTTGTGCATCATTTCAGCAGCTAATTAGAACTAGTGAACATCTTGCTCCAGTCACTCATACTACAAGCCTAGCTGTTTAGTATGAATTTGTGTGTTTGGAAGCTGAAGCTTGCTGTTTCTCTATCCTCTTAGTTAAGTGTCTTTTCTGTTTTTGGGTATATATGAAATTTAGGAATGGGGTGTGGGTGGTTTATTCTTTATAAAGATATTCTAGATAGTGAGATTTGGTTAGCAAGGACTGGTAGATTCATGGAATCTCAGAGAATCTTTTATTTAAAAGGGAACTTAATGATTAAGCCCACATTTTCTTGATGAAGAAACGAAAACTCAGAGAATTAAAAAGCCCTTTCCAGGATTTCAAATCAGTTAGCTATAAGCAACTTCAGAATATTCCTTAATTCTGTATTGCTAAGATCTAGAGAGTCAGTTGTTCATTAAATTTATAGTCAACATATAACTATTAAGTTATATATATATTGTTAGTATATGTAAAGAGATTTTGTTTGTTTTTACTTATACAGTGAAGGTGCATACATTAGAAGCAGTGCATTTAAGGGTATTGTGCTGGTTTGAAACTGTTGCGTAACTCAGAAAAGCCATATTTTTGAATCCTCATCCTCATTCAATATTGCTGGGTGGGATCTTTTTTTTATTGTTTCCATGGAGTTGTCTCTCTACCCATTCAAGGTGGTGTTACTTACTAGAGTGCTTGAAGAGGGAACCATTTTGGAAAAACCCAGAGAGTCCACACAGCCAGAGACCTTTGGAGATACAGAAGGAAAATGCCCCCAGGAGAGTCTTAGGAAATGAAGAAAGAAAGCTAACAGTTGTTGCCATGTACCTTCCCAGCTGACAGAGCTGTTCCAGATGGCATCATCCTTTCTTGAGTGGAGGTAACCTCCTGTTGGTGCCTTAATTTGGACGTTTTCACAGACTTGAATCTATAAACTTGCAACCTAATAAATTCCCTTTTTATAAACCACTCCATTTCTGGTATATTATTTTCCAGCAGCTTAAACTGAACCAAATTAAACTAGACTAAACTAAAGCAAGCATGTATTCTTCAAAGGTAAAAGAACCAATGACCAGAAACTATCTCAAGCCTTAGAGAAAAAGAACCCGATTTCTAAAGGAAAAATCACTTGGTTCACGGGGAAGCAATATCTTCTAGGCTCTAGAGATAGACAGAGTAATACAGCAAGATGGAGCCATTTGTACTGTTTGTGACTTGAACTTTGATATCCAGTACATTCTAGTTGAAGCTGTTTGGTTCATTACTGGCTCTTGGGCAGGACTCCTTTGATCTCTTCATTTTTGAACCATCTGGACCTTTGCATTCTACCTTCTTTCGCTTTCTACTTCCTTTCTAATCACCCACAATTCCAACCTGGTTTCCAATCCCGGGTCACATTCTAACTTCTCTTTCTTCCTTGACCATTCCAGTTTGGATCGACCCCTTCCTCCCAATCCTATCGCATTAGTGATATACACCGCTCATTTGGTGTTTATAACTTTTTGCTGATGCAGTTAGTGATCTTTGCCAACTGAAGGATAAGCTTTGTCAGGACACAAACTGAGCCTAAGGATTTTCTCTGTCACTCAGGATTTGGCATACAGTCTTGAGTGTACGTTCCTATGACTCAGTGATTATGGGCTGATTATAAAGCATGTATACTTAGAAACTAAATATCATCCTTTATAATTTTGAAACTTTAGTCACTGATGATGTTCCAGGTCTGGAATGACATGTTAGTAGTTTTAATCCTTGATTTCAAACAAAATTAAACCTCAAAATTTGCCTAGTTACATAAAAAAAAAAAACTATTAATCTTGAAAAGCAGTGATTACTTTTTATCAGGAAGAGGAAAACCTTCAGTTCTTAGAAGGTACATAAGATATATATCAGCGTTATGGGGTTGAATTGTCTTCCAAAAAGATATGTTGAAAGTTCAATCCCCAGTACCTCAGAATGCGTTCTTAATTAGAATAGGGTGATTATAGATAAAATTATCTAAGGTAAAATAAGGTCACATTGCAGTATGTGGGCCTATAATCCAATATGACTTGTTTCCTTGTAAGGAAGGGAGGAGACACAGATATGACAGGGGCGAAGACAGCTATGTGATGATGGAAGCAGAGATTGAAATGCTGCAGCTGCAAGTCAAGGGATACCCAGGATGGCCAATAAACACCAGAAACTAGGAACAATTCTCAGAAGGAGCATGGCCCTGCCGACACCTTGACTTCTATCCTGCAGGACTCTGAGACAATAAATAACCTGTTGTTTCAAGACACCAAGTTTGGGGTAATTTGTTCCAGAAGACTTAGGAAACTAATGTAGTCAGAAATGTTTCTTTTTGGTTGCTGCTTTCTATTTGTTGATTGTACAGGAAATTGTAATTACTGCATTAAGGCATTGAAGAACAACTTTGTATGATCTGTTTTTTTAGTTATAAAAGTCCAGTTCCACCAAATTTATGTGAGGAAAATTAGCAAGGGGAACCTAGCATGTTCTTCAAGTTTTAGGCATTGGCATGGCTAGTGTTTCATATGGATTAAACTTTTCTCCATGTAGGCCATGAAACTTTTTTCATTGCAGGCCAAGCAGTCTCTGTGCACTACTCAGCTCTGCTGTTGTAGCAGGAAATCAACCATAGACAATTCATAAATAAATGAGTGTGGCCGTGTTCTAATAAAACTTTATTTACTGAACAGATAGTGGATTGGATTTGAACTGTGGGCCGTAACTTGCCGACTACTGGTGTGGAGATTTTAAATATTACTTAATTCTACTCAACAGACATAGGCACTGTGTTCAGTAATATGCGGAAAGTGAAGAAGACTCAAAGAATTAAATGTTTTAACAGGACAGATGGTTTGAATTCAATTTATTAATTGGAATTACTTAAAACAAACAATTTGACTACAGAGCATACATTTTTGGGTGACAAATGGGTCATACAACAAAAATATTTACTTCACTGGCCTTGGATGATACCTGCATTTTCAGAAGTATAGTGCTTATAGTTAGTGAAGTCGAAAGCCTCTTGTTTTAGTTTGTTAATGCTGCTGGAATGCAATATACCAGAAATGGAATGGCTTCTATAAAGGGGATTTATTAAGGTACAAATTTACAGTTTTAAGGCCTTAAAAATGTCCAAACCAAGGCATCATGAGAAAGATACCTTGACTTTGAGTGGAGGCCAAATGATGTCCGGGATTTCTCTGTCAGTTGGGAAGGCATGTGACTGGCATCTGGGGTTCTTGCTCCCAGTTCATTGCTTTGTGCTTCTGATTCCAGTGGCTTCCTCTCAAGGCATCTTTGGTCCCTCACTTAGCTTCTCTGGGGCAAAACTCTGGGTTCTGGCTTGCTTAGCACCTCACAGGAAGGCACATAGTGACCTTTTCTGGATTCTCGTTTTTAACAGCAGTTCAAGCATCTCCACATGTCTGCATCTATGTCTGCTCTCCCAATGTCTGTGTCTGCTTTTTCCAAAATGTTTTCCCTTTCAAAGGACTCCATTAGCTAATCAAGACCCACCTTGAATGGGCAGAGTCACATCTCCATCTAATCAAAAGGTCCCACTCACAATCAGGTGTGTCACATCGCCACGGAAACAACCTAATCAAAAGATCCCACTGTATAATTCTGAATCAGGATTAAAGAACATGGTCCTACAAAATTGGATCAGTCTTTAAGAGAACACATCTTTTCTGGAGTACCTAACAATTTCAAACTAGCACATCCCTGCTAACATTCATAACTTTGATAAATTTTCATGAATTTGCAGTTCAAGGTTTGGAGTAAATTTGTGTAAAATAAGTTGTGGTTGGACTGTAGACATTTTTTTCTAGTTGATTAATGTTTTTAAAAGTAGAATACTTTTACTTAAAAATCTGATTTCTAGGGGGGTGCGATGGTGGCTCACTGGCAGAATTCTTGCTTGCCATGCTGGAGACCCAGGTTCGATTCCTGGTGCCTGCCCATGCCAAAAAAAAAAAAATTCTGATTTCTAGTTTCTTTCAAATTGGAATATCTGCCAACACTGAGTCTATATTCACTTCTCTCAGACAATAGTTTTCTGAAGTTGAGGGATAGCTACTCCCTTTAGATGGAATATATAACTTACAGTTTACCACAGTCCCCACCATTCTCTACTGTATTTACCAGGCCCAGTTCACTCTTTAGATTATTTGCTTAGCCCCCCTAGACTTCCAATTTTGTGTCCCCTAAACTACATAATCTACGAGGTCTATATTTCAGTTTTCCCTTGGCTACTGTAACAATTACTACACACTAGCTGGCTTCAATAACAGAAATGTATAGTCTCACAATTCTGGAGACAAAATGTCCAAAATCAAGGAGTTGGGGCATGCTTCCTGTTAAAGGGGAGAGTCCATTCCATGTCTCTCCCCTGGGCCTGGTGGGTAGCTGGAAATCCATGGCATTCTTGACTTGTAGTGGCATAACTCATTCTCTGCCTCCATCATAAAGCCTCTTCTCCGTCATTGACTCTCTGTCTGTGTCCAAATTTCCTTCCTTATATGTAAGCTAGTGATATTGGATTGAGGCTCACTCTAATGGTTTCATCTTAACTAATTACATTTTCAAAGATCCTATTATAAATAACTTCACATTAACAGGACCAGAGATTAGGACTTGAATATGTCTTTTTAGGGAACACAATTCAACCCATAAGAGTCTATTCCAGCAATAGATTCTAAGATTTTGTCTACAAAAAGAAGCTCAGTAAAACCCTTGTGTCAGTATTGACAAGTTTTTAGAGTAAACTCTAGGACTTAACGTGTATGGTAGATTGTATTATTGTTCAAAATATTCTCTGATTATCCTTGTTGGGAAGATTATATCTCTTGCCCTCCTGATGTTAGGCCTGGCTATGTGATTTGCCTTGGCCAATGAAATATGAATGGAAGTGAGCATATCACTTATTTGTGGAATTTTAACAGCCATTGCAATGTTCTATTGTCTTTCCTCTCTGCTGCGAGATTGGCCATGTTTCAGACATAGACCATTCTTTATCATGGGCCTGAGGATGAAATTGCTGTGAAGCAGAGCTGTAGCTGAGCCATGATGGATGAGTAGCATAAACAAATAATAAAGCTTGTTTTCTTTTTAAGCCACAGAGATTTTGAGATTGATTGTTACCATGGTAAAATGTAGCTTATCCTATGCGATACAGTCATAAAGAAAAGTCGTTGGCAGAGCTTATCCTAGGTAGGGTATCTGTTCATTCATTTGTCCACTCATTCATCAACTATTATGTCAGTGAACATAGCAATAAGATGAATAACATTTGATTCCTGTCATAAGATGCTCATAGCACAGGAAGGAAATGGATGCAGGCAGACACAGAGATCAGAACAGACAACAACACAAAATTACCAAGAACAGGCATTGCCAAGGCTCTCTCAGTACCCATGATAAATAATAGACCTTTGAAATATTCCTGAGAAAATTCTGAGGATTACATATTGGTGAGCCTTATTCTTTTTAGTGACTTCTTCTAAAGGGTGGGATCATTGCAAAACAAATCAGTGGTGAGAGACAACATTGCTGCAATTGGAGAAGTGCAGGAAAATCTAGATTTTCCAGTGTATATATGTATACATAAATAAAAGGCATTTTTTTTTGTGTATGGTCTACATAAGATTTTAAAACAAAAGTAAAACACTGACTTAAAGATGAGAAACAGGTAGTAATATATAGGTACTTTCCTGGAAGGAAATAAAGCAATTTTGTGTCTCAAACCCAAATGCAAGACCTTTTGTATAGGAAGTTCCTATAAGTGCTCTGTAGAAACAAGAAAGTGAGATAACTTTAAGCATTTATTTTAAATAATTTTTTATTGAGATAACATATATACAACTCAAATTTTTCCATTTAAACCACTTTTAAGTGTTCAATTCATGGTATTAATTACATTCACAATGTTGTGCTACATTCACCACAATTCATTGCTGCAACTTTTATATCACCCCAAAAAGAAACTGTATCCATTAGGCAATAAGTCCCCTTCCCCACAATTCCCCAAGCCTCTGGCTCACTGTAATCTACTTTCTGTCTCTGAATTTGCATATTCTGGGTATTTTACATAAATGGAATCATACAATATTTGTCCTTTTGTGTCTGGCTTATTTCACTCAACGTGATAACTTCAAGGTTTGTCCATCATGTGGAATATATCAGAACTTCATACCTTTTTATGACTGAAGAGTATTCCATTGCAAGGATACACCACATTGTGTTTATAGATTTATCTGTTGATGGGGCAGTTATGTTGTTTCTGTCTTTTGGCTATTGTGAGTAATGCTGCTATGAACATTGGTGTACAAATATCTGTTTGAAGACCTGCTTTCAATTCTAGAAGTGGGATGGCGAGGTCATATGGTAATTCCATGTTCAACCTTTTGAGGAGGTATCAAACAGTTTTCTACAGTGGCTGCCTTATTTTATATTTCTGCCAGCAATATACTAGGGTTTCTATTTCTCTGCATCCTTACCTTGCCAATACTCATTTTCCATTTTTCACATAATAGCCTACCTATTGAGCATGAAGTGATATCTCATTGTAATTTTGATTTGGCACTTCCCTGATGACTAATGATGTTTAGCATTTTTTCATGTGCATACTGATTATTTGTATTTCTTTGGAGAACTGTGTATTCAAATCCTTTGTCCATTTTTAAATACAGTTGTTTGTCTTTTTGTTGCTGAGTTGTAGCAGTTTTTTATATATTCTGTATACTAAACCCTTATCAGACATATGATTTGCAACTAATTTTTCCCATTCTGTGGCTTTTCTTCTCACTATTGTAATTATACCCTTTGATGTACAAAAATTTTTAATTTTGACGAAATTCATTTAATGTATTTTTTCTTTTGTTGCTCATGTTTTTTGTGTCACAGCTAAGAAATCACTGCTAAATCCAACATTAGGAAGATTTCCCATATGTTTTCTTCTAAGAGTTTTATGGATTTAGCTCTTATGTTTAGGTCATTGATCCATTTTGAGTTAATTTTTATATTTGATGTGAGGCAGGGTTCCAACATCATTCTTTTACGTATGTGGATGTCCAGTTTTCCCAGTACCAATTGTCGAAGAGACTATTCTTTCCACATTATATTTCCTTGACACCCTTGTTGAAAATCAGTTGCCATAGACATGTGGGTTCATTTCTGTACTCTTAATTCTATTCCATTGGTCTAAACATTATCTCTATGCCAGTACCACACTGTTTTGATTACTGTGGCATTGTAGTAAATTTTGAAGTCAGGAAGTGCAAAACATCTATCTTTGTTCTTTCCGAAGATAGATTTGGCACATGAAGGTCCCTTGCACTTCAACATAAATTTGAAGATTGTCTTTCCCATTTATGCAAAAAAGGCTGCCAGTATTTTGATTAAGATTGTATTGAATCTGTATACCACCTTGGGTAATACTGACATCTTTTTTTTCTGATTTTAATTTTTTTTTTTTGCATGGGCAAGCACCAGGAATTGAACCCAGGTCTCCGGAATGGCAGGCAAGAACTCTGCCTGCTGAGCCAGCATAGCCCACCCTGATTTTAATATTTTTGTTGTAAAAACTTAACATACAAACATACAGACATTCTCGACATACAAACATTCTATTCATGGTGTACAATCAGTGGTTCACAATATCATCACATAGTTGTGTATTCATCACCATGATCATTTTTTTGAACATTTGCATCACTTCAGCAAAAGAAATAAACAAGAAAAAAGAAAAAGTTCATATATACCATATCCATTACCCCTCTCTTTCATTGACAGCTAATATTTCAATCTGCTCAATTCATTTTAACCTTTGTTCACCTTATTATGTGTTTATTTTTATTCATATTTTTTACTCATCTTCCATACCCTAGATAAAAGGAGCATCAGACACATGGTTTTCACAATCACACAGTCACATTGAAAAAGCTATATCATTATACAATCATCTTCAAGAAACAAGGCTACTGGAACACAGCTCTACAGTTTCAGGTGCTTCCCTCTAGCCACTCCAATACACCAGAAACTAAAAAGGGAATATCTATATAATATGTAAATACTCCAGGATAACCTCTCAACTCTGTTTGAAACCTCTCAGCCACTGACTCTTTATTTTGTCTCATTTCTCTCTTCCCCCTTTTGGTCGAGACGATTTCCTCAATCCCTTGATGCTGGGTCCTGGCTCATTCCAGGGATTTCTGTCCGACATTGCCAGGGAGATTTTACATCTCTAGGAGTCATGTCCCACTAGTGGGGGAGGGCAGTGAGTTCACTTGCTATGTTGGCTTAGAGAAAGACAGGCCACATTTGAGCAACAAAAGAGGTTCTGTGGTGGTGACTCTTAGGCCCAATTTTAAGTAGGCTTAGCCTATCCTTTTCAGGGATAAGTTTCAAATATTGACATTTTAATAACATTAAGTCTTCCAATCCATTGCTATTTATTTAGGTTTTCATTACTTTCTTTCGGTAGTGTTTTGTAGCTTTTAGTGTATAAGTTTTACTTTCACATCTTTAGTTAAATTTATTCCTATATATAAAAAATTTTAGATGTTAATGTAGATGAGGTTATTTTCTTAATTTTTTCTTTGTGTAGTGCATTTCTAGTGGATAGAAACACCATTGATTTTTGTATGTCAATTTTATATGCTGCAACTTTGCTGAGTTTATCAGCTTTACAGTTTTCTTGTGATCTCTTGGATTTTCTCTATATAATATTATATAGGATGCAAATAGAGATATTTTTACTACTTCTTTTCCAAATTTGATACTGTTTGTTTCTTTTCCTTGCCCAGTTGCTTTGGGTAGAAATTCCTGTACAATCTTGAATGGCAGTGGTGAAAGTGGGCATCCTTGTCTTGTTGCTGATCTTGGGGAAATGCTTTGTCTTTCACAATTGAACATATTGTTAACTGGATTTTTCATAAACGCCCTCTATCTGTTGAGAAAGTTCCATTCTATTCTATGTTTTCTGAATATTTTAAACAAGAAAGGGTGTTGGATTTTGTCAAATTCCTTTCCTGTGTCAATTGAAATCATCGTATGTTCCCCCCCACTTCATATTATTTATGCAATATATTATATGGATTGATTTTTGTACATGACAAAAGGCACGCTTGTGTCAAATCCCACTTGATTATGGTGTAATATCTTTTTAGTATGCCTTTGGGTATGGTCCCCTAGCATTTTGGTATGGATTTTTGCACCTATATTCATTAGAGATATGGGTCTGTAATTTTCTTTTATTGTGATGCTTTTATCACGATTGGTATCAGGGTAACACTGGTTTTACAGAATGAATTAGGAAATGTTCCCTCCTCTTGAATTTTTGAAAAAGTTTGAGAATTGGTGTTCATTTAAAAAATATTTATTAAAATTCATCAGTAAAGACATTTGGTACTGGACTTTTTTTTGGTAGAATGTTTATCATTATTGATTTGATATCTGTAATTGTTAAAGCCTGCTATGGTTTTCTATTTTTTCTTGAGGCAGTTAGGTAATGTGTTTGTTTCTAGGAGTTTTTCCATTTCATCTAAGCTATGTAGTTTGCTAGTATACAATTGTTCATAGCATGTTCCTATAAATGTTTTTTTTTTTTGCATGGGTAGACACCAGGAATCGAACCCAGGTCTCCAGCATGGCAGGCAAGAATTCTGCCTGCTGAGCCACCATGGCCCGCCCCCTATAAATTATTTTTATTTCTATAAATTCATTATTGATGTTACGTTTCAGATTTTAGTAAGTTGTGTCTTCGCTTTTGTTTTTAAGAAGCGACTTTTAATTTTGTTGATTTTAAAGTTGTTTTTATGTTCTTTATTTCATTTATCTCTGCTTGAAACTTAATTATTTCCATCCTTCTACTAACTTTGGGTTTACTTTGCTCTTCTGTTTCTAGTTCCTTAAGATGTGAAGCTGTTATTGAGGAGATCTTTCTTCTGTTTTTAATATTGGTGTACTTAGTTATAAGTTTTCTTTCTGATCACTGCCTTTACTGTATCACACGCATTTTGATATGCTGTGCTTTTGTTTTCTTTTGTTTTTCAATATTTTCTAAGTTCCATTGAGATTCCTTCTTTAACCCATTGTTTGATTAAGAATGTGTTGTTTAATTTCCATATATTTTGAATTTCCCATTTTTTCCTTCTGCTATAGATTTCTATCTACATTCCATTGTGGTCAGAGAATTGACTTTGTACAACTTCAGTATTTTAAAATTTATTGAGACTTGTATTATGCCCTATCATATGGTCTATCTAGGATGATTCATCTGTATTTGAAAAGCATTCAGAGTTTGTTTTTTTCTAGTGAAGTGTTCTGTTTATGCCTGCTAGATCCAGTGAGTTTATAATGTAATTCAAGTCCTATATTTCCTTGTTGATCATGTGTAGATATTCTGATGGTGCACTGAAATCTCCAACTATTACAATAGAATTTTCTATTTCTTCCTTGAATTCTGTCAATGTTTGCTTCATAGTTACTTGGCTCCTGTTGGAAGGTGTATGTATGTTTATAACTGCTATTTATTGTTGTTGAATTGACCTTTTTATTAAAACATAATGTCATTTATTGTCTCTAGTGACAGATTTTTACTTAAAGTCTATTTTTTCTGATACCCACACTTTCTTTTGTTACTATTTGCATTGAATATTTTTCCCCATCTTTTCACTTTCAACCTATTTGTGTCTTTGGACCTAAGAGAACTTTCTTGTAAACAGTACATAATTGGATGATGATTTTTTATCTACTCTGCCAATTCTGCCTTTTAATTATAGACTTTAATCCATTTAAATTTAAGGTAATTACTAATAAGGAGAAGCTCACTTATTTCAGTTTAAACACTTTTTTTTTTAATGTTTAAAACTTTTTTCCCTGTCCCTCCTTTTCTCCATTACTGCCTTTGTTTTGTTTCGATAATCTGTTTTTAGGTGAGCCATTTTGAATCACTTTTCTTTTTTTTCTTTTTTTTGATGAAGATTTTTAGTTATTTTCTTTGTGGTTACATGACAATTACATTTATCATGTAATCTATTACAATTACAATTTAGTTTTATTTATACCAAGTTAACTTCAATAACCTACACATGTTCTGTTCCTATATCCCTCATCTCTCCTCTTTATATTTTCCTTGTCACAAATTATATCTTTATATGTTGTGTGCTCAGTATTAACAGTTCATGAATATTTTTATGCATTAGAATTTTAAGCCATGCAAGAAGATGACAATGCAAAATACTGGCGTTTATATTTATTCATATATTTAAAATTACCTGAGGTCTTTATTTTTCATACAGCATCAATTTACTGCCTGGTGTCCTTTCTTCTTGACATGAAAAATTCCCATTAGCCGTTTTTGTTAGGCAGATATAGTGATGATGAATTCCCTCAGCTTTTTTACTGTGTGCAGAAAAGTTTTAATTTCTCCCTCATATTTTTGCATGGGTGGGCACCAGGAATCGAACCCAGGTCTTCCGCATGGAGGGTGAGAACTCTGCCACTGAGCCACCCTCTCCTTCATTTTTGAGGGGCAGTTTTGGTAGGTACATTATTCTTGGTTGACAACTTTTTTCTTTCAGCACATTAAATATGTCATCCACTGCCTTCTGGTCTCCATGATTTTTAATGAGAAATTGAATATTAATCTTATTAAATATACTCTATATGTGACACATTACTTCTCACTTATTGCTTTTACAATTCCCTTTGTCTTTGGCCTTCTGCAGTTTGACTATAAATTATCTGAGAGTGGATCTTCGAGAGTTTATTGCATTTAGAGTTTGTTGGGCTTCCTGTATGTGATTAATCATGTCTTTTGTCATGTTTTGGAAGTTTTTGGCCATTATTTTTTCAAATATTATTTTAATTTCTTTCTCTCTCTTCTCCATCTGTGACTCCTGTAATGATGCTGTCCCACAGGTCCATAATGCTCCGTTCCAGTTTTTTCACTTTTTCCTTATGCGCTCAGATTGAATAATTTCACTTATTCCTATATACATTTTCACTGATCATTTCTCCTGCCTGCTGAAATATTCTGTTGACTCCCTCTAATGAATTTTTAATTTCGCTTATGCTTTTCATTTTCAGAATTTTTACTTCCTTTTTAAAAGAATTTCTAATTCTTCTTTTTTCATGTATCATTTTCTTGATTTCCTTTAGTCACTTGTCCATGTTTCCCTTTAGCTTATTGAACATATTTAGGAGAATTAACATTTCAATTCAATTAATTTCAGTATTTAGGATTCCCCAGGTACAGTTTCCGTTTCTTTATTTTGTTCCTTTGAAAGGACCATCTCTTCCATTTTCTTTGTATGATTTCTATTTTTTTGTTAAAGTCTGGACTTTATTTGAACATTTGAATATTTTGATTTGTTAACTCTGGAAGATTAGATTCACCAACATTTGCTGTGATTTTATATATTGATTTTTTTTAATTAAAAATTTTTTTTAAACATAATGACATACAAACATGAATGTTCTTAACATGTGATCATTCCATTCTTGGTATATAATCAAAAACTCACAATATCATCACCATGATTATTTCTTAGAACATTTGCATCAATTCGGAAAAAGAAATAAAAAGGAGAAAGGAAAAAACTCATGCATGCCATATCCCTTACCTCTCCCTCTCATTGACTGTTAGTATTTCCATCTACCCATTACATTTTAGCCTTTGTTTCCCCTATTTTTTCTATATCCCTTACCACTCCCTTTCATTGATCACTAGCATTTCAATCCACTAAATTTATTTTAACATTTGTTCCCCCATTATTTATTTATTTTTAATCCACGTTTTATTCATCTGTCCATATCATATATAAAAGGAACATCAGACACAAGGTTTTCACAATCACACAGTCACATCGTGAAAGCTATATCATTATATAATCATCTGAAAGAAACATGGCTACTGGAACACAGCTCTGCATTTTCAGGCACTTCCCTCCAGCCTCTCCAATGTACCTTAACTAAAAAGGGGATATCTATATAATACGTGAGAATAATCTCCAGGATAACCTCTCAACTCTGTTTGGAATCTCTTAGCCATTGATATTTTATTTTGTCTCATTTCTCTCTTCTTCCTTTTGGTCAAGAAGCTTTTCTCAATCCCTTAGTGCTGAGTCCTTGCTCATTCTAGGATTTCTGTCTGATGTTGCCAGGAAGGTTTACACCCTGGGAGTCATGTCCCACGTAGAGAAGGGGAGGGCAGTGAGTTTGCTTGTCATATTGGCTGAGAGAGAGAGGTCACATTTGAGCAGCAAAAGAGGTTCTCTGGGGGTGACTCTTAGGCCTAATTTTAATTAGGCCTGGCCTATCGTTTGTGGGGTAAGTTTCATATGAACAAACCCCAAGATTGAGGGCTCAGCCTATTGCTTTGGTTGTCCCCATATATGTTGATTTTTTAAGACAATAGTGTAAATTTACTCTCTTTGAACATTTAGCCTAGTTTATGCTAAAGCTATAGATCAGCCTACCCTGAGCAGTTAGATACTTCTCAAGTCTTGATGAGCATGCATCTTGCCTTATGCATCCATGCTAACTTCCCCAAATTCCCCAATCTCGGTGTCCCAGATTTCTCCCCCCACAAAAAAAAGATTCTCTCCCCAGCCTCTCTTCCCACACCCCAGTGTTTCACCCCATACGGCTGTAGTTTGTTCAACTCTGTGCATTTCTCTGTACCACTTCTCCATCCCAGGTGATTTCTGGGTTTAGTGACACAAATGAGTATTTTGAGTCAGTCTTTCGGGGAGTGAGCTTGAGCAGACACACACACATATTATGTGTGCTAATAACCAGATGTCTGGAACCTACACTAAGTGTACAAACTGCTGCACTCGGAATGTGTGCCTCGAAGTACCATCATTCCCAAAATCTGCCATGCTGAGCCAATGGGGAAGGAAGGGCCAGTCAAGTGACGGCATCCCACAGATTTCCTAATATTTTTATGTTTTCTTTTCTTGATTCAGAATTTCCTTGGCTGTTTTTTACCCTTGACTGTCTTCCAGAGTTCTGGAGAAGTTGGTTCTGCCATTGTTTCTTGGGGGGAGAGGGGGGTGTTTGCCAGGAGTGCCTTATTCTGCTATCTTGCTAGCATCACTCGATTCCAAACTTTTTGAAAAGTCAAAATATTTTTATCCTACTCCTAAACAATAAAATTTCAGGCTCAATTGCAATATCTCTCTTAGCATATACAGGTAGTAGGCTCATATTGCCCTCCAGAAACTACTTTGGAAGGTAGGTTTGGGGTGATGATAGTTTGTAAATAATTAAACCATTAAAGTTCAGGCTCAATCCATGAGGGAATCATAAGAATTTAAGTGTTGGAAGGGACTTAAAAGTTGTTTAATACAGTTCAATCTCTTCTGTAATATCCTCAACAAGTAAATTCCAGTTTTTGTAATTAACCCCAAGGAACTCAACTAAGCCTATCTAGAGGATGATTTGGTGATGGAACACATATATGGAAGAAACTTGGGTAAGAACCAGTTTAGCTATTCTTATGTCCTCATGCCAAGTGTTGGGTATTTCAAGTCAATAAGTGGCTGTGGAAATGTAAATTTACTAGATAGATCAAATAAACAGAGGCTTCCAAAAATTGTGAGGAGGTGAATCTTTGAAGGCAAGTAATGAAAAATTACTTAGAAATGAAAGCGGATTGTAAATATGTTGATTTTTAAGGTACTGATGACTCTAAATCATATATTCAGCTTTGTCTGGAAACTAGATGGCTACAGGGTAAATTGAAAATGTAGGTTAATTAAATCAGTCCTTATGTAAAATATTTTTTCTAGGAGAATGATTTAGCTTTCTCTATAATACAAGATAGAGATTAAAATTTTCCTTAATTAAGTTATACATTCTTAAATATGTCACATCTAGGACTCTCCTATTTCTGGATAAATTGTTTTCCATGAAACAAAAAGATTTACCTTTATTGTCACTATTTTGCTTAGAAATTTGGTTTACTATAAAGTCCTAAAAAATCTATGCAGAATAAGGTTATGGGTGATCATAGAAATTTATGGAGGTGTAGAAGAATCTTTTTAGACCAATACGATATAATTTTAAAGTGGCATATAACTCTCTGGATATATCACAAAAAGTAAATGATTCATATTTCAAAATCAAAATAATATAATACATAAAGAAAAAGATCAATTTTATATATATTTTTAAAAGCCGAATCAGCTGTGTAAAAACAAAATCTAACAAAACTGTGTAATGTTAAGGAAAAAATCTGCAGAGATTTCTAAAACATTTTCTGCATTAAATATGAATATCTTTTCAGATTGTTTTGTATCAATTGTACATAACAGCTGTGCCACTTTATAGGCCTCATTTCTAAACAACTCCTCTGTTACCAGCTCTTCTACTTGGAAAGATGAATTTAAGTTGTTTAATGAGGTTCAAAATAGTGAAATCTGCCGCAGGTTTTAGGAAAACAAAGTTGAAATGCAGAGAAATTTGTGTCCTGTTTGCATTCTTAATGTAATTGTACTGAATTCTTATAATATATTTGAAGAGTTTTCACTCAAGGCACAGAAGCACATGTAGTGACATTTTAGGACTTGCTAATCCATTTGTGCACTCTTTAGAAATCCAGACCCAAAACACAGATAATGCTTTGAATGCTTTCCAGCTGTCAGAGTTTCTAGGAAAATAACATTTTTTTAAACTGTCTTCATTAATGTGGCAAGACGTTTAGTGCACAAATAATATTCTTAAATATATTGAATTCATTGTTGTATGACACACAATATCAACATTTTTGTATAACAACAATAACATGAAGGTGCCTTAGGTGAAGAAGATATGAGAGTTGAGTTCAGTAAGTCTGTTTCTTTAGAGAATCAAAGTTCAGTGGCAAGAAGCCAATATATAAGCAAATAACTATAGCAATGTTACTAAAGATCCAGTACAGTAGCGTGCAGGGTGCTGAACTGTCACGAGGCACAGGAGATGTTCCTAACTGTCCATGGTGTAGTGGGCAGTCATCATGCTTTCTGGTTACCTACTAACATTTGAAAATCTTCATTTATGATTGGAGAATTTCCCACTTTATGAAGCTGGCCTCCTCAAGATCAAAGTCAGTAACTATTTTTCAAGCTTTTCTTCGCATTTTGGCTCTAGGTATGAGCTAGCTGCTTCAATTTATATACATCTATTTAAGAACTCAGTTCTAAAAAGATGTAAAGAAGGCAGGGCCACGGGGAAGGAGACACATCCAGCTTTCAGAGGCTACAAGGAAGAGTCCAATTTTGCAGGAAGCCTTGGTTCCTGTGTCCAAGGGTGAAAGCAATCAGATCATTAAGGACATGATGTTGGCTTTGTCTTGGACTATTCATCTTAAATCCTGATTCTATTGATCTTACCAGAGATTTAGTGAGCTAAGCTACTTTATATCTTTTAACGAATTTCTCATAATACATAATGAAGGAGCTAACATTAGTTGAGTGTTTATTATGTGTCTGGCACTCTGCTAAAATTTTTTTCATGCATTTTCTCATTCACAAAAATCTTATGACAGTTTTCTAATCCCTATTTTCCAGATAAAGGAAACAGAGGCTTGGGTATATTAAAAATTTGTTTTTCCTGAGGCCCTACATCTGTCAAACTAGGTTGATCCAGTCCAAGTGATTGCTTCTCTAAAGTAGGTAGAAAACAGAATAGGCAGATGGGTAAATGAAAGCCAAAGGAATCTGTGAGGACCAAGGGTCAAGACCACATTCAAGGGGCAGGGAGCAGGAATAGAAAAGCAACTGGGAAACAAAGCTAAAGATCAGGAGGCTGATGGAAATGTGGATGATAATGCAGCTCATCATGAATGATTATTGTAGATAGAGCAGGAGGATCAATAGACTTGCTTTATTGATCTTTGAATGCTTGATAAGTTGGCTGGTCTAGTTTGCAGAAAAGTTCAGTGTCAAGTGTACAGGTAACAACAATACTGTCAACTTCTGAATGCAAGGCTCAGAAGCTTTTGCAAGTAGAATGCTAACGTTGGATCCTATCCTCTTTGGGGACATATTAATGACCCAACTGTTTTCTTTTCCATGTTTAGGCCAGCATTTGCTGCTTTCACCCTAAAAAACAGTGCAGGTGGAGTTCCAGTAAGATCTGCAAGGGAAACATGGGAGTGGCAATCATCCTGCATAACTCAGAATAGTCAGTTTGCTTGCCATCCCTGCATTGCACATTGGTAAGCTGCAGACATCTGCTTTACTCTAGTGGCTTTTTTCCCTAACAGTCCTGGAGTTCTGGTGCCAGGGAATCCTAACTAAGCAAATATTTCCATTAAAAGTAACATCATTGTGAAAGATTGATACAGATTTATCAGTCTAACAGCCTGTTGGATAGTATATAAAGAGTTAGATTTAAGAATGTCAACATATATACTTAGATTCTTAATGAGGTCATTTTTCATGACATTTTAGACTCAAGATTCCCAGAAAATCAGAAGTTAAGAGCATCTTTATATATATAGTAACTTATACCTGTAGGGTTAAGTCAATAAATTAATTTGCATTTTAGGAGGCCATCAGTTCTATATTTTGGAAGTTGAACTGTTAAAGCCTTTGATTTGAGGAGATTTTATTTTCAAATTTAATGCCAATGTTTTTGGCAAATTGTCACACTTCCCCTTTGTTTCCATTTCCGTTTTTGTAGAGTAATCATGGTTTTGTTATTCATACAAATCTTAATTCCTTTTTATTCTTCTACAAGAATCTTCTGTTTAAATAATTATATTTGCATCAATCTCAATGTTTGACGAATTCTTCATGTGCTATTTATAGATTCCATATCTCTGTTTGTACACTGTCCATGTACTAGTCCCATGGCCTTAAAAGTTAATGTAACTTCTAAAGATGTTCAACTAATAGCAGTGAAAATAAAAAGGGAATATAATTTGTTGAGCCCACATGACAACTCTGAGAAATAGCACATTGAAAATGTTTAGGACTAGTTAACAGGAGTTATAGCATGTGATCCTATAATTAGCTGGGGAGATTTAACTCTATAAACTTAGTTCTCTTATATACAAATTAAGAGATATAAATTAGATTATTTCTAAAGTTCTTTCTGATTCTAGATCTACAGTTTTTATAGGAGGAATTAAAATTGACATTGAAAGTCAGAACTTTTCTTCCACAATACTTTCCTTCTTATTTCTCCAGGTGAATGGCAAAATGTTGGCAGGAAGTATGTCTGTAAAGTCAGGGAAAAAAATCCACAAAATCTTTAAAAAAATGTAAACTGAAGTCATTCTCATTCTCATAATAAGATGGTACCGGTGAGTTATGAATATCTGGGTAATAAAAGAAAACGACTAAGAAGAAGTCAGTGTCAACAGTCCAAGACAGAATAAATTGGATAGTTTAGGCATGTGCTTGGAATGCAGGAAAATTGCCTTCCTAGAAAAGCGACGAGGTGGGTGTCAGCATGTGAGCCATTAACAAGATGTATGGATGACATAAAACAAGAGCTCAGCACTTGGGTGAAGAATTATTGGTAGCAGAAGATAGTTTCACTTGACTCAGCCATGATAATCTTCACCTACCTGGGAAGAAGGAGGAAAATTATGAGAGCCTCATTACTGCTTATGTATAAATAGGGTCTCTATGAGTGTGAACAGAGTTTCACATTACCTCTGAAAATCAGATTTGGCATAAATATCATCAGGCAAGAAATTTTAAGTGTTCAGGGAAGGTCAAGGTATCCTTTTCCCGGCTCTTAAGGTTGAGTACTTAAGAGACCAAGGTGAATTGTGCAT